>NC_053389.1:768716624-770054839 GCF_905171765.1 Bufo bufo | reverse complement strand
TATCGCCTTCCTAGCCAGGAATAAAGTTTCTTCCAGGAATATCCTGTGGTGATGAGACCACTGCTCCTCATCTACAATTCCCAACAAGCACATCTTGGGACAAAGGGGAACAGTTCCTGGCACTAAATCTGACAATAAGGATGTCACATCTCCCCAAAAACTTTGTATGAGTCTACACTCCCACATCATATGCCAGAAGATGGCATTGGCCTGATGACATCTGAGGCAGTTATCGTTCTCCATTCTAAACAACCTACTAGGAGTAAGATAGCTTCTATAGAGTATATGTAGCTGTATCATCTTATTATTAACAGAGGGAGAAACTCTTGTAGGTGCTGCTAATGCCTCAATCCATTCTGTCTCAGAAAGGGATGGAATGCAATTCCTCCACTTGTCTTCTACGGTCAGAGGGGACATGATCATTTTCGTGGTTATGAGGTGTGTATAGATAGCCGATAGGGCCTTGTGTGGACAGCACTCCGATCAATGGATAATTGGAGATCTTTCTAGAATGGAAACCATACTTAAGGAGAGGATTGTGGAACATCTAAAATCCCATGGATTGAAAGATGAAAAACAGCATGGGTTTACTTCAGGGAGATCATGTCAAACTAATCTTATTGATTTTTTTTTGATTGGGTGACTAAAATAATAGATGGCGGAGGTGCAGTAGACATCGCTTATCTAGACTTTAGTAAGGCTTTTGATACTGTCCCACATAGAAGGCTTATCAATAAATTGCAGTCTTTGGGCTTGGACTCCCATATTGTTGAATGGATTAGGCAGTGGCTGAGGGACAGACAACAGAGGGTTGTAGTTAATGGAGTATATTCAGACCATGGTCTTGTTACCAGTGGGGTACTTCAGGGATCTGTTCTGGGACCCATATTGTTTAATATCTTTATCAGCGAAATTTCAGAAGGTCTCGATGGTAAGGTGTGTCTTTTTGCTGATGACACAAAGATTTGTAACAGGGTTGATGTTCCTGGAGGGATACACCAAATGGAAAAGGATTTAGGAAAACTAGAGGAAGGGTCAAAAATCTGGCAACTAAAATGTAATGTTGATAAGTGCAAGATAATGCACCTGGGGCGTAAAAACCCAAGAGCAGAATATAAAATCAGTGATACAGTCCTAACCTCAGTATCTGAGGAAATGGATTTAGGGGTCATTATTTCAGAAGACTGAAAGGTAGGCAGACAATGTCATAGAGCAGCAGGAAATGCTAACAGAATGCTGGGGTGTATAGGAAGAGGCATTACTAGTAGAAAGAGGGAGGTGCTCATGCCGCTCTACAGAGCACTAGTGAGACCTCATTTGGAGTATTGTGCGCAGTACTGGAGACCATATCTCCAGAAGGATATTGATACTTTGGAGAGAGTTCAGAGAAGAGCTACTAAACTAGTACATGGATTGCAGGATAAAACTTACCAGGAAAGATTAAAGGACCTTTACATGTATAGCTTGGAAGAAAGACGAGACAGAGGGGATATGATAGAAACTGCTAAATACATAAAGGGAATCAACAAGGTAAAAGAGGAGAGAATATTTAAAAGAAGAAAAACTGCTACAAGAGGACATAGTTTTAAATTAGAGAGGCAAAGGTTTAAAAGTAATATCAGGAAGTATTATTTTACTGAGAGAGTAGTGGATGCATGGAATAGCCTTCCTGCAGAAGTGGTAGCTGCAAATACAGTGAAGGAGTTTAAGCATGCATGGGATAGGCATAAGGCCATCCTTCATATAAGATAGGGCCAGGGGCTATCCATAGTATTCAGTATATTGGGCAGACTAGATGGGCCAAATGGTTCTTATCTGCCGACACATTCTATACCACGGTTTCTATGTCCCCCAATGAAGAGCGAGAAAGAGATTTTACTGGTAAGTTATACAAAAATCTCCTTTTCTCAATTTCTCCTTTTCATCACTTCCGGTTCTTGGCTCCATCGGGGATGTGCCTAATTGAGGCCCCGGCTTTTCTGCGGCCTACTCCCACATCGGCTTTTCTTTCCCGGCCGGCATCTCCGTTCAGCCGGGGCTTTAGCGTTAAGCGTGGTTACCGCAAGGAGGGGGGGCGGAGGCCTCTTTGTAGGGACGGCAGAGAGTCGAGCCTGTGCTTCCCGGCAGTTTTTCGCCAGGGGCCGATTCCATTTTGGGGGCAGGGAATGAAGTTCTTCCCGCTCCTTCAGCTGTTTCCCGGGTGAATCTGGGCGCCTCTTTTCTGCCTCTGCCCACATCCTGTGTGGGCAGAGGCAGAATATTTAAAAGAAGAAAAACTGCTACAAATTAGCAGGGGCAAAGGTTTAAAAGTAATATCAGGAAGTATTACTTTACTGAGAGAGTAGTGGATGCATGGAATAGCCTTCCTGCAGAAGTGGTAGCTGACAAATACAGTGAAGGAGTTTAAGCATGCATGGGATAGGCATAAGGCCATCCTTCATATAAGATAGGGCCTGGGGCTATTCATAGTATTCAGTATATTGGGCAGACTTAAGGCTACTTTCACACTAGCGTTCAGAGCGGATCCGTCTGATGTTTCATCAGACGGATCCGCTCCTATAATGCAGACGTTTGCATCCGTTCAGAACGGATCCGTCTGCATTATAACTTAGAAAAATTTCTAAGTGTGAAAGTAGCCTGAGCGGATCCGTTCAGACTTTACATTGAAAGTCAATGGGGGACGGATCCGCTTGAAGATTGAGCCATATGGTGTCATCTTCAAGCGGATCCGTCCCCATTGACTTCCATTATAAGTCTGGACGGATCCGCTCGCCTCCGCACGGCCAGGCGGACACCCGAACGCTGCAAGCAGCGTTCAGGTGTCCGCTCGCTGAGCGGAGCGGAGGCTGAACGCCGACAGACGGATGCATTCTCAGTGGATCCGCCTCCACTGAGAATGCATTAGGGCTGGACGGCTGCGTCAAACGGAGCTCACGAGCGGACACCCGAACGCAGGTGTGAAAGAAGCCTAAATGGGTCAAATTGTTCTTATCTGCTGACACATTCTATGTTTCTATGTATTGCAGCTATAAAAACTGTGGAATCCAGTTCAGTAATTTTTCAAGACAACAACTAAGCTGGGACAGTCTCACTTTCAGTAGTCATGGAACTCCTGTTGATGGCTAGAGCCTAAGGCAGTGGTGGCAAACCTATGGCACGGGTGCCAGAGGCAGCACTCAGAGCCCTGGAAAAAGTCTATGGTGTATCAATATGCCTTAGTGTCACGCCCTGCCCTGTGGGTGTTCTGAGACGATCTGACAGTTCGTTTTGTTTTGGGTTTAAACAGAATCTCACCTCCTATTAGGTGTGGTTCATTTGGTCATTGGGCAGGCTATTTATTCCTCCCTCTCCCTATAGCCATTGCGGGTTATAGTTCTACCTTGTGTGAGCTTTGGATGCTTGGTGGATCGTCTGCTCCTTCTCGTATCAGAAAAGTCTTTTCCCTTCTTTTTCCATTTTGGTTTCTGTTTGGTCTAGGCTTTCGGTGGTAGAAGGCGCTGGGTGTCTCTTACAATTTTTTCCCTATTGCTGAGAGTCTATTTAGTGTGTTATAGCCTTAGGCACGGGGACGTGTATATCTACCATTAAGGTATGCACATGGGCTTAGCAGCCTAGGGAAAGTGTGTCAGGGATTGCTAGGAGGTGACGTTGTTTTTCCCTAGCTTGTGGGGCCTAGTCCGTTGTTTAGTTTATCTTTGAGTTTGCTGTTCCCTTCCCTACCTATCGTGACACTTAGACTTTTACTGCCATTCATCAGCACTGGGCACACTATGAATGGTACAGGCAGCGCACTCAATGTAGGCAGGCTATTATAGCTAAATGATAAAGTACATGGAAGATATACTATTAGACTGTAGTATTGAAGTTACATTGCAGTGTTGGCACTTTGTGATAAATAAGTGGGTTTTGGGTTGCAGTTTGGGCACTCTAAATAGTTCGCCATCACTGGCCTAAGACATCAGTACAGGATAATCTCTTTTACTCCTGACCCTATTTCTAAAGGCTATATGTCCAGTTTTCTGGCAGATAACACCACAATCCTGGTCTTATTTTAAAACCTACATTGTCAACTTTCAAACAAGACCAGGCTCACAGCTGCACTGATGTATGCACAGCTGGCACACACATACAAATCTGTTATACAACTTATAAACAAGATCAGACTCACAGCTGCTACACAACCCAAAATATTAAGGATTAAAGCAGCCCTGCAAATGTAGAAAAGAGGGATCCAGTGCGATCAATAAAATCTAGACTTTTGTGCATTTTATCCATCCTGTTCACCACCACGAAAGAGAGCGCAGATTTGCTCTCTGATTGACATATATAGGGGGCCAGGAAAGGCATGAGGATACCGCTCAGCAATCTAATCACCCCTCTGTGCTTAACGGATCTGTTTATTGACGTAATAACCGAGGCGCATACCAGCGTCCGGATAACTGCATCAAATAATTCGCACCAAACACTCACACTTCAAGCAAAAATATCAATACAGTTTCAGGGCAAATTGCCAAAGTCCTAAAAAAGAAGGGTCTACACTGGAAAAATTGATTTTTGTACTTACCGTAAAATCCTTTTCTCGTTGGATGCATTGGGGGACACAGCACCATGGGTATATGCCCAGCTGCCACTAGGAGGCTGACACTAGAAAGGAAAAGTGTTGTCTCCACCCAGATGGGCTATACCCTCTGAACAGACACTGAACTAACCAGTTGGTACTAAAGCAGTAGGAGCACCAAAATCCAGAGCGAAAAGTGAAGCCAACATGTCCTAAACCAAAAAGAGGACCAATACCGAAGAGTCCCTGGAAACCCGGTAAACCAACCGAAGAAAAATACAACAAGGGTGGGATCTGTGTCCCCAATGCATCCAACGAGAAAAGGATTTTACGGTAAGTACAAAAATCCATTTTCTCATGAATGGCATTGGGTGACACAGCACCATGGGATGTCCCAAAGCAGTTCCCGAGGGTGGGAAGAAACAGCCATGCAAAAAACCTAATGCACAAACTGGCATCAGCAGAGGCCAAGGAATGGATGTGGTAAAACCTGGAGAAGGTGTGAACTGAGGCCCCGGTAGCGGCCTTGCAGACCTGGGAGGCAGAGGCCAGATGCCGGACCACCCAGGAGGCCCCGACCGCCCTAGTGGAGTGAGCGGTCAACTGGAAAGAGTGATCACGACACTTCGACACATAGGCTTCCTTGACAGCCGACCAAATCCAACGGGAGATGTAGCTTTGGAGGCTTGGAAACCCTTACATGAGCCCTCAGGGACGGCAAAGAGAGAGTCAGAGCGACAGAACGACTCTGGAGATACAGCCGGAGTGCCCGAACCACATCCAGACGGTGGAGAGACCACTCTCTGGGATGAGAGGGGTTGGGACAGAATGAAGGCAGTACAATCTCCTCATTAATGTGGAAGGAGGAAACCACCTTGGGAAGAAAGGAGGGAACTGGGTGCAGGACAACCTTGTCCTGGTGAAAAACCAAAAAGGGAGACCGGCAAGAGAGCGCCACCAGCTCAGAGACTCTGAGAATGGAGGTAATCGCGACCAGAAAGGCAACCTTAAAAGAGACGTAAGAAAGGGAGTCCTCCTTCAAGGGCTCGAAGGGAGAGGACTGAAGGGCAGATTAAAATCCCATGGTTCCACTGGAGAATGAAAGGGAGGGACGCGATGAGCCACCTCCTGAAGGAAGGTTTTCACTTGGGAATGAAAAGCCAAGGGCCTTTGGAAAAGAACAGACAAGGCCGAAACCTGACCATTGAGGGAGGCCAAGCGGAGACCTTTCTCAAGGCTGGCCTGAAGAAAGGCCAGAATCCCAGGGACGGAAAAAAGGAGAGGGTGAACCTTGCCAGATTCACACCAGGCAAAATAAGCCTTCCAGGTACGATGGTAAATCCTGGCCGAATGGGGTTTACGTGCATGAAGCATGGTTTGGATGACTGACTCGGAGAGGCCGCGGAACCCCAGGACCGCGCCTTCAACAGCCACATCGTTAAATGAAGCCGAGGTAAACTCAGGTGGAATAGTGGAGCTTGTGAAAAGGAGGTCAGGACGCAGTGGTAGCCGCCAAGGAGCGTCGGCGAGCAGGAAGACGAGATATGCGTACCACGCCCTGCAGGGCTAGTCCGGAGCCACCAAGATCGCCGGGACCCGATCCATTTTGAGGTGTTTGAGTTCTCAAGGAAGAAGCGGATAGGGAGGGAAGAGATACAGGAGACTGAATTTGGACCACGGGAGCACCAAGGCATCTACTGCCAGAGCCTGAGGATCCCGAGACCTGGCGACATAAAGCGGAAGTTTGTGATTCAGACGGGAGGCGAAAAGATCTACGTCTGGGATTCCCCAACGCTGACAGAGCTGGATGGAGAGACCACTCGCCTTGGTCGAGACGTTGGAGACTAAGGAAGTCGGCTGCCCAATTGTCAACTCCGGGGATGTGGACAGCGGAGAGAGCGGGAAAGTGTCCCTCTGCCCACCAGATGATGTGAGAGGCTTCCTTCAGGACTGCCACGCTTCTGGGGCCCTCCTGGTGGTTCAAATAAGCCACCGCAGTGGAGTTGTCTGTCTAAATCTGGACAGGATGACTGCGGAGGAGGTGAGTCCAACAGTAGAGAGCTAGGTAAATGGCCCTGAGCTCCAGGATATTGATCTGCAGGGAGCTGTCCTGTATCGACCACTGACCCTGGGCTGTGAGAGACCCGAAAACTGCCCCCCAACCTGCCAGGCTAGCAACGGGGAAGAAGGAAGGATCTGCCAAAGGAGATGGTTCGGGGGTTCAGCCACCAAAGCAAGTCCCGGCGGACCTGAGGGCAAAGGCGGATCGGGTGATCGAGGCCTGACGGAGACTTGTTCCACCGGGCAAGAATTGAGAGCTGAAGGGACCGGCTGTGGAATTGGGCATAAGGAATTGCCTCGAAGGCAGCAACCATCCGGCCCAGAAAGCGCATGCATGCCTTGATGGTCAGAGGAGACAGCTCATGAAGGCGAGTCACCCCTGGCGAGTGTCGAAGACCATGCCCAGGAAATCCATCCTCTGGCTGGGAACAAGAGAGGACTTGGAGTGGTTTACCAGCCACCCGAACAGGGATAGCACAGACAGACAAGGTGATGTGGAGGCTGGACAGGTTGTCCTCCCGGTACGAAGCCTTCACCAGAAGATCGTCCAGGTAGGGTATTACTGAAACTCCCCTGAGACGGCGAAGTGTAACGAGGGGAGCCAACACCTTTGTAAAGACCCGCAGGGAAGACACCAGGCCGAAGGACAATGCCACAAATTGAAAATGCATGATAAGACAGAGCTATGGGGACATTCAGATAAGCATTTCGGATGTCGATGGACGACAGAAACTCACCCACCTCGAGGGAAGCAATCACTGACCTGAGGGACTCCATGCAAAGGTGACGGACACAGGTGAAATAATTGAGCGCCTTCAGATCCAAAATGGGGCGAAGAGAACTGTCCTTCTTGGGAACAGTGAAGAGGTTCAAGTAAAACCCCTGAAAACGTTCCGAGATCGGGACAGGAACAATGACTCCATGCGCGTGAAGGGAATGAATGGCCTGAAAAAAAGCAGCCACCCGGGAGGGGGACCTAAATGGGGACGATTGGAAGAACCGGCCTGTGGGAAGGGCGGAAAATTATATTTTGTATCCGGAGAAAACTACCCAGGCGCCGTCCACGCTTACGCTCCAGTAATCCTGAAAGGAGAGCAAACGACCTTCCACTCGAGGGGGCGACTCGAGCGGGGGAAAACCGTCATGCAGATGATGGCTTTGCAGACTGGGGCTTGAAAGGCTTAGGGTGGGCGTGCCAGGATGGCTTGGCCTTGAAGGAAGGAAGGAAGGAAGAAGAGTCCCGACGGTAGGAGGAATCCCGAAAGGAGCAAAAACGCTGTGATCGCGATGCAGACATAGAATGGCGGCGGGGATGGTTCTGGGGCAGGAGAGACTTTTTCCCACCCATGGCCTCAGAAATATGCTCCTCCAAGCGCTTCCCAAAAAGCCTACCACCTAGGAAGGGGAGAGATATGAGTACCTTTTTGGAAGCGGTATCCGCCGCCTAGGCACGAAGCAGAACGTGCGGCGTGTGGCCACAGAGTAAGCGGTCGTACGGCGGGCCGAATACAGGGAAACATCACAAAGATACCGGGATGCCTGGAGAAGATGAGAGGCAAGGAGATGGAGCTCCCCCTGAGTAGAATCCGGGGGCAAGGATCAAACAAGCTGTTTGGCCCAGACCACACAGGCCTTTGCCACCCATGACGCAGCAAAGGCGGGACTGATAGCGGGAACCTGCTGCCACAAATGCAGACTTGGACAAGGAGTCTATCTTCTTGTCCGACGGATCAGACAAGGAAACCGCATCAGCCAAAAGAACAAAGGAAGGGTGGTGGCCTTAGCAAGATGGGCCACATAGGAGGGACAAACCACATAGTAATGGACTCCTCGGAAAAGAGGTCATCTGAACCCTTGGCAGGCTGAAAACGCCTATCCGAGTGACGCCACTCCTTGGCCAGGAGTGCGTCGAGATCTGCATGGTTAGGGAAAACCAAAGCGGGGCGCCTAGAACGGCGGAATGAACAGATTCCTGAGCCGAGGAGGCGGGGTCTTCCTGCACGTGGAGAGTGTCCCTAACTGCCCTGATGAGATCCTGCATGGTCGCAAACAGGGCTGTGTTCTGTTCCGATCCAGATTCTGTGTCAGGTGTCCCCCGAGGTGGCGGAAGGTACGGCAGGGGAGGATTTGTCGCCAGCCTCAGACCTGACCTGTCATGCATTTTCATAAGTGTACAGTTTTATCTGAAGATATTATAGTCTAAATATCAATGCGCATTGCCTTTAAGTATAGAGACAGAATGAACCAGAGTCTAAAATCTGCCTGTAGGATTGAAATAGGCCGAGATAAGTTCATGCTGAGTTCAATTTGGGTAACATGTTTGTAGGGACAGAGTGTATGGTCTCTTAAAATTATTATGAGCAGATGTGGTATATCTGTTAATGCTATGATGGGTCCTACAGACATGTGTCTGTGAGAGAGAACCATTTAAATAGCAATGTATTATTTTACTTCATTACAAAGTCATTAAGAAGGTCTGCTTTATAGGAAGCATTGGGTGTGTGAATGTCCCATTCATGTCTTCATAATTATATTCTATATATTCCTGTGTGGTATATTTAGATTTACAACATATCTTAAACAATGGTTTATATAATATATAAAGTGTGTCGATATATATATATCTCATTTAGTATATATATTTTATGCCATGTATATTTCACTGATTGGATATAACCTTAGGAGCTTTAGAAAGAATTAAAGTTATCTTCCTACTAATTGGGTTTCATGAGGAGAGCTGAATATTATAAAGTGTCAGGAAGAAACCCTTAATACGGATGCATATTGGGGAGGTTAAAAAGGTCATGTGAATGTATTATTAGATATTTAGAATTAATGTTGAAATTGTTATGTGGTACAACAGTGCCATCTAGAGGTAGATGGACGATATAATATTATTTTATAACTTGTTTTCTCCAGCATATCAAGGGTTAAGATTATATCATAGTAGTATTAACATACGTTACACCCTCCTCAGTTGATTGGGAGATCATAATCCAGGAGGTGGTAACGTAAGATATCAGGGAGGATAAGTACTGCTGGATAGGAACATAGGGGGGTGGAGATCAAACCATCAGATCATAAGAAAGGATATCAAAATAAACTTGAATTATATTTTGACCACTAGAGAATTCATGAGAACTGGTCCCATCCGAAACTCTGCCTATCCTTGACTTGGTAACGTATGTTATACTCTTTGCTTGTGATATTAATACGATATTCCTCTCAGCATATAGTCAAGAGTTCCCATACTGTGGGAACGTATAGTGTTAAACACCTCCCTAAATGCTAGTTGTCCTCTAAGCAAAGATGCATATTGCTAATGGGAGATTAGACATTATCTGAGTAGAGGAAAAACTCTGGGAAATTACATTTCCATAGTCTGATTGCCGAGTGGGGTATAATATCATATTAATATAATTTATATTTTTGATTGTCATAGGCTGAGATAGAGTCAAGGGACAACATTTATTGTTCCTGTATTAATCTGTGTTTGTCATGTTATAACCTGTTGGTAAACAGAAAATCCTGAGTTTCTCTTGATGTATTAATTATTGGTCTGTTTGATAAAGATATAGCATTTATATCTTATCATATGTAACTTTAAATAATTCTGTGCTGGTGAGAAAGTGATAGTGGGTTACACCACCATCTAGTGGTGGTTTGTTGATACTGCGTCGATATGTTTATCCATTGATCTTATGTCTGTTTTATATTGGATTTTTACTCATTTATAAATAAATTATTACATATATTTTGCATAATTGATTGCACCTTTGTTTTCATTAATTGCATAAATTAAATTTAGAGTCTCAAGATAAAAGAAAAGGCGTTTTATGTCCACCTAGTGGATTTCCTGACTGATTTCCATATTTTATTGACATTTTATCTCTTATATAAAATATTTATATTATATATAAAAGATATACCTCGACAGTCCTGGGAGTGACCTGAGGACGCCAAAGAGGAGTGGGACATAGTTGTGACACCCCGAGGTCGTTTGCGGGATCTGGTGTCTGAACGTGAGCGCGCACGTCTGTGGAGGGGTCCCTGGGAGGGGCAGAGGCGGCAACAAGTTGGGCAGGCAAGTGGTCCAGTGACTCCACCATGGATTGGGAGAGTCGGGCAAGGTTCCCTATGGCTTGGGACAGGGAAGAGGCCCATTCAGGAGGGACCGACACAGAAGGGGTGGTAAGGGCGTCCTAAGAGGGCCTGGGGACAAGGCACTGCGCACAAACAGGGTCAGGCTGACCGCATGGCAACTTTTTATTGGAACGGGCGCATGTAAAATACATGGAGACCCCGAGGGGGGGGCTGGGAATGGGAGTCTTCTCTGGAA
This sequence comes from Bufo bufo, assembly GCF_905171765.1. NCBI lineage: Eukaryota > Metazoa > Chordata > Amphibia > Anura > Bufonidae > Bufo > Bufo bufo. Next base: position 770,043,881 of record NC_053389.1, on the reverse strand, counting down.
GTGGACATGAGGGCTGAGTGGGAGCCTGAAAAAACAGAAAAGCAGCCAGCCAGAGGCTGTCCTACCAGACCCCAGGTGCTGTGTCCCCGAAGATGTGCTGCAGCAGCCGCAGAAGAATGCAGGAAGGCTGCTTGACTGGGATAGAAGGGCAGAAGATCCCTCCCAAGAGCCGAGAGGAGAGGAGAGGGGCCAAGAAAAAAGCCCAGGAAGCAAGGGAGGGGGCGGGAGAGGATAGGGCCTAGGCGAGGAAAAAGCCAGGGCCTTGCTTAATGAAGCGGCCGGAAAAGGTGCGCCATCGGCGGGTAGGAACTGCGGGAAACTGAGGGACCTCTGGAAAATAAAAAAGAGGTGGTGGGCTCCTGAGGAGGAAGTAATGCTCAGGGAGAGGAAAAACGGGGCAAAAGGTGCACCTGGGACCCAAGGACAGGCGAGAGAAGATGCTGCATAGTCCCGGCAGAATCCGGGAACTAAAGTAGAAGGGAAGGCCGGGGAGAGGTATGGGTGGCCAGGGAGGAGAAGGAAGCCCAAGGGAGGGAAGAAAAAGGCCCCCCCAACAAGTGTGGAGAAAAGATCCCCAGGCCCCCCAAATAAAGTGAAACCCACCCCCTGGCCAAAGGAGGGGAACTAACCCAAGAGACCCCATGGGGCAGGGACGCATGGGAGAGTACTTACCGTCCGACGTCTTTAGGTGCCATAGGGTCACCCCTTAGGCAAACTTGCACTTACGTGGGATTGCCGGCACGCCACTGCGGATGCAGTACTGGGGGACTGGGTGACCGGTGAGATACAATATTACGTGCCCGGAGGGATGCTACTAAAGTGGAGTCCACGATGAAGCCCCATCCTGCAGCAGGCAGAGGCCTGCGGCAGAAAAATAACAATAAATAAAAAGAGAACATAAAAAAGCAGCAAGACCTGCAATAAAAACAGAGCAGGTCATGTCTGCCTCCGACGGACACTAGACTAAAACTGGTTAGTTTAGTGTCTGTGCAGAGGATATACCCTCAGACAGCGGCACGGAGTATTTCACTCACGCGGTCTGACAGGAAGAGTGTTTTTCATGCATCTGGTTTGCTTCTGCTATGCTTTAAGTGGGTTTTCAATAAAGAAGAGGATTTTTTGTATGTAATGTATTCGGAAAGACTTCAGGCCCTTCCACTTTTTCACATTTTGTTGTGTTACAGCCTTGTGCTAAAAAACATAAATCAAGTTTTCCCCATCATTCTGCACTCAGCACCTCATAACGAGAAAGTGAGAACAGAATGTTATCGAAAAGGAAAAACTGACATAAGTATTCAGACCCTTTACTGAGGACTTAGGTGAAGGCCCATTGCAGTGATCACAGGCCCCAGTCTTCTTGGGGATGACGCCACAAGGTTTGCACACCTGGATTTGGAGATTTTCCTCCATTCTTCTCTGCAGATCCTCTCAAGCTCTGTCCAGTTGGATGGGGACCGTCGGTGGACAGCCATTTCCAGGTCTCTCAAAAGATGTTGGGTTCAGGTCAGGGCTCTGGCTGGGCCACTCAAGGACATTCACAAAGTTGTCCCTAAACCACTCCTGTGTTGTCTTGGTTGTGTGCTTAGGTTCATTGTCTTGTTGGAAGGTGAATCTTCAGTCCAGTCTGAGGTCCAAAGCTCTCTGGATCAGGTTTTCTTTTACTTTGCTCTTTTCAACTTTACCTCAACCCTGACTGGTCTCCCTACCCCAGCCGCTGAAAAACACCCAACACATAATGCTGCCTCCACCATGCTTCACTGTATTGGGCAGGTAATGATCAGTGCCTGGTTTCCTCTAGACATGACGCTTAACCCTTTCTCTACCAGCGCTGCATGTGCAGCGGGCACCATGGCCAGTAGGGTCTCTTTCAAACAGCAGAGACTTGCGGCTAATTGCTGTGACCGGCAATAATGCCGATCGCATTAATTAAAGGCTTTAGATGCCGTGATCAAGTGAGATCCTCGTGCGGCCAAGGGAGGCATCTGTAGTTGCGCTGAACACTACAAGCCTCGCTGACGAGGCTGATAGTGTTCATGCTGTAATTCTTATTTTGGCCACCAGATTGCAGGCCAGGATAAGAAATAAGCAATTTTCAGTGTAAATCCCATTTAAAAAATCCCTGACAACAAAATGAAAAATTAAAAAACTATTTATAGGCTCATATTTGAGCTTCAAAAGCATCATAATTAAAAAAAAAGTTATATATATATATATATATATATATATATATATATAAAAATATATATATATATAAAAGTTTAAAATCACTGTATACTTCAAAAATAAATACCTAAATAACAATAAATATAAACATCATGGGTATCACTGAAACAGAAAATGCCCATACTATTAAAATATTTTAAAAAATTGCAATTTTTTCATTGCTTCTCTTACCTAAAAAAATAAAATGTGATCAAAAAGTCACGCACACTCTAAAATGGTATCAATAAAAAGTACAAATTATCCCGCAAAAATGAGCCCCTAAACAGCTCAGTAGACATAAGTATAAAAAAAAGTTATAGGGGTCAGAATATGGTGATGTAAAAAAATTATATATTTTTTTTAATCAAAGTTGAAATTAATTTTTACACTAGTTAGACATAAAAAACCTATACATATGGGGTATCGTTGTAATCGTACTGACCCAGGGAATGAAGAACATGAAATATGCCGCAAACGAAATGCCGTGGGAACAAAACCCGTAAAACGGTGGAGGAATTGCGTTTGTTTTTTTTCAATTCCACCCCATTTGGAATTGTTTTACCGCTACATTTTATGCCATAATTAATAGTGGCATTAGAAAGTACAACTTGTCCAGCAAAAAATAAGGCCTCATATAGCTATGTGAACGGATATATAGAAAAGTTATGGCTCAAGGAAAATAGGGAAGAAAAATTAAAACTCAAAAACGGAAGTGAAAGGGTTAAAGGGGGTTGTCCCACAAAAAATATTCTACAGTTTTCAAACCAGCACCTGGATCTGAATACTTTAGCAATTGTATGTAATTAAAAATTTTGTATAGTCACTGAGCTATTCAATAAAATCTATCGGTATAGGGCCACCTGCTGTTTGTTTCGTTTCTTTGACCTGCTCACTGAGAAGGCCGCACATGCTCAGTTTTATCCTTTAACTGCCTCCTGAGCTTTGATAGGGAGATCATAGACACGCCCCCTTTGCTGCAGCAGTAAAGACACACCCCCTGAGCTGTCAGCTTGCTATACATCTAGCAGAGCAATGAATGGGGAGATCTCTGTATTCAAGTGAGGTACAGGACTGGTTCCAGCTTTGTTAGAAAGAGGTTGTCGTGTACTATATGGTGTCGGGATTTCATTTAACCCCTTTAAAACTGAGTCTAAAAAGTTTTATCTTCTTTTCATCAGACCCGAGAAACTCGTTTCTCTTAGTCCTTTAGGCGCCTTTTTTGCAATCTCCAGGAAACTTTCATGTGCCTTTTACTAGGGGCTTCTTTCTGTCCACTCTGCACACAGGATCTTTGGTGATCAGCCAGAGTGACCATTGGGATCTTGGCCAAGAATTATGGAGGCCGCTGTACTCTTAGGAACTTTCAGTGCAGCAGAAATATTTTTCATACCTTCCCTAGATCTGCGCCTCCACACAATCCTCTCTCTGAGCTCTACAGGCAGTTCTTTCCTCCTCATGGCTTGGTTTTTGCTCTAATATGCATTGTTAGCTGTGAGACCTCATACAGACAGGGCTGAATTTACCACAGGCGACTCCAATCAAGGTTTAGAAACAAAGGTGAAAGCACCTGAAAAATTGTGTTTTCACTTTGTCATAGGGTACTGAATGCAGATTTATAGGAAAAAACGTATAACTTTTTTATTTTCATTTTAGCACAAGGAGTAACATAACAAAATGTGAAAACGTGAAAGGGTCTGAGGACTGTCTGAATGCACTTCAGTAACTGCTCCAATTCAGGTTTTCCTGTATTTCAGTGGCACAAGGAGAGTGTTTGCGACCTGTGCACCAAAAACAGGTGAGTTGGCGACTGTTCTTTGATACACTGATTAATAACGCTCTCTGTACAGTGCTGCAGAACACACTGGCACTTTCAGTAATGCCAAGTCAGAAAGACCTAAGCCTTACAAGTAACATAGTTTTTAAGACTGAAAAAAAAAAACCCACATATGTCCAACCAGTTCATCCTGTTCTCCTGCAAAGTTGATCCAGAGGAAGAAGCCAATTTTCCTCACTTTAGGAGAAAAAAAATCCTTCCCAATCAGAATAACCCCCTGGACCCTTCTTCAGAAATCTAGTAACTATAACCTATAATATCATTACACTCCAGAAATACATCCAGGCCCCTCTTGAACTCTTTTAGTGAATTCACCATCACCACCTCCTCAGGCACAGAGTTCCATAGTCTCACTGCTCTTACAGTAAAGAATCCTCTTCTATGTTTGTGTACAAACCTTCTTTCCTCCAGACGCAGAGGATGTCCCCTCGTCACAGTCACAGTCCTGGGGATAAATAGATGGTGGGAGAGATCTCTGTACTGACCACTGGTGCAGGGGTGTCACTAGGTTAAAACATTTGGGGCCTGGACCACGGATGTTTTGTCCCAGGCCCGAATGTACTGTCTGAATGAAAAAACAAGGGTGACTACTGACAATGGCGCACTGCAGGAGCTGAAAGACCTGTGATGATGTCACCATCGTGTGATCAGTGCAGGAGGGGCGGAGCTCAGCTGTAAAGAGGAGAACTAGTGGACAAGACCCTGTGATGACTTCTGTTACAAAAGGGGAAGTGAAGAGATAGATTCAGTGTGAGAGCCAGAGTAATGCTGGGAGTTCTGGTTCTCCTCTCTTACACCACCTCCCTGCTTGGTTGAGGGACTGATGTTATTTACATAGGACTGTATGTTAGGGCTGAAGGCAGAGGAGTGATGTTATTAACATGGCAATGTATGCTGGACGGGCTGAAGGGAGGGGGTGATGTTATTTATGCTACGTGCACATAAACGTGAAAAAATAGACACGTGACAGCAGCTTAAGTAGTGTCCATTTTTATAAACAGCTGCAGTGGCTAATCACGTGGCTGTTTTTTGTTTTTTTTTTAGTTTTTTAACAGCCAGTGAATAGCGGCAGTCAGAACACAGGACATTCCTATTTTTGGCTGTAAAATCAATGGGACGGTTTTTAACGGCCGTTTAGATAGAAGTGCACCCGTGTAATGGCCGATAAAACAGGTACAGTGCAGGAAAAATTACATTTCAGGAGTTAAAATAATTTTAAAAATACTCACCTCATCCAACGCGCGGGGGCACTGACTGCTCATTAGATGAGGCACTGACTCCTCATTAGACGCTCCTAGCGTGATGACATCACACAATCACGTCGGGTCCTGCTGCATCCAGTGAGGAGCGAGTGTACCCGCGCATGAAAGTGGATGAGGTATGTTTTTTTTTTTTGGCAGTCAAAAGAAAATTCTGGGGGCCACTATGAGGGACATTATGGCGAACATTATTAATGGGGCAACTATGGGAAACATTAATGCTAGGGGTCACTATGGGGGACATTACTACTGCTGGGGGCAAGTATGGGGAACATTATTATGCTAGGGGCCACTATGGAGGGCATTACTATTTACAATTGGGGCCATTATGGGGAGTTGGTATAAGCCAATGAAATTCATCCGTTTTTAACAGCCAGATGGTGAGAAAATGGACGCACAAAGGGTTAAAAAACTAGATTTTTGTACTTACCGTAAATTCTGTTTCTCTTCCGTTCATTGGGGGACACAGGCTTGACCATGGGTATAGCTGCTGCTAATAGGAGGCGACACTAAGCACAAAAGTGTGAGCTCCTCCCTCCAGCTATACCCCTCCTACAGGGACTAAGCTAAATCAGTTCACGCATAAGCAGTAGGAGAAGCCAGACAAAAACAGGAAACCAAACTATGTACAAACCTAGAACCACACAGGCCAGAAAAGGCCCGTAAACCAGAGAATGGGTGGGAGCTGTGTCCCCCAATGAACGGAAGAGAAACAGATTTTACGGCAAGTACAAAAATCAAGTTTTCTCAACCGTATCATTGGGGGACACAGGCTTGACCATGGGATGTTACAGAGCAGTCTCGAAGGGTGGGCATAAACAAGAACCCTCCGGCCAATCAGAGACCCCCCATCTGCAAAACTCTACGCCCCAGAGAAGCGTTAGAAGATGCAAAGATGTGTACTCTGTAAAATTTGGGAAAAAAGTGTGCAAAGACGACCAGGTAGCCTCTGCATACCTGAAGGGCCGAAGCCCCCACTGCCCGAGCAGAATGAGCAGCAGTCTGGAAGGGCGGGGACCCGGTCCTTAACGCGGTACGCTTCCACAATGGCCAAACAAATCTATCGGGAAATGGAAGTTTTAGACGCAGCCAGCCCTCGTCTCGGCCCTGCTGAAATCACGAACAGGGAATCCATCCGCCGGAAAGAAGACGTCTGGGACAGATAGATGCGAACGGCTCGCAAATCCAGAGTGTGGAGCAACTGCTCACGAGGATGAGATGGGTCCAGACAAAAAGAAGGGAGAATGATCTCTTCATTGAGATGGAATGCTGACACAACCTTCGGAAAGAAGGACTGAACAGGGCGAAGGACTACTTTGTCCTGATGGAGGATCCGGAAAAGGCGACCGACAGGAAAGAGCAGAGAGTTCCGACACCCTACAGATGGAAGGGATTGCCACCAAAAAGGCCACCTTGTAGGACAGGAAGTGAAGCGACACCTGCTGCAAAGGCTCAAACGGTGAAGACTGGAGAGCGCTGAGCACTAAATTAAGATCCTAAGGATTCAACGGAGGACGGAAAGGGGAAGCAGCATGCGCAACCCCCTGCAGAAAGGTCCAACCGCAGAAAGCAAAGCCAAGATCCACTGAAAAAGAATGGACAGAGCCGAAACTTGCCCTTTGAGGGACCTGAGAGCCAGCCCCAAGTCCATACCCGACTGAAGGAAAGACAGGATTCACGGCAACGAAAAACGAATGGGAGACAGCTGGCGACGCTTGCACTAACTAAAGTAGGACTTTTAGGTTCGGTGGTAGATTCGGGAAGACGACAGCTTCCTGGCACGAATCATGGTCTGGACAACCGAGAAACACAGAGCTCTTAGTACGGCGGCTTCAACAGCCATGCAGTTAAATGTAGCGACCCTAAATTCGGGTGGAAGATCGATCCCTGCGACAAGAGGTCCTCCCAAAGAGTAAGATGCCAGGGTTCGTAGGCGAGGAGGGTGACTAGAGATGCGTGCCACACTCGGCGTGGTCAATCGGGGGCCACGAGAATGACGGGCAGACCTTCAGACCTGATCTTCCGGAGGAGACGCGGAATGAGAGTAAGAGGAGGGAATGCGTAAGGAAACGTGAACTGATTCCACGGAATCACTAGGGCGTCGCATGCCAAGACCACGGGATCCCTGGAACGCACGACGATGGCTAGAAAAACCTGCGGGTAAAGAGCCCATTGAAGAAGTCGGCGATCCATTTGTCGACGCCAGGAATATGAACTGCCGACCGCGCCGGAACATGGCTCTCCGCCAGCTGAGGATCAGAGGTGGTTCCTACCTTGCTGCCGGGCCCCGGGTGCCACCCTGGTGATCGAGAAGCGTCGGATCCGAAGGAAGCGGTTGAGTGCCTTGAGGTCCAGAACGGGATGGAACGTCCCCTCTTTTTTGGGGACCACAAAGAGATTGTTTTCACGGGTTCAACTCCAATCTTGCACAGCAACCAGGACAATCACTCCCTGCCGCAGAAGTGTGTGAATAGCCTGAAAAAAAGAATTTGCGGCAGAGGGAGAGGTCGGAGGAGACGAGCGAAAAAACCGGGACGGAGGGGAGGACCTGAATTTTAGCTTGTAACCCTCTGCGATGACCTCTCTCACCCAAGCATCTGACACGTGAGCCAGCCAAACATGCCGAAACCGATAAAGCCGGCCGCCCACCCGATCGGAGGGCGCCGGAAACTGCACGTCATGCAGAGGAGGTCTGGGGGTTTGAGGACTTGGAGCCCTGTTGATGGGGACACCAGGAAGGGCGCGGTTTGAAGGAAGGCTTGCGCTTCTGATCTGGGGCAGACTTGTTGGTTGGCCACTTGGAGCTGGAAAAACTCAGAAAGGGGCAAAAAAGAGGTTTACGCTTTTTTGACTTGTTGAAATGAACCCTGTCCTGTGGTAAATGAGCACTCTTGCCACCTGTAACATCAGAAATGATCTCGTCCAGGCGGTCGCCAAAAAGTCTGTTGGCGGTAAAGGGGAGAGTAGTCAGGGTCCGTTTTAAAGCATTATCTGCCGCCCAGCAGGAGCCATAGGGTACGGCGAATAGACACCAAAAGGGCTGACGAGCGAGCCATAAGCCTGGCTGCGTCCAGAGAGGCTTCACAAATAAACGCACTGGCATGGCAATATCGGCCAGATCCCCCGAGGAAAGACCCTGACGTAAATTATCTGCCCACTCCCCCATAGCTTTGCTCACCTATGTAGAGTCAAAAACCGGTAGCAGTACTGTGCCCACTGCTTCAAAGGAAGATTTTGTTAAAGATTCAAATTTTTTATCGCTGATATCCGAGAAAGAAGCCCCATCCGCCATCGGCAAAGTGGTATGTTTTACCAAGCGGGATACTGGCGGGTCACCTATAGGTGAGGGCGACCACTTTAGTCAAATCCTCCGAAAATGGATAAAGGACGTCTAAGCGTTTTGGCAAGGCAAAACGTCTATCAGGAAAATTCCACTCCTTGGAAAGAGAGGAATCAAAATCCTGGTGATTGGGAAAACATTTTGGCGAGTGACGGGACCACCTAAAGGAGAAACCAGAGCCGGCCGATCAGGGTGTGGGGTCCTTAACCTGTAAAGTTTCTATAACCGCTGTAATAAGATTGACCACCGTGGAGGACAGTTTTGACAACTGACCTTCAGGAAAACAAAATCCTCATCTGAAAACTTTTCTTCGGAACATCCCTCTTCCATGGAGGACATGTAGGAGTGAGACTGGGAGGTGGCAGAGAGGCAGAGGAATCGGGAGACGCAGACACCCTATTGGGGGAGGATGGTCTGGCCCGTTTAGCGGGGCGGCTGCAATGGGAATGAGCCCCAGTATCACCAGAGCCGGACTGGTCAGAGGACGGCCTTGCTGACAAACGCCCCAGTAATTCCACAATAGCTTTGTTAGTAGTGATGGCCAGTTCGCATTGTTCGCCGACGAACACATGCGATCTGCCATCTTTATTCCCAAGCCCGGCGATGCTGAGGTAAGTCCTTACCTGTGCCTGCGCCGCGAGCCGCTCTGAAACACATGCGGTCACCGGGAACAGGCAGTTCTGCAAACTGGCCATCACTGTTTGTTAGTAAGGGAGACGTCCTGTACTATCCTTGATAGGGAACGCGCCCACTCCGGCTCTACCATAGGCTTGGCAGTAGGGGCGACTGGGTCAGGGGCCGAGCCACTTGACGATGGAACAGAGAAGGCAGAGCAGAGGGGATCAGACTGTCCGGATGGAAACTTTGAGACACACGATGCACAAGCAAAATGGCACACCGAAGTGACAGAGCTTACCCAGCCTGTGTCCCTCAATGCAGCTTGTCCAGAAGTACTTTGCCAGAGTCCCGCCGCAGGTGCATTTAAACACAGGATGTGGGCAGAGGCAGAAAAGAGGCGCCCAGATTCACCCGGGAAACAGCTGAAGGAGCGGGAAGAACTTCATTCCCTGCCCCCAAAATGGAATCGGCCCCTGGCGAAAAACTGCCGGGAAGCACAGGCTCGACTCTCTGCCGTCCCTACAAAGAGGCCTCCGCCCCCCCTCCTTGCGGTAACCACGCTTAACGCTAAAGCCCCGGCTGAACGGAGATGCCGGCCGGGAAAGAAAAGCCGATGTGGGAGTAGGCCGCAGAAAAGCCGGGGCCTCAATTAGGCACATCCCCGATGGAGCCAAGAACCGGAAGTGATGAAAAGGAGAAATTGAGAAAAGGAGATTTTTGTATAACTTACCAGTAAAATCTCTTTCTCGCTCTTCATTGGGGGACATAGAAACCGTGGTATAGAATGTGTCGGCAGATAAGAACCATTTGGCCCATCTAGTCTGCCCAATATACTGAATACTATGGATAGCCCCTGGCCCTATCTTATATGAAGGATGGCCTTATGCCTATCCCATGCATGCTTAAACTCCTTCACTGTATTTGCAGCTACCACTTCTGCAGGAAGGCTATTCCATGCATCCACTACTCTCTCAGTAAAATAATACTTCCTGATATTACTTTTAAACCTTTGCCTCTCTAATTTAAAACTATGTCCTCTTGTAGCAGTTTTTCTTCTTTTAAATATTCTCTCCTCTTTTACCTTGTTGATTCCCTTTATGTATTTAAAAGTCTCTATCATATCCCCTCTGTCTCGTCTTTCTTCCAAGCTATACATGTTAAGGTCCTTTAATCTTTCCTGGTAAGTTTTATCCTGCAATCCATGTACCAGTTTAGTAGCTCTTCTCTGAACTCTCTCCAAAGTATCAATATCCTTCTGGAGATATGGTCTCCAGTACTGAGCACAAAACTCCAAATGAGGTCTCACTAGTGCTCTGTAGAGCGGCATGAGCACCTCCCTCTTTCTACTAGTAATGCCTCTCCCTATACACCCAAGCATTCTGCTAGCATTTCCTGCTGCTCTATGACATTGTCTGCCTACCTTTAAGTCTTCTGAAATAATGACCCCTAAATCCCTTTCCTCAGATACTGAGGTTAGGACTGTATCACTGATTTTATATTCTGCTCTTGGGTTTTTACGCCCCAGGTGCATTATTTTGCACTTAGCTATGTCCTCTAGGAGGCGTTGACACTAGATAAAGCTGTTAGCTCCTCCCCTGGCAGCTATACCCCCTCCAGCCTGGAGAGAGAGCTTCAGTTTGTGAGAAGCAGTAGGAGAAGCAAGTAAACCAACGAAAAAACATGGAACACCAACCATGCCAAAAGACCCAACAGGGTACTAACTAGCAACTGCCACACTGTGGTCGAACGACAATACTGGGTGGGTGCTGTGTCCCCCAATGAAGAGCGAGAAAGAGATTTTACTGGTAAGTTATATAAAAATCTCCTTTTCTCGCCCATATTCATTGGGGGAAATAAACCGTGGGACGTTCAGGAGCAGTCCACGGGGAGGGAAAAAACCACAGACCCATGGAAGCAAGCGTCCCTGCTGGTATCTAAGAAACTGCCGCCTGCAAGACCTTGCGGGCTAAGCAGCGGCCGTCGATGCATAAGAATGCACCTGGAAAAACTTTGCGAATGTGTGTAAGGAGGACCGGTAGCCGCGTTACACAACTGCGCAGCCGAGACGCGATGCCTCAGAGCCCAAGAGTCCACCGCTCAATGGAGCGAGCCGTGATACCCAAGGGCGGAACCCCACACCGGTGCGGAAGGGACAGCATTTGCAGACCGAATCCATCGTGCAATTGCCACTTCTGAGCCCGCCAATCCTTTACGTGGAAACTCTGGATGACAAAGGAGGGGTTCCGTACGCCGGAAGGGACTGGAGGCTGCCAATAATGATCAGAGCCCTGACGTCAATGACGCAACTCCCTTCCCTAGGGAGTGAAGGAGAGGGAGAGTGAAGGAAGGAATTTCTACTTTGATGTGGAAGACCGAGACCACCTTCGGGAGAAAAAGGGAATGGGCCGGAGAACCGCCTTACCCTTGCGAAGACCCAGGAAGGTTCTCTGCAAGAGAGCATCCCCAACTCGAACACCCGTCTGATGGATGTGAGAGCCACAAGAAAAAAACACCTTCTAGGACAGGAGCCAGAGAGATATCTCCCCAAGGGCTCAAAGGGAGAAGACTGGAACGGTGAGAGAACTATATTCAGATCCCAAGGCGGTAAAGGACGGTACGGAGGAACCGTATGTGCCACTCCCTGAAGGAAATTTTCCATGAGCACCAGACGCTGGAAACTGCCCCAGGATAGAAGCGCCAACACCTGACCCATCAAGAAAACTAAGGGCTAAACGAAGGTCCAACCCCGATTGTAGAAAGGATAGGACCGTGGAGAGAGAAAAAACGGAGTGAGGGAATGTCCCGGCTTTCATAGAAGCCCAGGAGGACCGCCAGGTCCTATAATAGATCCTGGGTGGTGCAGGCGTCCCGGCCTGAATCATAGTGCGGATGATGTCCGACGAAAAAACTTCCTCCACCTCAGGATGACAGTTTTAATAGCCATGCCGTCAACCAAGACCCTTAATGCCAATGCAAGACCGGACCCTGAAAGAAGGTCGTCTCTGAGTGGCAGTAACTAGGGACATCTCCTGGAAGGAGAACGAGGTCGGCGTACCACGCGCGACGGGGCCAATCCGGAGCGACTAGGATTTGTCGGAATACCCTCCATCTGATCCACCGGTAGGAGAGAAGAAACATGTAAGGAGGGAGAACTCCCGCCAAGGAGATGTCAGGGCATCCATGTCGTATGCTTCCGGAGCTCCTGCTCGGGAGAGAAGGTGGGGAGCTTTCGTGTAGATGCCGTTAGCACACCCACACCCATGGAAGGAGTCCCCATAGAAGGAGGGATGTGGAGGGCGCCACAGCCCACCAGTCGGGACCAGAGCGTGTCTGGAATGGAAGGCCACCAAAAGAATACCACGTGCAATGCAGATGAGGGAAGGTAGTAACATAGGAACTACCAAGGCATGCAGGGTGTCAGAACCATGATCCAGACGAGGAAAAGGACAGGGGAAGAATAGGCTAGTCCAAGCCCATTTCGCGTCTGAGACTGGCGCTATACAGAAGTAGCCAAGGATTAAGTGGCTGCGCAAAAAACTCTGCCTGAGGAGGAAGCCAGGCAAGGGGGGGTCACACTGTATTGCTAGCCCCATACCCCAGCAGAAGAGGGGGCCACCCGCAAAGGCCACCGAACCTAGTGCTAGAAGAGTCCATCACCTGACGAAAGAGCTGAACAGACAGAACCCAAGTATGTAGTGGTAACACAATACCGCTCCCACAGTAGTAGCCAGCGCTTGCCCCTTCAGCGCAAAAACTGAGAGGGAGGGCTGAGACTATGCGTAGAAGCCACGTACCATACTGCCCCAGGTTAAGTAGAAAAACCTTAAAAACTCTACCTGGAACGGCGCTGAACAGAAGCAACTGCCACGCTGGCGCCAGGGTAGGGCCCCCACCTGAGGGGATGTCCCACTGCAGCGACCACGAACTCGAGAATTAGCGAAAGGCTGCACCTGTGGAGGACAACATGCTGTAGCTGCTACCAAAGTGCCAGCATAACCACTTTCCCAGAGGAGGAGAAGTGGTGGATAGAGAATACAGTCAGTGAAGCACTCGACTCGTTGGAACGTACTCGCCATATATGTGCAATGGTGTATGCAGTACTACTGATGCGGACAATATCATGACCGACTGGAACAATGGAGGCCCATGGAGATGGGAGTCTCTAGGACACAAGTGATGCTAGTAAACCCCCTGAGAAGACAGAGGAGTTATAATCATGGCCAAAACCAGTACCAAAAAGAACACACTGAGCATAGCCACCGTATCCACTGGCGGCACTCATATAGCACTATAGTAAGAGTACCGGGCACCGTCGAGTACCGTCTGTTGAATTGCAGTATCTGAAGATGTTAAGATATTCCCCCGCTAGTGGATTACTTGCGAAAGGGGGTAAGGCAGGCAGGAAGCACAGTGATGAAGCCAGTGGTAGGGAAAATACCCCACCTAAGAAGGGGGGTTAATGCCCACTGTGAAAACTAGTGCATATGGCGAGTCCTGTACCCAGTGGGAGTGCAATTAGCACCTAAGTAAGGGGGTAATGCATACAGCACACCTTGTAACCAGTGATAATGTCATTCCGCCACCTATGGAAGGAGCTAATGAATATGGCAGGTACTGAACCAAATGGAGATGCAATTCCGCCACCAACAGAAGGGGGAATGCATACGTCCAGCACTGAAATCAGTGTTCTTGTACTTAGTCCACCTATGGCAGGGGACAATGTATAAGGTCAGTACTGTATCCCAAGTAGTGCAATTACTCCGCCAAGGAAGTGAGTAATGCCTACGACAAGTGCTGCTGGCCACCGTAGACGCAATCTTAGGAGATTGCTTCGGATTCATGTCAGGGTCTGAATCAGTGATCCCCCCCCCCGCCCTCGGACAGACCCGCTCCTGTGAGAGAGGGTGCGCCCGAGTGTGACCCGGGGAGGAAGGGAGGGGGTGTGGAGATATCTGAGGAGAAGATGACCTGCTGTGGTCCGCTAGCGCGCAGGTCTACCCTTCAGAATATCACCCTGGCAGTTCCGGACAGCGGAGGTGGGGACTTATCTACCAAACGACCCATGGAGTGGAATGGGAATTCTAGAGGTCTGTCCACTGTATCGCGCAGGCGGTGCATTATTAATCCAGCTACTCCGGAAGGTGGATCGCACAGGTGGAGAATTATCAACCAAACGACCCGGGAGGGTGGATTGGGAGGACACAGGTCCCTAATTGAACGGCGCCGGCGGAGAATATCAACCAAACGACCACAGAGGGTGGACTGGGAGTTCCAGCAGGCCCCCACTGGATTGCGTAAGTGGGGAATTATCAACCAAAACGACCCAGGAGGGTGGATTGGGGATGTCAGAGGTCCTGTATTGAATGTGCTGGGGGAGAATTATCAACCAAACGACCCCGGAGGGTGGATTAGGAATTCCAGGGGCTCTCCACTATATTGCGGAGGTGGAGAATTATCAAACGGCCCCAGAGGACGGATTGGAAATCCTGCAGAGGTACTTCACTGAATTGCGCAGGTGGAAATTATCAACCAAACAGCCCGGGAGGGCGGATTGGCAAAACTTCAGCTGTCCTCCACGGATCTGCGAAGGTGGAGAATTATCAACCAAACGACCCAGAGGGTGGATTGGGAATACTTCAGCTGTCCTCCACGGATATGCGAAGGTGAAGAATTATCAACCAAACGGCCCCGGAGGGCGGATTGGGAACTATGAAAGGTCCTCCTTGTCAGATATGACACGGGCCCAGCGTGATACCACCAGACAGGGTGGTCCTGCAGTAGAGAGGGCAGAGGAGGGGGACCCGTATGGCGCACATCTGTTTTATTTATTTATTTTTTAAAACCAAGGTGCCGGCCTCAAGTGCACCAGAGGCAGGAAGGGGTTAAGTTTTTCCCCCATTACAAAACCTGCACTAGAGCAGATCCCCAGATATGCCCGCCTAGAGGTGACCGCAGAAAGGGTTAAGGCCAGTTGAGGACCAGGGGCAGAGCTCAGCATGTTTCTGTGGGAGGGGGAGTGTGGCGGGAATAATTCGCGCCAGAGAGGCCCAATGGTAGCCCTGCATCGGCCGGCCACATGAACAGAGCAGCGGCGAATGCACCCCGCGGGCCGGGCGGACGCCAGTGCAGGCCGGGCTAAGAATATCGCGGCTGGAGCACTGATGCGGTGCCGGCCGAATGTATGCAATTAACCCCCTCCGGAGCGGCGAGGACGGCGTCCGCTCCCGAAGGGGGTGGTAATGAGGTAGGTGCCGCAATAGTGAACGGCGCCGGCCCCTTCAGTATGACTTCCTCCACCTTAGGATTACTGTCGGGGAGCGGGAGCCTCCTGCGCTCCCCTCTCTGCATGTGCGCTCCGGACCGCGGTATTAACCTCCCCTGTGCCGATGTCCCTGCTTGGAGACAACAAGAGGGGGAGTGAAGGGAATGACAAGAGGGGTGCTGGTGGCTTGATTGAAGCTGGAATTGACCTCAGGGGAGCTGGAGATGTCACCTGGAAATGGCCTCAGGAGAGCTGGAAATGGCCTGAGGGGAGCTGGAGATGTCACCAGGGGAGCTGGAGATGTCACCAGGGGAGCTGGAGATGTCACCAGGGGAGCTGGAGATGTCACCAGGGGAGCTGGAGATGTCACCAGGGGAGCTGGAGATGTCACCAGGGGAGCTGGAGATGTCACCAGGGGAGCTGGAGATGTCACCAGGGGAGCTGGAGATGTCACCAGGGGAGCTGAAGATGTCACCAGGGGAGCTGGAGATGTCACCAGGGGAGCTGGAGATGTCACCAGGGGAGCTGAAGATGTCACCAGGGGAGCTGAAGATGTCACCAGGGGAGCTGGAGATGGCCTCAGGGCATGAAAACCATTACCAAGAGTGAGGGAGGGCCAGGAGTGTTAACATACTCACCTAGTACTCACCTCTCTTCTCTTTCCTGCCGCCATCTTCACCCCTCCTCTGGTCCAGCAGGGTCACCCCTTCAGCTACTGGCACCGTAGTGGCAGGACGCTGGAAAAGGGGGGCTTGGATGGGGGACCCCTTGGCTGGCGGGATGCAGGGGAGCGAGGCTGCCCTGGTCCACCTTGTCTTCTGTGGGGGAGGCAGCAGTGCGGGTGACCGGCACTGGCGCAACTCGACCCCGGGAGAACAGGGAGGTGAGGCGTTCACTGTTTTCCCATCTGAAAAGAAGGAAAAAAATTAACTAAAATAAAAAATCTTCAGGAGATCCCTGCAGAGCAGGGAGGTCTTGCCTCCTATTGACACTAGAAAAAACTGAAGCTCT
Organism: Bufo bufo; assembly: GCF_905171765.1. Lineage (NCBI taxonomy): Eukaryota > Metazoa > Chordata > Amphibia > Anura > Bufonidae > Bufo > Bufo bufo. The sequence continues at coordinate 770,027,355 of NC_053389.1, read as the reverse complement.
CTCTCGAGGCTGGAGGGGGTATAGCTGCCAGGGGAGGAGCTAACAGCTTTTACTAGTGTCAACGCCTCCTAGAGGACATAGCTATACCCACGGTTTCTGTGTCCCCCAATGAATATGGGCGAGAAATGGCCCCTTAGTATAGAGTGCATTGCGCACCGGAGGCTTCTTCAATGATGTTTTGTACATAGGGCTGTATGTTGGAGGGGGCTGAAGGCAGGGGATTGATGTTATTTACATGGGACTGTAAGTTGGAATGGTTGGGGCATTAGAATTTCTGAGGGCACTACAGGGAGAATTATAACTATAGGGGACACTGCAGGGGGCATTATAAATACTAGGGACATTATAGAGGTCCTGATTGCTAGAGGGGGCTCTATAGGAGTGCTTATACATTGGGGTCTGTAGAGCGCTTTATTACCACTGGGGGAACAGTAGGGGGGCACTACTAGGGCCTTTGTGGGAGCAGTATTAATACTGGAGGGCACTTCTACTAATGGGTCATTCTTGGGGGCACTGTAGGGGGCAGTATCACTAAAGAGGACATTCTATAAGGTAATTACTATTGGTGGGACTGGGAGGAGAACTTACTATGGGGGGGGGGGCACTAATTTTTTTTCAGGATAGTATTTGGGGGTATTGGGGAGCACAGCGAGCAGCAGGATAACACTTTAGGGACTACAGGTTGGGGGATGATGATAGAAATGTGAGGAAGCTTACACTCTGCAGGGATGAGGCGCAGCTGGAAGAAGTTGTCCATACTGAATGGAGATGATGAGAGAGAAGATGTACATCAGAGGAGACGTCCCCTGGGAGGCCCTGGAGGTGAGAGGTAGGTGCTGATGTATAGTCCTGTATGTTTGATAGTGTCTATGCAGCAAGTAAAATGTCTTTAGTGCTAGTGTGGGCAGGTAGGTCATTGACAGGGGCCATATGCATTGGGGCTTGAGCCCCGGATCTTTTGAGACCCTAGCAACGCCCCTTCCCTGATATATATACCGTACATGGTTATTAGATCTCCCTCAGTCTTCTTTTTTCTAAACTGAATAACCCTAATTTTAATAATCTTTCTGGGTCCTGTAGTCCACCCATTCCAATGATTACTTTAGTTGCCCTCCTCTGAACCCTCTCCAGCTCTGGTATGTCTGCCTTGTTCACAGGAGCCCAGAACTGTACACAGTACTCCATGTGTGGTCTGACTAGTGATTTGTTAAGTGGCAGGACTATGTTCTCATCACGGGCATATATGCCCCTTTTGATGCAACCCATAATTTTATTGTCCTCGGCAGCAGCTGCCTGACACTAGTTTTTACAGTTAAATTTACTGTCAACTTAGATACCTAAGATCTTTTCCATGTCAGTGTTACCCAGTGTTTTACCATTTAGTATGTACGGGTGACTTGCAGATAATTAAAATACAGTATTGCTTCAGAGACTCTAGGAGTGGAGGCCTTATCAGCCTGTAAATACATACCAGGACATTTAGTCCTATAATAAGTGATACATAACTGTATGAAGAGAACTTACATGATGTCCAGCACAGAATCATTCCGAATAACCTTGTGGGTGACATCGGCTAGAAGAAACAGGCCTCCGTCTGTTCTGCGTATACTGGCGGCATATCCTGGCCACACCTGCAATCTAAGACACACAGCACGTTACAGCAGTTCAGCCTTAGGGCATGGTTAGGCACTATGGATGGCATACATGTGATATCCTTTACCAGTCTCTCACTACTAAGCCACTGTGAAAAATTACTGCAGCTTCCATTACTCTGCATGGCAAATGCTCGGCTTTACTGCTGGGATCAACTTGAGCTCTAGGAAATAGTTTTTTCAACTTGTAAATGCAACCCTGGCAGGATACACCACAGGTCAAGGACGAAAACAGAATAAACTGCCAATGGATCGCATTATGTGTTGGGGAGAAACTCTGTCAACGAATAGCTGATAAAGGGTTTGTCCCATCTTGTCTGTATTATGTATGTATACCCCTTTTCATATACAGCGCTATGGAAAGAATAGTGCTTTAATAATAAATAATAATCTTGGATGTTGGAGGCATATCACTAGGATAGAACAGAGCCCACAAAGTGACAGGAATGCTAAAAATAGCTGAGCGCTTGCTCGGTTATTTCCATAAGCCCCACAGAAAAGTGAACAAAGTGGGGGCGACACTTGCGCGCTGCACTTCTATTCATTTCTATTGGAATTCCAAAAGTAGCTGAGTGTGGTGCGCCTTCCGTCACTTTGCGGGCTCCGGTCTAAGCATAGCCACGGGTTCAAGAGGTGGGACCCGCACCTATCAGACATTTGGGGAATATCCTAGCGATATGCCCCAAATGTCCAAGATAGGACAACCCCTTTTAATCTAGAGCAACAGCTTACCTGTACTGCGGCAGCACTGTGGCACTTGTGGGGTCATAGAAATCTCTACCAACCAGCTTCATATCCAGAATTTTCATTACTCTAGAAAAGAATGCACACTTATTATCCAAATAAAAACAGTAAAACAAAGAGAATAGAACAATATTCTCCCCATGTATGTCTTATTTATAAACCCTAATACACTACAGCCAGGGGTGTAGCTATAGGGGGTGCAAAAGTAGCAGTCACTACCGGGCCCAGGAGCTTGAGGGGGCCCAAAGACCCTTGAGCCGCATAAGAAGACACCGGTATTATAGAAAAGAAAGTGCATGCTGGGAGGGTTCTGTTCTACATTTTGCACTGGGACCAGAATCTTCAAGAGGGAAGGGGTTAGGTCAAGAATTTGGATTTGGTAAGGGGTAGGGGGGGGGGGGTTTCAATTTTTGCCTCAGGCAGCAGGAAGGCTATTTGCTCCCTGCCCCAAAGCAATGAGGGAAGGAGGGCCCAAGCTGAACTCTTGCACCAGGGCCCATGAGCCTTTAGCTACGCCCCTGAGTACAGCCCCAAATAGTGTGGTATTCTGAATGCTAAAAAATGACCTCAACAGCAGCCTCACAGAGATGAAGCCTACCACGACGGCATCAACACACAAGTCAAAAGTGGGGCTTTATAACTTGTGTGTGTACAGGAACAATAAAAATCATTCGCCCTAAAGAAATAAAATGCAGCAGCCTTGTTAAAGAGGAGCGTTCCCTCCTCTCCTGACATGCCTGTTTTAGTAACTACCTGCATTTACTATGTAATAATAAATAAGGAGCATATATTCTTATGACTCTATATTGTACAGTTCCTCTTATAATTCCTACTAAATGTTATGAATTGCCAGCAGTCTGCAATGAAGGTCCAGCTGGGTGGTACCAGTTGAGGAGGTGTCCCTGCATAGTTTGACACTGGCGGAACTGTTTGGATAGTGTCAGACTGTGCAGGAATAAGCCCCCCACCAAACTGGTAAACCTTGATTGCAAACTACTAGAAATTCATTCAGAACTTCTAGCAGGAATAATAAGGGGATTAACACAACACAGACTCATAAGAACAGATGATCCAGGATTGTTTTTTTAGGAGTAATACAAGCAGTTCACCAGGATATTGTCATGCATTAAACGAGGCATGGACTCGCGGGGCAGGGATGTAATATTACCACTTTACAAAGCGTTGGTGCGGCCTCATCTAGAATATGCAGTCTAGTTCTGGGCACCAGTCCATAGAAAGGACGCACTGCAGCTGGAAAAAGTACAGAGGAGAGCGACTAAACTGATAAGGGGAAATGGAGGGTCTTAGTTATGAAGAAAGCTGAAAAGAATTGAATTTATTTAGTCTTGAGAAGAGAAGTCTAAAGGGGGACATGATTAGCCTATACAAGTATATGAATGGGCCATACAAAAAAAATATGGTAAAAAGCAGTTCCATGTAAAATGCCCTCAAAAGACAAGGGGGCACTGCCTCCGACTGGAGAAGAAAAAGTTCAGTCTCCAGAAGCGTCAAAGCTTCTTTACTGTAAGAACTGTGAATCTGTGGAATAGACTTCCTCAGGACGTGATCACAGCAGGAACAGTGGACAGTTTTAAAAAGGGTCTAGACGAATTCTTAAAAGAAAACAACATTAATGCTTATGAAAACGTGTAGAAATCTGAGTCTCACTTCCTTCTGGGATTCGCGTCCCCGCCTATCCCCTGGTTGAACTTGATGGACTTAGGTCTTTTTTCAACCGTATCAACTATGTAACTAGTTACTAGGTTCCATTGAGAGGACCGAAACATCGCACCTGGTGTAATAAACACATCAACTGTTTTTTGGAAGTGCCGAGGCATTTCTTATTTTTATAGTCACTAAAGTAGATAGTCAGGTCCATAAATATTGGGACATCAACACAATTGTAACATTTTTGGCTCTATACACCACCACAATGGATTTGAAATGAAACATGTGCTTTAACTGCAGACTGTCAGCTTTAATTTGAGGGTATTTACATCCAAATCAGGTGAACGGTGTAGGAATTACAACAGTTTGCATATGTGCCTCCCACTTGTTAAGGGACCAAAGGTAATGGGACAGAATAATCATCATAAATCAAACTTTCACTTTTTAACCGCCTCCGGACCGCCGAACGCAGCGACGCGTCCTGGAGGCGGACGATTCATTCCTCCTGGACGCATATACGCGTCCTCTCGCGAGACGCAAGATTTCGGTCAGAGCCGGCCCGCGAATGCGCATCGCGGGCCGGCAAAAGTTCAAGGAGTATTTTGTCAGCAACCTGCCAGCCAATGATCGTTGCTGGCAGGTTGCTGATTTTAAAAAAAATCTAATCAGAAGCCATCTAACACCTTATATTTATAAATATAAGGTGTTAAATGGCTTCTCTGCTCCTCTGCTGGTCCTTTTGGTCGGTTGGTTCCAGCAGAGGAGCAGACATCACTGTGAGTACCCACCAACACCACACTTAGCCCCCAGATCACCCTCCATCACCCCAATTAACCCCTTGATCGCCCCCTGTCAATCACCTAGTGAAAGGGAAAAAAGTGATCAGTGTAAACTGTCACTTTTTTTTTTTCACTGGTATTGACTGGTTTTAGGATAGTTTAGGTCCCTTGGTTAGGTAGTTAGCGTCAGTTAGCGCCCAGCCCACCGCACCGCAGTCACTTATTCGCTGATTAGCGTATCGCTAATCAGCATTTGTACTTTTATAGTATCTGTAAGTGATCAAAACTGATCACGGTCAGATCTATAATAGTATTAGTGTCACCTTAGCTCGCCCTCCACCCAAAACGCAGTGTTTGCCCGATCAAGCCTGATCGGTCGCCCACACGTGCGTTCACCCACGCCCGCCCTACCGCAGTGACAAAAAAATATTTTTTTTTATCACTGCACAATCACTTTACAAGCGCTGCGGCGATAAAAAAATCAGCTTTGATATTTTTTTATCAATCGCAGCGGCCTCCGGTACTTCGCTAGCCTCCCATTTGTAAGACAGGCTTGCTTTTTTTCTTGGGTAGTCTCAGGGAATACCCCTAAATTTAGTAGTCCAAATGTCAAACAGGGGGTATTCTTCTGAAGAGGCCTACAGGATTCTGACCCAGTCGGATGAGGAATGGGAACCCTCATCTGACGAATCTAGCGGGTCAGAATATGAACCTGTAGAAAGCAGTGGCAGTCTGACCCAAAGTTCGGACGAGAAGGTTGAGGTCCCTGATGGCACCAAGCGTCCCCGGCCCCGTGTCGCTAGACCACAGGTTGTGCAGGATCCGTTTCAAGGGCAGCAGAGTGGGGCTGGCGCTGTAGGATTACGTGGTGAGGCATACACCAGCAGCGCAGCCCATCCTGGACCTAGTACCAGCACTGCCGTACAACATGGTGAAGTGGCGAGCACCAGAAGGGCAGTTGAAGCTGGTACGGTAGCACGTGCAGTAGTTACCCCGTCGCAGCCACCACAAAGACAGGCCGGTAGAGCCCCTAGAGTCCATGAGGTGCTGGCAAACCCTGATTGGCAGTCCCCAACTTCAGCCGCACCTGTAGTTCCCCCTTTCACCGCCCAGTCTGGAGTTCGGGTTGAGACAGCTCAGATCGGTTCGGCACTGGGATTTTTTGAGCTGTTCTTGACTGCGGAGCTCTTGGACTTATTCGTGGCAGAAACAAATCGGAATGCCACTCAATTTATAGCCGCCAACCCGGGAAGCTTTTATGCCCAGCCTTTCCGGTGGAAACCAGTCCAAGTTTCCGAAATTAAAATTTTTCTGGGCCTTCTCCTGAACATGGGTCTAACCAAAAAGCATGAATTGCGGTCATATTGGTCCACGGACCCAATTCATCACATGCCCATGTTCTCTGCTGCTATGTCCAGGACACGTTTTGAGACCATGCTGCGTTTCCTGCACTTTAGCGACAACAGCACCTCCTGTCCCAGAGGCCACCCAGCTTTTGACCGGCTCCATAAAATTCGGCCCCTCATAGACCACTTCAACCAGAAATTTGCAGATTTGACCCCTGAGCAAAACATCTGCGAAGACGAGTCGCTTATACATTTTACCGGGCGCCTTGGCTTCAAACAATACATTCCAAGCAAGTGCGCCCGGTATGGGGTCAAATTGTATAAGCTCTGTGAAAGGGCCACAGGCTATACCCACAAATTTCGGATCTATGAGGGAAAAGATCAGACCCTGGAGCCGGTCGGTTGCCCTGACTACCTGGGGAGCAGTGGGAAGACAGTCTGGGACTTGGTGTCACCCTTATTTGGCAAGGGGTACCATCTTTATGTGGACAATTTTTACACAAGTGTGCCCCTCTTCAGGCATTTGTTCCTAGAACAGATTGGCTGCTGTGGCACCGTGTGACCTAGTCGCCGGGGCTTCCCCCAACGGCTCGTTACCACCCGTCTTGCAAGGGGGAGAGGGCTGCCTTGTGTAACGAAGAACTGCTCGCGGTGAAATGGAGAGACAAGCGTGACGTTTACATGCTCTCCTCCATTCACGCAGACACGACAATACAAATTGAACGGGCAACCCGTGTCATTGAAAAGCCCCTCTCAGTCCACGACTTTAATGCGCTCATGGGAGGGGTGGACTTCAATGACCAGATGTTGGCTCCCTATTTAGTTTCCCGACGTACCAGACGCTGGTATAAGAAGGTGTCTGTATATTTGATTCAATTGGCGATGTACAATAGTTTTGTTCTCTACAGTAAGGCTGGGAGAACACGATCCTTCCTCAAATTTCAGGAAGAGATCATCGAGAACCTTCCTTATCCAGGAGGTTCCGTGGCCCCAACCACCAGTGTAGTTAGCCGTCTACACGAGCGACATTTCCCCAATGTCGTTGCTGGTACCTCAACCCAACCGTCACCCCGAAAAAAATGTTGTGTCTGTAGCAGGAGTGGAATAAGGCGTGACACCTGCTATTTCTGTCCTGACTGCCCTGACCACCCTGCCCTATGCTATGGAGAGTGTTTCCGGAAGTACCACACACAGGTACACTTCGCATAGGGATCGCATTTCACAGGACAGGACAACACACAGGGCTATTAGGGCCCTTTCACTCACAGCTGCTGCAAACCTCTCCTTTCACCTGGGATAAAGTGCATAATGTACTTCGCCACATCTTTGGGCGATTTGCGCTTTGCACATTGTCCCATGGGGAAGGAGAGGTTTGTCCTATAAAGGTAAAAAAAAAAAAAAACAAACACAGGTAAGCAAAAAAAGTTAACGTTCAGTTCAAAAAGTTAAATAAAGTTTATATGTTCTGTTCAAAAGTTATTATAAAGTTAATAAATTTATTGCGTTGCGGCCTGGTTTTTTCTTTTTTGTTTTTTTTACCTTCCAGGTGGACCAACCGATGAACCAGCTGCAGCACTGATGTGCATTCTGACAGAAGCATTGCGCTGCTGTCAGATTACACAAAAGTCGGTGTATGCGGCGCTGCAAGACGAGATTTCTCCTCTGCAGTAAAAGATACGTTTGCCGAGGCATATGAGCTGAGGAGGCGGCGGTGTTCATATACTTTGGCAAACACTTTGTGTATAAAAAAAAAATAAAAAAAATCCCAGCAATGATTTATTCATTCACATCGATTGATGTGAATGGAGAAATCTGGTTTACCAGGGCATACGGGCTAAGTGGGTATGGATGTTGGGCGGAGCTCCTATGTCCTGGCAGACGCCTTTCCCCTCCTTTTTTTTTTTTGGCAGAGATTTTTTCATCCACATTGATCGATGCGAATGAAGAAATCTGTGCCGTTCATTTTTTCTTTCAGCCCAGAGGCTGAACGGAAAAAAATAATCTCATTACCCGTATGCTCAATATAAGGAGAATAGCAGAAACTCCTAATGCTGGCCATACATGTAATGATTGTGGAGACCCTCAAATGCCAGGGCAGTACAAACACCCCACAAATGACCCCATTTTGGAAAGAAGACACCCCAAGGTATTCAATGAGGGGCATATGGAGTCCATGAAAGATTGAAATTTTTGTCCCAAGTTAGCGGAAAAAGAGACTTTGTGAGAGGAAAAAAAAATAAAATAAAATTTCCGCTAACTTGTGGCAAAAAAAATAATAATTCAATGAACTCGCCATGCCCCTCATTGAATACCTTGGGGTGTCTTCTTTCCAAAATGGGGTCACATGTGGGGTATTTATACTGCCCTGGCATTTTAGGGGCCCTAAAGCGTGCGAAGAAGTCTGGGATCCAAATGTCTAAAAAAGCCCTCCTAAAAAGGAATGTGGGCCCCTTTGCCCACCTAGGCTGCAAAAAAGCGTCACACATCTGGTATTGCCGTACTCAGGAGAAGTTGGGGGAATATGTTTTTGGGTGTCATTTTACATATACCCATGCTGGGTGAGATAAATATCTTGGTCAAATGCCAACTTTGTATAAAAAAATGGGAAAAGTTGTCTTTTGCCAAGATATTATTCTCACCCAGAATGGGTATATGTAAAATGACACCCCAAAACACATTCCCCAACTTCTCCTGAGTACGGCAATACCAGATGTGTGACACTTTTTTGCAGCCTAGGTGGGCAAAGGGGCCCACATTCCAAAGAGCACCTTTCGGATTTCACCGGCCATTTTTTACAGATTTTGATTTCAAACTACTTTGCAAGCATTTGGGCCCCTAAAATGCCAGGGCAGTATAACTACCCCACAAGTGACCCCATTTTGGAAAGAAGACACCCCAAGGTATTTTGTGATGGGCATAGTGAGTTCATGGAAGTTTCTATTTTTTGTCACAAGTTAGTGGAATGAGACGTTGTAAGAAAAAAAAAAGAAAAAATCATCATTTTCCGCTAACTTGTGACAAAAATGAACTCACTATGCCCATCAGCGAATACCTTAGGGTGTCTACTTTCCGAAATGGGGTCATTTGTGGGGTGTTTGTACTGTCTGGCCATTGTAGAACCTCAGGAAACATGACAGGTGCTCAGAAAGTCAGAGCTGCTTCAAAAAGCGGAAATTCACATTTTTGTACCATAGTTGGTAAACGCTATAACTTTTACCCAAACCATTTTTTTTTTACCCAAACATTTTTTTTTTATCAAAGACATGTAGAACTATAAATTTTGAGAAAAATTTATATATGGATGTCGGTTTTTTTGCAAAATTTTACAACTGAAAGTGAAAAATGTCATTTTTTTGCAAAAAAAAATCGTTAAATTTCGATTAATAACAAAAAAAGTAAAAATGTCAGCAGCAATGAAATACCACCAAATGAAAGCTCTATTAGTGAGAAGAAAAGGAGGTAAAATTAATTTGGGTGGTAACTTGCATGACCGAGCAATAAACGGTGAAAGTAGTGTAGTGCAGAAGTGTAAAAAGTGGCCTGGTCATTAAGTGTGTTTAAGGTAGGGGAGCTGAGGTGGTTAATACTTGGTTGCAAACCCTTTGCAGTCAATTACAGCCTGAAGTCTGGAACGCATAGACATCACCAGACACTGGGTTTCATCCCTGGTGATGCTCTGCCAGGCCTCTACTGCAACTGTCTTCAGTTCCTGCTTGTTCTTGGGGCATTTTCCCTTCAGTTTTTTCTTCAGCAAGTGAAATGCATGCTCAATCGGATTCAGGTCAGGTGATTGACTTGGCCATTGCATAACATTCCACTTCTTTCCCTTAAAAAACTCTTTGGTTGCTTTTGCAGTATGCTTTGGGTCATTGTCCATCTGCCCTGTGAAGCGCCGTCCAATGAGTTCTGAAGCATTTGGCTGAATATGAGCAGATAATATTGCCCGAAACACTTCGGAATTCATCCTGCTGCTTTTGTCAGCAGTCACATCATCAATAAATACAAGAGAACCAGTTCCATTGGCAGCCATACATGCCCACGCCATGACACTACCACCACCATGCTTCACTGATGAGGTGGTAGGCTTAGGATCATGAGCAGTTCCTTTCCTTCTCCATACTCTTCTCTTCCCATCACTCTGGTACAAGATGATCTTGGTCTCATCTGTCCATAGGATGTTGTTCCAGAACTGTGAAGGCTTTTTTAGATGTTGTTTGGCAAACTCTAATCTGGCCTTCTTGTTTTTGAGGCTCACCAATGGTTTACATCTTGTGGTGAACCCTCTGTACTCACTCTGGTGAAGTCTTCTCTTGATTGTTGACTTTGACACACATACAGTCGTGGCCAAAAGTTTTGAGAATGACACAAATATTAGTTTTCACAAAGTTTGCTGCTAAACTGCTTTTAGATCTTTGTTTCAGTTGTTTCTGTGATGTAGTGAAATATAATTACACGCACTTCATACGTTTCAAAGGCTTTTATCGACAATTACATGACATTTATGCAAAGAGTCAGTATTTGCAGTGTTGGCCCTTCTTTTTCAGGACCTCTGCAATTCGACTGGGCATGCTCTCAATCAACTTCTGGGCCAATTCCTGACTGATAGCAACCCATTCTTTCATAATCACTTCTTGGAGTTTGTCAGAATTAGTGGGTTTTTGTTTGTCCACCCGCCTCTTGAGGATTGACTGCAAGTTCTCAATGGGATTAAGATCTGGGGAGTTTCCAGGCCATGGACCCAAAATGTCAACGTTTTGGTCCCCGAGCCACTTAGTTATCATTTTTGCATTATGGCACGGTGCTCCATAGTGCTGGAAAATGCATTGTTCTTCACCAAACTGTTGTTGGATTGTTGGAAGAAGTTGCTGTTGGAGGGTGTTTTGGTACCATTCTTTATTCATGGCTGTGTTTTTGGGCAAAATTGTGAGTGAGCCCACTCCCTTGGATGAGAAGCAACCCCACACATGAATGGTCTCAGGATGCTTTACTGTTGGCATGACACAGGACTGATGGTAGCGCTCACCTTTTCTTCGCCGGACAAGCCTTTTTCCAGATGCCCCAAACAATCGGAAAGAGGCTTCATCGGAGAATATGACTTTGCCCCAGTCCTCAGCAGTCCATTCACCAAACTTTCTGCAGAAGATCAATCTGTCCCTGATGGGTTTTTTTGGAGAGAAGTGGCTTCTTTGCTGCCCTTCTTGACACCAGGCCATCTTCCAAAAGTCTTCGCCTCACTGTGCGTGCAGATGCGCTCACACCTGCTTGCTGCCATTCCTGAGCAAGCTCTGCACTGGTGGCACTCCGATCCCGCAGCTGAATCCTCTTTAGGAGACGATCCTGGCGCTTGCTGGTCTTTCTTGGATGCCCTGAAGCCTTCTTAACAAGAATTGAACCTCTTTCCTTGAAGTTCTTGATGATCCTATAAATTGTTTATTGAGGTGCAATCTTAGTAGCCACAATATCCTTGCCTGTGAAGCCATTTTAATGCAACGCAATGATGGCTGCACGCGTTTCTTTGCAGGTCACCATGGTTAACAATAGAAGAACAATGATTTCAAGCATCACCCTCCTTTTAACATGTCAAGTCTGCCATTTTAACCCAATCAGCCTGACATAATGATCTCCAGCCTTGTGCTCGTCAACATTCTCACCTGAGTTATCAAGACGATTACTGAAATGATCTCAGCAGGTCCTTTAATGACAGCAATGAAATGCAGTGGATTAAGTTAATTTTCATGGCAAAGAAGGACTATTCAATTCATCTGATCACTCTTCATAACATTCTGGAGTATATGCGAATTGCTATTATAAAAACTTAAGCAGCAACTTTTCCAATTTCCAATATTTATGTAATTCTCAAAACTTTTGGCCACGACTGTACACCTAACTCCTGGAGAATTTTCTTGATCTGGCCAACTGTTGTGAAGGGTGTTTTCTTCACCAGGGAAAGAATTCTTTGGTCATCCACCACAGTTGTTTTCCGTGGTCTTCCGGGTCTTTTGGTGTTACTGAGCTCACTGGTGCGTTCCTTCTTTTTAAGAATGTTCCGAACAGTTGTCTTGACCACGCCTAATGTTTTTGTGATCTCTCTGATGGGTTTGTTGTGTTTTTTCAGCCTAATGATGGCTTGCTTCACTGATAGTGACAGCTCTTTGGATCTCATCTTGAGAGTTGACAGCAACAGATTCCAAATACAAATAGCACACTTGAAATGAACTCTGGACCTTTTATCTGCTCATTGTAATTGGGATAATGAGGGAAGAACACACACCTGGCCATGGAACAGCTGAGAAGACAATTATCCCATTACCTTTGGTTCCTTAACAAGTGGGAGGCACATATGCAAACTGTTGTAATTCTTACACCGTTCACCTGAAGTAAATACTCTCAAATGAAAGCTTACAGTCTGCAGTTAAGGCCTCATGCACACGGCCGTGTTCCGTGGCCGAGAGCGGTCCGTGGTAACACGCCCTGGGTTCCTGTTGAGAGCAAGAGTGCACGGCGTCATTGGTTGCTATGACGCCGTGCGCTTCATGCCGCCGCTGCACTACAGTAATACACTCGTATAGTGTATTACTGTAGTGCAGCGGCGACATGAAGCGCACGGCGTCATAGCAACTAATGACGCCGTGCGCTCCTGCTCTCAACAGGAATCCAGGGCGTGTTGCCACGGACCGCTCTCGGCCACGGAACACGGCCGTGTGCATGAGGCCTAAAGCACATCTTGTTAGTTAATTTCAAATCCATTGTGGTGGTGTATAGAGCCAAAAATTTTAGAACTGTGTTAATGTCCCAATATTTATGGACCTGACTATGTCAGGAGAGAAGAATGAAAGAAAAACGGCACTCCCAAAAATCTTTGCTGGTGATAGATTTATTGGTCACTCATATGACGCGTGGAGTTTCAGCACTCACAGGTGCCTTTTTCAAACAAGAAGTGAGCAGCAGTATGAGTGCACTCATACTGCTGCTCACTTCTTGTTTGAAAAAGGCACCTGTGAGTGCCGAAACGCCGCGCGTCATATGAGTGACCAATAAATCTATCACCAGCAAAGATTTTTGGGAGTGCCGGTTTTCTTTCATTCTTCTGATTTTGGGATTACCTCCACACAAACCGAGCACCCCTCAACCAGTACGCTGTGCCGCCTGACTTCATTACACAGTATGTCAGGAGAGGTGACAGCTCCTCTTTATAAAAGGGACATGTGCCACATCATTTATTCTGCCGGCATCTTGGAAAAGCCAAGTACAGTTTAAATGTCACATTTGGCCATTTCTAAGCAATCATGGCTTCTGCACGTGACCACCACAAATAACACCCATCATGGTACTCTTAAAAGTTGCCAACAACAGTTAGGGTCCATTCACACGTCCGTAGTGTATTGCGGATCCGCAATACACCCGGCGGCCGTCACCCCCATAGAACTGCCTGTTCTTGTCCGCCATTGCGGACAAGAATAGGACATGTTCTATTTTTTTTCGGGAGCCGCGGATCGGAAGATCGGGGCCACGCCCCGAAAATGCGGATGCAGTGCTGTCCGCATCTCTTCTGGCCCCATAGAGAATTAATGGGTCCGGATTCGTTCCACAACATTGCGAAATGGATCCGGACCCATTCTACGGATGTGTGAATGGACCCTTACAGTCCTAAACCTCATTACAATTATCCTTTGGTCCAGGCAATAAAAACGCCATCACAACTGGTCCTGTCAATCAAAGTGCAGAGGGCGCAGCAGTTGCAGAGAGAGCGGAGACTCTAGGTGTAACGGTAACGCCCGCGTTGCTCTTACGGGCTTATTTGCATATATGAAAACATCATTTTTCTCAGCAATGCGGGCACATATGAACATGGGACCAACACAGATCCCTTCAGCTGCCACACGTACATGTAATAGGTCAGCCAGTGTCATAGGTACAAATCTGCTTTCAGATGCCCTTTAAAATGCAAGACAAGTCCATATATGTATATGTATATGTATATGTATGTATATATATATATATATATATATATTTGTGTGTCTTACAGCAATCCAAACAGACTGTAGCCAGCAGATACGTATCTAGATATATTGGCTAGCTAGTGGTTTGTCAGCCGTTACATAAAAGATAGTAAGAAAAAGCTAGGCTCCAACAAATAAAACCCAACAAGTCCCCTACCTTCTCATCAAAACATTATAAAATGGAATGCAAAGGTCTGAACTGGGCTCCAGGATCTTGGTCATTTGTATAGTGATTTTTATCTTCTGCCCATCTGTTCGGCGCTCACTCTCTAGATCGACTGACTGCAAAACACAAAAATCTACTTTGAGTTTCCATTTACCATAGTACGAGGAGTTCTAGTAATAACTGTTTATTGCTCGTTCTGCACACAGTATATCACGCGGGGTAAATATGAATAGGATCATGTGTGGCTGGTACCTGTGCAAGCTTGACAGGAAGGTAGAGAATGGAACCATCAAACGCTGTAACTTGCCCGGTCACAGTACGATGGTCTTTTAGCATGCCAAAGCGCATACTGCGACATTCCACATTGGGCCTATGCAAAAGTAGAGAGAGAAATCAGCTTAATCAGTGTATCAAATTCTTGTTCCCCTAGCTCAGTTTAGTGATGGCGCCCCATGATTCCCAAGGGCGCATGATGCAATTATGAGTTGATTGGGTGCTTGCTTGTCCGCATACACCTCCTTAAGGCTCATGCACACAACCATATGTATTTTGCGGTCCGCAAAAAATACGTGTGCATTCCGTATTTTGCAGAACGGAACAGCTGGCACCTAATAGAACAGTCCTATCCTTGTCCCTAATGTGGACAATAATAGGACAGGTTCTGCGTACGGTCACAAAAAAAAATAAAAAATGGACACGGAAAGAAAAAAACTTTCATAGGCTTTCATCGGTGGGGGTTTGAGCATTGAGACCCTGAACGATTACTAGAACGAGGGGACAGAGGTGCACAAATATCGCGCTCTCTCCCCTCACTGAAAGAGACGGAATTGAGATGGGCCCCTCTGCAGAGAGGAAAGAGAGAGCGATATGCATGCTTTGCTCTTAGTTAGGGTGTCTCTATGACAAGGCTTTACCAAAACTCAGTGACCCTATAAATATGATGATACAAAGTGGCGGGTTCCATGACTTCTTTTTTTGTACAGTAAAAGTTGTGGGAGGAAAAGAAGCCAATGGGGGTGCACAGTATTCTCCCTTACTTCATTAAAGGCTATTGGATTTTTGCTGTTCTGGTAAAACTAATAGACTGTAATGGAAGAAGCCAAACATATGCACTATAGGGTCACCCGCTTTTTCCCTTTGCAGCTGTTAGTGGGCTTTAGTATGATACACAGTGACGAGCAAAAGGGTAACAATGTTTTGAACTTTTGACTTTCATCTCACCATTCAACTACATCTTCGAACACTTGTCTATCTCATACATAAATTGGACTTACAGCTGTTTAGCAGATGATTAGATCTGCAGATTCTTGCATTGTTACAGTTTTGCTCCTGGTGGTCTTCTTGTAGACTACAAATTACAACCTGTTCTCACATTCCCTAATAGCTCAGGGTGTTATTAGGTTGATTCCCAAGTGAAAGGTCACTGGTACGAATCCAAGAGCAGCCATGAAGAAGATTTCCCAAGAAAAGAGCAACAGCATCATCCAGCTCTTCGATAGTGGTATCTTGGCTAAGAAAACTGCCAAACTGCATCATGTGAGCGCCTTGACACGTAGGCCTCTTTCACATGACCTTTTTTTTTTTTTCGTGTACGGGCCTTTTTTTGCGTTCCGCATACGGAACCATTCATTTCAATGGTTCCTGAAAAAAAACGGAATGTACTCTGTATGTATTCCGTTTCCGTTGAAAGATAGAACATGTTCTATTATTGCCCGCAAATCACATTCCGTGGCTCCATTCAAGTCAATGGGTCCGCAAAAAAAAACGGAACACATACGGAAATGTGTATCCGTTAGGTTTTTGCGGAACCATCTATTGACAATGTTATGCCCAGCAATTTTTTCGATGTGGGAGGATGGGAAGATAGACACCAATCCCAAGAGGTCCACAAGGCTAATGGAACCCGCAAGGGGAACAATCAACCCAGGCCCCTCCCAAACAACGATCATACAGAATCTGTGTGGTCAGAAGAACGGGGAATCCAGAAAGGAGTACCCGCTATGGGCTCACAAGGAACCAGGAACTGAACCACCAGAGGACAACAAAAACTAGAATATCCAATAAAAAATGAAAAGAGCCATCATATGGGAAAGAATTGGCCATGGACAACTAGCCATTCTAAGAATAGTGGCTAGCAATCAGCATACATTGTCCCGGGGAGGGCTGTACCACTAAAACAACAGACACCCATATGCATAAGGAATGACGAAGTCGTTATAAAAGAAAAGGGAGTGACTACAGGAAATGTAGAAACCAGCTGTGACCGACATACAGAAGACTCCCAGGGGGAGAGAGTACTAGACAGGCGGAGACGATAGCCAGGTCCCAGGGGACTGCCCTCTATTAGATAGTACAACTAAGCAGAGAATATAAAGGAACACCCGGACCCAGAAGGAACTACAGGACCCTGTCCGATGCCTGAGCGAGCAGCAGAAAATTCACTAACTGCTGCAGCAGCCGATGCTCATCCAGCCATGGTCCCCAACACGGAGAAGATCCAGTGAGATCACTGTACTCCACCAGGAAAGGTCCGCTCTGTAATAGAAAACAACGCGGGTACTCCTTTATAATATGGGGGACACGGAGTGCAGGAGCGTGGTTGTATGTGGACCACCCATCAGATCAGAACAGATCAGCCCTATACTGGGTACACCAGAAATAGCCCTGCCAGATATGGTTACCATGTACATGCTGAACCAGGATGGCCGTTGTGGACAGTGCCTTGAGAATGTACAAGGAGCACGACAGTAACGGAGTGGCAGATGAATGGAAGAAGCAAAAAGGGAAGTAACCAACATCCGCAGCTAAGAGCCCGGGGAAGGAAGCACCCAGTAATACAGAAACTGTATGGGCCACAGATTGCACCATAGGGCCCAGGACGTGGGTACTAAAAATGCACGCCTAAAACCGAGGTAAAGCGGCTGCATGTTGCACTCTAAGGAGGATAGAAACAAAGCCACAGCATCCGGGAATGCGACCGCATTTGGAGGGAGCAGGTCCTCAACCTGTAAGGTAGAAATACGGCTGTGTAGCGTAGAGATACGACCAGAGAGGTGCAATGGTACAGCATCTGGAGATGGTAGAGGTACTAGAATTAAGATAAGAGCGATGTGGCCGCATTGTGGACCCTAGGACCAGAGAAGTGCAACGGCTGCCACGTAGCAATGGTACCTATAGCCCGCTCTGGAAAGGGAAAATAGGGCCGCACGGTACCACAAAGAACGACAGGTGCACACCACAATTAAGTAAGTGCAATGGCAACTGAAGGAGGCCCTCCATTTCACCTAAAAAGAGGGAAACAGGGCCGCATAGTACACCATAGAGCCAGACAGGTGTAACGGCTACAGCATCAGAGACGGTGCAGAAACTCTACCTAAGAAGGGAGTAAGATGGCTGTTTGGTGGATACTATGATGAGGTAGGTGCAGTGGCCACGGCAATAAAAGTTGGCCTCAATATCACGTCCGGTGAGGGAGAAATAGTGCCGCAAGGTACACCATAAAGCCAGACAGGAGCAACGGCAACAGCCTCTGGAGATAGTGAAGGCACTCTACCTATGAAGGGAACAAGGTGGCAGCCTGGTGCCCACTAGAACCAAACAGAGGCAATTGCTACAGCAAGAGAGAGGCCTCTATATCTCGCCGGAAAGGGAGAAATAGTGCCCCACGGAACACAATAGAGCCCAACAGGGATACTGGATACGGCATCAGGAGATGGTGTAGGTACTCTACCCGGGAAGGGAGCAAGGTGGCTGGAAACAGACAGGTGCAATTGCTACGGCAATTGAAGGCGGCCTGTATATCTCGCCCTGTAGGGGGAAATAGCGCCGCATGGAACACCAAAGAGTAAGTCAGGAGTAATGGCTACAGCATCTGGAGTAGGTGTTGGAACTCTACCTATAAAAGTAACAAGGCGGCTGGAAACAGACAGATGTAATCGCCACGGCATAGAAGCCGGCCTGTATTCTCTGGTACAGGCACTACAAAAGAACCTTTAGAGGCCGAGAAGGGTTGCCAACCCTATAAGTGGCGATTGCCTGAATTATCAGCTTGCCCAGAACATAGCCCCTGGATAGGGGAACCAGGAAGGTCTGTCGTGTACAGCCTACGAGGGCGTACGTACCAGAGACACAGTGTAGGTGTCCCCGTTGCTAAGCACGGTGACGGCTGCCTTACCTGAGCGGTAAACACCTGTGCAGGCAGGAGAGCGCCATCCGAAAGTCCACTAGAGGGGCACCAAACCTGGGTAGGGTAGGTACCACCGTGCACGTTTGACTTGACCACACAGAGGGATTCTGCATGGTGGAAGACCGCCTGATGCTCTGTTCCGAGGGAATTGGTGCAGAGGTGTCCCCAGAGGCAACTGACAGAGAAGGCTTCGTCACCAGCCTCAGGCCTGTCCTGGGGCGACCCAAGGATGCCGAGGAGGGGTGGAAGCTAGTTGAGACCACCCGAGGAGGGTCCGTGGGCTACTTCTTGCGTGACCCTGTACCTGAGCGTGACCCACTGTAGGGAGGACCCTGGGGGGGAAGGGAAGGAAACCGCAATTTGTAGGTAGCGCTCCAGCGACTCTGCCAGGGATTGGGCGAGTCAGGCAAGATTCCCATGGCCTGACATGAAGGGAGCCCATTCAGGGGGGACCTACACACAAAAAGGGTGGGAGGGGGGACAAGGCGACCTTATGAAAACCTTCGTAGACAACGGACGCACGTAAATACATGGCGATCCGATAGGGAGGCTGGGAGAGGAGGCCCTCAAAGAGCAGCAGGGCTGTCCTATCTGTCCCCGTATGCCACGTTCCCAAGAGGTGCTGCAGCAGCTATAGAGCAGGTGGCAGGGCTGCAGGAGAATGCAGCAAACAAGAGGGGGAGGGAGGGAAAGGAGCCTGCAGATCAATTCAGCCAGAGGCTGCCTACCAGACCCCAGGAGAAGTGCAGCGCACCCTGAGCAGAGAGCAGAAGATGGCGATCCGGAGAGAGCAGGAGCCGACAGCCGGAGGAAGAACCGCCCCTCTGAAAGAGAGCAGGGAACCTGGGGCTGGATTGGCAGGCAGGAGAGGCCCCTTCCAGGCTCCCCCCACGGAGGGGAGGTGACGGAGTAAGCCAGGGAAGGATCAGAAAGTAGGCGGGAGTTGCGTCCTAGTAGGCCCGAAAAGCCGGGGCCTAAATTAGTGAAGAGTGGCCGGGAATGAACGGCCGCGATCGCGGAAGTGCCCCAGAGCTGCCGCGACGAACGGGGGCCAGGTGGGGGAGAGAACAGAAGAAGCGACCCCCAGAGAGTGAAAAACGGAAGACCAGGGGGCTTCTGGGGCCAAGATACAGCTTGGGATACGAACCCATGGCCCTTAGAGTCAGAGGCAAGGCAATTACCCACACAGCAATGAGAGCTGTATTGAAGGTATCCAGGGAGGAGAGGGGGGAATGCGCCCAGGCCCGGGAAGGAGGGTGTAAGACGTCTTCAGGCACAGCAGTAACCACCCCCTCGGCGGACTCAACACGGGAACCGTGGGACTGCCGGAATTCCACTTCGGAAGCAGATTTGGGGACTGGGTGGCTGCCAGGTACCTGAGTACGCGCCCGCAGGGGGGCAACTAAAGTGGAACACGATGGAGCCACCCCTGCCACAGGCCGGAACCTGCAGAGAAGAGAAAGAAAAAATGATTGAAGAAAAAATAAAATAAAAAAGTAGCAGGATGAGTTGCACAAAAAGCAGGTCAGGTCTGCCTCCTACGGACACTAGAACAAGACTGATCTGCCTAGTGTCTGTGGAGAGGGTATAGCCCAACGGTGAGGAGCCAACACTTTTTTTTATGTTTAGTGTCGCCTCCTAGTGGTAGTTGGACATATACCCTTGGTGCTGTGTCCCCCAATGCCATGCACGAGAAAAAAGGTTTGCTCCGCCCAAGTGGGCTATACCCTCTCCACAGCCCTAAGCTATCCAGTTTGTACCAAAAGCAGTAGGAGAGAGAAACATAAGCGAAGAACGAACATATCATGGACCGGGAAACAGCAGCACGGTGACAGGGAAAGTAAGTAGAAACAGAGGGTGGGATCTGTGTCCCCCAATGCATCCTACGAGAAAAGGATTTTACAGTGAGTACAAAAATCCAGTTTTCTCTTGAATGCATTGGGGGACACAGCACCATGGGACGTCCTAAAGCAGACCTTGAGGGTGGGATTGAAACCTCATGCAAAAAGAAGGATGCACAGGTGCAGAAGAACCAACAGGACCAGGAGATACCCTAGCATGAAAAGGTTCCAAGAAAAAGGGAGACCGGAAGATCCCAAGGACAGATGCCTGGGAAACCAGGCCTGCAAGAAGGACCAAGGGAACACCCAACTCCACCCAAGGTGGGGAAAAAATAAAGCTCTAGAGGATAAGGGACAGATGTCCCGCGCGAGGATCAAGAGTTGACAAGAGTGCACTAGAGAGCCAGAAGAAGGATCTAGAAGAACCAGGGCTCCTCCTGAGGAAACAGGAGAGTATCAGAGCAACGTCTGTTGGTAACGACCTAGCGCTCTGCATATGGAAGGATGTAAGTTGGAAACAACATAGCACACTGCATATATAAGGAATCTCCAGGAGGAGAAGCCCTAAGAGGACAGACCCAACAATCCAAAATAGACTATGAGGGTGCCTAGCAGGAGATAAAATGCCTGGAAAAAAAAAATACACAAGCAGTCCTCAACCAAAGACTAAAACTTTAAGTTGTCTCAGGCCAAAACACAACCTGTCCGTGACCAACCACATGTAAGAGCCAGGGCAGAGAGGGAACAAAGAAGCACTTGAGGCTAAACGCTTGAGAGAAATCATAACAGAAACTCACAAGGGAAGGGAAAGAGCCTCCTTCCACAGCAAGGAAGGGGGGGGGGGGGAGAGAAAGACCCAAGAGAAGGTGGAAACCTCTTCCTGCCAGAGAAAACAGCCAACCCCCGGAGGAGGGGGGTCTTATGTAATGGTCAGGAGAAAAGGAGATTTTTATATAACTTACCAGTAAAATCTCTTTCTCGCTCTTCATTGGGGGACACAGAAACCGTGGGTATAGCTATGTCCTCTAGGAGGTGTTGATACTAGTAAAAGCTGTTAGCTCCTCCCCTGGCAGCTATACCCCCTCCAGCCTGGAGAGAGAGCTTCAGTTTGTGAGAAGCAGTAGGAGAAGCAAGCCAACCAAGAAAAAACATGGAACACCAACCATGCCAAAAGACCCAATAGGGTTCTAACCAGCAACCGCCACAACTGTGGCCGAACAACAATACTAGGAGGGTGCTGTGTCCCCCAATGAAGAGCGAGAAAAAGATTTAACTGGTAAGTTATACAAAAATCTCCTTTTCTCGCCCATATTCATTAGGGGACACAGAAACCGTGGGACGTTCAGGAGCAGTACACGGGGAGGGAAAAACCACAGACCCATGGAAGCAAGCGTCCCTGCTGGTATCTAAGAAACTGCCGCCTGCAAGACCAAGCGGGCTAAGCAGCGGCCGCCGATGCATAAGAATGCACCTGGTAAAATTTTGTGAATGTGTGTAAGGAGGTCCGGTAGCATTTGCAGACCGAATCCATCGTGCAATTGCCACCTTGGAAGCCGCCAATCCTTTTCGTGAAACCTCCGGATGTCGGAGTCCGTACGCCGGAAGGGACTGGAGGCTGCCGATAATGATCAGGGCCCTGACGTCAATGACAAAACTCCCTTCCCTAGGGAGTGGAGAGGGACAGTGAAGGAAGGGCAATTTCTACATTGATGTGGAAGACAGACACCACCTTCGGGAGAAAAAAGGAATGGGCCAGAGAACACTCTTATCCTTGTGAAGACCCAGGAGGGTTCTCTGCAAGAGAGCACCCCCAACTCGAACACCAGTCTGATGGACGTGAGAGCCACAAGAAAACACTACCTTCTAGGACAGGAGCTGGAGAGATATCTCCCCAAAGGCTCAAAGGGAGAAGACTGGAACGCTGAAAGAACTATATACAGATCCCAAGGCGGTAAAGGACGGTACGGAGGAACCGCATGTGCCACTCCCTGAAGGAAAGTTTCCATAGGCACCAGGGGAACCAGAGGACGCTAGAAGCTGCCCCAGGATAGAAGCACCAACACCTGACCCATCAAGAAAACTAAGGGCTAAACGATTGTAGAAAGGATAGGACCGTGGAGAGAGAAAAAACAGAGTGAGGGAAAGCCCAGGAGGACCGCCAGGTCCTATATTAGATCCTGGGCGGTGCAGGCTTCCCGACCCGAATCATAGTGCGGATGACGTCCGCCGAAAAAAAAATTAAATAAATAAATTCCTCCACCTCAGGATGACTGTTTTAATAGCCACGCCATCAACCAAGAGCCTAAATGCCGATGCAAGACCGGACCCTGAAAGAAGGTCGGTTCTGAGTGGCAGCGACAAGGGACATCTCATAGAAGGAGAACGAGATCGGCGTACCACGCACGACGGGGCCACCCAGAGCGACTAGGATTTGTCAGAATGCCCTCCATCTGATCCTCCGTAGAACCATGGATAGGAGAGAAGAAACACGTAAGGAGGGAGAACTCCCGCCAAGGAGATGTCAGGGCATCCATGTCGTATGTTTCCGGAACTGCTACACCCAGACCAGTGGAAGGAATCCCCATAGAAGGAGGGATGTGGAGGGCACCACAGCCCACCAGTCGGGACCGGAGCGTGTCTGGAATGGAAGGCCACCAAAAGAATACCCCGTGCAGATGCAGAAGAGTCCATCAACTGACGAAAAACTGAACAGACAGAACCCAAGTATGTAGTGGTATGCAATACCCCTCCCACAGTAGTAGCCAGCGCTCGCCCCGTCAGCGCAAAAAAACTGAGAGGGAGGCCTGAGACTATCCGTAGAAGCCATGTACCATACTGCCCGAGTTTAAGTAGAGCGAGAAGGATGAGTGGTGGATAGAGAATACAGTCAGTGAAGCACTTGACCTGCTGGAACGTACACACCATATATGTGCAATGGTGTACGCACTACTACTATTATTATCATGACCGACTGGAACAATGAAGACCCATGGAGATGGGAGTCTCTAGGCCACAAGTGATGCTAGTAAACCGCCTGAGAAGACAGAGGAGTTATAATCATGGCCAAAACCAGCACCAAAAGAACACAATGAGAATAGCCACCACTGGCGGCACTCAAATAGCACTATAGTAAGAGTACCGGGCACCGTTGAGTACCGACTGTTGAATTGCCATATCTGAAGATATTCAGTTATTCCCCCGCTAATGGATCACTTGCGAAAAGGGGTAAGGCAGGCAGGAAGCACAGTGATGTGCAACACTCCGCCTATGGGAGGATAGCGCGACAGTCGGACCGTATCCAATGGTGGTGCACTTACTCTACCTATGGAAGGTGGAATGCGTACGGGGTACTGAAGCCAGTGGTAGGGAAAATACCCCACCTAAGAAGGGGGGTTTAATGCCCACGGCGAGAACTAGTGCATATGGCAAGTCCTGTACCCTGTGGGGGTGCAATTAGCACCTAAATAAGGGGGTAATGCATACAGCTCACCTTGTAACCAGTGATAATGTCATCCTGCCACCTGTGGAAAGAGCTTTTCGGCTTTTCAGAGAATGCCCACCCCCGCTAGCACCAGAATGGCTGTTTAGGCTACAGCGCCTGGCCGGAACACTCTCCGACTAGGAGGGTGTGTAGAATATAGCCCCTGGTACGGAGAAATAGCTGCAGTGCTGGGTACAGCTTTTGACAGTGGTACAAGTACCCCCAGATAAGGGGCAGGCGTACGTACCTAGGACACCACGTAGGTGTGACGGCATGCTAACCACGTGGCGGGTTGCTTAGCTTGTGCAGCGCCATCCGAAAGTCCACTAGAGGGGATACCAACCCTGGAGATGAGAGGTTCCTCAGCGGACATTTGTCTTTAACCACTCAGAGGGAATCTGTCTGGTGGAAGACCGAGTGATGCTCTGTTACCGAGAGAAAATCGGAGCAGAGGTGTCCCCCGAGGCAGCAGATAGAATGGCAGGGAAGGGTTGTCACCAGCCTCAGGCTTGTCCTGGGAGTGACCCGAGGATGCCAAGTAGGAGCGGGACATGGTTGTGACAACCAGAGGTCGTCTGCGGGACCTAACAGAGAGTGCCCCATCCGCGGAAGTGTCCCTGGAATGGCAGAGCTGGCCGCAATCTTTGGTCAGGCAGTCGGTGCAGCGACTCAGCCATAGCCTGGGAGAGTCGGACAGGATTCCCTATGACTTGGGACAGGGAAGAGGTCCGGTCAGGAGAGACCGACAGAGAAGTAGGTCAAATCAACATGAGAGGTCCTGGGAGCGACTGCGCACAAACAGGGACAGGCTGACCACATGGCAGCCCTTTATCGCCCCAGGCACACCCAAATACATGCAACCCCCCCACTACTGAGCATAGAATTCCCTATGCCAAAAGCTGTCTACTGGATCCCAGGGACAGAGATCCCAAAATATGAGCTGCAGCAGCTGCAATCAAAGGACCCCCCTCTGCTGGCAAGATGGATGCCATATCCAAAGAAAACAGCACTCAGAGGGTTAAAGACCGCGCTTGGCTGACCTAGGAGGAGAAGGAGCCCCTCCAGAAGCCGAGAGGAGCGGGGAGGGGCCAGCAAAAGCCCGGGAAACAAGGGAAGTGGGCGGGAGAGAATGCGGCCTAGGTGTGGAGGAAGTCGGGGCCTCGATTAATGAGGTGGCCGGAAAAGGTGCGCCGTTGGCGGGACGGAATCGTGGGAGCCCTCCAGAATAAAGAAAAACGGTGAGGGGGGCTCCTGAGGGGGGCAAAAGGAGCACCAGAGGCCCGCGGGCGGCCCAGAGAAAACGCGGCCTAGTCCCGGCAGAAGCCAGGGACTAAAGTAGATGGGAGGCTGGGGAGTGGACCGGGGGAGGCAGCAAGAGAAGAGGAATGACCAAGGAGAGAGCACCAGGGGCCCGGGGGGAGGGAAAAGGAGGCCAGAGGGTAAAGGAAGAGAGGAAGGACCCCCTCCCTTTCCCAGAGAGAGAATTCCTCCCCGCCTGGGAGAGAAAGGATGGATCCCACCCCCTGGCCACAACGGGGGACCTCACCCGGGACCCCCTAACTCTGGGACAGGGACGCAGGTGGAATACTCACCGTCCGATGTCTTCGGGCGCCGCAGGGTCACCCCATCGGCAGTCTCAACACGGGGACCGTGGGAATGCCGGTATGCCACTGCGGATGCAGTCAATGGTCAATGGGGACTGGGTGACCGGCGAGGTAACTGGGTACGCGCCCGCAGGGGGTGCAGCTAAAGTGGCAGCACACGATGGAGTACCCGCCTGCAGCAGGTAAAAACCTGCAGAAGAGAGAAAAAAAAATAAAAGAGAAAAAAATAAAATAGCAGTAAGACCTGCAGGAAAAAAGCAGG
This sequence comes from Bufo bufo, assembly GCF_905171765.1. Taxonomy (NCBI): domain Eukaryota; kingdom Metazoa; phylum Chordata; class Amphibia; order Anura; family Bufonidae; genus Bufo; species Bufo bufo. Next base: position 770,001,626 of record NC_053389.1, on the reverse strand, counting down.
TCAGGTCTGCCTCCTACTGCACTAGACAAAAAACTGGATAGCCTAGTGCTGTGGAGAGGGTATAGCCCACCTGGGCAGAGCCCACCTTTTTTTTATATCTAGTGCCTCCTAGTGGTAGCTGGGCATATATCCATGGTGCTGTGTCCCCCAATGCATTCAAGAAAAAACTGAACAATGGATCCGTGAAAAACGGACTGCAAAACACTGAAAAAGCCTTACGGTCATGTGAAAGAGGCCTTAGAAGAATATGAAATGAAGTCAGCTCATCACAAAGTCTTTCAGTTCTGGTGTGACAAACACAGCAGTGAAGGTGGCTCATATGCTTCATAATAGTGAGATCACAGACATCCATGCAAGCACTGTACAAGGCGCATTACACAGGTCTGCAATGGTGGCCAGAAAAAAGGTGAAGCCTTGACTTCAATATCGTCATAAGTAGCGTTGGCTCGAGTTTGCAAAAAAGTACGAACAGTGGACAGTAGAAGATTGGCAACAGGTGATTTGGAGCGATGAGACGAAAGTCAATAGACTGGGCTCTGGTGGGTGAAAATGGGTTTGGAAGAAACAAGGGAAAAGGGGGATAAAGGGTCAAGAAATTGAAGGAACTGTCAAGTTCTGTGGAGGAAGCCTGATGATATGGTGTTGTTTAACAACCAAAGGCTTTGGATACTTGACCAGGATCGATGGTGATCTCAATGCTGAGCTATATGTGAGTAGCCTACAAGACGAGTTACCTTGTACACTCGAGTACTATGGGACGACATAGTGTTCCAGCAGGACAACAACAGGAAGCATACGTCGAGATTGGTGAAGAAATGGTTCAATGACAATGAAGTAGAGGTGCTGCATTGGCCCCCACAGTCCCTAGACCTCAACCCAATCGAACACTTGTGGGTAGAGTTGAAGAAAAAGCTGTATTCATACCCAAGTGAGTCGATCAGTATGCACCAACATTGGAAACGCGTAGAAGAGACCTGGGAACAGATTTCAGTCGAAACATGCTTAAAGAGAACCTGTCACCTGGATTTTGTGTATAGAGCTGAGGACATGGGTTGCTAGATGGCCGCTAGCACATCCGCAATACCCAGTCCCCATAGCTCTGTGTGCTTTTATTGTGTATAAAAACCAATTTGATACATATGCAAATTAACCTGAGATGTGTCATAGCTTGAAAATATGACTCTTCTCTGGTCACACAAGTAAGATATGACTCTTATGTTAATTTGCATATGTATCAAATCGGGTTTTTTTACACAATAAAAGCACACAGAGCTATGGGGACTGGATATTGCGGATGTGCTAGCGGCCATCTAGCAACCCATGTCCTCAGCTCTATACACAAAATCCCGGTGATAGGTTCCCTTTAAATCTGATCAAGAGCATTCCGAGAAGGATTCAACAGTGTGAAAGCCAAAGGTGGATTTACAAAATACTAACATAAAAATTTTGAATTTTGGGAGCAAAACAGTAACAATACAGTTGCATTACAAGAATCTGCATAACTATTCATATGCTAAATAGATGCATGTCCAGCAACATGGGCAAGACCATTCTCTTCCTCTTCATCATTTTAGTAGGCAGGCCATGCCCACAAGTAGTACAGAGTCATTGTTGTCATCATCAGCTGCTGCCTCTCCTGCTCTATTTCTCCTCTTTTCCATTGTCAGTCAACATCCTCCTGGCCAAGTTGACAGCAGTGCAGTCGCTGCCATACCACTTAGTGGACTCCACTGCCTTTAGGGAGCTGATGACGTGTGCTCAGCCTCGATGAAGGACAGCTAGTTGCCATTACAAGTAAGCTGTCGCTGCTTTGTACTCTCACATGGCATAGAACGTCAACCTCTCCTTGGAATTGTCGCTCTGTGGCAAAGTGCACGCCACCATCGACACCCGGAGGAGCAATTACGGCCAGGGACAGTCATATCATTCATGGCCCACTGGGTGGATGTTTAGCACTGCAGTGGTGACTGTGCACCCCCGCAACAAGGCCAGGAGCTGCTAACACCCCCAGGTCTGGGCCCATCACCAGGAGCTTATCCATTTCCTCCTCAATGGACATCCCAAACAGAGGCAAGGCAAAGCATTGCTTCCACTCTCCCTTCCCTCCTTTCATATGTGCAAACTGAAGTGTTGTCATGTTGTCCTACAAATTGGCAATGTAGTTAGTGACAATGGCAGGAATGGTCTGCCTTTGCACCGCTTGATCTACAAAATTACAACTTGCTGGAATTCCACCTACCAGCATCTGTATGAGCAGAGTAAAGTGGTCAATGATTACATTATGTTCAAGTCCACCACAGCAGGGAGCACTCCTTAGTTCTACCAGATTTATGAGCAGGCACAACAGCAGCGTCAACTATGTTATCCTGCTGATACTTTTATTAGAGCAAATGCTCACGCTTCTTCCGATACCACTGCGTGTTTGTAACACTGGCAGACATCTGTCCCCAAAAAGGCATAATTTTTGGACTACTGCTTTTTACTTTAAAGGGCATTTTATTCTTTTTGCAGATTATCATTTGTATACATCCAGAGTAAATCATTGGTAAATCAGTAGTATGTAGGCACATGAGACATAATTCCCGGACGTTTCGGTCTGGTACGACCTTCCTCAGCGGGGTCTTGGTGGCAGGGCAGTAAGTCAGGCGCTGGATTGACAGGGCCAGGCAGGATGACATGAACACTGCCTGGCCCTGTCAATCAACATGATGTCATTTGCATACAATAAAAGCGAATTTTTCACAAAAACTGAGGAACATAGAAGAGAAGGTATAAAGACTGTTAGCTTCAGCTGACATTAGAACATGTATGAAGTCAAACAGTGTAATAACGATGTTCCTGAAGACAGAAGTCCTGTAAAAAAGCATTAAAAAAATCTGACAATGCAGTGCTCTACTAAACGGGCTGTTTGTTACCACTGGCTACTATCCATAGCTATATAAGTCACTGTCACATTGACATAACTAATGCGGTTTGGTCATTAAAGAGCTAGAAAGGGGTTGGATACAGTTCTAGGAGACCTTAGTGTCATACATGAACTTTCCGAGCAATCGGGGCACTTCTGATTCCTTCCACATCGAATTTCGGGTGAGATTCTCTCACCTTAAAGGGAAGCTGTCACCAGGATTTTGTGCATAGAGCTGAGGACATGGGTTGCTAGATGGCCACTAGCACATCTGCAATACCCAGTCCCCATAGCTCTCTGCGCTTTTATTGTGTTACAAAAACCGTTTTGATCCATATGCAAATGAACCTGATATGAGTCCTGTGTCCGGAGAGGAGTCCAATTTTCTGAGCGCAGCACCGCCCCGCGTCCTCCGAATCTCCTCCTTGCTGGCTGACGTCACAGAGCTGGAGCGCCGAAATCTCGCGATGCTGGCATCAGCACAGGGAACGAACTACGCATGCGCTAGCTCGCGCATCGCGAGATTTCTGCTCTCCAGCTCTGTGACATCAGCCAGCAAGGAGGAGATTCGGAGGACGCGGGGCGGTGCTGCGCTCAGAAAATTGGACTCATCTCCGGACACAGGACTCATATCAGGTTCATTTGCATATGGATCAAAACGTTTTTTTTAACACAATAAAAGCACACAGAGCTATGGGGACTGGGTATTGTGGATGTGCTAGCGGCCATCTAGCAGCCGATGTCCCCAGCTCTATGCACAAAATCCTGGTGACAGGTTCCCTTTAAATCATAAACAGGCCTACTAATATACACTTAAAGGGGTTGGCCACTTTATGGCTACTGTTGACCAATGTGTTTATAAGAGGACTTTATGGCACTTACTAATATAGCCTTAGACGATATTTTGCATCATTTCCTATATTTCATAAAGTATTCCTCCTTTTTGGCCAAGTCTTTTGTGCTGTCCCCAGAGAGGCCCTGTCCATAAAATGGCTGATACGTTATACCTGCACTAAACTGTCAACACTGCAATGTATTTGTGTGTAGAAGGCTGGAGTTATTTTTCCCTGGTCACATTACCCTCCAACAGCGGCCATCTTATGTCTCGTGTGTGGACAGCACAGAATATTTGACCAACATAACTTATAAAATAAAGCAAACGGCACAGAAAATCAACATAGTAATTGTCATTTAGTCAACTTACATACACATTGGCCAAAGTAGCCAAAACGTGGCCATCCCCTTTAAGCCATTAAAAGAGGTAAAAATGTAAGAAACTCTTTAATTCCTCTAATAAAGTCTATGTACCAGTATAAATGTAAGTGCATGCATTTACCTATACCATCCAGAGATTTTGCACTTTATTTAAGAAATGTGGATTATAAATGCTTACGTAAAGGTGACGTGGTACTGATACACAGCTTCGTTTTTGCAGTGAATCTTTATTAGGTTAACGGCAAGTGGAATGGTGTTCCCCTTGCAGCCCTGTTTAATCAGAGGTTCTCTGTAAAAAAAAAAAAAACACACATTAGTAGATAGGGGGGAAATAAATAGATGTACAAGGGGGGATTCATCAGGGAGCTGCTTCATGGCTCATTGTGTAGCCCTTATGTCTCTGTAATCGTATTAAAAAGGCTCGGAATGTACAGTGCTTGGCAAAAGTATTCAACCCACCCCACCCCCCTTGACTTTTTCGAGTTTTGTTACCTTACACCTCTTAACCACCTCAGCCCCCCTAGCTTAACCACCTCAGCCCCCATAGCTTAAACACCCTGAAAGACCAGGCCAATTTTTACAATTCTGCACTACACTACTTTCACCGTTTATTGCTCGGTCATGCAACTTACCACCCAAATGAATTTTACCTCCTTTTCTTCTCACTAATAGAGCTTTCATTTGGTGGTATTTCATTGCTGCTGACATTTTTACTTTTTTTTGTTATTAATCAAAATTTAATGATTTTTTAACAAAAAAATGACATTTTTCACTTTCAGTTGTAAAATTTTGCAAAAAAAACAACAACATCAATATATAAATTTTTCTCTAAATTTATTGTTCTACATGTCTTTGATAAAAAAAAAATGTTTGGGTAAAAAAAAAAAAAAATGGTTTGGGTAAAAGTTATAGCGTTTACAAACTATGGTACAAAAATGTGAATTTCCGCTTTTTGAAGCAGCTCTGACTTTCTGAGCACCTGTCATGTTTCCTGAGGTTCTACAATGGCCAGACAGTACAAACACCCCACAAATGACCCCATTTCGGAAAGAAGACACCCTAAGGTATTCGCTGATGGGCATAGTGAGTTCATAGAACTTTTTATTTTTTGTCACAAGTTATCGGAAAATGATGATTTCTTTTTTAAATTTTTTTTTTTATTACAAAGTATCATATTCCACTAACTTGTGACAAAAAATAAAAACTTCCATGAACTCACTATGCCCATCAGCGAATACCTTGGGGTGTCTTCTTTCCAAAATGGGGTCACTTGTGGGGTAGTTATACTGCCCTGGCATTCTAGGGGCCCTAATGTGTGGTAAGTAGTTTGAAATCAAAATCTGTAAAAAAAATGGCCGGTGAAATCCGAAAGGTGCTCTTTGGAATGTAAGCCCCTTTGCCCACCTAGGCTGCAAAAAAGTGTCACACATGTGGTATCTCCGTACTCACGAGAAGTTGGGCAATGTGTTTTGGGGTGTTATTTTACATATACCCATGCTGGGTGAGAGAAATATCTTGGCAAAAGACAACTTTTCCCCTTTTTTTATACAAAGTTGGCATTTGACCAAGATATTTCTCTCACCCAGCATGGGTATATGTAAAATGACACCCCAAAACACATCCCCCAACTTCTCCTGAGTACGGCGATACCTCATGTGTAACACTTTTTTGCAGCCTAGATGCGCAAAGGGGCCCACATTTCTTTTTAGGGGGGCATTTTTAGACATTTGGATCCCAGACTTCTTCTCACGCTTTAGGGCCCCTAAAATGCCAGGGCAGTATAAATACCCCACATGTGACCCCATTTTGGAAAGAAGACACCCCAAGGTATTCAATGAGGGGCATGGCGAGTTCATAGAATTTTTTTTTTTTTTTTGCCACAAGTTAGCGGAAATTGATTTTTTTTTGTTTTTTTCTCACAAAGTCTCCCTTTCCGCTAACTTGGGACAAAAATTTCAATCTTTCATGGACTCAATATGCCCCTCAGTGAATACCTTGGGGTGTCTTCTTTCCAAAATGGGGTCATTTGTGGGGTGTTTGTACTGCCCTGGCATTTGAGGGTCTCCGCAATCATTACATGTATGGCCAGCATTAGGAGTTTCTGCTATTCTCCTTATATTGAGCATACGTTTTTTTTCCGTTCAGCCTCTGGGCTGAAAGAAAAAATGAACGGCACAGATTTCTTCATTCGCATCGATCAATGTGGATGAAAAAATCTCTGCCAAAAAAAAAGGAGGGGAAAGGCGTCTGCCAGGACATAGGAGCTCCGCCCAACATCCATACCCACTTAGCTCGTATGCCCTGGTAAACCAGATTTCTCCATTCACATCAATCGATGTGAATGAATAAATCATTGCCGGGATTTTTTTTTTTTATATACACTGCTCAAAAAAATAAAGGGAACACAAAAATAACACATCCTAGATCTGAATTAATTAAATATTCTTCTGAAATACTTTGTTCTTTACATAGTTGAATGTGCTGACAACAAAATCACACAAAAAAAAAAATGGAAATCAAATTTTTTAACCCATGGAGATCTGGATTTGGAGTCACCCTCAAAATTAAAGTGGAAAAACACACTACAGGCTGATCCAACTTTGATGTAATGTCCTTAAAACAAGTCAAAATGAGGCTCAGTAGTGTGTGTGGCCTCCACGTGCCTGTATGACCTCCCTACAACGCCTGTGCATGCTCCTGATGAGGTGGCGGACGATCTCCTGAGGGATCTCCTCCCAGACCTGGACTAAAGCATCTGCCAACTCCTGGACAGTCTGTGGTGCAACGTGACGTTGGTGGATAGAGTGAGACGTGATGTCCCAGATGTGCTCAATTGGATTCAGGTCTGGGGAATGGGCGGGCCAGTCCATAGCATCAATGCCTTCGTCTTGCAGGAACTGCTGACACACTCCAGCCACATGAGGTCTAGCATTGTCTTGCATTAGGAGGAACCCAGGGCCAACCGCACCAGCAAATGGTCTCACAAGGGGTCTGAGGATCTCATCTCGGTACCTAATGGCAGTCAGGCGAACTCTGGCGAGCCCATGGAGGGCTGTGCGGCCCTCCAAAGAAATGCCACCCCACACCATTACTGACCCAATGCCAAACCGGTCATGCTGGAGGATGTTGCATGCAGCAGAACGTTCTCCACGGCGTCTCCAGACTCTGTCACGTCTGTCACATGTGCTCAGTGTGAACCTGCTTTCATCTGTGAAGAGCACAGCGCCAGTGGCGAATTTGCCAATCTTGGTGTTTTCTGGCAAATGCCAAACTTCCTGCACGGTGTTGGGCTGTAAGCACAACCCCCACCTGTGGACGTCGGGCCCTCATATCACCCTCATGGAGTCTGTTTCTGACCGTTTTAGCAGACACATGCACATTTGTGGCCTGCTGGAGGTCATTTTGCAGGGCTCTGGCAGTGCTCCTCCTGTTCCTACTTGCACAAAGGCGGAGGTAGCGGTCCTGCTGCTGGGTTGTTGCCCTCCTACGGCCTCCTCCACGTCTCCTGATGTACTGGCCTGTCTCCTGGTAGCGCCTCCATGCTCTGGACACTACGCTGACAGACACAGCAAACCTTCTTGCCACAGCTCGCATTGATGTACCATCCAGGATAAGCTTCACTACCTGAGCCACTTGTGTGGGTTGTAGACTCCGTCTCATGCTACCACTAGAGTGAAAGCATCGGCAGCATTCAAAAGTGACCAAAACATTAGCCAGGAAGCATAGGAACTGAGAAGTGGTCAGGTCACCACCTGCAGAACCACTCCTTTATTGGGGGTGTCTTGCTAATTGCCTATAATTTCCACCTGTTGTCTATCCCATTTGCACAACAGCATGTGAAATTGATTGTCACTCAGTGTTGCTTCCTAAGTGGACAGTTTGATTTCACAGAAGTATGATTGACTTGGAGTTACATTGTGTTGTTTAAGTGTTCCCTTTATTTTTTTGAGCAGTGTATATACAAAGTGTTTGCCAAAGTTTATGAACACCGCCACCTCCTCAGCTCATATGCCTCGGCAAACGTATCTTTTACTGCAGAGGAGAAATCTCATCTTGCAGCGCCTCATACACCGACTTGTGTGTAATCTGACAGCAGCGCAATGCTTCTGTCAGAATGCACATCAGTGCTGCAGCTAGTCGATCGGTTGGTCCACCTGGAAGGTAAAAAAAACAAAACAAAAAAGAAAAAACCAGGCCGCAACGCAATAAATTTATTAACTTTATAATAACTTTTGAACAGAACATATAAACTTTATTTAACTTTTTGAACTGAACGTTAACTTTTTTGCTTACCTGTGATTTTTTTTTTTTACCTTTTATAGAACAAACCTCTCCTTCCCCATGGGACAATGTGCAAAGCGCAAATAGCCCAAAGATGTGGCGAAGTACATTATGCACTTTATCCCAGGTGAAAGGAGAGGTTTGCAGCAGCTGTGAGTAAAAGGGCCCTAATAGCCCTGTGTGCCTGTCCTGTGAGATGCAATCCCTATGCTAAGTGTACCTGTGTGTGGTACTTCCGGAAACACTCTCCAAAGCATAGGGCAGGGTGGTCAGGACAGTCAGGACAGAAATAGCAGGTGTCACGCTTTATTCCACTCCTGCTACAGACACAAAAAAATTTTCGGGGTGGCGGTCGGTTTGAGGTACCAGGAACGACACTGGGGAAATGTCGCTCGTGTAGACGGCTCACTACACTGGTGGTAGGGGCCACGGAACCTCCTGGATACAGGAGGTTCTCGATGATCTCTTCTTGAAATTTGAGGAAGGATCGTGTTCTCCCAGCCTTACTGTAGAGAACAAAACTATTATATGCAGCCAATTGAATTAAATATACAGACACCTTCTTATACCAGCGTCTGGTGCGTCGGGAAACTAAATAGGGAGCCAACATCTGGTCATTGAAGTCCACCCCTCCCATGAGCGCATTATAGTCGTGGACTGAGAGGGGCTTTTCAATGACACGGGTTGCCCTTTCAATTTGTATTGTCGTGTCTGCGTGAATGGAGGAGAGCATGTAAACGTCACACTTGTCTCTCCATTTCACCGCGAGCAGTTCTTCGTTACACAAGGCAGCCCTCTCCCCCCTTGCAAGACGGGTGGTAACGAGCCGTTGGGGGAAGCCCACGCGACTAGGTCGCGCGGTGCCACAGCAGCCAATCTGTTCTAGGAACAAATGCCTGAAGAGGGGCACACTTGTGTAAAAATTGTCCACATAAAGATGGTACCCCTTGCCAAATAAGGGTGACACCAAGTCCCAGACTGTCTTCCCACTGCTCCCCAGGTAGTCAGGGCAACCGACCGGCTCCAGGGTCTGATCTTTTCCCTCATAGATCCGAAATTTGTGGGTATAGCCTGTGGCCCTTTCACAGAGCTTATACAATTTGACCCCATACCGGGCACGCTTGCTTGGGATGTATTGTTTGAAGCCAAGGCGCCCGGTAAAATGTATTAGGGACTCGTCTACGCAGATGTTTTGCTCAGGGGTATACAAATCTGCAAATTTCTGGTTGAAGGGGGCCGAATTTTGTGGAGCCGGTCAAAAGCTGGGTGGCATCTGGGACGGGAGGTGGTGTTGTCGCTAAAGTGCAGGAAACGCATGATGGTCTTAAAACGTGTCCTGGACATAGCAGCAGAGAACATGGGCATGTGATGAATCGGGTTCGTGGACCAATATGACCGCAATTCATGCTTTTTAGTTAGACCCATGTTCAGGAGAAGGCCCAGAAAAATTTTAAATTCGGAAACTTGGACTGGTTTCCACCGGAAAGACTGGGCATAAGAGCTTCCCGGGTTGGCGGATATAAATTGAGTGGCATACCGATTTGTTTCTGCCACGACTAAGTCCAAGAGCTCCGCAGTCAAGAACAGCTCAAAAAATCAAAGTGCCGAACCGATCTGAGCTGTCTCAACCCGAACTCCAGACTGGGCGGTGAAAGGGGGAACTACAGGTGCGGCTGAAGTTGGTGACTGCCAACCAGGGTTTGCCAGCACCTCAGGGACTCTAGGGGCTCTACGGGCCTGTCTTTGCGGTGGCTGCGACGGGGTAACTACTGCACGTGCCACCGTACCAGCTTCAACTGCCCTTCTGGTGCTCGCCACTTCAACAGGTTGTACGGCAGTGCTGGTACTAGGTCCAGGATGGGCTGCGCTGCTGGTGTATGCCTCACCACGTAATCCGACAGCGCCAGCCCCACTCTGCTGCCCTTGAAACGGATCCTGCACAACCTGTGGTCTAGCGACACGGGGCCGGGTACGCCTGGTGCTATCAGGGACCTCAACCTCCTCGTCCGAACTTTGGGTCAGACTGCCACTGCTTTCTACAGGTTCATAGTCTGACCCGCTAGATTCGTCAGATGAGGGTTCCCATTCCTCATACGACTGGGTCAGAATCCTGTAGGCCTCTTCAGAAGAATACCCCCTGTTTGACATTTGGACTACTAAATTTAGGGGTATTCCCTGAGACTACCCAAGAAAAAAAGCAAGCCTGTCTTACAAAGGGGAGGCTAGCGAAGTACCGGAGGCCGCTGCGGTTGATAAAAAAATATCAAAACAGATTTTTTTTTATCGCAGCAGAGCTTGTAAAGTGATTGTGCAGTGATCAAAAAACCCAAAAAATTTTGTCACTGAGGCGGGGCGGGCGTGGGTGAACGCACGTGTGGGCGACCGATCAGGCCTGATCGGGCAAACACTGCGTTTTGGGTGGAGGGCGAACTAAGGTGACACTAATACTATTATAGATCTGACCGTGATCAGTTTTGATCACTTACAGATACTATAAAAGTACAAATGCTGATTAGCGATACGCTAATCAGCGAATCAGTGACTGCGGTGCGGTGGGCTGGGCGCTGACGCTAAACTACCTAACCAAGGGGCCTAAACTATCCTAAAACCTAATAGTCAATACTAGTGGAAAAAAAAAGTGACAGTTTACACTGATCACTTTTTTCCTTTCACTAGGTGATTGACAGGGGGCGATCAAGAGGTGATCAAGGGGTTAATTCGGGTGATGGGGGTGATCTGGGGCTAAGGTGAAGTGTTTGGTGCTACTCACAATGATGTCTGCTCCTCTGCTGGAACCAACCGACGAAAAGGACCAGCAGAGGAGCAGACAAGCCATTTAACACATCATATTTACTAATATGATGTGTTATTTCTTTTGATTTGATTTTTTGAAAATCGCTAGCCTGCCAGCCACGATCATTGGCTGGCAGGTTGGTGACGAAATACTTCTTTAACTTTTGCCGGCCCGCGATGCGCATGCGCGGGCCGGCAATGCCCGAAATCTCAGGACCGCCGCAAAGACGCAATCCTGAGTACGGCGGTCCTGAGCAGGTTAAGCTCAATGTTTTGTTAATCTGAATTTTATGTGATGGATCAGAACACAATAGTCTAATTTGGTGAAGTGAAATGAGAAAAATATATAAATAAAACTATTGTTTAGAAATAGAAAGCAGAAAATTGGCATGTGTGTATGTATTCACCCCCTTTTGTTAGGAAGCCCATAAAAAGCTCTGGTGCAACCAATTACCTTCAGAAGTCACATAATTTGTGAAATGATGTCCGCCTGTGTGCAATCTAAGTGTCACATGATCTGTCATTACATATACACACCTTTTTTGAAAGGCCTCTGAGGCTGCAACACCTAAGCAAGAGGCATCACTAACCAAACACTGCCATAAAGACCAAGGAACTCTCCAAACAAGTAAGGGACAATGTTGTTGAGAAGTACAAGTCAGGGTTAGGTTATAAAAAAAAAAATCCAAATCTTTGATGATACCCAGGAGCACCATCAAATCTATCATAACCAAATTGAAAGAACATGGCACAACAGCAAACCTGCCAAGAGACGGCCGCCCACCAAAACTCATGGACCGGGCAAGGAGGCCATTAATCAGAGAGGCAGCAGAGAGACCTAAGGTAACCCTGGAGGAGCTGCAGAGATCCACAGCAGAGACTGGAGTATCTGTACATAGGACGGCAATAAGCTGTACGCTCCATAGAGTTGGTCATTATGGCAGAGTGGTCAGAGGAAAGCCATTACTTTGAGCTAAAAACAATAAGACACGTTGTAAGTTTGCGAAAAGGAGAATCGCAGCGCACAGCTCACAGCCTGGGAGAAAAAAAATCTCCCAGGCAGTGAGCTGTGCACTGCGATTGGCCAGCGCTGCAGCCTAGGAGGGGGAGACGCCCACAGGACAAGGGCAGACACCGCCTACCATAACTTAGTGAGAGAAGATACCGGAGGGCATAACGGGAGAACGGAGCGGCGCCCGGGGATAATAGTAAGTGCAGTGAGATCCCTGGGCGCTGCTCTTTATGGCAGCATACTTAGTTCTGAACTGTTTTTCAAGGTGAAAGGTCCTCTTTAACCGCCTCCGGACCGCCTAACGCAGGATCGCGTTCCGGAGGCGGCAGCTGCAGGCAGAGTCACGCATATACGCGTCATCTCGCAAGACGCAAAATTTCCTGTGAACGCGCGCAAACAGGCGCGCGCGTTCACAGGATCGGAAGGTAAGCGAGTGGATCTCCAGCCTGCCAGTGGCGATCGTTCGCTGGCAGGCTGGAGATGCGATTTTTTTTAACCCCTAACAGGTATATTAGACGCTGTTTTGATAAGAGCGTCTAATATACCTGCTACCTGGTCCTCTGGTGGTCCCTTTTGCTTGGATCGACCACCAGAGGACACAGGCAGCTCAGTAATAAGTAGCACCAAGCACCACACTACACTACACCCCCCCCCCCCACCCTGTCACTTATTAACCCCTTATTAACCCCTGATCACCCCATATAGACTCCCTGATCACCCCCCTGTCACTGATCACCCCCCTGTAAGGCTCCATTCAGACGTCCGTATGTTTTTTACGGATCCACGGATACATGGATCGGATCCGCAAAACACATACGGACGTCTGAATGGTGCCTTACAGGGGGGTGATCAATGACAGGGGGGTGATCACACCATATAGACTCCCTGATCACCCCCCTGTCAGGCTCCATTCAAAAAAAAATTTGACCCAAGTTAGCGGAAAATTTAAATTTAAATTTTTATTTTTTTTTATTTTCTTACAAAGTCTCATATTCCACTAACTTGCGTCAAAAAATAAAATCTCACATGAACTCACCATACCCCTCACGGAATCCAAATGCGTAAAATTTAGGATCATTTACCTACTTACCACACATTAGGGCCCCTGGAAAATGCCAGGGCAGTATAACTACCCCACAAGTGACCCCATTTTGGAAAGAAGACACCCCAAGGTATTCCGTGAGGGGCATGGAGAGTTCCTAGAATTTTATATTTTTTGTCACAAGTTAGTGGAAAATGATGATTTATCTTTTTTTTTTTCTTACAAAGTCTGATATTCCACTAACTTGTGACAAAAAATAAAAACTTCCATGAACTTTTTATTTTTTGTCACAAGTTAGTGGAATATGATACTTTGTAAGGAAAAAAATAAAATAAATCATCATTTTCCGCTAACTTGTGACAAAAAATAAAAAATTCTAGGAACACGCCATGCCCCTCACGGAATACCTTAGGGTGTCTACTTTCCGAAATGGGGTAATTTGTGGGGGTTTTCTACTGTCTGGACATTGTAGAACCTCAGGAAACATGACAGGTGCTCAGAAAGTCAGAGCTGCTTCAAAAAGCGGAAATTCACATTTTTGTACCATAGTTTGTAAACGCTATAACTTTTACCCAAACAATTTTTTTTTTACCCAAACATTTTTTTTTTATGAAAGACATGTAGAACAATAAATTTAGAGAAAAATTTATATATGGATGTCGTTTTTTTTTGAAAAATTTTACAACTGAAAGTGAAAAATTTCATTTTTTTGCAAAAAAATCGTTAAATTTTGATTAATAACAAAAAAAGTAAAAATGTCAGCAGCAATGAAATACCACCAAATGAAAGCTCTATTAGTGAGAAGAAAAGGAGGTAAAATTCATTTGGGTGGTAAGTTGCATGACCGAGCAATAAACGGTGAAAGTAGTTAGTGCAGAAGTGTAAAAAGTGGCCTGGTCTTTCAGGGTGTTTAAGCACTGGGGGCTGAGGTGGTTAAAGATTGCTGTTCACAAGCGCAAACCATCCAACTTGAAGGAGCTGGAGCAGTTTTGCAAAGAGGAATGGGCAAAAACCCCAGTGGTAAGATGTGGCAAGCTCAAAGAGACTTATCCAAAGCGACTCGGAGCGGTGATTGCCGCAAAAGGTGGCTCTACAAAGTATTGACTTTAGGGGGGTGAATAGTTATGCACATTGACTTTTTCAGTTATTTTTTCCTATTTGTTGTTTGCTTCACAATAAAAAAAAAACAACCATCTTCAAAGTTGTGGGCATGTTCTGTACATTAAATTATGCAATCCATGTTAATTCCAGGTTGTGAGGCACCAAAACACGAAAAGAGTCAAGGGGGTGAATACTTTTGCAAGGCACCGTAGCTATAATGAGTGTTTATGAGCTGTCAGGAGTTCAGAGCTAGGGGCTACACATCGAGTGGCCAGAGCAGCACCCTGACAGTCACTGTAGAAAAGAAAGCAACAATCTGCAGATACACTAAAAGTGAAGGCTGTAGAACAAAAACTAGTGGAAGTTTTTAATAAAGACCAACTGAAAAAAATATGTATACTGACCCGATGTACCGCATGTCACAGGTGTGGGATCGCGGTACATCAGGTCAGTGTTTTTCTGCTTATCATGTTATTCTTCATCGACATCACTTAATTTAATGCACACGTCACTTTTTAACTATTTCAGCACTTTATGCAAGATTAAGACGCTCTGGAAGCTATTTAAATGAATGTATTTTACACATGTACACGTATGTTATATGTAACTTCACGGATCATGTCTGTAATAGTTGAAATATGTTTATTGACACTATCATTTAATTTTTGAGATCAAGATATGTTTTTAATCCTTGTATTTAGATGTTAAGGAGTTAATGCACTAATTATGTATTTGTCACGTTATATGACGCAATCAGTTGTGGGTGTATATATATTGTTCACTGTGTCCTGTTACTTTGCTTGAGAAAGGCTCGGATACAGAGCCGAAACTTCGCTATTGCCACTGAGGTGAAAAAAGTATTTTTTTAATTTTAATTTTTGGAGTGCTGCCTATTGTTGTGGGATTGACTTGTCCCAGCGGGCCGTGCACCCATTATCATCTTGAGGTTGTGCTGCTATATATATATATATATATATATATATATATATATACACACACACACACACACACACACACACACACACACACACACACACACGCATAGTGTAAGTAAACACACCCTGGGAATAGGGCTTTAGGCCCCAACATCTCAGATCACAGTCAAAACCTTTGCTCAGGTAATTCAGCACTAAAGCTGCTAAAACTGGGCAATCCCTTTTAGCAACGAAATACAACAGTCATCCCGGTTCTTATTTTTACCTCTTTTCCTCTTTTTTGACAGCAGTTTCAACAGGGGGACTCCCTCGGCTAGGAGGTGCGGTGACTGGGACTTGAGCCGTTTCTGGTCTTCCTATACCCCTGGCAAGAAAGCTTGGCACTGACTGTCCTGCAGCAGGAGAGCTGTGAAAACAGTCATATAAACATTATATTATTTGCATTTGCATTGAGCCGAATAGCAATGTATTCATAGCTGAAATAAACACACAAACGAACAAGATTTATTCTGAAAGTTTATAATAATCATAAAACACCTCCCGAAGAAGCGCGTCTGCGAAACGTACGTCAGTACCCCAGTTTGGTCAGTATTTTATGCTTTATTATCGCTTGCTCCTTGTCTGTGGTAACACTATTACATGCATGTGTGTGGGGGGGGGGGGGGGGGGGGGGGGGTTTAGGGATGAGGCTTTATAGAGTATGATATCTGTACCGTTAAGAGTTCTCATTGGAGGAGATCATTTTTACCACATTACTGCTCTTTTCCTCCTCCTCCCATTACGGATTACATGATTAACTAGTAACACGACCAAATTGCGCATTGGTCACTGCCTGATAAAAGATTGGTATCGTGTTCCACAATTGTATTTATATATTCTTAATGAAATACCATTAAAACGTAACATTTATTATGATCAATTAAATCCCTAAATATGCATGGTATACACCAAGCACTGCGCAATTGGTGACCCGGAACTAGGGATAGGGGAGACTAGTACTGGGTCGCTAATGACTAATCTCTCCCTACACTGGATGTACCTTGAGGTGGCAAAGTACTATCCACAAATCCCAAATTGCCAGCAATGGAGACTGCCCAGCTTCGTCACGCTGTGGTGGAGGGCCTTGTCACCAGTGTGTTGATATTAATATAGTAGCTCTCTTAAGTCCTATTAAGCGTTAGGGATCGACCGATTATCGGTTTTACCGATATTATCAACCGATATTCAGGATTTTGACAGTTATCGGTATCGGCATCTATTTTGCCGATATTCCGATAACGTATCGGGAACACAGATCGCGCTTCTCTCAGCGCTCTCCGTGTTCCCTCAGCAGCACAGGGGAGAAGGAAGCAGTGTCTCCTCCCCCTGTGATGCTGCTGCCGCCAATGAGAGGAGAGAAGATAAGAGGAGGGGAGGGGCTGTGGCCACCGCTCCACCAATGAAGATACCTCTCTCATTAATTCATATACAAGAGGCGGGAGCTGGCTGCAGAATCACATAGCCGGCTCCCGACCTCTATGAGCTGTAGCTGCGATCTGCGGTAGTTAACCCCTCAGGTGCCGCGGATCGCAGCTACCGCTCATAGAGGTCGGGAGCCGGCTATGTGATTCTGCAGCCAGCTCCCGCCTCCTGTATTTGAATGAATGAGAGATTTCTCTTCATTGGTGGCGCAGTGCGCCCCCCCCAAGCCCCCCAGTATTAATCATTGGTGGCGCAGTGCGCCCCCCACCCCAGTATTAAAAACATTGGTGGCGCAGTGCGCCCCCCCCCCAGTTTTAATCATTGGTGGCAGTGGCCACAGGATCCCCTCTTCCCTGCTCCTCCGATCGGAGCCCCAGCTGTGTAAGCCTGGGGCTCCGAACGGTTACCATGGCAGCCAGGACGCTATTGAATCCCTGGCTGCCATGATAAGCTCCATGCTGCTGTGTGCACAAAGCACAGAGCAGCAGGGACAGTGTGAGCTCCTATTCACCCTGATAGAGATCTATCAGGGTGAATAGGACAAGGGTTCTAGTCCCTAAGGGGGCTAAAAGTTAGTAAAAAAACAAAACACCAAAATATTAAGTATAAATGAAAAATAAAGATTTACAAAAAAAACAAACTACACGTTAACAATAAACATATTCATTTTCAGCAGATTTGTGTAGGAATTTTTTTTTTCTTCAAAAATGAAAATTCCCAGAATATCGGTATAAATTATCAGCTATCGGCCTGAAAATTCACAAATTATCGGTATCGGCCCTAAAAAAATCAATATCGGTCGATCCCTATTAAGCGTCCCAACACGTTTCGTTGGACATAGGACCAACTCATCAGGGGACCTATTGGTTATGATCCCAGTTTTGGAGGTGGTAGTCACTTTTACTGGGATATATTTGTAACCCCAGATTCAAACCCACGTCTTCCCACTGGTTTACAGTGCAGTAATCACATGCTATGGGGAAAATAAAACTCCCTTACAGTAGTGCATTAGTTAGCATATTACTTATCTTTGCCCCCCCCTGTATCGGTCCACACGGATACGGCTGTATTGTGGCTTGTAGCAGCAACAGTGCCACATGTAAAATGGCACCTTTTTAAAGAACGCCGGCCTGCCCCCACAGCGGTCAGCTGACTGCCTCATGACCGGGTCATGTGACTAACCCGGTAATGCGCCGCCACCTCCCCCAAAAGGATCACATGACCGCCGCGCCTCCCGATGATGCGTGAGGCTCAATGATGCGCACGCCATGTGATCCAGGGAGGTGACGTCAGGGAGGAAGTATTCCTCCCCTTTAGTGTTACTCCGATGTGGGCGGATGTTCAAACGAAGGGGAGGAGGGCTTCACTGCGGGATACCAGCGCTCCTCCTCTCCACTCGTTGTAAGCAAGTTTTTCACAGATTGTAATAGGATAGCTGCGCTTTCAATGTCAGTGCAAACAGCGCGCTATAGAGCATTTTGAAAGGCATAAAAATAATCAGAAAACCTTCTATACATCCACAACCATGACTATTTGGCAGAGGGGGTGAAAAAATCTTACAAATATCGCTTTTGGGGGTATATCATATATGTTCAATGTCTAGAGGCTGAACACTAAATCAAGGACAAAGACACCGATATACCAGAGGCAAATTAGATATCAAATATCAGGAAACCATTACGGATTACATGCAATCATATGGGGTTAACATTGGTGTATCTTACCTCAGTGTGTGATTGGATACTGTGGAGTTTTCTCAGTCTATAGTGGGGCTTACAGGCAACCACTAGGTTTATGTTCACAGACCTAATACCTAGTATTCTCTATATTGAATTAGTTTGAGTCATTGCTGGGAATTGGAGCTGTAGACTTCCTTATTTGACCCATCATCCTGGGGGAAGGCTTTCTCTCTACTTCACAGCACTTCTCGTATGGTAATTTTATCATTGTTATTAATTTTTGTCATGTATGTCTGTTTTGGATTGAATAAAGAAAAATTTGATATTTGGAAATGTGTTGCATTATCAATTTAGGTGTTCTGGATAGGGTCCCACACACACATGTCTAATAATCATAAACCTGTTGAGGACCACACACTGTAAATTAGGGATCGACCGATATAGATTTTTTAGAGCAGATACTGATAACCTGTGAACTTTCAGGCCGATGGCCGAAAAATTTATACCGATATTCTGCGTATTTTCATTTTTGAAAAAAATAAAATAAAATTCCTACACAAATCTGCTGAAAATAAACATGTTTTTTGTTAACGTGTAGCTTTTTTTTTTTTTGCAAAACTTTCTTTTTCATTTATACTTAATATTTTGGTGTTAGTTTTTTTTACTAACTTTTAGCCCCCTTAGGGGCTAGAACCCTTGTCCTATTCACCCTAATAGATCTCTATTAGGGTAAATAGGACTTCACACTCTCCCTGCTGCCCTGTGCATAGTACACACAGCAGCGCAGCAAGGGCTTCAGTAGAATCCTGGCTGCCATGGTAACCGATCGGAGCCCCAGGATTACACTGCTGGGGCTCCGATCAGAAGCTGCCACTGTAACACCAATGAGGAGGGGACCCTGTGGCCACTGCCAACAATCATTAATACTGGGGGGCGCACTGCGCCACCAATGAAGATAACTCGCCCATTAATTCATATACAGGAGGCGGGAGATGCCTGCAGAATAATATAGCCGCACCCGAGCTCTATGAGCGGCAGCTGCGCTCCGCGGGAGTTAACCCCTCAGGTGCGGCAGGGGTTAACTGCCACGGATGGCAGCTACTTGTCATAGAGGTCGGGTGCGGCTATATGATTCTGCAGTCAGCTCACGCCTCCTGTTGAGTGAGTCAACATAATTGGTGGCGCAGTGGCCACAGCCCCTCCCCTCCTATTCTCCTCTCTCCTATCATTGGTGGCAGCAGCACAGGGGGGAGGGAGACACTGGTTTCTTCTCCCCTGTGCTGCTGAGGGAACACGGATCGCTCTGACAGCAGCGCGATCCTTGTTCCCAATTCTTTATCGGCAAAATAGATTCCAATACCGATAACTTTGAAAATCATGAATATCGGCCGATAATATCGGTCGATCCCTACTGAAAAACGAGATTTTTGTGAAACTCACCTGTAAATCTCTTTCTCGCGGGGTTCATTGGGGGACACAGGACCGTGGGTATAGCTTGCTGCTGCCACTAGGAGGCGACACTAGGTTGAAAAGTGATAACTCCTCCCCTGCAGGCTATACCCCCTCCAGCCTGGAGAGAGCATATCAGTTTGTGCCCAAGCAATAGGAGTAGGAGAAAATAACCATACAGTAAACAACCAACAACTGACCAACGCCAGTCGGATCAAACCAGAACTGGGGCCATACTGGCTCCACAACCGCCAACAATCACGGCAAACAGAAATTACTGGGTGGGAGCTGTGTCCCCCAATGAACCCCGCGAGAAAGAGATTTTACAGGTGAGTTTCACAAAAATCTCGTTTTCTCGCTGGTATCATTGGGGGACACAGGACCGTGGGACGTCCTAAAGCAGTCCACGGGGAGGGAAAAAAATCACATGCCCATGGAGTAAAACGCCTTAGAGGATGCGTAACTCGCTGCTGCCTGCAGACTTTGCTGCCTGGAACGGTATCTGCCGGTGCCTAGGAAGGCACCCGGTAAGACTTGACGAACGTGTGCCCAGAATATCAAGACATTGCCTTCCACACTGGGAAGCTACTGCATGAAGGAGATGGACCCGAGAAGCACCAACCGCTGGTTGGGTGGGCCAAGACTCAGCTAGGCGTTGCCTTACCCGGAGGGCGGAATGCCTGAGCAACTGTATAACGGATCTAACTGGAAAACATCCTTTGGAGACCGTCAGCCTTGACAACGACCCCAGGATAAAAATTGGTAGAAGTCCGTACGGCTGTCAGCGCTAGTCAAGGACAAGCAAACTCAGAAGCCAAATCACATGGCTGATGGAGAGCTCGGTCTGTGTAATGCGAGGGAGAAAGACGCCCATGTCTGTGAGGCGTGGAAAGACAACCACCTTCTGCGAAAAAAGAGGATCCTGGCGAGAACACTGCCCTATGTTCATACTTAAAGAAAAAAAGTACGTACCAGAAGGCCTACCAACCTCTGAGAAAAAAATAAAAAATTAACGCCACGAAATAGCTGGCTCCTGGGCGCAGTAGAACTAAAAAGCCAAGTCCGCAGGATTCACCTCTGGTCAAGAGAACGCCCCTTAGGGAGCAGAATATTGGTAGACCGATGCCCTTATAGCCGTAGAGGCTTATGTAGAGATTTCTAGTGAGAGAGGCTGCCCGAGAATCACTAAGAAACAAACGCCTGAGCCAGGCGTGCCCCACTGCCGGCCAAAGCATCAACACCACTCGAGAAAGGTAGAGTAAGGCCAATGTGAGCACCACCTGTCATGGGAAGCCCAGTCATTGACCATTTTTTAACCAAGCGGCAACGCTGTCTGGAAGGGCAGATGAGTGGAACAAAGATGAGAGAAATACTCCTGCCTGGTGAAGTTTGATTACAACGTCCAACGCATCAAAATAGCGATGGGCTTCCAGAGCCGTACAACCCATGGCTACTGGTCAGCTAGACAGAAGGATAAGGAGATCAGTTATCCAACTCGAGGAGAGATCGGAAAGGAAAAATGTGTGATCCATTCCAGGGACAAAACCCCTACTAGCGGGGAACGTCGTAACAGGCACCCGCTCTACCCGTCTTGGGAAGGCTCTCAGTCCACCCCTGGAATGAGCAGTGAAAGAACAACCACCATTGGCTTGCGGTGACGTAGACATTACTGATATCTGAAGAGAGGTAGCACCAATGGCGTTACGGTATGACTACTAGAATCCAAGCCCCGCTTCGAACGGCAATCTAGTGTTGACGAGTGCCGTAGGGACTGAACTACCCAGCAGAACGCACTCAAGGGTAGGTGCTGATCAGCCATGGTAACTACACCATCGCCACGCCCGAGCCGACGACAGAAGGACAACAGTTGTCAGAGCCACTGACCCTTATTGGAAGTAAACCAGAAAGAGGCCAGAACTAAAAACCCATTCTCATGTGAGACTGGAGCTATACAGAATCTAGTGGTAATGCGATACTCCGCCTGAAGGGAGGCCATACAAGCCCCAAGAGTAATGCTCACGCCATACTCCAGCTGAGGAATAGGCCACACCGTAGAGGTCACTGAATTATCGTGTTAAAGGAATCTGTTGCCTGACGTAAGAACTATGCAGTAGGAACCTTAGCATGTAATGGTGACTCAAAGACCCCTCGTGCGGTAGGGGCTACCGCATGCTCCGCCAGCGTGGACATGAGGGGAAGGTCTGAGGACATGCAGTAGAAGTCCTGGTATCAAGCTGGCCCAGTTAGTAGAGCTAACCTTAAACCCTCCACCTGAAAAGGGCGCTGAACAGAAGCAACTGTCAAATTAGTACCAGGGTAGAACCCCTACCTGAGGGGGCTGTCCCGCTACAGCGATTAGGAGCATCTAGCCCTAGCGTGAAGACTACCCTGCAAAGGAGAAGACTTGTAGTAGTCACTGCGGAGTGTCAGCATAACACCCTCACCTAGACAAGGATGAGTGGTGGATGAAGCATCCGGAGTCAGTGGAATATTCTGCTTGCTGGATCTTGTGTGACTGACCTGAATGGTGGAGGCTCATGGGGATGGGGAGTCTCTAGGACACATAAGGCTGGATGACTCCCCTGAGAGCACAAAGGCCGACATTTTTGTGTCTCCAATAAGTGCATGAAGAAAAGAGGGATACAATATGGGAGTATCCCTAGTATCCAGTGCCAATATCCACTAGATGGAGAATATCAGGCACTAGCGGTACCGACTGTTGCCAAGGACCACCTGTGAAGGCAGCCAAGTCATCTAGAGACGTGGCGTAGTCGAAAAACCGCATGCAAAGATGCATAGTGATTCCCCCGTTAATCGATCGTTTGTAGCGGGTAATGCCATAGGAAGTATGTGATGGCAATGAGAGATGGAATAGCAACCAATGGCAGCGCAAACCCCCGGTTAGGGAAGGGGGTAGCGCGATAGTCAGAACCGCAATCTACGGAAGTGTAACTACCCACTCAATGCAGGGGGAAAAAAACCTATGGTAAGCACTGCGCCCAGTGGCAGTGCAAACACTTTACCTATGGTCAGGAGTAACATATCCAGTAAGTACTGTAACCCGAGGCAGTGCAAATACATCACACCTCGAAGGGGGTAACGCACGTAGCAGGAACTTACATATGACGAGTTCTGTACTCTGTGTGAAGTGCCATTATCCCAGCCCAGTAAGGGGGTAATGCGTACGTAAAACTGCGACAGCAGTGAGCATGCCATAATGCCACCTATACAAAGGATAATGTATGCTGACGATACTGAGCCCAGTGGAACTTCAATTCCGCCACTCACAGAACGAGGGGCACCTATGGCTGGCATGGAGACCAATGCTAGTGCGGTCGGTCCACCTCAGGAAGGAGGTAATACCCAATTAAGCACTTAATGCATACACCAAAAACCGGCTAGCACGGACGTAATCTTGGAAAAATGATCCGGATTCATGTCAGAGTCCGAATAACTGTCCTGCTTCGGCCCGCTCGTGCGCAGCTCCACCTCTCAGCCTCTAGCCCATGATTGTTGCAGGCTGTGGCGGTGTTGACACGAGGACCAAACTACCCGTAGGTGGAATGGAACTAAAGGTCTGCTGACCGGATTGCGCAGACGGTGCTCTATTGACCAAACTACCCAGGAGGGTGGATTGGGAACTTCCAGAGGTCCTCCGCTGTGTTGCGCAGGAGGAGAAACATCAAACAGACGCCCCCGAAGGGTGGATGGGAAGTTTCAGTTGTCCTCAACTGGATTTGCGCAGTTGGATATTTGTGCAGTTGTAGCATTATCAACCAACCGGCCTCAGAGGGCAGATTGGGATCCTTCAGATGAACCCCACTGGATTTACGTAAATGGAGCATTATCAACCAAACGGTTTCAGCGGGTGGAATGGGGATCCTTCGGATGTACTCCACCGGAAATATGCAGTTGGAGTATTATCAACCAAACGGCCCGGAGGGCGGATTGGGAAACCTGCAGATGTACTCCACTGGATTTGCGCAGTTGGAGCATTATCAACCAACCGGCCTCAGTGGGCGGATTGGGGATCCTTCGGATGTACTCCACTGGATTTACGCAGTTGGAGCATTATCAACCAAACGGCCCAGAGGGCGGAATGGGAATCCTCAGATGTACTCCACTGGATTCTTCTCACCCAAACGGCCCCGGAGGGCGGATTGGGAACCCTTCAGATGTACTCCACTGGCTTTGCCCAGGTGGAGCACCATCAATCAAACTGCCCGTAAGGAGGATTGGGAATCCTTCAGATGTACTCCACTGGATTTTGCGCAGTTGGAGCATTATCAACCAAACGGCCCCGGAGGGCGGAATGGGAACTGTGAGAAACCCTGCACTATCCGGGACGGACACCGTGAGGAGGGCAGGCCTGTATGGGCGCACTTCTTTATTTAAAAAACCAAAAAACAAATATATCTATATATATATATATATATATATATATATATATATACACACATATACACACACTTTTTTTTTTATTATTATTATTTAACAGGGTGAGGACCTAACCTCAAATGGACAAGGGGCAGGAAAAACTGCATACTGCAATATTAAGGCACATCGTGCCTGCAGATAGAGACCCAGGGTAAGGGTAATCTGGTCCCTGGATTAGGCAGGGTTAAACTGTCCAAGGACCGGGGCGGAGCCAGCTGGCTCCAGAGGAGAAATCGCGCCAGAAAATGGGCCAGGAGAAGAAAACAGCGTGGCCGGAAGAAACCGGAAGGCCCGAATGAAGCCGGGGCCTAGATTTGTGGTGCCCGGCCGACTGGAATCTCCGCCCGCCGCAAACCAGGTCCGCCGGATCCGGAGCGGCACTAACAGGCGACTATGGTGTTTGACCGGCCGGGGAGCCCGCACGGTCGGTCTAAGAACAAGGGGCACGACTGGAGCGCAGCGGCGCCAGTTTCTGAGTGCCCTCTGCCCGATATAAGCCACATTAGAACGGAGGGGTGTAGAGGGAGAATCTAAAATGCTGCCGCCGGGTTATGGGATTAACCACTTCATTACCTCAATGAGGTGATATGCGGCGACTGGTGGAGGATTTACAGCCTCCTTAATAAAGGGTCATGGTGTGAGGGGGACAGGGAGGGACAGTAATACTCACCTGTCTTCATCTGTGGTCTTCACCCTTAGTCTTGTCCAGCAGGGCCACCCCACGACCGCTGGCACCAGGCGACAGGGGTCCGGGCAGAGAAGGGCTGGAGAGGAGGTGGCCCTCTTGCTGGCGGGAAGCAGGGGAGCGAGGCTGCCCTGGTCCACTTTGCCTTCTTGGGGGAGGCAAGGCGGTGAAACCAGCAACACCGGCCAGCCTCCCAGGGAGACAGGGACGCAAGCGTGCCTGTGCCCCATCCATGAAATCTGTGAAAAATAACAAAATGAAGAAAATCAAAAAAGGCCACCCTGCTAAGCAGGGAGGTCTGCCTCCTACGACACTAAGCTAAAAACTGATATGCTCTCTCCAGGCTGGAGGGGGTATAGCCTGCAGGGGAGGAGCTAACAGCTTTCAGCCTAGTGTCGCCTCCTAGTGGCAGCAGCAAGCTATACCCACGGTCCTGTGTCCCCCAATGATACCAGCGAGAAATATAGGATAAGTGCTCATGGAGTTCAAACCTGCGTTATTGTATAGCACAGGTTTAAAGCTCCTGCAATCCAGCAGGAGCCGGTCGGGTCAGAGGCAGCCGCGGACCAGGAGAAGGTAACTGGATTTTTGTACTAACTGTAACATCCTATTCCCATCGGTCAGAATTCGGTACACAGGCAAAATTATGGGATGCTCAAGAGCAGTCCTAAGGATGGCAAAAATAGAGAAGGAGCAGTCAGCAAACCGATGCCTACTGTACCCTGCGCCCAAGAGACACATCACCTGTAAAACCTGGAGAATATGTACAGAAAGGGCCAGGTAGTTGCCCTATAAACTTGCAGAGCCGAAGCCCAGTGACGTACTGCTCAAGAAGCCCCCCGACTGCCTGAGTAGCAGTGACCCAGAAGGGAGGTTCCTTGCCTTCAGTTAGCCTCAGTGACGGCCAAACGAATCCTACGAGAGATGGTGACCTTGCACACAGCCAGTCCTTTTCACTGGGCTGTCCAGAATGAAAGAGAGTCTGAGAGGTTGATGAGGATCGCCTATGTCAAGTCTAGCTTGTGAAGAGCCTACTCCCAAGCATGAGGAGAGGAAAAGAACAAAGGAAAGACAATGCAATAGGGGAAAAGTCAGACAGAAGCACCCTGTAGAGGCAGAAGACACCAGAGCAAGCAGACCTCCTGAGGTTGGGCCTGGCCAGGAAGGAGACCAGGGGATGTAATCGGAGGCCTGCCAGATGGCCATTTAAAAAAATAAAACACAACAGTCAACCTGGCCAGCCACAAGTATGCCCTGCAACACTGAATGGCCAGGCACAGTGAAATTGCAAGAGTATCCATGCAGATGGTCGGTGTTTAGGTATTGTGTAGTGTAGACATGGTTCAGGCAGGCAGATAACGCTCCCCTGCAAGAGGAAGAAACACTCCCTGGAAGCCCGAGAGGAATTCAATGGGGAAACACCAGTGAGAGGCGTAAACCTCACCAGTGTGAGTAACAAAACACCCACAAAGAGTGCTGGGGATATGTGAAAGGGCTCAAGATCTCCCACCATAATTCTTTTACTCGTCCGCAAGTGTATAGTGGTCCGCAAAACACGGACCGTAGCCATGTGCGTTCTGCATTTTGCGGAACTACAGATGGGGGGAGCACAGTGTGCTGTCCACATCTTTTGCGGCTCCGCGAAACAGATGCGGACCCATTTATACGGGCGAATGGACCCAAACTAAGCTTTTTTTTTTACAGGTTTTTAAAATCTCTTATAAAGTTTAACCTTCCATGCGATTAACCAGCTGCCGGGAGCCATACCTGTGTGAGCGGTAAGCGCTCACTACAGGCAATGCAGGGAGGCAGGAGGAAACTTACCGCTTACACAGGCATCGCTCCTGGCGGCTGGTTAGTCACACAGTACAGGGGGAAAGCTCACTGACAGTGCTGGCCATGCTGGTCAGTAAGCAGGAAGCAAGGAATTAGCGGTAAGTTTCCTCCTGCCTCCCTGCATTGCCTGTAGTGAACCCTTTCTCTAACTATATAACTGAACTTGTCTAAGGGTACTTTCACACTAGCATTTTTCTTTTCCGTCACTGAGTTCCGTCCTAGGGGCTCAATACCGGAAAAGAACTGATCAGTTTTATCCTAATGTATTCTGAATGGAGAGCAATCCGATGCATCAGGATGTTTTCAGTTCAGTCTTTTTGACTGATCAGGACGGAGATAAAACCACAGCATGCTACGGTTTTATCTCCAGCCAAAAAAACGGAATACTTGCCGGAATGCCGGATCCGGCATTTCTTTTACATAGGAATGTATTAGTGCCGGATCCGGCATTCAAAATACCGGATCCGTCCTTCCGGTCTGCGCAGAACGAAAAAAATGCAAAAAAAATCTAAACTGATCCGTTTGTCCGTATGCATTTGTAAGACGGATCGAGATCCTGATCAGTCTTAAAATGCAATCAGTCGGCAAACATTTTGCCGGATCCGGCAGGCAGTTCCGGTGACAGAACTGCCTGCCGGATTCCTCTGCTGCAAGTGTGAAAGTAGCCTAAGAGTACAATAAAGGTTCTGGATGATGACAAAACCACTGTGTCCACATGGACATCAGTGCAGCCGTTTCAGGTACTACAATGAGGCAGGAGAGAGACCGCAGACCTTTCTGTTTGCCAATCAATAAAAAACAAGATTTTTGTATAACTTACCAGTAAAATCTCTTTCTCGCTCTTCCTTGGGGGACACAGGAACCTTGGGTATAGCTCAGCTCCCTAGGAGGCGTGACACTAAGTGAAAACTGTTAAGCCCCTCCTCCAGCAGCTATACCCTCAGCCTGGAGAGAGAGACTACCAGTTGCGTGTCCAAGTAGTGAAAAAAGGCAATGACCAACCATGTAAAACCAAACAAGTCAACTACCCGACAGGGGCAACTAAACCGTAACGGTAAACCAGAACAATGGGTGGGTGCTGTGTCCCCCAAGGAAGAGCGAGAAAGAGATTTTACTGGTAAGTTATACAAAAATCTTGTTTTCTCGCCCAATTCCTTGGGGGACACAGGAAACCTTGGGATGTTCAAGAGCAGTCCAAGAAGGGAGGGACTACAGCCCAAGGC
Source organism: Bufo bufo (assembly GCF_905171765.1). Taxonomy (NCBI): domain Eukaryota; kingdom Metazoa; phylum Chordata; class Amphibia; order Anura; family Bufonidae; genus Bufo; species Bufo bufo. Next base: position 769,973,572 of record NC_053389.1, on the reverse strand, counting down.
GAAAACCACCGGAGGTAGCAAGACCAGGCGGCCCAAAGCAGCATCCGCCGATGCATAGGTGTTCACCCTGAAGAACTTGGTGAAGGTGTGCAAGGAAGACCAGGTGGCCGCCTTACACAGTTGCTCACCCGAAGCCCGATGCCTCTGAGCCCAAGAGGCACCGACCGCTCTGGTAGAATGAGCGGTAACACCAAAAGGCGTCTCCTTGCCCTTGGCGCGGTAAGCCTCGGCAATAGCCATCTTGATGAAGCGTGCAATAGACACCCTGGACGCCGCCAACCCCTTGCGCGGACCCTCGGGAACCACAAAGAGAGTCCGTGCGCCGAAAAGGTCCAGTGACTTTCAGGTAAACCTTCAGGGCCCTAACAACATCCAGGCGGTGAAGCTCTTATTCTCGAGGATGAGAAGGAGACGGACAAAGGGAAGGGAGGACGATGTCCTCATTGAGGTGAAAAGCGGAGACCACCTTCGGAAGGAAGGAAGGGACCGGACGGAGAAACGCCTTATCCTGTTGGAAGATCAAAAGGGGCTCCGTGCAAGAAAGTGCCGCCAATTCAGACACCCGTCGAAGGGACGTGATGGCCACAAGGAAAATGACCTTGCAGGACAAAAAGGCGAAGAGAAACCCCCCGCAAGGGCTCGAAAGGGTTAGACTGGAGTGCCGCGAGCACAACATTAAGGTCCCAGGGCGGAATGGGAGAGCGATATGGAGGAACAGAGTGAGCAACTCCCTGGATGAAGGTTTTGACAGGTCCGAGAGGGGCCAGAGGGCGCTGGAAGAGAATCGCCCTCAGTTCCAGAATGTTTATCGGCAGTTTTGACTCCGATGGAGACCAAGTGCCCTGGACGGACCGGGGAGGAAACACCCCACCCCCCAACCCTGAAGACTAGCATCGGTGGTAACCACTAACCAGGACATCGGCAGAAAGGATTTTCCTTGGAGGGGAGTCCGTAACCACCAGAGGAGGGAGGCCCGAGCATGGGGGGAAAGGGGGAAGGGCCGATCCAGACTCTCCGGAGACTTGTCCCAGGCAGACAGAATTGCCGTCTGGAAGATGCGGGAGTGATATTGCGCGAAAGGAATCGCTTCGAAACAGGACACCATCTGTCCCAATACCCGCATGCTGGACCGGAAGGACGGACAGCGGTGGAGAAGCAGGGTCCGAACCGAACGGTGAAGGAGCAGACGCTTTTCCGGTGGGAGCCGAACCTCCGCCGCTTCTGTATCCAGTAGCATCCCCAGAAAGACGAGGTGTCTGGATGGGGTAAGTGAGGACTTGGGAAGGTTGATTATCCAACCGAACCGCTCCAAGGTTTGCAGTGTGAGGTTCACGCTGGTGGACGTCTGGGAAAAGGAGGGCGCCTTGATGAGCAGATCGTCCAAGTAGGGAAGTAGAAAAACGCCCCTGGAGCGGAGCAAGGCCAGGACAGGGGCAAGGATTTTGGTGAACACCCGAGGAGCAGTCGCCAGGCCGAAGGGGAGGGCGACAAATTGATAATGGTCGGTCCCCACCGCAAAGCGAAGGAAAGGCTGGTGACACCGAGCGATCGGGACGTGGAGGTAAGCATCCTGAATGTCGATAGACGACAGAAACTCCCCTTTTTCCAGAGAGGCCACCACGGACCTGAGGGACTCCATCCGGAAACGCTGAAGACAGAGAAAATGGTTTAACTGCTTGAGGTCCAATATTGGTCTTACCGAACCTTCTTTTTTGGGGACCACAAAAAGGTTCGAGTAGAACCCCCTGAATCGGTCCTTTAGAGGAACGGGAGTGATCACTCCTTTTTCCAGAAGGGTGCGAATGGCTTCGGAGAAGTCGGCCGCACACTGGGGGTCCCTCGGGACCCGGGAGCAAAAGAAGAGAACTGGAGGGAGGGACGCAAATTCAATTTTGTACCCGGAAGATACAACTTCGAGAGCCCAGGCGTCGGAGACGTGCGCCTGCCAGATGTCCCTGAACAGGAGTCGTCGTCCCCCCACCCGGGTGGGTGGGGGCGCACCTTCAGGCAGGGGTCTGCTTGGCCAAGGGAGGGCGAGCAGGCTGGGACTTACGCCAGGAGGATTGAGTCCGAAAAAAAGGCTTTTTACGCCGATCCTGGGAAGAATTAGATGACGGACCGGACGCGGATCGAGGAGCGGAGGCCCTGCGGGGGGACCTAAAGCGCGAGAAAACAGGACGGCCTCGAGTGGCGCTCTTGGTCCTAGGCTAGGGAAGATGGGTGCTCTTCCCCCCCGTGGCTTCAGAAATGATTTCGTCCAGACGGGTCCCGAATAAGCGGGAGCCCGCGAAGGGAAGGCCCGCAAGTGACCATTTGGAAGCGGCATCCGCCGTCCAAACCTTTAGCCAAAGTTCTCTTCTAGCTGAAATGGCCAGAGCATGAGGGCACCTGCATCAAGGGAGGCCTCACAAATGAATTTTCTTGCCTGAACAACGAGTTGGGCTAAGGCACGGAGGTCCTGAATGGAGACGTCTGAATCAAGTTCCTGATCCAGCTGGGAAGCCCATTCCGAAACCGCTTTTCCGGCCCAGGCGGAAGCAAAGACCGGCCTGAAGGCTGAACCGGAGGCGGCAAATATGGCCTTTGTAAGGGATTCCATGCGCCGGTCCTCAGCGGACTGAAGAGAGGAGCCGTCCGCCGCGGGAATGGCCGTGCTTTTAGACAAGCGGGCCACGGGAGGGTCAACCTTAGGCGGAGACGCCCAGGTGGAGATGCAATCCGCCGGGAAGGGATAACAGATATCCAACTTCTTAGAGGGGGTAAAACGGGCATCAGGGCGAGACCAAGCCTTAGAGACTACCGACGAGAAGTCGGCATGGAGAGGGAATACTGTGGACGCCTGCTTGGGGCGGAAAAAGGACACACCGGCCTTGTCAGAGCTGGGAGGGTCATCGTGAATTTTAAAGGTGTCACGAATGTTGGTAATGAGATGACCTACAGCAGAGGCCAGCTTGGACGGTAAAGCAGAGTCCATATCCCAATCCGAATCCACTAATTCTCCCTCTGAGGGCATGTCCTGTGAGGAGGAGGGGCTCGACTGAGACCGTACCCTTAGAGGTGACAGGGATGCATCCGAGGATGACACGCACTCCGCCCTGGACCGCTTCTGGGGGTGCCGGGCCCTGGAGGCGTCGCTGGAAGCGAGGGACCCAGACGGGTCGGCCGAAGTAGCGGACCCGGAGGGTACGGCAGGGGGTGTATCAGGCTGCGTGGCAGGCTATGCATTCGCAAGGCGGCCCACGACATTAGTGAGGCTTTCCACGGCCTGAGAAAGGGATCTTGCCCATTCAGGAGGATCCAAGAGGACAGGGGGCGGCACAGCAAGTGGCGGACCCTGTATTGGGACCTGGCATGCAGAGCAATGCGGGTCTGATTGCCCCCGTGGAAAGGGTGCATCACAGGCGGTACAGGCGTGATACCAGGGCCCAGAGGCCCCTAAGGGATCGGACATGTTGGCTAGAATGTATGGCCATCCAGGCTAGGGACTGCTGGCACTAGGGAGGGGTTTAGCAGTCCTACCAGACCGAAGACCTCAGGGCTGGAGCAAACAGCAAACCGCAGGCAGCAGGTACCAGAGCAGGAGCAGGGGGACAAGCACGAACTCTCCTCAGGGTTAGGAACGGCAGCAGAGATTGCTGAGATGATCGGGAGGCGGGGATAAGAGAGGAGCGGGAAGCAAAGCCCCGCCCCCCGCCAGTTTTGAACGCGCGCAATTTAAATACACATAAGGCCGGAAGTGACGGCCTGTGGCGCAGTAATGGCGCCGGAGGGTGCCGATTATTTACATTCTAACCCCCGTATACCTAAGAGACGGGGGTAGTAAGCGTCGCAGGGATGAGAGATGTCGCCGCAAGAGGTACCGGCGCAAGAGCAACGCCGCGATCTCTGTGCGGCCGTCGTGCTGCCGGCCGGCAGTTAAAGGGTGCCGGCCGTCTAGTGCCGATGCAGGCTTAGTCTGCCGGCGCATTCTGGTGCCGCTGCTGCAGTATCTGCGGCGATTTGTGGGCTCCATCAAGTGGCATTATCCCCCCTGCTCCAGTGTATATACGGTTCGTCCCCCCTGTATATTGCCCCCCTTCAGGGGAGTGGGGCTCTCTGTAGCCCCAGAACATCTGCATCCAGCGTCAGTGAAGGACGGAGGCCTTGGGAGGGGGAGAGGGAGCAGGGCTGGAACAGCCACTCTCACCATCCTGATGTCTTCACCCTCTGTCCATTCCAGCAGGGTCGCCCCTTCAGCTACTGGCACCGCAGTGGCAGGAAGCTGGAGAGGGACTTAGCGTGTGGGCGACCATTGCGCTGGCAGGATGCAGGGGAGCTGGGCTGCCCTGGTCCTCCTTGTCTTCTGTGGGGGAGGCAGCAGTGCGGATGGCCGGCACTGGCGCAGCTCGACCCCGGGAGAAACAGAGAGGTCCAGGCGTCTCTGTTGTCTCTGTGAAAAATAGAGAAAAAAATAAATAAATAAAAAAATAAAAATTTTAAATGAAGGAGAAAAAAACAGCCCTGCAGAGCAGAGAGTGTCTTGCCTCCTTGGACACTAAGTAAGAAACTGGCAGTCTCTCTCTCCAGGCTGAGGGTATAGCTGCTGGAGGAGGGGCTTAACAGTTTTCACTTAGTGTCACGCCTCCTAGGGAGCTGAGCTATACCCAAGGTCTCCTGAGTCCCCCAAGGAATTGGGCGAGAAAGTGGCTTATACAGCGCTCGTTCAGCCAACTGCATCTCTTTCAGTGCCCAATGGGCAGTAAGAAGAAATCCATTGCCAGACACCTCTCATCATCCAGAGATCAAAAGAATCTTGAAAATCAATGCGCCAGATACTTCTCTCCTGGGCAGTTGAGTGTAGCACTAGAAGGCAGCCGGACCGTGGTGGATAACACAAGACGCAGAACACAATCAGGCGTCAATATAGTTTTACTTTATTCTAAGACTCTCAGGTCTCCGAATAAAGTAAAACTATATTTGACGGCTGGTTGTGTTCTGCGCCTTGTGTCATCCACCACAAGCTCGACTACCATGGTCCTGCTGCCTTCTAGTGCTACAGTCTATCCAACCGGCGGTTTGGCTTCCACCTAAGGATCTCAGAAAAGTCCGGCTGCACCAACCAGCAATATTTTCTCTTTTACCTTCACTGGTGTTGTGCCCAGTTTGGTGCAACACGAATAGGTGAGCAGACTATATTTCCCTCTAAGAGGGCTCTTTTAATTTTACATATTAACCCTATGAGCGCCTCTCTCCTCTTGTTGCCACATATTGCTGGGCAGTTGAGCGGAAAGATCTCTATACAGACTGAGTTGGGTTCCGACATATTACATATTGAAGGCCTATCCTACTTAAAAGGAATCTGCCATGCTCTCTCGTCTGCCAGCATGATGTTACAGAGCAGGGTGAATTAAGCAGACTGATATACAGTCTGCGGTAGGGCACAGGAACAAAGGCAAGTGAGCGGAGCCTTGGATGCAACAGCACTACCGTCTTTGCACCCAGGGGATAATTATCATAAAATAAAAAGCATAATTTTTTTGAATTGGGGGCACATATAAGGATGGGAGGAAAACCGTTACACTATGTTGACAAGCGCACAACTGAGCATAAGACCTGTTTTAGTAACAGGAACCTCTGCTCTATGGAGTCCATATGCTGGTCAGTGAATGACAGCTATCTCTGTATGCATGATCTTACAGAGAAGACTGTTAATCATTTAGTCACCTTGGCCACTTACCTAAGCAGGGATTTCAATCAGTATGTTATAGGTTATACTGAATCAAATCTGCTCCATGACCCAGACAGACTAAACAGCATCAAAATGGTAATACAATATGTGCAGATTAAAACAGAACTAGATCTCTTGATTTCTCACCTCCGTTCCTCAGGTTTTACTAAAGGATCAGTATACAAGCCTCCTACTTTAGGAACTGTGGGGGTTGGGACTGTAGCCATCTGCCTTCCTAGACCCCTACTTGGAAAGATGGACATGGGCTGCTCTCCAACTGCAGGGCTCATTGGAAATCTTGGAAAGGACAGATATAAAACAGCATTAATACTTAGATGGTGTAAGAGCAGCCGCTTCGACTGTGTAACAACTAATATTGCTTTCATTTCTACAAAGTAATAAATTCTTGAATGCATAAATGCTGGATAATTCATCATATATACTGCAACACAAAGGGGGTCGTATCCTCCCATTACATATCAGCAGAAAGACCAGTAACAAGATTTTGCTTTCAGATGCGGGGTGTGTTATTAAATACCTTACATCTGTCACCAAGTACACTTAAAGGGGATGTCTCACGTCAACAAATGGCATTTATCATGTAAAGAAAGTGAATACAAGGCTCTTACTAATGTATTGCGATTGTCCATATTGCCTTCTTTGCTGGCTGGATTCATTTTTCCATCACATTATACACTGCTCGTTTCCATGGATATGACCACCCTGCAATCCTGCAACGGTTGTCGTGTTTGCACACTATAGGAAAAAGCGCTGACTGGTGGCTGGGACCGTGAGAACATAGGTCCCCATAAACATTAAAAGGTTGGCCGGTCCCGCCAAAATCGGCATTTCTGGCCAACATTTATGGCCAGCTTTACGCTGCAATAATGCGTACTAAGGGTCCATTCATGCGTCCGTATGTGTTTTGCGGATCTGCAAAATACGGACACCGGCAATGTGCGTTCCGCATTTTGCAAAACGTACATCGCCGGCACTCTCATAGAAAATGCCTTTTCTTGTCCACAATTGCGGACAAGAATAGGACATGTTTTATTTTTTTGCGGAACGGAAGTGCAGATCCGCAAATGTGGATGCAGACCGCACATTCCGGCCACATTAAAAATGAATGGGTCCGCACCTGTTCCACAAAATTGCAGAACGGATGCGGACCCATTTTGCGGACGTTTGAATGGACCCTAAAAGTGTAAAGCAGGAATACTGAAGAGGGTTTTTCTAAATCATAAAGGTATATTTCCTCACTCACCTAGCTCTTCCGAGGGGTACAGCTGAATCCCCACTACCTGGATGCATAGGAGGTTTAAAGGCTGCACGGATAGATGAACCAGGTTGATGGGAAGGGCCTTCACCCTGGCCAACAGCCCCCAGAATCCCCCTGCCTACAGACAAAAAACAGTCAAAGTCAAATCAAATAGAAAACATAACAGTAAAGAAGTAAATTTTTTGTTAAATTTCATTACACATATATGATTTCCACCAATGTTACTGAAAATGTACAAGAAATGATGTTATGCATATTACATACTTAATGCTTGGAAAAATGTTATTTCTTACATTTTCCCTTTTCAATGTTGAAATTTCGATATGTTTAAAATGAAAAAATTCAATAAAAAGATTTTTACAAGAAAACATAACAGTCTATGGACCGGAGTAACATCTCTAAGCAGCCACTCAATATGCCAAGATGTCTTAAAAGAGTTATACCAGTGTGGGTACAATTGCACATACTAATCAGTGCCAACAAGGGAGGAAAAAAGAAGCATTGATTCTTGGGATCTCTGCCACTGCGCCTGAGAAGGACCGTGAAGTACTGTCTAGGACCCCAAAGAGTTGTAACTGCTTAACTTCACCCTTCGATCTATACATTGTTGTGTATGGTAGCCAGTCCCATCACTTCTAATGAAGGACTTACCAAACAAGGATCCCCCACGACCAGAGGCTGTAGACGACTGTGTTTCGAAGCCCAAGCCACGGAACAGGGAAGGCAGCACATTTCCTGGATCCTGCGGCTTTTATAAAATACACTGAAAGTTAGTCACATTATGATGAAACTTCAAGCAGCCCCAAATAACCCCCACAGCAGTGTCTCATACTCTCCTGCACTGAAATAAAGCCCAAGAAGGTGGCGCATGGCAGGGTTTACGGATGAGAGTCTGAGCACTTACTGGGCTTAGGACCGCCCACTGGACACTTGCACGCTAATTTGCATATAGGATCAAACTTCATTTTCTAGCCAACTGGACCTCTGTTTTGCGACATAAAGGTATGCTTCTACAAACTGTGGAAGTGGAATAAGTTTAAGAGGCAGAAAGGAGCTGACAGACTCCTGTAAAAGGTTTCTACCATGTCGTGTTTAAATAAAAAAATCTAGTTTAGCATATGTTACTGCTGCAGCAGCATTATGCATAAAGCAATCTTTAGTTTCTTCACTTAACACTGTTTCCTTGAGTTTTTCCCTTAGTTACGGCTGTTTAAACATTTACAATATGAGGACCTTCTCAAGATGGCTCCTCTGCCAGTTCTCTGAGGCCAACACTGCTTTCCCTCACTTCTCATACACACTTGCTGTAGCCAGCAGCTCCCTGCCAGCCAATCAGATTGGATTACTGAGAGACACGTTTAAACAGCCGTAACTCTGAAGCTTAAAGGGGTTCTGCACTTTGTTTAAACTTATGATCTATCCTCTGGATAGACCCAAGTGACACCCGCCGATAAGCTGTTTGAGAAGGCAGCGGCGCTCCAGCAGCGGCGCTCCAGCAGCGCCGCGGCCTTCTCACTGTTTACCACTGGCACAGTGACGTCACGACTAGTATCACTGGCCTGGGCGGGGCTAAGCTCTGTTCACTTGAATGGAGCTTAGCCCCGCCCAGGCTAGTTGATACAAGTTGTGACTTCACTGGGACTGCGGTAAACAGTGACAAGGCCGCTGGAGCACTGCTGCCTTCTCAAACAGCTGACCGGCGGGGGTCCTGGGTGTTGGACCCCCGCCGATCAGAAGCTGATGATCTATCCAGAGGATAGATCATCAGTTTAAACAAAGTGCAGAACCCCTCTAATGCAGGCATGCAGTGTGAAGGACCGCCCCTCTGTCTTCCTAGCCGGAGACAGATGAGCCATAGCAATGGTCTTTTAAGGCAGGGCTCCAGACTAAAAAAAAAATATCAAGGAGCCATTGGCTCCTAACATGAAAAATTTAGTCGCCAAATTTAAAATACATATAATTACGGTATAATAAAAATAAAAAAAAACACACGTCTTACCTAGGGTTGTCACGATACCAAAATTTTGACTCGATTTCGATACCATAAAAAAGTACTGCGATACTCGATACCACGTTAAAAAAATAAAACACCAAAAAAGCTGCGTGCATTCCAGATTTTATGGAACGTCTGGACCATAATAGAACAGTCCTAACTAGGGATGTCCCGATACCTGTATCGGGACCGATACCGGGCATTTGCACGAGTACATGTACTCGTGCAAATGTCCCCGATACCACTGCCGATACCTGTGCACCGCTTCTATGTGTCCGTCCGCGGCCCCTGCATCTCCCACAGCTAACAGCTTCACAGGCGGCAGCAGGCAGTGTAATTGGAGCCTAGAGTGGAAGCTAGGCCCGCCCCTCCCCGCCCTCCAACCAATCAGAGGCAACCAGCACTGACTCACAGCACAGGGAGCGTAGTGCAGGGACTCAGAGAATCGTCTGACAGTTTATTAGTTAAAAGAATCCAATGAGTCACAGACGGTGTCATCGAGTCCCTGCCAGGCTTCCTGCTCTGCGGCTCCCTGTAAGTCCGTCCGGGGGGAAGGAGGGGGGGGGGGCATTATTAGCATAGCATGTAGTGGAGCTGTGTGTGTACAGGGTGCATGTAGCAGAGCAGGAAGTCTGGGGTGACACAGTCTCTGACTCATTCGATTCGTTTTAACTAATAAACTCTCAGACGATTCTCTGAGTCCCTGCAATAACTATACATTGTAATTACATCAGTCTGCTCCACTGCATTCACTGCAGCAGAGCTGTGTTTGCCAGGAGCGAGTCCCTGGTGATAGTGTCTGTCTTCTATGGCCCTGGTCATTCCCTTCCTGCCTGCAAGCTGCACATTGATCTCTAAAAGCAGGCATTAGGGCAAGAAGAAATATACATTACTGTATGATGGCCACAAGACTATTATACTGAGGAGGGAAGGGCTTCAAAAATTGTTGTCCTGACTCCTTACAGTAGCGTCTCCTTGTGGCCGTCCCCATACAGTGTAACGTCTCCTTGTGGCCCCCATACAGTATAACGTCTCCTTGTGGCTGCCCCCATACAGTGTAACGTCTCCTTGTGGCCCCCATACAGTATAACGTCTCCTTGTGGCTGCCCCCATACAGTATAGCATCTCCTTGTGGCTGCCCCCATACAGTATAGCATCTCCTTGTGGCTGCCCCCATACAGTATAATGTCTCCTTGTGGCTGCCCCCATACAGTATAATGTCTCCTTGTGGCTGCCCCCCATACAGTATAGCGTCTCCTTGTGGCTGCCCCCATATTGTATGTCTCCTTGTAGCTGCCCCCATACAGTATAACGTCTCCTTGTGGCTGCCCCCATACAGTATAACGTCTCCTTGTGGCCCCCATACAGTGTAACGTCTCCTTGTGGCTGCCCCCATACAGTATAACGTCTCCTTGTGGCTGCCCCCATACAGTGTAACGTCTCCTTGTGGCTGCCCCCATACAGTGTAACGTCTCCTTGTGGCCGCCCCATACAGTATAACGTCTCCTTGTGGCTGCCCCCATACAGTATAACGTCTCCTTGTGGCTGCCCCATACAGTGTAACGTCTCCTTGTGGCTGCCCTATACAGTGTAACGTCTCCTTGTGGCTGCCCCATACAGTATAACGTCTCCTTGTGGCTGCCCCATACAGTATAACATCTCCTTGTGGCTGCCCCCATACAGTATAACGTCTCCCTGCGGCTGCCCCCATACAGTGTAACGTCTCCTTGTGGCTGCCCCCATACAGTATAACGTCTCCTTGTAGCTGCCCCCATACAGTATAACGTCTCCTTGTGGCTGCCCCCATACAGTATAACGTCTCCTTGTGGCTGCCCCCATACAGTATAACGTCTCCTTGTGGCTGCCCCCATACAGTATAACGTCTCCTTGTGGCCCCCATACAGTATAACATCTCCTTGTGGCCCCCATACAGTATAACGTCTCCTTGTGGCCCCCATACAGTATAACGTCTCCTTGTGGCCCCCATACAGTATAATGTCTCCTTGGAATGTTAGTTCTGTTTTTGGGCCTTTTGGTTGGTCAGTGGTCAGAAAATACATGTGTGTGTATTTTATTGTTAAAATTAGTATCGGTAATTGGTATCGGTGAGTACTTAAATAAAAGTATCGGTACTCGTACTCGGTCTTAAAAAAATGGTATCGGGACATCCCTAGTCCTAACCTAATTATTGTCGGGACAAGGTGACTAAAAAAATTGCAAGTTTTTTTTTTTTTTTCTGTTATGGCGTTCATCGCATAGGAGATATTTTTAAATATTTTAATAGTTCGCACTTTCGGGCGTGGCGATATAAAATATATAAACAATACAAAAAATTACATATGTAAAATTGGGCAAGGGGGTGATTTAAACTTAATATTTTGGTGTTTTCTTTTTTTACACTTTTTTATTTAATAACTATTTCTTAGGGGCTAGAACCTGGGATCTTTTCATCCCTTGTCCTATTCACCCTGATAGAGCTCTATCAGGGTGAATAGGACTTCACACTCTCCCTGCTGCTCTGTGCACACAGCAGCAGGGAGCTGACTATGGCAGCCAGGGCTTCAGTAGCGTCCTGGCTGCCATGGTAACCAATCGGAGCCCCAGGCTTACACTGCTGGTGCTCCGATCGGAACTGCCACTTCCACCAATGATTATAACACTTGGGGGGGGCACTGCGCCACCAATGATTCTACTTTATAATACTGGGGTTGGTGGGGGGGAGCTTTCGGTGCACTGTGCCAACAATGAATATAGTTTATGTGGTGCCGCACCTGACGGGTTAATAGCGGCAGATCGCAGCGCGCAGTCATAGAGGCTGGGTGCCGGGCATGGGATATGGCAGGCACCCGCAGCTCAGCCTGCGTTTGTATAAGCATAAACTATATTCATTGGTGGTGCAGTGGCGACAGCACCTCCCCCCCTCCTCCCTTCTATCAGCCCATTTGCGGCAGCGGCTGCAGCGGTGCAGGGGGGAGGGACTGCCTCCTTCTCCCCTATGCTGTTGAGAAGAACATGGCTCGCGCTGACAGCAGCGCATGCCATGTCAGTTTAATGTGAAAGCAGCAGAGCAGCGGAGGGTCTAGGCGCAAATGGCGACAAGACTACAAAGTCTTGTCGCCATTTAGCAATTCTAAGTCGCACTGGCGACTATTTTGGTCGCCATCTGAAGCCCTGTAAGGGAGCAGTGGAAAGGGACAGAGGACATTAAATGAAAACTGTTGTTATAAGGAGAATTACAGATCTTTTGACAATCAATGACAGACTAACTCAGGTATACAGGCCTAGCTCTAATAAACTAGCAAATAAAAATATAAATATGACAGTTACCCTTTAACACTTATTCCCTATCCTATGGATAGTGGCCAAGTGCCCGGAGGTCCAACACCAATCACAAGAATTGGGGACCCTCATATGTTCACCCATTTGAATGGGGCGGCAGCGAGGGGCGTGGCTTGTGAGTGCATGGAGTAAGACACACGTTTCACTGCTCCTGCCAAGATCCTGCTCATTTACAGTGAAAGCGCACTCAAAACTGCCTGAAACTACTTACCTAAAGGAGAGGAAGGTGTCCGGTGACTGCAGGGACAAAATCGGAGCCTGAAAATGCTGAGGAAATCGTCTAAACTGGCGCAACAAAACCGCATGGAGAAAATCCAAGATGGCGCCGGAAGTGGAGAGGGGTCGGCGCGGCAGGAGATGGTGAGCCAGAGTGCGGCTGCTAAACTTAGTAGATATGCCAGATTGGATGGTGGAGTGGGCGATTCGGCCAGTGATAAAGGGACTGATATTCCTACCTCCTCTGACCAGGAGGACGGATCCATGGCCGGCGATGATCCGGTTTTCTCCGGTCAGCCGGTGCCCAATTCTGCGGTCCCTGAAACAGTTCCAGCAGGCCTGCGGGCTGATTCTATAAGGGAGCCCACACTGAAAGATATAATGGTGGCGGTGGCAAGCTGCAACAGTACCCTTAAAGTGCTTGCAGTACAAGTTGGCAGCCTGAGATCAGATGTGTCCATAATCAGGCACGACCTGCACAAGATTTCTGAGCGTACTTCAGATCTGGAAAAGAGGGTGTCCTCACTGGAAGATGTTATTCAGCCCCTGCAAATGGCGTCAAAAATGAATGGGAAAGATATAGCTGCCTTATACGCCAAAGCGGATGATTTAGAGAACAGATCGCGGAGGAATAATTTGAGAATTGTTGGAATGCCAGAAAAAACAGAAGGGGCCAATGCTACAGAGTTTGTGGAGAAATGGCTGCACCAGTTATTCCATGAGAAGGGCCTATCTTCCCTGTACGCGGTTGAGCGGGCGCACAGAGTCCCGTCGCGGCCGCTCCCGCCAGGCAGGCCTCCTCGCCCCATACTGGCGAAGATTTTACACTTTAAAGATCGGGACACTATCCTACGCCAGTCAAGGGATAATGATGAGATGGTCATGAATGGGGTCAGAGTGTCCATTTATCCGGATTATTCCAATGAGGTACAGCGGAGGAGGAGCAGATTTATAGATATAAAGAAAAGGCTCAGAGTACTACAAGTTCCGTACGCCATGTTGTTTCCGGCCAGATTGCGAGTGGCGGCATTGGGATCCACCAGATTTTTTGAGGACCCTGATGAAGCGACACAGTGGCTGGACGTCCACGAGCGGCAATTGAGAAGTGGGGCCCTGGACACTTGAAGGAAACAGTTTGCAGTTTGTGTTCACTTTATATGCATAGGATTGCACCCTAATGTCACTTGAACGTTATACCTGTTATAAAGTGTATTGAGTGTTGCTACCACACGGTAGATCCTGACGCAGGAGTAGGAAGTTGGGACAAGTAATGTATTTCCCAGTTGTGGAGAGGATTCTCTACCTGAGGGAGAGTGTTGGAATCAGAAATGATTTTTGTTCAGCATTGGGCATGGTGCTTACAGATTGCCCTGCGTTAGAGTTGGATGTTTGGGAGGGGGGGGTTGGGGTTACTGTTCAAAGTAGTCTGATCACTGGGGAGGGGGAGGGTCGGGGGGGGAGGGGGACGGGTCAGAGATGGGTGAGGGGCGTGAACTATGCGAGAGTGACTTTAGTATGGAGTGTGAGATTCAAACATGATGTAATCTTTCACTATGACACAGGTGATTAGAGTGTTGAGCTGGAATGTGAGGGGAATGGCTGATGCACGAAAACGACAATGTATATTTCAATATTTGGGTCGGTTTCAGCCAGCTATCTGCTGCTTACAGGAAACGCATTTGTCCAATGATAATGTGCAGTGGCTGAACAAAAATTGGGTAGGACATGTGGTACATGCAATCCATTCCTCTCACTCCAGGGGCGTAAGTGTGATTGTGCATAAAAGTATAAGGTATGAACATCTGAAGCAATGTGTGGATGCTGAGGGCAGGTATGTGTGTGTGTAGTGTGCAAGATTGATGGGATCCAGGTGGTGTTGGTGTCAGTGTATGTGCCTCCACCTTTTGCTTCCCCTTTAATAAGGGATATTATGACCTTTGTGGCGGACTTCCCTGGACTGCCGTGGCTGCTAGTGGGGGACTACAATTGTACATTGAATGACTCCATAGATAGGTGTCGGGTTGAAGGTGCCAGTGGATCACCGGGGAGTGTGGCTCTAAAGAATATTATGAGGGAAACTGGCTTACTTGATGTTTGGAGGCTGCGTAACCCGGATAAGCGGGCGTTTTCATGTAGATCTGCTACGCATCATTCACTATCACGCATAGATCTGGCTTTGGTTAATGATGTTATGCTGCCATTGATAAGAGATGTTATTTATCACCCTCGGTCGCTGTCTGACCATTCCCTGGTGCAGGTTGATTTGTGCCTGGGCGTGCTTAGGCAGGGACCGAGGTTGTGGAAATGTAACCCGCATTGGCTGAATGTACTGGGGGATCTGTCTGAGATTACTAGGGAGATCAGGGAGTACTTTTCTATTAATGGAGGGACGGCTTCAATTCACGGAGTATGGGATGCCATGAAAGCGTTTCTGAGAGGGGTACTGATCAAAGAAATAAGTAAGCATAAATCTAAATCCAGAGAGGCGGATGTTAAAGCGCATGTACAAGTGACTGAGGCTGAAAGGGAGTTTGGTAGAACCCCCACCATGGATAATAGTGAGGCGCTGGAGGTAGCTCAGGAACAACTGAGGTGTCACCTACTACAGGCTGCGGATAGGAAGCGTAGTTTCTACCGCCAAAGATCCTTTGAGGAGGGAGAGAAAGTTGGGCATTTGCTCTCAGTGGTTTCTCAGGCACAGAGGGGTTCTTCTTGTATACAAGAGCTAATGGATGGTAACGGAAATAGTAGCCAGGATACAAAAGGGATATTAGATATTCTAAAAGGGTTTTATGTCTCTCTCTATGCTTCTAAGGCGTCTAGCTCGGAGGAGGCCTTGTCCGCCTTTCTGGCTGAGGCTCAGCTATCAGTGTTATCAGAGGAGGATAGAGAGAGACTGGAAGAGCCGATCACGCTGGAGGAGTTGGAGGCAGCTCTTGGGGGGATGGCGAATGGTAAGGCACCGGGGGCAGACGGCATACCAGTGGAGGTATATAAAAAATTGCAAGGGATACTTCTCCCTGAATTACTAAAGATTCTTGAATATTCTCTGGAGACGGGTTCGCTACCACATTCTATGCAGGAGGCTATCATAGTAGTTATCCCTAAGCCTGGGAAGGATCCCAAAGTTCCTGATTCTTATAGACCAATTTCGCTATTAACAGCAGATGTGAAGCTCCTGGCAAAGGTGTTGGCAAACAGGTTGTCCAGAGCAATACTTACTATAGTGCACCCGGATCAAACTGGCTTTATGCCTGGGAAATCGACTGCTATAAATATCCGTAGAGTATATACTAG
The DNA here is from genome assembly GCF_905171765.1 of Bufo bufo. Classification (NCBI taxonomy): domain Eukaryota; kingdom Metazoa; phylum Chordata; class Amphibia; order Anura; family Bufonidae; genus Bufo; species Bufo bufo. The sequence continues at coordinate 769,957,741 of NC_053389.1, read as the reverse complement.
TATGAATATTCCAGCAGATAATGGAGGAGATAGGGCCTTACTTGCGTTAGACGCCGCTAAGGCATTTGACAGTGTTGAATGGAACTACCTATGGGAAACATTGAGAGTCATGGGCTTTGGTACTCGATTTATTCAGTGGGTGAAAGTGTTGTATTCAAGCCCAAAAGCACGGATCAGAGCTAATGGGGGGCTGTCAGATAGCTTTTCTTTGTCCAGGGGCACCAGACAGGGGTGCCCATTGTCACCCTTGTTGTTTGCGTTAGCAATTGAACCACTTGCAGCCCTTATTCGCCTGTCACCTCATATTGTGGGGTTTAGATATGGTGAGACGCAAAACAAAGTGGCGATGTATGCTGATGACACTGTTATTTTTGGGTGACACTGGGGGCTCTCTGGATGCGGCCATGGCTTTAATAGATAGATTTGGTGGCTTCTCTGGGCTCCGGATAAATTGGCAGAAGTCTGCCTTGATGCCGGTTGACGGACAGGCACTCTCTGGTGTGCAGGCAGATAGTTTGATTCCTTAGGTGGGCAAGTTTAAATATTTGGGGCTATATATAACACCTAGACTGCTAGATTTTGAAGAGCTTAATTTAACCCCTTTGCTAAATACCTTCAGGCTTAAGGCTAGGACATGGGGTAGACTCTTTTTGTCAGTAGTGGGTAGAGTGAATCTCCTAAAAATGGTAATGATGCCTCAGTTACTATACATATTGAATAATGCACCTGTATGGATCCCAGTGGAGAGATTTAGGAAAATACATTCGATATTTAGAGATCTCATCTGGAAATATGGTCAAGCTAGGATTAAGCTGGAGACGCTGCAATATCCCAAGTCTGAAGGTGGCTTGGCTGTCCCTAACGCCTGGATTTATTTCTTAGCCTCTCAGTGTCAACACTTTAAGGGTTGGATGGAATTTCAGCTACCAGATGTGACGGGGAAGATACTGCAACACTGGTTGGGTAGTAGGGATCTTATGGGTATTCTGGAGGGCGCAGGGATGCATGGGGGAGGAGAGAAAGTGACGCTTATTGAGCTTATGAAAAAAGTGTGGGCAAAGGTGAAATTGATCAGGGGAGTTGGTGGGGTAGGAGAGCTTTCCCCATTGTGGAACAATAACCTGTTGCCAGAATTCATTTCTCTATCAGGAGTCCGAAATTGGGAATCCCATGGAGTAATGAGGATAGGTCAACTGATTGAGACTAGTGTATTTAAATCATTTCAAGGTCTACAGCAGGAATTCAACATTCCCAAAGTGTGGTTCTATCAATATCTGCAACTGAGACACGCATATGAGGCCACGATAAGGAAGGGATGCACTATTGCAAAAGTGGATGTGGTCCATAAACTGGTTCTCCCAGCTGGAGGAAAGAGAGGTTTGATATCACAGGTATATACTCTGCTTTTAGACAAATTTCTGGTAGAATTCCCCCTTACTAGGATGAGAAAATGGGAAAAGGATTTGGGGGACATCCCAAAGGAACAGTGGGAAGATATATTGGAGGCAGTTCCGAGAGTGTCTGTAAGTGAACAAGGCAAGTTGTCACAACTGTTTATCATCCACAGAGTTTACAAAACTCCAGTGTTTTTACAGAAAATTGGGATTAGAACTGATGACAATTGTCCAAAATGTTTGGCGGAAGGTGCAGATCTATTTCATATGCTTTGGTCTTGTCCAGTGCTAAGTGGATATTGGGATGAGGTGTTGTCTTTGATTAATCGTAACCTGGAGTTGAGGGTGCAGAAGGACCCTAAGATATGTTTGCTGGGATATGTGAAGGAGATTGGTGGGGGAGAGGCGGTCAAGGTGGCAGTTGGGAGACTACTGTATGTGGCCAGGAAATTGATTGCCTTTAGGTGGATCCAGGGGAGTCCGCCAACGGTGGACGAATTTGTGAGAAAGGTGAATGATATGTTAACATTAGAGAAGGGAGTGTTTGTTAGGAGGGGATGTCCTTAGAAGTTTGAAAAGTTGTGGAATGAATGGTTGTCTCACACTCATGTTGTAATATAAAAGATCTTGGAAATTCATGCTCTGATTTGGGGGGGGGGGGTTTGGCTGGGGGGGGAGGGAGGGTGGGTGTTGTTGGGGTTATAACAGTCAAATGACTTTGTAAATGATTTGTCTATATCTTGGTATATTCATTATGTACAATGATTGTAGAAGATGTAACAAATATATGGACAGATGATAATGTTTTTATAATTGTGTATATTTGTGATTCGGAGGGGAGAAAACTCCAAGAAAATTGTGATACAAAATGTATTGTGATATACCAATTTTATTTGAACAATAAAAGACGATTTGATTGAAAAAAAGAATGGGGCGGCAGCATCCATGCATGTCCACTGCTCCATTTAAACAGCAACACGAGGCCCCTGTTTTGTGATCGAGGGCACCAACGGTTGGACCCAATCCAATCAGACAATTATCCCACCACGGTGGCTCAGTGGTTAGCACTGGTGCCCTGTATTGATGGGGTCCTGGGGTTCGAATCCAACCAAGGACAACATCTGCATGGAGGTTTTTGTGGGTTTCCACCTACACACCAAAGACATTACGATAGAGAACTTAGATTGTGAGCCCCATTGGGGACAGAGAGTGATGATAATGTCTGTAAAGCGCTGCTGAATATGTCAGCGCTATATAAGCAATTAAAATAAATTGAGGGTTGTTTTATATTGATCTCTTACACTATATTCACAGCATGTTTTTGGTATATTTTTGCAATTTACGGCAGTAAATGCTCCTCCCTATACAGCAGCATATGTGTCACGTTCGGGTGTGGGAGGGAGACACCACACCGAACATAGGAGGGAAGGGGTGAGCGGATAAGACCTGAAAACTAGGGAAAGGAGATGGATACCTCCTAGTAAAACCCTAATCAAAGTCCTGACTAACTACCAGTATGAACAGACCCCAGAGGTAGGGGAGTTCATACACCAGAAAACCTAGTGTCCTAACTCACCCTATAGGACCCTGGTACTAATGTCAGGACTGAGACAACCTGTTCCTCCAAAAGGAAGGACGAACGGGAGTCTCCCTCAGGCATTAATACAAATGCGACCTGGGGAAAGAAGGTGTGACAAGCACCAGAAACAACACAGACGTCATTTGATCCAAACGGAAAACATGTCAGATCAAACCCCGTGTTGCCAGTCTCACCGATCTCCTGCCACCTGTCGCAGGAATGTCCGTGACAATATGTTGTTGATATTGTCTATATAATATATATATCTTGCTAAAAAGCCCCTGTGTTTTTACATTCCAGAGTTCCCTTTCATAGTCAAAGTGGTTTGATATTTCTCTTTGCTACTGATTGCTCTATTGCAGCTAAAGATGTGAGCCAAAATGGGTCTTGTTTTAAACCTAAGAATCTACGCTTTGAAGGGGTCCTGTCACCACTCCTGACATGTCTGTTTCACTAAGAAATGTTATCCCTATAATGATTGTGGAGTATCTTTTCTGATAACTGTGTTTCTCCATTCCTCATTTATAGCTACTGTGAGGTTACTGAGTCATTGTGGTAGCGGGAGAAAAAGCCTTTAGAAACCTAATCAGAAATTAGATCTCCAAGTCTTGTTTTAAAGCTTAGCCCCGTAGCTCACATTTCTAGCTGCCATAGAGCCTGAGACAGAGCAGGGTGAAGTAGCCTCCCACCCCTTTCAGCCAGCAATCAGGTCAGCCAGAGTGGGGGAGGCAGCAGGCGATGGACCAAGAGGCTGCAGGCAAAGGAGAGACATAGATTCTCCTCTTCCTGTGTAAACATAACCTGACCCTAAGGCCTCTTTCACTCGGGCGTCATGTTTTTGGCCCGGATAAGATGCGGGTGCGCCGCAGGAAAATGCGTGATTTTTCCGCACGAGTGCAAAACATTGTAATGCGTTTTGCACTCGCGTGAGAAAAATCGGCATGTTTGGTACCCAAACCCGAACTTCTTCACAGAAGTTCGGGTTAGGTGTTGTGTAGATTGTATTATTTTCCCTTATAACATGGTTATAAGGGAAAATAATAGCATTCTTAATACAGAATGCATAGTACAATAGGGCTGGAGGGGTTAAAAAAAATAAAAAATTATTTAATTCACCTTAATGCACTTGTTCGCGCAGCCCGGCTTCTCTTCTGTCTTCTTCTTTGAGGAATAGGACCTTTGATGACGTCACTGCGCTCATCACATGGTCCATCACATGATCTTTTACCATGGTGACGGACCATGTGATGAGCGTAGTGATGTCACCACAGGTCCTTTTCCTACTGCACAGCAAAGATGAAGACAGAAGAGAAGCCGGGCTGCGCGAACAAGTGGATTAAGGTGAGTTAAATTCTTTAAAAAAAAAATTTAACCCCTCCAGACCTATTGTACTATGCATTCTGTATTCAGAATGCTATTTTCCCTTCTAACCATGTTATAAGAGAAAATAATAATAATGATCGGGTCCCCATCCTGATCGTCTCCTAGCAACCGTGCGAGAAAAAAAAAAAAAAACGCACCGCATTCGCACTTGCTTGCGATTTTCACGCAGCCCCATTCACTTCTATGGGGCCTGCGTTGCGTGGAAAACGCACAAAGAGGAGCATGCTGCGATTTTCACGCAACGCACAAGTGATGCGTGAAAATCACTGCTCATCTGCACAGCCCCATGGAAATGAATGGGTCCGGATTCAGTGCGGGTGCAATGCGTTCACCTCACGCATCGCACCCACGCGGAAATCTTGCCCGTCTGAAAAGAGGCCTGAGAGGTGGCGAGGGAATTAAACTGAACTTCTGTGCCATCAACTCCCCCCCCCCCTCCTCGTTAAAATAAAAAGTAAAAAATTATGTTTTTCTAAATAGTTTAAAAAAAGAAGAATCAAAAGAAGAAAAAAAAAACTGATCAAATTTTCTGAAAAAAAATTAAAATTAAAAAGTGTACATAATTGGTATTGTAGCATCTAAAGATTTAACCTCCACAGTGAATGTCGTTAAAAAAAAAATGTCCGTGTTGCTTTTTTGATTTAGCTAGACGTTCATAAAATGGAATAAAAAGTGATCAGTAAGTTATATTTACCAAAAATTGTACCAATGAAAAATGTTAACTCATCCCATAAAAAAACAAGACCTCATACAGTTCTGTCTATGGAAAAAGAAAAAAACTTAAGACTTAAGACGAGGAGATGCAAAAACAAAGTTTTTTTTTTTTAAAGTATTTTTATTGCACAAAAGTGGTAGAAAATAAAAACCCTATAGCTGCTTAAAGGGGTTTTCCTATCACAGACAATCGGGGCATATCGCTAGGCTATGCCTCCATTGTCTGCTAGGTCCGGGTCGCAGATGCTGGGACCCACACCTATATCCTAAATGGAGCCACGAAAGTGGTGGAGGGCGCACTGCGCATGTGCAGCCATCCTCCTTTCATTTATATGGGGCCGCTGAAAATAGCCGAGCGCTGGCTTGGCTATTTCCGTCGGGCCCATAGAAGTGAATGGGAGCGATGGTCAGTCATGCGCTGTGCACTCCCATTCATTTCTATGGGGAGAGCGATTTGTGGTGGCCAGACCAGATTCCTCCAGCCACAACTTTGGCCCACTCAGTTTACAAAATAGGTGCGGGTCCCAGTGGTGGGACCCGCACCTATCAGACAATTGGGTCATATCCTAGATATGCCCCTATTGTCTCAGATGAGACAACCGCTTTAATATTACCATAATCATACTAACTCAAAGAATAAACATAAAGGTTATTTGTGTTGAACGCGTACAAAATATTTTCTCCAATTTTTTGTTGTCTAAAACCTGGTTCGGCCTTTAAGACGCACCCATTACCCAAGCAGTATAATGGACCAAAAAACAACATAGCGTTAAAAGGTGTTCAGCAGTAAGATGTAATACAGGCACGTGGCATCTCACTATTCAGGTGTTCACTTCTTTCAATAACTCAAAGATACTTCAGACATTCACAGCGCCCTCAGATACCTTCTACATGACAATACAGGTGATTACAATAGATATCCTTTCTTCCCCCGTTTGCCTGTTTACTATTAATAAAGTTTATTTACTTTAAAAACAACCTGACTTTGCCGTTTCATTTTACCTTAACTGTTGGGTCCAAACTGGCAGATCCCTCCAATCTATGACCTCTTGAGAGAGAAGGTGCTCTCCCAGTTGCTCCCTCTTTGGATTCAGGCGATGGTAACCTAGCTCCAAAGGGCGATGGAAAGCGAGGGCCCCCAAATGGGTGTCTGGTAGGATCCATTCTGCAAAACAAATTATGCTGTAGTAACATTTTCCACTGAACACAATATCATCAAAGAGGTTTTCCAGAACTATAGAAGACCCAACTTAAAGGCTTTGTACACTTTTTTTTTTATATTGAATGGTACTCATGTTGAGCTAAAAATAATTTTTTCAATTGGCCTTTATTAAAAATGTGTCTCTGGGCAGTCCTGAGATTCTCTAGTAGCAGGCTCTTTTTCACGCTGGTCTTGGTCCCATCTTCCTAGGTGTCCATATTCTTGAGAAAATTGATGTCAATGAACCTCTTGGAGCATCGAGGGAGGTGCCATTGCATCTTGTAGTTCCCAGGGGCTCCGCTCAATGCCCTTCATGCTGCACTCCCACCACTGACTGACAGGGCGGGGCAGTGAAGACATACTCTGGCCCTGAAGTCTTGCAGGAGCTCACTGGGCGCATGAGCTGTACAGGGATGGATCAATTGTCCGGTGCATGTCACCGGTGAGGCGGTTTTATTGTGACATATCTGATGACAGAAACCCTTTAACTTTTAGAGGATCTTGATATTTTCCATTTTTGCAATTTCATTTTTCACTCCCCGCCTTCCCAGAGCCATAACTTTTTTACTTTTCCGTTCACATAGCCTTATTGAGGGTTTATTTTTCGCGGGACAAGTTGTACTTTCTAATGGCACTATTTAATATTCGATATGATTTAGTGGGGAGCTGGAAAAAAAATTCTAATGGTGTAGAACTGGAAAAAATAAAAATAAATGAATTCTTCCACAGTTTTCTTCTCATCGCCATATTCTGACCCATTTAACATTTTTGTAGTTATGTATACAGAGCTGTGTTAGGGCTAATTTTTTGAAGTGTGTGTGACTTGATTACACTTTTTATTACTTTTTTCTTTTTGGAGGGGGGTGGAAAGTAAAATGGTGAATTGGCCATTTTTTATTAATTTTTTCCATTATACCATTCGCCTTTCGCACTCGGCGATGCCCATGATGTGTATTTTTTTATTATTGGTCTTGTATTTTGATTGTGGGGAAAGGTGGGCGATTTAAACTTTTCTATTTTTTTTATTTTAAAAAGCTTTTTACTTTTTATTTTTTTTAACTTTTTTTTTAAGTCACCCAAAGTGACTACAACTAGCAATAGTTAGATTGCCCATTGTGCTCTGTGATCAATATATAGCCATCAGAGAACATTCCATATTTAAAATATGTCAAAACAGTGCTGCCACCTGCTGGCTTGTATTGGTATATACACCTGCGAGCCAGCGCCATCTTTAAAGTGGTGACTTCAGACGTACATGTCACTCACTGAACATTGAGCCATGCCTGTTTTAATTTTCCTTTTACATAGGGCTTATTTTGGTGGGACAAGTATTTTTTAATTGCAACATTTAAAAGGGGTGTGCCAAGTTTTAAGTTCCCTCTATCCACAGGTCCTGATCTCCTGTTCTGATGCTGCTCCATTTATTCTCTATGGGAATGCTGGAGAAAGCCAAGTACAGCGCTCCCACAGTGATTGCCCGACCTACCAGCCCATCAGGACAAGAGAACAGGACCTTCTTCTTGTGTGATCTGTTAGATATCCCCTATCCTGTGAGTAGGTAGCCAAGTACAAAGCTTAACCCCTTTAACGTGCATAGTGTGTATTGGAAAATGGGGAAAAAAAACTCTGTGGGGTGAAATTGAAAAAAAAAAAAAAATGCAATTTGCTTATTTCGCCTGCACCTCAAAAGCGAGATTTTTGTGAACTCACCTGTAAAATCTCTTTCTCGCTAAGTCCATTGGGGTACACAGGACCGTAAGTATAAGTGCTGCTGCCACTAGGAGGCGACACTAGGCTGAAAAGTAATAACTCCTCCCCTGCCGGCTATACCCCCTCCAGCCCAGAGAGAGCATATCAGTTTGTGCCCAAGCAGTAGGAGTAGGAGAAAAACCATACAGGAAACAAACCATAACCCAACTAATGCCAGTAGGATCGAACCAGAACTGAGGACCATACCGGCAAACCAACCGTCATCACCTGCGGCAATAACAAATCAATGGGTGGGAGCTGTGTCCCCCAATGAACTAAGCGAGAAAGAGATTTTACAGATGAGTCCACAAAAATCTCGTTTTCTCGCTCGTATTATTGGGGGACACAGGACCGTGGAACGTCCCAACGCAGTCCACTGGGAGGGAAAAACCACACACCCATAGAAAACGTCCTTGCGGAAGCTGAAGATACTGCTGCCTGCAAGACCTTGCGGCCCAGAGCAGCGTCCACTGATGCAAAAGAATGACCTGGTAAAACTTGGTGAACGTGTGCAAGGAAGACCAAGTCGCTGCCTTACACAGCTGCGAAGCGGAAGCATGGTGGAAACAGGCCCAAGAAGCGCCCACTGCCCTGGTCGAGTGGGCCGTGGTACCGCCGGGTGGTGCCTTGTCCCGGGAGTGGTATCCCTCAGCAATTGCCAAAGGAATCCACCTGGCAATCGTCACCTTGGAGGCTACCAAGCCTTTGCAAGGACCTTCAGGAACAACGAACAGAGTGGCGTACAGCGGAATGAACTAGAAATGGATAAGTAAATCCTCAGAGCCCGAACCACATCCAGCTGATGGAGAGCTCGCTCCCTAGGATGTGGGGGAGAGGGGCAGAACGAAGGGAGAACAATGTCTTCGTTGACGTGGAAGGCAGAGACTACCTTCGGCTGAAAAGAAGGTACCGGGCGGAGCACTGCTTTATCTTGGTGCAGAATAAAAAAGGGTTCCTTACACTAAAGCGCCGCCAATTCCGAAACACGCCTGATAGTTCTGATTGCCAACAGGAATGTAACCTTCAAGGAAAGAAGACGAAGGGAAACTGCGTCTAAAGGCTCAAAAGGAGCAGACTGTAGGGAACCAAGGACAAGGTTCAAGTCCCAAGAGGGCAAAGGAAGGGGGGGGGGGCGATACGGAGCCTTGAAGAAAGGTCTTAACCTGGGCCTGATTTGCTAAAGGATGCTGGAAATTTTTTTTTACAGCGCCGACACCTGTCCCTTTAAGAAATTAAGAGCAAGACCCAAATCCAGACCCGATTGCAGGAAGTAAAGGAGAATGGGAAGCGATAAGCGCAGTGGAGGGAGGCTACGTTCCTCACAGAAGCGCACTAAAAATGGCACTGGTTTGCTGGCCTTAACCATGGTGTGAATGACCTTGTCAGGGAAACCGCGCTGCTTCAGAATGGCGGTTTCAACAGCCAAGCCGTCAAACGTAGCAACTCTAAATGCTGGTGGAAGACAGGTCCCTGCGAGAGAAGATCGACTCTGAGTGGAAGAGGCCATGGGGTGTCTCCTAGAAGGAGGATGATATCGGTGTACCACGCGCGATGGGGCCAATCCGGAGCAATGAGAATCGTCTGGATGCCGTCCATCCTGATTAGGGGCAGGAGGGGAAGAGGAGGGAATACGTACAGTAGAGAGAACCCGTCCGATGGTGCCACTAGTGCGTCTACTGCGCACGCCCAGGGATCTCTTGTTCGAGAGAAGAAGGAGGGAAGTTTGTGGTTGAGTCTGGATGCCATCAAGTCCACCTCCGGTCGGCCCCAACGGAGACAGATAGCGTCGAACACCTCAGGGTGCACGGTCGTCCGGCTGAGGAAATCTGCCGTCCAATTCTCCACTCCCGGAACGTAGACCACCGATAGAGCTGGTACATGTGTCTCCGCCCACTGCAGGATTTTGTCGACTCCTCCATCACCGCTTGGCTGCGGTTTCCCCCTTGGCGATTGATGTAAGCCACCGCCGTGGCGTTGTCTGACTGGACCCGAATCGGCCAGCCCCTCAGGAGAGGGGCCAATGGAGAAGGGATAGACGAATGGCCCGGAGTTCTAGGATGTTGATGGGCAGTTGGGATTCCGACTGAGACCATGCGCTTTGGACTGTCCGGGGCGGCAAGACTCCGCCCCAACCCTGAAGACTGGCATCGGTGGTAATGACCGTCGATGAGACCGGGAGAAAGGATTTCCCTGATTACACAGTAGGGGCCGAGAGCCACCACCTGAGTGCCGAACGCACCCTTGGGGACAAGGCAATGTGACAATACAAGGACTTTGGCGTCTTGTCACAAGACGATAAAATTCCCCATTGAAATTGTGCAAACGGAACCGCCTCGAAGGAAGCGACCATTGCACCCAAGACCTGCATGCAAAATCGGATTGACGGGTACCTGTGCTGGAGGAGAAGACAAATCGACCGCAGAAGGGCTAGCCGCTTGTCCGGAGGGAGGCGAACTAATGCCGCGGCCGTGTCGAGGATCATGCCCAGGAAAGTGACCCGCCTGGTGGGACGTAGGGAAGACTTCTGGAAGTTTACCAGCCAGCCAAAGCGTGCCAAGGTATCCAGAATGATACGTTGACTGTCCTCGTTCTGACCGAAGGTCGCTGCTTTGACCAGGATGTCGCCCAGATAGGGAATCAGGGTGGAGGCGCGGGTACGAAGAAGGGCAGGGAGAGGAGAGAGAGCACTTTCGTGAAGACTCGCGGTGCCGTTGCCAAACCAAAAGAAAGGGCAACGAACTAGTAGTGATGGGGCCCTACTGCAAAGCGGAGAAAGCGCTGATGCGCCGGAGCAATGGGGATGTGTAAGTACGCGTCCTGAATGTTTATTGAAGAGAGGAATTCGCCCTGCTGCAGTGAAGCAACAACGGAGCGAAGGGACTCCATTCTGAAGTGTTGAATCCGGAGGAATCGGTTCAGCAACTTGAGGTCCAGAACCAGGCTATGTGTCGTTCTTTCTTGGGAACGACACATAGGTTTGAATAAAACCCTGTGAATTGTTCCTCCAGGGGAACAGGGGAGATAACACCTCGAGCGAGGAGGGACCGAATTGCCTGGAAAAAGGCGACTGCCCGATCTGAATCTCTGGGTGGCTGGGACAGAAAGAAACGTTCCGGAGAAGAAGCAAACTCGATCTTGTAACCCGAGGTTACAACTTCAAGCGTTCACTCGTCTGAGATGTGGGGCCGCCAAACTTCCTGAAAAAGGAGGAGACGACCCCCCACCCATGAGTGTGGGGGCGTTTCTTCATGCGGAGGACTCCTTGTTGGCCGAGGAACGGAGCGGGCTGTGCTCGCGAGCGCCAGGCTGGTTGAGGCTGAAAAAATGGCTTCTTCCGCTGGTCTTGCGTGGAGGACTTGGGAGGGGCTACTGCTGTCAGTCGTGTACCCGAGAAAGGAATTTTGAAGGCTTAGCGCGAAACGTGCGCTTGGATCTGCCCTGTGGGAGGTGAGTACTTTTACCACCCGTTGCCTCAGAGATAATCTCATCTAACCGGGCCCCGAATAATCGTGAGCCAGAAAAAGGAAGGCCTGTAAGGGAACGCTTTGATGATGAATCCGCTGCCCAAACCTTAAGCCACAATTCACGCCGTAAGGCTACAGCGAGAGCCGATGAGCGGGCAACAAGTGCCCCTGCATCCAAGAAAGCCTCACAGAGCTACTTCCCGCCTGTGAGATTTGCAGGGCCAAAGATTGGAGCTCAACCAGAGGAAGGTCCGCCGCCAAGTTCTGATTTAACCGGAGTGCCCATTCCGAGACTGCCTTAGCCACCCAGGCAGAAGCAAAAATGGAACGAAGGGCTGAGCCACTTGCTGCGAAAACTGACTTCGAAAAGGACTCCATTCGGCGATCTACGGAATCCTGGAGGGATGAGCCATCGGCCACAGGAATGGTGGTATGTTTGGCGAGACGTGCGACCGGAGGATACACCTTAGGAGGAGAGGACCACTTAGCTACACAATCCGCCGGAAAGGGATAAAGTAGATCAAGTGGCTTGAATGTGGTAAAGCGATGATCTGGACGGTCCCACGCATTTGCAATGACAACAGAAAAGTTGTCATGTAAGGGAAAGGCTTTAGGAGATTGCCTGGAGCGGAGAAAAGACACTCCCTGGTGGCTCGTGGAGGGGGAGTTATCCTGTACCTGGAAGGTGTCACGGACAGCAACAACTAGGCTGTCTGTCCACCATTGAAGCAATCTTGGAAGATTGTTCCGGATCCATATCAGAGTCAGAGTCCCCAATCTCCCCGTCGAACAGAACTTCCCCTGGGAGGGAGGATGCGTCCGAGCGTGACCCAGGTGGGGGTGGGGATGCTGAGGCGTCAGAGGAAGAATGATGTCCTGCTCTGGGCCGCTTGTGCGAAGGTCTGCCCCTAAGTTGTTCGCCCAAGGAAGGTGTGGACTGCGCAGGCAGGGATTTATCAAGCAAACGACCCATGAGGGAGAGGGTGGATTGGGATATTTTCGATAGGTCCTCGCACGGGCCCAGTTTAGTTCCACTTGGTCAGGGTGTTCATGCGGCTGCATAGGCTCAGGGGCAGAACCTGTCTGGGCGCACAACATGCAGAGCATACAGAGTCTGGCTGGCCGTGCGGGAACTTAATTTTGCATTTAGTGCATGCATAATAAGTGGTGGCTAGTGGCATGCGGGGGTCGCTCGGGGGTTCGGACATGGCTGCTAACCAAACCCAATACTGGTCTCAGGGCTGGAGAGGGATGTAATCGTCCAACCAGCTTGCAGGAGATCCTGTGTTCCCACAGAAGCGTGTAGCCTGAATCAGCGCGGGGAATGCAATAAGGATCCTCCCATGGAGCCGCGGCAGGAAGCAGAGCCCCGCCCCTTACGTTACGGAGGGAAAAATTAGCTACTCACGGCCGACCGCGATGCACTTCCGGATCTGGAGCGGCGCCCGCTTGCCAGGAACGGCCGAAGAGACCCCCTGAGGGAAAAGCTGGGAGCGGCCGCAACCCAAACCAGGGGGAGACCCAAAACAAAGCTGGGGTCTAAGGAAGCGAGGTGGCCGGCCGGATGAGCAAGGGGAAAAGCGGGAGCCTCTATAAGGGCTTCCCTGTGGCCTGAGTAGAATGGTCGGGACCCGAAGTGAGAAGCGGGGGCGTAAAATACTCACCTATTCCGAATACTCACCCCATCTTCCCCTCCCCTCAGTGGACCAGCAGGGTCACCTCTTCAGCAGCTGGCACCCAAAGTGCAGGAGTCTGGTATGGCGGGAGGGTCTTGCCGGATCCAGGTGACCCTTTGGCTGGCGGGAGGCAGGGGAGCTAGGCTGCCCTGGTCCACCTTTACTTCTTGGGGGAGGTCGGGCGGTGAGGGAAACCGACACCGGTCTTGCTCTCCGGGAAAACAGAGAGGCTAGGCTAGGTTTCCCATCCTAAAAAGGAAAAAAAAATAATAATAAAAGGAAGCCGCCCTGCAAGCAGGGAGGTCTGCCTCCTGCGACTCCAAGCTAAAAACTGATATACTCTCTCCGGGCTGGAGGGGGTATAGCCGGCAGGGGAGGAGCTATCACTTTTCAGCCTAGTGTCGCCTCCTAGTGTCAGCAGCCGCTAAACCCATGGTTCTGTGTCCCCCAATGATACGAGCGAGAAAACATCTCTAGAATCGGCCCCTTTCTCATTGTTGCCCTGATCCTTTTTGGCCTCTATTACTGTAACTCATTACTAATCTCTCCCTCTCCAGTCTATCCTGAATGCAGCAGCCAGGGTCACCTATTTAACAAACAGCGAGTCCGCAATATATGGGCTGTGTGCACACCGGATGCGGACCCATTTACTTTTGCGGTACAGATGGATCACGGACCCATTCAAGTTAAAGGGATTCTGTCATGACATTTGAGGCCTATAACCTAAACATATGGCCAGGTCCCTACTAATGACCTGAATCCGAAACTGTCCTTATTAAATGTGCCTGTGGCTTTATTAGCTCAAAAACAGGTTTTTATAACCTGTCATTCACCTACCTAAGGTGTCCAAGGGGACGACGCTTCATACAGGGTGCCCGGCTGCAGCCATCCCCGTCTGGTGCCCAGCGCCGCCTTCCCACTAGAAATCGCCGCCCTCCCTGTCTATAGTGCCGCCTTCCTCACCTCAGCGCCGCCTCCCTCACCTCAGCACCGCCTCTGAAATAGTCCGCTCCCTCAGCCAGATCCCGTGTGGCTGTGAGAGGATGGCTGCAATAGGGCGGTCAAGGCAGGCTTGAGCGAAGTGCGCCGGCCGGCGCATTTCGCTCAACGAGGCCGCTGCCAGGAGTCCGCACGGGCACATCAGGTTATACCTAGTGAGCACGCGCGGGATCTGGCTGAGGAAGGCGGCGCTGGGCACCAGGCAGGGATGGCTGCAGCCGGGCACCCTGTATGAAGCGACGTCCACTTGGACACCTTAGGTAGGTGAATGACAGGTTATAAAAACCTGTTTTATGAGCTAATAGAGCCACAGGCACATTTAATAAGGACAGTTTCGGATTCAGGTTATTAGTAGGGACCCGGCCATATGTTTAGGTTATAGGCCTCAAATGTCATGACAGAATCCCTTTAAATATACGGCAGCCGCATGGATGATGCCCGTGCATTGTGGACCGCAAATTGGGGTCCTGGCTGTGTACATTTGTTGCTGTGGACCCATTGACTTGAATGGGTCCGCGATCCACAAGATACAGAAGAAGATAGAACATGTCCTATCTTTTGCGGTGCAAAGACATGGACCTGAAAGCCCACAGAAGCGCTTCAGAGTGTTTCAATGGGCTTCCGCGTCCATGCCTTTGCCCTGCAAAAGATAGGACACATTCTGTCTTTTTCCGTATCTTGCGGGTCGCGGACCCATTCAAATCAATTAGTCCACAACAACGAGTGCACACAGCAGATGCCTGTGCATTGTATACCGCACCACGGACATCAAAACTGGTGGGAAGGAAAACCGGCTTAGTTGCTCATAGAAACCAATCAGATTTAGCCTTTCATTTTTCAGAGCTCCTTTGGAAAATAAAAGGTGGGATCTGATTGGTTGCTATGGGCAACTAAGCCAGTTTTTCTTCATGACAGTTTTGATGAATCTCCCCCATGGTTTCTATTATGTTTTACTACATAAAAAAAAAAAAATGTAAAAAATATTTTTTTTGCATTGCTATATTCGGGCAGCCATAAATTCTTTATTTTTCTGTCGACGTCTGTGTGGGGCTCATTTTTTGCAGAATGAGCTATAGTTTTGTTGGTACATACAACTTTTTTATCACTAGATGTACAAGATGCACACAAAAAAAAAAAACACAGCAAATCAGCAATTTTCCCCCCATTACAGCCTTCACCGTGCATGATAAATGTCACAGATCAGCGGGGGTGAACCCACTGTGCCACTGACTGGCTATACTCTGGAGGGGCTTGTCTTCACTAGAGGCTCTGGTGGTGAGGATAGACTTGAGCCGTTAGGGTAGTTGCCAGGGGCTACTCCAGAGCAATCCCCGAGTCAGTGGCAGCCGGTCCAGGAGATACCTGAGTAGGTACCGAAGTACAAGCGTAGTCAGGCAGGCGGGGTCGTTACCAGGAGCAACAGTGAGTACCGAAGGATGAGGCAGAGGCGTAGTCAGACAGGCAGAAGGTCAGGGCAGGAGGCACAGGTATAGGTCAGGTAATCTGGGTCGGCAACATGAGAGATGAAGCAAGCCGGCAGGGATCCGACGATAAGCAGAGTCCAGGGAGGAAGTATATATCAGGAGCACACAAGAGTATCAGGAACCAGCACACTCAAGGACCTTGACACTGAGGCATCTGGGAAGGGGGCTGAGCTACTCTAGTAACTGCAGGAGAGCCAGGGTTGGTCAGCGAGGTCACATGACCCAACCCAAGCAGCCCAGAGAGTGATGAGCACCGCCCCTCGGGCAGTGTAACCAGACACCTGCAGCAGGGCTGAGTGGAATCCACAGCGACAGAGCCCAGGGCTGCAGCGGTGGGCGGAAGAATCAGCGCTGAGCATGGCGCCTGATTCCACGGCGGTAAGTGGGGGAACCGCGGCACACAGCAGCCGCTGTTATGATAAATATTGTTATATTTTAACAGTTTGGACATTTTCAGACGTGGCAAAACCAATGATTTTTATTTTTTATATGTAAAAATCGGGAAAGGGGAGAAATACATTCTTTCTGTATCCTTAAAGGGAATTGTACATCTGATCTTCTGACAGTTTCTCCCATAGACCACAAGAGTATACTACTGCAGTCTATGGGATTTTACAGACTGCCTCTCAGGCAGCTAGCTATGATTGTGCTAGGAGCCTTCACAAGGCATCAAGCTGCCATAGCAACCAACCAGAACCCCATGATTTTGCCATGGGGGCTCCAATTGGAGGACAGAGGGAGCAGCCTCCCTCTAACCCCATGGACGCTGTAGGTGCTACTTACAGCTGCACCGGAGGGGTTAAATAACCAGGACTGAAGTCATCTCTGTTCCCGGTCACTGATGGCGGGTGTTAGCTATACTGCTGCTGCGTGTGCGGTGAGCTCAGGAGATCCATGTAACACGGAGACAGATAATTTTATGCCAGATGTTAAAGGGACTCTCCGGACTATTTACTATTGAAGACCCATCTTCAGGATAGGGCATCCATATCAGATCGGCGGAGGGGGGTCCGACACCCTGATCAGCTGTTAGAGCAGAAGGAGAGCGCCATCTTCTCAGCTATTGCAGTGGGAGGCGCGTTCAGAGAGGAGTCAGTCTAGACACTCTGACCGCTCTGCGGCTCCACGTCTTGTCGCCGTGTCCTGCGTGACCTTTCTATGGTAGTCAGCAAGTGGCCCCACACTCATCACGGAAGTTATTAACCAGCACATACTGGGAACACCCCACAAGCACCGGCCTTTTTGGAGAGGTTCTGACCCAGTCTTCTTGTCGTCACAATGTAGGATCATCTTGCGTCATGTGACCCGCCTGCGCCGGGTGTAGATGTGGCGTCATCGGCGCAGGCGCATTGAGGATGGAGAGGCCGAGCGAGCGTCCTCCCCTCAGTGCGCCTGAGCCGACTGAAGACCGGTACGGCGCAGGCGCCAGATTCTGAATGCAGTCAGAGGATGAGCGCGTTCGCTGGCCCTGTCAATCAACATGAGGAGGGGGCGTCTTTATGAAAGGAGGATGCGGCTGCTACCAGCAAGTACACGCCCTACTTGCTGGTAGACAGGTAATTTGCATATGATAAAAGTCCGTTATTTGAATTAACTACTGAACCAAAATGATTAATAACATTATGTATTGATATATCGCAGTATAGGGATTATAAGTAGCCCAAAAAAAAAGTGGAGTGACAGAAGTTAAGGATGCCTTTAAAAAAATACAACTTATCCCACAAACAGAAAGGAAAAAACATAAGATGGGGAAAAATTTAAATTACAAAAAAAACAACAACAGGCCTTATCCCAAATAAGGGTTAATGTGACCCTGCCTCAACATACAGCCTGCTGCAGCGGCCATGATGAAGGGGGACACCACCCTGGCTGTGTGATCAGCCTCACCCCTCCCCCACCCAGTGTTCTGCAGAAGGAGGGGCGACCATAGAAAGCAATGTCACCGAGCAGGGTGACAAATGACGTCACATTTTTGAACCTGAGGAAAGGCCTCTGGAGGTGACCGGTGGAGCACGGAGGGTGGCCCTATAGTGAGAGCCTATACAGCTCCCACCAGGACACACTAAGCCCATGTAGCATCCGGTGCCGGTAACACCACCGTCAATGACGCCATACTCCTCACACCACCGCACCTCTTACCTCACAGAACCCCGCCGGAGACGTCAGCGTCACATCTAAGCGGCGCACGTTGACGTCGGTCACGTGATGCGCCTCCTCGTCCACCCGATTGGCCAGCTAGGCTGTCACTCAGCGAGGAGGTTCACCTCATTGGTCCGCGGGGGCGTTGAAATCGCGTCGAATTGGCGGAAAAAAAGTCAAGGAAGGTTTCTGTGCGACCTGCAGGGGTCTGCGAAGTACAGAACGTCCGCTGCCATTATGATAAAAGCCACTAGGTGGCGCTTAGTAGCGGGAGCCTAATTGGGTGGCTCTGCGCTCCCCCTGGTGGTGACTGCACGTGGCTCAGTGACGGGATCTGGCAGCTGTGTTGTCGGGGGCGGGGCCGTCAGCACAGGGTGACGTTGTGCTGTTGAAGTCTGAAGATGAGCAGATATTGAAGGTTATATGAACTCCTATTCCCGTGACCTCGACCTACAGCAGTTTGTTTTTTCTCAACCAATGACACTCCAGCTGTGGGGAAACCACAACTTCCAGCATGCTCTGATGGCCACATACTTGGAGTTGTAGTATGGGGGGGGCACACTAGTCTACAGTAATTATTCTCCAGGCCGTCTGATCGCACTGGCACACAGCCGCCGTAGGACCTCAGACAGGTGACAGGCGATGTTTCAGTTTTTGTTGCCCGATGACCAGATGTGAACTTGTAATGAAAATGTGAAATTCGTGTAACTGCTCTGCTTCTCCCTGTTTTATTAGCACTGATTACATGGTCGCTTAGCGAATTTTGTCATGTGATTATTTAGAGGGATTGTCCCACAATTCACTGTATAGACTAATCCGGTGAAGAGTATGACGTTTACTGGTGCCCCCTGGTGTTCATTGTCTTAGGGCTCTTTCACACCTGCGTTCTTTCCTTCCGGCATAGAGTTCCGTCGTCGGGACTCTATGCCGGAAGAATCCTGATCAGTTTTATCCTAATGCATTCTGAATGGAGTGAAATCCGTTCAGGATGCATCAGGATGTCTTCAGTTCCGGAACGGAACGTTTTTTGGCCGGAGAAAATACCGCAGCATGCTGCGCTTTTTGCTCCAGTCAAAAATCCGGAACACTTGCCGCAAGGCCGGATCCGGAATTAATGCCCATTGAAAGGCATTAATCCGGATCCGGCCTTAAGCTAAACATCGTTTCGGCGCATTGCCGGACCCGACGTTTAGCTTTTTCTGAATGGTTACCATGGCTGCCGGGACGCTAAAGTCCTGGCAGCCATGGTAAGTGTAGCGGGGAGCGGGGGAGCAGTGTACTTACCGTCCGTGCGGCTCCCCGGGCGCTCCAGAGTGACGTCAGGGCGCCCCAAGCGCATGGATGACGTGATCACATGGATCACGTGATCCATGCGCATGGGGCGCTCTGACGTCATTCTGGAGCGCCCCGGGAGCCGCACGGACTGTAAGTATACTGCTCCCCCGCTCCCCACTACTACTATGGCAACCAGGACTTTAATAGCGTCCTGGCTGCCATAGTAACACTGACCGCATTTTGAAGACGGATCCGTCTTCAAATGCTTTCAGTACACTTGCGGTGTTACGGATCCGGACAACGCAAGTGTGAAAGAGGCCTTACATGGTATGGCACCGCCTGCTGCTCATTTACTTAGGGTGGGTTCTCTCTAGCGTTATGGCATTCCGTTATAGGTTCCTTTTATAACAGACTATAACGGAAGTCTTTAAGAGCCATTCAGTTTTGCTCCGTCCTAATAGAAGTCTATGGGCAAGCATAACAGATCCGTCTGGTTTCCTTTATGCAGGACGGAAATAAAGTCCTGTTGACAGACGGATCCGTAAAGCTACTTTCACACTGGCGTTTCTGGGTCCGCTTGTGAGATCCGTTTCAGGGCTCTCACAAGCGGCCCAAAACGGATCAGTTTAGCCCCAATGCATTCTGAATGGATAAGGATCCGTTCATAATGCATCAGTTTGGCTCCGTTCAGCCTCCATTCCGCTCTGGAGGCTGCTTGCAGCGGTTTGATGTCCGCGTGCCGATGCGGAGCCAAACGGATCCGTTCTGACTTACAATGTAAGTCAATGGGGACGGATCCGTTTTCACTGACACAATATGGTGCAATTGAAAACGGATCTGCCTCCCATTGACTTTCAATGTAAGTCAAAACGGATCCGTTTGCATTGTCATGGTTCATGGTAATGAAAACGGATCCGTTCTGAACGGATACAGGCGTTTTCATTATAGGTGCGGATCCGTCTGTGCAGATACCAGACGGATCCGCACCTAATGCAGTTGTGAAAGTAGCCTTACACTTGCCTATAGACTTCTATTAGGACGGAGCGAAACTGAATGCCTCTTAAAGGCTTCCGTTATATTCTGTTATAAAAGGAACCTATAACAGAATGCCATAACACTAGTGTGAACCCACCCTTAGCAGCGCCTGCGACGATAGACCTGGTGCTGTTAACCTCCTTGCCATATGGATAAGAATTTGGCTGGGCATCCCCTCTTCATATATACGCCTCTCTCAAATCTAAGTATGGCGTTCATAAGGTTCTTAAACTTACACTTGGTAGGTGGTGTAGGTCTAGAATTAGCCTCTTAAAGGCTTCTGTTCTGCATTCCGTCTAGGAATTCCGTTATAAACGGAACCTATAACAGAATGCCATAACGCTAGTGTGAACCGACCCTTACATGGTAGGGCTCCATCTCGAGCTCAACTACTTACATGGTGGTATGGTGCTACCTGATGCTTATTTTCTTATGTAGTACAGCGCCACCTGGTGCTCATTTGCCTACATGGTATGGCACCACCTGGTGCTCATTTACTTACATGGTAGGGCGCCACCTGGTGCTCATTTACTTACATGGTAGGGCGCCACCTGGTGCTCATTTACTTACATGGTAGGGCGCCACCTGGTGCTCATTTACTTACATGGTAGGGCGCCACCTGGTGCTCATTTACTTACATGGTAGGGCGCCACCTGGTGCTCATTTACTTACATGGTAGGGCGCCACCTGGTGCTCATTTACTTACATGGTAGGGCGCCACCTGGTGCTCATTTACTTACATGGTAGGGCGCCACCTGGTGCTCATTTACTTACATGGTAGGGCGCCACCTGGTGCTCATTTACTTACATGAGCTTTCCCCCAGAAGAAATCTCCAGCCTAAGGTTTCCTGCACACGACCGTATGGCTTTTTCAGTGTTTTGCGGTCCGTTTTTCACTGATCCGTCGTTCTGTTTTTTGTTTCCGTTCCGCTTTTCCATATGGCATATGCAGTATACAGTAATTACATAGAAAAAATTGGGCTGGGCATAACATTTTCAATAGATGATTTTGCAAAAACGGAACGGAGATGGAAGACATACGGAGTACATTCCGTATGTGTTCCGTTTTTTTTTACGGACCCATTGACTTGAATGGAGCCACGGAACGTGATTTGCGGGCAATAATAGGACATGTTCTATCTTTTAACGGAACGGAAAAACAAGAGCGGAAGGCATACGGAGTACATTCAGTTTTTTTTGCGGAACCATTGAAATGAATTGTTCCGTATACGGAACGTAAAAAACAGCCTGTAAACGAAAGAAATAAAAACGGTCGTGTGCAGGAGGCCTTAGGGGCTATTCACACAAGCATATTCTGCACTTCTCAGGCTGGTTTCACACGGGTGAGCGCCATGCTCCAGACTCGCAACGCAGCTCCCGTCCTGACCTCCCAGCATTGACCGGGTTGCATAGCGTTATATTGATTTATGATGCTTTGTAAGGGTCCATTCACACATCCGTAGAATGGGTCCGGATCTGTTCCGCAACGTTGCGTAACAAATCCGGACCCGTTCATTCTCTATGGGACCGCATTTCCGGAGCGCGGCCCCAATCTACCGGTCTACCTTGCGCCCTTCATGCCGGACATCTCCCGATGCGGTACAACTTTTATGAACACTTTGCATCGCCGGCTGCTTTTAAAAAAATCTGTTCTGTTAGATCATATCTAGCTCAGGCCGCTGACGTCTCCTCCATGCTTTAAACTTCAGCTCTGTCTGTCAAGATTGGCTTCTGCGTAAAAGCACAAGCTCAGCAGGAAGTAAGGGCATGGACAGCATAGGATGATAATCTGGAACAGACTACACCACTGGTGAAAAGGTGAGGTCGGGTAAGTGCCGCACACATTGTAAATGAGCCCCAATATGGAGAAAATCTGATAGCGGAAAGAACCAGGTCGCCTGTCCATGGCCTTCTATCTCATAAGGGCTCATTTTAGCTTCAATTCTTGGCCATGGGAGTTCGGAAAATTGCCGAGAATACGTTCTTGGAAGTCCCATAGTAGTGAATAGCCAGAGCACTGCGCAAGCGCAGCCGCCTCTCCATTCACCTCTATGGGACTGCCAGGAGTTGCCAAGCCGGCGCTCAGCTATTTCTGGAATGCCCATGGAGGGTGGGCACACATGCGCAGTGCGCTCTCTGCTCGTTTTGAGGGCTCTATTCCCCTAGCGATATGCCATCAATGTCCTGGCTGAGCCAACCCTTTAAGGCGTGACCTCGCTGATTCAGGGCTGAGACCCTGCTCCACTGTTTCACCCCATTTGCTTGCATAAGTGCCCTCAGTTTCCCTGCACAAAGCGAAGGGCGTGACAGCCGGGGGCAATTCCCTGCAGAGACATCGGGCGGTACAGAAAAGAACGGAGACCGAGGTCACAGCACTGAATTGGCACTTGAGGATAAAATGATGGCATATCCTAGTAATAGGAATGAACCCTTTAAGCAGAAGCAAGACTAGAGCCCCTTCTTCAGACTGAAAGCTCTCTTCTGTCTTTGTGACTTCAGAAGACGTCCTCCACCGCTAGAAATAGGCTTGATAAATATAGAAACTTTTGCAAAAATATGGTAAAAAGAGACGTGATTAACCTTAGGAGCGATTCTGAAAATGTCACGGAAGCGATGCCAAGATCTAGTGGGCGGAATTGAGAAGCAGGAGACAGGGAAAGTGCTGGGAGCACTGCGCGCACTCACCCGCTCTGGAGCCTTCCCGCTGGCTTGATGCTAGATCAACACGTACAATGGCCGGCGGGATCATTAGTGGTCTGGGGAAACTACAAGTCCTAGTGTGCACCGACCTTTGGATGTTGGCATGCTGGGAGTAGTAGTTTCATCACAGGCAGACAGCAGCAGGTTGCAGAGCACGACTGTTCCATGCACAGGATTGTGCTTGCGCTCCATAGACCAGCAATGATGAGGTTTAGATATTTGCCTCCAGCCCTTTCACATTTTATTTCATGGTGACAGGGGTATTCCCATCTCCCTTACTAGGGAATGCCATTGGTTTCTAATTAGTGGGAGTCTGACCTCTGGGACCCCCACTTATCCTAAGAATGAAGGGTTTGCAGGGCTGACACTGGCTGACCTGTTACATGTGCACTTGGCAGCTGAAGACATCTGTGTTGGTCCCATGTTCGAATGTGCCTGCATTGCTGGTATATTTTTTTTTAATTATATGCAAATTAGCCTCTAGGAGCAACGGGGGTGTTACCATTACACCTAGAGGCTCTGCTCTCTCTGCAACATGTCACACTATATTTCCCCTGACTTATCCCCTCTCTGTGCAGCCTGTATATCCAAGAGGAAGTCCTGCAGACCTCAACCACATGGTGCCATAACCCGGCGAGGACTGGCGTCATCCTCTTGTACCAAGAAGAATACACAAAAAGAAAAAGGTCTCGCTATAATGTGTCCAGTTTAATAAATTAGTCATCCAGGAGGTTCTCCCACTGTCTGGGGAGCTCTGCACCAGTCTTTATGATATTTACAGACCCCTCCACCTCTAGTGCTCAGAGATAGATGAAGAAGACAAAGACAAAACTAGTGCCACCAAACTAGTGATCCTGAATCCAAGGTGTCTCGCAGGTCTTTGCACGGCACAGTTTGTGGTGTGTCCTGAAAACGGCCGAAATCTCAGCGGTGTCGTCCCTCCAGAAGAGAATCAAAGTCTGGTGAGCAGACAACCTTATGCTGCACGTGTCCCAGCACCATTAACTCTCCTCTACGAGCCTCCCCGACACTGACTGCGACCAGCTCCTGCAAGAGAGTCAACACAGGAGGCTGGAGTCACATCCACAAGCAGAGCAAATCCCCGGCTTCAAGCAACTCTGCGTTTTCACTCCCCGCCTTTCTGGAGCCATAACTTTTTTATTTTTCCATTCACATAGTCATACGAGGGCTTCTCTTTGGCAGGAGAAGTTGTACTTTCTAAAGGCATCATGTTGTATTGCATCCGATGTTTTGGGAAGATGGAATAAAATTCCAAATGGGGGTGGGGGAAAAAAATTCTCCCATCGTTTTATGGGTTTCGTGTGGTAAAGCTGACCTTCATTCTCTGGGTCAGTACGAATACCGCAATACCACATTTATATAGATTTCCCTGGGTTTTAAAGGGGTTGTCTCACTTCAGCAAGTGGCATTTATCATGTAGAGGAAGTTAAGACAAGGCTCTTACTAATGTATTGTGATTTGCCCATATTGCTTCCGTTGCTGGCTTGATTCATTTTTCCGTCACATTGTGCACAGCTCGTTTCCATGGTTACGACCACCCTGCAATCCATCAGTGGTGGCCGTGCTTGCACACTATAGGAAAAAGTGCTGGCCTCTCTGGTGGCAGGGACCGTGGGAGCGGACATAGGCTGGTGCCGTTTCCTATAATGTGCAAGCACGACCACCACTGATGGATTTGCAGGGTGGTCGTAACCATGGAAAAATGAATCAACAATACATTAGTAGGTGGCTTGTATTAACTCCCTCTACATATTACTACTAGCGAAAGTAAGATAACCCCTTCCAAGAAAACTTTTTTTTTTTTTGCACTGCTATAGTCTGACCATCATAACTTGATAGGTCTTATTTTTGCAAAGCAATCTGTAGTTTTTAATTGATGCTATGATGTCACTTTTTGGATCACTTTTCATTACATTTTTTGGGGTCGACAAAGCGACAAAAAAATCTGCAAATAGAATTAGATCTTTTTCCATTACAGCATTCTCTGTATAGGATAAATATGTTTATATTTTAATAGTTTGGGCATTTTGGGACGCGGCGGTGAATATGATCTTTATTTTTTTTTTTAGGCCATCACTTATAAATTGTTGGCTAACCTCTAACTTCTGAAAGGCAGTTTACATATAGCGTCTACAGGGATTAAAACTCCTGTTTCATCAGCCCTGCTCCTATCATTACATATCACCTGGTGCGGTGGAGGCAGCGATGGACTGGCCATCGGGAGTACCGGGAGAATCCCGGTGGGCCGATCGAATTATGGGCCGGCCAGGGCCGCCATCAGGGGGGTAAAGCCGATACCCCAGTAAGGGGCCCGGACCCCGGGGGGGCCCGGCCGGTCCCGAGCCATTTTAATTTTTTTGCTGTCAGTGTGTTAACTTTAAAATCAGCGCTCATCTCTTTACTATCTTACACTGACTTAGCTCCAGTAACAGCAGGCAGTGTGGGGGCGGCGCTCACTCACTGACGTCACACGCCTGCTCCTCCCACTAGGCGGCGCAGGCGCGTGACGTCAGTGAGTGAGCGCTGCCGCCCGCACTTGTTACTGGAGGCTGGAGGGAGCTGAATGTAAGGTAGTAAAGAGATGAGCGCTGTGTTAAAATTAAAGTTACTGTCTGCAGCCTGCAGGATACCGATTTATTAATGTATACTACTGTGAGTGGCGGGGAGGGGGATCTATGGATGACGGCACTGTTATAGGGAGGGGGATCCGTGGATGGCACTGTTATGGGGGGGGGGGTCTGTGGATGACACTTATGGGGGGGGGGGTCTGTGGATGACACTTATGGGGGGGGGGGTCTGTGGATGACACTTATGGGGGGGATCTGTGGATGGCACCATTATGGAGGGGGATTTTTTTTTCTAAATTAAGAGTAAAAATAAAAAACCTGTTTATACTTACAGTGGAATGTTTTTACTTATGTTTTTTTTTGAGTGTGTTTGGGAAAAATAAAGTGGGCCGGTCTGGCTGAAGTCCAGGGCCACTTTATTGTCCCAGTCCATCCCTGGGTGGAGGCGGCTTAGTAAAGTAAAATCGGCTGACAGGTTCCCTTTAATCACTGTATAATAAGTTCTACGACTTTCTAAAATATGCGTTTTTTCTTTTCTTCGCTATTTTCTATTTACTGTATATGCTTGCTGTCAGTGAATAAGGTCCCTTTGGGTTACAGTCAGAAACCGTAAGGCCCCATTCACACGACTGTATTTTTGATCTTTGATCCGAATCCGATGGGTCCTGCAAAAAATGCAGACAACCTCCCGTGTACTGTCCGCATCCGTGTGGCCATTCCGTTTTGCAGACAAGATAGGCATTGTTACAAAAAAAAAAAAAAAAACTGATGCAACGAGGACATTATACGGATAACATCTGTATTTTTGGCGGATCTGCAAAATACATACGGTCATGTGAATGCATCCTAAATCTGTACAGAGCTAGTCCTGCCTTGTCCAATGTAGACAATGGTCTGGGAGCTGAACCGCCTGGACTCCAGACTGATACATTGGAGCAAACCACCAGATAGATGTGGGCAGCCGCTGCTGATGTGTGAGCGTGGTCCACGCTGATACAATGGTATCCTCCTTCTCAGCCGAGAGCAGGACTAGCGATGCACTGCCTCTGAATGTAACCAAAAGTGTTCTCATTCACTGACAACAAGCACGTTTCTAGAAAACGCTGAAGAACCGAGTGATAAAGTCTATTAGAGACTTGTAGAACTTTTCATTCTACCCTAATGAACCCTTTATTTATGTAAAAACCACGATGCAGCGGTGCACACAGAGATGGCTCTGCCGACACGTGAATCGCCGGTCACGGTCATTTCTGTAGCTTTTGAAGGATTTTTTTTTTTTTTTCTAATAATACAAATAAGCCTAGAAAACGCTCTGCCATTACCTGTAAGAAGGAGCAAGATGTTCCCATGGTGACGTCGAGCGTGACCTTCCCCAGGACGAGCTGCACCTTGCCGGATTTCCGCACGACTAGTTTCCCGATCTGACCCTCAGACAGGTCCTTCAGGGAGCAGCTCTCCTCGGCCGCACTTGCCTCCTGTTATTAAAGGAAAGCCAAGAAGAAAGCAACAGGGATCCAATATTTCATACCTGATGGAAACGACTTTACGGGGGTTGAGAGTCTCTGGAGGAGCTGTAAACCTTAAAGGGGTGTTCCTATCTTATACGTGATGGTAGGATAAACCATCAATTTATGATCATGCGAATGAAGGGGACACAATGTAGGTGTATATACAGATATACACAGACATCCATCCATCAAGCCATTGTGTATGGGTATGAGCCCAACTATCCCCCCCTCCAAATGTCTCAAGGGTCAGACGGGTTGGGTTTTATCCAATCTTTGTCCCCGTCCCCCCCCCCCCATCCCCTACTGAAATGTGCCTTATTGTCTATTCTGCGTGGGCACAGTTACGGGAGGTGAAACTGGTCCTATGTGTAAAGAGCCCCACCACGCACCTGGGTTTTGTCCTTCACTAGCAACACGTGGCCGTCCTCGCTCTGCACCTCACTCCTGACGGGCCGGGAGTCCTGGGTGGGCGGCTGTCCGGGAAGAGTGTCCGGGAGCTGCATGAAAAACAGTGCATCTTCTCCAGAGACATGCAGAGATTCCAGTAACTCTGGAAGAGACACGTCCCGTTTCTCTGGAGGCTTCCTCACTGATGGAGCTTTGCTTGGTGGAACACCCATCTTCAATGTTATACCCTCATCATCCTCCATAGGTTCTTCCTTCACTAGAAAGTGCAAAACATATCCTATAATCACTGTTCCCTCAGAAACTACCATTGCTTGAGAAAATTCTGCCCCAGGACAGACTTCCTAAATTATCCCCGTAAGGATTGGGAAGAACCCTGAATCGCTCATAGAGCATAGACCACCTACCTCTCTGCGCTCACTTGATAAATACAGGGAGGTCGAGATAGGTTATTAGCATCAGATAGACCCTCATTATCTTTTGCAGGAGAACCCCTTTAAAGCCAGGACAACACTTCAGCCTGGAGAAGCGAGTAACCACTGGATCCCAGGTAAGCAGCATTCACCATCAAACTGCCCCTCCACCAGGTATCTTACAATTAAGCACCTGACTTCCCTGCCCTGAACCACCAGGAATTCTTACATTAACCTCTTTACTGCCCTAGACAACCAGTGATACTGAAATCATCCCGTTCCCTTCCTAGACCACCAGGAACATTGACATTGATCCTTTCACGGTCCAAGATCACCATTGATGCTGACATGAACATACAGAATAGAGACACTAACCCCTTCACTGTCCTAAACCATTAGGTATATATATATATATATAAAGAAGAAAAAAAGGGGATGGCAGCACCGTCACAATGAAAATTAGAAAAAAGGGTGCACAGGCCCAGTGTGGATAAAAGCCAATCCAACGTAATATGGAAGATGAAAAAGGGCAGCACTCCACTGAATAAAAATAAAACAAACTTTATTTACCCATAAGGCTGTAGCGACGTTTCGGCTCTTACACAGGAGCCTTCCTCAAGCAGTGTGTACACATGAAAACTCTGGATATATATAGTGTTTACAACCAATCATAGCCAATTACATATCAAGTGAACATAATTAATAAAAAATCAAAATACATAATACATTATAAAAATATGAAGCAATAAAACCAACCATGTGGAAACATTAGACCGTGATACATACAATTGTAAAGTAGTTCAGTGCATATAAATAATACAGTACATTTGTATTACATAGATCATATAATAAGTGCCAGCTGTGAATAATTACATAAAGTGCAAGGTGCTTACTGGTACAGGTGATACGCATAATAGACGCACCTTGCACTTTATGTAATTATTCACAGCTGGCACTTATTATATGATCTATGTAATACAAATGTACTGTATTATTTATATGCACTGAACTACTTTACAATTGTATGTATCACGGTCTAATGTTTCCACATGGTTTCACTTACCAAGACCACCAGAGATACAGACATTATCATAAGCGATTAGGTCCGAAGCAATGGCGGCAAGGGACAATTGAATAAAACAAAATGTCAATGGACAATTTTCATCTAATTTACATACCTTTGACAGACAAAGGATCCACTTCCATCTTTTCTTCTTTAGTTAAACCCTTCAAGGGCTTTGTGTCCTCTTCCTCCTCTTCGTCGCGAAAGAGCCAACCTGAATGTGCAAGAGGAAGCTGTACAGGCCCATTCTGGGCATCATTCCTCAGTCCGGGGTCATCTAGAAACTACAGAGAATGGATGAGAGATGCAGCAGGAAACACTAAGCCACCACTGATGAACAGAAGGTCCCTCCTAATACCTTGTCATTCTCCAACATTCGAATGATCTGTTTGGTCTCCTCTTCAGTTTCCCTTTTCTCTCGTTTTATGTTAATGATGTGAGAGGGCCCGAGGTCGGCCGAATCTGCGGGTCCGTCCCATGCAGCTACCGGCAAAGCAAGGGCAACATCAGAAAACTGACAGGACAAAGAGCGCTCAAGCCACACACATGGTACGGCCACTGAGGCCGGCAACTACGTCTCAAGACATATTACTTTTCTTCTTGAGTTGCTCTGCGGGTCCCTGCTCAAAGATGGAGTGACTCTGGATGACTTGTGGTCTCCCGCGTCCTCTGCCCGATCCATCACGTCGGTCTCTGTTGCGTTCTGCGCGCTCGACTTTCACAGATACCTCCTCTTTCGGTCTTAGAGGAAAATAAACCAATAGTTACAGTGGTATTTGTGTTCCGGATTGGTGCTGGGTGACCATAAAAATTACTACAGTATACTACAGAAGTCCCAGTGTCCTGAATGTCGTATCTGACCACATGTGTCACTAAAGAAGTGGGGGTTGCCTCTTAGGTTCCCTGGAAAGCTGGGTAATATCCCAACTGGTATCATTAAAGGCTATGTACAACTTCGGGGGCACTGTCTTTTTTTCTGAGATACAGAGGTTAAAAATCAGTCTGTTTGCAAGCTGTCACTTCTTTTGAATCCCATCATCTGACGGCTCATGTGTAGCTCTTATTTCTTATTTCCTGACCTCATAAACACTTATTTAAGCCATATTCTTGTGCTGCTTCTGGCACCGGACCAGGGCTGTTACTTCCAGCAGCATCCAGAGGTTCCACCGCTTTGACATCCTCTGAATCCAGAGTAGTCACTGATGAGCAGGCATATTTCTCCAGGCGCGCCGCTACATCAGGGAGTTTTGCAGCGTGCGTGGCGCCATTTTGCTTCACCGGCTTGGCAAGACCGCACTCCTTCTTGGTGGTCCTCTGGCACATCATATCGCCACAAAAAGATGGCGATTTGCAGGGGGAACACTTCCACTTGATTATATATTAAGTTGCCCGCCACAGCAGCAGGTAATCAGGAGATTTGCAGGAGACTCAGCCAGGAGCTCTGTGCCGCACATCCGCTCACATACTCGGTCTGCATTTAAGCCATATTCTTATCAATTTGATAAGAACTGAGCTATAGTAAGTGTTTATGAGGTCAAGTCAATGGGTATGCGCTCCGCAATACGGGCACAGGACGCACATGCTCGTGTGCATGAGCCCTAAGGCAATTGCATTGTAGCACATTGTACCTTTTGTTATAGCCAGCAGTGTTTTTGTTCTTCGGAAAAAGAACTTGGTTTGAAATGCAAATGAGCCTACAAGGTGCCCAGCGGGGTGTGATTCTCGGCTGACGGAGCCCAGGCCTTTCTCTTGCCAGTGCCCGCCTTTATGCAGAGCCCAAGTCTTCTAGACCTATGAAAGACGCCCCCTGCTCTATTATGTACGCCACCCTCCGCCGTGACGTCACATTCCAGCCCTAACTCCGCCCGCCTGTTTGCTGCTGCATCGCATCCAAAATCTCGGGCATGTGCAGTGCCAAAGACTGCCTGCGCTGCGTTTTCAGTGTCCCACTGAGGGCATCAGACTCAATTCCTCAAATGGGCATGCACAGTGCCCAGTGACGTGTTCAGTCTGTGCCAGCATGCTGCGATGCGGTAGCAAACAGGCGGACGGAGTTAGGGCTGGAATGTGCTGTCGCGGCGTCCAGAAGAGGCAGGTTTGGGTTTTGCATGAAAGCAGACTCGGGCACCGAGATTCACGCCCCGCTGGGCACTTTGGAGGCTCATTTGCATTTCAAACAAAGTTTATCAGTCAAATCCCTGCTGACGAATTCCCTGCAAACAAAGGACCAGAAAATGAGTAGAAGGGGGGGTATAGGGTATATGCAGATCCTTACTCTTCTTTTATCTTCCTCCCAATTATATTTGGAGCAAAGGTTTTCTGTAGAAAAAAAAAGGAAAGAATATTATATATGTCAATGAAGTGACCCAAAAACCATATATCATAATGTAACATCTACTGCAAACCAAACCCTTGTCCTACTACTACATAATAGTGACATGTATGCATACTGCTTGGGGGTATGATAAAAGCCACCCGCTGGCTCCCCCTTAGGGCTCATGCACAAGACTGTAGCAGGTCCATGCCCGTATCATATCATAGATGCGGACCCATTCACTTGAATGGGTCCGCAATCAAAGACCCGGTGCGGAACGGAGGCACAGATCGGAAGCCCACAGAAGTACTACGGAGTGCTCTCGTGGGTTTTCTGTCCATGCCTCCGCACCGTAAAAGAGTAGTGCATGACTGTTGGATAGGGATCACGGACCCCATTCAAGTAAACAGGTTTGCGTCCGCAGATGGCGGGCACGCAGTCGGTGCCTGTGCATTGCAGACCTCAACTTGTGGTCCGTAGTGCAGCCACTGACGGTACACACTTGTGTGCATGAGGCCTTACTCTGTACAGACAATCATCTGTCGCTCAGTGATCTGTACTTTACGATCACTCCGCCCTCTCTATGCACTGACAGCCTGAGGAGCCTGTGATGGGCTTGTGTTTATACACAGGAGCCAATCAGAAGAGGCAGAGCTTCGTAGGGACACTGTGATTTTGCCACAGATTCAATACATCAGTATTACAGTCTATGGTAAAAGGGAAGTGATGATCGCATGGTCATGTCCCCTAGAGGGACTGAAGTAAAGTTAAATAAAAAAGTTTCTAAAAGTGAAAGAAATTAAATAAACTTTAAATCAGCCCCTTTCCCATTTTACAGCAAAAAATAAAGAAAACAATAACATCATAGGTATTGTCGTGTCCGATAATACAAGAGCCGTTAAAATAGAAAAGTATTTATCCCCTGAACACTGTAAAACGCAAAAAAAAAAAAACGCTAATACGTTTGAAAAAGGCTTGTGCTAGAGCCAAAACGCGTCACATGTTTTGATGCAATATGACAATAGGTCTCCCACAGAGTCAATAGTTATCCCTTGTCCTGTGGATAGGGGGATAGCCTATCATAACCGGAATACCCCTTTAACGGTTTGTGTTTAGCTCAGACCTTAAGCCGACTACATACCTTTACTAAATCTAGGTGAGTATCTCTAAAACCTGACAGGAATCACTTTTGGATGGCCTTGGGAGCTATACTTGGGCCCCGTGCAGCTTCCATGATCACTATTCCAGGGCTGACGTGGGTGGGACAACAGAGCCGTCTCCCGACACTACAGTAGTTAAAGGCTATGTACACCTTTGGGGCAATTTTTTTTTAATGATTGCATTGTACTCATTTTGAGCTAAAATAATTTTTTTATTGGTCTTTATTAAAAATATAAAGTCCTTTTTTCAGTACAGAGCTGACATACTCTAGAAGTACGCTTTGGATTTTCTGTCTTTTCCGTCAGACCAGGAGCTGACGGACTCCTTATCTCTGCTCTCTGACCACCAAAACACTCATTATAGCTCAGTTCTTATCTTACTGAGGCCTCTTGCACACAAACGTTTTTTTCAGTTTTTTTAGTTCCGTATACGGAACCATTCATTTCTATGGATTCGCAAAAAAAAAAAACAGAAGGTACTCCGTATGCCTTCCGCTTCCGTATTTCAGTTTTTCCGTTCAAAGATAGAACATGTCCTATTATTGTCCGCATAAGGGACAAGGATAGTACTGTTCTATCAGGGGCCAGCTGTTCCGTTCCGCAAAAAACGGAATGCACACGGACGTCATCCGTATTTTTTGCTGATCCGTTTTTTGCAGACCGCAAAATACTGAAAAAGCCATACGGTCGTGTGCAAGAGGCCTGATAAGAATGTGGCTAGGTACTTTCACACTTGCTGCAGAGGATTCCGGCAGGCAGTTCCGTCGCCGGAACTGCCTGCCGGATCCATCAATCCTGACGCAAACGGGTGGCATTTGTCAGACGGATCCAGATGCGGATCCGTCTGAAAAATGCATTAAAATACTGGATCCATCTCTACGGTGTCATCCGGAAAAATGGATCGGGTATTTATATATTTCTTTTTCATTTTCAAAGGTCTGCGCACGTGCAGACCGGTAAACCGGATCCGTTTTGCCGGAACACTTAATTCTGGATCCGGCACTAATACACTTCAATGTAAATTAATGCCGGCAAGTGTTCAGGATTTTTGGCCGGAGATAAAACTGCAGCATGCTGCGGTATTTTCTCCGTCCAAAAAACGAAAGAGGGACTGAACTGATTGACGGAACTCAATACCGGAAAACAAAATCGCTAGTGTGAAAGTACGTAGTTTAGAGATAAGGGTTATTAGCAGGGGCGGACTAAGAACCCTCAGGGCCCCCGGGCAAAATAAATCAAGGGCCCCCTTACAGGCCCCACCCATGTTCTGCTGCAAGCCGCACCCTTGTCCCGCCTCCATGCTCCGCCTCCAGTCACACCCTACACAATCTTTAATAAGATTTCAAAGTTAAAGTGACACAAAAGGCACCCAGACCCCTTCAGCTCATTGACGTGGTCTGGGTACAGTGTCCCTTTTGCAAATCGAGCTGCAATGTTCTAGAGAAACTGCATTGTTTCCAGCAATAAGTCAGCCTCTAGTCGCTTCCTGGAGTAAAACAGACCTTTGGTCCGGTATCTGACGCTGGACGTCCTCACACCCTGCATGATGACCTCCAGGGTCAGATTTTTCCCCATAGGAAAGCATTGATTCAATGCTTTCGTATGGGGTGATCTAATCTCAGCGTCCATTAGTGAGCCTCTGTTCGAAGCAGTCCCCTCCACCTTGTACTTGTTCCACTGATCTGCTACTTGCGGGCTACGTGGGCATGAGTTCAGTCACTTCGGCGCGTGATCCCGCGAGACCCGTGACCTACAGCGGCGGGTCTCGCGGGATCACGCGCTGCAGGACGGGATTGCGCACCGAATGTGACTGAACTCATGCCCGCGCAGCCCACAAGTAGCGGAACAATTACAAGAGGGGTGGGGAATAGCCAAATTAAAAAATATTTTGAACCAAAAGGTGTGCTTTTGGTGGGTTTTGAACTAATGGTGGTCTGTGGATGGCACTGTCGTGGGGGCTCTGTGGGTGGCACTGTCGTGGGGGCTCTGTGGGTGGCACTGTCGTGGGGGCTCTGTGGGTGGCACTGTCGTGGGGGCTCTGTGGGTGGCACTGTCGTGGGGGCTCTGTGGGTGGCACTGTCGTGGGGGCTCTGTGGATGGCACTGTGGGTGACACATATATAGCACCTTATGCTATATATGTGTCATCCACAGATCCCCCCATAACAGTGTCCCTGTGAGTGAATGACCCCCAATACAGGGTCTGGGGGCCGGCATCTGGTGTTGTAATGGCAGCGGGGCCCAGTGCACTCACTGTATTCTATTACACCGGGCCCCGCTCACTGTAATACTAATTTTCATATGTGAACAAGAACAAGAGAAATCCTCTGCAATCCTCTCCCTCTCTGTACTCACAAACTCAGTAGCAGGCCGGGCGGCAGCGCAACTCACTGACGTCACGCGCCTGCTCCTCCCACTTTATGAATGAAGCAGACGGAGTAGGCGCGTGACGTCAGTGAGTTGCGCTGCCGCCCGGCCTGCTACTGAGTTTGTGAGTACAGAGAGGGAGAGGATTGCAGAGGATTTCTCTTGTTCACATATGAAAATTAGTATTACAGTGAGCGGGGAGCGGGGCCCGGTGCGATAGAATACAGTGACTGCACCGGGCCCCGCTGCCATTAGGACCATTACCAGGCCAGCATAACACATTGTTATTTTGCGGCGGGCCCCCATCCCGGCCAGGCCCTCGGACCATGTCCGAAGTGCCCGACCAGTCAGTCCGCCCCTGGTTATTAGATAACCATCACAAAATGAAAATTAAAGTACCAGTCACACAGCTAGAAAATAATTAACCCTTTGTGACAGTACGGCTCAATTTTTTTAATAAAGGTTAAAAGAAAAATTATTTTTAGCCAAAAATGAGTAGCATTCAATCATAAAAAAAAATATGGCCTCCAAAAGGTGTAAATAGCCTTTAAATGCTATCGGTACTGATCTGAGATTTCTCTGATGTCAGCCGTCGAACCACTGTAGACTAAAGCCAGCATAACCCTCCTGATGCAACTGCCTGGAGAGGGTAGACAACTTCAGCCATATGGGCGCCCACAGAGAAGCTGAAAGGAGACATAGGGTAAGTGCTGTGCGCAGGGCAGTCCATAATGTGTATTAGATCATGGAGCACTAAGGGGTTAAAAAAAGAGGTTCCTCCGGCCCCTAGGATCCTCCATTGTTAGAGTCCTGTCCACCTCGGAAGTCATTCTGAACATATACGGGAACGGGAGGTATTTTTCACTGCAGAAATCGGATCATACCAGGAGAGCGTGGCCTAAATGTAACCTACGCTACAACTCACTTTTCTGACGCCCCCAAGGGTAAGGTCCCGGGAGCGGATGGATGGAAGGCGACCAGGTGTGAGAGGTGCTGAAGGTCTACGCCCGACCATACCTCTTGCTCCTCCGACCGGAGTCCTGGGCACGCCAGGGGTGGGATCATTCTTCCCGTCAGACATCCTGTGAAGTGCAAGAAAAAGGTAGAAATTGGTCACAAATAGAAAACAAATTGCCAGGAAAAAGTTCTACCACCAAATAAAAGGAGCGTGCCCTCCAAGGTTGCAAGACTGTGGGACTGCCAGTGATACCCCGTCCATGGCCGCAATGAGACTGTCCCTTTAACAGGCCTCATGTACATGGTGTGTGTGGTGGTCCGTGGACTCGATAGCGATCTGCAGAGCACTTCCTGTGCCATGTGGCCGATTCCATCGCTACTGCCCATCGGTACGGAGGGTACATGCCCATCCTGCCATTCAAACCCAACAATGATCCCGGCTGGAAATCTGCAATGTATTTAGCTGGAGATTTCCACTACTGCAGGGATGCTCAACCTGGGGCCCTCCATATGTTGTAAACCTACAACTCCCACCATGCCCTGCTGTAGGCTGATAGCTGTAATCTGTCCAGGCATGCTGGGAGTTGTAGTTTTGCAGCAGCTGGAGGGCCGCAGGTTGAACATCCCTGATCTACTGCAACACATACCATGGCAGATATTTCACACTAGGTGTGAATGGTGCTTGTTAAAGGGGATGTCCAGCTGTAGAAAAACATGGCTGCTTTTCCCCCCAGAAACAGCGCTACACCTGGCGGAGGTTGGTGTCTGGTACTGCAGCTCAGTTCTATTGAAAGGGACAGAGCCGCCATACCACACCAGGCTGTTTTAGGAAGAAATCAAATTCTGGGAAAAGCCTTTAAAACCAAATTCCCTTGCACTATTCTGTATATCGCGGCAGAATTTTGGTGAAAATGCGGCAAATTAATTTGTCTAAAATTATCCCAAATACCAGTTATGTTAAAGGGGGATTCCCACCTAATTAAAGGGAATGACATGCATCCTTTTTTAAATATAGCTTTATTTTCTGATTGTATTTCCTGATTACAGGGCGGCCATCAACATCCAAAGACGGGCTTCGCAGTGGTCACGTGGACCGTAGGGCACAATGGACAGGAGATGGGAGAGTGTAGTGGGCATGCTCTGTGACCTGCGCAGAGTTCACTGTACAGGGAGGGGAGTAGATAAGCTGTGGCCTCATCTTTTGTGATCCTGAGTTATCGATACAGAGGTGTTATCTGTCGGTGTAATCCTGTCTGTGATTAGGAGATGACTGCTGAAATGTGATGCGTAAAACTTCAGGATTTTAGGACTTAAAAAAAAATCAAAAATACCGATAGAGATATGGAATGTGGGGGCCCCTTCATTCTTGGGCCCCCACAGATCCTAGCGATGCGCCATGGAATATTACCGCACTATCCCATACTGAGGACTGGTAATGCGTTATACTCCATACACTGATCTGGCGCTGTACTACTACTCCCAACATGCCACCACTACTACTACTACTTCACAACTGCCACAGGCTGCACATCACTGACTTATGACAGGCAATGCCCTGATGCAATCGCCCCAATGTCCATGTAAATGCTAGTATTTCCAGGCTATGAAGAGTTAACAGGGATTTCCGGTTACATTACACGTACCCGGCGTTTATACACCGATCGCTATAGACAACGCACCGCTCCGCGTAAAGCCCTGTGCACACAGAGCGCAGAAACACCGCTCACCTTCCTGCTCACTGCATGTCCCCCGTCAACAACAGCACAGCGGCGAGTGGTGACGTCACGGCTCTGCGTCACTTCCGCTCTGCCCCAGGCCTGCTGGGAAGTGTAGTCGTGAGAGAGGGGAAAGCACGTGGATGTCACAGCGTGTCACTCGGCAACGTGCGCTTCATGGTGTTCACGTGACCGTACTGTAGGTGAAATGAGAGGCAGCAAAGTAGTGGGAGAAAGCCTATGGGGGAGGTAACTAGTGTCAAGGAAAACTGGCTTAGTTGCCCCTAGCGACCAATCATGTTGATCCTTTCATTTTCTAAAGGAGTTCTGAAAAATAAAAGGTGGAATCTGATTCGTTGCTAGCGGCAACTAAGCCAGTTCTCCTTTACACCAGTTTTGATCCCCTATATGTGAATGAACCTGGTGGAAGTGGTGACTTCACATACATCAGGTGAATGGTGGTCCCAGGGTAGCTTCTTTACTGTCACAGGTGCCCCAATAATCCCCTCTGTTCCCCTTTAGATTGTAAGCTCTGGCGGATCTCTCCCCCTCTGTATCAGTGACTGGTATACATATGTTCTTACATAGGTGCATGTTTTTGTATTATGTATGTAAACCCCTCTGTACAGCGCCCTGCAATTAATAGCGCATTAACATAATGGTAACCAAAGATGCCCCATGGTAATACCATCCATTAATGTCTCAGCTAGAGGTGCCCTCATCAGTGCCAGCCATGTATGCCCCATGATACTGGCTGTCAGAAATCTCACGTGTTAATGTCCCATGACTGACAACCACACTTGCCCCAAAAGTGCCAGTCACAGTTGGCCCACAGTGATCAGCTACAGATACATCCGTACAGGGGCGTAGCTAGAAATGACTGGGCCCCATAGCAAAAAAAAATTATGCCGCCCCCCCGGATCTTCCACCCCTCCCACCCCCACATACCTCTCGGACCTCGCCGCCACATCCGCAGCTCCTCATGCACTTGTGACGGTTACGCGTAGGACTGAGCACTGACAGTTGGTCACTGGCAATGCATTTGTGCCAGTGTAGGAAATGTATGAATCTAAATGTCTGTGTATTAAAGAAGATTGTTAAGGCTACTTTCACAGTAGCGTTCGGAGCGGATCCATCTGATGTTTCATCAGACGGATCCGCTCCGATAATGCAGACGTTCGCATCCGTTCAGAACGGATGCGTCTGCATTAAAACTTAGAAAATTTTCTAAGTGTGAAAGTTGTCTGAGCGGATCCGTTCAGACTTTACATTGTAAGTCAATGGGAAACGGATCCGCTTGAAGATTGAGCCATATGGTGTCATCTTCAAGCGGATCCGTCCCCATTGACTTACATTGTAAGTCTGGACGGATCCGCTCGCCTCCGCACGGCCAGGCAGACACCCGAACGCTGCAAGCAGCGTTCAGGTGTCCGCTCACTGAGCGGAGCGGAGGCTGAACGCTGGCAGGTGGATGCATTCTCAGTGGATCCGCCTCCACTGAGAATGCATTGGGGCCAGACGGATGCGTTCGGGGCCGCTCGTGAGCCCCTTCAAACGGTGCGCTCGAGCGGACACCCGAACGCTAGTGTGAAAGTAGCCTAAATTGTGCAGGGGTCTGTTACACAAAAAGGTGAAAGTACATATCGTGGGGTGTGTATGTGTATTAGACAGAAGGTAGGGATATGTATCTTGTGTAGTTTGGGTATTAGGGACAGTAAGGGGTATATACATTTCCTTCTAAAAAAATTAGCATATTGTGATAAAGTTCATTATTTTCTGTATTGTACTGATAAACATTAGACTTTCATATATTTTAGATTCATTACACACAACTGAAGTAGTTCAAGCCTTTTCTTGTTTTAATATTGATGATTTTGGCATACAGCTCATGAAAACCCCAAATTCCTATCTCCAAAAATTAGCATATCATGAAAAGGTTCTCTAAACGAGCTATTAACCTAATCATCTGAATCAACTAATTAACTCTAAACACCTGCAAAAGTTTCCTGAGGCTTTTAAAAACTCCCAGCCTGGTTCATTACTCAAAACCACAATCATGGGTAAGACTGCCGACCTGACTGCTGTCCAGAAGGCCATCATTGACACCCTCAAGCAATAGGGTAAGACACAGAAAGAAATTTCTGAACGAATAGGCTGTTCCCAGAGTGCTGTATCAAGGCACCTCAGTGGGAAGTCTGTGGGAAGGAAAAAGTGTGTCAGAAAACGCTGCACAACGAGAAGAGGTGACCGGACCCTGAGGAAGATTGTGGAGAAGGACCGATTCCAGACCTTGGGGGACCTGCGGAAGCAGTGGACTGAGTCTGGAGGAAGACTGTGGAGAGGGAAATGCCAAAATGCCTGAAGTCCAGTGTCAAGTACCCACAGTCAGTGATGGTCTGGGGTGCCATGTCAGCTGCTGGTGTTGGTCCACTGTGTTTTATCAAGGGCAGGGTCAATGCAGCTAGCTATCAGGAGATTTTGGAGCACTTCATGCTTCCATCTGCTGAAAAGCTTTATGGAGATGAAGATTTCATTTTTCAGCACGACCTGGCACCTGCTCACAGTGCCAAAACCACTGGTAAATGGTTTACTGACCATGGTATTACTGTGCCCAATGGGCCTGCCAACTCTCATGACCTGAACCCCATAGAGAATCTGTGGGATATTGGGAAGAGAAAGTTGAGAGACGCAAGACCCAACACTCTGGATGAGCTTAAGGCCGCTATCGAAGCATCCTGGGCCTCCATAACACCTCAGCAGTGCCACAGGCTGATTGCCTCCATGCCACGCCGCATTGAAGCAGTCATTTCTGCCAAAGGATTCCCGACCAAGTATTGAGTGCATAACTGAACTTAATTATTTGAAGGTTGACTTTTTTTGTATTAAAAACACTTTTCTTTTATTGGTCGGATGAAATATGCTAATTTTTGGAGATAGGAATTTTGGGTTTTCATGAGCTGTATGCCAAAATCATCAATATTAAAACAAGAAAAGGCTTGAACTACTTCAGTTGTGTGTAATGAATCTAAAATATATGTAAGTCTAATGTTTATCAGTACATTACAGAAAAAAATGAACTTTATCACAAAATGCTAATTTTTTGAGAAGGACCTGTATCTAGTGCTGATACACATGTAGGTGAATAGCCGCTCTGACATAATTCGTCTCTTTCATATTATAAGCTCCCCTTATATATAATTTACTTACAGTTCTGAAGACTCAGGGGTGCTGACAGGCTTGGACTCAGGGGTGCTGGCAGGCTTGGACTCAGGGGTGCTGGCAGGCTTGGCCTCAGGGGTGCTGGCTGGCTTGGCCTCAGGGGTGCTGGCTGGCTTGGCCTCAGGGGTGCTGGCTGGCTTGGCCTCAGGGGTGCTGGCTGGCTTGGCCGGGCAGAAGGAGTGTGGGAGACTGAGGCCTTTTTTCTCCGAGCTGCTCGGGGGGAAATTTTTTTTTTTTTATTATACCTCAGGTCAGACCACCAATCAGACCCCCAATGTTAATCAGACCTTAGCTAACTGCCCCAATAAGATCCCCAATGTTAACCACCTCAGCCCCCAGTGCTTAAACACCCTGAAAGACCAGGCCACTTTTTACACTTCTGACCTACACTACTTTCACCGTTTATTGCTCGGTCATGCAACTTACCACCCAAATGAATTTTACCTCCTTTTCTTCTCACTAATAGAGCTTTCATTTGGTGGTATTTCATTGCTGCTGACATTTTTACTTTTTTTGTTATTAATCGAAATTTAACGATTTTTTTGCAAAAAAATGACATTTTTCACTTTCAGTTGTAAAATTTTGCAAAAAAAACGACATCCATATAAAAATTTTGCTCTAAATTTATTGTTCTACATGTCTTTGATAAAAAAAAAATGTTTGGGTAAAAAAAAAATGGTTTGGGTAAAAGTTATAGCGTTTACAAACTATGGTACAAAAATGTGAATTTCCGCTTTTTGAAGCAGCTCTGACTTTCTGAGCACCTGTCATGTTTCCTGAGGTTCTACAATGGCCAGACAGTACAAACACCCCACAAATGACCCCATTTCTGAAAGTACACACCCTAAGGTATTCGCTGATGGGCATAATGAGTTCATAGAACTTTTTATTTTTTGTCACAAGTTAGCGGAAAATGATGATTTTTTTCTTTTTTTTTTTTTTTCTTACAAAGTCTCATATTCCACTAACTTGTGACAAAAAATAAAAACTTCCATGAACTCACTATGCCCATCACGAAATACCTTGGGGTCTCTTCTTTCCAAAATGGGGTCACTTGTGGGGTAGTTATACTGCCCTGGCATTCTAGGGGCCCAAATGTGTGGTAAGGAGTTTGAAATCAAATTCTGTAAAAAATGACCTGTGAAATCCGAAAGGTGCTCTTTGGAATATGGGCCCCTTTGCCCACCTAGGCTGCAAAAAAGTGTCACACATCTGGTATCTCTGTACTCAGGAGAAGGTGGGGAATGTGTTTTGGGGTGTCATTTTACATATACCCATGCTGGGTGAGAGAAATATCTTGGCAAAATACAACTTTTCCCATTTTTTTATACAAAGTTGGCATTTGACCAAGATATTTATCTCACCCAGCATGGGTATATGTAAAAAGACACCCCAAAACACATTCCTCAACTTCTCCTGAATACAGAGATACCAGATGTGTGACACTTTTTTGCAGCCTAGGTGGGCAAAGGGGCCCATATTCCAAACAGCACCTTTCGGATTTCACAGGTCATTTTTTACAGAATTTGATTTCAAACTCCTTACCACACATTTGGGCCCCTAGAATGCCAGGGCAGTATAACTACCCCACAAGTGACCCCATTTTGGAAAGAAGACACCCCAAGGTATTCCGTGAGGGGCATGGCGAGTTCCTAGAATTTTTTATTTTTTGTCGCAAGTTAGTGGAAAATGCTGATTTTTTTTTTTTTTTTTTTTTCATACAAAGTCTCATATTCCACTAACTTATGACAAAAAATAAAAACTTCCATGAACTCACTATGCCCATCAGCGAATACCTTGGGGTCTCTTCTTTCCAAAATGGGGTCACTTGTGGGGTAGTTATACTGCCCTGGCATTCTAGGGGCCCAAATGTGTGGTAAGGAGTTTGAAATCGAATTCTGTAAAAAATGACGAGTGAAATCCGAAAGGTGCTCTTTGGAATGTGGGCCCCTTTGCCCACCTAGGCTGCAAAAAAGTGTCACACATCTGGTATCTCTGTATTCAGGAGAAGTTGAGGAATGTGTTTTGGGGTGTCTTTTTACATATACCCATGCTGGGTGAGATAAATATCTTGGTCAAATGCCAACTTTGTATAAAAAAATGGGAAAAGTTGTCTTTTGCCAAGATATTTCTCTCACCCAGCATGGGTATATGTAAAATGACACCCCAAAACACATTCCCCACCTTCTCCTGAGTACGGAGATACCAGATGTGTGACACTTTTTTGCAGCCTAGGTGGGCAAAGGGGCCCATATTCCAAAGAGCACCTTTCGGATTTCACTCGTCATTTTTTACAGAATTTGATTTCAAACTCCTTACCACACATTTGGGCCCCTAGAATGCCAGGGCAGTATAACTACCCCACAAGTGACCCCATTTTGGAAAGAAGAGACCCCAAGGTATTCGCTGATGGGCATAGTGAGTTCATGGAAGTTTTTATTTTTTGTCACAAGTTAGTGGAATATGAGACTTTGTATGAAAAAAAAAAAAAAAAAAATCATCATTTTCCACTAACTTGTGACAAAAAATAAAAAATTCTAGGAACTCGCCATGCCCCTCACGGAATACCTTGGGGTGTCTTCTTTCCAAAATGGGGTCACTTGTGGGGTAGTTATACTGCCCTGGCATTTTCCAGGGGCCCTAATGTGTGGTAAGTAGGTAAATGACAAGTGAAATCCGAAAGGTGCTCTTTGGAATGTGGGCCCCTTTGCCCACCTAGGCTGCAAAAAAGTGTCACACATCTGGTATCGCCGTATTCAGGAGACGTTGGGGAATGTGTTTTGGGGTGTCTTTTTACATATACCCATTCTGGGTGAGAGAAATATCTTGGCAAAAGACAACTTTTTCCATTTTTTTATACAAAGTTGGCATTTGACCAAGATATTTATCTCACCCAGCATGGGTATATGTAAAATGACACCCCAAAACACATTGCCCAACTTCTCCTGAGTACGGCGATACCAGATGTGTGACACTTTTTTGCAGCCTAGATGCGCAAAGGGGCCCAAATTCCTTTTAGGAGGGCATTTTTAGACATTTGGATACCAGACTTCTTCTCACGCTTTGGGGCCCCTAGAATGCCAGGGCAGTATAAATACCCCACATGTGACCCCATTTTGGAAAGAAGACACCCCAAGGTATTCAATGAGGGGCATGGCGAGTTCATAGAAATTTTTTTTTTTTGGCACAAGTTAGCGGAAATTGATATTTTTTATTTTTTTCTCACAAAGTCTCCCGTTCCGCTAACTTGGGACAAAAATTTCAATCTTTCATGGACTCAATATGCCCCTCACGGAATACCTGGGGGTGTCTTCTTTCCGAAATGGGGTCACATGTGGGGTATTTATACTGCCCTGGCATTCTAGGGGCCCTAAAGCGTGAGAAGAAGTCTGGAATATAAATGTCTAAAAAATTTTACGCATTTGGATTCCGTGAGGGGTATGGTGAGTTCATGTGAGATTTTATTTTTTGTCACAAGTTAGTGGAATATGAGACTTTGTAAGAAAAAAAAAAAAATTCCGCTAACTTGGGCCAAAAAAAAGACTGAATGCAGCCTTACAGGGGGGGGGGGATCAATGACAGGGGGGTGATCAATGACAGGGGGGTGATCAGGGAGTCTATATGGGGTGATCACCCAACTGTCATTGATCACTCCCCTGTAAGGCTCCATTCAGACGTCCGTATGATTTTTACGGATCCGATCAGTCTATCAGTGGATCCGTAAAAATCATGCGGACATCTGAATGGAGCTTTACAGGGGGGTGATCAATGACAGAGGGGTAATCAATGACAGGGGGGTGATCAGGGAGTCTATATGGGGTGATCACCACAGTCATTGATCACTCCCCTGTAAGGCTGCATTCAGACGTCCGTATGATTTTTACGGATCCGATCAGTCTATCAGTGGATCCGTAAAAATCATGCGGACATCTGAATGGAGCTTTACAGGGGGGTGATCAATGACAGGGGGGTGATCAGGGAGTCTATATGGGGTGATCACCTCCGTCATTGATCACTCCCCTGTAAGGCTGCATTCAGACGTCCGTATGATTTTTACGGATCCGATCAGTCTATCAGTGGATCCGTAAAAATCATGCGGACATCTGAATGGAGCTTTACAGGGGGGTGATCAATGACAGAGGGGTAATCAATGACAGGGGGGTGATCAGGGAGTCTATATGGGGTGATCACCACAGTCATTGATCACGCCCCTGTAAGGCTGCATTCAGACGTCCGTATGATTTTTACGGATCCGATCAGTCTATCAGTGGATCCGTAAAAATCATGCGGACATCTGAATGGAGCTTTACAGGGGGGTGATCAATGACAGGGGGGTGATCAGGGAGTCTATATGGGGTGATCACCTCCGTCATTGATCACTCCCCTGTAAGGCTGCATTCAGACGTCCGTATGATTTTTACGGATCCGATCAGTCTA
Organism: Bufo bufo; assembly: GCF_905171765.1. Classification (NCBI taxonomy): domain Eukaryota; kingdom Metazoa; phylum Chordata; class Amphibia; order Anura; family Bufonidae; genus Bufo; species Bufo bufo. Next base: position 769,912,804 of record NC_053389.1, on the reverse strand, counting down.
TCAGTGGATCCGTAAAAATCATGCGGACATCTGAATGGAGCTTTACAGGGGGGTGATCAATGACAGAGGGGTAATCAATGACAGGGGGGTGATCAGGGAGTCTATATGGGGTGATCACCACAGTCATTGATCACGCCCCTGTAAGGCTGCATTCAGACGTCCGTATGATTTTTACGGATCCGATCAGTCTATCAGTGGATCCGTAAAAATCATGCGGACATCTGAATGGAGCTTTACAGGGGGGTGATCAATGACAGGGGGGTGATCAGGGAGTCTATATGGGGTGATCACCTCCGTCATTGATCACTCCCCTGTAAGGCTGCATTCAGACGTCCGTATGATTTTTACGGATCCGATCAGTCTATCAGTGGATCCGTAAAAATCATGCGGACATCTGAATGGAGCTTTACAGGGGGGTGATCAATGACAGGGGGGTAATCAATGACAGGGGGGTGATCAGGGAGTCTATATGGGGTGATCAGGGGTGATCAAGGGCTAATAAGGGGTTAATAAGTGACGGGGGGGGGGTGTAGTGTAGTGGTGCTTGGTGCAACATATTACTGAGCTGCCTGTGTCCTCTGGTGGTCGATCCAAACAAAGGGGACCACCAGAGGACCAGGTAGCAGGTATATTAGACGCTGTTATCAAAACAGCGTCTAATATACCTGTTAGGGGTTAAAAAAATCACATCTCCAGCCTGCCAGCGAACGATCGCCGCTGGCAGGCTGGAGATCCACTCGCTTACCTTCCGATCCTGTGAACGCGCGCGCCTGTGTGCGCGCGTTCACAGGAAATCTCGCGTCTCGCGAGAGGACGCACCGGCGCGTCCACCCAGAACAACAGGACCGCCGCAAAGACGCAATCCTGCGTACGGCGGTCCTGAGGAGGTTAATAAGACCCCAATAAGACCTCAGATCACACCTCAGCTCAGACCCCAATATGAATGACCCCCAATCAGACATCAGATAAGAGCCCCATGCCTCATTGCAGCCCCCAGTAGCCTCATAGCAACCCCCAGTAGCCTCATAGCAACCCCCAGTAGCCTCATAGCAATCCCCAGTAGCCTCATACCAGCCCCCAGTGCCTCTCAATCAGCTCCCAGTGCCTCTCACCAGCAGCCCCCCAGTGCTTATCAAAACAGCGTCTAATATACCTGTTAGGGGTTAAAAAAATCACATCTCCAGCCTGCCAGCGAACGATCGCCGCTGGCAGGCTGGAGATCCACTCGCTTACCTTCCGATCCTGTGAACGCGCGCGCCTGTGTGCGCGCGTTCACAGGAAATCTCGCGTCTCGCGAGAGGACGCACCGGCGCGTCCACCCAGAACAACAGGACCGCCGCAAAGACGCAATCCTGCGTACGGCGGTCCTGAGGAGGTTAATAAGACCCCAATAAGACCTCAGATCACACCTCAGCTCAGACCCCAATATGAATGACCCCCAATCAGACATCAGATAAGAGCCCCATGCCTCATTGCAGCCCCCAGTAGCCTCATAGCAACCCCCAGTAGCCTCATAGCAACCCCCAGTAGCCTCATAGCAATCCCCAGTAGCCTCATATCAGCCCCCAGTGCCTCTCAATCAGCTCCCAGTGCCTCTCACCAGCAGCCCCCCAGTGCTTCTCCATCAGCCCCCAGTCAGTGCATCTCCATTAGCCCCCAGTGCCTCTCACCAGCCCCCAGTACCCTCTCCATCAGCCCCCAGTACGCCCTCCCCGGTATTAAAATCATTGGTGGGCAGTGCACCCTCCCCACTGCATCCGTACACGCCAGTCTCAGATATTCCTTAAAGGGGTATTCCCATCATAATGATCACTTTTAAATCTGTTAATCATTTGACAGTGATCATTTTTGTAAATATATTTGATTAACCAATTCCCACCGTTTAGGAGAAAATTCATCCCCACTTACCTCATTGTTGTCATTCGGTCTCCCCTGGTTACGGCCACCGCTCTTCTCCGGAATCCCAGTGGCCGCGCTTGCGCAGAAGACTCCTTCTTTTCTCCCGGCCGGGCCGCTCGCTGTCCTGAACGCGGTGACTTCTTCCTGGCCAGAATAGTACAGAGCCGCGAACGCACACGCCGGCTCTACTATACTGGCCAGGAATAAGTCACCACGACGCATGCGCGGCAGCGTGCGCGTTCAGTCCAGCACGTGGCCCGGCCGGGAGAAGACTTCAATCAAGATGAAGCCCGCCCCCAGCCAGAATCCAGGAAGTGAATGGCGCGCTGGCAGCAGGTAAGTATAAAAATGCAAAGTGGGATAACCCCTTTAAATGTCAGCTACAGATACCGCCTTAAGTGCCAGTCACAATTGCCCCACAGTGGTCAGCTATAGATACGTCCAGAAGTGCCAGTCACTGATGTCCCTTAAATGTCAGCTATAGATACCTCCATAAGCGCCAGTCATAGATTTCCCATAGCGGTCAGCCGTAGACACCCCCAGAAGTGCCAGTCACAGATGTCTCATAGCGGTCAGCCATAGATACCCCCATAAGTGCCAGTCACAGATGCCCCATAGAGGTCAGCTACAGATACCCCATATTTATTTAATGCACTTATATAGCGCTACTATTCCGCAGCGCTTTACAGACATTAGCATCCAACTGTCCCAATGGGGCTCACAATCTAAGTCCCCTATCAGTATGTCTTTGGAGTGTGGGAGGAAACCGGAGGAAACCCACCCAAACACGGGGAGAACATACAAACTCCATGCAGATGTTGTCCTTGGTCAGATTGAAACCTAGGACCCCAGCGCTGCAAGGCACCAGTGCCAACCACTGAGCCACCGTGCGGTCAGCTATAGATACTTTCAGAAGTGCCAGTCACAGATATTCCTTAAATGTCAGCTACAGATACTCCCATAAGTGCCAGTCACAGATGTCCTATAGCGGTCAGCTACAGATACTCCCATAAGTGCCAGTCACAGATATTCCTTAAATGTCAGCTATAGATACCCCCATAAGTGCCAGTCACAGATGCCCCATAGAGGTCAGCTACAGATACTCCATAGCGGTCAGCTATAGATACCTTCAGAAGTGCCAGTCACAGATATTCCTTAAATGTCAGCTACAGATACCTCCATAAGTGCCAGTCACAGATGCCCCATAGAGGTCAGCTACAGATACCCCATAGCGGTCAGCTATAGATACCTCCAGAAGTGCCAGTCACAGATGTCCCTTAAATGTCAGCTATAGATACCTCCATAAGTGCCAGTCATAGATTTCCCATAGCGGTCAGCTATAGATACCCCCATAATTGCAAGTCACAGATGTCTCATAGTGGTCAGCTATAGATACCTCCAAAAGTGCCAGTCACAGATTTCCTATAGTGGTCAGCGCCAGATACCCCCATAAGTGGCAGTCATAGATGTCTCATAGTAGTCAGCGCTAGATACCTCCAAAAGAGCCAGTCACAGATATTCCTTAAAGGGAACCTGTCATGGGGATATTTGATTATAATCTAACTAATTATATACAATCATTAACTACTAAAAAGTACCTCAGATGTATTCACTTACTGGTGTGAGAGATGGTTATCTCATAATATACACACAAAGATGCCACATGCTAATGAGCTGATTTGAGTCCAGCGTGATGTCATTGAGTCCAGTGTATATTTAATTCAGAGCTATAGCCACTCCCCTGCCCACCTGCTGCTGATTCATATGGAAACAAACTGTCATTCAGCAGCAGGTGGGCGGGGAGAGTCAGGAGCTCATGAATATTCATGACTCATCATTATCAGCTGGAGCTTTTCAATACAAGATGTTGGCAGATTGACTAGGTCAATTAAAGAAAGTGACCCAGCATTGTGCTAAGAGAATCAGTCACTTATTTATGTTGCCCTTAGGCCTCTTTCACACTTGCGTTGTCCGGATCCGGCGTGTACTCCACTTGCCGGAATTACACTCCGGATCCGGAAAAACGCAAGTGTACTGAAAGCATTTGAAGACGGAACCGTCTTCCAAATGCGTTCAGTGTTACTATGGCACCCAGGACGCTATTAAAGTCCTGGTTGCCATAGTAGGAGCGGGGGAGCGGTATACTTACAGTCCGTGCGGCTCCCCGGGCGCTCCAGAATGACGTCAGAGCGCCCCATGCGCATGGATGACGTGATCACATGATCCATGAGCTTGGGGCGCCCTGACGTCACTCTGGAGCGCCCGGGGAGCCGCACGGACGGTAAGTACACTGCTCCCCGCTCCCCACTACACTTTACCATGGCTGCCAGGACTTTAGCGTCCCGGCAGCCATGGTAACCACTCTGAAAAAGCTAAATGTCGGATGCGGCAATGCGCCTAAACGACGTTTAGCTTAAGGCCGGATCCGGATCAATGCCTTTCAATGGGCATTAATTCGGCCTTGCGGCAAGTGTTCCGGATTTTTGGCCGGAGCAAAAAGCGCAGCATGCTGCGGTATTTTCTCCGGCCAAAAAACGTTCCGTTCCGGAACTGAAGACATCCTGATGCATCCTGAACGGATTTCTCTCCATTCAGAATGCATTAGGATAATCCTGATCAGGATTCTTCCGGCATAGAGCCCCGACGACGGAACTCTATGCCGGAACACAACAACGCAGGTGTGAAAGAGCCCTTAGTTAGGACACCATAAAACTGGTAACAGGTTCCCTTTAAATGTCAGCTATAGATACCCCCATAAGTGCCAGTCACAGATGCCCCATAGAGCACAAATAATAAATAGTAGAGCAGCACAACCGGACCTTTAGACCAAAACCGGAATGCAACAGCCGCGATGGGACCGCAGATCCACAGCAGTCCAGGAACAGCAATGAAAGATGATAGTCACAGCAGCATATCCAGTGCGACATTTATTGGAAGCCTTAAGTGCACACACAAAGTACGACGTTTCGGCTACGCAGCAGCCTTTGTCAAGTATACAAAAGGTAAAAACTGGCAATGTTAAATACAAATATGTGACCACTCCCACCAGAAGTTGGAGCCAATCATTAAAAAGCCCAGCCCACTCAATATATCAGTGCAATTATAAACAGCCTGTTCTGTAATCAGGCCATCTGCAACATATAATAAAATAAATCTGTACCTGAAACATACTGTATATGCATCGTCCAGTCACGCTAGACACATTCCCATCCATCCCGGCGTCTAGCCGATCACAGTGCGCATGTCCATTAAGTCATCGCGCTAACGCCGTGACGCATAGCCGTCAGTCACGTGCATAATGTGTCATCGAGTCACATGATGGTCACGTGTTGAGCGCAAGGTCCTTTGCACACATGAAAGTACAGTCAACTGGAAGGTCCTGTCAACAGACCTAACTGTTCGACATGTGTGTGTCAATGGGGACAAACACCTATCTCCCATACAGACAACCACACAAGGGCGAAGCAAAGTATCTACTTTATCTAAATAGACATTTCATGAGGTCGGACACATTAGAACATGGCCATTTAAGATATGGTGGATATGGGAAAGAAAGTATTTAAATCCAACGGAACCGGGCGAAACAATGTATCAGATACACAACACAGATGTGTAGTGTGAATAGACATGTGAACTTAGTGATCAAAGTAAAATGATACAAATAAACCATAATCTACCATTAAAACCATTGTCTATACTGAGTCAGACATGAATAGAACCCGACCTATCTATCCTGTTTACATTAAATTCAATATTGAGTCCCTGGGGTTGTAGAGATTGTAATGTAAAGATCCATTTCAGCTCTTTATTCCTCAACATGCGCTCCCTATCACCACCCCTCTTGGGGACGTCAACAGAGTCAATGACCCTGAATCTCAATTGACTGACAGAGTGTCAACAGTCAAAAAAATGCTTCGCCACCGGTTTGTCCATAATTTTTTTCCTGATGGTGCTTTTGTGTTTGTTAATGCGCTCCCTAATCTCCATGGTTGTCTCTCCCACATAGATCAAACTGCAGGGACAGACAATCATGTAGATTACAAACTTGGACCGACATGTATAATATCCTGTGATGTTATATTTCTCGCCACTGTAAGGGTGTACAAAGGTGTTCTCCTTTAACATATTCCCACAGTTGCAACAACCCAAGCATGGGAAATTTCCCATCTTTCTGGGTTTGAGGTAAGTTTGACCCCCTTTAATAACATCTCCAATGTCAGTCTTAATCAGCTTGTCACGGAAGTTGGTGGCCCGCTTGTATGCCATCAATGGCGGACTGTCAAATTCATGTATAGTCGGAAAACCCCTATGGAGGATATGCCATTCTTTTCTCAAAATATGTGTTATCTCAGCCCTGTGGTTGCCATAGGTGGAAACAAACGGGATACGTGCCGCATCTCTGCTTAAAGACGAAGACTGAAATGTGGACACTCTGTCAACCAAGGAGACCCTGGCCCTAGACCTACGCAATAACCCACCAGGATACCTCCTCTGAGAGAATTTATTACACATCTCGTTGATCCGATGGCTGAATACATGATCATCAGATACAACTTGTCTCACACGCAGCATCTGACTCCAAGGCAAGGAATCTAGCATGCGGCGTGGATGACAACTATCGTATCTCAGGAGATTGTTCCTGTCGGTAGGCTTCTTGTACAAGTCTGTTTTCAACTGGCCCTCTTCAATGTAAACCCTAACGTCAAGAAACTGTAACTCCTCAGAGGAGGAAGTCACAGTAAATTGAAGACCGGGTACCCCATTGTTGAGGTGTAGATGGAAATCATTCAAAGAGTCAATAGAACCACTCCAAATCATAAAAATGTCGTCGACGTAGCGCCACCAACACAGGACCCACTGATAAAAAGGTGATGCATATACCAGTCTGTCCTCAACCTCCGCCATAAAGATGTTGGCATAAGTTGGTGCCATCACATCGACGACATTTAATCCATAATCATGTGAAATAGACGTATACAGCGACACAACATCAAAACTGACTAAATAGAAATGAGCCGGTAGAGTGATCTCACTCAACCTAGTCAAAAAATGCCCAGTGTCTCTGACATAGAAGGGCAGTGAAGGTTGCATGGACACGGAGCAACCTATCAAGAAAGATGGCAATGGTGCTAAAGATAGATCCCCTGCCAGACACAATGGGTCTGCCAGGAGGATCAATCAAGCATTTATGTATCTTGGGGAGCACATAAATCAGCGGGGTGACGGGGTGCTGAACCTTGAGAAATTGGCATAAGTCAGTATCTATAATACCCTCCCCAGGGCAGCAAAGAAGCCACTTGTCTCCAAGAAAAACATCAAGGACAGACTGTCGTTCTGTAGGAAGTTGTCGGTGGGTAATAATTCAATTATGAATTATTAATTATGGTCATAAAAATTATTAATCATAAAAAAAATTTTTAATAAAATTTGTCATAAATTCTTAAAATCATGACCTGGTGAATTGTAGACAACCTAATTGATACAATTCACATCTGAGTCCGACTATTTCCTCAGATAAATAAGTTCTTTTTGACGTGAGATGACGTTAATGATAAAATGTAGTTTTTCATTATACAATAATACACAGGTATTATAAAAATATGCAGATTTATTGGTTACAAGGTTATAAACATATATAAGTAATGAACACAATGATACATGCAAATGAATATATATAGCGTTAATATAAAGCATTACAAGCTTAACAATACATGTGAGTGGAAATAACTTGTCACATTATAACCAAGCTATTATTAGGTTAGGATATCAAAGTAGGAACATAAGTTATATATATTACTTCTGTTCAGAGAAAACCTCATGATATCAGGATGGGCATGTCTAATCCTAGACATCATTATATAATACTAAATACATTCTGCCCCCTCTAACCAACTACACATCACATGACTTCCAGATGGGCAAATCCATTCAAGGATATAACTAAGAAGAAGACGGCTGGCACTCACTATGTGGTTTCACATCAAACAACAATTTATTATGACTATACCGCTATTTAAACAGTAAAATACATGTTATCTTAAAACAAATAGTTAAAAATCCCCCTAAAAAATAAATAGTAAAAAACAATAAACTGTTCAATTGGATCATAAACCGCACAAGAAGGAAGTCTCTTGGAAAGATGTAGTATTTCTTTGCCTGTTTGCGTGATATGTTTCCAATTAAAATTCTCCTATATTAATACCAACATTGCAAGAGAGATAAGAATAGAATTTATGGAGGATGAGGCCCTTTACCATACAGACGTCATTGACTAGCTTGTATCTGTTATATATCATTATATATTTTTTAATTATTTATAAACTTCTGATCTCCTGGGATATATTGAAAACTGTTTTTAACAATTTTTATAAATTTAATATATTGATCATTATTATGTGTTTTTACATTGGAGAATGACTGCGTTTGGGTAGACTTATATTAAACAAGAGGTTGCGGTTCGGATGCCATGAAAAACGCACATGCGATTTTAAAACCGCACTAGAAACGCACCAAAAACCGCATCAGGAGGAAAAGCGATTCCAGCCCAGATTTTGGGGACTGCTGAGGATGATATAAAAGGAGGAGACTCAAGAACAGGGATATAGCTACTGAGGAAGAGGATTGAAGTCCTCGAAACGCGTTTAGCGTTATATCCCTGCCAACAAGAAGCCTCTGGATATGACCAACGAAATTCGAAGTATTTTTTACAAGTGGAGCGCTCCATTCATATACTTACTCTGCAACTCTCACCAGATCTTCGGATTGAAATTGTCAAATCCCGCGATAACTCAGGTACATCACGTGCCAAACATCGGAGAGCGGGGACGCTGAGAGCGAGCAGCGGCGAGCTAAGCAGACGGCCGGAGTTTCGTTCTGCTGTCACCAGATCTTCGGATTGAAATCGTCAAATCCCGCGATAACTCAGGTACATCACGTGCCAAACATCGGAGAGCGGGGGACGCCGAGAGCGAGCAGCAGCGAGCTAAGCAGACAGCCGGAGTTTCGTTCTGGTGGGTAAGCTGTACAATTACCCTGTAAATGAATTACATATCCAAAAACTGAAATCTACAAGACTTACCCAAATAAGAGCTGCTGAAGCAAATCATAGAGAGGTAGAGATTATACCCCAGCAGTTATTAATACAGCTTGTGGACTTGGCTGCATTTCTCATTTCATTTAAAGTGACAGTATCCTTGTTATATTTAATTGGAAACATATCACGCAAACAGGCAAAGAAATACTACATCTTTCCAAGAGACTTCATTCTTGTGCGGTTTATGATCCAATTGAACAGTTTATTGTTTTTTACTATTTATTTTTTAGGGGGATTTTTAACTATTTGTTTTAAGATAACATGTATTTTACTGTTTAAATAGCGGTATAGTCATAATAAATTGTTGTTTGATGTGAAACCACATAGTGAGTGCCAGCCGTCTTTTTCCCATTATTTATCTCTTTGTACTGATTGAGTGAGCAGTCTTTCGGCTAGAGCACCCCTACCTCACTGAGGAGGGTGGTGAGCTATCCACATATTCTTCTATTTCAATTTCTTATCACTCGTTTGTGGATTTAGCTCCCACCACACTCAGGATGGATATGTGGAGTCATATCGAACTAAAGAAACAAAAAGTGGACACCTTCCTATTTGAAGTTCCTCTATTGGACAATACAGAGACCAAATCCGTACAGGATACATTCAGAGAATTAGAATATTTGGTCATTAAACAACTGAAACATAACTGGGAGATTAAATCCCTACGCCAATATCTAGACCAAGATAGGATCCCAAAAGGTTTACAACTATTGAAAACTCCTGCACAGGATTTATATGGGGAGGAGTTTAACCTTGAATGGGCTAACCTCCTGCATATGCAATCAAGGTCACTAGTTGAACTAATTATAAAAAGGAGAGTACAAATCTTGGGAAATGTTACAGATGAAATTAACAAGATGAAAATTAAAATAGACCAATTACCTAAAGACAGTGTTCTAGATTTATGGCAGGACAGAATATGTAAGAGTTTAGACCGAACTGAATCTGAAATAATTACAAAAAAGAGTAAAAAACATAATTTTGTCCCGAAAACAATACAGAATAAATCAGATAACAGAATTGGACCCCTTGTGGAACAAATTAAACCTACAATACCAACTAGAAATAGGTTTGAAACATTAGCGCAACAGCCTTTTTTAGATGGGACTCCACCCCACCATTCACCAAGAGTAAAATCCAGATATGCACGGACACCAGAACAGAACAGGAGAGCACAAACACCACAGAAACACCAATACAATTTGAGACACCACAATCATCACAGACAGGAGGAATCCTATTACACACCACACCAAGCACGTCCATCAGGACAGAGGGATCACCAGAGAACACCACCAATATACACGCAGAGGGAAAGTCAGAAACAAACATATCACAATCACCAATTAGAAACAATAAGACACGAAGGGGGAGGAAAAAGAAGGGTTCACAGATAAAGACACACAGCACAGAATTGGATAACATTATCAATTTGAGTAACATGAATTTAACACCAGCACAAAGTTCCCTTTTAAATAAAGGATTAAAATTCGCCCCTAGCGCACAACTAAACAAATTTGATACCTACATCGGGATCCAAAAATTTATGAGGAACATTTGTCTGAAAAAGTATTTCATTAAAAATCCGATCTCTACAACTGTACAGGTAGAAGATAGATTCAAACATACGAATTTACGGTTCAATCATTATTTTATTAACTCGTATAATTAAATAATGTATAAATATATCCAATGAGTATACAAAACAGTAAAGTACAAGGTCAAGAACTGGACATACCAATAAGTCTGAGGTAGTATTACATTCAATAATTAGTCTTACGGAACAAAATTTCAAGTATTAGTACCGTTGGGGCTTACATAGATGAATCTAAGAGCATACACGGCATTTATTCTCTAACTTTCAGACTAGTAACCACATAAGACAGGGAAGACATCACAAGACGTGACAGACCAAAACAAGACATATACAAAAGGAAGGGGGGGGGGGGAGAGGGTGTATAGGATAGGATAGGAGATTCTACTTAGTGTAGTATTTAGGAGCTATTACCGGGGACAATACCTGTTGTCAACCAATCATGGAAAGATGTGGAGGTACGAAATTGATTCCATGGGTCCCAAGTCCCCCAAAAGGCTGTAGCAGATCCTGAATCCCTAGCGCCTAATTCTTCCATATGAACTAGTGAATCCAGGGCGTTAGACCAGGTCACTCTCAAAAGACTCTCTGTAGACCTCCATTGACGGGGAATTATCTGTCTCATAGCTAGGATAAACAATCGGAGGGCGCCCTTCTTAATCTGTGAGATCCGCCCTGAGAACATGGATAGAAGAGCTAACGCAGGTGAGGGTGTAATAGCAGCTTTGTATAAGAAATTATATAAGTCAAAGATCTCCTGCCACAGTGGGGCTACACCCGGGCAGTCCCACCAAATATGAGTCATGGATCCCCTTGCACTAAGACATCTCCAACATGCATCAGATACCTGAGGATAAAATTGGTGTAATCGCACTGGGGTCCTATACCATCTGCTAAGGATTTTATAGTTGAGTTCCTGTAAATTACAAGACACCGTTAATTTGTGAGTGATGAGGAGAGATCTGGACCATTGGTCTACAGAGAAGGTGGCTCCCAGTTCCGATTCCCAATCAGCCATGAATTTGAGTTTAGTTCCCTGGGTGCCTGTGGAAGAGTGCTCTTTCTCCCCAGAGTTCAACATGGCATATAAATGAGATATAGCATGATCAGGAGCTGACCTCGCTGTGCACATCTTTTCAAATTCAGTTAAGGGGGGACATGACTGCGATCCAGGTATCAGGGATTTAATGAAGCTTTGCAACTGAAAGTAGAGGAGCCAACGCCCAGGGCCTGCAGGAATAATGTGGGAAAGATCCTCCAAAGGGAGTAAACAATTCTGTTTATATATGTCTATTAATTTGATTGGTTGTCTATTATGGTCTCCTAAAGCTGGGAGTTGACTCAAGCCTGTGGGGAGATCTGTATGACCCGTGAGTGTCGTGAGAGGACCAGGAGAATGTATAAGGCCAAGTTTAACCGCAAATTTAGCCCAGGACCTAGCCAAGGAATATAGAAGCATCGGGGATTGCGAATTAGATAATAAATTCAAGGAGGTAGGGGACAACCAAAAGATTCCAGTGGCTAAATGTGGAGCCATTTCATGCTCAATTTCTACCCATAGTTTAGTAGAGCGGTTGTGACATAGATCAAGCACACAATTCATGATTGTCGCTTTATAGTATGAGCTAAAATTTGGTAGTCCCGTACCCCCCAGAGCTTTAGAACGAGATATTAAGCTATAACTTAGTCTAGCTCTGGGTGCTTTCCATACAAAAACCGACACCATTCTCCTGATTTTAGCAAAATAGGTTAAAGGGATTTTACATGGGATCGTCTGAAACAAATATAGAAGACGCGGTAAAATGTCCATTTTCACCACATTAATCCTCCCAAACCAAGAAATCTGGAGTGAAGTCCATTTATGGAAACTGGATTCAATAGCTCTAAGCAAAGGTAGATAGTTAAGTTTAAAAACATGTGTCAAGTTGGCTGGGATATGTACTCCTAAATATTTAATATGTTGGGAGGTCCACTTAAAGGAGAAAGAGTCCCTTAAGGAATCTGCTTCCCGTTGGGGCATGTTTATGTTTAAAATCTCTGATTTCTGCACATTGACTTTAAAGTTACTAAGGCGCCCAAAAAGATCAAATTCACGAAGAATCGAGGGCAGGCCAATCCTGGGAGAAGTTAAGTAAATAAGCAGGTCATCTGCGAACAGGGACAGTTTGTGCTCTTTATTGCCAAACTTGAGACCCGAAATGGAAGGGTTTGCCCGAAGAGCATTAGCCAGGGATTCCATCACAAGGGTGTATAAAAAGGGCGACAAGGGGCACCCTTGACGTGTTCCATTCCGGATCTCAAAAGGGGCAGAAAGAAGTCCATTAACACGAACACAGGCTGAAGGGGAGGAATAAAGAGCTAATATCCTATAGATCATTTTGTCTCCTAGGCCAACGTGGCGTAGGGTCTCCTCTAAGAACCGCCAGCTCACCCTATCAAACGCCTTCTCAGCGTCTACAGCGAGAAGGCATAGTGGAATTTTGGTTTGTTGTGCTCTCGCTATCAGCCCTAGCGTTTTAAGTGTATTATCTCGGGCTTCTCGTCTAGGTACAAATCCTACTTGCTCTTTGTGTATACAACCTGGAATGTGGGGATGGAGCCTCAGAGCCAAAAGCTTGGCATACATTTTGAGATCCACATTGAGCAAGGAGATAGGCCTGTAATTAGAGCATGACGCTGGGTCCCTGCCTGGTTTGGGGATGACTGTGATATGTGCTTGGAGTGCCTGTCGTGTAAATGGACTATCTGGTGAGATGGAATTAAAGGTTTCAACCAATAAGGGTGTAAGATCTTCTCGGAGAATATTATAGAACCGTGAGGTCAATCCATCAGGGCCTGGGGATTTCCCATTCTTCAGGTTCTTGATCACTGATTCTAGCTCAGGGAGGGTGAAATCATCTTCCAACGTGGCTGTATCCTCGTCAGATATAGGTGTAGGGCCAAATTGGGTTATGTATTCACGAGTTTCATCACTAAGGGGTTCTCGTGAGAGAGCGGATGCTGGTAAATTATATAAGGATGCATAATAGGATTGAAATTCCGCTGTGATATCTACTGGGTTGTGTACAGAGCTTCCAGTACCTGTATTAATTGATGGCACGTGAGTCAGAGCAGTTCGGGGATGTAAGGCCCTAGCTAGCCAACTTCCACATTTATTACCATATTCAAAGAACCCGTGTCTAATTTTATCCCTAAAACATAATGATTTTTGGTCTAGGATCTGCAATATTTGATGTTGAACTAGAGAAATGTCTGATTTTAAGGTGTCAGTAGGGGAATTTTTGTTTAGGTTTTCTTTTATGGTAAGGTCAGATAGAAGAGATTTCAATTTATGGGAGCGTTCCTTCTTCAGTCTGGAGCCATGTGAAATAAACACCCCTCTAAGCACGCATTTGAGGGCCTCCCATTTAATAGGGGGGGCGGTCAAATCCGTTAGATGATCATTAGTAAAGTTGGTAATAGCTTTCCTGATGTCTGCTAGGCAGGCTACATCTGATAGCAGGTTATCATTCAGTCTCCATGAGAAGGGCCGGGGGTAAGAAGGTTGGGAGGAAATAATGCCACACACCGGTGCATGATCAGACCACAGGCGAGTGTCAATAGAGCATTTAGGCCCAGAGTCCAGCAGTTGTTGAGATATAAAGATGTGATCGAGTCTACCATAGCTATTATGGATTGGAGAGTGGAAGCTATAATCCCTGACACCTGGATGCAAAATGCGCCATAGATCCACCAGGCGAAGTGCCATGAGCTCGGATTTAAAACTGCGCAGAGAACTCGGGGAAATCGAGGACTTACCAGATGAGGAATCCAGCAGTGGGTCCATCACCAGGTTGAAATCGCCTCCAAGTATGATCGGGGAACCATCTGCAAATTTGGATAATTTTTTCAGGATCTTGGATCCAAAAGTTGTTTGTCCCTGGTTAGGAAAATAGACATTAGCTATAGTTATAACAGAATGATCCACAGAGAGCTTAATGAAAATAAACCTGCCCTTTAGGTCTATCTCAGAGGATAGAACTGTATAGCTAAATGATTTGTGGAGTCCTATAGAGACTCCCCCTGATCTGCTAGTGGGATTAGGACCATGAAACCAATTCTGATAATAACGGTTGGCATATTTGGGAACGGCGCCTGCTTTAAAGTGAGTCTCCTGAATCATAGCAATCATAACTCTCTTCTTATGGAGGTTGTATAAAATCTGACTCCGTTTCTCGGGTTTATTGAAACCCCTGACATTAAAAGTGCAAAACGATATGGGTGCCATTTTGAGGAATATTAGTGAGAGGGAAGCATAATCTCCCATATTCTGTCAGTACTATCTGAAATGTAGTAGGAGTATGGGGAAGGACACATGAGGGAGGGAAGACAACAAGGGGAACAATTAAACACAGAGCAGTGCACATATAAAGCATATAAATCTTATTTGGAAGAACCAACATCGTCGGTTCCAAGGGTGCTAGGTGACGACTGAGGTCTTTCGCAGCGGTGTGTGCTGCGGTCCCTGAGTGGGGTGGGGAGAAAGCAAGGACCAACCGTCTCCTTACTGGACTCCAACTTATAATAACGCAGGAATAACATTTGCTGAATATATAACAGGACAGGTGTGTGTATAGGTCTAGGAGACCTATACATAAGAAAATGGTATGCACATAATTTCTATAACAGTATAGAACAATAAACGCAACAGGAGGGTGTAGGTCCCCTCAGGTGGGTGAGCGAGAATATCCCAACAGTCAATCGTTAAGGTTAGGCTCACGTCTAGAGATCCTCTTCTGCTTAGGTGAGGTCGTCTGCCATCTTTCCCTCTGTGGGATGGGAATGGGTTGCTTCGGACTAGGCCAATCCGGCAACTCCAAAAGCGGGATATCAAACGCTGCACAGAGGTTGGCGAGGTCATCAAGGGATCTGAATACAGCTGACCTCCCTTCTTTAGTAGCGGACAATTGAAATGGATATCCCCATCTGTAAGGAATGTCCTTGGCTTTGAGTGCTGTCAGTAACGGTTTCAGTGCTTTGCGTAGCTGCAAGGTACGCCTGGCTAGATCCTGTAGAATGATGACTTCTTTGTCAGCATGCATGATTTTGCTTGCAGATCTGGCAGCTTTCAAGATGGCCTCTTTATCTTTAAAGAAATGTATACGGCATATGACATCTCTGGGGCGATTAGGATCGCTTAGTTTAGGACCAAGGGCTCTGTGGATACGATCTATTTCAAGAGATTGTCCTGGTTCTCTGGACATCAATGTATTGAAGAAGGAAGTGGCCCATTTCTCAAGATCTTGTGGTAAAATATCTTCAGGAAGGCCCCTAATGCGTAGGTTATTCCTCCTATTTCTATTTTCAATATCGTCCAGATGTGTGATGATATCTTGGATCTGAGCAGAGTGTGTCTGGATGACTTGTTGGTGTGACTCCAGGACCCCCAGTACTTGCTCCTGCATGGATTCTGCCTCCTCCACCCTCTGACCCACCTGCTTTAAGTCATGCTGCAAGGCCTCCATATCTCTTTTATGAGAAGTTTCCAGCCTGGAAAATAAGGCATCTATTTCATGCCTGGTGGGGAGGGATTTGAGGTGAACCTTCCAGTCCCAGTCCTCATCCTCTCTCTGTGGGGTTATGGATGCCCCTGACTCCAAGATCGAGGTCTGGGAGCAGCGACCTCTAGAAGAATGTCCCTGAGGTGCTGCTGAGGACGACCCTGTGTATGGCGGGGATGATGCCGCCGACGAGCCGGAGCTTGCTGCCGCAGCATAGGATGCCGGCGAACCGGTAGGTGTACCCCTCAGCTGCTGTGGTGACTCTGGGGCTTGTGGGCCTGAGTCTTCATGGTGCGTGGGGGACGCCGCTCTAACCTGTCTAGCCGCCATCTTGGGAGAGTTGTCTTCCCCTCGGTCAGTGTCTGTCTGGCTGGAGGGGACGAAGAAGCGGGAAATCGCTCCCGTTTTGCGGCGTGTCGGAGCGGGCGTCGATGTGGGTCTCCTCCTGCGACCTGTCATGTGGTCAGCGAAGCGGATGGTGTCCTGTCAGGCTGTAAAGTTGGAGTCGGTCGGGAGCCGAGGTAAAGCACGTCTTACCCGGCCATTGGTTAGCTCCGCCCCCCCAAACATACGAATTTAAAGAAAAAGTCAAAAAAAATTCCTAGAAATGAAATTGGCCCAGAAATGGGAAGCTTCCAGAAAAATGTTGAAACTGATCTCAGAAGAATAAAAGAAAAACAATTTTACAGGAAAAATTTAACCAATGGAGAAGTGTCCGCAATTAAAGAATTCCAAAAAAATGAGAAAATTACGATTCGCCCCGCAGACAAAGGGGGGGCGATCGTAATTTTGG
Organism: Bufo bufo; assembly: GCF_905171765.1. Lineage (NCBI taxonomy): Eukaryota > Metazoa > Chordata > Amphibia > Anura > Bufonidae > Bufo > Bufo bufo. The sequence continues at coordinate 769,895,885 of NC_053389.1, read as the reverse complement.
ATACCGCTAAATATATACAGGAATGCTCGAGACAATTATCTGACAAATTGACATATAAAAAGTTGGATGCAGACCCTACAAAAATATTCAATGATAAATTAGAAGAATACTGCCAGAAAGGTGCCCAGATGGGCATCTTGTCTCAACAGGAATCTGATTATATTATGGGGACGCCGGGAAGACTCCCGGTCTTCTATTGCCTTCCCAAGGTACACAAGGACATGGAGAGTCCTCCCGGCCGCCCCATAGTATCAGGGATTGGCTCTTTAACATCGAATTTATCTAGATATATTGATACATGGCTACAACCCATGGTAAAAACCACCACATCATACTTGAGGGATACTACACAAATCATCCAGATATTAGAAGGGTTAAATGTGGGAGAGGACTGGATTATGACCACACTCGATATCCAGTCCCTCTACACAGTAATAGACCATGAAGCTGGAATAAGAGCCATTAAAACCCAATTGGAAAATAGTAAGACAATAAAAAAACAACAATCAGATTTTATTTTAGAAGGTATTAAACACATCTTACAACATAATTATTTTTATTTTGAGGGATGTTTTTATCTACAGATCAGAGGAACAGCCATGGGCACCAGGTTTGCCCCCAGTTATGCAAACCTGTTCCTAGCACAATGGGAACAGGAAACTATTGATTTGCATAGAGGGGGTGACCTGGTGCTCTGGCGTCGTTATATTGACGACGTTCTTTTAATTTGGAAGGGAGATCAAGATAGTTTTAATAATTTTTTAGCAGAACTCAATGCAAACAGCTTGAATTTAGTTTTTACCCAAAATACTGGAACGACGGAAATAGAATTTTTAGATCTGGCAATTACGAGGGTAGCGGATAAATACATTTGCAAGACACATCAAAAACCTTCTGCCCGGAATGCATTTATCCTGCACTCTAGTTGTCATCTGCCCAATTGGCTGTTAAATGTACCCTTCGGACAGTTCCGTAGATTAAAACGGAATTGTACCGAAGAGGTTCAATTTGAATTAGAAGCAATGCACCTGAGAGATAAATTCCTGGCCAAACAATACCCAACCAATATACTAGAAAGTTCATTGGAAAAAGTCAGGAAACTACCGAGGAGCTCATTATTAACTGTCAAAACAGCAGAGCAAAATGAAGTAGACTCCCAATTCAGGATTATCCTTCCATACACAACACAAAGAAGAAAGGTGGAGGAAATCATTAAACGGCATTGGCACCACCTACTACAAGACAAAACAATAGGTAGGATAATACCAATTAAACCACAAATAATATATACTAGAGCTGCCAATTTAGGGATAAAAGTAGCTCCATCGATCAAAACTAGAAAGAGAGCTACATTGAATACCGGGAGACTAACGAATCTAAAAGGTTTTTACAAATGCGGACAGTGCAGTTGTTGCAAAATTACAAGAAATTCTAGGAATACTAAGACGGTATCTTCCACGCAAAATTCCTTTGTGTGGGAGATTGAACAATTCCTGACATGTAACTCTGTGAGCGTGATTTATCTAGCACAATGTCCGTGCTCAAGACAATATATTGGACGGACGAAAAGGGCCTTGAGAGTGAGGATATCGGAACACATTTCCAATATCAAGAAGGGGTACGATAAACACTCACTCTCAAGGCACTTTAAAGAAGCTCATGGACAGGACCCCACAGGTCTGTCCTTTGTAGCGCTAGAAAAAATTGACAAACACTGGAGAGGTGGAAACCATATAGAGTGGATGTCTAGGGCAGAATCCAAACAAATATATAACTTTGGAAGTTTGATACCAGTGGGCTTAAACGCAGAACTGGAAATTTTTGGATTCCTATAGATTAGTTAGTGTGCCCCTCATCCAATTGGGAATCACATGGTTGGCCGTTTAACGGCACTGTGGTCCCCTCTTGTTTAATGTGCACGCTACCTTTTACGTCATTCTCCTATATTAATACCAACATTGCAAGAGAGATAAGAATAGAATTTATGGAGGATGAGGACCTTTACCATACAGACGTCATTGACTAGCTTGTATCTGTTATATATCATTATATATTTTTTAATTATTTATAAACTTCTGATCTCCTGGGATATTGTCACGGAACCATGAACCAGACGTACAACAAGAGATAAGTGAAAATAAGAAGGCTTTATTGAAAATAAAGCTGTAAAGCAAAAGTCCAAACGGATGGTGAAACCGAGCAGAGTCTTTGCGAAGCCAGAGGTCAGGAACCAGAAGGGTAGTCAGACGAAGCCAGGATCAGGAACCAGCAGGGTAGTCAGACGAAGCCAGGATCAGGAACCAGCAGGGTAGTCAGACGAAGCCAGGATCAGGAACCAGCAGGGTAGTCAGACGAAGCCAGGATCAGGAACCAGAAGCAGCAGCAGTCTTAGAAGCATGTGAACACAAGGGGACCAAGCAAGGAACTGAAGCCACAGACCTCCTATATATATGAGCTAGGCATCCAGCTCCTCCCAGGGGAAGGAGGAGCCGCAGGGTGGAAGGCTACAAGAAACCCAGAAACCAAGATGGCCGCCAGCACATGTCAAACGAAGGAGAGCAGCAAGCAGGTAAGACCATGACAGTACCTCCCCCTCAAGGGCCCCTCCTCCGCGGAGCACAAAACGGTTTCTGAGGGAAGCGTGCGTGGAAGGCTCGGAGCAAGGCAGGAGCATGGACATCTGCGGAGGGAACCCAGGAACTCTCCTCTGGACCATAACCACGCCAATGGACCAAAAACTGCAACCGACCGCGGACCAGGCGTGAGTCCAGGATATTGTTAACCTCATATTCCTCACGATTGCCCACTTGGACCGGACGAGGCCGAGGAACCGAGGAAGTGAAACGATTACACACCAGTGGCTTCAACAGGGAGACATGAAACACGTTGGAGATCCGCATGCCAGGAGGAAGCGCAAGGGCATAGGCTACCGGGTTTACCCTGCGAAGCACTCGGAAGGGACCAACAAAGCGAGGCGCCAGCTTGGGAGTGGGCACTCGAAGGTTGAGGTTGCGGGTGGACAACCATACACGGTCTCCGACCTGGTAGGAAGGAGCAGGCGCTCGTCTGCGATCAGCCTGGAGTCTCTGGCGCTGCGCAGAGACCTCAAGGGACTTCTGGATCTGTACCCAAGAAGCACGTAGGACGGAAAGGTGATCCTCCACAGCCGGAATATCCTGGGGAGAGAATACCTCCGGTAACACGGCAGGTTGGAACCCATAATTGGCCATGAAGGGAGACGTCCCAGAGGAAGAGTTCACCGCCGTGTTCCTGGCAAACTCAGCCCAAGGCAGGAGGTCAACCCAATTGTCTTGGTGATCGGAGACATAGCAACGAAGGAATTGTGCAGAGGGCAACTTCTTGAGAGGAACACAGTGGCACATTTTGGAAAACCGATCCACAATCATGAGAATGACCGTATGGCCTCGGGATGCAGGGAGGTCCACAATGAAATCCATCCCCAGGTGTGACCATGGGCGCTCCCCGGTGGCTATGGGTTGCAGAAGGCCCAACGGAAGGTGCCGAGGGGACTTACTCTGGGCACAAACGGAGCATGCCGCTACATATGCGGCGATGTCGGAACGTAGGGAAGGCCACCAGAACAGACGTGAAACAGCCCAGGACAGCTGATTCTTTCCAGGATGCCCCGCGGTCTTGGAGTTATGGTAGGTTCGCAACAACCGAGTGCGCAACTCCTCAGGCACAAAACATCTGCCGTTGGGTCTCCCAGAGGGAGCACCAGATTGAGCCGCCAAAATCTGCTCACCCAGGGGAGAGGTCAGGCTGGTGCGAATGGCGGCCAGGATCTGATTCGGAGGTATGACCGAAGTCGGAATCGACTCCTCCCTGGACAGCTCGGAGTACTGCCGTGATAAGGCATCCGCCCTGATGTTCTTGGAACCGGGTAGGTAGGAGACCACGTAATTAAAACGTGACAAGAACAGAGCCCATCTGGCCTGACGTGGTGTCAATCTCTTGGCCTCAGAAAGGTAGGTCAGATTCTTGTGGTCCGTCAGGATGAGAACCGGAACCACCGAACCCTCGAGCAAGTGCCTCCATTCTTTAAGGGCCTGCACGATGGCCAATAACTCCCTCTCACCAATCTGATAGTTGCACTCCGCGGAAGACAGTTTCCGGGAGTAAAACCCACAAGGAAGCAGAGGACCCTCTGGTGTTCTACGCTGAGACAGAAGGGCACCTACTCCCGTCTCAGACGCGTCCACCTCGAGGACAAAGGGCAACCCAGGGTTGGGATGCGACAGAATCGGAGCCGACACAAAGGCGGACTTTAGGGCCTCAAAAGCTCGGATGGCCTCGAGCGGCCAGGCCTGGGAATTACTGCCCTTCCTGGTCAGATCCGTGAGAGGCTTGGCCAGCATGGAAAAGTCCCTGATGAACTTCCGATAATAATTGGCGAAGCCCAAAAAGCGCTGCAGGGAACGAAGACCACTGGGCTGGGGCCACTGTAAGACAGCCGAAACCTTCTCAGGATCCATGGAGAACCCCTCAAGGGAAATGATGTAACCTAAGAAGGTTACCTGGGATCGGTGAAATTCGCATTTCTCAAGCTTACCGAACAGCTTGTTCTCTCGTAACCGTTGCAACACTCGTCTGACATCCAGAATGTGGGCCTCCATGGATTCAGAATATACCAAGATGTCATCCAAATAGACTACCACACACTGCTGCAACAGGTCACGGAAAACATCGTTGATGAATTCCTGAAAGACTGCGGGCGCATTGCACAACCCAAAGGGCATAACCAAGGATTCGTAATGACCGGTCCTGGTGTTAAACGCGGTCTTCCACTCATCGCCCGCCTTGATCCTTACCAGGTTATATGCCGCCCTCAGGTCGAGTTTGGTAAAGACCGTGGCCCCTTTAAGGCGATCGAACAGCTCGGAAATCAAGGGTATCGGGTAAGCGTTCTTGATCGTGATGCGATTGAGACCCCTGTAATCGATGCAAGGCCTCAACTCACTGCCCTTCTTTTTCACAAAGAAAAATCCAGCCCCTGCCGGGGACGAAGATTTGCGAATGTGTCCGCGTGAAAGCGCCTCCCTCACGTACTCCTCCATGGCCTCATTCTCCGCTACCGACAGTGGATAGACTTTGCCACGAGGAGGAACGGCACCAGATTGTAACTCTATGGCACAATCGTATGGGCGGTGCGGAGGTAGGGCAACCGCGCGCACCTTATCGAATACATCCCGGTACTCCTCGTATTCAGGAGGCAACAGAGAGTCCGAGGAAGTACACAGCAACTTGACAGACCCATGGATGCAACTAGCCCCACACTGCGGTGACCACGAGAGGATCTCGACCGATCTCCAATCGAAAGTCGGATTATGCTTCTGGAGCCAGGGGTACCCCAAGACCACCGAGTAGTGTGGAGACGAAATAACCTGGAGGCAGACCGACTCTCTGTGAACGGCACCAATGGCTATCCCCACTGGAAGGGTCTCAGGAGTCACGTGTGGCGGCAGAAGGGGTCTGCCGTCTATCGCCTCAAGAGCCAGTGGGGAACCTCAAGCCTGCAGAGGAATGGAATTGGCGGCAGCGAACACACTATCAATGAACAAACCACCAGCACCAGAGTCCACCAACGCCTGGGTCGTCACCGAGCCCCCGGCCCAGGAGAGGACAACAGTGATCAGTGGTTTGTCAACACGGGAAACCGGGGACGAGGAGACTCCACCCAAGATCTGCCCCCGACAGGATCTCAGGGTACGAGCGTTTCCCGGACGGTTCGGACATGCCAACCGAAAATGCCCACCGAGACCACAGTACATGCATCGGCCCTCGCGTCTCCGGAGTGCCCTCTCCCCCTCGGACAGGCGAGCAAACCCCAGCTGCATGGGTTCACCCCCAGACCAGTCATCCCCAGGAGGCGTGGGAGGAGAGGGAGGCACGGGTGGGACAGCAAACGTAGGCACCAATCTGTTAGAAGACCTCCGCAGGTTCTCCTTAAAGGAAGGTCTCTCCCTGAGTCTGGTGTCAATCAAAATCAGGAAAGAAATAAGAGACTCGAGCTCAACTGGTAGGTCCTTAGCTGCAACCTCATCCTTCAAGGCATCCGAGAGACCATGAGAGAAAGCAGCGACCAGAGCCTCATTATTCCAGCCCACCTCTGCTGCCAGGGTGCGAAACTCAATGGCGTATTCAGCTACGGATCGTGAACCCTGTCTGATGGACATAAGGAGCTTCGCAGCAGAGGCAGCACGAGCCGGCACATCGAATACCTTCCGAAGAGAAGCAACAAAACCGGAAAACTCGGCAACCACCGGATTGTTGTTCTCCCATAAAGGGCTGGCCCAGGCCAAGGCCTTGTCCGAGAGCAGCGAGATCAAGAAGCCCACCTTTGATCTCTCAGTAGGAAAGGCATGTGGCAGCAACTCGAAATAAATGCCCACCTGGTTAAGGAAACCTCGGCACTGAGTTGGCTCTCCCCCAAAGCGCTGTGGAAGAGGGGCAGAACCGGTCATACCCCGAAACACCGCAGGCGCAACAACAGGTGTCGGGGTAGACTCTGGCGCAACAACCGGAGCGGCAGTAGGAGCGAGCCCAGGAGCGACAACCGACCCATCGGCAACGGGAGCGAAATGAGCCGTGCGTTCAAGCAGGGTTTGCAACGCCACAGCGAACCGACCCAACAGGTGATCCTGCTGATCAAGTCTGGCAACCAGCGTGGGTAGCGAGGATGGCCCTGTACCGTCAGAATTCATGGCTTGGTCCTAATGTCACGGAACCATGAACCAGACGTACAACAAGAGATAAGTGAAAATAAGAAGGCTTTATTGAAAATAAAGCTGTAAAGCAAAAGTCCAAACGGATGGTGAAACCGAGCAGAGTCTTTGCGAAGCCAGAGGTCAGGAACCAGAAGGGTAGTCAGACGAAGCCAGGATCAGGAACCAGCAGGGTAGTCAGACGAAGCCAGGATCAGGAACCAGCAGGGTAGTCAGACGAAGCCAGGATCAGGAACCAGCAGGGTAGTCAGACGAAGCCAGGATCAGGAACCAGAAGCAGCAGCAGTCTTAGAAGCATGTGAACACAAGGGGACCAAGCAAGGAACTGAAGCCACAGACCTCCTATATATATGAGCTAGGCATCCAGCTCCTCCCAGGGGAAGGAGGAGCCGCAGGGTGGAAGGCTACAAGAAACCCAGAAACCAAGATGGCCGCCAGCACATGTCAAACGAAGGAGAGCAGCAAGCAGGTAAGACCATGACAGATATATTGAAAACTGTTTTTAACAATTTTTATAAATTTAATATATTGATCATTATTATGTGTTTTTACATTGGAGAATGACTGCGTTTGGGTAGACTTATATTAAACAAGAGGTTGCGGTTCGGATGCCATGAAAAACGCACATGCGATTTTAAAACCGCACTAGAAACGCACCAAAAACCGCATCAGGAGGAAAAGCGATTCCAGCCCAGATTTTGGGGACTGCTGAGGATGATATAAAAGGAGGAGACTCAAGAACAGGGATATAGCTACTGAGGAAGAGGATTGAAGTCCTCGAAACGCGTTTAGCGTTATATCCCTGCCAACAAGAAGCCTCTGGATATGACCAACGAAATTTGAAGTATTTTTTACAAGTGGAGCGCTCCATTCATATACTTACTCTGCAACTCTCACCAGATCTTCGGATTGAAATTGTCAAATCCCGCGATAACTCAGGTACATCACGTGCCAAACATCGGAGAGCGGGGACGCTGAGAGCGAGCAGCGGCGAGCTAAGCAGACGGCCGGAGTTTCGTTCTGCTGTCACCAGATCTTCGGATTGAAATCGTCAAATCCCGCGATAACTCAGGTACATCACGTGCCAAACATCGGAGAGCGGGGGACGCCGAGAGCGAGCAGCGGCGAGCTAAGCAGACAGCCGGAGTTTCGTTCTGGTGGGTAAGCTGTACAATTACCCTGTAAATGAATTACATATCCAAAAACTGAAATCTACAAGACTTACCCAAATAAGAGCTGCTGAAGCAAATCATAGAGAGGTAGAGATTATACCCCAGCAGTTATTAATACAGCTTGTGGACTTGGCTGCATTTCTCATTTCATTTAAAGTGACAGTATCCTTGTTATATTTAATTGGAAACATATCACGCAAACAGGCAAAGAAATACTACATCTTTCCAAGAGACTTCATTCTTGTGCGGTTTATGATCCAATTGAACAGTTTATTGTTTTTTACTATTTATTTTTTAGGTGGATTTTTAACTATTTGTTTTAAGATAACATGTATTTTACTGTTTAAATAGCGGTATAGTCATAATAAATTGTTGTTTGATGTGATTGAGTGAGCAGTCTTTCGGCTAGAGCACCCCTACCTCACTGAGGAGGGTGGTGAGCTATCCACATATTCTTCTATAACTAAGAAGAGATAACTGTATCCTTCCGCCTCATCCTGGACTATTTTCAAATATATAACTTTGGTAAGACTATTAAAACAAATAACAGGGATCTAGGATCTTAAATGGGAAGGACTTGACGTCTTTCCGGTGGGAATCCATCACTTAGCTTGGCGAATAATGTTCTATCAATATATATATATATATATATATATATATATATATATATGCAATCATTTAATGCTTTGCTAGATTATGAGTCTAGATTCTTCTGCAGGTAGAATGAAGCCTCACAATATCCTAAGACTACATCTCAATATGGAGATGATCAATGAATTAATTTATTTATTTATTCGCCAATCTAGATGGTATAATTTCACCCACACTATCAAATTAGTCTTAATAAAATGAAATATCATTTCCTGTGTCTCTTACCAAGTCCTAGTAGGAATCTCACTTCTGCTCCTAGGAAAGCTGGGTGGTCCATCATAGCACATCTCACCATGGCTTCCATCTTGATAGACCTCAACTTCTCCTCTCCTTCCTTCTCTCCTTTCTCCTTTTTTTTACCTTCCCTCTATGGCTTATGATCCCAAACTTATCAGTTAGACACACCTTCCTAGTTTGGGAACTTTCCAATCATTGTCGGATGGGCGTGACCATTGATAAAAATTGTGACATCATAACCCTACCCAGAATGCACTTTTGCTACTGTTGTAATGTCACCTACTGATACCTAGGTGGCACTGCTGTATAAGCTATCTGCATCATAGTATAAAGGGTTAACTTATATACAGTCTTGTGAAAAAATTAGGACACCCTTTGAAAGCATGTGGTTTTTTGTAACATTTTTAATAAATGGTTATTTCATCTCCGTTTCAACAATACAGAGAGATTAAAGTAATCCGACTAAACAAAGAAAACTGAAGAAAAGTCTTTTCAAGATCTTCTGTAAATGTCATTCTACAAAAATGCCTATTCTAACTGAGGAAAAAGATAGGACACCCTTGCCCCTAATAGCGAGTGTTACCTCCTTTGGCTGAAATAACTGCAGTGAGACGGTTCTTGTAGCCATCTACCAGTCTTCGACATCGGTCTGAGGAAATTTTACCCCACTCCTCAATGCAGAACTTTTTCAGCTGTGAGATGTTTGAGGGGTTTCTTGCACGTACAGCCCTTTTCAAGTCACCCCACAGCATCTCAATGGGATTCAAATCTGGACTTTGACTTGGCCATTCCAGGACTCTCCATTTCTTCTTTTTCAGCCAATCTTTGGTTGATTTACTAGTATGTTTTGGGTCATTGTCATGTTGCATGGTCCAGTTCCGCTTCAGCTTTAATTTTCTAACTGATGGTCTCACATGTTCTTCAAGCACCTTCTGATACACAGTAGAATTCATCGTGGATTCTATGATGGTGAGCTGACCAGGTCCTGCTGCAGCAAAGCAGCCCCAAACCATGACACTTCCACCTCCATGCTTCACAGTTGGTATGAGGTTCTTTTCTTGGAATGCTGTGTTTGGTTTACGCCAAACATGTCCTCTGCTGTTGTGTCCAAATAATTCAATTTTGGACTCATCTGTCCAAAGAACATTATTCCAGAAGTCCTGGTCTTTGTCAACTTTATCGCTGGCAAATGTCAGTCTGGCCTCGATGTTTCTCTTGGAAAGCAAAGGTTTCCTCCTTGCACACCTCCCATGCAAGTTAAACTTGTACAGTCTCTTTCTGATTGTAGAGGCATGTACTTCTACATCAACAGTAGCCAGAGCCTGCTGTAGTTCTCGAGATGACACTTTAGGGTTTTTGGATACCTCTTTTAGCATCTTGCGGTCTGCTCTTGGGGTGAACTTGCTGGGGCGACCAGTCCTGGGCATGTTGGCAGTTGTTTTGAAAGCCCTCCACTTGTAGACTATGTTCCGGACAGTGGAATGGCTGATTTCAAAATCTTTTGAGATCTTTTTAAATCCCTTCCCAGACTCATAGGCTGCTACAATCTTTTTTCTGAAGTCCTCTGACAGCTCTTTTGCTCTCACCATGGTGCTCACTCTCACTTCAACAGTCAGGAGCACACCAAACTAAATGTCTGAGGTTTAAATAGGGCAAGCCTCATTCAACATGCAGAGTAACGATCTACTAATTATGTGCACCTGGTGTGATATACCTGTGTGAGATCTGAGCCAATTTAAGAGGGAATACATGTGAGGGTGTCCTATCTTTTTCCTCAGTTAGAATAGGCATTTTTGTAGAATGACAATTACAGAAGATCTTGAAAAGACTTTTCTTCAGTTTTCTTTGTTTAGTTGGATTACTTTAATCTCTCTGTATTGTTGAAACGGAGATGAAATAACCATTTATTAAAAATGTTACAAAAAACCACATGCTTTCAAAGGGTGTCCTAATTTTTTCACATGACTGTAAGTCTGAATATACATTTTGACCTTAGAAGCTTTAATTCAAAGCCATAGGGATTAATTCTGACACTTGTAGCAATTAGAGACAGACCTCTAGGCGTCTCTTTTGAATGTTTCTCACACTTAATTTATGGATCGTAAATGGCTTATTTTCTCACAGAGATATCAGTACCTCCTCTGTCATACCAAAGATGTGATTAACCACCTCCGGACCGCTGTACGCACAGACGCGTCCTGGAGGTGGTTGATTCATTCCGAGTGGACGCATATACGCGTCATCTCGCGAGACGCGAGATTTCCTGTGAACGCGCGCACACAGGCGCGCGCGCTCACAGGAACGGAAGGTAAGAGAGTTGATCTCCAGCCTGCCAGCGGCGATCGTTCGCTGGCAGGCTGGAGATGTGTTTTTTTTAACCCCTAACAGGTATATTAGACGCTGTTTTGATAACATACCTGCTAATATACCTGCTACCTGGTCCTCTGGTGGTCCCCTTTGTTTGGATCGACCACCAGAGGACACAGGTAGCTCAGTAAAGTAGCACCAAGCACCACTACACTACACTACACCCCCCCCGTCACTTATTAACCCCTTATTAGCCCCTGATCACCCCATATAGACTCCCTGATCACCCCATATAGACTCCCTGATCACCCCCCTGTCATTGATTACCCCCCTGTCATTGATCAACCCCCTGTAAAGCTCCATTCAGATGTCCGCATGATTTTTACGGATCCACTGATAGATGGATCGGATCCGCAAAACGCATCCGGACGTCTGAATGAAGCCTTACAGGGGCGTGATCAATGACTGTGGTGATCACCCCATATAGACTCCCTGATCACCCCCCTGTCATTGATTACCCCCCTGTCATTGATTACCCCCCTGTAAAGCTCCATTCAGACGTCCGCATGATTTTTACGGATCCACTGATAGATGGATCCGATCCGCAAAACGCATCCGGACGTCTGAATGAAGCCTTACAGGGGCATGATCAATGACTGTGGTTATCACCCCATATAGACTCCCTGATCACCCCCCTGTCATTGATCACCCCCCTGTCATTGATCACCCCCCTGTAAAGCTCCATTCAGATGTCCGCATGATTTTTACGGATCCACTGATAGATGGATCGGATCCGCAAAACGCATCCGGACGTCTGAATGAAGCCTTACAGGGGCATGATCAATGACTGTGGTGATCACCCCATATAGACTCCCTGATCACCCCCCTGTAAAGCTCCATTCAGATGTCCGCATGATTTTTACGGATCCACTGATAGATGGATCGGATCCGCAAAACGCATCCGGACGTCTGAATGAAGCCTTACAGGGGCATGATCAATGACTGTGGTTATCACCCCATATAGACTCCCTGATCACCCCCCTGTCATTGATCACCCCCCTGTCATTGATCACCCCCCTGTCATTGATCACCCCCCTGTCATTGATCACCCCCCCTGTCATTGATCACCCCTCTGTAAGGCTCCATTCAGACATTTTTTTGGCCCAAGTTAGCGGAATTATTTTTTTTTTTTCTTACAAAGTCTCATATTCCACTAACTTGTGACAAAAAATAAAATCTCACATGAACTCACCATACCCCTCACGGAATCCAAATGCGTAAAAATTTTTAGACATTTATATTCCAGACTTCTTCTCACGCTTTAGGGCCCCTAGAATGCCAGGGCAGTATAAATACCCCACATGTGACCCCATTTCGGAAAGAAGACACCCCCAGGTATTCCGTGAGGGGCATATTGAGTCCATGAAAGATTGAAATTTTTGTCCCAAGTTAGCGGAACGGGAGACTTTGTGAGAAAAAAATAAAAAATATCAATTTCCGCTAACTTGTGCCAAAAAAATAAAATTTCTATGAACTCGCCATGCCCCTCATTGAATACCTTGGGGTGTCTTCTTTCCAAAATGGGGTCACATGTGGGGTATTTATACTGCCCTGGCATTCTAGGGGCCCCAAAGCGTGAGAAGAAGTCTGGCATCCAAATGTCTAAAAATGCCCTCCTAAAGGGAATTTGGGCCCCTTTGCGCATCTAGGCTGCAAAAAAGTGTCACACATCTGGTATCGCCGTACTCAGGAGAAGTTGGGGAATGTGTTTTGGGGTGTCATTTTACATATACCCATGCTGGGTGAGATAAATATCTTGGTCAAATGCCAACTTTGTATAAAAAAATGGGAAAAGTTGTCTTTTGCCAAGATATTTCTCTCACCCAGCATGGGTATATGTAAAAAGACACCCCAAAACACATTCCCCAACTTCTCCCGAGTACGGAGATACCAGATGTGTGACACTTTTTTGCAGCCTAGGTGGGCAAAGGGGCCCATATTCCAAAGAGCACCTTTCGGATTTCACTGGTCATTTACCTACTTACCACACATTAGGGCCCCTGGAAAATGCCAGGGCAGTATAACTACCCCACAAGTGACCCCATTTTGGAAAGAAGACACCCCAAGGTATTCCGTGAGGGGCATGGCGAGTTCCTAGAATTTTTTTTTTTTTGTCACAAGTTAGTGGAAAATGATGATTTTTTTTTTTTTTTTTTTTCATACAAAGTCTCATATTCCACTAACTTGTGACAAAAAATAAAAACTTCCATGAACTCACTATGCCCATCAGCGAATACCTTGGGGTCTATTCTTTCCAAAATGGGGTCACTTGTGGGGTAGGTATAATGCCCTGGTATTTTAGGGGCCCAAATGTGTGGTAAGGAGTTTGAAATCAAATTCTGTAAAAAATGACGAGTGAAATCCGAAAGGTGCTCTTTGGAATATGGGCCCCTTTGCCCACCTAGGCTGGAAAAAAGTGTCACACATCTGGTATCTCCGTACTCAGGAGAAGGTGGGGAATGTGTTTTGGGGTGTCATTTTACATATACCCATGCTGGGTGAGATAAATATCTTGGTCAAATGCCAACTTTGTATAAAAAAATGGGAAAAGTTGTCTTTTGCCAAGATATTTCTCTCACCCAGCATGGGTATATGTAAAAAGACACCCCAAAACACATTCCCCAACTTCTCCCGAGTACGGAGATACCAGATGTGTGACACTTTTTTGCAGCCTAGGTGGGCAAAGGGGCCCATATTCCAAAGAGCACCTTTCGGATTTCACTCGTCATTTTTTACAGAATTTGATTTCAAACTCCTTACCACACATTTGGGCCCCTAGAATGCCAGGGCAGTATAACTACCCCACAAGTGACCCCATTTTGGAAAGAAGAGACCCCAAGGTATTTCGTGATGGGCATAGTGAGTTCATGGAAGTTTTTATTTTTTGTCACAAGTTAGTGGAATATGAGACTTTGTAAGAAAAAAAAAAAAAAAAAAAAATCATCATTTTCCGCTAACTTGTGACAAAAAATAAAAAGTTCTATGAACTCACTATGCCCATCAGCGAATACCTTAGGGTGTGTACTTTCCGAAATGGGGTCATTTGTGGGGTGTTTGTACTGTCTGGGCATTGTAGAACCTCAGGAAACATGACAGGTGCTCAGAAAGTCAGAGCTGCTTCAAAAAGCGGAAATTCACATTTTTGTACCATAGTTTGTAAACGCTATAACTTTTACCCAAACCATTTTTTTTTTACCCAAACATTTTTTTTTTATCAAAGACATGTAGAACAATAAACTTAGAGCAAAATTTATATATGGATGTCGTTTTTTTTGCAAAATTTTACAACTGAAAGTGAAAAATGTCATTTTTTTGCAAAAAAATCGTTAAATTTCGATTAATAACAAAAAAAGTAAAAATGTCAGCAGCAATGAAATACCACCAAATGAAAGCTCTATTAGTGAGAAGAAAAGGAGGTAAAATTCATTTGGGTGGTAAGTTGCATGACCGAGCAATAAACGGTGAAAGTAGTGTAGGTCAGAAGTGTAAAAAGTGGCCTGGTCTTTCAGGGTGTTTAAGCACTGGGGGCTGAGGTGGTTAATTGTTACAAAACACACATCTTCACAGACACTCTTCTTGAGACAGATATTCCCCTAATGAGAAATATATATATAATATACTGGATACATGTTGTCTTCGTAACATATAACAATATAATATAAACAAATATATATGTTCTACTGATTGTCATATGCTAAGGACTAAGGCTCATTAAATGAATATATGAATTATATATTTTGTTTCATTAATAAATGCCTAATTGTATAGGTAATTATCACCAGCTGCATAAAGCTTATCTTTTACTCCCGTCATAAATTTAAGTAAGTAAACAAGGCGGATTCTTCTCAGACTGGTACATTCATGGGAAGGATAACTGATGCTTTGTGTGACCTTAATTTGGCCTACTCAAGACATACAAAATTGCAACTATAGTTGAGCATGGCTCTTAAAGGCAATGAACATCCATTTTGACAATAATGAATTGGATATGAATGCATTTACCTATGAAAAGGCCCAACAAAGTACAAGGATTGGACTGCAGAGGACTGGGGTAAAGTTATTTTTTCTGGTGACCCCCCCCCCTTCAGACCAGAAAAGAAAAAGTGAGCGTTACCATGAGTCCTGTGTCATGCCAACAGTAAAGCATCCTGAGACCATTTATGTGTGGGGCTGCTTCTCATCCTAAGAAGCTCGCTTACTCACAATTTTAGCTAAGAACACTGCCAAAAATAAAGAATGGGATCAAAACATCCTCCAACTTCTCTCAACCATCCAGGAGCAATGCGGTGATAACTAAGTGGCTCGGTGAACAAAACATTGAATTTTTGTGTCCATGACCAGGAAACTTCCCGGATCCCCATACCATTGAGAAAAGCAGATGGACAAAAAAAAAAAACTAAGCACTGATTAGGCAAGAATGGGTTACCGCCAGCCCAGAAGCTGATATCCAGCATGCCAGGGTGAACTGCAGAAGTCTTGAAAAATAAGAGTCTACGCTGGAAAGTTGAAAAGTTAAAGACGTTTAAAAACATGCTTATTTGTCCTTCAGTATACCATAGAAACATCACAAAAAGGTTGCAAAACACTAAACCAGCTAACTTTATGAAAACCAAAATTTGTCAGTCTCAAAATTTTTGTCCCTGTCCACAGCGGAAGTGACGTCCCATCCATAGCCCAGGCTGGGAACCTACTAAAGGACATGATGTTGGTGGAAGCAGGATCTTCAGAAGAGGAGCGTCATGTGACTCGGTTCACCAAGAAGCCAATCTACACAATTTTGTAACAGTAGATTAGAATATTTCTTCCACAGGTAAATGATGAGCAGAAGGCAACTGCCCTAGAGCAGAAGGAGCGCCATAGCCGCCAGGTGCCTGCTGTTTCATTACAGCAGACACCTGCGGCCAATGTCCGCAATTGGCAGTAATGTCGACCACAGACATTTAACCCATCATATGTGAGAGGGCTAAAGCGGAGATCGGGGAAGGCGTTCATACATAGTAATGAACCTGAGCCTTTAATAGGCTTCCAGGCTTAATACTTGAATATTACACTTCAAACCAGCAGGTGGCAGCAATTGGGGACCTAACAAAAAGTAAAAAAAAGTTTTTTTTAAAAACAACAACATCATGGACATCGCCAAATGCAAAAATGCCGGTACTTTTAAAATATAAAAAAAAACATCCCAGATGGTGAATGGCGTAATGGAAAATTAAAATGGCTGATTCGCCTTTTTTTTAGCACTTTTACTTCCTCCCAAAAATTGAATAAAAAGTGATCAAAAAGTCATACATAACCCAAAGTGGTATAAGCAAAAACTACAGATCGTGCCGCAAAAAATGAGTCCCTACACATCTATGTAGACTTAACACAAAAAAAAAGTAATGGGGGTCCGAATACAGCAATGACATGAAAAAAGTAATTTTTTCAAAAGTATATTTTTTTTCAGTATTAAAACGCAAGAAAAAAACTATACATATGTGGTATCGCCATAATCATACTGACCTGGAGAATGAAGAGCACAAGTCAGTTTTACTGCATAGTGAACGCCATAAAAACAAAACCTGTAAAACTGGCGTAATTGCATTTTTTTTTTCAAATTCCACCACATTTAGAATTTTTTCCCACTTTCTGCTACATTGTATGCAATATTAAATGGTGGCATTAGAAAGAACAACTTGTCCTGCAAAAAAAACAAGCCCTCATACTGCTATGTGAACAGAAAAATAAATGGCTCCGGGAAGGCAGGGAGTGAAAAACGAAAATGGAAAATCACTGCATCAGGAAAGGGTTAAAGGGGTTGTCCCATGAAACATATTCAGCATTTTTTCAATCCAGCACCTGGATCTGAATACTTTTATAATTTAGTGTAATTAGAAATTTTGTATAGCCACTGAATTATTGTATCTGTATAGCGCCACCTGCTGTTTGTTTTTTGTTTTTTATTTCTCCATCCACCTCGGTGACATTGCTGAACTGCCACCAGCCCGAACAACTGAAGTTGTGACAATTGCAGGAAGAATGCTGCAGCAGAAAGGACACCCCTCCCCCCAAGCTGTGATAGGGAACAAGGCCTGTGTCAGCACCCGGCATACTCAGGCAAGTGCCGGGCACCATTGCTCCTGGGGATTCTCCAATTAGGCGAGGTGAGGCGATCGCCTCTGGCAGCGCAGCCTTGGAGATAAGTGGGCAGCAGCGACAGCAGGGCTAAGGAAAATGAGCACTTCCGTTGTGGAAGCGCTCATCTCTCTACATTCATCTGTATCGCTATTCTCAGGATAGCGATGCAGTTGGCTGCTGTGGCGGGGCAGGGGAGAGGCGTATCCCTTCCCTGTTTGTTTTATAGGCAGCAGGCTTGAAGCCTGTCAGAGGCCAGCACAATTACGTCATCATCGTTGCGCCGCCTAGGCCAAGCAGCGTACATCTTGAGTCACAGGCCAGAACAGGCCTGCATCGCATAGCTGCCAGCGTGGAGGTAAGTGTTAGTGTAATTTGGCACAATGCTGTTGGGTGCACTATGGGGAGGGAGCACTATGGGGGCACTATATAGGGGCACTTTTACTGACACATTATGGAGGGCACTATGGAGAAGGGCAGGACAGAAGCACTATGGGGGCATCTACTGGGGCACTAAGAAGGGGTATTTTATACTGGCACTGTCACGGTGGGGAGTGGAGGAAACTCCCCATCGTACAATCCGGACCCGGTGGATAAGCAACTAGGCCTGAGGCTGGGATAAGGGAGTAGGTCACCTCCTATTGCTTCCCTAACCCTCGCTCTAACTCCTACCCGTATGAGTGGGCCTGGGTGGTAGGACGGCTCATACCTAGGACCCTGAGTCGCCCTGATAATCCCTCAAATAGAGAAAGGGCTGAGACGACCTGTTCATCCCAGACACAGATGAACAGGAGTCTCCACGGGCCTAGCTGCAAGGAAACAGTGGAGACCGTATACAGCAACTGGATTGGCAGCCACCACAACTGGAGCCTGTGCATAAGTACTGGTGCCCACACATCACACAGACACAGTACAGACAACTATATCCAGGTATCCAGAACACCAGTTACTGCCTGGACCCGCATGAAAACAGGACACATGGCATCCCCAGGCAGAGCTGCATACAGAATTGTAGTTCCCCCTCCAGGGAACCCTGACACCCCCTTCCGGAGGACACACAGATAGTCAGCAGGATGTCAAGCAAACATGCTGGACAACAAACACCACCAGACATGTAACAACAACCAGACATAGCACCTACCCATACAAACACCACACATAAAGTAGGGTAGTGAAGGGAAGGAGAAACTGGGATGACATGGGAGACACATCGCTAAAGACCTTGATGTTCCACAGGGTGGCCCTCAAGCACTGGGCAGATGGAATAACCCGGACATTAGCAAAGCTCCAGCACCAACAAAGGCTGGAGGACAACTGACTCCAGCCAAAAGGCCCCAGGCTAAATAAACCTAAGTGGCCACACCTAGCCAAGAAGTTAACCCCTCCAGCACCAGAAAGGGAGTGTCACCGCCAGTTCTGTGAGAAGGTCTGGCAGACGTTCTTCTCTACCTCTTGTATGATGTTCTTTGTTTTGGTTTTACTTTCTCATCTCCTTTCCTTCTGCCAGGTGTCACTTATTTAGACTAATCGTCTTCCTTTATATTCCCTCCCATACTGCCTCACTTTGCGGTTTATACTACTTCCTGGATGAAGTGTTCACTGCTGGAGGCTGCTTCTGCTGTTTGCTCAGATAAGTCCTTTTACTTTATTGTGTTTCCTTGCTGGCTTGATTCTAGGTGACCCTGACTCCGTCCGTATTAAGTGCAGGGAGCCGGTGGTCGTGTCCCCTCACTATTATAGGGTTTTCAGGTGTCACACAGACTTAGGTACGTGGGCATGCAATCATCTACCATCGAGACCCTTGCATGTGCATAGCAGTCAGGAAGAGCCCTTAGGGTTTTATAGGGCTCACCTATAAGCTCCTTAGTTTGGGATCAAGCCAGTCGCTCGTTTATTCATAAGTTCCAGCTATCTGCAAACTTCACCCGTGACAGAGAGAGAACTAAGATATAAGGGGCAGTGCACAAACAACACGTTGCCCCAGGCAACAGCATGCAAGGCAAACGTGTCACGGCGTACAGCAACAAAACCGTAACACAGCCATGACAGGCACATTATGGGGGACACTATGAGGACATCTACTGGGGTACTATATAGGGGCATTTTGTACTGGCACACACTATGGTAGCATTTATTGGGGACACTATATAGGGATATTTTATTTTTTACTGGCACACACTGGGGACATTAGCTCAACTGGGGGGCACTAAAAGGGGGTATTTTTTGTACTGGGACACATTAGGGGGCATTTTTGTACTAGTTCACATTATTAGGCGGCATTTTTTGTACTGGCGCTCATTTTAAGGCGGCATTTTTGTACTGGTACACATTATGGGGCATTTTTGTACTGTCACATTATAAGGAGAATTATTACTACTAGGGGGCATTATGGTGATCATGCAAACCCCCCCACCACCACCGCCTCCTGACTATCACGTATGGCATCCTCGGGCAGCGTGTGATGGCAACTGCCATGTCACTGACAGGACCATTACAGCAATATCTTGCTATAATTCACAAAAACTGCCCTTCTTATACTCACCCCATGCTTCACTTGAGATTTGCAGGAGCGGATCTCAAAGTGAGGAGAAGGATAAGTGAAAGGATAAATTGCTTCCAGGCCTCCATCTGGTCGTCTTACTTCCTACTGTCCTCCATCTGGCTTTCTGTCACTGTTGGGAATGGAAAGCAGATTCCTGGCCTTGTATCACACATTTCTGATCCCGGCACCGGCTTCTGCCAGGCATTTTTCTCATTCTACACAATTCCAATTTTGCAGCCGCAAGGTTTCTGCCATGGTTTTTCTCACCAGACAGAGTTAAACCACGAATGAACACCCACAGCATCCATCCAGACACCATGCCAAGAAGATACATGTTCCTTCTCGGTCCAGTTGTGGCTTAAAACTATACGGCTACATAAACTGCAGTGTTGCCTCTGATGAAAAACAATGGGAGGCAGACACCTTGCGGCCACCACCCTTATTTCGGATCAGAATCCGTACCAAAGTTCCGGCAACATAAACCGCCATGTGAACGCACCCTAAACATTTGTTTCATTTTAGGCTGTTGTGCCTTTTCATGAGTGTAAACATTTATATATGAGTATTCTAGTTATAATGGATATTCATTGCCTTTAAAAGCAATGCTGGTTTATATTTACTATTTTGTATTGATTTTAACCCCTTAAGGACTCAGCCCTATTTCACATTAAAGAGGACCTTTCACCGATTCTTACCCTATGAACTAACTATACAGATATGTGGAGCGGCGCCCGGGGATCTCACTGCACTTACTATTATCCCCGGGCGCCGCTCCGTTCTGCCGCTATGCCCTCCGGTATCTCCGCTCACTAAGTTATAGTAGGCGGAGATATCAGTCCCTAAGTTATGGTAGGCGGAGTCTGCCCTAGCGCTGGCCAATCGTAGCGCAGAGCTCACAGCCTGGGAGGTTATTTTCTCCCAGGCTGTGAGCTCTGCAATGCGATTGGCCAGCGCTAGGGCAGACTCCGCCTACCATAACTTAGGGAACGGAGATACCGGAGGGCATAGCAGGAGAACGGAGCGGCGTCCGGGGTTAACAGTAAGTGCAGTGAGATCCCCGGGTGCCGCTCCACATGTCTGTATACTTAGTTCATAGGGTAAGAATCGGTGAAAGGTCCTCTTTAAGGACTTGGCCATTTTTTGCAAATCTGACCAGTGTCACTTTAAGTGGTGATAACTTTAAAACGCTTTGACTCATCCAGGCCATTCTGAGATTGTTTTTTCGTCACATATTGTACTTCATGACACTGGTAAAATAGAGTAAAAAAAAAATAATTTTTCCCATAAAAAAATACCTAATTTACCAATAATTTGGAAAAATTTGCAAATTTCAAAGTTTCAGTTTCTCTACTTCTATAATACATAGTAATACCCCCAAACATTATGATGACTTTACATTCCCCATATGTCTACTTCATGATTGAATTATTTTGGGAATGATATTTTATTTTTTGGGGATGTTACAAGGCTTAGAAGTTTAGAAGCAAATCTTGAAATTTTTCAGAAATTTACAAAAACCCAATTTTTAGGAACCACTACAGCTCTGAAGGCTTACATAATAGAAACCACCCAAAAATGACCCCATTATATAAACTACACCCCTCAAGGTAGTCAAAACTGATTTTACAAACTTCGTTAACCCTTTAGGTGTTGCACAAGAGTTATTGGCAAATGGGGATGAAATTTGAGAATTTCATTTTTTTGCCTAATTTTCCATTTTAACCCATTTTTTCCACTAACAAAGCAAGGGTTAACAGCCAAACAAGACTGTATCTTTATTTCCCTGACTCTGCCGTTTACAGAAACATCCCATATGTGGCCGTAAACTACTGTACAGCCACACAGCGGGGTGTAGAGTGAAAGGTGCGCCGTTTGGTTTTTGGAAGGCAGATTTTGCTGGACTGGTTTATTTACACCATGTCCCATTTGAAGCCCCCCTGATGCACCCCTAGAGTAGAAACTCCATAAAAGTGACCCCATCTAAGAAACTACACCCCTCAAGGTATTCAAAACTGATTTTACAAACTTTGTTAACCCTTTAGGTGTTGCACAAGATTTAATGGAAAATAGAGATACAATTTCAAAATTTCACTTTTTTGGCAGATTTTCCATTTTAATATTTTTTTTCCAGTTACAAAGCAAGGGTTAACAGCCAAACAAAACTCATTATTTATGGCCCTGATTCTGTAGTTTACAGAAACACCCCATATGTGGTCGTAAACTGCTGTACGGGCACACGGCAGGGCGCAGAAGGAAAGGAATGCCATACAGTTTTTGGAAGGCAGATTTTGCTGGACTGTTTTTTTTTGACACCGTGTCCCATTTGAAGCCCCCCTGATGCACCCCTAGAGTAGAAACTCCAAAAAAGTTACCCCATTTTAGAAACTACGGGATAGGGTGGCAGTTTTGTTGGTACTAGTTTAGGGTACATATGATTTTTGGTTGCTCTATATTACACTTTTTGTGCGGCATGGTAACAAGAAATAGCTTTTTTGGCACCATTCATCTGAAAGAAAACCTACAAAAGGGCACTGAAAGCTGATGAACTATAAAAATATTATTTTATTGGGTACATAATTAAAAGCATACATGGAGATAACAGACAAATGCACGAAAGTGCAGCACAATCCTGGGAGAGCTGGTGGAGTACAAAAAATAGTAAAAAGACAGAAGTGACCCGGGTAGGGATGTATCTAAATAAGGCAAGGTTACCATATAAAATATATGTTGAAGGGATACCCACTATTGATGGGAGTATATATAATCTCGTCAAATATAAAGTGCAAGTGCAAGCCTATATCTAAGCAAAGGAGAGGAGAAATAACCCTTCAATGTGGGTCCCTGAACACATATATATGCATATACCTATTCAAGTAGTCTGAGCGGGTAAATAAAGTGCATGTGCAAATCACATAACAATTTATAAGAAAAAACACTTGGTGAGTGTTTGGTCAGAAAAACACAAGACAACCGCAGAAGTTTAACAGGTAAGTAGATAAACAGGAATGAGGTCACATACCGTATGTAAAATGATGGTAAGTCCACAGGAAGACTGCACACCCCGACGCGCGTTTCGATTTGAAACCTTCCTCTGGGGGTACAGTCTTCCCACTGGAGTAGTCCCTCTTAAACAGGTGTTCCGCCAATCAGGATCCATTACTCGGACACGTGAGTTCTGAGGCACAGGTGGACCGCGCGGTGGCCAATCGCGCAGGTACAGCTGCACCTATTCGCTCAAGGACCTTACGTGACGTCAACAACGTCATAATCTCGCGGGATGTTCAAAGGTAGCCGATATTACAACTACATCTATTGCTCAAGGACCTTCCATGACGTGATAAACGTCATGCTCTCGCGAGATACTCAGCGGTCACGTAGTAGTCAGTATTATAACCAACAGGGTCATACAGGCGGATAACATGATCGTGAATTACAGTCACATGTTTCTACAATGGTTCAAAACGTCATCCAGAAGGGGAGGACACAAGTAGGCACGTCACGAAGTGTAAACAGGTGAACATAGGCACACGATAATGCACCTGTGTATTCATAAAATTATGATACACAGTAAGTGCATAAAGAAAGATGATAATTTGGCGAGGTCACGTATATTAGCAAAAAATCATTTTTTTCAGAGCTTAGTTTTGACTCCTTGCCATGCACTCTCCCCCCATTGGGCGACCTATTTGGGCTGCCGCACTGCTGGGAGATTATATCGCTGTGACTCATTTTACCTAGTTCAACCCTTCACTTTGTTTATTACGTTGTGCACATTGCACTATCATACATACACATATATAATCGCACTATTTTTCTTGATATATGTAATTTTATTTGTTGAGGTCGTGACTCGCGGCCATGGTCTCTCCTTGTGTGGGTATCCGGTATAGGCTGCCACCCTTTTGGAGAGACTATGCAGCCGCGACTCACGTGACCTCGCCAAATTATCATCTTTCTTTATGCACTTACTGTGTATCATAATTTTATGAATACACAGGTGCATTATCGTGTGCCTATGTTCACCTGTTTACACTTCGTGACGTGCCTACTTGTGTCCTCCCCTTCTGGATGACGTTTTGAACCATTGTAGAAACATGTGACTGTAATTCACGATCATGTGATCCGCCTGTATGACCCTGTTGGTTATAATACTGACTACTACGTGACCGCTGAGTATCTCGCGAGAGCATGACGTTTATCACGTCATGGAAGGTCCTTGAGCAATAGATGTAGTTGTAATATCGGCTACCTTTGAACATCCCGCGAGATTATGACGTTGTTGACGTCACGTAAGGTCCTTGAGCGAATAGGCGCAGCTGTACCTGCGCGATTGGCCACCGCGCGGTCCACCTGTGCCTCAGAACTCACGTGTCCGAGTAATGGATCCTGATTGGCGGAACACCTGTTTAAGAGGGACTACTCCAGTGGGAAGACTGTACCCCCAGAGGAAGGTTTCAAATCGAAACGCGCGTCGGGGTGTGCAGTCTTCCTGTGGACTTACCATCACTTTACATACGGTATGTGACCTCATTCCTGTTCATCTACTTACCTGTTAAACTTCTGCGGTTGTCTTGTGTTTTTCTGACCAAACACTCACCAAGTGTTTTTTCTTATAAATTGTTATGTGATTTGCACATGCACTTTATTTACCCGCTCAGACTACTTGAATAGGTATATGCATATATATGTGTTCAGGGACCCCCATTGAAGGGTTATTTCTCCTCTCCTTTGCTTAGATATAGGCTTGCACTTGCACTTTATATTTGACGAGATTATATATACTCCCATCAATAGTGGGTATCCCTTCAACATATATTTTATATGGTAACCTTGCCTTATTTAGATACATCCCTACCCGGGTCACTTCTGTCTTTTTACTATTTTTTGTACTCCACCAGCTCTCCCAGGATTGTGCTGCACTTTCGTGCATTTGTCTGTTATCTCCATGTATGCTTTTAATTATGTACCCAATAAAATAATATTTTTATAGTTCATCAGCTTTCAGTGCCCTTTTGTAGGTTTTCTATCAGTTTCTGAGTTAAGCTCTTTTTGAGGGGCCTTTACTGCAGCTTCACGCCATTCTCTTTGTGTAATCTATTTCTGTACTAACATTCATCTGAAAGGTTAGATCATGTGGTAATTTTATAGACCAGGTTGTCACGGACGCGGCGATACCTAATATGTATACAATTTTTTTTATTTATGTAAGTTTTACACAATGATTTCATTTTTAAAAACAAAAAAAGTTTTAGTGTCTCCATTGCCTAAGAGCCATAGTTTTTTCAGTTTTTGGGCGATTATCTTAAGTAGGGTCTCATTTTTTGCGGGATGAGATGACTGTTTGATTGGCACTATTTTGGGGTGCATATGACTTTTCGATCGCTTAAAAACGGTGTCAAAAAAGCCTTTTTTGTCATCTTACGTCACAAAAAGTGTAATACTTTTTGTGACGTAAGATGACAAAAAAGGCTTTTTTGACACCGTTTTTATTTTTATTTTTTTACGGTGGTCATCTGAGGGGTTAGCTCATGTGATATTTTTATAGAGCCGGTCGATACGGACGCAGCGATACCTAATATGTATACTTTTTCTTTATTTATGTAAGTTTTACACAATGATTTCATTTTTTAAACAAAAAAAATCATGTTTTAGTATTTCCATAGTCTAAGAGCCATAGTTTTTTCAGTTTTTGGGCGATTATCTTGGGTATGGGTAGGGTATGATTTTTGCGGGATGAGATGACGGTTTGATTGTTACAATTTTGACGTACATGCGACTTTTTTGATCACTTTTATTACCTTTTTTGGGAAGTAAGGTGGGCAAAATTTCAATTTCATCATAGTTTTTTATTTTTTATTTTTATGGCGTTCACCGTTCGGGTAAAGTAACATGACCGTTTTATAGATCAGGTCGTTACGGACGCGGCGATACCAAACATGTGTAGGGAATTTTATTTTTTTCATTTTTAATCAGTGATAATTGTGTTTTTTGATTTTTACTTTTTTTCACGTTTTTTTTACTTTTTTTGACCCAGACCCACTTGGTTCTTGAAGATCCAGTGGGTCTGATGTCTGTATAATACAGTACAGTACAATATATATTGTACTGTACTGTATTTTACTTACACTTTGTCTGAACAAATCTATGCCTTTAGCACAGATCTGTTCAGCACCATGGACAGCAGGATGCCTGAGAAGGCGTCCTGTTGCCATGGTAACCTTCCCCGTCTGCTCAGTTGTGGCCACAACTTCGCAGACGGGGAAGGGTAAGGAGGGGGGCTCCCTCCCTCTGTCACCCCATCCTGTCGGGGGGCTGCAAAGGCACAGCAGCCCCCCGATGGGAGAGGGAGCCGCATCTTACTGTTAACTCTTTCCATACAGCGGTCCGTACGGACCGCTGTATGGAAAGGGTTAAACGGCTGACATCGCATCACAGATGTCAGCCGTTTATACCAGAGTGTCAGCAATGTGCTGACACTCTGGTATACCACTGTACACCAACGATTATTCAAGGGGAGGCGGGCGGGGGATCACGATCCCACCTGCCGCACCGCCCGCAACACCCCCCCTGCACCACCCGCCGCCATAAAACCATTCAGAGGTGCAGGGGGGGGTGGAAAAAAATGTATATGGGGCATTTTGAAGTTTGATCCCCGCGGCCAGGGACTGCGGGGATCAGAATTAGCAAAAAGCGCAGCAAACCGCAGGTCTGAATTGACCTGCGGTTTGCTGCGATTGCCGATACGGGGGGGTCATATGACCCCCCCCCCCCCCCCGGAGTTGTGACAGGATGCCGACTGAATGATTTCAGCCGGCATCCTGTCCGGATTAACCCCCACAGCTCCGCAATCTCGATTTAAAGTTAGGACGTACCGGTACGCCCTGAGTCCTTAAGGACTCGGGAAATAGGGCGTACCGGTACACCCTGCGTCCTTAAGGGGTTAATGTAGGCCGAAGTAAGTCCATTGGAAGATTAATGCGTCGTTCAAAGAACTAATGTTATTGTAACAATCTATTATACATTTAGACAGTTAGAAGATACAGAACACCTGCAGAAGTAGAGGCTTCATTGTATTTCTTATCTGAGCATGAATTCCACAGTGTGAAAATTGTCTAGATGTTCCTCAAAGTATATATTCATGTATCAAAGTTTGTCCCTCTGCTCTGAGACAAGGCCTCCAGATGTCAGAGGTGTGTAGTATTGAAGATGTCAGGCATGTATGAGTTAACCCTCAATGGTATGATGCTTATAGCTTACGCAACAGTGCCACCTAGGTATGAGTAGGTAACACTACACCAGTAGCAAAAGTGCATTCTGGGTAGTGTTATGACGTCAAATCCCTTATCAATGTACACGCCTATCCAACAATGATTGGAAAGTTCCAAACAAGGAAGGTGTGGTCATCTGATAAGTTTTGGTTAAGAAACCACATACCAAAAAAGAGGAAAAAAAACTAAGAAAGAGAGGGAGATCTCTGGAGAAAGATTTTAGGATTAGGAGAAAAACCTTTGGAGAGCTGACTTCCCCTAGACTCTACCTATCACCTACATCCTTGGGTAATGTATACTTTTATTTATATGTAGTATTGATATAAATTAATTGGCTTGATACTTAGTCAAACCCCACTTATTGCGGACGGATAGTGTAAGTACTATATCAGTATCAACGGCACTCAGTGAAAATGCATATCACTGAATACAAGATCTGATATAGATAAGAAGAGAGCTTCTCTGTTGGGAATCCTTATATTCCCTAGTTTGATATCAAGCCGATAATTTATAAGTTTTGTTGCAATACTACCATTATTCAAGATTGGGCATAAGATTTGCCAGAGCAAGGGCTCGTATCTGTCATTTTCTTGATTGAGTTTCTGTACATGATCAATTGATTTTATATATCTCACAATTTTAAAGCCGTATTGCATAATATTCGTGTGTTGGTTGAGTAGTGTTTTGTTGGAACCATATAGTGACGAACTCTGGGTACTGCATATCATTGTATATTATTGAAATTTATGTTGATTAATTTTTGATTGTATTCTAAATTATTGTATAATAAATCATTTATATTTTGCATAGACGATTGTACTCTGTTTTTTACTGATTGCACAAAATAATTAGCTTCTCGATCAAACTCTTGGAGATGTTTATGTCCATCTCACGGATCAATATAATTTGAATAATTTTTCTTTTGATCCATTATTATTATTTTTTATATAAAGCATTTGGTCTTTATATAACTCGACAAGTCCCATCCCAAAATAAACTGCTTCATCTTAAGCACATATACCGTAGTATACATCTAAATATAAATCAAAAAAGTAATACCGCCATCATGCTGTAACATATATTACCACCATATATCAGACAGGTAAGTACAGGACCGATCAGCCAGACAATTATGACTCCCAGGGGATGTGTTCTTTAATTGGAGTCATTCACTTTTCCCATCTTTTGTCCAGCGTCTCCCAGCTATGGTGCCCCACTGTGGAGTTTGCTGCCAGGCTCTTCATTTCTACACCAGACAGCTTCCATGACCGTGACAGTGCACCTTTTGCCAAGTCCAGTCTCAGTGTAGCACTCACCTTTTGGAAAAATCGACCCCCTGGGTTACAAATGTATTTGGCTTAGGGGTAAAATATGTAGCGGAATTCAAGGGATTGTGCGTTCTTCAGGGGTTGTCCCATCTGGACATTTATGGAAAACCCACAGGATGAACCATAAATGTATGTTAGGAGCAAGTTCCACCTCTGAGATCTGATCTTGAGAATGGGGCCCCATATCACACTACTGGAATTGGAGGGGGGGGGGGGGGCCTGCGCATGTGCGGCTCACTCCGTTCACTTCTATGGGACTCCCGAAAATAGCCAAGGAACCACACCTAGGTATTTTCAGAGATCCCATAGAAGTAACTTCTGAATTCCCATTATCGCAAGATGGGGCTCCTTTCTTGAGATAGGAAGGGATCTCAGAGGTGGGACTCACTCCTATCAGACATTTATGGCATATTTTGAAGTAAGGAGGAACAAGCACACACTGAAATGGAACCAAACAGACCTTATTGACCTGACTCAGTGCTGTGAGAAGGTCCCTTAAGAAGTTTAGGGCACATTTTAGCATGCACTGGCTATCTAAGAGTCCAGGAACCGGCACATGTGTTGGACCCAGCAGCGAGCTGCAGAAAAGCTCTGGCAGAGGGGAGCCAATGTGTCGTTACACTCAAGTACTTATAGGAAAGTAGCTTTACTCATTAGGATGTGTCCCTTCTAGTTATAAATGCTGGATGTGAGGTCTGTGTGTCCAGGATGCTGCTGCCTTCATTAGCTCACATGCAAGCACAGCTTAATTCCTGTCCTGATTTCTCCTTCTATAGCCTGTGAGGAATCTCTCTTCTCCCTTGTGCTAACAGATACTGATGCTGAGGAGTGTGTCATCTCCCCCTCTTTCCACTTGAAGAGTCTGCCTGTTACAATCATTAGGAATTTTCCTGCTGTTGCATCTTCTCATGTCTTTTAAGGCCTGTTCACATATAAATTGGGAGGAAAAAAAAGGACTCAAGCGTAGTATACTATTCTTTTTCATCCTGCAGAGCCCAGCAAAAAAAGGAGAGGAGTTTGTGATTGGTTAGCCTCTCTTTGAATATTTTTGGGTTCTTCAGGGGGTTGCTGGTATTCAGTATATTCAGTATATAGTTCTGTGTCTAGTTGCTTTTTGTGTGCATAGTTGGTTCTTGTGTGTATTCTAGTCTAGTCATTGTTTCTGAGTCTTGACTTTTGTAGTTACTCTGTGTCTGCCTTGCCTGGTTCCGCTTCAGTGACCACAAAAAAGGTATGCTGCAGGGTATATGTATTTTTTTTTTACAATGGGACCCTATGGTACAGGTGGGAGGGGGGGAAGGTTATACCTCTGCTTGTTAAAGGGATTCTGTCACCTCGTTTTAGCCTATAGAGCTGCGGTCATGCACGGCTAGATCGCCGCTAGCATGTCCGCAATATACCTGTCCCATAGCGCTGTGTCCTTTTATTGTGTTTAAAATATTATTTTAGAGAAATGTAAATGAGCCTATTAAGGAGCCCAAGGGGCTGTACTAACCTTCTTGGAGCCCAGCCACTCCCCCCTGTGCAGGAGCCCAGCACCGCCTGCGTCCTCCGAATCTCCTCCTTGCCCACAGTTAGATCGCCGTAATCTCGCGATGCGCAGTTCCTTCCCTGAGGCTGATGCCAGCACAGGGAAGGAACACCATGCCAGAACTGCGCATGCGCGAGCTCGCGCATCGCGAGATTATGTCGGACTGGGGTGGCGACACTGTTAAAAATATATTCTGGGGGCCCACTGTACAGCCTTATGCAAATACTACCTGTCCCCATTCACAATTTTCTAATACTGCAGCAAACACATTATTTTGACTAGTAGCCTACCGCCTAGCCATGCTTCAGACTGTTCTTTCCTGTAACCCCGTTAGCCTCCTGTTGACTGGCTCTTGCCATGGACTGGGGCCCTCGTAGCTATGTGAGCCAGGAACACACGCTCATACAGCAGCAGGCAGCAGCAAGATTAGGCCTCACTCATGCTCATGCGGAAAATTGCGGATACCGTCCATGTTGTATCTGCATTTTTTTGCAGACCCATTAACTTCAATGTGTCTGTGATTTGCATTTTGAGGCTACGCAGGACATGTTTTATCTCATTGCAGATGGACAGAAGGATGCGGAAGGCACATGAATAGTCTGTTTGCTATCTGCACCGCAATAAAATGACTATGGGGGTGAATTTATCATTACATTTCCAGCTTACTTCACTTTTATGTCTGGGCAAAGTCAGATTTATCATTGCTCTAATCATGTTGTGATAAAAGTGGTTCTTGTAAGTCAAACTTATGGGAGTTAGATTTAAAAAGTCGCATTTCATTGCTAATGAGGTTTTATAGTGAAAAGTCGCATGTTTTAATACAAAGCTGCACGTCCCATCATTTAGTGATAAAAAATTGCAGCTTATTATTACTTTTAATGTAATTAAATAATATTATTAATATGATAAATTATGATCTTTTAAAAAAAAGCAAATAAAAAGAATTTCATTAATTTATATAAAATTAAAATATACACACACATACATATATAAATTATAAAATATATTTTATAAAACATTTAAATATCAAATATTGTAGTTTTGATTAAATAGAATCTAATGTAGTATTGATAACCATATGATGACACGCCCACTTTCACGCCACTTTTACAAAAATGACAAAGATGGTTTAAACAGGAGAAAGTTGCAAATGTTTGCGCTATTTTAGCGATTGCGCTAAAAAAAAGTGACTTTTTCACGTAACTTAAGGTAATGATAAATTCCCCCCTGTGTCCGCAAAATGCGAGTAGTGAAACATCTACTGTATGTTATTTGTCAAACTCAATTTGACAGGTGCCACACCCCTTTGATTGACCTAACCCCCCCACGACCCCTCACCCCTGTGTGACCTTAGCCGATGGAATGATTGATAGGGTTATTCAATCATTCCCCCACCAGTCCTAAGGTTTAAGGGGGCTCCCCATGTACCCCATTGTTTTGGAGGGGTCATCATATGTAGCACAGTCATTTTACTACATTTAAGGCTCCATTCACACGTCCGTAGCGTGTTTTGCGGATCCCACGGATCCTCTAATGCTTTACCTGCCTGCCGTATCTGTCATCATTACAGAAAATAAGCAGCAGAGCCCTGTGAAGAGAGAAATAGAAGGCCCAGGTCACATCCAGCAGAGCTCCGCTGCTCTGACCTCCTCCTGACCGGCATGGAAACTTAACTGGAGACAGCACAGAAAGAAGCCATCAGAAGCACAGGTCCTACTCCCAGAGCCCATCCTCAGGCAGCACAGACAGGGCAGACAGCCATAAATTCTGTAAGTGACTGTTAGTGTAGTAGTCACACACTGTGCTGTAAGTGTGTATATATATATATAGTGAGATAGGGACAGATCTCACAGAGGTGAGAGGCATGGAAGGGGTGGATAGTGCGGTCCACACCCCTATTCCACCACAGGTGAGACCAGCAGGAGGTGCTGGGGCTGGCATAAAGCACCTCCCAGGGTGTCAGTCTAGGGGAAGGAGATTCATTGTGCAACAGGGTCCTGCTGGAGGCTCTGTATTAGTGGTCTCAGCCGGGCTGGCTGAGGGACCACGGGGCTAGGTGCTAGCCGGAGCATTGGGGGACGCCGTGACGCCTGAGCCTACGGGTCACAAGGCCGGAGTCAGAGGGACTACTGGGCCACACTCCCCCCATAAAGATACTGGATGTGAGACCGTGTGTAAACAGGGCTCTGTACAGCCAGGCGACTGTGAGACACTGGGCTGGGAAAGCCGCTTGTAATTACCGTGTGCGAACGGTGCTTTAAGTAAGGTAGGAATTGATACCTTGTTTAGTTAGAGCCCAGCCGGGCAGGCGTTTATTTTGTATGATTTATGTTAGGTTTTGCTGAGGTGCCAAATAAAAGCGATGTTTGGACCTTAAACTTGGTGTCTGGCGAAGATACTCATGTGAATGACCCCCGGAGAAGAGCTAACCCCCCACAATTTGTGTCGGATGCGGGCAAGAGTCCTGGCTAAAAAGAGGCAAAGTGGTTGCTAAGAGCAACGACTGCACACAGGAGCCTGCTGGTGATAATCTGGACTTTTATTTTTTTTCTGTGGTGCAAATGGTGCAGGATTTAAAGGGCCAGTAGCCGAGTAAAAGAGACTGACCTGTGGAATTTTTCTTGGTCAAAATGGCGACCGGGGTGAAAGGTGGCCCCGTTTGGCGGACAACCAAAGCCACAAAAGAAAGTAATAGCGCAGCTAGTGCAGGAAACTAATTCCTTGTTGAGGAAGCCGAGTGCAGTACTTAGAGAGGCTGCTCTGAACTGGACTAAGAGTGGAGTGCCAGAGGAAAAGTAGATATATGCCGTTGCCAAGGGCAACCGCCGGGAAGATAAAGAGGTGGAGAGCGGTGCGGCTCTCAGGAGTGCCTGTGTTGCCTGTGATGGTGTACAAGGTCCTAAAGAGTGTGCGCCTGGAGTGACCGTCCAGGAGAGGTCCGGACTCCACGCCATGGGGTTTCCGGTAGCAACGGTTGCAGTAAGGAGTCTGCTGGTGGTCGTGGTACCAGGAACCCAGAGAAGGCTGGAGATCTCGGTAGAGGTGATCTTGGAATATCTTCCTCTTCAGAGACTGCCGAATCAGCGACGTCATGCGGTAAGAACATTCCTGTATTTATTGGGCTAGCAGACCCTGGGACAGTTGCTACCTGCTGGGCCGGCAGGTGGTAAGTCACAGAGGCAAGGAACTGTTGCAAGGGGATGTGTTTCTGTGGAAACCGCAGTGTCTGAACAGGCGGGTAAGCCTGTTGCGGTTGCCCCCTCGCGGGAATCCGCAGGTGAGAAAGCTATTGTGTGGCCCAAAATGCCTGTGACCAAAGCTAGGCTTGGAGTCGTGAAAGTTAGAGACCCTATGCTAGTCTGGGTAAGGCGTAGTGTCGTCGCAATTCATGCGACTCTCCTTCTTCTTTGTGTGGTGACAAATCAATTAGAAGAATAAGTATGTGTACAGCATACTGCTTTATAATGAGACCAGACACTAGGTGGTTTCATGAAAGCATCTTCTCATCCTCTTTGAGCCATGGTAGAAGAGAGCAGGCGAGAGCTTTATTCACAGTACATTCACTTAAATAGCAGACATGACATCACAAAAGGGGTGTTCCTTAAGAAGAGACTATTGGCTCCTTAACCTGATAGGAGTGGTTTCAGAATCCCCTCTTCCCCCTCCCTTATTGACCTTCTCATACATATGGTTTGCGGCCATCTAGTGGACAGAAATGTGTACTACAGAATTTTCTAATTATATATTCATAAAATCATAAATCCTTCTCTCACAAATCCCTCCTTTTGCGGGAAATAGACCAGAGGTGAACAGGCAAAAGTGAGGTACTCTCCCAACGCCCTAAACAGCGAAGAGCTGGACTTTCCTTATTGCTTCACCAGGTCCCCTCAACTCCCTTTCGGGTTTGCCTTCACCTTGTCCTATTTACACCGCAACCATCAACAAGGTTTTATTTACTTAAGGATGGAATAATCTTTGTCTTTGACAGGGGCACAGCACATATACATAGTGTGGGCATGGATGTATTATACATTTTCAAAAACAATTTTCCTAAAATGTAGAACTATATGACAGCCTGTTAAAACCAAATTCTAATAACATTGTAGTCGCTGAACCAGTTCCCAAAACATTATTCTGGCCATGATATTAATTTCAGAATTTTTCCCATCAGTTCATTTGATAGAGTTCATCAGTTTCTTCAGATCCTTGGTGATCCTTCCATCAGGGGCAGTGTTGTCCGGGATGTAGATGCAGCCGTTCTTGTAGACCCCTCCTTTTTCTGCTGTCAAGGACCAGTCGGTTCTGTAGAGTCATCACTGGAAAAGAGCTCAGTTGTTCCACCATTCTCTGCACAGCATCACAGATATAATTCACAAATCTCTGTTGATGACAATAAATATGTTAATCCAATCAAAAAAAATATTATTATTATTTTTTTTTTTTATACTACTAATCATGGGAATTAATGACTCGAATCCTGCAACTATCTGACTTTTTGCTTTAAATTAATCAGAAACTCTACTACAGACTCCTATGGCATCCATGTATCCATGTATAAACGTGAGTCAAAGGATGTAGGCAGTGACCTCCTTAGTCGTGACCAGACAATGTTTTCTGATTTGATCCTACTCAGGAGGTGAGAATAGAACAAATGGCATCAGTACCCGATCAGGACTTGATCAGGGTACATTGGCCACTTCATTCTACCTGCATCCTGGGTCGGAGTTTCAAATCTCCACACAATCACCAGATATCTGCGTTTTGATAATTTTGGTTGATAAACCAACTGTCAGAGTAAACGTTAGAGTCACTACTTGTCATCTTCAGCTGAATTATGTAAGAACAATATCCTGGAGGGAAAACACCAAAGGGCTTTCCTGTATAAATCCTGTCTCTAAGGTCAGTTTGTCATTATATTTTAAATTTGGCCAAATATTTAATGTCAATTATAGGTAAGGATGTAGGAGCCACAGAAGCAACTGAACTTTGAGATTTCTCCCTTACCAACATTCTAAATTTGCCTAGGGGATCTTGGTCACTTACACATGCTCCTAACACATATATCCCCAAATCCTGTTGGATAGGATTTCTAATGGACAGGAACAGAGGATTACATTCATCATGTTTACAACTGTTTGGTGGGGTTCCCTTCAGGATAGTCATTCTATGGGACAAACCTTCACCTTTACTGACTCTAGAGGTAGTTTCCACTGGTTTATATTCCTAACACTTTAGATTAGTACTCCATTCGGTTAATCTCCAATATCCACAGTTGGTATGGTCATATTTAAATACAATTACTATAGACTGGGTCAGTCCCCGTCACACAGATGTACTTATCAGACCAAAACCAAGTGTCCTATCTGTCATCTGTCTTACAGTCCACTATACTGCAAAAGTCAACTTAGTTGTTCCTGACTCATCTTGATAATATAACACCATTGGAATTTGATTTGACTGTGATTTTCCCTTTGTACAATATGGAACAAACAATAAGGCATGAAACAACATTATGGCTCTTATAGTCCTAACACTTGATTGCAATACGATCAGTTTCTCCTTGCAATTCGACAGCAGTGGCGGCGGTTATCAGGACTTGATGTAGATCTTCAAACCGTAGCTCTAGGACTTTCCACCCGTCTCTTGTTTCATCACTATCCAATCTCCTGATTGTGAAGAATGAATCGCTTCTATACAGTCTGGATTCTAGGAAACAACTAAAACTTGGAAATACACATTAGACAATAACTTGTGCAACAGACAACATCATTTTGGAAAACTACTATGCTGCATCTGGAACTATTGGGGAAATAGACACCTAATCCAGGAGCATTCCCAAAGATTACTTCATAAGGACTTAGGCCTATCTTCCGGTTAGATGTATATCGGAGGAAGAAAAACCCCAGGGATAGGTACTCTCACCTCAGTCAGTATCTTTTAGCTGTAGCCTTTGCTACAGGCCAAATCTCCGAATATCCTGGAAAGAGATCAATATAGACAGACATATTCACACTGTTCCACCTTTGTTCTGAATGTAGTCAATCCGCAGTCTCTGAAACGGGTAAGATGACCTTGGCATATGCCTTCCTGGAACTCCCATAGTTCTCCCATCATTATTACAGCATTCACCTAGTGGCAGCATTGCTGAACCCAGGAGCCGTCCACCACAGAACCCAATCACACCTTCTCTCTCTCGATTTGCCCATGTTCTAAATCCATCCTCTTTAGGTGGAGTGCCCTCTGAAGGAAGAGTTTATTACCAACTCTCCAGAGTCCTATTATCACTTCTACCTTTATCCTTTGATGTTTCCTTTCAGCCTCTGTAACCTGTATCTGAAAAAGACAAACTTTTTGGAAGTCCACTGGCCTTAAGTCATCCTTTATCACACAGATTTCCACTTAGGGTAGACTTCAGGTAATAATGTAACCTCTACCTTCTCAGGCAGTATCAGGGCATCAAACATCTTTCATACACTCAGCATTCATTATTGATGGGCTTACCCATGGATCCAACAAAATCTCTGCTTCACTAGATTAGACCATAACAATGAGTGATACCGAAGGCATACCTGGATGTTAGTAGTCTTACCCTCAGCCATCTTACCAACCTCAGCGAGTGTCTTCAGCTCTGTCTCCTGCACTACCATTGCTGGACGGAGTGGTTCTTTCTTGACAACATCAGATTAAGTAGGAACAGCATATCCTGTCCGAAATGATCCATCTTCCAGGAACCTGAAATGATCTACCAGAAACTCAAAAATGTGGTTATTAATTGGAGACATTAAATTTGAATTTGAATTTTTATATTTGTATTTACTACTCCCAGACTCCCCCCTTCCAGATGCAGCAGAGTGATCGGATCTAATTTTGCACACCCTTAAGACGGTGATTAATTGGTGAGAGGAGTAGGAATTGCATTACTATATGCTCCTACACATGTGATACTATCCTTAGCCATGAGAGATCATGGAACATGTTTGCTATGAGGCAATGTAATTAGATCCCAAGGATTATATAAATAATAGGGATCCAGTATTTGATTCTGGGTTGTTAATTTCCTATGGGTGTTTCATTTGAAGGGGCTGAACATTTGTCTTCCTCCCACAGGCGAGGAAGTGGGCAAGTACATACAAAGTCTTCCTCCCCCCCCTTGTGGGGAGGACTGATAGGCAGCCACCCCCGCCTTAGGTCTTTGTTTGATTTAACTTTAACAATATGACAAAATAGGGACAAATTAACTTCTCTCAAGCCTAGCCAACACTAGACCTTTCTAGATGATTCTCAAGATCATACACAAAGGCAGCACTTAGGATCTTCTCATGCATAGATAAGGTAATCTCAAAAATCCAAATCCACCCAACTTTTCTGAGTCTAGTGAAAACTTTCTCCACACTCTCTGTCCTGAGGACAATGTGACTGACTGATGATCTAAACACTTCATCACAGACTCACTGATCTTCACTATGCATTAAATCCCCAGCTCTACATTGGACTCAATTTTCCAAATCTCATAAATAATATGAGAAAACTCTCCATATTTTAACTAATTTTCTATAAAGCAGCATAAGTAAGTCCTCTGAATTGGGAATTCTATTCATCATGGCAAAATTGATGTTACTACTGGGTGTAATATATGTCATATATCATATAATGATGCAGATATCCCTACACTTTCACTCATACCTGAATAAGGACTTAGAATGGGTGCAACCTTAGATTGATAGGATTGGACACTGGAATATTTCTAGTAGGCATCATAGGGGCAATTACTGCAGGTACATTTTTAACTGATGGGACATACAATTGGGAAGGGTTATTTTCAGCCTAAGGAAAGAGTTTTTGGGGGGTGGGGAAAAGCTAGAGAGAGCAGAAGGCACAGTGGGTGGTGCTGATTAGCACATTCCAGCACCTGGTGTAGAGGAGGAGCTGACAGAAAAAGCAATAGGTAGTCTTTGATGGACCACAAGACCCAGGATTACTTAGTTACAACACATGTGGTGGGGGGAAGGGAATGCCGCATGGCCAACTCTCTTTGTTCCCTTACCACACCCAAATCCTCCATTTTACTATAGCAGTATTGTCCATTCTTCTCAATTACTTTCAACTTTCCCTCTACACTTTTCCACAAACTTTAATTTAATCTATCTCCTACTGCATTTGCAATCTCTAGGGGGAACTTTTACACAAAACTGCATATTTACGGATAATACCGGAAATCGCTGCTACTTAGTATGACAGAATGCTTTCAACTTTTATTTCTAACTGAAACTTTTCCTTTCTTTTCTCGCATCAACTGA
Source organism: Bufo bufo (assembly GCF_905171765.1). Lineage (NCBI taxonomy): Eukaryota > Metazoa > Chordata > Amphibia > Anura > Bufonidae > Bufo > Bufo bufo. The sequence goes on along the minus strand of NC_053389.1, from coordinate 769,857,632 downwards.
GTCGCCGTTAATATCTCTTTACACTCTGTCCTGCAACATTAGAATTTCCCATTATTGTAGTTGCACGAAGATCAAACAATTGCTACTTATCAAACCCGCAAACTTAAGCGTAGTTGCACAAAGATCAAACGGAATCCGATTACTATAAGTAATCGCCACCGAACCCACAAACTTAAGCGCAGTTGCACAAAGATCAAATGATATAATAGTATTGAGCCCACAATCTCTCAAAGTGAAGACCCCTAGTCAATTCACCGGGATACAAAATCTTAATAACTTCCAATTGCCTATGAGACAATTGGTATTAACCCTTTTCCCAAGATTCTCGTCAGAACCTTGACTGGGAAACAATTCTACGTCACAGGATATCCGGCTCAGCTGTCTAACAATTTCCGTTTAGTTTCAGCATGTTCTACCACACAAAGAAGGAATATTTCAATAGGTTCTTTCTAACAGACAGATCAGCTATAATTTGAACCCTTATATCGCGATAACACCAATTCAACTCTTGAGAACCCACAAAAGCGGAAGTTACAGAGGAGATTTGTAAGAAATAAAGCTTTCTTACCTTGCCGGCATGTGATCTCGTCTGATGGTTCTGTTTAAGTCGCTCTCGTGGCGTTTGAATTGGAAGTTACGCAAGCTATCTGCCCCACGTTGGGCGCCATTTTGTCGTCGCAATTCATGCGACTCTCCTTCTTCTTTGTGTGGTGCCAAATCAATTAGAAGAATAAGTATGTGTACAGCATACTGCTTTATAATGAGACCAGACACTAGGTGGTTTCATGAAAGCATCTTCTCATCCTCTTTGAGCCATGGTAGAAGAGAGCAGGCGAGAGCTTTATTCACAGTACATTCACTTAAATAGCAGACATGACATCACAAAAGGGGTGTTCCTTAAGAAGAGACTATTGGCTCCTTAACCTGATAGGAGTGGTTTCAGAATCCCCTCTTCCCCCTCCCTTATTGACCTTCTCATACATATGGTTTGCGGCCATCTAGTGGACAGAAATGTGTACTACAGAATTTTCTAATTATATATTCATAAAATCATAAATCCTTCTCTCACAGTAGCATGATGCTGAAAACTAAGACTGGTATAATGGTAAATATGCTGGACAGACATGTGATTAAAAAGGACTGTCAGATAGTTCCCACCAGACGTGAGACTATGGTGACAACTAGAACCAATGGTGACAAGTTATCTGCATTGCCTAATGAAAATGTGAAGTTATGTAACCTAGGTGATAAGGATGACACTCCTTTTCCTTTGCAGGCTGTGATCAGGAAAAAAGCTACCCCTGCTGGTTTAATTGTATATGTGGTAGAGATGTTGATTGATGGTGAAGGCACACAGCGGAAGGAACCCACTGTGATAAACGTACAGGAAAATAAGGCACTGCTAGAAGGATTACCACATGTACTAGGTACAGATAAGCAGTCTCCACAGGGTTCTATGGTTAGTGAGCTCGGGTGCAAGGTAGATAAAAGACCTCAGCCGTGTTAGCCCCCCCATATCAAAATTTTTGAACAAAACATATGCAATTGGTTAGATCTTTGTTAGATCAGGTTAGATCAATTGTTGTTTGCGTTAGATCTCATACAGAAGTAGAGATATTAACAGTTATTTTCAGGGGGTGCTAACCCGTCATCAGCCCCCCCTTATCAAAAAATTTACCAAAAAATTAGCTATTTTGGAAGATATTTGTTAGATCAGGTATGATCAACTAGTTGTTTTGTTAGATCTCACATAATTACAGACTTATTAAGTGATTAATGAGGGGGGGCTAGCCCCCCCACATGCAATTTTCTGGTAAAATTTGATGCAGACTAATAGGGCTTCGTTAGATCCGGTAAGATCAAGTGGTTACAACGTTAGATCTCATATAATTACAGAGATATTATGGATATTTGGTATTACGTCAGGGAGGGCTAGCCCCCCCACATGCATTTTTCTGGTAAAATTTGATGCAGACTAATAGGCCTTCGTTAGATCCGGTAAGATCAAGTGGTTTCAACGTTAGATCTCATTTAATTACAGAGATATTTCACATAAAAATACAGATATTAGGTAGTATTAAATAGGGGGGCTAGCCCCCCCACATGCAATTTTCTGATAAAATTTGATGCAGACTAATAGGCCTTCGTTAGATCCGGTAAGATCAAGTGGTTTCAACGTTAGATCTCATATAATTACACAGATATTTCACATAAAAACACAGATATTAGGTAGTATTAAATAGGGGGGCTAGCCCCCCACATGCAATTTTCTGGTAAAATTTGATGCAGACTAATAGGACTTCGTTAGATCCAATAAGATCAAGTGGTTTCAACGTTAGATCTCATTTAATTACAGAGATATTTCACATAAAAACGCAGATATTAGGTAGTATTAAATAGGGGGGCTAGCCCCCCCACATGCAATTTTCTGATCAAATTTGATGCAGACTAATAGGCCTTCGTTAGATCCGGTAAGATCAAGTGGTTTCAACGTTAGATCTCATATAATTACAGAGATATTATGGATATTTGGTATTACGTCAGGGGGAACTAGCCCCCCCACATGCGATTTTCTGGTAAAATTTGATGCAGAGTAATAGGCCTTCGTTAGATCCGGTAAGATCAAGTGGTTTCAATGTTAGATCTCATTTAATTACAGAGATATTTCACATAAAAACACAGATATTATGTAGTATTAAATAGGGGGGCTAGCCCCCCCACATGCAATTTTCTGGTAAAATTTGATGCAGACTAATAGGCCTTCGTTAGAACCGGTAAGATCAAGTGGTTTCAACGTTAGATCTCATATAATTACAGAGATTTTTCAAATGAAAACACAGATATTAGGAAGTATTAAAATAGGGGGGCTAGCTCCCCCTTATGTAATTCCAAATATCCATAATATCTCTGTAATTATATGAGATCTAACATTAAAACCACTTGATCTTACCGGATCTAACGAAGGCCTATTAGCCTGAATCAAATTTTACCAGTAAATTGCATGTGGGGGGGCTAGCCTCCCCTGACGTAATACCAAATATCCATAATATCTCTGTAATTATATGAAATCTAACGTTGAAGCCACTTGATCTTACCGGATCTAATGAAGGCCTATTAGCCTGAATCAAATTTTACCAGAAAATTGCATGTGGGGGGGCTAGCCCCCCTATTTAATACTACCTAATATCTGTGTTTTTATGTGAAATATCTCTGTAATTAAATGAGATCTAACGTTGAAGCCACTTGATCTTACCGGATCTAACGAAGGCCTATTAGTCTGCATCAAATTTTACCTGAAAATTGCATGTGGGGGGGCTAGCCCCCCCTCATTAAAAACTTAATAAGTCTGTAATTATGTGAGATCTAACAAAACAAATAGTTGATCATACCTGATCTAACAAATATCTTCCAAAATAGCAAATTTTTGGGTCCATTTTTTGATAAGGGGGGGCTGATGACGGGTTAGCCCCCCTGCAAATAACTGTTAATATCTCTACTTCTGTATGAGATCTAACGCAAACAACAATTGATCTAACCTGATCTAACAAAGATCTAACCAATTGCATATGTTTTGTTCAAAAATTTTGATATGGGGGGGCTAACACGGCTGAGGTAGATAAAAGTGGTGTGACCTATAATGTGAACCAGGCACCTGAAAGAGAGCCTGAGCAAGTGCAGGTGGTTCTCACTGAGGGGGAGTCTCCAGTGAGAACTGGGTCTTGTGGACCTGTTGTTACAAATATGTTCATATATGATGTGATGTTGGGCTGTGATATTGTTTCGTTGTTGTAGGGTAAGGTAGACACTTCTGCAGATAGTGACAAAACTCCTGCAGAACCTGTACTTTCCCGTTAAAATGAAGGTCTAAGGGAGCTGCACATTGACCGCCATGAGGAAAGAATATTGCCTATTAAAAACAATGGTGCTAATAAGGTGCAAAGCGATTGTGCCAAGTTTGTGGAAAGGCATAATGAAAAGGTGATGACAGATGAAATATGTGATGATGACATGCATTTTCCGTTGCAGGATGTGGTCAGGGGAATAGCGCCCCCCGGTGGAAAACATGTGTAGGATGCAGAAGTGCAGATAAATGTTGTGAGCACTGAGTGGAGCAATCCAGGAGCCAGGACCTGGTCATGAAAGATGTTCCCTCTGCTGTCAGTGCCTTACAGGCAATGGGCCCCTAAGCAAAGGGAGGGGGGAGTGTACTTATTTAAAATATAGCTTTTAATAAGTTATACGATAAGCAGAGTAAAAAGGACTCACTAAACGAAAAACATACAAACATAGATAGGACCAATTAGTACCAGGCTGGTACAAATGAAAAATTCTGCTCCGTCTGTGAGGACGCGAGCAGTCTTACCAGACCCTTTGTAGTAAGTGGGTACGGTTCCTTGGTAACCGGAGGCAGGAAAACCTGGGAGTATGCCGGGCGGAGGACGGATGCTTCAGCTGTGCAGTCAGGTAGATCAGACAGTGTAGTCAGGTAGATCAGACAATAGGAGGAGTCCTATATATCCCTATCAAGGTGAGAGGGGCTATTATGCTGCTACCTGTCTATACAGAGCACTCGCCTTGAAAAAGGCGACCCCGTCCGGTAGCCTGTCCCTATGGTGGACCTGTACCCTAGAACTACAGAAGGTTTTGTTCAGTGATGAATGGATGATGATACTTCCAGTGGTCACCCGACGTGGCACGTTTCTGTCTGTGACTTCTTCAGGGGGAACGACTGCAGGAGGTAACAGTATAGCCGTAGGTATTTAACCTTAGGCTAGTTTAGCACTGAGGAAAAAGGACAGGCTGTAATGGCCTGTGGATTGCTGAAGCCTGGTTGGGCTGCAGTTGCTGCTTAATCCAGGGTGGAAAGCAGAGTGGCACAGGAGGGGTAGTCTTGTGCAAGACGGTCTGGGGAATCTAATAATCCCTTTCAAACATGTGCAACCCCTATGGTTGGGGGTGACAGTATAGACCAGCCGCGATTGTATGTCACAGAAGTGAGTTTAAATATCCGCGCCTCAGTTCCGTCGCCCCGCCCCCCAGTGACGTCATCGACGCAGGACGCCACCCGGGAGCGCCGCCGTACGTCCAGTCACGTGACCCAGGCATCAGGGAAGCCCGAGGAGAGTCACAGTGAACAGGGCAGAGGGCGGACGCAGCCAGTGACGTCACACGCCGGCAACACCACTCAGGTGAGGCGGGATTGCGGCAGGGGGTGGGCGGAGACAAATCGTCACACAGCCAGTATCTAGATGGTCTGGTGACGACGTCCGACGCAAAGTGTATGCGTCACCTAGGTTACCAAGTAAATAGTATACTACTATTTACTTGGTAACCTAGGTGACGCATACACTTTGCGTCGGACGTCGTCACCAGACCATCTAGATACTGGCTGTGTGACGATTTGTCTCCGCCCACCCCCTGCCGCAATCCCGCCTCACCTGAGTGGTGTTGCCGGCGTGTGACGTCACTGGCTGCGTCCGCCCTCTGCCCTGTTCACTGTGACTCTCCTCGGGCTTCCCTGATGCCTGGGTCACGTGACTGGACGTACGGCGGCGCTCCCGGGTGGCGTCCTGCGTCGATGACGTCACTGGGTGGCGGGGCGACGGAACTGAGGCGCGGATATTTAAACTCACTTCTGTGACATACAATCGCGGCTGGTCTATACTGTCACCCCCAACCATAGGGGTTGCACATGTTTGAAAGGGATTATTAGATTCCCCAGACCGTCTTGCACAAGACTACCCCTCCTGTGCCACTCTGCTTTCCACCCTGGATTAAGCAGCAACTGCAGCCCAACCAGGCTTCAGCAATCCACAGGCCATTACAGCCTGTCCTTTTTCCTCAGTGCTAAACTAGCCTAAGGTTAAATACCTACGGCTATACTGTTACCTCCTGCAGTCGTTCCCCCTGAAGAAGTCACGGACAGAAACGTGCCACGTCGGGTGACCACTGGAAGTATCATCATCCATTCATCACTGAACAAAACCTTCTGTAGTTCTAGGGTACAGGTCCACCATAGGGACAGGCTACCGGACGGGGTCGCCTTTTTCAAGGCGAGTGCTCTGTATAGACAGGTAGCAGCATAATAGCCCCTCTCACCTTGATAGGGATATATAGGACTCCTCCTATTGTCTGATCTACCTGACTACACTGTCTGATCTACCTGACTGCACAGCTGAAGCATCCGTCCTCCGCCCGGCATACTCCCAGGTTTTCCTGCCTCCGGTTACCAAGGAACCGTACCCACTTACTACAAAGGGTCTGGTAAGATTGCTCGCGTCCTTACAGACGGAGCAGAATTTTTCATTTGTACCAGCCTGGTACTAATTGGTCCTATCTATGTTTGTATGTTTTTCGTTTAGTGAGTCCTTTTTACTCTGCTTATCGTATAACTTATTAAAAGCTATATTTTAAATAAGTACACTCCCCCCTCCCTTTGCTTAGGGGCCCATTGCCTGCTCATTAACTTGGAGTGTATTCAAAGCCTGAATTGTATCAGGGCTCTGATCAATTTTTTGTCAGTGCCTTACAGAAAGCCAGCGGTCTGCTGGAGAAGAAATACCAGGAGACAGACGACCAGCATGCAGATGGTGTCTACTACTGTGAGATGGCTCTCCTAGAGCCTAAACGATTGGGGAACAATATCCTGAGTGAACCTCTGGAAGGTTTGCCAGAAGGCAACGAGTCTGGTGAAGATCCTGATGTCCCCCAGTGCCTCCAACCTTGATGAGAAGGAGGCGTTAAGAAGGCAAGGATATGATGCCATGTCCGTGAAGGATGAAAAGGCTAATAAAGTAAATGAAGACTCCAAAGAAATAGAGCCGAAGAAGCAAAGGCTGAGGTCTTGAAATGGGAGAAATCCTTGGATGTTCCAGAGACCAAGGTTAGAGCGGAAAAAGCGACTGCCGAAGTGGGAAAAGCCACTTAAGACGCAGAAGACTCTGAAGCTGGCCTCAAACCCGAAGAAACCCCTGCTGAGAATAATGGGAAAGTGGTCCAGATGCATGGAAAAGGAGCAAGTCGTAAGAAACCTGCTCTGCTGAAGGAGCCCCGCAAAGGCAAAAGAGAAATGGTCGGGACACGACCATGACTGGGACCAGTTCAGTCAAGAGTTGCCGCAGTCCAAGATAGGACGTGAGGGGCCTGTGCAGAAGCCAGGAAATATAAAAAGAGAGTACCTGCTCATGAAAATCCCAGAGGCCTTGTCATCTCTGTAATAAACTCATGAGGGTGACAAACCAAGCGCTGTTGTCCTGGGTCTGGCAGAATAAGGGGAAGACTGTAGGTCAGGTTGATGCCCATTCACGAACATCTGGATTTGATGCTAGTGTTCACCCCTACGGGCTTGAACAAAGGGGGAGGGGGGGTTTATGTGAGATAGTGACAGATCTCACAGAGGTGAGAGGCAAGGAAGGGGTGGATAGTGCGGTCCACACCCCTATTCCACCACAGGTGAGACCAGCTGGAGGTGCTGGGGCTGGCATAAAGCACCTCGCAGGGTGTCAGTCTAGGGGAAGGAGATTCATTGTGCAACAGGGTCTTGCTGGAGGCTCTGTATTAGTGGTCTCAGCCGGGCTGGCTGAGGGACCACGGGGCTAGGTGCTAGCCGGAGCATTGCAGAATCCCGTGACGCCTGGGCGCAAGGCTCACGAGGCCGGAGTTAGAGGGACTACTGGGCCACACTCCCCCCATAAAGATACTGGATGTGAGACCGTGTGTGAACAGGGCTCTGTACAGCCAGGCGACTGTGAGACACTGGGCTGGGAAAGCCACTTGTAATTACCGTGTGCGAACGGTGCTTTAAGTAAGGTAGGAAGATACCTTGTTTAGTTAGAGCCCAGCCGGGCAGGCGTTTATTTTGTATGATTTATGTTTGTTTTGCTGAGGTGCCAAATAAAAGCGATGTTTGGACCTTAAACTTGGTGTCTGGTGAAGATACTTTTGTGAATGACCCCTGGAGAAAAGCTAACCCCCCCAATATATATATATATTATACAATATACATAATAACCCCCCCCCCCCCCCCCTAATATATATATAGAGTATGCATAATAACAACCCCCCCATAGAGAGGTTCAGTCCCTACCCTTTATTGCCCTGTTAGTAATATCCTATTTCTAATAGGACACTGAGAGGCAGGGAATGCTGCCTAGATGGGTAGCACAGTTATGGCGCAGGCTCAGGAGTTGAGCCTGTGCCATCAACTGTTGTTGTCAGCTATAACCTACAGCTGACACATAGTTTAAGCTGGCAGGGCTAGAGCAAGTGCCAATTCTGCTATTTTAACCCTTTAGATGCAGCATGCTGATGTAACAAAAGTTATGCACATAGGGGGTCAGTGGTTCAGTGGTTAGTTGCGATGCTATCTTCGACTTTTCCCCACTCACACCAGGTCTAAAATTGTGGACATGGCATGGGTGGGGAAGGGGATGGGCGTAGAAAATGGTCTAAATGTCAGACAGCTCAGAAGCTGCCTTACATTTAGACTGGCGCTGGATGCGCCAAAGTTATGGAGAGGCCGCCACCCCTACATAACATCAACTGAACCACCGACAGCACGGTCTACATAAATGTGCCCCATAAAATTTATCCATAACATTCTTATTAGGTTAGTGCAATAATGGTACTTTTTAGGCCTCATTCACATTTCCATTTTTCACAAACATGTGCTGTCCGTATTTTCTGCAGACAGCACATGTACACATTCATTTTAATGTGTCTCAGTGACCCATCCATTGAAGTCTATGGCTCTGTGAAAATCACAGGCACAACATGGATGGCATCTGTGTTTGGTCCATGTTTCACTGATAGGAGACACTTTGGAAATTAATTTTCAGCTGAGCATTGTCTGTGGAATACGGATGACATGCGGAGGGCAAGAAAAGAAAACACATGGACTAAACTCACAGACATTTTCACAGATGAAATGTGGATGGTTGTTTTAACATCAAACGGACACGAAAATGTGAATGAGGCCTTTCTGTGGGAGGGGGGATTTTGCCAATTCAGGGTTTTGCCCTGGGGCCCCATGATTTCTATGTACAGCCCCACATACCTCTTACATCCAGTGATGTACATGTTCTCTTTCCTCATCTTCTCTATTCGGACCAGACCGCCATGATGATTTCTTTCAGCCATCTCTTGTCTCTGCAGAGTTTGGCAGACATCTTAGTTTCCTACTTTTCCATGCTTCTCCCCACCTTCTGAACACCCGATCCTGCCACCCCCAATACTGTGTCCACTGTACTCCCCAATACTATACTGCAGGAACAGATAATCCTCCTGAAAATACTATTACCACACACATAGTGCCCCCTTCAATAATTATTAGCACACTGTGGCCCTTAAAATAACTGTGACCAGAAAATTGTGTCTCTGACACTCAGTGTCGTAAACATAATGTCCCCCAAAAATAATTGTGCTAAGCTGATTCTGTGCCAGGGTGCCTCCCAATGTAACAGTCCTCTCAAAAGTCCCACCAATAGTAATAATGCCAAAGTGCACTATGTGGTAAGCATGTCCCCAATAGTAATAATGTTCCGCATTTTGCCCTCAGAAGTAATAATGCCCTCATAGTGGCCATATTAGTAATCATGTTCCCCGTAGTCCCTCAGTAGTAGTAAAGCCCACCATAATACCCCCAGTAGTAAGCATCCCCCTACAATCTGTGCCATTACAAAAAATGGCCCCTTATGTTTGCCAGTAAAATAATTCCCCTTTACAATGTTTGCCAGTACAAAAAATGCTCCCTTGTAACGTGTATCAGTACACAAATGTACCCCCTTTTAGGGCCCCTGTAGAACGAATGTCCCCATAGTGGCCCCCTTATAATGTGTACCAGTAGAAAACTGCACCTTTTTAGAGCCCAAATGTTCCCATTGTGTTTTCTCCAGTTACAGAATAATGACCCCCACCCCATTGTGGCCCCTCAGCATGCTGCCAAATAAAAGTAATAAACTCGAATACTTACCTCCATTCTGCTGTCACTCTATGTAGCCCGACTCAGGCAGCGCGATAATGATGACACTGGCCTCTGATAGGCTACAGGAACTAGGACTAAAACCTGGGTGATTGGGTCAGCACAACCTGTATGTAGGTGCACATCACTATGGCGAAATACATATACAAACGGAAAATACAAATGTAATAGCACTCTGCAACCAGTACTCTGCCCTGCCTCTATGCTGGATGAGGCATTGTTGTACATTTTGGCCAAAGCGTAATAAGCCACTCACCACGTCAAGGTCGCCTCTATGGAGTGGTCCCTAACACTAGCTCCTACCTGTTTATGGGCCACGACAGCCACACAAAGTCCAGGGAATGCAGGTCAGCATGCACGCCAAGCACACTCTGCTTTTAACCCCGTCCGGACAGCTGTAATGGCACCGGACGGGGTTAAAAGCAGAGTGTGCTTGGCGTGCATGCTGACCTGCATTCCCTGGACTTTGTGTGGCTGTCATGGCCCATGGACGGGTAGGAACTAGTGTTAGGGACCACTCCATAGAGGCGACCTTGACGTGGTGAGTGGCTTATTACGCTTTGGCCAAAATGTACACCAATGCCTCATCCAGCATAGAGGCAGGGCAGAATGCTGGTTGCAGAGTGCTATTACATTTGTATTTTGCGTTTGTATAGGACTAAAACCTATTCGAGGAAACGGTGGGCCAGGGAGACGTCGCTCCCTTGCCTTGTTTCGGCGTTTAACTGTATTGCTGTCCTGAGTACAGCGGTGCAGTTGAATATGCAGAGATGAGCGTTTCCACTATGGAAGCGCTCATTGCCCATGGCCGTTCCGCTGCCCCCCACTTGCCCCTACCTGGCGCCGCCTGAGGCTATTGCCTCACCTCTCCTCATTGGCGGTGCACCCCTGGTGCCTAGAAGTCATCTGAGCCTCCTGATGCATCTACTGCACGATAATAATAATAATAATAATAAAGTGGGTAGCTTGTTAAATAATGTACCCATTTTTAATAAGGAGGCATAGATTGGTTCAGATGTAATCTGTATGTGGTGCAATCAGTCTACTGTGCCATGTGCCACTTGTGCAGAGGGTAGGGAACTAGGGGCCCACCTGAGAATTCACCTGATCCCCTGTGGGCCAGTCCGAGCCTGTATATTATATTATAAGGGCCAATGCACGCGACCATGATCAGCCTGGGAAACACAGTCCCTGTATCTGCCTCATCTTCCAGGTCGACCCCGGCTCCCCTAACCCAAAATGACTGCATAATAGGGATTTGTAGTACAGTCAGTTCCTGTCTGATTGTGGTTCTATTGTACTGTACTCAAATGAAGATGAGACCCGCAGTCAGATAGGAACTGACTGCACTATAAATCACTACGATAGCCATTTTGGGTTAGGGGGAGCCGCGGCCGACACCCGGACCGATCACAGTCATGAGCTCTAAGGCTTCACCCCTGAAGAACAGCCTATGTAGCAGTGCTCAGAATATTTCTCTGACCCTCCTTCACAAGCAGGTCCTGTAAGAAACCTGACGACCCGATCCCCTATTACACGCCTTATCCCCTCATTCTGGACCATCAGATGCCGGATAAAAGGAATGTCACCGCAATACCATTTGTGTCATTGGAACGAAAAGGATGGAAGTTTTGTTTTAGCAACAAAGTGGGCTCGGGGTCGCGCCCCCCTTCTGTTTCTAAGCCGTCCTTCTGCTTTTGACCGCTGGGCCTCGGTACAGATAAGAATTGGTCTCCTATTATTGGCGACGTTAACGAGATTAATTATTCGCTTTCCACTTGGCATCCTGCCATTGACGCTCGTCAGCGTGTGATGGCGGATCTCAGTTATCTCAGTAACCCCAAATCTGCCAGAACGCTCACCCACTCTTAATAATAGGCTTGTGCCATGTGCAAGCGACGTCACGAGGCTGCTTAACTCCTTCGTCGCTGCAGCACCAGGACAGGGCACGGCTGACTCTCTCAGCACCTGGTCACCGGCCGTACCTACCTGCTCAGTAACTCTTCTAGACTTTTGATATTTTTCAGCATCTGCCATTCAGTCTCCTCTTTCTACATCGCTCGCTGTTGCCTCCCCTCTCCTCTTTCTCTCACCTCCCTCATTCTCCACCACTCTCTCTCTCTCACTGTATTTGCTGTTACCCTCCTACTCACTATTTTCCTGCTCCCTCTCTCTCTTCCTCGCCCCTTTTCTTCCTCTCATTCCTTCGCACTCGCATTCCTTGGTGAGGTATCTGCACATTTCTAAGGTATGTCCCATCTCCACCTGCTTTATCTGTGACCATTGAATTGGTGCCTTGCTGGTTGCACAGTGCACTGGGTTGATGATTTCCATCCTTCGCCCCGTTCTCTGCAGGACCCCCCTTGCATCTAAACTTTTTGTACTTGTGCAATGCTCTGCAAGGGGTAACTTGCTCTCCATAACTATACCTGATGCCCTGCATGTTGTGCATTCTTTCCGCAGTCCCTGGGATGTGACACGGCACTGACACATGATCTGCGATCTGCGTGGTCGTCACACTCTTTGTCATATTATTCTTCAGGGTTGCAATGCTCTGCCTGCCCCCTGCCAGTTTTGCGATGCTCTGCCTGCCCCCTGCCAGTTTTGCGATGCTCTGCCTGCACCCTGACAGTTTTGCGATGCTCTGCCTGCACCCTGCCAGTTTTGCGATGCTCTGCCTGCACCTTGCCAGTTTTGCGATGCTCTGCCTGCACCCTGCCAGTTTTGTGATGCTCTGCCTGCACCCTGCCAGTTTTGTGATGCTCTGCCTGCACCCTGCCAGTTTTGCGATGCTCTGCCTGCACCCTGCCAGTTTAGCAAGTGCTTTGCAGCGTAGGTGTTTTTCCCATCGTCTTGAGCATTTCCGATGACATGGAGAAACTGTGCAATGCTCTGCAGGTGTTGTTATGTAAGCTAACAATCTGCAGCCTGTGAAACGCTCTGCAGAGCATGTGATTTTTCTGCCCAGCCTGTGACGCACAGCTTGGTGAGGTAATTGTCTGACAGGAGTTCAGGTTCTGAGTCTTCTCGGTGGTAGGTTAAGCAGGTCCTTAGAGACGCTGTGCGATTTAAGGTACTTTCACACTTGCGGCAGATGATTCCGGCAGGCAGTTCCGTCGCCCGGCAATCCGGACGCAAACTGATGGCATTTGTCAGACGGATCCGGATGCAGATCCGTCTGACAAATGCATTAAAATACCGGATCCGTCCCTCCGGTGTCATCTGGAAAAACGGATCCGGTATTTATTTTTATTTTTTTACATTTTTTTAATTTTTAAAGGTCTGCACATGCGCAGACCGGAAAGCCGGATCCGTTATGCTGGAACACTTAATGCCGGATCTGGCACTAATACACTTCAATGTAAATTAGTGCCGGATCCGGCATTCCAGCAAGTGATCAGTATTTTTGGCTGGAGAGAAAACTGAAGCATGCTCTCCATTCAGAATGCATTAGGATACAACTGATCAGTTTTTTTTCCGGTATAGAGCGCCTAGGACGGAACGCAATACCGGAAAACAAAAACGCTAGTGTGAAAGTACCCATACAAAGACAATTTGCAACTTTGCCTCGATTTACATTGAGATTTCAGATTTGAGGGGCTGTTGTGGGTGGGGGAGGGGGGTCCAGGTGCGGAATTTGGTTTCGAGGGACATCACCTTTGAAAAGTCAGAACTGCAAGGTATAATGTAGGCCAGTTGTGAGCGTCTTACACGTGTGGGTGGCTTGTAAGCAGAGAAGGAGACGGATTAGTGCACAACCTCCTCCTACAGACGGTACAGCTATCGGAGATACAAAGCTGTAACCAGCAGTCACATAGTGACCGTCAAATGCCAAAATCTCCAACGTTGGGTAGCATTTTATTATGACACAATGTCCACTTACATCTAATATACTGTCAGCATACGTATCGGGTATTACCATATTTATGTCAGTCTACCTTGCACATAATAGATTTTAATGTATATGCATTGTGCCGTAGAATAGTCTACAAACTGCGCAGGAATGTTGAGCACATAGTTCCCAGTTGTCAACCATTTTAGTCTTGGAGAAACTGACTGTATGTCAAATACAGTATATGTTAAAAACTGTCTTTGTTGCCCCTAGCAATCAATCACAGCACGGCTTTCATTTCTTAGAGGGCTTTTGAAAAATGAAAGGTGTGCTGTGATTGTTTGCTATGGGGAATAAAAACAGCTTTTTTTTTAGATATATGCTCCATCTATGGTTCTCTGAATCACGGAAACATAAATTATACAGATGGATAACAGATGGATAGATATTAGATAGAAGAGACAGATAAATACATATGAGATGGATAGGAGATAGATACAGTGGATATGAAAAGTCTACACACCCTGTTAAAATGTCAGGTTTCTGTGCTGTAAAAAAATGAGACAAAGATAAATCATTTCAGAACTTTTTCCACCTTTAATGTGACCTATAAACTGTACCACTCAATTGAAAAACAAACTGAAATCTTTTCCGTGGAGGGAAGAAAACAAAAAATAAACTAAATGAATGTGGTTGCATAAGTGTGCACACCCTCTTATAACTGGGGATGTAGCTGTGTTCAGAATTAAGCAATCACATTCACAATCCTGTTAAATAGGAGTCAGCATACACCGGCCATCATTTAAAGTGCCTCTGATTAACCCCAAATAAAGTTCAGCTGCTCTAGTTGGTCTTTCCTGAAATGTTCTTAGTCGCATCCCACAGCAAAAGCCATGGTCCACAGAGAGCTTCCAAAGCATCAGAAGGATCTCATTGTTAGAAGGTATCAGTCAGGAGAAGGGTACAAGGCATTAGATATACCATGGAACACAGTGAAGACAGTCATCATCAAGTGGAGAAAATATGGCACAACAGTGACATTACCAAGAACTGGACGTCCCTCCAAAATTGATGAAAAGACGAGAAGAAAACTGGTCTGGGAGGCGACCAAGAGGCCTACAGCAACATTAGAGGAGCTGCAGGAATATCTGGCAAGTACTGGCTGTGTGGTACATGTGACAACAATCTCCCGTATTCTTCATATGTCTGGGCTATGGGGTAGAGTGGCAAGACGAAAGCCTTTTCTTATGAAGAAAAACATCCAAGCCAGGCTACATTTTGCAAAAACACATCTGAAGTCTCCCAAAAGCATGTGGGAAAAGGTGTTATGGTCTGATGAAACCAAGGGTGAACTTTTTGGCCATAATTCCAAAAGATATGTTTGGCGCAAAAACAACACTGCACATCACAAAAAGAACACCGTGCCCACAGTGAAGCATGGTGGTGGCAGCATCATGCCAAGGGGCTGTTGTTCTTCAGCTGGAACTGGGGCCTTAATTAAGCTAGAGGGAATTATGAACAGTTCCAAATACCGGTCAATATTGGCACAAAACCTTCAGGCTTCTGCTAGAAAGCTGAACATGAAGACTTTCAGCATGACAACGACCCAAAGCATACATCCAAATCAACAAAGGAATGGCTTCACCAGAAGAAGATTAAAGTTTTGGAATGGCCCAGCCAGAGCCCAGACCTGAATCCGATTGAAAATCTGTGGGGTTATCTGAAGAGCAGTGGCGTACCTACCATATAGGCAGACCACGCAGCTGCTATGGGGCCCGTGAGGAAGGGGGGCCCGCAGTGGAGGAGAGTCCCCGCCCCCGTCTATCTTCCTAACTGTCTCCCGTCTGATAGCCCCGCCTCCTAGCTCCGCCTCCCGCCTGATTCCTCTGGATTGCCACAACCCCGCCAGTAATAAAGTAAGTGACAACTTGTAGGTGAGGACAGTGTAGAGGTGTGTGTGTGGAGGGGGAAGTCACTCAGCTTTCCCAGGCTATTCCTCTGCACATATGCCATTCAGAACAGGAGGGAAGCTGGGTGTCACTACATTATGTAATGTGACTCAGCTTTCCTGATGTCCTGCATGGCACAAGTGCAGAGGCATGAGAAGATGTGAGGGTAGGAGTTGTTACTCAGCTTTCTCAGACTATTCTCATGTCTCTCCACATGTGCCATGCAGGACAGCAGAAAAGCTGGGTGCTGTTACATCATGCAATGTCACTCAGATTTCCTGCTATCCTGCAAGGCATAAATGCAGATAATAAGAACATGGAAAGGCAGGGGGGAGGGGTTCACTCAGCTTTCCCAGAGATTCATGTCTCTGCACATGTGTCATGCAGGATAGCGAGTAATGTCAGTGTCTCCCAGCTGTCCTGAATGACACAGAGGATGGGGGAAGGAGGGCACTCACTTCATCAAACTTTTCTCATGTGCATGTGCAATGCTGGACAGCAGGAAAGTTGGGTGGTATTACATTATGTAATGCCCCAGGTTCTTGTCAATATATGCTGAACACCGCCGGGACCTACCAGATCCCATTCACTATAATGGGTCTGTTGGGTTCCAGTGTGAGTACTGCCATTTTGTAGAACAAAATACTGCTGCATGAGATGGGGCAGGGGAGAAGTTAGGGAGGGTAGTGAGAGGAGCCAGGCTGCATAGTGGGAGGGACTAGGAATGGGCATGGGGCCCAATTTAAACTCTTGCTATTGGGCCCAATGATTTCTGTGTACGCCCCTGCTGAAGAGGGCTGTGCACAGGAGATGCCCTCGCACAGGGGCGTAGCTAATGGCTCATGGGCCCTGGTGCAAGAGTTCAGCTTGGGGCCCCTCTTCCCCCAGTGCTTTGTGGCCAGGGGCAGGAAGCACAAGGCCTTCGTGCTGCCCGAGGCAAAAATTTAAACGGCACCCCCTTGAGCCAGAGGTGTAACTTGACCAGCATGCACTTTCTATAATACCGGTGTCTTCTAATGCACCACAAGGGTCTTTGGGCCCCCTCAGGCTCATGGGCCCGGTAGTGACTGCTACCTCTGCACCCCCTATAGCTACGCCCCTGCCCTCGCAATCTGACAGATTTGGAGTGTTTTTGCAAAGAAGAGTGGGCAAATTTTGCCAAGTCAAAATGTGCCATGCTGATAGACTCATACCCAAAAAGACTGAGTGCTGTGATAAAATCAAAAGGTGCTTCAACAAGTATTAGTTTAAAGGTGTGCACACTTATGCAACCATATTATTTTATTTTTATATTTTTTCTTCCCTCTACCTAAAAGATTTCAGGCGTGCATGCTGCACCTGCATCCCCTGGACTTTGTGTGGCTGTCATGGCCCATAAACAGGTAGGAGCTAGTGTTAGGGACCACTCAATAGAGGCGACCTTGACGTGGTGACTGGCTTATTACGCTTTGGGCAAAATGTACACCAATGCCTCATCCAGCATAGAGGCAGGGCGGAGTGCTATTGCATTTGTATTTTGCGTTTGTATATGTATTTCGCCATAGCGATGTGCACCTGCATACAGGGTTGTGCTGACTCAATCACCCACATTTTTTCTTTGTAGTATATATTGGAGGCGTGGCGATCTCCTTGGAGTCATTGCACACCTGACCAGTCAATCTGTCCTGGAGGCTGGTTTTAAAGTCAGTATAAAACCGAGTCTGCTTATATAGCACCTACCAGTAGCCATTTGGCTCCAGGAGAAGTATATGGTGGGCTCAGCATGCATGTTGGTACTTGCATCCCTGGATCCGATGAAAGCTGTAATGGCACCGGACGGGGTTAAAAGCAGAGTGTGCTTGGCGTGCATGCTGCACCTGCATTCCCTGGACTTTGTGTGGCTGTCATGGCCCATAAACAGGTAGGAACTAGTGTTAGGGACCACTCCATAGAGGCGACCTTGACGTGGTGAGTGGCTTATTACGCTTTGGCCAAAATGTACACCAATGCCTCATCCAGCATAGAGGCAGAGTGCTGGTTGCATTTGTATTTTGCGTTTGTTTTTCAATTTAGTTGTACAGTTTATAGGTCACATTAAAGGTGGAAAAAGTTCATTTTTTTTACAGCACAGAAACCTGAGATTAACAGGGGTGTGTAGACTTTTTATATCTACAATAGATAGATGAATAAAAGAGGCAGATAATAAATGGATAGATAGATAGATAGATAGATAAATAAATAGATAATGAGAGATAGATATATAAACAGATATTAAATAGAAAAGACAGAAGATAGATGGACAGACAGACAGACATATATAAGATACACTGCCTGTCCAAAAAAAAAGTCGCCACCTGGATTTAACTAAGCAAATAGTTATGAGCCTCCTATTGGATAATTACTGCATGGGCGATTATCTTTCAGCTGGCAGCAAGTTATTTAACCCCAACTGGTGCAATGAGTTGCTTCTTATTTCTTAAACAACCATGTTGAAAGACACATCTCGTGGTCGTGGAAAATATGTTAGTCTGTCTGAGAAGGGAGAAATCATTGGCATGCATCAAGCAGAGAAAACATCTAAGGAGATTGCAGAAACGACTAAAATTGGGTTAAGAACTGTCCAACGCATTATTAAAAACTGGAAGGATAGTGGGGACCCATCGTATTCGAGGAAGAAATGTGACGGGAAAAAAATCCTGAATGATCGTGATCGGCGATCGCTTAAACATTTGGTGAAATCAAATCGAAGAAAAACAGTAGAACTCAGGGCTATGTTTAATAGTGAAAGTAAGAGCATTTCCACACGCACAATGCAAAGGGAACTCAAGGGATTGGGACTGAACAGCTGTGCAACCGTAAGAAAACCACTAATCAGTGAGACAAACCAGAAAAAAAGGCTTCAATTTGCTAGGGAGCATACAGATTGGACTCTGGAGCAATGGAAGAAGGTCATGTGGTCTGATGAGTCCAGATTTACCCTGTTCCAGAGTGATGGGCGCATCAGGGTAAGAAGAGAGGCAGATGAGTGATGCACCCATCATGCCTAGTGCCTACTGTACAAGCCTGTGGGGGCAGTGCTATGATCTGGGGTTGCTGCAGTTGGTCAGGTCTAGGTTCAGCAACAGTATGTGCTCCAAGAATGAGGTCAGCCGACTACCTGAACATACTGAATGACCAGGTTATTCCATCAATGGATTTGTTCTTCCCTGATGGCACGGGCATATTCCAAGATGACAATGCCAGGATTCATCAGGCTCAAATTGTGAAAGATTGGGTCCAGGGAGCATGAGACATCATTTTCACACATGGATTGGCCACCACAGAGTCCAGACCTTAACCCTATTGAGAATCTTTGGGATGTGCCGGAGAAGGCTTTGCGCAGCAGTCAGACTCTACCATCATCCAAGGTCCAAGATCTTCAAGTTGAAAATGTCTTTTGGGACACTTTGGAGAAATGTCCGTAGCACTGGTTCCAGGTCAAAAATCTATTTAACGCCGAGCTGTTAATGTACCTGAAATGAAGACTAGAGGGGTCCGGTTACCGTACATTATGCCACCCCACACCAGAATCCCCGGAGTAGGACAGGTGTGATGTTCCCTTGTGAAGGGCCTCTTCATGGTGTTGCTCATGTGGTCTCCAGACCAATCTACGGCTATCACTGCGTCCGAGACAAAACCACGACTCATTACTGAAGAGGACAGACCTCCATTCCAGCCTTACTCTGCACCATGATAGCCTTTGAGAGCGGTGGTGTGAGATCAATGGAAAACCTATAACTCGACATCTGGCTCGTAGTCCAATATCAATCAATATCATCCAATGTCGTCTGATGGTTTTTCTAGACACTGTTGGGATGTGACATCCAATTTCAGTACAGAATGCATCACTACGTGCCATTCTTCTAATCAGACGACCTGTCAGTGGGGTGGTTTGCCTCTGTGCACATCTTGCTGTCATCTAATTTGTCATTGTTCTTCCAACTAACGGGACACGCAACGTTGAACAATGCGGACATCTCAGCCTAGGTGTGTAGTAATCTGCCTGAGTGATAAACCAAGGCCTCTCAGTTCAAGGATTCTGTGTTAGTGGCACGTGGACGAACAGGAGGCATTGCACAATCATCCCACATGACTTGATCCTATTTTTGAGGCTTCATGTGGCTAAAAAAACTTTGCATTTAGTCTGGCTTTTACACCCCACTCCCCACCATGTCACAGATTAGAGATAGGTGCTTGAAAATTTGATCATCTGCAGATCTTAGTGATAAGCTTATGCCCTGTCCTTCTTGATATTGCAATTTCAATGTTGAGGACTATAGATACATAGATAGATACAGTATATTACAAAGACCGATAAACATAGATTATAGATGGATAAAGATATTAGACAGAAACGACAGATACGGTAATAGATATGACACAGATAAATAAATAGATATTAGATAGAAAACGCATAATATACATAGATCATAGTTGCAGCATTCTTCCAGAAACAGCGCCCCACCATTCCATAGTTTGTTTGGTATTGCATCTATTTGAAGTGAATGTGTGAGCTGCAATATGAGGCACAGCCTGTAGATCAGTGTGGCACTGTTTGTGGAACACAGCAGCCATATATTTCTAATCCTGTATAACCCATTTAAAGAATCAGGTCCCTTCCTCTAAAAGAACATCTGTCAGATATGGACACAGAACCTATTGCCACATTTATCCCATTCCTGGTGTCTCTCAAAACCTAAACCATCAGTTGCTCTCGATATTCCATCCTCCCCAAAGCAGCACCCATGAGGACCAGAATTACAAGAAGTAGTACATGTATGGAACGCTGGTTAATGGTGATATTCTATCTATATATATATATATATATATATATATATATATATATATATATATATATAGGATCTTAAGGGTTGACGGGTCAAAAAGGGTTCTGGCCGGCACTGGAAAGGCAAAGCGTCTTTACAGAATAAGGGCCAGCCAGACATAACTACTTCTACTTTATATTTGCTTGCTTACATTCTGAATGTGTATGATCCTGTGTGAGGAAGACCTATAACAAGTCGGTGTAGACCAGAAAGGCAGTGTATTGTATAGGCTCTGAACTTCCTGTAGGCACATTAGACCATATATCTACACATACTTAAATTATGGTCACCAGAGACATTAATATAAGGAGTCAGAGGTATCGCCAAGGCTCAGGTACCTAAGGGTGCCCAAAAGCCCCTCTGCCACAGAAGACACCATAATTGGGACCTAAGATTTAGTTACTCCTTTGAAAACCTCTCCTGAGTTCTGCCTCCTCCTCTACAGGTCAATCATGGAGCCTCCTCTTACTGCTCCACATGGTATTCAAATGAGCGACATAACCTGTGATTCTTTTCGCGTGTCCTGGGAGATGCCACCGTACGATGCCAGGCGGGTTACCCACTACTTCATAGATCTGAATAAGACGGGAGGGCAGAAGGAGAATAAGTTCAAGCACCGGGTAAGCCACACCATACCTCATTGCCTTGATGAACCTCAAGTCCTCTACCAAATGTGTTTGCTTTATTGAGGATGTCTGATGTCTGTATTATGTCTGCTTTCACAAAGGATGTGCCAACCAAACTGGTGGCCAAAGCTGTGGTGCTGCCCATGACGGTACGAGGCCACTGGTTCCTGAGCCCACGCACAGAGTATACATTGGCTGTACAGACCGCAATGAAACGTAGTGATGGGGAATACACTGTGTCTGGCTGGAGTGAGACCCTTCGCTTCTGTACAGGAGGTGAGAAATGAATGATCTGTTGGAAATATGAGTGTGTGGAGGGAAGGGGGTCATTTATCAGACTTAATGAAGCAGTTTGTAAAATTATGCATCTGGGTAGTGATAATCTACATGCATCATCTCCCAGGGTGAGTAACACTGGGAGTCACTTATAGAGAAGGATTTGGGTGTCCTTGTAGAAGGTAGATTAAATAACAGCACAATGTCAATCAGCTGCTTCTAAGGCCACCAGGATATTGGCATGCATTAAACGAGGCATGAACTCGCAGGACAGGGATGTAATATTACCACTTTACAAAGCGTTGGTGCGGCCTCATCTGGAATATGCAGTTTACTTCTGGACACCAGTCCATAGAAAGGACACCCTGGAACTGGAAAAAGTACAGAGGAGAGCGACTAAACTGATAAGGGGGGAACTAACTCTCTTTAGGGAGAGAGCACCTTAATCAGTGTGAGGAGACTTATAGGCCATACATGCTCCTCTGGAATTCTGGGAGGTACTTACCTCCCAGAATTCCAGAGGAGCATGTATGGCCTATAAGTCTCCTCACACTGATTAAGGTGCTCTCTCCCTAAGGAGAGTTAGTTCCCCCCTTGCTCGGACACAGGCCTCTCACCCAGTTAAGCCAGTACTCTCTGCACTGATGAGGGGCAATCACCCTGAAACAGCTGTCTGCAGATGAGGTGCTGGCTTTATTTAATATCCAAGTCATGTCTCAAGGCTTATTTTAAGAGCTGAACATTGACTTATAGGATAGCTGCCTTACATCTGGTAGCATTAGAGGCAGAGTGTCCTAAACTGATAAGGGGCATAGAGGGTCTTAGTTATGAAGAAAGATTAAAATAATTAAATGTATTTAGTCTTGAGCAGAGATTACTAAGGGGGGCAAGATTAACCTATACAAATATAGAAATGGGCCAGACAAAAAATATGGTGAAAAACTGTACCATGTAAAAAGCCCTCAAAAGACAAGGGGGCGCTGCTTCCGACTGGAGAAGAAAAAGTTCAGTCTCCAGAAGCGTCAAAGCTTCTTTACTGTAGGAACTGTGAATCTGTGGAATAGACTTCCTCAGGACGTGGTCACAGCAGTAACTGTGAACGGTTTAAAAATGGTATGCTTATGAAAATGTGTAGAAGTCTCACTCCCCTTTTCTGAAATTCACACCCTCATTTATACCTTGGTTGGACTTTTTTTTTAACCATATTAACTATGTAACTTTCTTGGGGGAAAAACCTGCTGCAGTGTTCATAAGAACTAGAACCTTGTTAATGTATTGCAGTGTCCGGAAATGCTTTCTGCATTAATAATAGGCGCATCATGCATTTATGCCCCTGGCCAGCGGAGGAAAGTGCCCTCCTGTATCCAACTGTATTGCCGTCCTAAGGATGGTGATACAGTTGAATACTGCCGCTGCGGAGGCAGTATTTTATGTGGTATTTGGTTTTGTTGGGGTTATATTTTGTATGCACTACCGTATTGCTGGCCCCACCTATTTATGTTGGTCCCACCTTCTGTCAATTTTGACTTGCCTACAACATGGGGCTACTATGATTTTTTATTTCTTTTTTCCATGGCCACTTTAAGTTCCCAATTTGCCCCCGACTGTGGTCGACCCAGGAAACATGGTCCGTGTGTCGGCCGACCGCGGCTCCGCTGACCTGAACTGACTGTATCATACTAATTTATTATATAGTCAGTTCATATCTGATGGGGTGGCTATTGCAGATCAAATATGAACTGACTGTGCCATAAATTACTATGATACAATCAGTTCAGGTCAGGAGAGCCGCGGTCGACCCGGGAGATGAGGCCGACACACAGACCGTGTTTCCGAGGCGAATTATGATCATGAGCTCTTACTGTTTAGTCTTGATTCCTAAGCAACGGGAACAAATTTTCAAGAAAAATAGGTAAGAATGAAAGTATTCGGCACAAACGTAAGTCTATATTTACAGCCATAGGAGGTGGCTTGAATAAGGTGAATAGTAGTACAAGCAGTTATTTGAGCTGGCTTTTTTAGGGCCCCTTAAAATAAGCTGATGATTGGCTGTCTTGTTGTTGCAGTCAGCTGTAATAGTCAAAAACCTGGCAAAAAATAATTCAACTACCCCACAGCGCCACCAGAGGTGAAATAAAGAATTACACAGCAACTTTTAAAAAATATTTTCAAACTTTTCTTAACCAGTCCGAGACCAGTCTCCAAACCCCCCCCCCACTCTCCCCCTTGACCAGACGCAATTTTAGTTTTTTCTAGTACTGTACATTAATTCCATTATATGAATAATTTTTGTGCCTTTTTCAGTGATGCATGGGAATTTATTTTTATTATTAAGGAAAAAATAGAGACCCCCCGGCGCTCCTATTGAATAGATTTGTGTCAATCTACCTGGGTGGGCAGATCCTGCTGCTTGATGTCTTTGGGGAGCTATTGTTCTCCCTTGTAAAAGTGTATATAGAGTAGGTATATCACCCGTAGGGGATATAGGACATAAGCGCTGGTGCACAATCAAATTCAACTAGTCCTATGAAGTTGGCACTATGCTTGGTGCCAATCTGAATAATTAGGTGATTTTGCTGCACAATTAAGTGGTATTGTGATGTTAATACCTGTTGTGGTGGGTCAGGATGTCTAATCAACGGCTGAGAGTGAGCGGACAGTGTGTAATATAAAGGTGTTAGCACTGGGGAAAAAACGGCAAGTGGGAGGTGAATACTGGCATAACTACTATCCTGGTTACCTTGGTTGTTCTTTCTCCAAGGAGTTCCTTATGTCGGTGTTCTGTTATGTTCGTTCTGTATTCTTCTTGTTGTTTCCGTGGGGATGTTGATATCCTTTCAAGTCCCGGCGTTCTTCTTGCTCTCCTATCAGCAGCAGCGCGGCCCCGGCCGGAAGCACGCGCGTCGCGAGGGAGCTTGATCCGTTACCCGGGAAACCTCTGGCGGTGACGTCACCTGGTGCGAGTATGGTGGCCTCCGTGGGGCAAAAGACTGTAACCTACGCGTTTCGGAGCCAAAGCGGGCTCCTTCGTCAGGGTTAGTCTGCCTGTTGTACTTTGGAGGGTTAAATAGCTCGTCTGGTTTCCCATGGCAACGGGTAAACACTGGTTTTAGAGTGAAAGAGGTGCCGGTTTAGTGATGGATATTCTGGGTGCGATTGGTTTCTTCATGGATTGTGTCAATAATCTATTATACATTTGTTTGTATAATTATTAATGCAATATTCATTGCTAAAATGGTGGTGAAGAACAACGGCTGCAATTTCTTTAGGTTTTTATGCAAAATTTGTAGAGCACCAACAGTATGTTATTTATTTTTTATTTTATTTTTTATATATATATATGTTTGTTGGTGGTTATTTATTAATGGAAAGCAAACAGTTCTATTTCCTGGTTTAGTCCATTAGGGGCTAGGCTGTTGCATCTAAAAATCCACTTGCTCTCGGTCCTGGACATAATTTTAATGTAGTCGCCTCCCCTCCTATCCTGCTTCACTCTTTCCATCCCCCCAAAGCAAGATCCTAAAAATTTTCCCTGGTGATATTCTGTGTAATGACGTGATAATGGGTGATTCTCTGATTTTTTATTAATGTTATTGACGTGTTCTCTTATTCTAACTCTTAGTTCTCTTTTGGTTCGCCCCACATATATTTTACCACATGGGCACTTGATGAAATAGATGACTCCCTTGGTGTGGCAGGTGATGTAATCTTTTATCGTATATTTTTCTTTTTGTGGGGTGTCTATTTGAAATATTGGTTTTACCTGGTGCCTCAGGATTTTGCAATTAGTACACAATCTGCAGGGGTAAAAACCCTTTTTTCTACATGTTTTCGGGTTTACTGTGTCATTCTTGATGGAAGGGGCTACCAAATTGGCCAAGTTTGGAGCTTTTTTGAAGATAAAGGTGGGGTTATTGGGGATCTTATTGCCAATAATTTTATCATATTTTAAAATATCCCAATATTTATATATGATTCTTTTAAAGTTTTTGACCCCTACGCTGTATGTTGTGATGATGGGGATTTTGATATCAACGTGGTTTTCAGGGTCGTTTTTTTCCTCCTTTTCTTTGACCCTAGGGTTTTTGTCTTCTAATAGGGTATGGCGGTCCAGGTCCTCCACAGTTTTGGTGATAGGGATTAATTTTTCTAGTTTGTAGCCTTTTTCTGTGAATTTAATATTTAGCATGTTCGCTTCTTCGTGGTAATTGGCATTGTTGGAGCAATTTCTACGTGCTCGTATGTATTGGCTATAGGGAATGTTATTAAGCCATATGGGTAAGTGGCAACTGTCCAGGGGAATGAATCCATTGGTGTCTGTTGGTTTGTGGTATGTTTTCGTGTGTAATTTGCCCTTTTCAACAAATATATTCAGATCAAGGAAGTTTATCTGTATTTTGTCGTAGGATGAGGTAAATTGTAAATAAAAGTCATTTTTATTTAAATTAGTTAAAAAACTGTCAAGGGATATGGTGTCCCCTTGCCAGATAAAAACAATATCGTCGATGAATCGCTTCCAGAGGACCAGACCCGCACCGAGCCTGCCATGGGGAAAGATGGTAAGCTCCTCCCATCTACCCATGTAGAGATTTGCGAAACTCGGTGCGAATCTGGTCCCCATCGCGGTCCCCCACGTCTGGAGGTAAAAGTCAGGTCCATATTTAAAATAATTATGGTCTAAAATGAACGTGATGCAGTCACCTATAAAATTTATTTGGTCCCCTGACATGGTGCTGTCTTTGTACCATAATCTCTGGTATAGAAGGCCTCACCTCTAATCTATCAAAATATGTCGATGTTATGCTGCAGGACAAAGTAGTCAAATTACCCGCTTACTTGAAAGACACCAAACATATTCTACAAATTCTAGAAGGTATCCAGTGGCAAGCAGATTTCATTTTAGGTACTCTTGATGTCACCGCCCTATACACAGTTATTGAAAAAACAAAGGGCCGTGAAGCCGTGGAATATTTTTTAAACAAAGACAGCACCATGTCAGGGGACCAAATACATTTTATAGGTGACTGCATCACGTTCATTTTAGACCATAATTATTTTAAATATGGACCTGACTTTTACCTCCAGACGTGGGGGACCGCGATGGGGACCAGATTCGCACCGAGTTTCGCAAATCTCTACATGGGTAGATGGGAGGAGCTTACCATCTTTCCCCATGGCAGGCTCGGTGCGGGTCTGGTCCTCTGGAAGCGATTCATCGACGATATTGTTTTTATCTGGCAAGGGGACACCATATCCCTTGACAGTTTTTTAACTAATTTAAATAAAAATGACTTTTATTTACAATTTACCTCATCCTACGACAAAATACAGATAAACTTCCTTGATCTGAATATATTTGTTGAAAAGGGCAAATTACACACGAAAACATACCACAAACCAACAGACACCAATGGATTCATTCCCCTGGACAGTTGCCACTTACTGTCATGGTCTTACCTGCTTGCTGCTCTCCTTCGTTTGACATGTGCTGGCGGCCATCTTGGGTCCTGGGTTTCTTGTAGCCTTCCACCCTGCGGCTCCTCCTTCCCCTGGGAGGAGCTGGATGCCTAGCTCATATATATAGGAGGTCTGTGGCTTCAGTTCCTTGCTTGGTCCTCTTGTGTTCACATGCTTCTAAGACTGCTGCTGCTTCTGGTTCCTGATCCTGGCTTCGTCTGACTACCCTGCTGGTTCCTGATCCTGGCTTCGTCTGACTACCCTGCTGGTTCCTGATCCTGGCTTCGTCTGACTACCCTGCTGGTTCCTGATCCTGGCTTCGTCTGACTACCCTGCTGGTTCCTGATCCTGGCTTCGTCTGACTACCCTTCTGGTTCCTGACCTCTGGCTTCGCAAAGACTCTGCTCGGTTTCACCATCCGTTTGGACTTTTGCTTTACAGCTTTATTCTCAATAAAGCCTTCTTATTTTTACGTATCTCTTGTTGTACGTCTGGTTCATGGTTCCGTGACATTAGGACCAAGCCATGAATTCTGACGGTACAGGGCCATCCTCGCTACCCACGCTGGTTGCCAGACTTGATCAGCAGGATCACCTGTTGGGTCGGTTCGCTGTGGCGTTGCAAACCCTGCTTGAACGCACGGCTCATTTCGCTCCCGTTGCCGATGGGTCGGTTGTCGCTCCTGGGCTCGCTCCTACTGCCGCTCCGGTTGTTGCGCCAGAGTCTACCCCGACACCTGTTGTTGCGCCTGCGGTGTTTCGGGGTATGACCGGTTCTGCCCCTCTTCCACAGCGCTTTGGGGGAGAGCCAACTCAGTGCCGAGGTTTCCTTAACCAGGTGGGCATTTATTTCGAGTTGCTGCCACATGCCTTTCCTACTGAGAGATCAAAGGTGGGCTTCTTGATCTCGCTGCTCTCGGACAAGGCCTTGGCCTGGGCCAGCCCTTTATGGGAGAACAACAATCCGGTGGTTGCCGAGTTTTCCGGTTTTGTTGCTTCTCTTCGGAAGGTATTCGATGTGCCGGCTCGTGCTGCCTCTGCTGCGAAGCTCCTTATGTCCATCAGACAGGGTTCACGATCCGTAGCTGAATACGCCATTGAGTTTCGTACCCTGGCAGCAGAGGCGGGCTGGAATAATGAGGCTCTGGTCGCTGCTTTCTCTCATGGTCTCTCGGATGCCTTGAAGGATGAGGTTGCAGCTAAGGACCTACCAGTTGAGCTCGAGTCTCTTATTTCTTTCCTGATTTTGATTGACACCAGACTCAGGGAGAGACCTTCCTTTAAGGAGAACCTGCGGAGGTCTTCTAACAGATTGGTGCCTACGTTTGCTGTCCCACCCGTGCCTCCCTCTCCTCCCACGCCTCCTGGGGATGACTTGTCTGGGGGTGAACCCATGCAGCTGGGGTTTGCTCGCCTGTCCGAGGGGGAGAGGGCACTCCGGAGACGCGAGGGCCGATGCATGTACTGTGGTCTCGGTGGGCATTTTCGGTTGGCATGTCCGAACCGTCCGGGAAACGCTCGTACCCTGAGATCCTGTCGGGGGCAGATCTTGGGTGGAGTCTCCTCGTCCCCGGTTTCCCGTGTTGACAAACCACTGATCACTGTTGTCCTCTCCTGGGTCGGGGGCTCGGTGACGACCCAGGCGTTGGTGGACTCTGGTGCTGGTGGTTTGTTCATTGATAGTGTGTTCGCTGCCGCCAATTCCATTCCTCTGCAGGCTCGAGGTTCCCCACTGGCTCTTGAGGCGATAGACGGCAGACCCCTTCTGCCGCCACACGTGACTCATGAGACCCTTCCAGTGGGGATAGCCATTGGTGCCGTTCACAGAGAGTCGGTCTGCCTCCAGGTTATTTCGTCTCCACACTACTCGGTGGTCTTGGGGTACCCCTGGCTCCAGAAGCATAATCCGACTTTCGATTGGAGATCGGTCGAGATCCTCTCGTGGTCACCGCAGTGTGGGGCTAGTTGCATCCATGGGTCTGTCAAGTTGCTGTGTACTTCCTCGGACTCTCTGTTGCCTCCTGAATACGAGGAGTACCGGGATGTATTCGATAAGGTGCGCGCGGTTGCCCTACCTCCGCACCGCCCATACGATTGTGCCATAGAGTTACAATCTGGTGCCGTTCCTCCTCGTGGCAAAGTCTATCCACTGTCGGTAGCGGAGAATGAGGCCATGGAGGAGTACGTGAGGGAGGCGCTTTCACGCGGACACATTCGCAAATCTTCGTCCCCGGCAGGGGCTGGATTTTTCTTTGTGAAAAAGAAGGGCGGTGAGTTGAGGCCTTGCATCGATTACAGGGGTCTCAATCGCATCACGATCAAGAACGCTTACCCGATACCCTTGATTTCCGAGCTGTTCGATCGCCTTAAAGGGGCCACGGTCTTTACCAAACTCGACCTGAGGGCGGCATATAACCTGGTAAGGATCAAGGCGGGCGATGAGTGGAAGACCGCGTTTAACACCAGGACCGGTCATTACGAATCCTTGGTTATGCCCTTTGGGTTGTGCAATGCGCCCGCAGTCTTTCAGGAATTCATCAACGATGTTTTCCGTGACCTGTTGCAGCAGTGTGTGGTAGTCTATTTGGATGACATCTTGGTATATTCTGAATCCATGGAGGCCCACATTCTGGATGTCAGACGAGTGTTGCAACGGTTACGAGAGAACAAGCTGTTCGGTAAGCTTGAGAAATGCGAATTTCACCGATCCCAGGTAACCTTCTTAGGTTACATCATTTCCGCTGAGGGGTTCTCCATGGATCCTGAGAAGGTTTCGGCTGTCTTACAGTGGCCCCAGCCCAGTGGTCTTCGTTCCCTGCAGCGCTTTTTGGGCTTCGCCAATTATTATCGGAAGTTCATCAGGGACTTTTCCATGCTGGCCAAGCCTCTCACGGATCTGACCAGGAAGGGCAGTAATTCCCAGGTCTGGCCGCTCGAGGCCATCCAAGCTTTTGAGGCCCTAAAGTCCGCCTTTGTGTCGGCTCCGATTCTGTCGCATCCCAACCCTGGGTTGCCCTTTGTCCTCGAGGTGGACGCGTCTGAGACGGGAGTAGGCGCCCTTCTGTCTCAGCGTAGAACACCAGAGGGTCCTCTGCTTCCTTGTGGGTTTTACTCCCGGAAACTGTCTTCCGCGGAGTGCAACTATCAGATTGGTGACAGGGAGTTATTGGCCATCGTGCAGGCCCTTAAAGAATGGAGGCACTTGCTCGAGGGTTCGGTGGTTCCGGTTCTCATCCTGACGGACCACAAGAATCTGACCTACCTTTCTGAGGCCAAGAGATTGACACCACGTCAGGCCAGATGGGCTCTGTTCTTGTCACGTTTTAATTACGTGGTCTCCTACCTACCCGGTTCCAAGAACATCAGGGCGGATGCCTTATCACGGCAGTACTCCGAGCTGTCCAGGGAGGAGTCGATTCCGACTTCGGTCATACCTCCGAATCAGATCCTGGCCGCCATTCGCACCAGCCTGACCTCTCCCCTGGGTGAGCAGATTTTGGCGGCTCAATCTGGTGCTCCCTCTGGGAGACCCAACGGCAGATGTTTTGTGCCTGAGGAGTTGCGCACTCGGTTGTTGCGAACCTACCATAACTCCAAGACCGCGGGGCATCCTGGAAAGAATCAGCTGTCCTGGGCTGTTTCACGTCTGTTCTGGTGGCCTTCCCTACGTTCCGACATCGCCGCATATGTAGCGGCATGCTCCGTTTGTGCCCAGAGTAAGTCCCCTCGGCACCTTCCGTTGGGCCTTCTGCAACCCATAGCCACCGGGGAGCGCCCATGGTCACACCTGGGGATGGATTTCATTGTGGACCTCCCTGCATCCCGAGGCCATACGGTCATTCTCATGATTGTGGATCGGTTTTCCAAAATGTGCCACTGTGTTCCTCTCAAGAAGTTACCCTCTGCACAAGAGTTGGCCACGATTTTTGCCAGGGAGGTCTTCCGGTTGCACGGTTTGCCTAAGGAGATTGTGTCGGATCGGGGGAGTCAGTTTGTGTCCAGGTTCTGGCGCGCCTTTTGCTCCCAGTTGGGGATTCATCTCTCCTTCTCCTCGGCCTACCACCCTCAGTCCAATGGGGCCGCAGAACGATCCAATCAGGCCTTGGAGCAATTCCTTCGTTGCTATGTCTCCGATCACCAAGACAATTGGGTTGACCTCCTGCCTTGGGCTGAGTTTGCCAGGAACACGGCGGTGAACTCTTCCTCTGGGACGTCTCCCTTCATGGCCAATTATGGGTTCCAACCTGCCGTGTTACCGGAGGTATTCTCTCCCCAGGATATTCCGGCTGTGGAGGATCACCTTTCCGTCCTACGTGCTTCTTGGGTACAGATCCAGAAGTCCCTTGAGGTCTCTGTGCAGCGCCAGAGATTCCAGGCTGATCGCAGACGAGCGCCTGCTCCTTCCTACCAGGTCGGAGACCGTGTATGGTTGTCCACCCGCAACCTCAACCTTCGAGTGCCCACTCCCAAGCTGGCGCCTCGCTTTGTTGGTCCCTTCCGAGTGCTTCGCAGGGTAAACCCGGTAGCCTATGCCCTTGCGCTTCCTCCTGGCATGCGGATCTCCAACGTGTTTCATGTCTCCCTGTTGAAGCCACTGGTGTGTAATCGTTTCACTTCCTCGGTTCCTCGGCCTCGTCCGGTCCAAGTGGGCAATCGTGAGGAATATGAGGTGAGCAATATCCTGGACTCACGCCTGGTCCGCGGTCGGTTGCAGTTTTTGGTCCATTGGCGTGGTTATGGTCCAGAGGAGCGTTCCTGGGTTCCCTCCGCAGATGTCCATGCTCCTGCCTTGCTCCGAGCCTTCCACGCACGCTTCCCTCAGAAACCGTTTTGTGCTCCGCGGAGGAGGGGCCCTTGAGGGGGAGGTACTGTCATGGTCTTACCTGCTTGCTGCTCTCCTTCGTTTGACATGTGCTGGCGGCCATCTTGGGTCCTGGGTTTCTTGTAGCCTTCCACCCTGCGGCTCCTCCTTCCCCTGGGAGGAGCTGGATGCCTAGCTCATATATATAGGAGGTCTGTGGCTTCAGTTCCTTGCTTGGTCCTCTTGTGTTCACATGCTTCTAAGACTGCTGCTGCTTCTGGTTCCTGATCCTGGCTTCGTCTGACTACCCTGCTGGTTCCTGATCCTGGCTTCGTCTGACTACCCTGCTGGTTCCTGATCCTGGCTTCGTCTGACTACCCTGCTGGTTCCTGATCCTGGCTTCGTCTGACTACCCTGCTGGTTCCTGATCCTGGCTTCGTCTGACTACCCTTCTGGTTCCTGACCTCTGGCTTCGCAAAGACTCTGCTCGGTTTCACCATCCGTTTGGACTTTTGCTTTACAGCTTTATTCTCAATAAAGCCTTCTTATTTTTACGTATCTCTTGTTGTACGTCTGGTTCATGGTTCCGTGACACTTACCCATATGGCTTAATAACATTCCCTATAGCCAATACATACGAGCACGTAGAAATTGCTCCAACAATGCCAATTACCACGAAGAAGCGAACATGCTAAATATTAAATTCACAGAAAAAGGCTACAAACTAGAAAAATTAATCCCTATCACCAAAACTGTGGAGGACCTGGACCGCCATACCCTATTAGAAGACAAAAACCCTAGGGTCAAAGAAAAGGAGGAAAAAAACGACCCTGAAAACCACGTTGATATCAAAATCCCCATCATCACAACATACAGCGTAGGGGTCAAAAACTTTAAAAGAATCATATATAAATATTGGGATATTTTAAAATATGATAAAATTATTGGCAATAAGATCCCCAATAACCCCACCTTTATCTTCAAAAAAGCTCCAAACTTGGCCAATTTGGTAGCCCCTTCCATCAAGAATGACACAGTAAACCCGAAAACATGTAGAAAAAAGGGTTTTTACCCCTGCAGATTGTGTACTAATTGCAAAATCCTGAGGCACCAGGTAAAACCAATATTTCAAATAGACACCCCACAAAAAGAAAAATATACGATAAAAGATTACATCACCTGCCACACCAAGGGAGTCATCTATTTCATCAAGTGCCCATGTGGTAAAATATATGTGGGGCGAACCAAAAGAGAACTAAGAGTTAGAATAAGAGAACACGTCAATAACATTAATAAAAAATCAGAGAATCACCCATTATCACGTCATTACACAGAATATCACCAGGGAAAAAAATTTTTTAGGATCTTGCTTTGGGGGGATGGAAAGAGTGAAGCAGGATAGGAGGGGAGGCGACTACATTAAAATTATGTCCAGGACCGAGAGCAAGTGGATTTTTAGATGCAACAGCCTAGCCCCTAATGGACTAAACCAGGAAATAGAACTGTTTGCTTTCCATTAATAAATAACCACCAACAAACATATATATATATAAAAAATAAAATAAAAAATAAATAACATACTGTTGGTGCTCTACAAATTTTGCATAAAAACCTAAAGAAATTGCAGCCGTTGTTCTTCACCACCATTTTAGCAATGAATATTGCATTAATAATTATACAAACAAATGTATAATAGATTATTGACACAATCCATGAAGAAACCAATCGCACCCAGAATATCCATCACTAAACCGGCACCTCTTTCACTCTAAAACCAGTGTTTACCCGTTGCCATGGGAAACCAGACGAGCTATTTAACCCTCCAAAGTACAACAGGCAGACTAACCCTGACGAAGGAGCCCGCTTTGGCTCCGAAACGCGTAGGTTACAGTATTTTGCCCCACGGAGGCCACCATACTCGCACCAGGTGACGTCACCGCCAGAGGTTTCCCGGGGAACGGATCAAGCTCCCTCGCGACGCGCGTGCTTCCGGCCGGGGCCGCGCTGCTGCTGATAGGAGAGCAAGAAGAACGCCGGGACTTGAAAGGATATCAACATCCCCACGGAAACAACAAGAAGAATACAGAACGAACATAACAGAACACCGACATAAGGAACTCCTTGGAGAAAGAACAACCAAGGTAACCAGGATAGTAGTTATGCCAGTATTCACCTCCCACTTGCCGTTTTTTCCCCAGTGCTAACACCTTTATATTACACACTGTCCGCTCACTCTCAGCCGTTGATTAGACATCCTGACCCACCACAACAGGTATTAACATCACAATACCACTTAATTGTGCAGCAAAATCACCTAATTATTCAGATTGGCACCAAGCATAGTGCCAACTTCATAGGACTAGTTGAATTTGATTGTGCACCAGCGCTTATGTCCTATATCCCCTACGGGTGATATACCTACTCTATTTTTATTATTAGCATTCTTTTATACCCAGGAAAATGTTTAAAAAAAAATGTAAAAAAAATACTGTCTTATTACAATTTTTTTTTTTACTTGCAGAAAGTACAATACTTTTTTAAATTATGTATTAGTTGTGGTTGTTTTGCTATAGGGGATATAATTTATCATTCCCAGGTAATGCGGTGGCATTTTTTTAAATTCTATTTTACACTTTGTGCCCCCATAAGGTCATACAAGACTTTGGATTGCATTTAACATTAGATTTTTAATTGCTCATCTCTCCTATAACTGGGCCCTAATTACAAGGGGAATACAAGTCTGTTCAACCTCCCTGCTGAGCTGATCTGGGTCTGCTAAGACCCCAGCAGCTCATGCAGTCATCTGGTCCCCAGCGATCACTTGATCACTAGGACTGGAGAAGAAATCAGAATTGCCACTGCCTGCTCTATATACTCAGCACTCACTGAGTACAGGGGTGGAGAAAGCGGCGAACGTAAAAAAAAATTGTCAGTGGCTTCTCTTTGGGGAGTCCAGCTGTCAATGACAACCAGTGTTTCACTCCCACAGCTGCACGATCTCCATGCAGCTGCTAACTCTGCAAGCAAATCTAGAAACGTCTTTGCAGAATTAAAGGGGCTATCCCATTAATAATGTAAAAAATGAAAATCAGACATTAAGGCCTCTTTCCTACGGGCGTGTGGGAGCCGCAATACACGGGCGACGTTCCGTGGGCATTCCGCATCACGGATGCGGACCCATTCACTTCAATGGGTCCACAAATCCGGAGATGCGGAATGGTGCGGAACGGAACTGTCATGCCCTGCTCGGACAGTGCGGAGGTCTGTCAGATTGGCAGCACGTGTCTAACCATTTGTTTTGTTTTGGAATCATGCTGGATCCGCCTTCCTTCAGGTGCTCTGGGTGGGGTCATTGGCTTAAATTGCCTTCACTCCCAGAGGGCCACACGGGTTATAGAATTCAGTCTGGCCTTGGATTCAAGGAAGGAAGGATTGTCTGTTCCAGCTCAGATAAGTTTGGTTTCTG
This sequence comes from Bufo bufo, assembly GCF_905171765.1. Lineage (NCBI taxonomy): Eukaryota > Metazoa > Chordata > Amphibia > Anura > Bufonidae > Bufo > Bufo bufo. Next base: position 769,822,403 of record NC_053389.1, on the reverse strand, counting down.
TTTTTGTTATTTGCGGTCTAGGCTGTTTGTGTGTCTTCTGCCCCTTCTCCCCTTTCACCATCTCAGGGATTCTAGGGTGTTTGCAGTCCAGGCACGAGGACACATTATTCCTACCATCAAGGTCTGAATGTGGGCTTAGCAGCGTAGGGACAGAAGTCAGGGATATGCTAGGAGGTGACCATTCCCCAGCATCTCGCCTAGACACTTGTTTATTTGGTTGTCTGTATATCTGAGATACTGTCCGCCATGACAGGAACCCTACGAAAGCACTACAGAGTGCTTCCATGGGGTTTCGCCCCGTACTTCCGTTCCGCGGAAACGGCCGGATCGCGGACCCATTCAAGTGGATGGGTCCGCGATCTGTTGCGGCTGCCCCACGGACTGTGGGGTGCAGCACGACCACGGGGCGCACATGCCCGTGGGAAAGAGGCCTAAACATGAAACCTAGAAGCAACCCTGTACCTCACATGGATCCAGAGATCTCCCCATTCATTGTTCCAATTGTTCTGCTAGATTTATTTCAAGCTGTCAGCTTAGGGGGCATTTCCTTGCTGCTGTAGTTCTTTCCTGCCACAGCTTCTAACAGAAGACCTGGCTGGTTGCAGTTGAAGATTTAAATGGAGTGCGTGCGACCACTGATTGAGGTGGATGTAGAAATAAGGAAAACAACAAACAGCAGGTGGCGCTATCAGATAGATTTCATTGAATAAGGCCTCATGCACACGACCGTTGTTTTGGTCCGCATCTGAGCCGCAGTTTTTGCGGCTTGGATGCTGACCCATTCACTTTAATGGGGCCGCAAAAGATGCCGACAGCACTCCGTGTGCTGTCCGCATCCGTTACTCCGTTCCGTGTTACGCAAAAAAAAATATAACCTGTCCTATTCTTGTCCGTTTTGCGGACAAGAAAAGGCAGTTATATCAATGGCTGTCCGTGCCATTTCGCAAATTGCGGAATGCACACGGACGCCATCAGTGTTTTGCGGATCCGCAATTTGCGGACCGCAACAAAGCACACAACGGTCGTGTGCATGAGGCCTAACTCTGTAGCTATTCTAAATTTTTAATTACGTGCAATTACAAAAATAATCAGATCCAGGTGCTGGTTTGAAAAAATTTATTTTTCATGGCCCAACACCTTTTAAAAATGAATTGAACATTGAAGTTGTATACAGTATGTATCCCACTGATGTGTAAAGGCCAACTGCTTAGATTGGGATCTGTGACTCATATTGTCCGTGACTTGTTTTTCAGGCTCAGTCGTCTATGTGCTTTTCTGCTGTATATGTCATTCCAATAAGATTTATTTTATTACATGGCTGAGTTCAGATCAGCGTTCAGCCTTTCCGTTCTTTTGCTCCAGGAGCAGGAGAACGGAAAGGACGGATTTGGCACATAACTGAGCCGAAAGGAGCACACAAGCCCTATAGACTATAATGGGATCCGTTAGGTTGCAACAGGTTGCTCTGCTGTGCTAATCTCTGGCTTCAGTCTGGTTACTGGACTTTCTGACAGTTCTGGTACCTATGAGTGGGATGCTGTAACGGAACGCCTAGCACCCCGACCGGGTACCTCCGTCGATAGATGCTCCTAGTGCTTCCAGAGGACTCCAAGCACTCCACTTGACACCGTCAGCACTGCAGACCCCACGAACCGCCGAAGCTTGGTGGAGGTCTCACCGTCTCCTACCCACCCTGGACCTACGACAAGGCTCCAGGCTCCAGTGGGTGAACCTCTCCTAAATCCAGAGACAGGAACCAGGAGCAAGCTCTTGCAAGAGCTTATACTCAGGGGAGTATTGTGATATAGCAATCCCCAAGAGTGTAGTTATTTCATCCCCCAAACATGAGCCAAGACTTCATGAAGGTATAAAACAGGAACACTTTATTGAGGGCTACCCGCCCGTATTTATGCAGGTCCCCATCTGGTGGACACGCCCCTAGGGGACCAGAAGGAAGACTGTGACACAGGACAGATATGCAGCAACTCAGGATACACAGACACAACACATCCCCACAATGCATCATGGTTTCCTCCTCTCTGCCCTGGAGACACCCGAGGAGTAATCCAATTATCTCTCAAGACAAAGGGAAATCGCCTATACACATGTGGGGACAACCGGACAGAAATCACCACCCAAACACACAATGTCACACCCCCACAGCAAACACAGACATTTAACATATTCCCAGATAGCTCAAGTCTGAGGGCATATCATTAGGTGAATGCCGCTCAGAATACACAAATACAATACAATTAGCTATCTGGGTACCCTCACATAACAAAATACAATTGCATGAATGCTGGCGGTTTTCATGCCGCCAGCATAGGAACGTTACAGCCCACCTGAACCATATTACACAAAACATATATACGCTTGGTTCTTTAAAGTGGTATACACATATGCAATAACATCGTACATACAGGAATGACAATATACAGTGGCTGGGTTTGCCACAGATGCCTTTGGCTGTTGACCCCCTCATAATACTCTGTAAACTGTAAGGAGTCAGGGTGATCTATGAGCTGCTTAACTTGAGAGACTCCTGCTGCAGGAGGGGGGATCTCATCTCACTGCGACATGTCTGCACTCTGCTCTCCTTCCAATTCTCAACTTCACTGTCGACTGACTATCGCTTCCTGCAACCTCTCCCTTTGTAGGAAGGACTAGCCCAGAACTAGCCCACTTCAGCCCAAAAAGGGGGAGAATGGAATGGTAAGTTCCATTCTATCTAAAGATCTGTCTCTGCCATATACACTGCCACCTACTGGTCTGCCAGGCACAGTGCATGAAATAACAATACATTAGTTATATAGCAATGTTATTAAAGGGGTTGTCTCACTTCAGCAAATAGCATTTATTATGTAGAGAAAGTTAATACAAGCCACTTACTAATATATTATTATTATCCATGTTGCTTCCTTTGCTTGCTGGATTTAATTTTTTCCATCATATTATACACTGCTCGTTTCCATGGTTACGACCACCCTGCAATCCATTAGCGGTGGCTGTGCTTGCACACTATAGGAAAAAGCACCAGCCTATGTGCGGTCCAACGGTCCCAGCCACCAGAGATGCTGATGCTTTTTCCTATAGTGTGCAAGCACGACCACCGCTGATGGATTGCAGGTGGTCGTAACCATGGAAACAAACAGTGTATATAATGATGGGGAAAAAATGAATCCAGCCAGTAAAGAAGGCAATATAGACAGTCACAATACATTAGTAAGTGCCTTGTATTAACTTTCTTGACCAGCTTAATACGATTTCCTGAAGTGAGACAACCCCTTTAAGGCACAATATCAAAGGACCTTAAATTAAATAAACAAATGACATTATTTGTTATTAGAGACAGTAGCAGGGTGAAGGAATGGTAGTGCCCCTTCTGGGGTACTACAGTGTTAAAAAAAATCTCTACTTGTTCCATGCTGTGGGGAAAACAATAGCATAAAGTGCTCAGTTTCCCTGCAGCACCCCCTCAGGGGAAATAAAGCATTGCACAGTGCCAATTCAAATCAATGCATTTGACGTGTAAGTACCGAAGAGGTCCTCCAGAGCAAGAGACTCTCTGTTTAGCTGTTTTCCCCTCTGGCCAAGAGATGAGGATACTGAATGAGGGACCCGTCCTCTATTTAAACAGGAGATGCAAACCATAAGATAGGATACATGTGACTTTTCTACCTTCATTACAGATTATGCCATGGAGCAGGTCAAACAGTTGCAAGAGAAAGCTGAAGGGATCGCCGGACGTATGTTGTCGTTCCAAGTCTTCTACAGGAACCAGACGGCAGAATATTTCCAGCATGTCAGGTGCTTGACATTAGTGGTAAACTTGTAGAGCCCAAGATGCTATAGTAACCCCTTGTACCGTCTCAAACACCTGGGGCATATCGCTAGAATTTGCCCCCAATGTCTGATGGGTGTGGAGCCCACCTCTGGGACCCGCACCTATACTTAGAACAGTGCCGGCAAAGTCCCGAAGGGCGCACCACACAAGCACTACCGCCCTCCATTAATTTCTATGGGAGCGCGCCACTCTGCTATTTTCGGAAGTCCCATTGAAAAGAATGGGAGACACACCGTGCAAGTGCGCCACCGCTCCCTTCACTTCTATGGGGCTGACGGAAATGGCCAAGCCAGCCCATGGCTTGAAATGAACGAAGGGCGGCCGCACATTTGCGGCGCGTGCCCCCCACATCCCCGGGACTTTACCGGCTCTGTTCTGAGTATAGGTGTGGGTCCTAGCGATATGTCCCCAATATCTGAGATGGTACACCACCTTTAAGGACACAGTTTTCACTTTTTAGTTTTAGTTTTTTCATCCTCACCTTAAGGCCTCATGCACACGACCGCTCCGTTTTTTGCGGTCCACAAACCGCGGATCCGCAAAAAATAGAAGCCGCCCGTGTGCCTTCCGCAATTTACAGAACGTGCGGCCCATTGTAGAAATGCCTATTCTTCTCCGCAAAACGGACAAGAATAGGACATGTTATATTTTTTTGCGGGGCTGCGGAACAGAGCAATGGATGCGGACAGCACACGGAGTGCTATCCACATCTTTTGCGGCCCCATTGAAGTGAATGGGTCCGCATCCGAGCCGCAAAAACTGCGGCTCGGATGCGGACGAAAACAACGGTCGTGTGCATGAGGCCTAATTTTATTTTTCCATCGCCATACAAGGCCCTGTTGGTTTGCAGGACAAGTGGTAATTTTACCAGCACCATTTAATATACCATATAATGTATTGAAAATTATTTTGAGGGTCAGTGTGATACCAAATTTATACTTTTTTTGTTAACTATTTTTTGGTTAGTCTTTGCTATGTTTTACTGCTTTAAAGTTTTTTATTGAGAGCTCAATATTGATAGCCCTTCCTCAGAATGGATCATCTGATTAGTGGGGTTCCGACTCTGCACACCCCCTGATGATCATCTGTTTGAAGAGGCTGCGGTGCCCCTTGGGGCCTTTTCACAGCGCACCAAGCGCAGCGTCACCCATTGTAAAGTGGTTGTACTCGGTATTGCAGCCCATACGCATACACTTGAATAGGACTAAGCTCCATCTAGGGGGTGGCCCCTTCAAACAGCTAATCGGATGGGGTGTCAGGAGCCATGAATATTGTACTCCTGGAAAATCCCTTTAAAAATATAGGCCTGGAGGGGGTAAATTCTCTGATGGGAATAACCCCTTTAGTATCTGACCCAAAGACATATCTTGAAGCTCCTGGGTCCCAGTGTTTTGTATTTGGGTTTTTCTCATTTTAGTATACAGTTTGAGGATTGCTCATTGTAGTATATGGTCATTGTTGAAACATTTTAGGGTATGTTCACACAACGGAATTTTGGAACAGGTTTCTGTGCAGATTCCATAATAGCACCAAAGCTGCGCTGAAAGAACCGCCTATGGTTTTCAATGAGAGGCTGTAACCATGGGGTTACATGGGATGGGGTTTTTCATGACCATGGGGTTTTTCATGACCAATTTTGCAGACGGCGCCAAGAATGTACATGTCCGTTCGTGGCGAGAGCCTGCTTGTGTTGCAGCTTCATTCAATGGAGCTAAACCGAGAACAGGACTGCAGCATTTTACAGTGAAAAACCACAGTAGAAACCGCCGTTGATACGCAGCGGACAGGGTCAAAATCCATCGTGTGAACATACCCTTGCCATTCAAAGATCTTACCCTTTTCTCGTTTTTGTGTCATTTGGCAGGGACAAGTGGGGAGGCCTAATGCTTCCATCCATAAAAGACCAGAGCGGGAGCCATGGATCACCAATCAGTGGCACACTCCATGGCGTCTTTTTCAGCTGCAACACAGAATTCAACACGGGCTTGCCTCCGCATGACTCACCCTATGGGACATGGAGGGTGACGATTCCAGCCGGGTATCTATTCAATGAAAACACACACCTGTACTTCGCCGACTTCTACTGCATGTACAGCGCCTACCACTATGTAGTCCTAGTGCTGGCTCCTCGAGGTTCTCAAGGTGATGCCTTCTGCAGTGCCCGTTTGCCACTCCTGGACCCACAAAACAACCCATTTCTGACCCGGGGAGAGCAGGGAAGTTACTGGCATGCACAAGATCTTATATTAGAGATAATCTACACTGAACCTGTGCCTATGGGCATGGGGCAACTATCAGAGATCAAAGGGCATCAGTTGATGAGTCTTTCCACAGCCAATGCTAAGAAGGATCCCAGCTGTAAGGTGTGCAATATCTTTGGTGGGCGCTAGGGGGGGCCACATTTAATTTGTCCTCAGTATTCGTCGAGTTAAAGGGATTTGTATGTGTGGCTTATGGTGTTGAAAGTGTAATTAGCTCATTTCCAAAACCAGTCCCCACAGAACATCTCGTCTATACCTACATACTGACCTAAGTGCTGTGAGGAATGGAAGAAAGGTCCTACAGTAGGTCTTAAAACTGGGGCACTGTGAGAAGCGTGGCGTCTTGTTTCTCCAACCAGAACCCAATATGGTGGAGACGCTCTAGATGATGAAGCTAGATGTTTCTTCAGAAAAGGGATGATGGTTATTGGAAAGGTATCGATAACATAGGAGCTGCCAACCTTTTTAGGCATGTCATATAGCATGGTCACCTTGCCATTCCATTACTACCACCAAGTGGAACTGGAATGACTTGGTGACCAGAAGATAAGGTCATCCTCTTCACTTTTTTTTTATAGCGTCCTTCAGAAATATCCTAATGATAACATAAGACAATATGAGATCCAGTTTTGCAGAGAACATTGGTTTTCGCCATTTATTTTTATGGATGACCCCATTCTCTATTGGTTTCCAAAAATACCCCAGTCATGGAATGGGGGTGATCAGAGGGCATGGGCAGTGCTCTGTATATACTGGCAATGTTTATGGTCAAATATGCCTTTGGAATAGGTTGAGAAAGAAAAATCCCATAGGAACCAACCAATCAGGTGAGCTCTTATTGTTGGAGGCTACTTCTTTTTAAAGGGGTTGCCCACTCCTTTACTATTGATGGCCTCTCCTCAGGAGAGGCCACTAAGATCTCATGGGTGAAGGTCCGACACCCAGCACCACTGCCGATCAGCTGTTTCGGGGGTACTGGTGGTACCAGAACCACACATCTCCATCCATTGTGTAGCGGACAGAGCTCGTAGCTGCATTCACTTCAGTGGGAGCATCGCTGCAGTAACCAACTCCGTCCACTTTACAATGGATGGAGCTATAGTTCCACCAGAGCTACTGCAGCGCGGTGGTGGGGTGTCGGGGCCTGTTGTTGTAACTCAATTTGCTGATGCCTCAGGGAAGGTTTTGTATAATTAAGGAACCAAGATCCACAGTCCACATAATAGAACGAGACCCCGAATTTGAGCCATATATCGATTGCTGTCTTACAGTTGTTTAAATCACCACGTTAACGCAATATTGACCGTACTTATGTATGCTGTATACAAGGTGGTCGTCGTGATACTTCTCTGATCATTGTACTTTTACATACCACCTCGCTCGTGCATGTATACTGCGTGTGCTCTTATGTCTGATGTGATTTTGCGTGGTCCTTCAAATCCATTGTAATCATGGACAGAAGATGTATCGTTTAAGTACATGGAGAAGAATTCTGTATTTCTATTAAAACTCAGTGTCTGAAAACGATGGGAGTTGTTGTCGAGTTTTTGATTCACTACTAAGCAGTATTTTTAGGTTCATTTAGTTTTAATTTCCATAATGATCCCATATGAAATATTTGGGAGAGGGTACTGGGGCCAGATACAACTGTATATAATTATGGTTGCTAGGAGATGATGTAAGTAAATTGATAAGTCAATTTACTGTATTATTTTCCCTTATAACATGATTATAAGGGAAAATAATAGCATTGTTAATACAGAATGCTAACTAAAATGTGGCTTGAGGGGTTAAAAAATAAAAAATAAATTAACTCGCCTCATCCTGTTGTTCGCTCAGCCGGCATAGTCGTCTTTCTTCTTCTTTCAGGACCTGTAAAAGAACCTTTGGTGATGTCAGCGCAGGTCCTGCTGAATGAAGATAGAAATCCTTTGGCAGGTCCTGAAAGAAGACTATGCCGGCTGCGCGAACAACAGGATGAGGTGAGTTAATTTTATTTATTAACCCCTAAAGCCACATTCTAGTAAGCATTCTGTATTAGGTACCACAGTCAGTTTTTTATCATGTGCGTGCAAAACGCATTGCACCCATGCAATAAAAACTGAACATCGGAACGCAATCGCAGTCAAAACTGACTGCAATTGTGTACCTACTCGCATGATTTTCCCTGATCGCAGACGCACTAGGGTTAGGGGTACATCTGACCACTAGAGGTCAGACTTAAACAAAGTACGATGAAATAGGTTGTCCGGGCTTTTTCCTTAGGATAGGTCATCAATATCAGATCGGCGGGGGTCCGACACCCGGCACCACCGCCGATCAGCTGTATGAGGAGACGGCGCGCGCACACAGTGCGCACGTGCAGTCTTCCTTCTCTCTTCCTGTCCGCTGCCGCTTTGCCATAGACATGCAGTGGAGAGCAGGAAGAGAGACAGCTGATCGGCGGGGGTGCTGGGTGTCGGACCCTCACCAATCTGATATTGACTACCTATCCTGATGATAGTTCATCAATATTAAAAACTCGGATAACCCCTTTAAGCTGATTTATTAAGGGATCATGCATTTGAGTCTTTTTTTTTTTTTTTCCCATTGATTTAAATTTTGTCTGTTCACATTTCAGTATTTTATTTACTGACCCCGGGTCAGTAAAAAAAATCACAGGGGCGTGCACTACTTTGATCCGTGATGCGGACCAAGCACGCCCATTCTTTGGAAATTAATTTTCAGCTGAGCAACGTCAGTGAATTATGGATGACACATAGATGGTAAAAACGGACACGCAGACCAACTACGGATCCTTCACGGACATCTTAGTGGATGAAACACGTACGCTTTTTTCATTGACGTGACACTGACACGGAAATGTGAACGAGGCCTCAGTGTTCGGTCAGTGATTTTGAGCCAAAACCAGGTGCGGCTCTAAACACAGAGCAGGTGCAGATCTTTCCCTTCAGGGCAATGCACGGGCACCGACCGTGGGGCAACCGCATGCGGATCGCAGACCCATTCACTTGAATGTGGTCCGCGATCCGTCCGTCCTGCAAAAAGATAGAACAAGTTACATCTTTTTGCAGAACGGAAGCACGGAACGGAACACCACAGAAGCACTCCGTAGTGCTTCCGTTCCATGCTTTCGCACCGCATCTCCGGATTTGCGGACCCATTCAATTGAACGGGTCCGCACCCGTGATGCGTAATGCACACGGCTGGTGACCCGTGTATTGCGATATTGGGTGCTCTACGGCCGTGTGAACAAGGCCTAAGCCTGATTCACACGTCCCTGCTCAAATCCGTGAGCAGGTGGTCAGTGATGCATCTGTGAAGCTGTTCGTGAAAGATCCGTGTTGGGTCCGTGTTTCACTGACACTGAACAGTTGAAAAATAATTTTCAAAGCATCTCTTCCTAATCATCCATGAAACACGGATGTAACACGGACCCATAGACTATAATGAGCATGATGGATCTGTGAAAATGGACAAAATAGAGCATGCATCCATACTAAAAACACGGACCATGCTAAAACACTGATGTGTTAATGCACACATTAAAATGAATGGGGACGTGTGCTGTCTGTGGAAAACACGTACAGCACACGTCCGTGGAACACTGATGTGGGAATGAGGCTATATACCTTATGTCTGTGTAGCCTCCACTCCTGGTTTTGGCTCACAATCACTAATGGAAATCACTGACCAAAACGCTAAAGCCTCATGCACACGTCCGTGAAACACGGACCGTGTGATACCGGCCTGGATTTCTTCTGAGCGCAGGGCGTCATTGGTTGCTATGACGCCGTGCGCTTCCTGCTGCCGCCGCAGTACAGTGATACACTGGTATGATCTATACCAGTGTATTACTGTACTGCGGTGGCAGCAGGAAGCGCACGGCGTCATAGCAACCAATGACGCCGTGCGCTCCTGCGCTCAGAAGAAATCCAGGCCAGTATCACACGGTCCGTGTTTCACGGACGTGTGCATGAGGCTTTATGTGTGAGTGAGGCATAATGCAAAGAAAATGGCAGTTCGCTGCATGAGAGCGCTTCCTGCTGCACGGCCGATCCCTGTGCTTGGATGGTCTTCGGCTGCCAACACCAGTATAGCAAACTGTCATCTATTAGCCTCAGTGCAGGGCACCAACAAACATAGCGTCTCTCCCTGAAGGACCCGGCGTGCCTGTGCCTAAAGGTCCTTCTACCCATACCGATAATTGGCTGAAAGCTTGTCCCTGGTCATTGGCTCCTGTAAACATAGCAGCGATCAGCCAACATATGCGCGAATCCTTATAGGTCAGCCGATTGCATCATTTAGGCCTAAGAAATCATTGCTGTGGGCAGCGAATCCCCTCATGTAAAGAAGCAGATGTGACGCTGACAATATCCAAACTGTAGGGAGGCAAATGTCTCAGTGAGAAAAGCCCTTAAAGGGGCATCTGTCAGCAGTTTTGTACCTAAGACACTGGCTGACCTGTTACATGTGCACTTGGCAGCTGAAGACATCTGTGTTGGTCCCATGTTCATATGTCCCCGCATTGCTGAGAAACATGATGTCTTAATATATGCAAATGAGCCTCTAGGAGCAACGGGGGCGTTACCATTACACTTAGAGGATCTGTTCTCTCTGCAACTGTTGTGCCCTCTCCATTTTGATTGGCATGGCCAGGTGTGCTGATGTTTTCACTGCCTGGCCGTGTCAATCAAAGTGAAGGGAGCGCGGCATTTGCAGAGAGAACTAAGCCTCTAGGTGTAATGGTAACGCCCCCGTTGCTCCTAGAGGCTCATTTGCATACATTAAAACATCGTTTTTCTCAGCAATGCGAGCACATATGAACATGGGATCAACACAGATGTCTTCAGCTGCCGAGCGCACATCTAACAGGTCAGCCAGTGTCATACTGTAGGTAATTTAATTTCTATAGGCACCATTAATACTTTGTGTGCCCTGTGGAGGCGCTGCAGGGGAAATGAACACTTGCTGCTTACTGAAGGTTTAACTCCTGTTCTAAGAAAAAAGATACTGAGCCATGACTTTACATAATAGAAGCAAATATGTAATTACAGCTTTGGGTGTGACTAGAGAGAAATCGCATCTTTTCTGCAGATTTTGTATTCCTTTATGTTTAGATTTAAAGGAGGTCACCCAGACACCTGTGCCTGGAAATGAAGGACTCCTATAGGACCTATGGAGGAAGGTGCCTGATGTCAGGCTAATCCCATCACCCGCTGCTATGGAAAGCTACACAGCGCTGTCCCTCTGCAATCACAGCAACATGAGGGGAGATTTACCAGAATGGCAAACCACTGTCTTGGCCAACGAAGCATAGAAAGAGCAGCAACAGCAGAGGGCGCCATTTTCCCTTTTTGCTTTGGGGCTCTCTATGTCTCCTCTCCTGACACATCTGCATTAATAGCTACTTGCATCCCCCATGTAATAACAATTATGGAGCATCTATTCTTAGGACGCTATGCTGTGCTGTTCCTCTATTATTCCTGCTGGTATTTATGAATGAATTGCAAGAAGTTTGCAATGAAGGTCCAGATGAGTGTTACCAGTTAGGACGCTGCCCCAGTACTGATTAGATAATGTGCACAGAGACTGGTGGGAATTCATTCATAATAGAGGAATGTCACCTCAGATAGATGCTACTTTTAGTAGGAAGGTGTTTGCTCCTGCCCGTGTTTATTTTGGATCTTTCATTTGTTCCGATAAAATCCAGACGTTATCTCTGCACAGATCTCACACCTCACGTAGCAGTATCATGGCAACCCGCTAATGAGGCTGCAATCATATTAATAACCCCTTTGTGAGATATGGAATGTGTGATCTACTGTACCCTCGGACCCTAATTTGATCGCTGCCCCCTCCTTTGCTCACGGTTGTTGCCATGGCCACCAGTCACGGGTATATTCTAGCATGTGCACTGCCTTGCCGCTAAAAGCAATGCTTTATATATTACCTTGGCTATTTCAATAGGAAGAGTTATTGCGAATGTGGGAGAAAATGTCTTTAGGAGGATTAAAGAGATTGGGTCACGTCGGCAAATGTCATTTATCATGTAAAGAAAGTTACTACAAGGCTCTTACTGATGTACTGTGATTGTCCATATTGCTTCCTTTGCTGGCTGGATTAGTTTTTTCCATCACATTATACACAGCTCGTTTCCATGGTTACAGACCACCCTGCAATCCAGCAGCAGTGGCCGTGCTTGCACACTATAGAAAAAGGCACCAACCTATTTACCCCTTGCAAGGAGGCACCCATGAAATTTGCCATGTCTTCCAGTTATCCAAGAGGTGTCCCCTTTTTCCGGGAGCATTTGCATGTATGCACTAAACCAGAGGTGCACAACCTGCGGCCCTCGATATCATTCTGTGCGGCCCTCAACCATCTGGTGACAGACATGTATGTCTATGTCTTGTGGCTACTCACATGCATTTTTCATGTATTCTCCCATTAGATGGGAGTCCTGGAGGTGTAAGCAGACATTTATGGTGTATACTGTATGTACAATATGCAATAAATACCCCTTTAACTTTTATTTTCGGCCCATGGGATTCCTTCAGTCTGACAATGTGGCCCCCAACCGGAAAAGGTTGTGCACCCCTGCACTAAACCCTAGCGATAATAGCAAGAAGCTGACTTACATGGCAGCCATTCTAACCAACGGCCATCCAGGTGACAGCTGGACACTCCAGGTCTGCCACAGCGGGGGCCACACTCCATTCTGGCACATAGAGGGGACTCACACGTTTTAGGACCCCTCTATGAAGTCCATATGTCCTAATAAAGTATATAGACAGGGGGGTTCTTGTCATGACACAGCCCCATGAAGGACATGTTCAATATCCGATACTGAAAAATAAGCCGCTAATTTGAAAAAAAAATCCAGGGCAGAGATTTGAGGTGAAGCATCGAATTTCCGTCACAAATTTGCAGTCTCTACTGCTATGTGGATTAGCCCTAAAAGAAAAATCCCAAACGCATCTAGTGCTGTCTTTACCGGATGCGCCACACAACGGGCCTCGTTAAAGGGGTTGTCTCACCTCAGTAAATAGCATTTATCATGTAGAGAAAGTTAATACAAGACACTTACTAATGTATTGTGATTTGTCCATATTGCCTCCTTTGCTGGCTGCATTCATTTTTCCATCGCATTATATACACTGTTCGTTTGCATGGTTACGACCACCCTGCAATCCAGCATCGGTGGTCGTGCTTGCGCCAGCCTATGTGCACTCCCACGGTCCCGTCCACCAGAGAGGCCCGATGCTTTTTCCTGTAGTGAGCAAGCATGGCCACCGTAGCTGGATGACAGGATGGTCGTAACCATGGAAACAAGAAATATATAATGTGAGGGGAAAATGAATCACGCCAGCACAGGAGGCAATATGGATAATCACAATACATTAGTAAGAGCTTTGTATTAACTTCGTCTACGTGATAAATGCCATTTGCTGAAGTGAGGGTACTTTCACACTAGCGTTAGTCTGATCCGGCAGGCAGTTCCGTCGTCTGAGCTGCCTGACGGATCCGCCGATCAGTGTGACAACTGACAGCATTTGTACAAATGCATTGCAAGAACGGATCCGTCTCTCCGCTTGTCATGCGGATGGACAGATCCGTCTTGCAGTCTTTTTCACAGTTTTCCCGGTCTGTATTATATCTGGCCAAAACGCCTGACAGTGACTGAACAGAAGTCATACTGATGCAAACTGAACGGATTTCTATCCACTCAGAATGCATTGGGATATGCCTGATCAGTTCTTTTCCGGCATAGAGCCCTTTTGATGGAACTCTATGCCGGAAAAGAATAACGCTAGTGTGAAAGTACCCTGAGACAACCCTTCAAATAATCAAAAGCTGGCCTTGTTGCTCATAGCAACCAATCAGAGCTCGGCTCTCACTTTTTCACAGCAGATTAAGAAATGGAACACGAACTCTGATTGGTTGCTATGGGCAACGAGGGCCGGTCTTCTGGAAAGTATTGAATAAGTGAGGCTCGCTGCTTCTGTACATTTACAGGAAAAGTCGGTTTACATTGATGGCTAAAATCTAGTTCAGTAGATTTCCATCCAAATGCCATTGGCCCACATTTAGGCCATGTTTCTTCTATATTTCTTGCACGCATAACAGCCCGACTGAGGCTTCAACTGGGGCCTTGTTCACACTTCAGCATCCGTTTGACATCTTTGAGAAAAATCAGTTCGGGTTTTGTCCGTGAACGATTCGCGTTTGGTCTGTGTCCATTTTTTTTCTCCCTCCGTGTGTCATCCATATTCCACGGACACCGCTCAGCCGAAAATTTATTTCAAAAGTATCTCCTGCCTGATTTTCACAGACCCATAGACTTCAATGGGAGTGTTTGGTCTGCATCACCGACCAAAGTAGTCCATGTCTCCGTGATTTTATCTTCACTGACCCACGGTCAGTAAAAAAAATAAAAAAATAAATACTGATGTGTGAACACGCACATTAAAATCAATGGGTAAGTGTGCTGTCCGTAGGAAATGCGGACAGGAACATGTCAGTGAAAAACAGAAATGTCAACAAGGCCTGATCCGTACAGACAGCATCTTAGGGATCATAGCCTGAACACGGATGTCTGAATCTGGCCTAAAGCCTCATGCCCACGCCTGTTCTGTGGTCTGCTAACCACGGACCTGCAAAATACAGAGACCTTCCAAGTAAAATCCACATTTTTCTCACTGCCATTACTAGAAATTACTATTCTTGTCCGCAATACGGGCAACAATAGGACATGTTCTATAAACTGTGGAACGGACACATGGATGTGGACAGCAAATATGACATCCGTTTTTTGCAGACCCATACAAATAAATTAGGTCCATGTGTAATCTGCACAAAAACAATACAAAATATGGTCGTGTGCATGAGGACTTACTAATATAATAATGCTTAGACCTTGTCATAAAATGTGCCACAATTTGGAGTATTTCTGGTCAAAATGTCACATGAAGGTTTAGACATATTTATGAAACAAATGCGCCAAAAAGGATAATTCACTGCATCTTGCTTGATTAGGGGTGTGGCTAATTGGGAAAGATCCTCATCTACTTGCGCCACAATTTTGGCCCAAAGTTCTGTTGCAAAGTATGGCAACTAATGAGTAGTACAGACAGTGGGCCACCAGTGGGAGAACATGCTTTTTCACATCCATGTGACCTAACAAGGCATATGGACAGGGATGGTCGGTGACAACCCCTTTAAGAAACATGTTATTCAGATACACATACTGGGGGTCATTTATCAAGGGACTTGACACTATTTTAGTTGTAATAATAGTCGCAAGTTGCACGGCCGGTGTCGAAAAGTTTTCGACAGTTGGGTGGAAGGGGAGCATGTCAGGGCCAGGACTCCGACCCCGGCAAATTTACCTGAAGCTAGGTGTACATAGGCCAATCACACAGAAATCAGCAGGTTTGGCCGACATACATTTAATATGCAAGAGCACCCTTACGTTTGAGGATAGTCACCAAAACGTGGCATAGTCAACTACAGCTGTATACACCTGCCATCTTGTAAAAAATTAAACACAAATCCGCAAAACTTGGATACCGTGTGCATTCCGTATTTTGTGTAACGAAACGGCCAGCCCCTAATAGAACAGTCCTAGCCTTGTTCGTAATGTGGACAATAATAGGACATGTTCTATTTTTTTATGCGGAAAAGGCATGCGGACATACGGACACGAAATGCCCATGGAGTGAATTCCGTTTCTTTAAGCGGCCTCATTGGAGTGAATGGATCAGGCCAGAAAGAAATGGAATGGACATGGACAAAAAAATACATTTGTGTGCACGAGTCCTAAAGGTGCATTCACACGACTGTAGATTCGGTCTGCATTTTTTGTGGATCATACGTGGACCCATTTGTTTCAATGGGTCCGCAAAAAACATGGACAGCACACTGCGTGGTGTCCAAATCTGTATGTCCATTCCACAGCGCCGAAAAAAAGAAAGCAGAATATGTCCTATTCTTGTCCACAGCGGCATTTATTACATAGTGGGAGACTTGTGGAAGGGGATATTGCGGGATGCACATGGCCAGTGTCCGTGTTTTGCGGATGCATGGTTTACAAAACAGGCTCAGATTGATTTTATCTTTGGATGTGAATGGAGAGGAACACACAAAAAAATTATAAAAAAATAAATAAATAAATAAAAAATCTTCTGTTCTGAAAAAGAGTATTTTTCCTTTAGGCCAGTGAATCACAGACGTGTACTGTACGTGGTCTCCATAGACCACTCGCGTTTGTTCACACATCAGTGGTGACACTACGAAGGATGCCCTATTTTCTCTGTGAATATGGATCCCTCACATGCACTATAGTCTACTTGTCTGTGAAAACCATGGACACCACAAGGATGGTATCCGCGTTTGGTCCGTGGTTTTCACGGATTATTGGTAGGAGAGGCTCTGGAAATAAATTTTCAGTCTAGCGGTGTCTGTGGAATATGGAAGGCACAGGGAGGGCAAAAAACAGACACATGGACAAAACACTGATCCTTCACAGACATCTTCACAGATTACCAGTGACCATCTTGCCATGGATGTCATCATGGACATGTAAAGAGGCCTATATGTCGTCCCACAAACTGAGTTTTTTTTAGGTAAACAAACAGTCCCCATAGGTCGCTTTCACACGTCAGTACACAGCTGTATATGTCAGGGCTACAGGTCTGTAGTGTTTTCAGGCATATACTGTACATTGATAAAATACACCTCTGTGGGAGACTTATAGCATGTTTTCTACCGCCAGAGGTGTCCAGAGACATTTGTCAAATTGGCGCCATATAGCAGTCCAGGTGACCGGACTACTTGCTCTGTCAACTACATCACCTGCCTTAACTTTCAATCCGTGGCTGGGGACGTGGCCACGCTTATAACTGGGGGTACACATTAAACGGGTTTGCCTGGTGTAGAATATTGATGAGTCAGGTCATCAATATCTGATTGGTGGGGGTCCGCCTCCTGGCACCCCTGTCAATCCGCTGTTTGAAGAGGCTGTGGCACTCACACACCATTGGTCACATGGACTTGGTGCAGCTCAGTCCCATTCAAACGAATGGGTGCCGGGAGTCGGAAAACCACTGAACAGACGCTGACCTACTCTGAGGATAGGTCATCAATATTTAAAGGGGTATTCCGGGAATTAAATACTGATGGATAACTTGCTTAGGTTTTTTGCTGAAACCTAAATTTGCCTTTAAATGGGCATTTTAGGTATCAAAGGAATATTTTGTTTTCAGCACAAAAAAAACATAAGCAAGTTACTTATTGTATAATGAAATTTACAATTTTCTGTATCGATTCCTCACAGTTCTTAAAATCTCTGCTTGCTGTCATCCAATAGAAACGTCCATTATTTTCAGTGGAAAAGAATCTGTCCTGGTCACGTGGTGGTCATGGCTATGGGTGTCAGATCATGTCCTGTTTTGGTCCGTACAGAGGATGAAAGTAGTCCTTTCTATCGATGGGAGTGAGAAAAACATGGAACGCACACCGAAGGCATCTGTATTTTGTGTGCCCGTGGTTTGTGGCCTGAAATAAGGACATGATCGTGTGCATGAAGCCTAAACAACAGTCAATGACAGCAAGCAGAGATCTTGCAAACTGGAGAAATTGAGCATGTTAAACATTGTATAGCTTTTAATCATGCTACACGACTGTATCCGTTTTGTAGTCTGTAAATTGCAGATCCACTAAACAGGGATACCGACCATGTGCATCCCGCACTTTCCCGAAACGCCTATTCTTGTCTGCAAGACGGCAGAACGGACGTATGGAAGCGTACAGCATGCGGTGTGCTGTCCGCATTTTTTGCAGACCCAATCGTGTGGGTCCGCATCCGATCCGAAAAAAAAAAAAACGTGGATCGGATGTGGACCAAATATTTGGTCGTCTGCATGAGGCCTAAGTGACATACTTAACCCTGCCAATCTGGTCCACCCCAAAAATGGTGAGAAGGGAGCTTCTGGCTGAATAACGCGATTCAGGGGTAATAATTGGGTGGGGTTTGACTGGACCCCTCTATGCAGTTGGAGTATATAACATACTCAGGCGTCCGGCACACTCATGTGCATTCCTATTTAATTGGCGTTCCCTTTGCATTAAATGCCACACCACCACGAGCAGAGCACCGACCCAAAACTTGGAACCACAGTGGCGACCATCTTTAATGAGTCCATAGATTACACACATTCATGGCAGACGCTCTCACTGAGGGGGGCGCAGGTCCCGAACCTGTGTATATGGCTCAGCGAGTACAATTTTTGTCTTTTTTCGAGATAGGATGAAGCAGGGAGATGCCTATAAAATGAGGGGGAAGAGGAGGGGGGGCCTTTACACAGACTTAGAATACGAGTCAAAGAACGCCAAATTTGAGAGGGGACAGAATAAGGGTTAAGTAGTATTAGAGAGAAGAAGGTGCATACAATGAGTTAGGGGGGCAGGTCGTCAGAATGACTTGGATGCAGAATTCACAGGATAACGTAGGACCCTCCCCTTTATATGTGTAACCAGCACTCAGCACAGCACCCATGACTTTCCAGCAGACTGTATGTCACGTGTATACATGTATGTAGGAATGGAATACGCTGTATATAGATGGAAAAAGTCCAGTTTCTTCTGCCAACATGAGTCTGTATCCTTGGGTATCCCTGAGGCTCATCTAGTTCTTTATTCCATGTGATATGGCTTTCAACCATAGATTTCTTCTTTTTTTTTTTGGGGGGGTGGGGGGTGGTCCCGTAGTTCAGGAGGCTTTCCCCGATAACGACCTTGGTTCCAGATCCAACGAGGCAGGGGACAGGGAGCGGTGGGGTGTCACTTGCGGGCTTGAAGAGTGTCCTGGAATTTAGTGCTGGTGTATCGAATGTGAAATCCCTTCTTGTTAATGGAGTCGTCCGAGTGGAACTTGATTGTCAGCGAGTCACCAGATGAATACACTTCCTCTGGGGGCTGCAGAATGGGGAAGGGGGGGGGGATAAAAAGAAAAACAAAAAAACAGGTGATGAAGCTTTTCACATTAAGGATAATACAGAAAGTTCATTCTACATTCAACAAAAGACAGAAACGCGTGAGCGATTTTCTATTCAGGAGTCAGGGAGCAGAATGAAAGCAAGGGGAGCTGCAATTGTCAAAGGGGGGTTCGGCACAAAGACCACACAAAAACGACAGTCCCCGGCTCCAGGGGCTATTCATGGCTGGGGAAGCGATCACAATGGCGACGACGTCCGGCTTCTCCGATTTATAATAGCGGCAGGAGAAAACAACGAGCCCACAAATTATTGAGTAGACGATAATTAGAGAACGCCACCATTTCTTCTGTTACTGAGGTCTGTACTGGAGATTTTAGCCAACAGGATCTGTTGAAACCAGACTTGGCTCTGGAAGATATTCTATATTGTGCCAATGTAGTTGCTATGGTGCCCATAAAAAGAAGAGAGCCAGCTTAGGTTGGCATCATCCCCCTTCTGCTATGGGCAGCCTTCTCAACTGCAAGTCAGCGGATTCAAGACCAGGTACAAGGGATGGGAAGGGGAGCAACAACATATGGACCCTCTTGTCCCCAGGAAGGGGGTATAATGGCACGAGCCAGTGCTAGAATTCAGAAGAGTGCCATATTTTTGGTTTTGCCATGGGTAAAGAAGTTCCGTAATAGCATGTTATCAATATGTGATTGATGAGGTCCCAGCGGTCGGACCATCACCTATCACAAGAACGAAGGAGGCAGTGGCCGCTGCGGTTTTACTATCCTTAACATGAGTCTCCACCCTTTACACTATTTTCTTATATAGAACCCAAATTACCATAATTTGCAGTCCACAAAAAAAAAAAAGGATACCGGAAAAAAGGATATGAACTAGAAAAGCTACAATTTCTGGGGAAATTGTGTGAAGTGTTCTGGTCTCCTCCAGTAGTCTACAACTGGAGTGGCTTGAGTAACTGTTGTGTGGTTGGAGTGGGAAGAGTAACTTTATGGAGTGGGCAGAGTAACTGTGTGGAGTGTTTGGAGTGAGTAAAGATAGTTAACATAACACTAACCAATTGATTGATCAAATTTAAATAGTGCACATGGCAAGCTTGATAAAGTGAGAAATTTCAACTTTTATTTATTTATATAGCACATTTAAGTGCAATATTGTTGCCTAAAGTGCTTCACAGTTACATTAAAACATACATTTATAAAAACATTAGCAGCCGATTTGTGTAGGTGGGCTTGAAAATGAGGGAGTGGTGGCAGTTTAGAAATCATGTCCTGATTTTTCAGCTCGCACTCTAGCTTTTGTCAGCTCGCACTCTAGTTAAGTGTTCTTGCATGGCAAGACCACTTACTGTTATTTTGAACATTCCACCATTCATTCCTATGTGACCAATGTCGCCACAAAAACGCTAATATTTCGTGAACCATTCGGCGAAACGTTCCACAAAGTAATAGCACACCAATCTGGAACAATCCGCACGTTTTATATTACTATCTATGTAGTATAAAAACTGTGGGAGGAGTTAGGGTGGTAAATTTGGCTATAATAATAATAAGAATATATATGTGAGATAACAGTAAGTGGTCTTGCCATGCAAGAACTTGTACTCACTGTACAAGGAAAAGCTCTACAACTTTCTAATATACCTTGGGGGTCATTTATTAACACTGGCGTTTTAGACGCCGGTCTTAATAACCCTGTGGCTGGCGGTGGATCCGTCGAAGTTATTAAGAAGCGCCGGCCTCTACATAACTTCGGCGCATCAACCGCTGGTCTAAATTTAAGACAGCTTCCTTGCTGGCTTAAATTTACACCATTTTCTACACCTAAAACAGGCGTAGAAAATGATGAATAAGTCAGGCCTGCCATCCCGTCCCAGCCCACATTTTAAGACTGGCGTATATGTGATAGTAAATGACCCCCTTTGTTTCTATTCTTCACCATTTTCAAGATATGCGCTTGCTTGCTGTCAGTGAATGAGAACACTCTTGTTTACATTCAGAGGCAGTAAACCTCTACTATTGTAATGTCCCGGAGTGCCATTACCACTCCTTGGCACTAATATAAAGTGTCATCTAAGGCTACTTTCACACTCGTGTTTGGTGCAGATCCGTCATGGATCTGCAGAGACGGATCCGTTCATATAATACAACCATCTGCATCTGTTCAGAACGGATCCGTTTGTATTATCTTTAACATAGCCAAGATGGATCCGTCTTGAACACCATTGAAAGTCAATAAAGGACGGATCCGTTTTCTATTGTGCCAGATTGACTCATAGAAAACGGATCCGTCCCCATTGACTTACATTTTGTGTCAGAACGGATCTGTTTGGCTCAGTTTCGTCAGACGGACCCCAAAACGCTACAAGCAGCGTTTTGGTGTCCGCCTCCAAAGCGGAATGGAGACAAACTGATGCATTCTGAGCGGATTCTTTTCCATTCAGAATGCATTAGGGCAAAACTGATCCGTTTTGGACCGCTTGTGAGAACGGATCTCACAAACAGAAAGCCAAAACGCCAATGTGAAAGTATCCTAATAAAGTAGTGTATTTATCTTCACCGTGCATATTTATTCATGTAAAACTGTTATGTTCATGCTATTGCCAGGTTTACCAGCAGGTGGCAGTGTAGTGTCCCACTACGTAAGGGTGGGCACTACACAAGGGTCAATTGGGTCACGTTGTTCTCCACCTCCTGTGGAACATGGTCATTGTATTTTATATTGCATTTTAATCTATATTGTCATGTTATTTATGTTATCTCATGTGTACCAGGCCTGTTAGGGGTGTAGTTCCTCCTCCTAGACAGTAGAGGGAGCTAGGGAACCCCCTAGTATAAATAGCCAGGTCCAAACCAGAGAGAGTCAGTCAGGGGAGAGTGTTCAGAAGCCAAGTGTGCACCTTAGCCAGAGGAGTAGCTGAGAAGCAGTTTCTGACATGCAGCTAGATAGCCCAGGCTTCTAGCTTGCCACCAGGAGAAGAGTCTGCCTCCTGAGAAACTGAGTTCCTACAAGAGTACAGTGCAGATCCAAGCTTGTTCCAGCCAAACAGAGAGCTGAAGGGCAGAAGGATATATTCACAGCAAGGAGTCATATACGAGAGGAAGTTTTCCCTAACCAAGGATAAAGCCAGCAATAGGGCATACGGGCCTTGGAATAAAGACAGACAGGATCTGAGGAAAAGTGCAGCCTGATCTGTAAGTGTTTAACCCTCTGAGTATCTTGCAAGAACATTGTGCCTGCCATTTGATGTAAAGCCTGCCTGTCACCATCTTATACATGTGGAACTGACCAAAGACTGTTAATAGTTAACCTGTTCAGTAAAATCAACTTTTGTTTCACTGCAACGTGTGTTCCTCACTTATTACTGCAAGAAATCGGTGTGCCACCGTTACCGGCACTGGCGTCACGAACTTTAAGGGATCTTGCCACAGGCACACTAAACCTACAACACCTAGGGCACCTCACCTACCACCTGGCCTGGTACCTATACACAGAGAGTGCCCCAGAGGATCCATGTGCCAACCACTCCATCACTGCTGTACGCCTGCCCGGGGTATATAAAAACTGTGAGTACCAAGAGCAACCCTCGTTCTGCCTATTAACCGTGATCTCACATTCGCTCACCCTGCAGGACTGGCGCACTGCAGCAGCAAATCTGTGCAGAGATAGTTTCTCTGGAGAGGAACCTTCTGGTTCCTTCCAGCCCTCTCTAGAGAGGGAGGAGTTAGTTAGTCAGTGTGTTAGTGTCTAGCCACCCTCCTTAGGCCTCCTGCACACGACTGTATGACTTTTTCAGTATTTTGCGGTACGTCTTTAACGGATCCGTTGTTCAGTTTTTTGTTTCCGTTGTGTTTCCGTTCCGTTTTTCCATTTGGTTTCCGTTTGCGATCTATTTTTTGCGGATCACAAACGGAAACGGAAGCATACAATAATGTTTAAACAGTAGGTACTGAAAAGAATTGGGCTAGGCATAAAATTTTCAATAGATGGCTCAGCAAAAACAGAACGAATACGGAAGACATACGGATGCATTCCATATGCATTCACTTTAATGAAGCCATGGAACTTGATTTCCGGGCAATAATAGGACATGTTCTATGTTTGAGGGCTCATTCACACGCCCGTGGTTTTGTTCCGCATCCGTGTGTGGACCTATTCACTTCAATGGGGCCGCAAAAGATGCGGACAGCACTCCATGTGCTGTCCGCATCCGTTGCTCCGTTCTGTGGCCCCGCAAAAATTATGAGGCATGTCCTATTCTTGTCCGTTTTGAGGGCAAGAATAGGCATTTCTATAATGGGCCTCCTGTTCCATTCCGCAAATTGCGGAAGGCACACAGAACGCAAAAAACGGAACGTAAACGGAAAAAAAAAACGTTTGTGGGCAGGTGGCCTTAGGCCTCTTGCACACGCCCGTATGGCTTTTTCAGTATTTTACGGTCCACAAAAAACGGATCTGCAAAAAATACGGATGACGTTCGCGTGCATTTCGTTTTTTGAAGAACGGAACAGCTGGCCCCTGATAGAACAGTACTATCCTTGTCTGTTATGAGGACAATAATAGGACATGTTCTATCTTAAGAACAAAACGGAAATACGGAAGCGGAATGCATACGAAATACATTCAGTTTCTTTTGCGGACCCATTGAAATAAATGATTCCGTATACGGAACGTAAAAAATGGAATGTAAACGGAATTTTTTATTTTTCCTGTGCAAGAGGCCTTAGGCTACATGTGGATCCATTGTAATAATGCCTATCCTTGTCCGCAAAACAGACTAGAATAGGACATCAGGGCTCCAGATGGCGACCAAAATGGTTGCCAATGCGACTTAGAATTTACAAATGGCGACAAGACTTTTTAGTCTTGTCGCCATTTGCGACTAGACCCGCCGCCGCAGCTCTGCAGTTGAATACAGCGGCGGGGCACAGGAGATGATAGTTCTCTGCCCCGCCGCCGATGTTCTATTCAGCAGCGCAGTGGAGAAGGAATCTCTCCCTCCCCCCTGTGCTGCTGCCGCCAATAAGAAGAGACGGGAGGAGGAGGAGGAGGGGCTGTGGCCACTGCGCCACCAATGAAGATAATTGACCTGTTAATACAAATACAGGAGGCGGGTGCTGGAATCAAATAGCCGGCACCCGACCTCTATGACAGGGAGCTGCACCTGAGGGGTTAACTGCAGCGGATCGCAGCACCCTGTCATAGAGGTCGGGTGCCGGCTATTTGATTCCGGCACCCGCCTCCTGTATTTGTATTAACAGGTCAGTTATCTTCATTGGTGGCGCAGTGCACCCCCCCCCAATATAATAAACATTGGTGGCGCAGTGCACACTGCGCCACCAATGTTTATTATACTGGGGTGTTGGGGGGGCGCACTGCGCCACCAATGTTTATTATAATGGGGTGTTGGGGGGGGCGCACTGTGCCAGCAATGTTTATTATACAGGGGCGTTGGGGGGCGCACTGCGCCACCAATGTTTATTATACTAGGGTGTATATGTTTATTATATTGACCTTCTACTATGCATTCTGTATTAAAGAATGCTATTATTTTCCCTTATAACCATGTTGTTATAAGGGAAAATAATACAGTGAATAGACTTTCATCCTAGCAACCATGCGTGAAAATCACACGGTTCAACCGGAAGGACGGATCCTGCATTCCGGTATTTTGAATGCCGGATCTGGCATTAATACATTCCTATGGGGAAAAATGCCGGATCCGGCATTCAGGCAAATCTTCAGTTTTTTTCGCCGGAGATAAAACCGTAGCATGCTGCGGTTTTATCTTTTGCCTGATCAGTCAAAAAGACTGAACTGAAGACATCCTGATGCATCCTGAACGGATTACTCTCCATTCAGAATGCATGGGGATAAAACTGATCAGTTCTTTTCCGGTATAGAGCCCCTGTGACGGAACTCTATGCCAGAAATGAAAAACGCTAGTGTGAAAGTACCCTAAAATATTAAGTTTAAATCCCCCCTTTCCCAATTTTAAATATAAAATATATAAACAATAAATAAACATATTACATAGCGCTGTGTCCGAAAAGTCCAAACTATTAAATTATTAAAAAATATCTCCTATGCGGTGAGCATTCGCCATTTTTTAGTCACCTTGTCACCCCAAAAAATAGGTTAGGACTGTTCTGTTATGGCCCGAACGTTTCATAAAATGCGAAATGCATGCTGCTTTTTTTGGTGTTTTTTATTTTTTTTTGCGCGGTATTGAGTATCGCAATACTTTTTTATGGTGACGAAAGCGAATCAAAATTTTGGTATCGAAACAACCCTACGCCAATCTGATCGGCGTAGCGTTGTCACGATACCAAAATTTTGAATTCGGTTTAGATTTGGCGACTAAAAATTTAATTTGGCTCCTTAATTTTTCAGTTCAGGAGCCAATGGCTACTAGGTATTTTTTTTAGTCTGGAGCACTGGACATGCTCTATTTTTTTTGTGTAGCTACGTAACAGACATACAGATGCAGATAGCACACGGTGTGCTATACAAATTTTTTGCGGACCCATTGAAATTAATGGGCCTGCATCCTATCCGCAAAAAAACGGAACGGACATGGAAACAAAATACGTTTGTGTGCATGTAGCCTTAGGTAGAGGTTGTGTGCTGGCTAGCAGAGCACTGTCTGCTCTGCTAGGCCCAGAGGCTCGGCCTCTGAAGTCTACATGGTTGCTTGTCCCCTCCTGGGCTTGCATTGCCTTCACCCAAGCTAAAGCTAGAGCTTGAGGTACTCCAAAGCCAGGAAAAGAAGTTCCTAGGATTGAAGTGAGAGACAGACTACAGACAGCTAAACTAAGTTCCAGCAGAAGAGGAAGAGTTCCTATTTACTCCAGCTAGCATATCAGAGCTAAGATTTTTGCAGAGAAGTAATTGCCTGCCAGATTAAGCCAATACCTGCTGATGACCAAGATACCGTTTGGAAACTGTTTGGATTACTATTTATGCCAAGTAAAGCGGTGTCCAACGTTACTACAAAGTCTGGACTCAATTTATTCAATTTCTACACTAACCAAGTTCAACTACCCCTTTTTGCACTTGCCTTGGACTACACCACGTCTGGGATCCACGGATATCCAGGTAGGAACACCGTAACACGTGTATATAACATCTACAGAGACTATAGGCCACCCTGCACCACTCTGGCAATCCTACCCCCGGGTACCAACATTACCATTTACAATAGGGAGCCTTGTGCTGCCGCTGCTTAACCTCAGCTGGCGTCACATTTACTTGCTCTATAAGAGGGACATATTTTGTTGAAACCTCCTAAGGGGCAAAGGATCCCCCAGACGCTGGCAGTGGGCCGCTTCACTAGTACTGCTCTTGGCTGAGGAGAGGATATAATTGTATCAGACAATGCTCTGTGAGCTGAACACATCAGCAGATGTACTAAACTCTCTGCTGGTTTGCTACAATGTATCAGTCAGGAGTCCTGGTTGTTTGACTCACAGAGCATTGTCTAGACCAGGGATCAGCAACCTCCAGCACTCCAGCTGTTCTGAAACGACAACTCCCAGAATCCTCCTCTCACTTTTATGGGAGTTACAAGAATGGTCGAGTAAGTGTGCATGCTGGGAGTTGTAGTTTCACAGCAGCTGGAGTGCAGAAGGTTGCTGATCCCTGGTCTACAATTGTATCCACTTCTTGAGCAGGGCTACATACAGGCTTACTGACTAACAGTAAGGGCTCGTTCAGACGTCCGTGAGTGTTTTCCTGTCTTCTAATTTCAGATCAGCAAAACACGGATACCAGCCCGTGTGTGTTACGCTAAATTCCAGCCCTATACAGAAAATAGGACAAGAATAGGACATGCTTTATCTTTTTTTGCGGACAGCACATGGTGTGCTGTCCGCATCTTTTGTGGCCCCATTGAAAATGTATGGGTGAGCTGATGCGGACTCATTCATATGGTGGTGTGAATGAGCCCTTACCAAGAGTGGTCTCATTCACTGACAGCAAGCAAATATTGAAAATGGTGAAGAATAGAAACAAAGGGGGAAAATTTATCATAAAACTTTTGATATGTCTCTGACATTTGACATTTTCAGTTTGCTGGAAACTCACTGAACCTTTAAGGAATGTGTTGAGCGAAGCGAGTTTCGGAGAGACGGATCTCCGTACAGTATTATTTCGAAGTTTTGAACTAAGCGACTTCAGATGAAGCATCCGAAACTAGCTTCGCTCAACACTAGTTGGAAATATAAAAATAAGCAAATTAATAATATATATTTATTAGAAATTCACTGATTTCTCAATTTGTGAAGACACACCCACTTGTTAGTTAAAGCCTTCTCGATGTTCTGCAGAGCGCTCCTGTCCTGAAAATGGCCGCTGATGGGGGGCCTCATATCATATACATCAGTCATTGTCTTCTAGGTATGCATGTCTCATCCCATGCCATTTACAGGAATGGAACGCTCTGCAGTCTCTGGAGAAGGCTTTTGCTTTATAAAGTGAGAAATCAGCGTAAAAACGGTATTAAATTAGTATGTTGCATATCTTTGTGTTTCCAACATATTTGTTATAATAACCATAACACTGACAACCCCTTTAAGCTTAAAGGTGTTGTCAAGGATTTTATATATTGGTGGCCTATCCTCAGTATAGGCCACGAATATCTGATAGGCGAGAGCCCAACACCCTGCACCCCTGCCGATCAGCTAATACAGAGTAGCTCCGGTGCCGGAACGACACAGCTCCATCTATTGTGTGGTGGATGGAGCTTGTTACTGTAGCGCTGCACCCACTGAACTGCGCAGCAGCGCTGCAGTAACCAGCTCTGTCCACTACACAGTAGATGGAGCTGTTTAATTCTGGAATCGGTCAGATTGTCTCAGCCGATCAGATAATGATGGCCTATCCTGAGAACAGGCCTTCAATATAAAAATCCTGGATAACCCCCTAAGTTCACATCGGCACTATGATTTCTGCTTGTCTGTCTTCTTATAGGGGCCGATAAACAGAACTGAAGCTGTAGCAGATTCATCACACAACGACACTGGTTCTGTCATTTCACTGGAAAAAGAAAAAAAAAAACATAGCTGCATTCTGACCTATTTTTCCATCAAATGTGATGAAATCTTCAGTGGTGGCTCCAACACAGATATGAACACGGCCTCATTTATTGCAAAAAACCCATGCACAATACAATTTTGTCAGCCTGCAGCCACCACTAGAGGGAGCTGACTACATACTGTTTTATTATAGAGTTCAACCAATTTTTTAAACATAGTGAGCTCCCCCTAGTGGCAGCTGTGGTTACTCTGTGTTAACATATATAGAGTCACAAGGTGACATAGTAGTTAATTACAAAAGGAATGCCAACATTAAGGCCTCTTTCACACTTGCGTTGTCCGGATCCGGCGTGTACTCCATTTGCCGGAATTACATGCCGGATCCGGAAAAACGCAAGTGAACTGAAAGCATTTGAAGACGGATCCGTCTTCAAAATGCGTTCAGTGTTACTATGGCAGCCAGGACGCTATTAAAGTCCTGGCTGCCATAGTAGTAGTGGGGAGCAGTATACTTACAGTCCGTGCGGCTCCCGGGGCGCTCCAGAAGGACGTCAGGGCGCCCCATGCGCATGGATGACGTGTCCATGCGATCACGTCATCCATGCGCGTGGGGCGCCCTGACGTCACTCTGAAGCGCCCCGGGAGCCGCACGGACGGTAAGTATACTGCTCCCCCGCTCCCCACTACACTTTACCATGGCTGCCAGGACTTTAGCGTCCTGGCAGCCATGGTAACCACTCTGAAAAAGCTAAACGTCAGATCCGGCAATGCGCCGAAACGACGTTTAGCTTAAGGCCGGATCCGGATTAATGCATTTCAATGGGCATTAATTCCGGATCCGGCCTTGCGGCAAGTCTTCAGGATTTTTGGCCGGAGCAAAAAGCGCAGCATGCTGCGGTATTTTCTCCGGCCAAAAAACGTTCCGGTCCGGAACTGAAGACATCCTGATGCATCCTGAACGGATTTCACTCCATTCAGAATGCATTAGGATAAAACTGATCAGGATTCTTCCGGCATAGAGCCCCGACGACGGAACTCTATGCCGTAAGAAAAGAACGCAGGTGTGAAAGGGCCCTAAAAGATTTCAAGAAATTGGAGCTCAGAAATCCTTTGTCTATATCTGGAAATGAAATGCCATGATGGTGGAGGAAATTCCTGCCACCTGGCCCTGTGTACGGCGGACTGAGCAGCAGGATTCACATTTTCCTTCCACAGTGATGAGAAATCCAGCTGTCTGTTTTTATAGAAGCCGGTTAAATCATTTCCTGAAATCTCGGGAATGGAGTCCCGCAACCGTTCATTTTCTGCATGGAATCCACCACTGTGTGTACTTATAGTGTACGCCGCTATTACACTGGGATCAAAGCCCTGTGGTGCCAGGTTATTATTTCCGATGTGCCACCTACATGGTTTACCCAGTGGATGTAGCGGAAAATCATACTGCACTCTAGCAGAAAGAGAACATTTATAGTTTTTCTTCCTCTCTCTTATATTCTTGCAAAGGGCCACGCTGATTCAGCTGGCAGAGGACTGGCCGTAATAGATGTCCTGTGCCCGCTAGACGACGAGGGGTATGATTAAGGCTACTTTCACACTAGCGTTTTTGCTGGATCCGGCAGGGTTCAGCAAAAACGCTTCCGTTACTGATAATACAACCGTCTGCATCCGTTATGAACGGATCTGGTTGTATTATCTTTAACATAGCACAGCTTTCTTTTCGTCCTGGGATGCGGAGCAAGAAGGATCCGCCATGAACTCTATTGAAAGTCAATGGGGGACGGATCAGTTTTCTATTGTGTCTGAGTTAAACGGATATGTCCCCATTGACTTGCATTGTGGGTCATGACGGATCCTTCTTGCTCCGCATCCCAGGACGAAAAGAAAGCTGCGGTTTGCTCTCCGGTTTTACAATACTATTAATAAGCCTCCTCCTCATAGTCAGAGCGATCCAGCTTCAGCAAGATCAGGAACAAAATTGCTTTAGATTCTGTCTCCATATTCTGACACCTGGAAAAAATAGCTATTTACTGACAGTTTTAATTGATACCATTATGGGGTACACAGGACCTTTAGATCATTTTTTATTCACTGTTTTTGTGAGGCAAGATGACAAAAAAAAAAGGTGTTTTTTTTTACGCCATTCAGCATAAATAACAGGATATTTGGTCATTTGGACGCTGCAATACAAATTAAGTTTAATTTTTTTTAAATCTGTATTACAGTGTATATGGTTTTCTACAGGCACTCTCTTACATCCTGCCAGAGGGCTGGAACAAGGCAGGTCTGGGCCTCTTCGGAATACCCTTGGCTGCCATGACAAGTACTGGCACGCCACATTTGCAAACTGCATTAGTGGGGTGCAGATCAGAGAACAAAGCAGCTCAAATGTTCGCTATTTACTGCAGGATCTGCGGAGTTAAACTGCCGAGATCGGGGGTAACTCTGATCCCAGCAGGTAGAGCAGGGTGCTAATATAAATATACAGCTAGTATCCGTAAGTGATGGCGCGGGCCCTCACTGTGCCTGCCCTAATATATCGCTGGGTGCTAACTTCATACACCCAGGAAAATAATAGTACGTCACGGAGTACAAAGGGGTTAATACGAGTTTATAACCACTAGACGAACAGAGATAAAAGTTCTCTAAACTTGCATGACAGAGAATGAGACACACAGGCATAATGCCGCCACACTGGCATACCTACCCCTGACCCGCAGTATCGCCCCATCCTGGGGGAATTCTCATTGGGCCCATCGTAGATCTCTATGTAGTCGTATCCACAGTCCTGCTCCTCCTCCAGCTCAAAGCTCTGGAACACCAGCTCCACGCCATATTTGCCCTCTGACTGCAGGTGCCACACACACTCTGTGGCCGGAGGGTGCACGTCATCTCCAAATTTAGCATGGGAGTATAGGTCCTTGGTGCGGACTTCTGCTAGTAGCGTCCCTCCGCATACTGAGAGGAGAAAGAAAGTAGATAGTAATGTGTAATATTACCACAGAGGCTAAGCAGATAGACAAGGACCTGTACCTGACACAGGGGTGTAACAAGTAACTATGGGGCCCCACAGCCCAACCTGGAATGGAGCCCGACTCTACTATGACCATATTCAACAGCAACTTCAGAACATTAGCGTCTTGTGATTATTTTGGTACACGGTGACATCACAGTACAGGGACAATGCATAGAGAGATGTTACACTACAGGGGCTATAATACAGTGACATCATAGTACAGGGGCTATCCCCACAGTACAGGGATAATGCACACAGTGATGTCACAGTACAGGGATAATGTACACAGTGATGTCACAGTACAGGGATAATGCACACAGTGATGTCACAGTACAGGGATAATGCACACAGTGATGTCACAGTACAGGGATAATGCACACAGTGATGTCACAGTACAGGGATAATGCACACAGTGATGTCACAGTACAGGGATAATGCACACAGTGATGTCACAGTACAGGGATAATGCACACAGTGATGTCACAGTACAGGGATAATGTACACAGTGATGTCACAGTACAGGGATAATGTACACCGTGATGTCACAGTACAGGGATAATGTACACAGTGATGTCACAGTACATAGATAATGTACACAGTGATGTCACAGTACATAGATAATGTACACAGTGATGTCACAGTACATAGATAATGTACACAGTGATGTCACAGTACATAGATAATGCACACAGTGATGTCACAGTACAGGGATAATGTACACAGTGATGTCACAGTACATAGATAATGTACACAGTGATGTCACAGTACAGGGATAATGTACACAGTGATGTCACAGTGCAGGGATAATGTACACAGTGATGTCACAGTACAGGGATAATGTACACAGTGATGTCACAGTACAGAATAATGTACACAGTGATGTCACAGTACATAGATAATGTACACAGTGATGTCACAGTTCATAGATAATCCACACAGTGATGTCACACTACAGGGATAATGCACACAGTGATGTCACAGTACATAGATAATGTACACAGTGATGTCACACTACAGGGATAATGTACACAGTGATGTCACAGTACAGGGATAATGTACACAGTGATGTCACACACAACATGACTGGCTCCACTACACTGAACACAAATCTACAGCTGCCTAAGGAGGCATTGTGAGATTTTTCTTTGATGGGTACACTGTAGCTCGCTGCACTGGTCTATGGATTTGGACCACGAGAAAGACTGGGTAAGTAATGTGGGGTCCAGCTGAAGCATCCATCAGTAAAGAGTGGTTGTCATGTATCTCACCGGTTGTCACCTCTGCCACGAATCCCTTTTTCTGCACTGAATTGTCGGAAATAAACTTCAGAAACATGTGGCTTCCCGGAGCGATGAGCGGATCGGGGACCTTGCTGCCGCAAAAATGCTTTAGGACAGGCGATTGAGCATTTGGACCAGAATAAACTTCAACGTGGTCATACAAACATTCCTGGTGGGACTCCAGCTCCAGCTCTTTCACCACCTGCCAGGAAGAACAAGGAGTCAGGAGATGGATGAGAAAACCAGAAGATATCAAAAGAATCTAATTTACATCCGTTACCTCTCTAATGTCAAGATACGAAAACTCTCCGGTCCTTTCAATCTATGCGTGAAGTGAGGCGGGCCATAGACATTAGATAAATGTTGTCCGACCCATATATAGAATTGTTGTGACAGAAAGGCCCAGCAAGTTGGATCTCAACATACCTGATCCTTTTGTTCTTGGGGAGGAAAGCCACCAGTGTATCTGGCAGAAGCTTCCTCCCTTCTCCCTATTCAGGACTAATGCACACTTGGCTGACCATTCAGCCAACAGCTACCTAAAGTGTATGGCCAGACTTAGAGCATCCCATCTTGCCAATCAAGTTGGATACCTTCTTCTCCAACTGAGAATTTTTTGCCGAATGGGATGTGGTTGCTTCACTGCGATCCTCCCAATCTGGTTTCTAACATCACTACCAGATCAACCAGTGAAGACCTGACTCTCTTGGCAGTCATTGACTCTTTGTCCGGTCCTTCACTATCTCACAGGCTCCTGCCCCCCCCCCCCCCCCCCCCTCCATCAGACTGCACAGGCCAGAAGAGGTCTGCGCCACTGGCTTCATCGCATAATCAACTGGCCACGTTATTAACTGGCACTTGTTCCTTGTGGCACAATATTTGGGGGCACTATCTATGTGGCACCATCCTTTAGGGAACACCTTTTGCTTGGCACTATTTTTGATGAGATTTTTTTTCTGTGTGGCACCAATTTTTTTTTGGTGGGTAGGGGAGCACCAATTGGTTGGCTTTGAGGGACACAATTTGTATGGCAGCATCTTTTTGGGGGCACCATCTCGGTGGTGGGAATTTTTCTCTGCAAGACTATTTTTGTTTTGGTCCACGTCTGTATGGCACTATACTTGGGTGCATTATTGCTTTGCGGACGATATGTCTGTATGGCACGATTTTTTGGTCTCTTTTTCTAGGTGGCACCGTTTCATGGTTCCTATGGACAATATGGTAGTACTACTAGACTGGTCTGCCATTTTAGAGACACCGTTAGGGCACACTGTGAAGTATAGGATGCTACTGGTGTGTACCAAAAATGGGGTTCCCAATATTACACACCTATATTTAGGATATTGTAGTTTGATGTACTGGGATAGAAAATACTTTAATATAATGGGACCAGGCTGGTTTCCAGCATGAGGACTCGGACATACAAAAACTAGTGCAAGCATCAGTTTTTGAATCCCGGCACTCATGCCAGAAACAGGCTGGATCCCTACGGGGTCCCACTATAGTCAGTGTGGTCTAGTGCTGCTCCGGCCCTATCCGGCTATGCTGGCTACTATGAGCTCTGGTCGGCAGTATATCTGTACCTATTAAACTGGCTGACCTGTTACATGTACACTTGGCAGCTGAAGACATCTGTGTTGGTCTCATATTCATATGTGCCCGCATTGCAGAGGAAAATGATGTTTTAATATATGCAAATGAGCTTCTAGGAGCAATGGGGGCGTTACCATTACACCTAGAGGCTCTGGTCTCTCTGCAACTGCTGCATCATCTCCACTTTGACAGGGAAAGGCAATGTAAACGCCATCATGCCTGGCCATGTAAATCAAAGTATAGAGGGCGCAGCAAATGCAGAGAGAGCTGAGCCTCTAGGAGTAATGGCAACACCCTGTTGCTCCCAGAGGCTCATTTGCATATAGTAAAACATCATATTTCTCAGCAATGCAGGCACATATGAACATGGGACCAACACAGATGTCTTCAGCTGCCAAGTGCACATGTAACAGGTCAGCCAATTTCATAGCTACAACTCTGCTGACAGATGCCCTTTAATGCATATGTGAAAGCACACTGTATAAACTTATAATGCAATTCAAAAGGACGGAAGCGTACCAGTTTCACTCGGTGTCCTGGGGTCGCAGACACCAGCCAGGTGCACACCTTCTTGTTGGGGTAGGTGTCCGGCCAGTTAGGGCTGGTGATGTTCTGATTACTGGCAGTGACATTGTGGTTACAGCCCGCTGAAATGAAAAATTAATACCCAAGATGTAAGATCCCATAGCATTGAGCATGAGTATGGGGCTCAAGGTTATACAGTATGAGAGTAATCTGCCTATATACAACTTTCAAACCAATTGCACCTGTGCCATTGGGGCTCCCATAAACAACTTTTATTACCTATTATGATCACTGGGAGTCCGACTGGTGTGATCCCCACAGATTACAAGAGGCAGGGTCCCTGATTCCCCCAAGTGTATGGTGGGGTAGTGCACTACAACTCCATTCACCCAGGGGACTCAGGAAGCATACCTCTTGTACCCAGTGATCATAAATTTATTACTTATTGGTAATAAATGCGGCTTATGGGAAAACCCCTTAAAGGCTGTGTACACCTTTTGCGGGGCAATTTTTTATGATTGCATTTTACTCATTTTGAGCT
Organism: Bufo bufo; assembly: GCF_905171765.1. Taxonomy (NCBI): domain Eukaryota; kingdom Metazoa; phylum Chordata; class Amphibia; order Anura; family Bufonidae; genus Bufo; species Bufo bufo. The sequence continues at coordinate 769,787,301 of NC_053389.1, read as the reverse complement.
AACAATATTTTTTTCAATTGGTCTTTATTAAAAATATGGAGCCATTTTCTCTATACAGGGCTGAGATTCTCTAGCAGCTGGATCTGAATTTTCAGCTCATCTGATGGGCTCCTTATCTCTGCTTTCAAAACTTATAAACACTCCTTATAGCTCAGTCCTTATCTTCCTGATTATGAAGTGTTTATGACCTCTTAGTAAATTAGAGATAAGGGTTATTAGATGACCGACACAAAGCGAAAGTAAAAAGCACTATTCTAGTTTAAACTGTTTGTCTATATTCAGGGCCGGTTTTAGACAAAATGTGGCCCTGGGCGAAATTAAAAGCGGGGCCCCAAATTCTGAAGTACTGTATCAACAGTCACATTTATTCACTTGACGCAAGGGGAGAAGTCACCGCCATGGCCCACGATTTGGTTGCAGGCAGCGTCAAAATGAATGATAACATCCAGGGACCTGAGCAGAGGTCAGAGAGCACTGGAGGCGAGAGCCAGTGTCAGGAAGCAGGTAAGGCCCAGTTCACACTTCAGTTATTTGGTCAGTTATTTCCATCAGTTATTGTGAGCCAAAACCAGTAGTGAAGGCTACTCAGAGATAAGGTATAATGGAAAGATTTCCTCCTGTTCTGTGTTTTTGACTTGCATCTGGTTTTGGCCCACAATAACTGATGGAAATAACTGAAGTATGAACTCAGCCTAAGGGCTCATGCAGACAGCCGTTGCTTGTCTGCAATATACAGGCACCGGCCGTGTGCTCACCATATAATGGATGCAGACCCATTCACTTGAATGGGTCTGCAATCCAGAAGGAGCAGTGTGGAATGGAGCCATGGAACCCCATGGAAGCACTACGGAGTACTTCTGTGGTGTTTCTGTCCGTGCCTCCGCACCCCAAGAAAATAGAACATGTTCTATTTTTTTGCGGTGTGGAAGGATCACGGACCCATTCAAGTTGAATGGGTCTGAATCCGTCTGCGGCAACCGCATGGATAGTGCCCGTGCATTGGGGACTGCAAATTGCGACCCCCAACGCACGGAACGGCCGGCACATGATTGTGTGCATGAGGTCTAAGTGTGCCCAGGAGACTTGCTTAACTCTCTTAAATAATCAGAAAACACCTGAAAATAGACACTGTTACCAGTGCTCTGTATATAGAGACAGCGGGGACATGTAGATAATGTGTTCTCTGCATTCAAAGTAAAAAAAAGTAAATAATGAATAGAAAGAAATATGAAAAAAATAAATAAAAATGCAAGTAAAAATGAAAAAAGTGGATTTCTTTATTCACCTAAATAGTCAATGGCATTGACTGCTGGGTGAATAAAGGAATCCACTTGTTTCACTAAAGTCAGAATGCTGCCTTTCTTCCATAATTTTAGATAGACAGATAGGAGATAGATAGATAGATAGATAGATAGATAGATAGATAGATAGGAGATAGATAGATATGATAGATAGATAGTTATGAGAAATACAGATAATAAAGATATATGGGTAGATAGAGGATGCAGAAATAAAGATATTTGTGAGATAGACAAGCAATAGATACATTATAAATATTACATTATATTTAGACAACTGTGTTCCAGGCAGGAAATAGTTTAAAAAAACATCTACAGTGGGGGGAAAGGGGGTCCTGTATATTCTCTGCAGGCTATCTCCCTCCTGTTAGTCCAGAGTCTGGACTGTCCAGCTGTTCCTATCAGGTTATGTCTGCCAACTAGCAGCCCTTGTCATTTATTGCAGCACAGAGAGAGGAGAGAGGGGCCGGCAGCACATATTTTCCGGTCATTAGAGGGTGACATTCTGAACTCACCAGTAAACCTCCGGAGCAGAGGAGGCCATTACATTCACAGTGCAGGGCCTCCAGTGAGAGAGAGGGGAAGGGGCGGGGCCAAGGTCTGCCTGACTGCTGTGGAGCCCTGCTATGGATGCAGGACCAAGCTCCTCACTACAGCATAAGGACCCTGCGGGCTACAGTGGGAGGGAGACCAGAGCTCCTTGCTGTGCTGTCTGTGCTCTTCTCAGGGGCGGCCACCAGCTCTTTTCCACATGTGTCTGGACAGCTCATCAGGGGGCCCCATTTAGGGATGGGGGCCCTGGGCAATTGCAGTGTTTGCCCCTCCCCCCAAACGCCGGCCCTGTCTATATTATACTGCTTAATATTTTTAATAAATACCAATCGAAAAAAGATTTTTAGCCCAAAATGAGTAAAATGCATTCATAATTTTTTTTTGCCTCCGAAGGTGTACATAGCCTTTAAACTAAGATGAGTCCCATTCTGAGGGTCCCCCTTTATCATCTAGAAAGACAATACAACTGTCAGCCCCTGCGCTAGCATACTCATGTAAAACAATGGGTGTCAGGCATGGCTGTCTGTGGGTTTCAGTGGGTGGTATAGGTATACAGTACATACTACAAACAGTAGATCATGGAGAAAAAGAGAAGTTTCTGCCAACAGACTGAATGAGAGGCATCAGCAAACTGATATGGGGCCCCCAGACCGATCAACCCTTGTAGATGAGGGCTCCATCGTTGCCTTTGGTCACAGTAATATATTACGTTACCATGCGACCACAATAGGATAAAAAAAATATATAATCATGGCTGGAATTCTTGTGAATCCTTAAAGTGAACCTCCACCTTCTATTACCAGTTTCATTTTAGGTCCTAAATTCTGTACCGATTAATTTCTTCGTAAAGCTTTATAATGATCAGAGCTTTGTTTTACTGATAAAAAGCTCCAAATCCCCTGCATAGCCTTTGATTAAAAAAATAATAATAAAAAATAACATGCCAAGTGCCTCTACTAGTGGGAGCTTGCTGTTATACATTAAAATCTATGACAGTCTGCAGTCAGCTCCTGAGCTCCCTCTGGTGGTGGCTGAAAGCAAACTCAATGCTTTATCTTAAATCTGTCTACGCAGTGAATTTGGGGCCTCATATCAGAAAAACCAAGCCCCTACTGCTATAAAGATATATTAGGAAACTAATCAGCACAGATTATTTAGCTAAGATTTGCTGACCGGGGGAAGGTTCACTATATTAGAACAGTTTGTTCCATTGCTCAGACATGAAGATGAAGGGATAGGGAGTGAGACACACGTGCACATTGGTAGTTAGATTACCCTCTTTGCAGTCATGTTTGTTCTCGTGCAGGGTGAAGCCGCTCCGACAGCTGCAGATATAGCTGCCCTGAGTGTTGACGCACTCGTGCTGACAGCCCCCGTTATCCCGAGAACATTCGTCTTTATCTGTAACACAAGGACACGAAAAAGATCACTGCGGCGCACGAGCAAGCGAAGAGAACAAGAGAGGGGGAGAGTTAGGAAAAAAAAGCTCAGCACGTCCCCCAACCCACCCACCACCACCGATACCAGCTCTGCATTACCTGAGAAGCACAGAGGGGGGCACCAGAGAAGCAGCTTGATGTAGTGGGAGAGGAGCGGGAGTCAATGATGGAAAACATTCAGCGGGGATCTGTCACCCCCCATCACTCCAACTCCCAGTTATACCTTACAGCTCATCCCCTGAGGAGCGAAGCTTCCAAAGTTTCCCAATTTCCCTCCCCCCATAGGTACTAATGTAGGGATACGGCTTGTAAAAAACAATAAAAATAGATATTTATTTACTAAAATAATAAAAATCATCCATGTAACAGTTATTTGCCAAGATTCAGTTCCCACCAATCCCAAAAGTCTCCAAAGAGTGGTGGGAGGCAGACTTCTCGAATCCCTTTGGTAGCAATGTATAATGGGGGTGGTGGGCGGTGAAGGTATAGACAGGGTATAGAGGTTTGGGAGAGGGGAAAGGGAGAATGATGTATATGGGGAGGGGGAGCTTTCGTTAAGGGGAGCGAGTCTTTTTCGTCGTCCTTGTTTTCATTCGGGGACGCTTCCGGGGTAAAGCCTGCTGCGGCTGCTGTTTCATGTTTTTTTGGAGCTGTAATAACTTCTGTTTGTTCTTCTTCTCTGTAATGAGAGAGGGAGGGGAGAAGGAGAGCAGAAGAAAATGGGGGGAGAAGAAGAAGGAAAGCAGGAGTGGTGGAGGAGAGCGGCATAGGAACACAAAGGGGAAAGAGGAGAGAGTGAATGTACAAAACGTCAGGGACAAAGCAAAATAAATAAGGAACAAAATGTGGAAAAGCGGGGCGACCGGGTACAATAATACACAGCGGGGAAGATGACGGAGGGGCGTCAGGACAGAAGAGGAGAAAGAGGGGATAGGATCAGTCAAAAGAAAGGAGAAGGGGGATGGGGGTAATCGTTTCCTTGTTCTGATCCACTATACAGAGCTGGAAGCTGGCGTTATTATCGTGCAAGGCGAGGCGGTCATGCAGCTTAAATGCCAAGCACTGCATGCAGGCGCAGGAACGGGCAGGGCTTCCCCACAGGTCACTCGATGCCCCCCCCCACCCTCATCTTATGTTATCAATATCACTATACTCAACATCTACAGCAACTCTCACCCTATACCCAACTGTGTCTCATTACGTAACCTTATTCGGGTCATCAAGCTCCAAGACGTTAGTGGCTAGAGGTGAGCAAATAAGGTGTGCCCATTCTTTTAATGGAAGGAACCTGATATTACTGGTGCTCGTTGGGTCCCATTGACTTATAATATGGTCCTTCAGCTTCCAACATGGCAGCTTTTGCGCACAACGCCGTTTCTCCTGTCCTGTGTCTCTGACACAAATGTGAACAGAGCCTTTGGTAACACATACAACACGCCATGTAACCATATGGTCAGAGGCTCGGCAAAAAGAGCTGCCATGCTGGAACGTGAGGGACCACATTATAAGCCAACGGGGCCCAACAGACACCAATAGTATTTGTCGTAATGAATGCAACACAAACGTGCAGATTCTAGAGGAGGAAAATACCCAACATCTCAGAGGTTACATCTGGTGGCTCACACCTCCAGATCTCCGCACCCTTATGGTTGGGTCAGAAACGGGCAATGGAGGAGGAGAGAGGTTTTTGTCTTTACATGCAGATTTACTGTTCCTTTAAGCAGCCATATGCATACAGCTAGGAGCGGATACTCTATACTGGTGTTTGTGCAATCTCATACCCCATCACACTGGCTCTATATTCTCATGCCATTCATACCAGTGGACACACAGCACATCCAGAGAAGGAGGACACATTCTCCAAGCAATGCAGAAGTCTGAGCCGTCATCTAGCCAAGCCAAGGTTATTAAACCGTCCAATACGAGTATCCCCACCCTCCACGGTACAGAGGCGGCTAGGATGGAGGGGGGGTGGGGTGGCAGAACATGCAGGGAGGAGGCTCACCTGAGTAATAAGTCGCCTTGAACCCTTTCTTCGAGACGGTGTTGTCAGACTTGAACTCTAGGCGCATGTTGTTGTACTGCGAACTGATCACCGGGGGGAGCTCTTGACCACAGAACTTCCCGAGAAGTTTAGAATCTGATGTCAGACCGCTGCGGACTTCCACGTAATCATATTTGCAGACCTGGTGGGAACAGACATAGATAATAAAAAGCAGAGCCTGAAAATATACTGAGGAGAGAGGCCTGCAGATAAAACGTGTGCACGTGTATAAGTAGTAGTAAGTCAGAGAAACGGGTCTTGGACAGGTGTGTGTCGGTTTTGTGTTTTACAGGGGATGTGTCATCAGAAAATGACCTTTTTTATGTTAAACATACTTTCAAAGATTTTTTTTTAAAATTTCCATGTCACTATCTATATTGAAGAAAAAAACAAACGAAAATCCTGCAGTTTTCACACTGGCCACTAGGCCTAAAATGTGCTTTTGAGAGCAGCCACATGGGCCACAGACACAATGGACAGGCGATTGAAACTGCATAGGAGGTCAAGTAACTTTGCAAATACTTAACTTTTTTTACTATGGATTTTTTGACTTGCACAATGCTTTCTCTCTATTCACAGCCAAAGCTGCTTTCAAAATTCTACTGGTGGTCCTTGGCAATAGACTGCGGTTTACCTATGTAGTACGAGTTCCTACAAGGCAGTGTTGTCTAGTAATAGAATTGAGAAATGTAGCTTTAGCTGGGAAAGGAGAAGAAATCTCCAAACTGGAAAACAACTATGCTTCACATTTGAGGCCGATTGCCAGGATCTCCCCCAGACCCCATTATAGTATAAGGGGCTGGCGGGCATTCTGGTAAAGTCCGGCAATACTGGATCCAGAGCGCTTCGTCAAGCTGTTCTCTGATGGAACCCCTGCTGCAAATGTGAAAACAAAGTATTGTAGCTTACAAAGCATTATGTGAAACTGAAGTATAAATCTGGGGCTTACACAGCGACTTTGGTCGCAACGCACGTCACATAGCCAATGAAAGCAGGGTGGCGCTGCCTGAAGGGGAATGGGGTTGCGTTGCGACCTGCAAGTCGTTGTGACGCGAGTTGTCAGAAATGTGCTGGATTTCTTGCGACTTTGGTGTGATGGTCGTAACAGATAGGACTCTCGATACTCGGCTTTCGTCCATCACATGTGACACCAAGATATGGGGGATGTTTGTTGGGGTCTTCACAGTGCAGAGTCACTGTCCCTGCACCCGCTTGCGATACGCAGGGAACACTTTGGTCAACAGTGTTTCTTTCCACACAAATAAGCTGTCCAAATTTCAGCTTCCTGAATCCCCATGAGTAACGTAGGGGAACTGAATATCAAAGGGGTCGTCCAGGATTAGAAGAAAGTGGCTGCACCATTCCTGTCCATGGGTCGTGTCTGGTATTGCAGCTCCGTTCCACTGAAGTGAAAGGAGCTAAGCTGCAATACCATACACCACCTGTGGACAGGTGTGGCGCCATTTGTTAAAAAAAAAAAAAAAAGAAAGAAGCCACGTCTTTACAATTCTGGTGCAACCATGTGTGAATTTTCAGGTGTCAAGACACTCAAAAGTAGGAGCTATGGGTTAGTGGGCACCTCCTGGCAATCTGGCTAAAACTGAACTTTACATTTTGCCCGGAGACACGCATAGACTCACGTCGTTGCCTTCTGTCTCGAAATGCTGGAAAGTGAGCGTGATGCGAAACTGTGTGGGTGCCACCAGCTGCCAGACACAGTTCTTGTTCGGAGGGTACTCCTTGGGAAACCCCGGGCTGCTGATGGTGCCATTAAGCTTGGTCAAGAAGCCACCACAGGTCGCTGCAAAGTGAAGGAACATTCAGAAGGAAGGAGGGCCGAAATGGCAACGTAGACGACACCAAATCTAATAGCTGTGCCCAGAAATACAAGGTAATAACTGTTCAGAACACTTACCTGCGCAGGACTTCTTGTCTGCAGCGAGCTCATAACCCGGATCACAATCACACTTATAGCTGCCGAGCGTGTTCACACAGCGCTGGGCGCAGCCGCCTTTATTAGGTCGGGAACATTCATCCACCTCTGAGGGTGAAACACAAAATTTAGTAATGAAGCGGCAGCAAACACAAAAGGTAATTCCATCCATTATGGGAGTGAAAATCAGAAAGTTGTCATAGCCCCTGTGGACAGTGTCCTATTCATTGTTCTAATTCTACCATGATTGCTGAAGCCCATGGATGCACAACCTACAACCCAGGGGCCACACGCAGCCCACAATGCCGTTCCATGCGGCCCTGACCAATGGAGTCTGATGCCCTTGAGGAGACACTCTGTGATGGGTTCTGTTAGGTCACACAGAGGAGCAGGATTTTCCCGATAGCCGGGAGTACCCTCAGGATAGACATCAATATCTGATTAGTGGAGGGCTGAAACCCAGCACCACCACTGATCAACTGTTCAGAGCATTGGATGGTACCCATCAAAATCAATGAGCTTCTTTTAAAGTTCATGGACATGCTGGGTCCTCCAGAGTGAGAGATGCTCTTCGTAGAAACCCTCTAAACATGGCTCCTCTTCAAGCTTTGGGTGAATTTTGTAGTAGCAACTATTTAGGGAATGTCTAAGTTACCCTGTCCAAGAGACAGATTCCCTGTCCAGAGATGAAGGGGCACCTTTGGGTGCTGGTGACTTAGCTGGGAAACATTTGAAACCTGTAACCTGCTGATCGTTACAGTACCCCTGTAATCCTAGGGGTTCAGGACTTCCAGCTCCTAGAACAAATGGAGGTCCTAGGTAAGCCCTCCACAGTGATGTCTCTATGATGTGTCAGTGAAACATTCAGGGTGGAATTTCCCCTTGGATGAACATGAAGACCTCATAGCTTTGTAGTTACACCCGTTGAGATTTTCTTCCATAATGACATCAACGCTCATGACACATTGCTGGCCTTAGTGGTCAATGAACTTTCTGGTAATAATTACCACAAGAATTCTCAAGTCGCAAATCTCTCATGAACATGCTCCTAATCCTAGGCCTAACCCATTGTAGATGAGCAAGGCAGATCTACAGGATAAAAAAGTGAAGTGCATGGCAAGAAGGACTTCTGGGTAATTTCGATATAATCCACGACTGGTCAATGAAAAGGACGTAAGTCACCGTGATATAATCTTCACGTGTGTGTCCCTGGATGTGGTCATGTCAAGGAGAACGGGTACATACACCACGGACATTTCTGACAGCACGAAGAGGACAGTGGTCAGGGTGGGACTAGGGTTCCTTGGGCCCACCAAGAGGAAATTATTCTCAGGGTCCAACCCTTTTTTATTTAAAGAAATGGACTCTAGTGGCAAGTGACTTGCAGCTCCAAATGATTATTTTCTCCTGGACCTTTGGGGACCACTATGGTATGAGAGCCTGGGCCCACCAGAGGATCCTCTGGTAGGTCAGTCTGACGCCGACAGTGGTAGGTGCCTCCACATTGTGCTTGCAGCACACGATTGAACTATCCATCGGGAAGCATCTGCGTTTTGTCTGTGGTTTTCACAGAACGTTTCCAAAAGATGCTCTGGAAACCAATTTTCAGCCTAAGGGCTCATTCACACGACCGTATGGCTGTGGTGCCCGTACTGCGGGCACCACCTGTGTGATATGACTTGAATAGGTCCGCGATCTGCAAAATACGGCAAAATATAGGACATGTCCTATATTTTGCAGTGTGGACACACAGACCTGAAAGTTCATGGAAGGGCTTCCGAGTGTTTCCGTGGACTTCCGATCCGTGTCTCTGCTCCACAAAAGATCGGACATGTCCTATCTTTTAGTGTACTTGGCGGATCGCTGACCCTTTCAAGTCAATAGGTCTGCAGCACGGAGTTCACATGGCCGGTGCCCTTTGTAATACAGTCGTGTGAATGGGACCTAACAGGGTCCGTGAAATACGGGACTGTAAATCACGGAACCACGGATCAAACAAGGATGGATCACGGACATTCTCACAGATGAAACGTGGACTGTGTAGTCACGGACACAGACATGTGTACCTTACACAAACCTTGTAAATTAGAACCCTTCAGCAGGATCACCCCAATAAAACTAGGCACGCTGCCTGGTAGGGTTGATTCTCCTGATTAAAATGACACCCATCTGCGTTCCCAAGAAAAAAAACGCTTTTATTCTTTATGTAAATAAAATCTTCAGAGGGGCGTGGCCAGCACTAGAAAGCTGAGTAGCTGAGGTGCACCGAGGGGATAGGCTCCGCCTCTCAGTGCACAGAAGCCTTGATTTGCAGAAATAATAAAAGGTTTGTTTTCCTCTGCAAGGCCGCTACCAATATTCACAGAGAGGTGTCATTTTAAATCAGCAGGATCAACCCTACCAGGCTGAATGTCCAGTTTAATAGGGTTATTTCTGCTGATAGGTGCTCTTTAAGGTAACCCCTTTTCACTGCACATAGTTTTTACTTTACAGGTGGGGTGAGAAATCACGAACCCCAAATAGTAATGGGAGAGGCATTGTGCAGAGTGCCTTGTAGATTCATGTAATGCTTCTGAGAACAGAAGAACATAATATAGAAGCTGCATGTATGGCACATGCCAATAACAATAAGGGTTAACCTAGAAATGGTCTGCTTTTTTTTCCAGGAACAGCGCCACTCTTGTACATGGGCTGTGTCTGGTACTGCAGCTCATCCCAATTCAAGTAAATAATGAAATACCAGAGGCAGCCCAGGATGCATATAAGATTTCCCATTGATCACCATTAAAAAAAAACTCAAAAATCAAACGTCTACATGATTTGCCCACCTCTACTCTTTATGCGACCACCGAAGTAGACGTTGCGACGCTGCGCATATTAGACGCAATGAGCAGTTTTCTACTGACCTTTGAAGTAGTGGAGAGAAAAGCCGGCTTTGTTGATGGATCCGTCAGATACAAATCGAATGAAGAGTTTATTGCCTGAGCTCTTGAAGTCCTCGGGCTTGTCATAGCCACAGAAGCGACCGATCAGAGGGCTGGTTTCCGAGTCGCCGTCCCGTATCTCCAGAAAGTCATATGCACAGTTATCGTGTCTCTCAATCTGTGGAATGGAGCAGTGTTTTAGTCGTGGGTGGCAGATCATCCACATACTGCTTAAAGGGGTTACAAAATCAGACATTATATAGTACGAGACAATCTGTTTCTAACAAACCTAGAACCCATCCTGTACCGCACATGGATCAAGAGATCTGCCCATTCATTGCTTCAATTATTTCAGGCTGGCAGCGCAGCGGTGTGTCCTTTCTGCTGTAACTTTGGCCCCATCACAGCTCAAGGTGTGTGTCCTTTCTGCTGCAGCTCTTTACCTATCACAGCTTAGGGACGTGCCCTTTCAGCTGCAGCTGTCTCCCCATCACAGCTCATGGGGTGTATCATTTCTGCTGCAGCTCTCTCCGTATCACAGCTCAGAGGGTATGTCCTTTCTGCTGCAGCTCTCTCCCCATGACAGCTCAGGGGAAATTTCCTTTTCACCCACTCGTTCATTGGGTGATCCTATCGTTCATGCAGGCACCTAAATTATCCTTTCTGGGCAGCAGATTGTGCCGTTTAAACAGCGATCTGCTGCCCAGAAACATTGATTCTGTATGAGGATGAGGGATCACAATAGCGACCCCTTGTTCTCATACTGTGGAGGAGATCACTGCATGTACTGTAAATGAAGCGGTCTCCTTCACTGAACAAGCAGCCGACTGTCGGGAAGGAACGCTTCCTTCCCGACAATCTGCTGCTCTTCGGCGCCTCACCTTAAGGCTACATTCACACGTCCGTATTTTTCTACATCCCGATTTTCGGTCCGTTTTTTGCGGATCCGTTGTTCCTGAAAATGTTTCCGTATGTCATCTGTTTTTTGCGGATCCGCAAAAAAACGGAAACATGTGAAAACTCAAATCCGACAGTATATTCTAACACAGAGGCGTTCCCATGGTGATGGGGACGCTTCAAGTTAGAATATACTGAGAACGGTGTACATGACTGCCCCCTGCTGCCTGGCAGCACCCGATCTCTTACAGGGGGCTGTGATCCGCACAATTATTGTGCGAATCATAGCCCCCTGTGAGAGATCAGGTGCTGCCAGGCAGGAGGGGGCAGACCCCCTCCCTCCCCTGTATTAAATGTGACTAGTGCGGCCCCCCCCCCCTCTATATTCATTGGTGGCCAGTGCGGAAGTGACCAGTGCGGCCTCACCTCTTCCCCCCCCCCCATCATTGGTGGCAGTGCGGATTCCCAGTATTAATAAATGTGCCCAGTGCGGTCTCACCTCCCCCCCCCCCATCATTGGTTGCCAGTGCGGATTCCCAGTATTAATAAATGTGCCATATGCTCATATCAGGGGGGCCGGACGGGGGAAAATGAGATCTCTACATACAAAACTATGCACTTATCCCTAAGCTATAGCCTTTCCACATACAGAAGACACGTTTTTTTCTATGCTTATAAGCTAACACACATTACTGGTGTCTTTATAATCGTATATACTGTGTGTGAATAAAGCAGTAACATGTATATTAGCTTTCTGAGCAGATCTCAGTGTGGTAAGGCTATAGTACATAGAGTATATGATATGTAGATACTAGGACACAGCTCTGCCCTCAGCATGCTGATGTCTATCCCTGTCAATCAAGGGGAGGGGGGAGTGTACAGAGCACAGGGGGTGTTACAGAGCAGTGCTCCAAGTATTCAGCCCCGCCTCCTGGGGCTTGAACCTCTCATTTGCATATGAATAAAAACACAACTATCTCTGCAGCTATTTAGCATATAGACAAAAGAAAGGCATCTTTTTAATCATCATGATGAGCCCCACCAGGCAGTATGCCTGGTTTAATAGGGTTGATTGTCCTGTGACAGATGGTGGACCTGGTCTGTACATGCATTACACTGACGCCATGTCCGTACACTTGGCTTCCTCGGCCGATCGCCAGGGATTAGAGAAGCTGACTATTACTTTAACAAGGGTGGTCCTTGTAAGACAACCTGATGATGATGATGTGCAGTAAACCAATTAGACACCAGCCAGCGAAACTTCTCGTCTTCCTTTCTGAAGGAAAACCTGGTTCCTCCTGCAGGAAGCTTTACGTGTGAAGTGCATGTGTTTAGCCCCCCCCCCCCCCCCAATAGTAGTAGGTTTTACTTCCTACCCCACACACATTCAGAGGGTCCCCTCCCCCCATCCCAGGGATGAGCCTCGTTGGCCTCTAACCTCAAAGGACTGAAACACGATTCCTATGTTGTAGCCTTCAGCCACGCGCAGCTTCCATTTACAGTCCTTGTTGGGTCTGTAATCATCGGGATAATTCGGAGACTGGATGTGACCTTCATCTTTATTGACGTCTCCTCCACACTCGGCTGCAAGTAGAGAAGATATACATGTATAGGAGACATCATGGAGAAGGAAAAATAAATAGTTTAAAGGGGTATTCCATTATAGGATGGGTCATTAATATCAGATTGGTAGGGGTCCAACACCCCACCGATCATCTGCTCACGGGTAGCTCTGGCACCAGAGGACAGCAACTGTGCTGGTTACGGTTTCATGGGGGCAGAGCTTCAGTGACCAGTTCTGTCCACTACCTAGTGGGCGGAGCTTTAGCGTTTCGGCTTTGGCATTTCGGCGTTCAGCGCTGGAGCCACAGCTGATCGGTGGAGGTATGGGTGTTGGGCCCCGAAGTGAATGAAGGACATGCTGCACATGCATGGCATCCTCTCCATTCACTGCAAGGGGCCACAAACAGAGCGCATGAAGTCCTTACATTTCAGTACCCAAGTGCCTGTGTATGGTACTTGTGTATTGCACCGTGTTACAAAAATACTCTCCCCTGCAAGCAATACTTCGGGTGCCATATTATGGAGGCTGCAAGAAGCTATAGCGCCAGGTCAACCGAGTCCAGGCTGTTTATCTTACACAAGGATTGCCAGAATACAACTCTAGAAAACCCTCAGCTGTGCCAAGCATTAGGTCTACAGGTTTTTTTTCAGCCTATGACTGTAAACCATAAAATGTCTAGTCAGTTTTAGTGAGCAGATATTTGGCGTGGCAGATTTGAAGTTAAAGGGAAGGATAACATAAACTACTGACAGATCACTTACAAGTTTAACATGGATGACTACCACATTTTGAAAAACCTGTGTATTTGAGCTAAGTATTGGGTGTAGTTTTGGCCATAGTTGAAAAAAATGAGGGGGAAAGAGTGTTAGCTAGTGTCCGTGAGCGTCTTGACACTATTCTACAACCACCCTTCAGTACATTATGTAAGATGTATTTGCGAAAATTGCCTGCTGTTGGTTAATACTAAGGTAGGTTGTACAGTATTATTCTTGTTATTATTTTTATTTCCCCTATCCATATTTTGCTGCGTTTTTTCTGATCTAAAAAGCAACTGTAACACCCCAGAGTGGTGTTACCATTCCTGCACCTGGCTTCTATCAGTGTCTGCTAACATTTAATGTCATCTATGCATTCTGTTCCAGGTTCACCACACTGTGCATTTCTAATGTTATGTAACTGTTCATATATAATGTGCCTGGTTCACCGGCTGGTGGCAGCAAACATGGCAGAGCTACAGTTGGATAGAATGGAACCTCCATTCTAACCCCCCTCTGTGGAGAAGTGGGCGAGTCCCACTTCCTGCAGGAAGGGTGGGGACCAGTGAGAGTCTAAACTAGCTTACCCCCTGCTAAGGGACAAGTATGCAGGGGGCACGTCTCTGCTGGACGTGCCCAAGCCAGCCAGAGCACCCTCAGCTCTGCTGGCCATGGAGGCCAAAGCTTGAAGCCTCAGGAGCCAGGAGGAAAGTTCCTTGGCCAAATCTAGAGACAGACCATACAAAGAGAAGTGCAGCATACAAGAAGAAGCAAAGTCATACAGTCAGCCTGTCAGTACAGCATAGCCAGAGAGAAACAGATGTAGCAGAGTCGAGTTTGCCTGCCAGTTTTAATGCTAAAGCCTGCTCGGACCAAAACAAACCGTTTTGGAGAACGTTTATGCAAAGTAAAGCTGCTGCTCAACTAGATACAAGGTCTGGACTCAATCTTTCTTTCCAATCCCTCAATTATTCCCCCTATTTATTGCTTCAGAGCCAAAGCCTGGGGTCCAGCCGTATCCAGGTAGGAGCACCGTGACACACATGAAGAGACAATTTGGGCCGCACTATACCACACGGCATTCCTACACCTGGGACGCGTTTTATATATAACAGGCCCTAGGGGGAGGCGCCCGTTGCACAACTCCTTTCTTTTTTTATTCTTAACGATGCTGAGGGCTCTAGACAACACCCATTGGGGATATCCTCTGTCTTGCAGACGTAAAACAACTTCTCCACATTCTCTGTTGAAAGAAGCAGCAGTACTGCAATTCCTGCGTGCTCTGATCAATTCGCCTACAGGAATAGCTTTAAGAGAATGCATAGGGGGGCGAGTATTGGCCCTCAGTATCATATTGCCAGTTATTTCCTTCCGATAAGTGCCAGTCAGTGTGAGATCAAGAAAATTGATGGTATGTGAATCAAAGGAACAAGTGAACTTCAAATTGTATGGATTATCATTTAAATATAGCATGAAGGATGGTATGGCAGACACATCCCCCTCCCATATTAGGTGGATGATGGGCGCAAATGGAGACTGTGTATGTGTTATAAATCCCAAATCTCTGCCTCTGCAGAGAACCTGAATATATTCTTGTTGGCATTGATTCAAGGGATTGGTGTCCAACCTTTGATATGTGGAGACATCAGATAATATACCCATCATCTGCTGATGATAGATTTGTTTATCAAGCACTACTACTGAACCCCTTTTGTCTGCCGTTTTAATTACCACATCATTTAAATCAGCTAGTTCTTTTAAAGCAAATTTTTGTTTCTTTGTTAAATTACTATGAATGTTTGTATGAGGCTGCATATATCAAGTTCCTTTTCAATAGTTTCCTGAAAATCATCCATGCCATGAGTACGGGATTTAAGTGGATAAAATGGATTGTGACGCCCTTCACTTTCATGCTGAAGACTTGTCAGACACATCAGCGAGACTTGTTCTCTAAAGGAAAATTCCATGAAATTGTTTTTTTTTCTTCAAATTCTTTTTTATTGAAAACAATTCAATTGTAGATAGAGACAGAGATGTTACATACATAAAAGCTGACATTTCGACCTTATTTAAATTAGGACTCCAAGTCCTGATATCACTGACGAGGAATAAATTCCATGTAACATGTCTAAGCCACAATATCATAATGTTGAAAAAAAATTGGAAGAAAAGGAAGGGGGGGGGGGGGGGGAACTTAGGGAAGAGGAGAGAGAAAAGTTACACTTGGAGAGCACCTAGGGTGTCTTTTAGAGAGGAAGTGAGATACCAGGAGGTGTATTGGAACGGCTTGACCAACTCCGATATTTCGAAGGGAATAAACTGTGTAATGAGGAACGTCTTCCAATTTTTAAAAACATTGGTAGCAGAGCTTTCTTAATGTCTTTCAGCCTCTCAATCCTATCATGTCCCAGCAGTAATTTCAGTTCCAAAACCACTGCAGACATATCTGGCATGGAACTGTAAAGCCACTGGTGTAATAGGACTCTCTTGGCTTCCAGCAATATTGAGTGGAGAAAAAGAGGAACAATTGTCAAGCATGTGGGTTGGTTCGACGGTAGACGAATATAATGAAATAGCAATGTCTGCGGTTCAAAGGAGAGAGCAATTGACCAGTGCGTTTTAACATACATTATCAGATTTTCCCAGAATTCAGAAACCTGAGGGCATGACCACATGCCGTGCCAAAAATCTGTGGCCGGTTTGTTGCATTTAGGACAATGGGTGATGCAATCCGGGAACTTTGGAGAGGCCGGAAGGTTAAAACCATAAATGGCGTTATGCATCATTTTGAAAAAAGATTGTCGCCATCTCTCATTTATGACGCATTGGCGAACCTTTGTCTATCCCTCCAGGATTTTGTCCCCGATCTCAGTATCTATTGTTATATGTTCTTATTTACTGAAGAATTTGGATGGCACGGCTCTCGTGAAATTCCCGGACATAGCTCTGTAAAGATCCGAGAGCGACACCAGTCGTGGAGAGTTTCCTATTATATTATGGAAGGAATTTGTGGTTGCTTCCTTCGATAGGTCTCGAACCTTGTGTTTGCAAAAGCCTAGTACTTGCATGATATGTAAGAAATGAGAGTCTGGGAGATGATATCTTTCCTTCAATTCCCTGGGAGACAACCAACGCTTCTCCCCCATGTGCATCAGATGTTCCGCCTTAGTTATCCCCCTAGAGACCCAATCTCCAGAGAATCTCACGTGTTTTTCTTGAGGAAACTCCAGATGGCTCCATAGCTGCATCCTTTTGGACATCGAGTGGGGTAGACCAAAAGTTTTCCTGATTACTTTCCAAGCCAGCACCGTGTCTCTTATTAACACTGAATTCTTTACCTCCGGGGGGAGCGCAGCTAAATTAGACAAGACACCAGGCCCCAGGATTCTACAAAATTTTGCTCCAGATCTCTGTTAGAGAAGTAATCTGTGTTGTGTAGCCAGTCAAATATGTGTCTCATAAGACAAGTAAGATTGTATCCTCCTATATTTGGGAACTTCACACCACCTTCTGGCTTCCATAACATAAATTTTTGCAAGGATATCCGGGGGAGCTTGCCTGACCAAATGAATCGAATAAAGGTCTTGTTAAGAGTGTTGACATCTACATGTTTTAGCAGGATTGGAAGAGTTTGGAGAGGATATAATAATTTGGAGAAACTCATCATTTTGATTAAGTGGCACCTTCCTAAAAAGGACAAGGGAAGTGTGTGCCATTTCTTTAGCTCAGCTACTATCTTTCCTATGAGTGGCGGATAGTTTAGGTTGTACAGTGAGTCAGGTAATTTGGCAATTTTCAGACCTAGGTACGTTATGTGTTGGTTGACTGAAGTAGGGGCAAACCCATTAGTCCGCCACAAGTGAGGAGGATTTTTAGTAAGTAATTCCAAGATTTCACTCTTAGTGAAGTTAATGTTATACCCTGAGAGGGAGCCAAAATGTTTGAGCCGATCCATCAATGAGTGCAGATGTTGCTGGGGATCAGGGGCGTAGCTATAGTGGGTGCAGAGGTAGCAGTCGCTACCGGGCCCAGGAGCCTGAGGGGTCCCAAAGACCCTTGTGCCACATAAGACACTGGCATTATAGAAAGTGCATACTGGTCAATTTACACCTCTGGTTGGAGGGAAGGGGTTAGGTTAAGAATTTGGCATGAGGGGGTGCCCTTTCAATGTTTGCCTCAGGCAGCAGGAAGGCTATGTGCTCCCCTGCCCCTTGCCAACAAGCACTGAGGGACGGGGGCCCAACATGAACTCTTGCACTAGGGCCCATGAGCTCTTAGCTACGCCCCTGCTGGGGATTGGACATGAATATTAACAGGTCATCAGCATATAACTCTAGTTTGACCTCTTTCTTGCCCACCTTAATGCCCGAATATAAATGTGAGTCTTCCAAGAGCCTGGCCAAGGGTTCTAAAGCTAAGTCAAACAGCAGCGGGGATAAAGGACACCCTTGCATAGTGCCCTTTTTCTAGAGGAAAAGTAGGGGATAGAAAGTCGCTAGTATGCACTCTCGCCTTTGGGTTTGTATAAAGCCCCCTTAGGAAGGTGCAAAAATCACCCAAAACCTGAAACCTGTCCAGCACCGCCCCCAGCCAGTCCCATCGGACATTATCAAAAGCTTTTTCCGCGTCCAAGGCCAGCATTATGGGGGCCGTATCCAGTCGAGGGCGGTGCCTGACCCAGTCCAAGGTGGCCAAAACTTTTCTGATGTTGGCGACTGCCGACCTGCCTTTTATAAACCCTACCTGTGAACGGCCCACCAATGTTATGAAATTGTTTTTTGTCTCGTTGCGTGCCGGCGAGTGCTCAGATGAGCCAGTTGTATCATAGAAATGTCTGTTCACAGTTAAATTCCTAACAAACTTATTTATGTCTAAAATAGTGGAAAACATATCAAAATCCACCGTGGGTGAAAAATTTAGTCCCAGGGCCAACACCTCCCTTTGTTCATTTGTTAAAGTATGTCTGGACAAATTCAATACATCCAATATTTCTCTTGTATAAGAGCGATCTTTCACTTCTTCTGTAAGCAAGTGGCCATAGGACATGTTTTTTTATGTTTTCGTCCTGCACGTTTTGTTTGTTTTTTTAAACACTCGTAAAACCAGTTTTATTTTTTATTTATTTTTTATTTATTTTTATAATAGGATATGTTCTGTTGTGAACTGGTATGTTCCGTGCCTTTCGAAAAATCCTCCTGGTTAGAGTCTTGTGAGTCACCTGTTGTTTCAGCTGTCTCCTGATCAGATGAATTAAAACTCACTCGGTATGACTTGTTCCGATGTTTTGATTTTTTTGCTTTGTTTTTTTAAAAAGATTTGGGGGTATGAGTAACACTTTTTCATCTTCCCAATTTGTATATCTGATCATTGGAGTAATCATATAGATCTCTTTGAAATTTTGTATGTTTCGTTTATATAATGCCTTTATTGAAGATGTAATTCTTTTTTCCATAGTCTCATAATTAGGAACTGATTTATATTTAATTAAAGCATTTTTGCATATCTCAATATCATTTTGTACAGTTGATAATTTTTCACTTTCCTATTTCACAATCAAGTTCATCAGTTGTGATGAACATTTGGACAACATATCATTCCACTGAATTATAAAATCTTTAGAGTAGACAGTTGTCGGTATTTTTTTGATCCTCAAACTGCGAGGAATCATTGACTTTTCCAAATATTTAATCAGTGTAGTATGGTCCCACCACAACTTAATCTCCTGTATCATAAGTTTTTTTCCAAGTCATGCATTTTATTGTTCATATCCAAATGATCATAAGATTGTTGATCCAGCATAGAAAAAAAAACAGGTCTGCTTTCACTTTACGGTCAGACACCGAAGCAAGGCTTGGGGTGGAAGTGTATGTGTCCGTGGAATATAGCGTGGTGCTACAAAGTAACGCAACAATTCAATCAGAAAAGGGGGCAGAAGGTGATCAAAGTCCATAGAAAAAATATCCAGCTCACCAGCAGGAAATGAGCCAAGCAAATATCTCAGATATAAAATTGTTCCAGCACCAATGATGAAACTTTTCTCCACCCCAGCATAGTTGATGCGTTTCGAACACAGGTGTGTTCTTAGTCATAACCAAATGAGATCCCCCTTGTTAGGCTTTAAATACATATCCCACCTCCAATCAATATTAGGGGTGGGAATACATTAACCCAAAACTCATTAACTTGCCACATATAACACATAAAATCCACTTATACAATTATATAAAATGCGTCTTTACATGTTTTAAATTAACAATCAATATGTAGTCCAGACCTCAAATTAAGTCTGCAAACATAAAAAACGCAAAATGTCAACACAATAAAAAAGAGGAAAAACAAACTCTGGTAGTCATCCATGTAAAACTACTTGTAAATATGTTATACCTACTAAAGATTTTCAAAATTCGAATCATTTTTTTACATTTCCAATAAGTTATATTAACTGTAATACAGTTGGTATAGTGCCTATTATACAGTGCACTGACTGTGATTTGATGTACCGTACATAGGCAGTTCTTCTAGAAAACTAAAAACTAGAATATTAGAACATATTAATTATATAACAAATCCTTCCTGCCTGGGTACATCAAATGTAACCAAACACTTCATATCTTCACATGATCGTAGTTTAAGAAGTTTTCAAACCTTTGCAATAGAAAAAGTTGTATACCCTTCCTACAGGGACCAAGCTAAATCAGTTAGTGCAAAAGCAGTGGGAGAAGCAAGACACAAGAAAATCACATTATGTGCAGACCCAGAACCACACAGGCCCGAAAAGGCCCTTTAAACAAAAGAATGGGTGCGAGCTGTATCCCCCAATGAACGGAAGAGAAACAGATTTTACGGTAAGTACAAAAATCTAGTTTTCTCATTTGTCTCATTGGGGGACAAAGGCTTTGACCATGGGACCTTACAGAGCAGTCCCCAAAGGGTGGGCATAACAAGCAACCCTCCCGTCAATCAGAGAACTGCCATCTGCAAAACTCTACGCCCCAGAGACGCAAAGGTGTGCACTCTGTAAAACCTGGAAAAAGTATGCAAAGACGACCAAGTAGCCGAATTGCACACCTGAAGGGCCGAAGCCCCGTGATGCACTACCCAAGAGGCCCCCACTGCCCAAGCCGAATGACCAGTCACCCGGAAGGGCGGAGCCCGGTCCTTAACGCAGAACGCTTCCACAATAGCCAAACAAATCCATCGGAAAATGGAAGTCTTTGACGCTGCAAGCCCTCGTCTCGGCCCCTCTGGAATCACGAACAGGGAATCCGTTCGCCAAAAAGATGCCGTCTGGGACAGACAGACTCGAACGGCTCGTACCAAATCCAGGGTATGGAGCAACTGCTCCCGAGGATGAGACGGGTCCGGACAAAAAGAAGGGAGAATAATCTCCTCATTTAGATGAAATGATGACACCACCTTCGGCAGGAAGGACCGCACAGGGCGAAGGACCACCTTATCCTCATGGAGGATCAAGAAAGGTGACTGAAATGACAAAGCCGCGAGTTCCGACACCCTACGGTTAGAAGTAATTGCAACCAAAAAAGCCACCTCATAAGACAGGAAGCGCAGCAACACCTGCTGCAAAGGCTCAAATGGTGAAGACTGGAGAGCGTTGAGCACTAGATTAAGATCCCAAGGATCCAACAGAGGATGGAAAGGGGGCGCAGCATGCCCCAACCCCTGCAGAAAAGTCTGAACCGCTGAAAGCGAAGCTAAATTCCGCTGAAAAAGAATAGAGAGCTGAAACTTGCCCTTTGAGGGAGCTGAGAGCCAGCCCCAAATCCATGCCCGTCTGCAGAAACGTCAATAGACGCGGCTAAGAAAAGCAAACGGGAGACAGCTTTCGCCGCTCGCACCAACTAAAGTAGGACTTCCAGGTCCGATGGTAGATTCGGGAAAACGATGGCTTCCTAGCTCGAATCATGGTCTGGACCACCGCATCCAAAAACCCAGGAGCTTTGGCCATGGGTTCCCTGGACGGCACGACAAAGTCCTCGACCTTGTTGTTGAACCGTGAGGCCATAATATCCACATCTGGTTGACCCCACCTCTCGCAGATGGCCCAAAAGACCTGCGGATGAAGAGCCCACTCGCCGGGATCGAGACGCTCCCGGCTGAGGAGGTCTGCGATCCAGTTGTCGATGCCGGGTATGTGAACTGCCGACAGTGGCGGAACATGTTTCTCCGCCCAGTTGAGAATCGGCACCGTCTCCGCCATGACTGCCGGGCTCCGAGTGCCGCCCTGGTGATTGATGTACACCACCGCCGTGAAGTTGTCGGACTGAACCGGACAACCCCTGAGATGGAACGAGCTACCATTATTTGCCGCCCAGCAAGAAAGCCATAGTGTACGGCGAATAGCCACCAACAGGGCTGACGAGCGCGCCATCAGCCTGGCCGCGTCCAAAGATGCTTCACAAATATATGCACTGGCATGCGAGAGCTGCAGGGCCACATCTGCAAGTTCCCCCGAGGGGAATCCCGAGTCGAGACCCTGACGTAAATTAGCCTTGCTCACCCATGTAGAGGCAAATACTGGCTGCAGCGCTGTGCCCACTGCTTCAAAGGAAGATTTTACAAACGCTTCCAGCTTCTTATCTTTGATATCAGAGAAAGAAGCCCTGTCCGGCATCTTCTGCCCCCCTGGCTCCAGCCGGGTCACCACCTTCGGTGTGCGGTCCCTTGGTGAGGGATGCCACACGGGAACAGAGGGGACTTGTGGCGTGGACAGCTGTGGTGACCCGAATGCTGGCAGGAGACAGAGGTTTTTACCAGAACCTCTGGTCCTCCTTTTCTTCTGGAGCACAGGAAGGAGCAGGGGGTTTGAATGACCCCCTGGTCTCCCGTCTCTTTGGTGGGAGTGCAGGCAGTTTTACGGACTGCCTGAAACTTCCACTAAAAAAGAAAAGAAGAAAAAACAAAAAACCAGCAGACCTGCAATGCAGGTAGGTCTGCCTCCTACAGACACTAAGCTAAAACTGATTTAACTTGGTCCCTGTAGGAAGGGTATAGCTGAAGAGGGAGGAGCTTAACCTTTGTGCTTAGTGTCTGCCTCCTAGCGGCAACAGCTATACCCATGGATGAGAAAGACGCATTTTATATAATTTTATGGGTGGATTTTATTTTTTATATGTGGCAAGTTAATGAGTTCTTCCCAGTGTTGGCTTTATGTATTCCCACCCCTAATTTGATTGGAGGTGGGATATGTATTTAAAGCCTAACAAGCGGGATCTCATTTGGTTACGACTAAGAACACACCTGTGTTCGAAACGCGTCAACTATGCTGGGGTGGAGGACAGTGTCCATGTGTTATTTGCTACAAGAAGAAATAAAGTGCAACAAAGCTTCATCATTGGTGCTGGAACCATTTTTCCCTATCTTATATCTGAGAGATTTGCTTGGCTCGTTCCCTGCACTGGGCTGTGAATTAGGAGGTGAGCTGGATATTTTTTCTACTGACAGATCCCCTTTAAGGCAAGATAAAAGTAGACCAGACAGGCAGAAACTGCGCCAAATTCATCATCGCGCCGCATCTCGTGCACCTTGCTAGACTCTTTTGCTTACTTTACACCAATATTTTGTGCCAAAGTCATGGTGCCCGCTATTAATATGTGGGACACACTTTACGTCTTACACGTAGCACCTGTGGCACACAGCATGTACTTCAATTTTTGGCGGAATTTTCTTAGTAAAATCTCCCCAAGGTATATCTTTTTTGTACGCAATAACTTGCAACAGGAGTGCCGAAGGGTTTTAGGTCCCCCGCACAGCGTAGCGGATGGGGGAGCGTCATAGGGGAATTTCTGCACCAGTCTTGATAGCCCCTGTGCTGTCGGAGGATGCGTCTAATTTATGTTAGTTATTACATGGGGGATGGAAGGAGTTACTAAAACAGCTATTAAATGCACTGCACCTTCATAGACAGCGTGGAATCCTTTCCCGACGTAGTTGCTGCTGCTTCGAAACTCAATCCACAACCTACTATCGCTGGATAATATGGAGTCTGGAAGCTTGTCCCCACAGTAGCGGCCTAGGAAAGAGTACGGGAAATGTTAAGGACCAGACATTGTAAGTGCGATTCTCTGAAATCACTGCCATTATTAAGCAGGGAACATTACCGATGAGCGGAGCTTTCTTCCAGTGTCCGTCCCGGATTTCGATGTAGTCATACCAACACAATCGGCTACGGTACACATCCAAGGAGGTAAAATTCAGTCTGATCTTAGGGGAAAAAAGGGAGTTAGAATACATAGGAGAACGTGTCTACCAAGGACAGGAATAAGCCTAATACCCCATGCACACAGTCATGTCCGATTTTCGGTTTGCAAAAACTGATACCGTCCGTGTAAATTCAGTTTTTATCCTCCAAATACAGATAAGAATAGGCCTCGCTGTGAGAATCAGATCGGGCACACATTGACTTATATGGGTCAGTGTACTAGCTGTACTAACGCTGTTATGGGCCTGGAAATGTAGTTGAACCCCTGAAGCCCTAATGCAAAATCTGTAGGCCATGTTCAGATGCGGTGGAATTGCTGCGACTTTTGCAGTAATTTATAGCAAAACAGCGCAGAAATTTACAGTTTATTTTCATGCAAAGGGAAAAATCTGCATGGCTGTGCGCGGTCATTGGACACCAGGTGCGGCTACGATGGTGGCATCCCCGATAGAGACATGGGTGAAGTGGAACAGGTGCAAGGCTCCAATTCACAACAGCAAATGTGGGAGGGGAGGTTATAGAAATATGGACCTGCTGGTGCCCGCAAGGCCATCCGTCAGCAGATCTGTACCTATGAAACTGGCTGACCTGTCACGGATGGTCCCGCGACAGGTGGCAGGAGATCGGTGAGACTGCAACATGTGGTTTGATCTGACAGGTTTCCTTGTGGATCAATAGGCGGCTGTGTTGTTTCTGGTAATGGCAACACCCCTTGCCTCTGGTGTTGCTAATGTGGTCATTTAACCTTCCTTATTTATTGTTGTTTCTCCCACTATGCTGTGCGATTTATAGCTTCTGTTTGAGTTGTGGATAGCTGGTGTGTGGATCTCAGCGGAGTTCCTGGTTCTTCCATTTCTCCTTTGAAGTTAAGTCTTTCCTTTCCCTCTTTGTATTTTGTTTGAGGTCTGTGTGTTGCATTTCCCTGTCATTTGTATTAAGGCCTGAGGGAGACTCCTGTTTGTCCTTCCTTTTGGAGGAACAGGTTGTCTCAGTCCTGACATTAGTACCAGGGTCCTATAGGGCGAGTTAGGACATTAGGTATTCCTGTGTATGAACTCCCCTACCTCTGGGGTCTGTTCATACCGGTAGTTAGTCAGGACTTTGATTAGGGTTTTACTAGGAGGTGTCCATCTCCTTTCCCTAGTTTCCAGGCCTTATTCCCTCACCCCTTTTCTTCCTATGCTTGGTGTGGTGTTTCCCTCCCACACCCGAACGTGTCACCTGTTTCATGTGCACTTGGCAGCTGAAGGCATCTGTGTTGGTCCCATGTTAATATGTGCCTGCATTGCTGAGAAAAATGATGTTTTAATATATGCAAATGAGACTCTAGGAGCAACGGGGGCGTTACCATTACACCTAGAGGCTCTGCTCTCTCTGCAACGTCTGAGCCCTCTCCACTTTGATTGACAGAACCAGGCGTGATGATTTTTTCACTGCCTGGCTCTGTCAATCAAAGTGGAGAGAGAGCAGCAGTTGCACAGAGAGCAGAGCCTCAAGAAGTAAAGGCAACGTCCCCATTATACCAGTGACTTGTCCATTTTATGGTGGTTATGTTTGTACACTTACATGTCACCCCTATGGCTATTTCTCTAGAGCTCTATGTCTATTCTCATCCACACACAATATGTCCCTGAAGCTCTGATCCATTAAATCCATTCACAATGAAAACACAACAGTGATAAAAAAACACCAATGGTGGTATACTCTCTACCTTCTCTCCTGGGGTGACGGACAACCTCCATACACAATGCTCGAATGCTGAGTAGCCATTCGGATACCCCGGAGATGAGAAGTTCCCTTGACTGTCCTGAAGAGTCTCCCAACAGGCTGTAAAGACATATCAGATCCAGAATTTAGTCAATAATTCTACAGCACCAACATATTCCATATGGCTGCACCTAGACTGTAGGCAGATCGGTGTCTTCTCCAGCTGAGGTCACATACTAAGAGAGGACCACCATGTTGGTTTTAGCCAAAAATGATTTTTTTTTTTTAAATCCTTCATCACGCAGATGAGACGTTGAAAGGAAAGGAGAGAGAAAAATTCTGTTAAGACATCTATTCAACATGTCTCACAAAAGCAGCAATGTTTACCCCGATGAATAAGGGTTAGGGTTCATGTTTTAAGAATGTAGGGGGGGATGGAAACGATGCAGGATGGTGGGAAAGGAAAGTATCTGGAGACTTGGCCATAATGGGAAGGTCACAAAGGTGACAACAAGGATTTTGATGGATCAAAGACAACAAAACCTTCTGTCGCCCAAATTGCAAGGGTGCACTATGGCAGCATGACGTCCTATCACAGCTTGGTGTGGGCTTAGGGTATAAAAGCTGATGAACCTGTGAAGTACCTGTAAAGGATTATAGGGATTTCATTCTATACGATTTTTCAAAAAATTAAAGTATCAGGCTGCCATGGCACCAGAATGGGTCAATTATGGGTTAATAACTCAGCGGCACAAATAGTGGAACTGATAATGGTGTGTGGTTTCATTTGGGTGGGTAAGTCTAAATACGAGTGGACGTTCTAGTACTAGTACCTAAATAATACCGCCATATGTAACCAAATAATGTAAGGTATGAAGTCTCGCACTTACATAAGTATAGAACCCGTGGTGGTCTAGGGTGCTGAAGGGTTTACTATCAGTAGTGCTTTGGGTGACCATCTAATATCCCTGGATGTCTAGTGTGGTTTAGTATTTAACTTTTTATATCTCAGGTGGCTTTGGATGGTGAAGGAGATAAAGGAAATATTTTCGGTGGTCTAGGGAGGTAAAGGGCTTAAAGT
Organism: Bufo bufo; assembly: GCF_905171765.1. Classification (NCBI taxonomy): domain Eukaryota; kingdom Metazoa; phylum Chordata; class Amphibia; order Anura; family Bufonidae; genus Bufo; species Bufo bufo. Next base: position 769,760,888 of record NC_053389.1, on the reverse strand, counting down.
GTATGTAGAATTTAATATAATCTAAGTAGGTCTGCAACTCTGTGTAATTAAGATGAATATATAATTTTTATGGTGGAGACTTTCTAACAGATGGCATATTTTCTCAATAGGCTATTAGTACCTGATCGGTGGGGGTCCGACACCTGGGTCCCTGCGAATCAGCTGTTTGAAAAGGCACCAGGACTTTTTTGTTCCCTGTGCTTGGTATCACACCCATTCCCATTCACTTGAATTGGACTGAGCTGCACCTAGGCCATGTAACAAATAAATGCGACATCACCGGCCTAGGGTAAGCTGCAAGAGGGCCGTGGCGCTACTGCAAGCTCCGGTGCCTTCTCAAACAGCTGATCGATGGGGGTTCTGGGAACCGGACCACCACCGCTCAGATACTGATGACCTATCCTGAGCAGAAGTGATCAGTTAAAAAGTCTTGGAAAGACACTTTAAATGACAAAATTCTGTTTGCCTGGAGCCACCACTAGGGGGAGATAACTGTATGTGGATGTAGACATCTCCTGTTCAGCCCAATACTAGCTCTGGGTTCACACCACATTCGGCATATATTTAGTAGCATTTCCCAGCACAATGGGGCTAATGGGTCCATAGACCTTATGGATCCCAAAAGAGTGTCCTTTTGGCACTCCGACGACCAGTATATGGTGTTTCTTTTAACAATGGGGGGCAATGGATGAGGCTTGCACCGTAGGGTATACAGTGACACATGTTGGGGGTTTACGTTCACCGAATAAATATGATGTGTACACAACCCAAATCCGTATGTACACAGGGCCCCTAATGGTGGCTGAGGGCTATCCATTACGTGCTCAGAGAGGATGGCTAAACATGAGTCTCTTCAGTAATCCTTTAACAACGCTAGATACTACCTATATGCCAACTATCGGAATACTAAAGCATTTCCATGAGGACTGTAGCATACTCTGACCTCGGTACTGGGAGTCACTGGAGGAAGACTGGTGACTTAGGTTGTCAGGCATCGCATCCCTAATGACCAGTCCCTCAGATGACTCAGGGCAGGGACAAAAATTGAAATGTGAAATAAGGACACCAACGGGGCCCAATGAATGGTTTGACCACCACCAAGCTTTCATTTAGTACTTTTTTGTGGAATATTCTGAGAAACAAGCAAAAACATGAATGAAAATAAAGTTAAATTTAGATCAGCCATGTTCCTGTATACAAAAGGACAGACGAGGAGACCAGACCATCAGGGTTACAACGCTCGTCTAATTACACCTTCCCTGCAGTCTAGCCCTTCCACCCTAGAGCTCGGTCTCTCTGACTTTCATCCCCCACCTCACTGTGGTCTGTCTCCCCTCTTCCCGACATCACGTCCATGTGTTTTCCAGATGTTACACAGATGGGTCCACATTACACGAGAGAAACTGAAAGACTGACCAATAACAACCCCATCTAACCCCCTATAAAGGCTGGTCTAATGATCGATATATTTTTTTTATTTCTTATTTTTTTTATTTCCTGTAATTAATTATTTTATACTTTTTTTTCATGGACTGCTCCTATTGGTCAGCGAGTGGGCCAAAATATTTTCCACAATCCCTATATCCTGTCGACACTGAGGAGGCGATGCCATCATGGCACAGAACTATAAATGGACTGCTGAGCAATGCAGACTGAAATGTAGAGCTTCATCCCCATTAAACCTTTCAGAAGGTGAGCGCCATGGCCATCAGCCGCTTGTGATGGGTCTGGTGGATTTCACTAGGAGTAGTTACACATGGCTGCATTTGGTTCCCGTTTCTGGCTCATAGAGGGGGCTACCGAGAGCGGGACCCAGAGGTGCACCTGGCCTTTCTGCTGCCTGAGGCAAAAACTGAAACGGCGACCCCCCCCCATGCCAATTTCTTAACCTAACCCCTTTGCCACAATGAAAGTGCTCATTTGCCATGGCCCTTCTGCTGCCCTTCTCTTGCCCCTTCCCTGGTGCTGCCTGAGGCGATCGCCTCACCTCGCCTCATTGTTGGTGCACCCCAGGTGGGACCCTCCTTTAGCAGTTCATATCTACCAAAAGGTATGGACCAGGTTGTCTTTATACAATAACACTTTCAATAATAGACTTAAAGGGGTTTTCCCATCTCAGGAAATGGGGGCATATCCTTGTCTGATAGGTGCGGATTTTCCCTCTGGGACCTGCACCTACACCGAGAACGGAGCACTGAAAGTTGTGGAGGGCGCACTGCGCATGCGCAGCCGCCCTCTATTTGTTCCTATGGGGTCGCCGAAAATAGCCGAGCGCTGGCTCGGCTATTTCCGTCGGCCCCATAGAAATGAATGGGAGCCGTGGCCGCACAAGCGCGGGTGCGATCACATTCAGTACTATGGGAAGAGCGCTTGGTGGTGGCCACACCCGGGGAAATCTGGAGTCCTCCGGCCACGACCTTCCCTCTTCCGTTCTCGGTGTAGGTGCGGGTCCCAGAGGAATGTGGACAATAGGGACATACCAGACAATAGGGACATATCTTAGCAATATGCCCTCATTGTCTCACATGGAAATACCCCTTTAAGGAGAATAGACTTTTACATAAGGGCAACATGGGCGAAAGTTGCATGGAAGGGACCTAGGTAAATTTTTTCTTGTCCAGGTCCTACAGTAAACGAATATAGCTTGCATAAGGGAATTATTTCTATGGACAACTCCTCTAATTTACTCTCGCACTAAGATTATAGGGGTTATCCCATAATTAATGTTAAAAAAAGAAAATCATATAGGACATGACAATCTCTTTCTAACAAAGCCAGAACCAGCCCTGTACCTCACATGGATCCAGAGATCTCCCCATTCATTGCTCCAATTGTTCTACTAGATTAATATCAAGCTGGCAGCTCATGGGGGGGGGGGAAGGGGGGGGTGTCCTTTCTGCTGAAAATCTCTTCCTGTAACTGTCACAGCTTCTAACAGTAGTAGATACTGCTGGTGGCAGTTAAAAGATGAATCTGAGCATGTGTGTCCACCTCAGCGATATTACTGAGGTGGACAGAGAAATAAGAAAAGGAAGAAACAGCAGGTGGCGCTGTACAGATGTTGGCTATACAAAATTTTAAATTACAGGCAATTTTAGAAGTATTCAGATCCAGGTGCTGATGTGAAAAATGTAGAATACTTCTCATCGGACAACCCCTTTAATAAATCACTGTCAATCTACCGACCAAAGAAGAATATAAGGGACCATTAAAAAAAAAAAAAAGTATTTTGCAAATAGAGAAAATAATTTGCCTGCCGCAGCTCTGCATTGTTTTATGATCTGCTTTGTTAAAAAAATAGGCAATTACAATAATGTGGGTATATTAGGGATTTGGTGCCTATACAATTATCATATAGAAGTATATAGGGGGAGGGGGGAGTACGCACGAAATGCGTTGGGTCACATGGCAATAACAGTAAGAGAAGCCAGCCTGCTGCAGGGACAGAGGAATACAATGCAGCAGCTATCCATCAGACTCCTTGAGAGCAGCGGGGCCGGCTCAGCAGTCTGCAGCGAAGTCTTAATAGCACTTGATAAAACGTAAGGGCGCCAACGCTTCCCCCCCAAAAAAAAATCATCTTTCAAGCTCAATTAAGGCAATCCGTGTGGCATGGATAGCTGAAATACCACGATATCCTAGAGAGAGGAATCTATGACCTGCAGCCTGAGAAAACACAACAGCATGCCAAGGCCTTTCGTTGAAATCTGAAGGCTAAAAGCTGGCAGACCAGATCCGCCAAAGACCAAACAGAAGAAATCTGCTCATGGTTAAGAAGGGAAAACAAAAACACTGGGGCCAAGGGGCCGCAAACAGCTGATCAGGGTGGGAGGAGGGTGGAACTGCTGTTTACTCTGCTAATGGGCTTATAGGATAATGGTGGAGGACTGGGAATATGAGAGTGTTGACCAATACAGTGGAGGCCCCGGGCCTAAACAGAACCTCGGACTGGAGGACCAGGTGCACCAGATAACACTTTCATTCCAATAACAGTTGTGTAATGCTTCATTTCCCCATCGGGGGCAGTGCAGGGGAACTGGACACTAGCTGCCAAGTTACTTCAGCAGCTGATCACTGGTGGTCCTTACAGAAGGATACCCAGTAATGACCGACCCCTTTAAGCATACCAGTTAGGCTCTGTGCAGCGGTTTCTTGCACACTGCACACATGTGGTAATTTCTCGTTCAGAATAATGCTAAACACATGTTGTGGGATCCTGCCAACTGGCCAGAGCACCGAGCGGCAGACTCCAAAAAGACCAAACGTAGGATTTCTTTTGGCTTCCTTCGAGTGCATTGAGAAATGACGCCATAAGCAAGCTAATGCAGGTCATCTGTGGTCACCCACTGCCTGCATGTAGCAATATCATTAGTCCCACACATTTATTGGGGGGGGCATATGACACCATGACAGCCAGAAATATAAAGTTAGGATAGAACACAGAATTGCACAACAAGAACCTTATCCCCCAACATATGACAGACAGAGGCCAAAAGGACGCTTTTGGCCTCTGTCAGAGGAATTGGAGCCGATGGGTACACTTGACGTATGTTCTGGGAACTTTTTAGGCACGTGGATACTGTGAGTTGATCGATGTGTTGCAACATTATGTCTCCCCATGCCCTAGCTCATGCCGTTTTACTAAGATACTTTTAAAGAACCTGCAGCTGCATCCCCCTTCCTCCCCATCATCTACTTCGATAAAGTCTGTAGACAGCTAGAGGAAGTTACAGTCTCCTGGAAAATGAGGACAATGCTCGTTCTCCTGATTTAGTAGGATTAATTAAGCATAATTAAATCGTGACTATACCTAGGTTGAAATGTTTGATATGAAAGCTAGAGGACTACAGAGGAGACGTCGTGTATCTAGACCAAGGAACACTTTTGCTTTGGTTTTCCTGAGCTAGAGTATCCTAATTGCATCCAGATACATATTATCGGGATATATACATCAATCTTTGTTAAAATACATGTCACACTCTTATAGGCTCATTTGTATTTTTATGTTGTAAGGGTGACGCCTGGGTTTTTGCTAATAAAAGGAGTCTTCTACCATTTGGGGTAGGAGGAAGAGGAAGACTCAAATGCTCTCCCCTCGTTTCTCCTCTGCCTATCTCTCCACTGGCTCCCCATTGCCCAGCAAATTCAGTTTAAAATACTTACAATTACATATAAGGCCGTCCACAACCTGTCCCCTCCTTACATCTCGGACCCGCTTTCTCGATACATCCCCACACGTAATCTCAGATCCTCACCGGACCTCCTTTGCTGTTCTCCACACAATTGACTACAAGATTTTTCATGTGCCCCTCCCCTATTTTGGAACTACCCCAACACATCAGAGTCCCCCAACATCCAAAGCTTCAAAATTAACCTGAAAACCCACTTCTTCAGGCAGGAAAGCCTACCACCTACAATGAGCATGCTGCCACCACACATCCACAAGAGCAGCCTATACCATCACCTACTGTGTTCTCCCCTTCCCTTATAGATTGCAAGCTCTTGCGGGCAAGGTCCTCTACCGCTCTGTGCCAGTCTGTTAATAGTTTCTTGTTTACTGTGTTTTTTATTTCTGTGTAACCCCAACTGGATGTACAGTGCCATGGAATTAATGGCGCTTTAAAATAAATAATAATAATAAAGCACCACCATGCCTTATTCTTTTACCCCCAGATTGAATTTTGGAGCATTGCAGACAACATAGATCCCTTGTTTAGGGATCATACAAAAATTCTACCGTAACATTCCTTAATCTCATATTTGCAAAAAAATTAAAAAAATATAAAATAAATGAACATTCAAACATGTGAAACATCTGCAAAAAGTATACGTCAAAGGAGGTCATTTCAGGTTTTTCAAAATCTTCCATTTCTCCTGGGCAGGACAGGGTTACAAGCCTAGTATCCAGAGTAACCCTGCGCTGGCGCTTGGACGACACCGGCTGCTGTGGACGCATAGTTCCTGCTGTCGTCAGGGAAACTTCCTTAGAGAGACATAAAAACATCTTGTACGGGGCATGACGGATGGGTATTAGGAGAGGGAGACTGCGGGGCAAGACTTAAGAAAGGCTGCAGGAGATGCCAAGGACAGACACAAGGGTGAGAAAGAAAACCCCCTCTACCAGCTCTCAGCACAGTGGGGGACTTTTATCATCAGTGTGATCCGCAATGCCATTTACAAAAAGAACGAGATGGTGCACGGTGCACAACACATTATTATTCCTAACACCAAGTCATGCCCGTCATACGTGTATGCAAGTATTATGTGTCAAAAGATTTTTCTGGTACAGAATGAATATTAAAAGGGGTTTTCCAGGGGTTCCATCATCAGTCATCTGATCGTTGGGGGTCTGACACCCAGCACCCCTGCCGATCAGCTGTGAGCGCTACAGCTTAGCAAGCACAGCGCCGTACATTGTATAGCGGCTATGCTTGGTATTCCAGCTCAGGCCCATTGCACTTGAATGAAACTGAACTGCAAACAGGCCTTGTGAACAATAAATGTGACATCGCTGATTGGTAGGGGTGCTTGGGATCAGACCCCCAACAATCAGATATTGATGACCTTTCCTGAGGATAGGCCATCAGTATTGAACTCCTGGAAAACCCCTTTAATTTAGGGCTCCACAGTGACCAGAGTGGAATTATTGTGGTCATCTCGTGTTGCCGCAAATTGTTCCTAACTTGGGGTCATGCTACATTGATGGTAACACAAGACTTGACCCAGGTGCCATGGTACCCATTTTAAAGGTGCTGCCCAAAATTAGCAGTAATCTGCATGCAGATCTAGCAGCGGAGTTACATTGTCAAGGAGAGTACAACCACATGCGATAATCTGCGTGCTGTTCCAGTGGCTGCACACTCCATGTGCATGCGTTATTGGTAACGTATAGTGTTGAGCGAACTTGTGTTTTAAGTTCGGCGTCTAAAGTTCGGGTTCGGGTTATCGAAGAATCGCGTTATGGATTCCGCCACCACGGACAATAACGGAATTTAGAATCCATAATGCGATTCTTCGATAACCCGAACCCGAACTTTAGACGCCGAACTTAAAACACAAGTTCGCTCAACACTAGTAACGTATACACATACGCTTTACCTGGACATTGATACAGCTTCCTGGCCTGTGCAATGTCTCCAGCACTGAGTCTTGTTCTTTGTCCTATAGACGGTTTTACTCCACTGACTTTATATCTTGGTTCGATGGTGTCCAAGTTAATTCCCCTGTAACAAACCCAGAAATAAGACTTAAAATATCATCTGTATCAATTCACATCAATAACAGGCTTTGACAAAACTGAAGGGATATTTAACAACAGGGTTACAATTTAGATAATCCTCACCTAGAAAAAGTATTGCGAGCGTAGTGCATGATACTGTCAAAGTCATACGTTTCATCTAGATAGTTTACTTCTTCTGGTTCCATTTTCAGGAAGTTATACTCCTGTCCTGAGGAAAAAAACATTCAGTTAGATAGATAAACAGGCATGCTACCCCTCTGGGAAGGAAACAAGCAGATCACAGGCTCCACCCTTGAGGAATCAGGCCCCACCCTTGAGGAATCTAACTTACATGATTATGGATACTTTATTTTTTTTACACCACACTTTTCCAGATTTCCTTATGTAATGTTTAATACATTTTAAGGGTATATCCACAAAAGACTGACTTGCTGCATTGTGGATTTGCGTGCTGCAAATCCGCTGCATTTTACAGTACCAACAAAGGGGATGAGATTTTAAGAAATGTCATACACAGCATAGAGAGGGTGGGTTATAAATTCACAGGATGTCAAGTTATGCTGTGGATTTCCAGCACGGATTTCAACCTCTGCAATGCGAAGGACGATCTACGACAAATCCGCATGTAACACATGATGTCCCATCTGGACATACCCGAAGGGTGTGGTTTTGTGGGCAAAGTTTAGCACTGGAATTTACATGCTGATTTGTTGCAGATTTGCTGAGGATTTCCCACGGATTTCATCCTATGCCTTTTAAAGGGTCAAATCTATGGTGGAAGTCGGCAGTATAAATTGACATTTCCGCTGCAGATTTTTTTTCTGCAGTAGGAGGGATCAGATTTTTAGAAAATTCATCCACTTTCCTGGTACTCCAATACGTGGAGGGTTTTCCACCTGCAATTCGGCGGCGATGTATCTGTCAGGTGTGAACATACCCTAATATTGCAGCCCAATAACACCCAGATAAACCTTCTCTAGTACCCGGCTGAATGTTTTCACGGACGATAGACACATGCTCATCTCGGTCTGGTCTTGTGTGCTCATGCCAAAATCCTATGACATGACCCAGCTCATGGACAACAATCCCAAATTTATCACAGTTCTTTCCGATGGATATGGCTTGTGGTCCTGCCCCACGTCGGCCCACGTACGAACAGCATCTAGAGAAGCAGATCCAAAATAGTATCTAGAATTACATAGCATACAGGCCTTTTTGCCGTAGGATGGGACTAAGAAAATATTTTGAGACATTACCCGCAGGGTCTGTATGTGAAGACGATGTAACTGTCCTCCTCAGTCCTCTCAACAAAGGTGACACAGACATGCTTCTCCCAGTGTCGCATAGCTTGTCTGAATATGGCTTTTTGTGATCCTAAAACGGACAACAATGCAAGGAACATTATTTGAACCATCCTCCTAGAAAGAGATAATTGGCATTAGAAAAGAAAAAATGCACCAACTCTTTCAAACCAGGCATACTAGTTTGCTGGTAGCGTTTATTCTACTGATTAAAATGATACCTGTCTTGTGAAAATTGGTTGCTGAGATCCTGAGAAAAGAGACTTTTATTCTTTATGTAAGCAAAGGCTTCAGTGCGCTGAGGGGTGTGGCCTAGCCCCTTAGTGTACCTTAGCTTTCCAGTGCTGGCCACTCCCCTCAGTGCACTGAAGCCCTCACTTGCATATAGAATAAAATACCTTTTTCTAAGGAACGCTGCAACTGATATTCACAAGATAGGTATCATTGTAATCTGCAGGATCAACACTAACAGGCAGTATACCTGGTTGATCCTGCTGACACGTGTCCTTTAAGGAAGGAAAAAGTACAATTACTGGGGAAAAAAGACATGGTTATCTTTTTGCCTTAGAATTTATGTAAAGCTTTTCTAAGCCATCAGCCATAAGTCACAGATCCCTCCTCCAGGACAGAGAAAGCATTTTCCAACTGTCATATAAAAAGATAGTGCTGGGGTCTCTTTAATAGAGACAGATACGGAACGCCACATACATCTGCTGGCTCGTTATAAGAGACGAGTACATGAGAGGTAGGAAGCCTAGCTGTGAACGGCTACTAAAAAGGGGGGTTGCTCTGCTAGGAATAGTAGGAAGGTGAGTTTGTGGTCTGATTGGACTAGGAGTATGTGTGCGGAGGCCACTGTGACTAGTGACTGTTCTGACAATTGGGGAAGTGGGGGGGGCGGAGAAAGAATAAGAGACCCATTTACTAATAGAGGTTCAGACTGGGCACTACTGTAACTACGAAGAGGATCTCCTTTTTGACTACTGGAATGGAGGGCAAAACTTCAAGTGAAGTCCAGTGAAGGCTCACGTGTTTTCGGTAGAATTTAATTTAATTAAAGTCCTCAGCTGGGACCAGGCCAAACAGCGCATAGAGTTGTCCTGCCTGTATCATCATACTATGAAATTCATTTTAGTCTATGATATTAGCTTCTGCTCCCCTCCACAAAGGCACCAAGTGGAATTCTTTTGGCCAAGCATGAAGAGCATGGGGGGGTGGGGGGGTTTATCAAAACTGGCGAAAAGGAAAACTGGCTTAGTCATCCATAGCAACCAGTCAGATTCCACTTTTCATTCTCCAGAGGTCCTTTGGAAAATGAAAGGATCAATATGATTGTTTGCTATGGATGACTAAGCCAGTTTTCATATGCACAAGTCTAGATAAACCTCCCCCCGTATGTATAAATATGGAGGCATTTCCAGAACCACTCAATGACTCAAGTACTCACCAGTGAAGTTCCCATTCACGACAAAGGGAATAATACCATGCGGCCATACTCGCTCTGGCCGAGAGGTAGCGGCTCGCCTGCCTCGAGAGACCCGTCTGTCTGTCCGTGTACGTCTGCCGGTCCTCGACGCAGAACTGTTCCTTGCAGGAGAAGACACTGGAAAAGGAAGACACCATAAAATTAGAAAAAACAAAAGGCCAAGACAAAGACAGCAACATAATGCTGCAGGAAAAACACATTTCTGGGCAGAAATCTCTGGGCGATGGGGAGAATCCCTCGTATTCAATATACCAGTGGTGGTTCGAGATCACAGACATATTGAAAGATTATTAGCCACAAAAAGTAAAAAAATAAAATAAAATAAAAATATAGCCCATTGACAAAACTTAGTATGGACCCCCCCTGCTCCATCCAGTTTCCTATTACGCATGCGTCATTCAATGTCAGGCAATGCAGAATGCAAAGCCCCAGATTTCTGATGAAATCATGTTTTTTGAAAATTGTTATAAAAAAAATAGTCACCCTAAGGGTCCATTCACACATCCGTTTTTTCTTTCCTGATCTGTTACGTTTTTTCTGGACCAGATCTGGACCAGATCTGGACCCATTCATTTTCAATGGGTCCTGGAAAAAAACAATGTGTGCTGTCCGTTTCCGTTGTTCCGTTCCGCATGTCCGTTTAAATATAAAACATGTCCTATTCTTTTCCTGAAAAATCGGATCCTGGTACAATACAAAGTCAATGGATCCGCAAAAAACGGAAGACATACGGATGTCATTCCGTATGTCATCCGTTTTATACGGAATCCGTTCCTGGAAATTACATTTAAATTTTTTTTTTTTCAAGAAATCCAAACAACTTTATTTGCTTATTGAAATTTATACATGTTTCCGCAAAAAACGGATGACATACGGATGACATACGGAAACATTTTCAGGAACAACGGATCCGCAAAAAACGGACAGAAAATCGGATTATAGAAAAATACTGACGTGTGAATGTAGCCTTATTTAGCCTCACCCATTTTATCCGTCAGTAACATGGAACAAGGGCTTCACACATATGGGGCACGTTCTGTACATCATATTTCTAAATCTGACAACTGTCATAAATACGCTGATAAATCTCCTGCCTGCCTGCAGCCACCACTAGGGGGAGCTCAGTTCATAGAAATGTATGGGGCAGCTACCACTGACCGAAATAGAAGCTGTAATAATCTGTTTGCACTGAGCTCCCTCTAGTGGTGGCTGCATGTTTTTCCCATCAGAAAACGAAAAAGAAGTTCAGTGCAAGGCCCCCGGGCCCCACAACAGCTGCGTAGTTGGCCTCCATTGAAGGGATGTCACTAGCCAACTTCATGGTGACCTCTTTTAAGTGGGTCCCAACACTACTGGGTGGGTCCAAACATGGTGACCTCTGCCTCTGCAAAGGGGGCAACCCAACAGTCCCCTTCTGTTAGGAAAAGATTATTAGGACTGAACTCCCCCTGCTGTCTCTCATGATACATTCCCAGAGCAGCCCTTTAAACTAGGTTCCTGCATAGTCTGGCCCTGTCAACCTAGGAGAGGGAGGGTCTAGCATAGGAAGCAGGAGGAGGAGCAAGGGTGCACTTAGAGTTGCTTGGACACTCCCTCGGTGCACTTAGCTGCTCATTTGCATATAGATTAAAAAGTACATTTTCTCCAGAATGAAGGATCACTAAGTGAAAGGTATCATTACATTGAGCTGAGCTTGACCTACAAGGCATTGGGCCTGGTTTATCAGTGAATTTCCTGCTGACAGATTCCCTTTGAAAGGGTTTTCCGAGATTTCCATATTGATGGCCTATCCTCGGGATCGGTCATCAATAGGAGATCGGCAAGGGTCCAACTCCCAGGTCTCCCGATGATCAGCTGATCGTCAGAGCGCTATGGTCTCCTCTCAGCTCGCCAAGCACAGCGCCGTACATTGTATAGTGGCTATGTTTGGTATCGCAGCTCACTTGAATAGGACACATAGGTCACGTGACTTATGAAAATGACGTCACGCGGTCTAGGAAGAGGCCGCAGCGCTCACAGAAGAGCCGCGGCCTCTCTTCATACAGTGTCAGACCACCCTCTGATCTGATACTGATAACTTATTGCGAGGAATACGGCATCAATATAAAAATCCTGGAAAACTCTTTTAAGCCAAGTGAAGATATGCCTTAGGAGCTTCCATCCGTAGTGGAGGCCATATTTGTCGTATGAATCCTGACCGTACCCGGCAGACACTATAGACTTACAACGGGGTCTGTCGGCCCGCCGCTGTACCGTTCATGGTCTTGATGGCAAGAATAATTCTGCATATCAATGAAGCCTTGAACTCAGATGTGAACACAGCCCTATATAATAGCTAAGTTCTAACTTACAGGAACATTAGCCCCTAGAAAAGGTGCAAATACCAAAAATTACATAATAATACCACCATAACACACGCGGGCAGGTGCCTGGGACAATGGACTTGGACAGGACGGATAGGAAGTCGCCGTTTTACGCTGACGAAGCAAACCACGCGCAGTGTTTGTGTGCTTTCATCCTGCCTTGACCTCGCTTAACAAGAGTTGTAAAGACAGGACACCCTGTCCAGAGGTACAGAGACCCTGACAGCGGCCAATTGAACTTTTCACCTACATACAGGCCAACGAGGGTAAACGTGTTTTTCTCTCCGGCATAGGGGCGGCCTCTGGCGAGCGAAATCCAGTGCACAGTCCATGGAGTCACTAGGATCTAGCAAACTCACAGGGCGAATTCTTTGGAAAATTCTTGTCGGCGTCTGCTGTGGTGTGTGGGCAACCTTGCACTTTAAGGAGTTTAACAGACAACCTGCCATCTGTTTCCCTCTCGGCAAAAAAAAAAAAAAGGCAGAAACGACGTCATGGTTTAAGTCCAAGATGATTCTGCATTTATAATGGCCCAAAGAGAATAATAAAAGGCTGCGCATGCTCACACGACCATGGAGACAGAGGATGACCGCTCCCTACAGCGCGCGTACATCCTTTGGGCTCATGCATGCACGTATATTATAAGGGTCTATCAGGCACACACAAAAGTCACCCAGACGAGAAAATATTTGGACTGCGCGCCAAAAACTCTCTCTAGAAAAAGTGCAGCCTGTCAATCAAAGTGGCGAGGGTGCGGCAGTTGCAGAGAGAGCAGAGCCTCTAGGTGTAATGGTAACGCCCCCGTTGCTCCTAGAGCCTCATTTGCATATAATAAAACATCATTTTTCTCAGCCACGCGGGCACATATGGACATGGGACCAACACAGATCCCTTCAGCTGCCAAGCGTACATGTAACAGGTCAGACCGTGTCCTAGGTACAAATCTGCTGACAGATGCCCTTTAAAGGCCAAGTCCACCTGCCCAATCATTTTTATTGTTCCAGTTCAATAAAAATGGAAAATAAAATAAAATTAAAAAAACTTTGCAAACAGACTCCATTAATAATTTTCTACAAAAACAACAAACAAACCTTGTGTGGTCGGAGTATCACACAACAGTAGCAAATAGTAATAGGACAGCGACAATGCTACCGCTCCGGATCAGGGACCGAACGGACTAAATCCCAACGGTCAACTGTCTGCTTCAATTTCAGTGTAATACGGTATATCACTCCTCACATCCATGGCGATAGAAGTGCATCAGTCTGCGCACAGGGCAAATTTGTGGCTTATTACAAGTCTTGAGGCTTTCTCAAGCCGATATACCCTGAAAAATCCTAGTGCGAATCTCTTCAAATCTGTCCTTTCTTCATTAGATTTGATGTGAGGCTCCATGATCCGAACCCCCCCACCAAAGCAGGGTCAATGCCACTAGTATGTGACAACTAGTGTTGAGCCAATCGAAGTGTCCGAAGTGGACTTCGACCCGAATTTCGGGTAAAATTCGATTCGCCATGAAGCCAAATTTCCTCATGCTTCGTAATAACGAATCGATTTTCCCTGAAATAAGGGTAAAAAAAATGAAATAAAAATCAAACCTCATCCATTTGATCGCGAAGAGCCGGCCGCCGACATCTTGATAGAAGATTCTGCCCAAAATCTCCTGCGCGGTGACGTTTGACGTCACTGCGTCGGGTGATGTGATGACGACATCACGTGCCGCGGGAGATTTCGTGCTGGATCTTCAATCAAGATGGAGGCAGCGGTAGGCTCTTGGCGATCAAAGGGAATGAGGTTTGATTTTATTTTTTTATTAGAGACCTTATTATTAATGTCAGATGCCGCGATCAGCAATGAACACGGCATCTGAGGTGTACAATGACGGGGGGCGGTACAACCATCGTTCTCCATCATTGCACCCAGAAATGTGCTTCATGATGAAGTAATTCTTCACAAAGCGGATTATTTTTTTTGTAAAATTCAGCAAAGCCGAATTTACAAGATCGTCGCTTAACACTAGTGATGATGTACGACGACTCAATTCTACCCCTGGTCATCTTCTCAGTCCAAAGCTTCGGCCAATTTCTTCTTTATATTCACATCCTGACCCTTGATAAGTCTATACTGAAATCCATGTGTGAAGAGAATCCCTTGAAAAATGAACCCCCCACTAGATCTGTCCGGCCCACCTTCACATGACAGCTTTTAGAAAAATCCTCCTACAATGTAATTTTTTTTACAATCTTCTCTCTTGTCGGCTCATGTTTGTGCGGATTTTGCAGACTACAAATTGCTGCCCGTCAGCTATATCATATCCCCCAGAGCCACACTCCTGTGATAATCCCTTGTGTCGCTTCCCCCGCCAAGTACTCTTCGTACGCTTCTGCAGGCCACTTTAAAGCCCCCCTCTCCTTATACTCCAGATTGGGCAGCCCACAGCTACAGATCCCAGTTTCTGCAGAGCAGTGGGAAACGCGTCGTGCCTCTCCAGTCCCCGGATCAGAACTCCTCTTCATTCCTTCATAACATGCAACGTTTCTTCTCATTCCAAGAAGGAGCTTCTGACTGTGGAAGGTCAATTAGCAGAACTGTTGACTGCCCGCTATGAGAACTGCTGACCCCGCAGCTTGACTGCAGAGATTATTACAAGATATAAATGTTATAGGTCTAAAAAGCCCAAAGACACATTATTTGTGAGCAGGGGTGCACTTAGCCTTTCCGCTGCCTGAGGCAAAAACTGAAACGGCGCCCCTCCCCATGGCCAATTTCTTAACCTAACCCCTTCCTTTCAGCACATGGCCCATGCGCTGCCCCCCTCTTCCCGCCTCACCTGGTGCTGTCCGAGGCGATCGCCTCACCTGGCCTCATTGCTGGTGCGCCCCTGTTTGTGAGTACAGTTAAAGGGAGTTTGTCACCAAGAACTTGACTGATAAACCAGGCACAGTGCCTTGTAGAACTAGCTCAGCAGAATGTAATTAGACCTTTCACATAGCGATTTGCAGCTTCATTTAGTAGAAAAAGGACTTTTAATCCGTATGCAAATGAGCAGTTAAGTGCACTGAGGGCAGGCCCTTACTCCTCCTGCTTCTTCTGCCAAACCCTCACTATCTCCTTTATGGACAAAGAGGTTCCTGTAGTCATTTCACTTGGCCCTGTCAATCAAGGCGAGGGAGGGGTTGGAAGAGGAAGCAGGAGGTGCAAGGGTGCACAGAGCGGTTTGGGCCCGCCCTTGGTGCACTTAACTGCTCATTTGCATATGGATTAAAACTATACGTTTTTCGGCAGAATAAAGAAACAGATCGCTAAGTGAAAGAGATCATTACATTCAACTGCGCTAGCACTACAGGACAATGAGCCGATGCAGTAGCCCAGAGCAGGAGGCATCTGCATATGGTTTGTTATATGATATGCGGTTATGTATTGTCATGTTACGTATGGCACTTTCTTCTTAGGTCCAAAAAGCTACAGAGACTCACCGATCTCTGCATCATCTACAGAATGGAGTAAGATGAAGGAGAGAACTTAAAGGGAATCTGTCACCTGATTTGAGCATATTAAGGTGTTACTACTGCCATGTACAATAAAATACATTATTTCTTGCTGTAGTTTCATTTTTTGTTTCATGGTTTCATTAGCGATAAAATCCACTTTTTATGTTATGAAAATGAGTGTCCAAGGTGCCCAGAGGGGCGTTATTATCCTTCTCTGGAGCCCAGTAACTCCCCCGTACAGTGCCCAGCCCGCCTTCCTTTAGAGCCCAAGCACGCCTCTTCCAGCATAAGTAACTGCCCACACCCGTACTTTTTGCCGCCGCCCCCCTCCGCTATGTGAAATCTCACGCATGCGCAGTACCGCGGACTTTCTGCGCGATGTAGAAGCTCCTGAGGGCAACAGCTTCAAATGTGTCACTGGGCATGCACCGAGCTGTGACAAATTGAAAGCTATTGCCCTCAGGAGCTTCCACATCGCGCAGGCAGTCCGCGGTACTGCGCCTGCGTGAGATTTCACATAGCGGAGGGGGGCGGCGGCAAAGAGTTTGTGTGTGGGCAGTTACTTATATTGGAAGAGGCGTGCTTGGGCTCTAAAGGAAGGCGGGCTGGGCACTGTACGGGGGACTTACTGGGCTCCAGAGACGCATAATAATGCCCCTCTGGGCACCTTGGACACTCATTTGCATAACATAAAAAGTGGATTGTAGAGGTAATGAAACCATTAAACAAAAAATTAAGACTACAGCAAGAAATAATGTATTTTATTGTACATGGCAGTAGTAACACCTTAATATGCTCAAACCAGGTGACAGATTCCCTTTAAGAGTTTGCATGGCTAAGCATTGGAGTCAGTAAGGTAACCATCTCCCTAACTGCATACAGATCTGTATTAATGAGGCTATGACATACATCTCGCTACATCTCTATAGGCTGCCCTTATACAGGGAGTGCAGAATTATTAGGCAAGTTGTATTTTTGAGGATTAATTTTATTATTGAACAACAACCATGTTCACAATGAACCCAAAAAACTCATTAATATCAAAGCTGAATATTTTTGGAAGTAGTTTTTAGTTTGTTTTTAGTTTTAGCTATTTTAGGGGGATATCTGTGTGCGCAGGTGACTATTACTGTGCATAATTATTAGGCAACTTAACAAAAAACAAATATATACCCATTTCAATTATTTATTTTTACCAGTGAAACCAATATAACATCTCAACATTCACAAATATACATTTCTGACATTCAAAAACAAAACAAAAACAAATCAGTGACCAATATAGCCACCTTTCTTTGCAAGGACACTCAAAAGCCTGCCATCCATGGATTCTGTCAGTGTTTTGATCTGTTCACCATCAACATTGCGTGCAGCAGCAACCACAGCCTCCCAGACACTGTTCAGAGAGGTGTACTGTTTTCCCTCCTTGTAAATCTCACATTTGATGATGGACCACAGGTTCTCAATGGGGTTCAGATCAGGTGAACAAGGAGGCCATGTCATTAGATTTTCTTCTTTTATACCCTTTCTTGCCAGCCACGCTGTGGAGTACTTGGACGCGTGTGATGGAGCATTGTCCTGCATGAAAATCATGTTTTTCTTGAAGGATGCAGACTTCTTCCTGTACCACTGCTTGAAGAAGGTGTCTTCCAGAAACTGGCAGTAGGACTGGGAGTTGAGCTTGACTCCATCCTCAACCCAAAAAGGCTCCACAAGCTCATCTTTGATGATACCAGCCCAAACCAGTACTCCACCTCCACCTTGCTGGCGTCTGAGTCGGACTGGAGCTCTCTGCCCTTTACCAATCCAGCCACGGGCCCATCCATCTGGCCCATCAAGACTCACTCTCATTTCATCAGTCCATAAAACCTTAGAAAAATCAGTCTTGAGATATTTCTTGGCCCAGTCTTGACGTTTCAGCTTGTGTGTCTTGTTCAGTGGTGGTCGTCTTTCAGCCTTTCTTACCTTGGCCATGTCTCTGAGTATTGCACACCTTGTGCTTTTGGGCACTCCAGTGATGTTGCAGCTCTGAAATATGGCCAAACTGGTGGCAAGTGGCATCTTGGCAGCTGCACGCTTGACTTTTCTCAGTTCATGGGCAGTTATTTTGCGCCTTGGTTTTTCCACACGCTTCTTGCGACCCTGTTGACTATTTTGAATGAAACGCTTGATTGTTCGATGATCACGCTTCAGAAGCTTTGCAATTTTAAGAGTGCTACATCCCTCTGCAAGATATCTCACTATTTCTGACTTTTCTGAGCCTGTCAAGTCCTTCTTTTGACCCATTTTGCCAAAGGAAAGGAAGTTGCCTAATAATTATGCACACCTAATATAGGGTGTTGATGTCATTAGACCACACCCATTCTCATTACAGAGATGCACATCACCTAATATGCTTAATTGGTAGTAGGCTTTCGAGCCTATACAGCTTGGAGTAAGACAACATGCATAAAGAGGATGATGTGGTCAAAATACTCATTTGCCTAATAATTCTGCACGCAGTGTAAATGGTGTCAGAACTTGTAATGTAACTCCCTCAGAAACCCCCCATTTATTCTTATGTAATGTCTGAACACCGCAGGCAATGAAAATACACTGCAATGGAAATATCCCACATCATGTATACGAGCCATTTAAGAAGCACGTATAGTTGGATAATTTCCTGTACGTCGAGAAGAAATAAATATCAGACGTGTACCATTTGGGTGGGTGAAGATAAAGTATTAATGTAAATTCCTGCCAGTGGACATGTTGGATAGAAGGGGCATTATGTGCGGAGCATTTTATGGCCATTTGTAGAAGGGACTACACTGTGGGCACTGCTATGTGATTATTTAATAGTCATCGTTATGCAGCAGGCATAATTTGTATGGTAATTTAGGGTACTGATGAACACCGTGCTGGCACTGCTATTTGGCCTACACTACAGTATGCTGCGGTGTCAAAGGACTGTTTAGATGTCGCCAGAATTATAGTTATTTCCAAAGTGTAGATGCCATCACTAGGGCAGGTCAATCAGAAAACACAGCATTAAAAGGAGTCTGTCAGCAGTTTAGCATGGTCAGAACTGCTGACAGACTCCTTTTAATGCTGAATTTTCTAGCACTAATTACATACTGGGAAGAGCAGCACAAACCTACCTTTTGAGGAGCTTTTCTCATCAGGAGTAGTGGGAATATGAAGTTTTATTCTGCCAGGTTCTGCTCCCGCAAGTCCTGCGGGACCTCAGACTGTGGATTTCTCTCTACCCTGAACTGCTTCACACCCCCTCCCCTCTGTAACATCCAACCAGGAGAGGAGAGGGGAGGAGTTGTGAAGCAGCTCAATGTAGAGAACACTTCACAGTGAAGATCCACCTCCTGGGCACTTGCAACAGAGCAGAATTTGGCAGAACAAAACTTCATATTCTCACTACTCCTGATGAGAAAAGCTTCACAAAATGTCTGATTGTCCGCAGCTGAGCATGGTCAAAAAAGCTGACAGACCCCCTTCCAAAATCATAAACGGGGTTGGTTTTGGACAAAAGGGCTGGGTATTTGTGGGTGACATGTGACTATGACTGATTGTTTGTTCAAACCCTTCCCAAAATTGCCCAGTGAAATTAAAAGTAAATAAAGCCAATACATGCAAATTAGCTCTCTAGAAGAAAGAAATGTTTCCCTCTAGTGCCGCTTATAGGTATATTCTCTATAAGTTAATGTCTGACCCATTAAAAGGGTTATTTAGGCATGTGATATTGATTACCTACTATCTAGCAGAAATAATAGAGGTATAGCACAACATAGAATTGTTATTACATGGGGAATGCAAGTCACACTCTTCATGCAATATGCCAAATATAAAAATAAAGTATTAGAGTAATTAGAGCCATGAATCCAGTCTATAGGATCCTGAGGTGTAAGGACAATCCGAGGCACAGCAATCCTGAACTGCGTAGCTAGGCAGCCAGTATACATCAGGCAGGCAGGCGGCGGCCCTCCTGTTTACATTCTGTTCCCTTGTATTCACACTGAATAAAATCCCTGTCTCTTTGATATGTAGACGACAGAACATAACAAATATCCAATGGCCCAACATCCTCGGGGTCATTCGGGGATTTCTTAGCAGATAATGCAGTGCAAGAAGGAACCGGGGCTGAAGTACAACTGCCCATTATCCTCTTTTCCATGGAAAACGAATTCATGACAGAATAGACGTCCTCAATTCAGTTTTTTCTTCCAACTGTGCAAAAACCCTAGTAAAAATTTATCGTGACATGTGAATGGGGTTGCGCAGGTTTGTCGCGAATTCCATGTCAAATCCGCATTTTTTGTGAATGGCAAAAAATCGGGACATTTAAAGGCTATGTACACCTTTGGGGGCATTTTTTTTAATTTATTATTGCATGGTACATATTTTGAGCTAAAAATCTTTTTTTCCATTGGTCTTTATTAAAGATACGGAATGCTTTTTTTCTGTACAGAGCTGACATGCTCTACTAGCTTCCTGTGGATTTTCTGTTGTGTCCGTCATTTGGGGAGCAGACGGACTCCTTATCTCTGCTCTCTGACATTATAACACTCATTACAGCTCAGTACTCATGTTACTGATAAGAATGTGGCTTAAAGGGAACCTGTCACCGGGATTTTGTGTATAGAGCTAGCTGAGGACATGGGTTGCTAGATGGCCACTAGCACATCCGCAATACCCAGTCCCCATAGCTCTGTGTGCTTTTATTGTGTAAATAAAAACCAATTTGATACATATGCA
Source organism: Bufo bufo (assembly GCF_905171765.1). Taxonomy (NCBI): domain Eukaryota; kingdom Metazoa; phylum Chordata; class Amphibia; order Anura; family Bufonidae; genus Bufo; species Bufo bufo. Next base: position 769,740,258 of record NC_053389.1, on the reverse strand, counting down.
AATTAACCTGAGATGAGTCCTGTCCCTGACTCATCTCACGTACAGGACTCATCTCAGGTTAATTTGCATATGTATCAAATCAGGGTTTTTTACACAATAAAAGCACACAGAGCTATAGGGACTGGATGGTGCGGATGTGCTAGCGGCCATCTAGCAACCCATGTCCTCAGCTCTATACACAAAATCCCGGTGACAGGTTCCCTTTAAATAAGTGTTTATTACCTCTCAGTAGTTTAGAGATAAAGGTTATTAGATGACTGGCACAAAGTGAAAGTACCAGTCACACAGTTAGAAAAAACCCTATTGCGGTCCAGTTGCCATGACTGTCCTGGCAAAATTGGGACCGATGGGTTCACACTTAGAAAAACAGGGTCTTCTTTTTTCCAGAAAAATTTCCAGAAACAGCGCCTTCTCTTGTCCACGGAATGTGTCTGGTATTACAGCTCCGTCCCACCGACGAAAAAGGGGGTGAACAGTAATTTCCGACACATCTCAATTACAACTGGCGCGGTTTCTGCAAGAAAATGCACTTCATTTCTAGTCCAGGATATTGCCTTTCAGCTCGTTTCACGGACAGCATTTTGCTTGGTGTGCATTGTGTTTTGGCCAAAAATGCTGCAACTAGTTTTACGTTAAAAGGGTTGTCCAGAACTTTAAAACGGATGACCTATCCTGGTAAATAGGGCCTAAGCTGCAGTAACCAGGCACGGCCACTACACGGTGTATGGAGCTGTTGCAGGAGTTGAACCCTGCTGATCTGACGCAGGCGACCTATTCCAGTGAGATTTCCTAGATAGGGTATATTGAAAAGTAAAACACACTACATACAAAGCCGTTTAGTTTGTGGCACTTTGTTTTGTGGGTCAGTTGTGTATTTTCATTTTTCACAAAATGCAGCTCTGGGTATGGCATTTCTGGCCTTTTTGTTTTTTACATATTGTTTATATTTTTTTTTAATAGGACTTTTAAAATAAAAAAAACACCAAAAACATTTAGAAAAAAACTGTATTTTCTTTTAAACATTTAAAGAAGATGCTGCGACAAAAAAGGGTGTGTGGTGCCCTTAAAGGTACCATGATTGTCCACTCAAATACTTACCCAAGGTCTTACAAATTTTGTCCTGCCAGTACAACAATAAATAACCATACTCAAAGTGTGGACAGGGGGTTGGCAGCACAATGAAGGAGGTCCCAGGTATGGTAACAAGCAGCTCACCTCGGAGGGACCCACAATTTAACGGAGCAGCTGATGGGTCTTGTAATGACCCCACCTTTACTTACAGACCTCCCCAGCAATCTCTGCCTCATTACCTGCCATTATCGCCAAGAGCACTCCTCTATGTTTGGAGGTCCCTTAGCAGTGAAGGGCAATCGGATGCCATTTAAGTGTTGACATTAAACTAGAAGGGCCATCTGTCTTGACCCCCTATTCACATGCACGCTTAGCACGGCTCGGCTGAGTTTGCATGTGTTCTCCATAGAGAGTAGAGTATGCCTCTGCCAGACACCACTGATGCCAGCTTATCTCCCCCAGAACAAAAGGATTGGGCATGTTGAAATCCAAGTGCCCGATGCTTCTCTCCTGCTGTCAGAGCAGAGATGGGGGGTCAGAGCAGAGATGGGGGATTCATGTTCGATGTTTTAACAATCTCTGAAATCGTTGGGTTTGGTCGACATACATCAAAAAAGTATGGTCACTCTGGAAGACCCGGCCCAGTCTTGACCCATCTCCCGTCGCTGTGAGATACAGAAGAGGTACCCAGGGTGACCATTTGAGTGTCGTGCCAGCTTCCATTCCAATGTCTTGTCTTCATGAGATAACCGCTTTAAAGGGGTTCTCTCTATTGGACAATCCTTCCTGGTTAGAAAGGTTCCTTAATAATAAGCCGATACTAGAAACTGATACTTGAAAGTAGAAGGACCATCTCTCTCTACCCGCTATTCACTTGCACGCTCAGCTTGGCTCAGCTGAGTGTGCATGTATTCTCAATAGAGAGTGGCAGATAAGCAGAAAGGGGGTTATTTATTAAGCAGAAATACGCCTTTATTAAGCGTATTTCTGGCTCAATCGGCAACTTTCCCCCGCTCGTCACCAGGTCTAAAAAAGTGGAAGGTGATGGGCCTGCAGGCTTGTCTCATTCATCATTTTCTATGCCTGTTTTAGGCATAGAAAATGGTCTAAATGTAAGACAGCTAGAAGACACAATGTAAGACATTTAGAAGCGGCGGTTGAGCCGCAAAAGTTATGTAGAGACCAGCGTTTAAAATGGCGTTCTTAATAAATGTGCCCCTAAGTATTCAGTTTTCCTGCAGCACCTCAACAGGAGGGTGTAGGCATTACACAATTACCTATGCGAAACAATAAGTTGTCTTTGTAATGAAGGACAGGACAGGTCCTCCAAAGCGAGAAACACTCTACGTAATTACTCTCTATCCTAGCCAAGAGGTGAGCATCCTGAACAGAGGACCTTCCTTCTCCTAAAAGGGGTTATCCGAGACTAACAAATGCTCCCCCATATCCCGGGCCCCTTACACATAATCTACTTACCTGGCTCCCCGCGCCACTCCTGGTCCTCGCACCGCCAAGCTGCTTCTCCCTGTGCGCGGATGAAAACATCCGGTGTCGGGGGGTTGGGGAGAGCAGCCAATGTCAGGCGATGACAGGGACGAGCCTCCCTAGAATTGTGTGTGACGCTAGGGAGGCTCGTCCCAGTCACCGCCTGCCATTGGCTGCTCTCCCCCCAACCCCCCCGACACCGGATGTTTTCATCCGTGCACAGGGAGAAGCAGCAGCGGCGGTGCGGGGACCAGGAGCGGCGCAGGGAGCCAGGTAAGTAGATTCAGTGTGAGGGGCCCGGTCATATGGGGGACATTTTTTAGTATCTGATAACCCCTTTAAGGGCTCATGCAAACGACCGTTGCTGTTTTATGGCCTACAAATTGCGGATCCGCAAAACACAGATACCGACCTTGTGCATTCCGCATTTTGCGGAACGAAATAGCTGGCCTATTATAGAACAGTCCTATTCTTGTCCATATTGTGGACAATAACAGGACATGTTCTATTTTTTTGCCGAATGGATATGCGGACATTGCACACCAAGTCATTTCCGTTTTTTGCGGCCCTATTGAAGTAAAAGGTTCCACATCCGAGCCCTTTAAATGCCATGTTTCCATTTCCGAGCCGTGCCACAAACCGGAGAGACGCACACAAAGAGTCTGAGTGCTGTGGGGCGTGAGACTGAGGCCAAACGAGGTAGGGTCATAATTCACACCAGCATTATTAACGTCTGCTAAATTCTGTTGAAAGGAATATGCGGGGAAAAGGAACCACATAGAGGGGAAGACAAAGCCAAGCAAATGTGAATATACATGAAGAAAGGAAAGAATGTACATGATTGGAAGGGTGGGGGCATGAGAAATGTAAGAAATGGAGAAACGCCAGCCGTAAAGACAGAAATGTGGTTGAAGCAGGAGATGAGTGGGGTGAAATGCAGATAGAGAGTGGGATCAACATCTCCGGCACTGCACATTAATATTCAGCTTACATCGAGGTCGTAAATCTATATGTATTCAGTTTCTATAAGGAGGAGCTATAAGGAGTCGATGGATGTCGTATATCTGGAATTCTCCAAAGCATTTGACACTGTACCACATAAAAGGTTAGTATATAAAATGAGAATGCTCGGACTGGGAGAAAACGTCTGTATGTGGGTAAGTAACTGGCTCAATGATAGAAAACAGAGGGTGGTTATTAGTGGTAAACACTCAGATTGGGTCACTGTCACTACTGGGGTACCTCAGGGGTCAGTATTGGAGGGGTCACCATCACTAGTGGTGTACCACAGGGGTCAGTATTGGAGGGGTCACCATCACTAGTAGGGTACCACATGGGTCAGTATTGGAGGGGTCACCATCACTAGTGGGGTACCACAGGGGTCAGTATTGGTGGCGTCACCATCACTAGTAGGGTACCACAAGGGTCAGTATTGGAGGGGTCACCATCACTAGTGGGGTACCACAGGGGTCAGTATTGGACCGGTCACCATCACTAGTGGGGTACCACACGGGTCAGTATTGGAGGGGTGACCATCACTAGTGGGGTACCACAGGAGTCAGTATTGGAGGGGTCACCATCACTAGTGGTGTACCACAGGGGTCAGTATTGGAGGGGTCACCATCACTAGTGGGGTACCACAGGGGTCAGTATTGGACCGGTCACCATCACTAGTGGGGTACCACAGGGGTCAGTATTGGAGGGGTGACCATCACTAGTGGGGTACCACAGGGGTCAGTATTGGAGGGGTCACCATCACTAGTAGGGTACCACATGGGTCAGTATTGGAGGGGTCACCATCACTAGTGGTGTACCACAGGGGTCAGTATTGGAGGGGTGGTTGATCCAGGGAGTTATTCTGATGCCTGATTGGAGTCGGATAGGATTTTTTTTGCCTAAAATGAGTAAAATTGGCTTCTACCTCATGAAGTTTTTTTTTGCCTTCCTCTGGATAAACTTGCAGGATAACAGGCTGAACTGGATGGACAGATGTCTTTTTTTTTCAGCCATATAAACTATGTATACAGCTCATGGTATCTCCCTTTAAATCACGGACGGACATAGTCTCCAAAAGCAAAACAGAACGGATAATAAAGGGACCCCAGCAATAAGGTCACTGAACCCAGAGCGTAGGCCTCGGAGTCACAGGACAGAATGATTAATATCAAGAGGCTTTTATTAACTAGAAGGTTTGTTTATGCCTCCATTGCCAGTTTATCTTACCTCCTACTTTGTGTATATTGGTGTAATAAATAAAGTTTATACAAAAATAGTAGGAGGTGGATGTTGCATGTACTTAGATTACACAACAATTCAATTAATATGAAAAAAAATCATCACATATTTTTGTCCATAGGTCTCAGTGTTCTGGTGATTGTGCACTAGTGATCTTCACTGTGTAAGCCCAAATGTTCAATCGGCGCAAAGCGAACGGCCATATTTTTTGAGAGGTGGTCACTTCCTGTTACCACACTGTTCTTGCTAAAGAGGGTTGTTCAATAGGAGGGAGGGGGAAGGGGGGGGGGGGGGTAGTGCGACAGTGAGCACAGACCAGCAAGCCAGACTCAGAACAGGGTTGTCAGCTCTCGATATACAGGTGACCATGTCTGGGAGACTTCCAAAAATGGGATTTTGGGATCTCATCTAACATTGAGGACATATTCTCTCATATATGTCACAAAACCCCTTAATGCTGTACTACAATATCAAGATGGCGTCTCTCTGTGCTCATCCAGCCTGGATGCACCAGTCAGGAGTATAGAAACAGCCGAGTGGAGTGTGCTATGCCTTTTCCGTAGTGCTCCGTAGCACATCCCACTTGGCTGTTGATGTAGTTCCAACCACTTCTGGATGATGAAAAAACAATGGATTCCAGCTCTTCTTAATAAAAATGCTTTATTCGACTTCCATAAAATCCGACATCAAATAGGACACTTTGCTGTGACGCGTTTCGGGCTATAACATCTTAGCCCTTCATCAAGACAAACAAGTAAACTTAAAAACCTCTATTTTATACACAGGCGAAAGACATGCCTATTTGATTGAATAATCCCCATCACCTGGAATCAGCACCTGGTGGCTAGTCCAATTTTGACAGAGGGGAAATTCAGTCAAGTGGAATGGAGACTCAATATTGATGAAAATTATATTATTTATATTGTAGGGTTAAGTCATGTTTTCTATTCAACCCCTTAGGCATATACAAGTTCCACTTCTGGATGATGCAACCAGGACGGAGGAGATCGAAGGCCCTATTCCAGAGACAGATGTGGGTGCCAGAGGAGGGAGCTGCATCTCTGTTACAGTGGTGGCCCGTGGCCACCACTTCTCTGCTCACCTGTTTCTGTCCCAGCAGCGTGAACCCACCTGCCACTCCCCTCTTCTTCTTGGTGGGCCTGGCCTTTGGGGTAGCTCTGTTCCTCCGTGCAGGCTGCAGTTGGCTTGCTGGGAAAGCCACTCTCTGGCCACAGGACGCACCCTAGTTTTTACCAGCCAATGGCTGGCAACCTTGGGGTACTTTAGGCACCTTCCCCTATGGGAAAATGCCTGAGCAATAGCTTCCTAGTTTTCTAGTGTCCTGTTAGGTGTGCTGATATTCGTTTGTCTGCCTGTGTACTGACTTCTGTCTGTTTTCCAAATTTGACCTTTTGGTGCCTGTCCTGACCCCCACCTGATGTCTGTACTGACCCTGATCTCAGACTGTTTCTCAGGTTGCACATATTCTGCTTGCCCTGACCTCAGTCTGTCCCTGACTAGATTTTGCCTGACTACATGGTGCTCTGCACCGGTGTCACGAGGGTGTCAAGAGGGTGTCAAGAACCACGCCTGACTCCGTTATACCCGGGGTCAGGAAGTCGCAGCGGTTGCCTGCGCGCTCTATGTAAGATAGGTCTGTTTCCTTATGGTAGCTTTCTGGGTTTGCTTTGCAAACCCTTTTGGCTCACTCAGGGATCCGTAGCTCCTTCTCCTCAGCTGTTCCTTGTCCAGCACTCCCAACCTCCTTATATTCCCCTCTCACACTTCTCTGGTTGCCAGATATAGAGCTTCCTGCCTGGACATCTATTCTGACCCTCTGGAGCTGTGTTGCTGCGTTCTCTGGTTGTTGATCCAGAACGCTACCCTCCGGATCCCTGTTGGACCTTTGTGGACTGCTGTGGTCGCCCACCTGGGTGTATGTGTTTGTCTGTATTGTCTGTCCTCTCCCTGGTGTTTCCCTCTTAGTTCAGTGGTGCGGACTAGCGATCCCACCGGCCCGTTCACTATCTAGGGCTCATTTCAGGGAAAGCCAGGGTTTAGGCACGTGATCGCCGCACGGGTGAGGAACCCGTCTAGGGACGTCAGGGCAGTCAGGTGCCAGCTGCAAGGTGAGTCAGGGGTCACCACCTTACCCTCTCCCTTGGGCAGGGCTTTCCCTTTTCCCTCCCTGTGCGTGTCGCCGGTCATTACAACCGGTGTCCTTTGACCCCTGTGGGTCAGCTGTCAAACAAACAGACTACTCCAGGAGGAAGGCGTCCTGGTGGTTTCCCCTGCAGGGAAGTCCAGATGCCTTCACAGGGGTTAAAGGGTGAAAACTAGTGGACTGCCAGGATAACACCCTTCGGAGTAGCCCAAGTCAAATTTGTTTGGGTGACATAGTGGTTCAACACCCACTGAAGAACAATCTCTCAGACATTTATGGCATATCTTGTGGATATACCATAAATGTGGTGAGGTGGGAATACCCCTTTAAACCCAGTTATTAAGAGGCCAGTAAGAATAACAACTCGTATGAAGAAATGTAGCTGCTGACATAGGCCAGCTGTAGGATGGTATGTTCACAGGTCCCTGAGGGCATCATTACTGCACTTACATAATGTGCGGTATTACACAATACATTATAAGTTGGCCTGAAATATAATTTTTTTCAAGTATTTTTTTAATCTACAATATTGGCTTATGCCCATTACATTCTGGAATAACACCAGTACAGAACAAAACGCGTTTCATGCCATCCACAGTGAACTAGCAGCTGAAAAATATAAATTATTATCACGCCATACTTATTTAGAATGAACAGTGTGACGTCACCCGCAACTATGGTAGGGTGTCGGTGTGTGTACAAATGTGCCGACTGTATAGAATCATCTCCATGACAGTTATTAAAAACAGGAAGCTAAAGAGAACAACAGGATGAGAGTGGGGGGTGCACCTAAATCAGAGGAATTAGATAAAACAGGAGTTTTGGAGGAAGGTAAAGCCGGGTTATACGTGAGGAAGAAATGACAGGAAGGGAGAGAATGCAGACCGTGGAGGAGAACACTGATATTACAGACTCATGAAACGGGACAAGGGCGGTAGGAAACTAAGGGTTATTAGCGGGGCAGGGCGAAACATTAACAAGTTGCTTGATATTGTGTAAGGTTATCAGCTAGGAAGGTTCATCCCAAACCACAAAAATAAAGACATACAAAAATAATATCTGAAAAATTTCAGGCCACTCACATTATTCTTCATTTTACTCTGTACTCACTATTAGTTACTAGGCAAGGGGTCGGCAAACTTTTTTGTATGGTGTGCCAAATAAAATAAAAATTACAGGAAAGTCATAACACAAGCTGTATGTGCCAAAAGCCGAATAATCAGGGTAAATTACCATTCGGTGTGACACTTTCTTTGCAAAGGTTGTGGTTCATAGGAGGTGACTTTCAGGTCTCTCTGGCAGTCACATGCAGGCTTGCTATCCTCCAACACCACCCAAAGTTGTGAGAATCTTGCTCCCCATCATTCACATGCAGGCTGGCTATCCTCCAACACCACCTAAAGTTGTCAGAAGCTTGCTTCCCAGCAGTCACATGCAGGCTGGGTATCCCCCCACCCCCCAAAGTTGTCAGAAGCTTGCTCCAAATTGCTCACCCCATTACCCCCAGCAGTCACATGTAGGCTCACTATCCTTCCACCTAACAAATTTGTCAGAAGCTTGCTCCACATTGTCCCCCTATCCCCCAGCGATCACATCACATCATGAGTCACCATCCTACACTCAACCCCAAACTAGTCAGAATGCCTCCCCTATTCCCCAAGCTCTCCATCAACATTCCACCTCCCCGCCTCCAGCACACCATCCTCTGCTGTCACCTACTGCCTGAACTAGGGGCAGACCTAAGTTCATCACCTTGCTTCCTACAGAGGCAGATACATACAGATCTGCCTCTGTATATCACTGTTCTATCATTTCCCCCAAATACCCACATTTATCAAAACTGCCTTATTCTAAAGTTACTAGCCTAACACTGCACCCTGTGGGAAATCTGTTTTGATATTCAATTGCTGTAGGTTACGTCCTGCATTGAAGCCTTGAAATGTAGGAAGTACAAGCATCATTGGTAAGAACAAGGGCCATGGTTAGTGTCACATTTCCTGCTGATGTCATCTTGTCATCTCATTGCCCTAAAGCATGATGGGACAGCAGACACATGACAAATCAGGATTCAAGCATGGGGGATAGGAGAAAACTGCAAATGAGGTAAATTTGTTTTTTGTTTTTTTAAGGAGGAATGGGAATTGAGGAGAATAAACGTTAGAGTGAAAAGTAATTTATGGTACAAACCCTTTAAGGTGTTTGCCAGGTTCAGAATACTGCTAAGCTATCCTTAATATCAGTTATCTGGGGGTGTTTGAATAGGCCACAACACTGTGGCAGTTGTGCAGGATATTGCAGCTTTGCCCCAAGTTGCAATAACCTGCACTGCTGCTATGAAGTAGACAGCATGGGGGTGTTGCATTAGAGGTAGGCCATCATGTGGCCCCATGGCAAACTGACCAAGGATCACAACGCATTCTCAACTCCTTTCTTGACGAGATGACAAACTCAACCACATGCCAGCTAAAACCGGAGGTTGCATAGGAAATACCAAATAAGAACCACGTATTACAACTGACCTGAAGAACGTGTTCGGTTCCTTGAGCTCACGCGGAGATCTACCTTCAAGTTGGCCAAATCCTCTTCATCCAAAGCAATATCACCCCAGAAAGCAACTAGAAGAGAGGAAAAACAGAAATTAGTGGGCATGCTCAACCGTACTTTTGGAAAAGGTTCTTACTGGTTTTTGCTGAAGTTATAATTGACCGCAACTTTCACTCTCCACAGCTGTAAGTGAATGGAGACCTTGACCTTTTTGAGTTGAACCAAGGCAGGTCCCATCATGAGGTGTGGGTCACACAACTTCTTTACGAAGTAGCCCTTTCTTTACCTCTTACCTTGTGGAATAAGGCAAGAATAAACCAATGATTACTCCACTGGCACTCTGGAGGTTGCCAGACATGGATGACCCATTGCGGCAGGCTCCAATACACAGACTCACTTGCCCTAGGTAGGACTGGATGACAGCACCTGCTCCAATGCAATGATGCTCTTCTCTCCACCTGGAAGGGGCAAGAAGACATGGAGGAGAAGTTGGAGGGCCCTGTCCTTGCCTGGTGGGAGGAGGATCATCTCATGGTCAGGTGCTGTAATAGAGACTGAACAAAAACTTCTAGAGGCCAATGTTACTTTTTAGTGGTCCAAGAATAATAACATTCATAGAAAATGTGATGGAAAACAACATAAAAAGTGAGCTTCAAGATCCTAGGGGCACTGGAACCTAGGATTCATGCTGCACTATTCTGCAACAGTCTATGGGGGATGGATATCGTGAAGTAGATTGCGACTAAAACAAGGTTTTCATTTATGTTTACAAAAATATGATTAACCGGGCAGTAAGAATGATAATGTATGGTTTTAAGGCACACCACCAGGCAACCCAATGGACTCCAATGGACATATTTTCAGTTGTTTCACACTTGTTTGTTATGTATATAATTCCACATGTGTTAATTCATAGTTTTGATGCCTTCATAGTCATGAAAATAAAGAAAACTCTTTGAATGAGAAGGTGTGTCCAAACTTTTTGGTCTGTACTGTAGGTGTGTATATATATATATATATATATATATATATATATATATACACACACACACACGAACCTATATGTTAAAACACATGTCCATTTGGTCAAACCAGGCTTATATTTGTATGGGTGGAGGGTCAGGAGGAATAGCTGTTGGCTGAGTGCTGTGTATGGTTAAGTTAAGTTCAGTAACCTTTTGCCTTGAGGGCCTGAGTACTTTGAAAGAAACAGTTCTCAGATGAAGGCCTGCAAATGCCTCTGGACACACAAGTGTATGAGAGTTGAAAAAAATAACTAATAACAGCAACATATGTTATATAAATGCCGTATGACACCATGTAGATCTGAAATAAAAGAGTATACACAAAAATAGCCTCACACCATGTAGCACAGTCCTGCTGCATCCAAAGTTCTCCATCAGGAAAAGCAGAGGAGGTGGGATGTAGGAGGTGGAGTCATGGTGCCTTCATGTTATTTGCCCTTCTGAAAAACTCGTACTCTCTCTAATTACCAGAACGTCATATACATCAAAGTCCACATCATGGATTGTGCCATTAATTAGAATTTCCTAAACATATATTTACCGGTAGGTGGAAAGCCTGAAATTGAGGGGGAGGAGGTATGAGATATTATTCATGTTTGTCCACCTATAGAAAGGAGGAATTTCATAAATGTTCTCAGTTCGCAATCACATTTAAAAAAAAAAAATCTATCAATCACTCTCCTAGTAATTCTAGCTACAAGCAACGTGCTGTAACTTCCAGGAATTCTTCTATTCTGTATGGAAGCCGTCATTTAACACACTGAAGAATGTAACAGCTGCGATCTCACCTGGATGCGGTTATTGCATAGTTTTAGAAGCAAAAGTTTAACTCCATCAGATTCATTACAAACAAACGGAGGTATGACTACAAACTAGACCAAGACTGGCACTAAAATGTGGCCCAGGCAAACCAGTGCTCAACGGAACTACAAGCAACTGTCCATTTGACACAAGTCACAATCCAAAAAGTGTTGAAGGCCAAAAAACCACCACTTGGTGCCCCAACCCAATACATAGTATAATTCCAAGCACACATAGTTAAAGGGCTTTGTTTAAGAAGACAACCCTTGACCTTGACATGAAAGTTATAGAGGGGTGTCCTCTGCTCAAGACCCCCTCTCAATGAGCCAACTTCAGGCTCAAATGGATGGCCATACATGGTCACCATTTATTACTACACTTCCACATGAGAATTGAACTCTATAGCTGTCTGAACATAGATGCAATCATGGACAACCAAAAAATTATACACATGTAAACCTCTCCAAAATACTTAGAGATGACTACCCCCTACTTAGACCAGATATTACTCTGACAAATTTTCAATTGCCCCTCACCTTGTTTAAGAGGGCCATCCCTATAGAAGGCTAATTTTTACAGCAGTTTTGGGCGACTGCCTTAAAGAGTCTTCACTGATACAAAGTGTGGCTCCTCCATTCATGAACTCATGCAACCATGATCATGTCTTCAATTGGAAATAATCTAGTGTAATACTACCTTTCACCTGCAGAGTCCACTGCAGGAAAAACTAACAGCCGCAGGGAGCTTCCTCTGGCAATCACAACCGATCCAAGAGGGACCAGGAAGCCAGACACATGGAGGTCAATTACTCACCAAAGCAGCTTTAATCTAAGAGGGGACTATGCAGATGGGACAACTGCTCTAGATTAACAAGTGGAGACTATAGGCAAGGCAGAAAAAAAAAAAGCTCTCTAAGTGCTTATCTATGGTATACATAGTCCACAGGTTCAAGCGACACAAATCACATCATGATCTAGTAAATTTATACCCAACCAAACCTTACTCAACTAGCCAAGCACCTTCATGACTACAAAAATCAGACATGTCCATCAGAAAGGGCAACTCCATTAAGTTAGGAGGCTTCCTTGATGATAAGCTGATCATAGGGTGCCCTACTGCAGTGACCAGGGATCATCTGTGGATTCATCTATCAGCAGGTGTTCATTTATCCTGCAGCGCCACCACAGGCTAAATGAAGCATTACACAGTTGTCATGAAAATAAATTGACTGTCGTTGTAAATCACAGACATGCAGGGTCCTCCATAGTGTAGCCGTTCTCTACTCTTCATAATACATGAGGTTCCTCACTGGTGGATTCCCTTATTGTGAAACCAATAATGAGGCTTCACGTAGACAATATTTGTTTCTGTATACACAGGATAGGGGATAACTAGCTAATCGCTGGGGGTCCGACAGCTGGGAACCCACCAATCACCATAACAGAGGGTCCTGTTCCCTCATTGTGATGGAGAGGCAGGTCATACATGGGTACTGGTACATTTTTGGCGTGTCTTGCTTTAGAAAAATTGACAGTGCCTAGGTCGACAAAGGTGGGTTTTTCTTCATAGTCTGACAACGTCATTGCTCATTGATCAATGTCAGATCTATGTAGAGATGCACTGCCAACTATTAACACCAGTTGTTAATAAGTTTCCTGGAGGAAAAACAGAGGAGGGGCACAACACAGAGTTCCAAGAAGGGATTCTCCAGAATGGTTATCTTATGGAGAGTACAGTCATTTACTAATACAGACATGTCAGGAGAGGGGACCGCTCCGCTTTAAGCATGGGGATCACACTCCGGACGTCATCATTCTAGGTCAGTGACCCACATTTGCCTCTTTCCTTCCCCGTTCCCACATACAAATGACTTTAGCATGGTGGCATCCGGGCTGAATAGGCCATTAGCTGTAACTACAGTGCTTCTCTATAGCAGAACAGACCCGGCTATGTGAGCTGCAGACAGAGCGAGCTGTGTAAGCGGCCAAACATATGGACAGGACACCGACAATCACTGTGCAAATGCCGAGGTGTAACCCTTACAGGTCTGCACAGTGACCAAGGCAGCGTCCACGTGTGCACAAATGAAAGGACACGCGGACTCCTAGAAAGAGACAATATCGACCCCTGCAGCTATGAGTGGATGTATACATAACATCTCATCGGGCCAAGTCCAAACATTGGCTTGGAGTGGTATGACTTAAGGGGGTATTCCCATCTTAAAGGGGCTATACAACTTTCTACTCATACATTGCAGATGCTCTGGCTGTCCCCTGGTCTTTGTTCTCGGGTAGCCAGCATGCAACCATTCTAGGTAATCAGTGGCCTCAGCAGTAACATGCCCTACTAATGGCATCATGGCTACCATCACTGAGCAGTGACACCAGGGTATGGGTCACAGAGTTGCCAAAAATCAGCACTTCTCAACTTTATTTCTACTGCGGTCTAACCTACCACACTAGGACAGTAAACTTGGGTCTCACCACTGGTTGCCCAAGCCAATGTTATCTGCATTTATACACTAGCGGATGATGAAGAAAGAACACCTGGAAAACTTCATGTGATTGAGCTGAGACTGACAAAGTAATACCTACTAGTAGTGCTTGGTCAATGATCACACAACCAAGGGAGCGTGTGCTTTATTTGGATTCTGCAGTGGGTTTGTCGAGGCAAGGTCACATTATTACTGGGTGACATCTCCTCTGGCATGATAACAGCCATACAGATGATGGATGTCCTCCTGTTATAGGTCATTTCAAGCTCTTTCAACTTGGACCCGTAGTTCAGCCAAGGTGGTTGTTGGCTGCTGTGCATAGGAGATCCATCTCCCTCATCCAGTCCAAGACAATCTCAATGGGGGAGAAATCAGGAGATGGAGCTAGCCAGGAAGGCTGCTGGATACCCTGAAGAGCATGTTGTGTGGCACAGGCGGTGTTGTTGGACCATCACGTCTCCCGAATCAAAAATGGCAGTAGAACTGCTACCACAATGTCCTGGACATACCGAAGGTTGGGCAATATTCTCTCTATAAATACCAGACAGGAACGGCTATGGTAGCTAATGGTGCCCCACATCATGACACCTGGTATTGGTCCTTTGTGTCTCCACACTATGCGTGATGGCAGAAGGTGCTTTCCAGCTGTCCTGTGAGGACAAGGCAGAACCTGCTTTCATCACTGAATACCACTGTTTGCCAATTATACCTCCAATGGGTTGTCATGTGGCACCAGTGCAGGAGCTCTTGGTGATGATGAGAGGTCAGTGGCAAATGAGCTAGTGGAGTGTATGAATGCAGTCCTGCTTCAAGTAGATGTTTTCTTATGGTCCGGGAGGTCACTGCAGGGACCACTACAGAACCAATTTGTGATTTCGCGGCTGTCCTTTAGGATACAGTAACTCTTCTAAGGTGATCTTGGCATGCACTGTTTGCCCATCCAGAACCCTCTCTGTGTGTGTGAGTGAGTTCCCTCCTCAATACAACCGATGCCCTACAGCTGTATCCCAGTATTGAAGGATGGACCATCCAGCTTCTCAAAGTCTCACTTCAACCCTTTTCAAAGTCCATCAATTGCACAAATTATATATGCCTTCATTCAGAAGGCCCAATGAACACTTCAACAACACCCAATCAACAGTCCTACAAGAGAGATGAAAACCAGTGCTGCCATACAAAATACTAAAACAGTGATGCCAGACAAAAAAAAAAAGTCTGTGGAGCATCTGTATGTAAAGTGAGTATTTTAGGACGTTGGTTCCTACATGTAACACTCTCCAGCACTGCCATATTGTAAAACAGGCTTTTTATATTAACTCCTTCTAAGTGTTCTTTTTATATTTTAAGGTATTGAATTTCAGTGACCTCTTGAACCCAGTATATCATTATAATAAGCACAATATGAGCAAATGAAATTACTAATCAAAATTGCCTATTTAAAATTTCCTATACCACGCGGGGGCACCTCACCGGTGAGACCAGCCACGTAGTATGTACCATAAATTACTGAAAAGTATGGGTCTCCCCTCTGCATTGTAAGGAGACTGCTGTTTTCCAACAAAGAGGTAACTATTAAGCATTTATAGCAAACATAGAAGAGGATTCTTTACGGTAAGAGCAGTGAGACTATGGAACTCTCTGCCTGAGGAGGTGGTGATGGTGAGTACAATAAAGGAATTCAAGAGGGGCCTGGATGTATTTCTGGAGCTTAATAATATTACAGGCTATAGCTACTAGAGAGGGGTCGTTGATCCAGGGAGTTATTCTGATGCCTGATTGGAGTCGGGAAGGAATTTTTTATTCCCCTAAAGTGGGGAAAATTGGCTTCTACCTCACAGGGTTTTATTTTGCCTTCCTCTGGATCAACTTGCAGGATAACAGGCCGAACTGGATGGACAGAGGGCTTTTTTCAGCCATACTATGCTACTATGTATGAGGATACACTAATAATTCTTAATGGGAACTTGGGATCAGAAAATGGCTTATTGTTTAAAATAAAGGGGTTTTCCAGGATTCTTTAACCCATGACCTATCCTGTGGAAAGGTGATCAGTATCTGATCGGCGAGGGTTCGACATCCTCATGGACCGTGCTTGGTGAGCTGAGAGAAGGCCGCAGCGCATACAGGAGCTCCAGAGCCTTCTCAAGCAGCTGATTCATAAGGGTACCGGGTGTGACTGGCCACTGAGCTTTATAATAGTCTGATTCTGTGGAGATTACTGCTCAGTAGTCATCTCATTATCATCACTGGCAGAATTACAATTAGATATACAGGGAGTGCAGAATTATTAGGCAAGTTGTATTTTTGAGGATTAATTTTATTATTGAACAACAACCATGTTCTCAATGAACCCAAAAAACTCATTAATATCAAAGCTGAATATTTTTGGAAGTAGTTTTTAGTTTGTTTTTAGTTTTAGCTATTTTAGGGGGATATCTGTGTGTGCAGGTGACTATTACTGTGCATAATTATTAGGCAACTTAACAAAAAACAAATATATACCCATTTCAATTATTTATTTTTACCAGTGAAACCAATATAACATCTCAACATTCACAAATATACATTTCTGACATTCAAAAACAAAACAAAAACAAATCAGTGACCAATATAGCCACCTTTCTTTGCAAGGACACTCAAAAGCCTGCCATCCATGGATTCTGTCAGTGTTTTGATCTGTTCACCATCAACATTGCGTGCAGCAGCAACCACAGCCTCCCAGACACTGTTCAGAGAGGTGTACTGTTTTCCCTCCTTGTAAATCTCACATTTGATGATGGACCACAGGTTCTCAATGGGGTTCAGATCAGGTGAACAAGGAGGCCATGTCATTAGATTTTCTTCTTTTATACCCTTTCTTGCCAGCCACGCTGTGGAGTACTTGGACGCGTGTGATGGAGCATTGTCCTGCATGAAAATCATGTTTTTCTTGAAGGATGCAGACTTCTTCCTGTACCACTGCTTGAAGAAGGTGTCTTCCAGAAACTGGCAGTAGGACTGGGAGTTGAGCTTGACTCCATCCTCAACCCGAAAAGGCCCCACAAGCTCATCTTTGATGATACCAGCCCAAACCAATACTCCACCTCCACCTTGCTGGCGTCTGAGTCGGACTGGAGCTCTCTGCCCTTTACCAATCCAGCCACGGGCCCATCCATCTGGCCCATCAAGACTCACTCTCATTTCATCAGTCCATAAAAACTTAGAAAAATCAGTCTTGAGATATTTCTTGGCCCAGTCTTGACGTTTCAGCTTGTGTGTCTTGTTCAGTGGTGGTCGTCTTTCAGCCTTTCTTACCTTGGCCATGTCTCTGAGTATTGCACACTTTGTGCTTTTGGGCACTCCAGTGATGTTGCAGCTCTGAAATATGGCCAAACTGGTGGCAAGTGGCATCTTGGCAGCTGCACGCTTGACTTTTCTCAGTTCATGGGCAGTTATTTTGCGCCTTGGTTTTTCCACACGCTTCTTGCGACCCTGTTGACTATTTTGAATGAAACGCTTGATTGTTCGATGATCACGCTTCAGAAGCTTTGCAATTTTAAGAGTACTGCATCCCTCTGCAAGATATCTCACTATTTTTGACTTTTCTGAGCCTGTCAAGTCTTTCTTTTGACCCATTTTGCCAAAGGAAAGGAAGTTGCCTAATAATTATGCACACCTGATATAGGGTGTTGATGTCATTAGACCACACCCCTTCTCATTACAGAGATGCACATCACCTAATATGCTTAATTGGTAGTAGGCTTTCGAGCCTATACAGCTTGGAGTAAGACAACATGCATAAAGAGGATGATGTGGTCAAAATACTCATTTGCCTAATAATTCTGCACTCCCTGTATACTGTATATACACACACACACATATACACATAACACAGGATTTGCCTTTCACACTATGAAATATACAGAGCTCACTTCCTCCCACTCCCTGCACAATGACCTCTGACCAGGTCACAGAGCATGCCTACAATACTTTCCTCTAGAAGCCAATGTGTCATCTCGAGGCTATAGGTATTGTTTTAATCCCAAAAAATATAGTCGACACATTCCTTTTAAGATGAGAACACCTCTTTTAAGGCCATATTATACAGCAGCTCTGTATAAAACAGATGAGGCTTTTCCATAGATGTCCTTGAGGCCTCTACTATACCTCCATGTGCCTAAAACTTCATATAAAGCCATCCAGAGTTATTTTTTTATGTATTGTTCTGTATACAAAAATCCCGGACTGCTCCATCAGACTGTGAATGAACATAGTAGCATTGTGTCTATGGGAGAATATCTCCATACACACAGAGTTGGACGTGTAGTGCACTAAAGAGGCGCTGCAGAAGGATCTGCCGATACTGCACATACAACAGGAGGATACGGCGATGAGACCCTGGTTTTGTTACCAGGGACAAGTCTTTTCTGCAGAAGTCGTCTATTTTTTCCCCTTGCAGATTATTACAGGCAGAAATACGATTCTTGGCACGTATCACATCTTGCTGCAAAAGCGAATTTAAATTATGACCATATGTTTAATTATTTAATTAGATTACTAAGACAGTTGTGTAGAAATGGCAGATGTCTCATGCTGGTGATATGAACCCTACACAAATATACAGCACATTAAGAGATTTAAGCACAGAAATGCTCCTATCACCCAGCACCCACAGGAATAGTGCAGGAGGTGGGCAGGGTGGGGCTGAAAAAAATCAAAACCCAACACAATCTAATTAGAAGTGATGTTACGTTTCTGCCCATATTGTTCCTGGTGGAAAAGAGGCCATCTGCCAAAAAATCTAGTATCCAAGTATATAACATCAGAAAGGACTAAAAAAAAAATCACTATCTAGTACCTACTGACACCGAAAAGAGGAGTAAGAGAAGATCATTAGAGGGTCACCTTCCCAGAATTATGGGCAACAAACTTTTTTCCTCCCTACAGGATTTTTGTGTCGAAAACCCGCAGAGTAATACAGTAACAGCAAAGTGAATGAGGCTTGCCGAGTCCCATTATTGTGACCACTTCCTATCTTCATGTCAGCAGTGTGTAGCTCATAAGGGGAGGCATCTGTGCTGAGCTGGCTTGGTGGGTATATAAGGTGGGTGATAGGCTGTCTGCACACATATCCCTCGTTCCTGTCATGGGGAAAAAGGGGCGATTTATCAGAATTACAAAACGGGATGATTATTGGCTTTCGGGCCAAGGGTGGCAGTATTTCTGAAACTGCGCAGTGTCAATTGTTCTCGTGCTCCGGCGGTGAAAGTATCATGAGTGGACAAATTGCACCATTGTGAATAATTGAGGTGGAAACTGTGGAGCACAACGTGCCATTGATGTGAGAGGTGAACGTTGACTATGTAGGTGTGCGAGGACGGACTGACACACTTCAGTAGAGAAGCTCACCACCAAAATGAACCAGGGGCTACCAGACGTGTGTCTAAGGCCTCATGCACACGACCTTTTTTGTGTTCCGTTCCGCAAAATGGGGTTCCATTGTTCCGTGATCCGTTTCCGTTTTTGTTTCCGTGTGTCTTCCTTTATTTTTGGAGGATCACCAGACATGAAGGAAAGTAAAAAAAAAGTCTAAGTCAAGTTTGCCATGCAAATGATAGGAAAAAAACAGACGCGGGTGACAATCTTGTGTGCCTCCGCGTTTTTTCACGGTCCCATTGACTTGAATGGGTCCGCAAACCGTTTTCCGTAAAAAAAATAGGACAGGTTATATTTTTTGACGGACTGGAACCACGGACGCGGATGACAAACGGTGCATTAGCCGAGTTTTCAACGGACCCATTGAAAGTCAATGGGTCTGCAGAAAATCACGAAAAACGGAACGGACACGGAATAAAACAACGGTCGTGTGCATGAGGCCTAAAACAACAGTTCAGTGAACCATACTGTGTATGGGGCTCACTGCACCTCTGATAATGAAGTATCAGCTGATTCCCAAAGAGTCACATTTTCTGCTTCATCGAACAGATGAACGTTGGCATGTCAGGCGAGAAACATCAAAGGACAACACCCTGCAACCATTGCTGGAAGAGCACAAGCTGGTGGTGGCAGCGTTATGGTCATTCTCTGGGCCTCCTCCATGGGGAAGGCACTCTCAACCGCTTTGAGTATGAATCCAGCCTTGCAGATCACGTACACCCATACAGGTTGATTGTCTCCCCTGGGACAGATGGGATCTTCCCAGCAAGACAATGCGAAGTCCGATGGCTAGAAATGTCTGACATAGGTTGGAAGAGCATGACCAAGACCTCCAAATACTACCCTGGCCCCATCATTTCCCAGACTTGAACCCAATTGAGCATCAGGGGGACCACCTTGATATTCATGTTCACTCTATGGATCCTCCAGCTGCTGTGGGATGCACTGGAAGCACCATGGCTCCACATACCTGTGACCACCTCCCAGCCTGTCTAGCTGCTGTCCATGCTGCACACATTGGATATACTGGATATTAGCTGGTGGTCATAATAATGTGACTTGACTGTGTAGAGAATTTAGCACTGATCCATCATTCCCAGCTCAGAAATCACCCCCCAAACCACCCACTTGGATGAGGTGACCAGAAGTGTTCAGAACTATGGAAACAGCCAAAAGGTCTCTGCTTTGCTTGGCAAGTGAATGGGAATAACAGAAAGAGTGTAGTACGGCAAGCTTCACTTGCAAGGTCCTGTGGATATGACATAAAGATTTGGGAATACCCCTGCTCTCCTGAGAAGTGGACACAATGCGGTCTAGACAATGCTCTGTGCGCTTGAACTCCCAACTGACACATTGTAACGTTTGTGCACCTGTTCAGGCATTGACTGATACAACTGTATCCTATTCACGGAAGGAGCCGTCCCATAGAAGTGAACTTAGGCGCAATTACACTGCTCGTCGCTGCAACTGCGAAGGCGAGCAAGTAAACAGAGCAGAGAAGGCCATGCTCTCACAAGCTGATCATGAGGGTGCCAGGTGTCAGACCTCTGCCGATCTGAGGATAGGTCATCAAAATAAAAAAAAGTGGACAACCCCTTTTAATGGACCGCCGCGACCTCCTCAGACAGCTGATCAGCGGGGATGTCCTCGGTAGAGGCCAGGTCACACAGAAAGGCTATTCTTTCTTGCCCTTAGATGGGGGTCTAGACTAAACAACAATGGGTATCCTGGTGTAACCGAAATAACTGGGGGTCCGGGGTTCCATTAAGAAGATCTAGTAATAGTCGGATGTGATTTTATGCCATAAAGATTAAAACTGTAACCTTCCCCCATAACAATGTAGGGGTCGGGGTAGATAAGTACGTGCCTTGGATGCTTCACATTTCAGCTTTGTTCAGCTAAGGGCCTCTCAGGCTGCCTGTGTCACCACTGCACCAAAAGTTTTGAGTAATTGCAACCCGGAACCAAAAAGGCATTAGGTTTATCTGCAGTCCCATGTAAAACCTCATTGTGACATCACCATAAGCTTTCCAAAAAGGACAGCCTGCGCCTGCAGGTTCCTGCAAAGCGACAGCATGGTTCCCATCAGATCACTCTCAGGCTACTTTCACACTAGCTTCAAAATGCATTCCGTTCCGTTCTCGCACCGTTTCCGTCCTGGGATGCGGAGCAAGACCCGCAATGCAAGTCAATGGGGACGTTTTCTCTGACACAATAGAAAACGGATCCGCCCCCCCATTGACTTTCAACGGAGTTCATGACGGATCCGTCTTGGCCATGTTAAAGATAATACAACCGGATCCGTTCATAACGGATGCAGACGGTTGTGTTATCGGTAACGGAAGCGTTTTTGCTGAAACCTGCCGGATCCAGCTACAACGCTCATGTGAACGTGGCCTCAAGTGTAGGAGGGAATTGCTAGTTGTTCAATTCCATTAAAAGTTGCTGCAGAGTTCATGACAATTCTCGCACCTGTTTATGCCGATATTTGACAAATTGCGGGCCAGAAAGAACAGATGAATCACAGCAGCTGTGTCACCAGGTCTGTCGACTGCGGGGGTAGCGGCCTCCAAACTGGAGGACAAACATACGAAAAACTTTAAGCTCTACTGCAGCTGTGAGCAACGAGGCTTCAGGGTCCCGCAGTGCGACCTGTAGGACCTTTATGTATGTTACATGCACTTACACAATCCAGGCCTGAGTCAGCGTATGAGTGCATTCCCATGCGTGAATCATATGAATGAGTGTGTCCGAGCCTGTATCTGCCTGTCTGCCTTTGTGTTTATGTGGCAGATCTGGGGAGGGGAGAGGAAAAGTGTCTATGTGTCAGTCTGCGAGCGTGTAAAGGAGACGAGTGCTGTGGAAGTGTGCAAGAGAGATGGTGCCGGAAGGAGAGGAGGCTTGCAGAATACCTACCTGATCATACTCCTAAGACTGCTGTGTCTTTGGCCAGGGGCGGGCTACCATGGCATGTGTCCTGGGTGCTAGTAGCCAGGAGGGTCACCAATAAGGTACTTTGGCTTGGGGCTAAAACAATGAAGTGAACCTTTGCCCCGGGTGAAGAAAACCCTAACTATGGCTCTGTGGGGTTTTCTTCTGCTATTGAGATCCTATGACGGGTTTCAATACCGGAAAGCGAAAGCGCAAGTGTGAAAGCAGCCTAAGTTAATGGTTTTTATGTCCTTAAGGCTACATGCACACGAACGTTGTTTGTTTCCGTGTCCATTCTGGGGTTTTTTGCGGATAGGATGCGGACCCATTCATTTCAGAACACCGTGTGCTGTCCGCATCAGTAAGTCCGTTCCGTAGCCCCGCAAAAAAAATAAAAAAATAGAACATATCCTATTCTTGTCCGTTTTAGGCATTGTCACATTGCAGACCGCAAAACACATGCGGTCGTGTGCATGTAGCCTCACTATGAGAACTTCAACGGACATCAATAGTTAGTAGGCTCCTCTGAAGACAAGAGGCATGGACATCTTGGCTCTTGACCATTAAAAATAAATAGATGCCCTCTGATTTCAGTGCGTGACAATCAAGGCTAATTTTGGAGATCTACAACGAAGGTCATGTTTAGTAGAAAAAATGGTGAAGGCCTCGGGAAAGGAACTCCTAACCATATCAATTCTGGCTCCAGATCCATTCCTAACTAGGAGATAGACATGAATCACGGGAAATCAGGAAAAGATATTCTTATCCTCCGATAGGACGCTGGGAACACGACTCGGGACATCCTTTTACATGATACATGGGATGACCCTGGCCAAGAATAATCTCATTTACTGTACACAGTAAGCATGTTCTAGACAGGTCTGACAACTCTGTATATGATTATCTTGTACCGGAAATTCTGCGAAATACAATATCAGAAATGATAAGTCCCATTTCACAGAACCAAATTTCCGAGGGAAGGTGTAGAGGTGACCATACACATCAGATGAACGTTGGTCGAACCCACTGATTTTCGTGGACCAGCCGACCATTTAATGTGTATGGGGGTGCCCTGATTGCAGATTTCAGGTGAAGGAAAGATCGGGCAGTTGAATTTCAACATGACCAATACTTTTGGTCTGAAGAGAGATAAGCCACTGCCAGAGGTATTCAGATGACCAGTATAAAGGTCCATTCACAAGTGCTGAGGAACGGGCTAACTATGGAGAACGAACTGCCCGTCATAATTTGTCAAGTGACCGGATTGTTTACGCGTCTCGTGCAATATTTGTTTGCTGGCAGCTCATTGTCCTGTGTAAATAGGGATGTGCCGTCAACAACCAACGCATCTGCATGGGGACGAATGATCGTAATAATGATCATTCATCCCCATACAGAAAAGATAATTGCTCACAAAACCAGGGCAATGATTGGGAACGGTCTATTCCTGATCATTGCTGTGAATATCACGTCAAGTACATGGGTCCTTCACTATCCAATTATAAATAATAATAAATTACAATGATAAATTATCTAAGAATGTAATTATTTTAGCCTTTAAAGGTTTAGTCTAGAGGGTGTCTGAGATAAGCTGATCACAAGTAGTCCCACTGCAAGTAAAATTTCCAAGCGAAATAAACAGAAAGTGTTCAACTCCCCTGCAGTGCCCCCAGAGGGGAAGTGAAGTATTACATGGTGTTCATTAAAATTAAGAGTCTGTTTGTGTAATGTCTGGTCCTCCAGAGAAAGATTTGCTATTTCAAGGTCCACTCTGCTCCAGCTTTTCATGAGGGACCTAAATCGGACCCTCATCCATGACTCAAAATGCTCTAACAGGTTATTTGAAAATAGGTCTTCAAAACCAGAGAACCCAAACAAAACGGGGAGAGGGGGGGATTTAGGTCAAGGTGGTTAGGGGCTTCACACAGTAGCTACGTACATCATAAAACTCTCAATATTCTAGCGTTTGACATTACACCCATACATGGAAACGCTGAGATTTAGCATTTCAGATTACAATCTGTGGTTATCCTCTCTTCTCACACGAGACAACCAAGTCTGAGTCTCCTCAATATCTGTAGCCGCATGATAATCTATATCTTTCTCATTTGCAAATTTTTTCCTGTATGTAACAGCAGGGGTCAAAGATGCAGGACTTTTTGGAAATTAGCCATTAATCTTCTTAACAGAAGGGATAACCCGCTTCAACCCGATATTTCCTGAGAAAGTTCTTCTACCAGAAAACTCCTACTTCTGACTTGAACTCTCAGACACAGCAGAACAGAAACATATCTGTTAGTGAAAGGACTCTTAAAGGGATTCTCCACTCCGAGAAGTTCTAAGGTTCCTTTTACAAGGGCCCATAACAAGCTGTGATCGACAATATAGTTTGTTGGCTGATCGCTTGGCATATTTACACAAGGCACTGGTTGGGAAATGACATATGTGGATTTAGAATGTGCAACGTAGGTCTATTTACGCAGATTTTTTTTTAAAATCTCCCTGTCTGATGTCATCAGGATTCCCGCTGGTTTCTACACACATGATGCCTGCTAAGCCAATCGCTAACTTAGATGGTTCAATGCTACGGGAAATCATTGGTTGGGTACAAATTTCCTGGGTATCGAGACACAGAAAGTAGCGAAGTAGAGACCAGCAAGAACCCAGGCAGAACAGGAGCAGTGGGAGATCGGACAACGGTGTCCTGCCGATTCCCGAGAATGCTGCCAACATTTGGACCATCTCTTTCGAAAGTTCCAATCTGCAACACCTCTGCATAGTTATAGCAGTGGCTTAAAGGGGTTTTTCACTTTTTAGACATGGAAGACCCATCCTCAGGATAGGTTGTCAATAGTAGATCAACACCCGGCACCAAAACCAATTGGCTGTTTGTGGAGCTGTTGGTGTAGGCAACGTAACAGTGGGGATGTCAGACCACTATTGGTCTGATAAAGATGATCTATCCAGAGGATAGGTTATCAATATCTAAAAAGGTAGAAACCTCCTTTAAGCCACTGCTGCCAACTGGTACTATTGTAATAGTGTAGACCAGGCATGCTCAACCTGCGCCCCTCCAGCCGTTGCAAATCTACAACTCCCAGCATGCTGAACAGCCTACAGCTATCAGCCTACAGCAGGGCATTGTGGGAGTTGTAGTTTTACAACAGCTGGAGGGCCGCAGGTTGAGCATGCCTGGTGTAGACAGTCCAAATGTAGGTGTTGGAGGTGTTCCCATAAAT
The DNA here is from genome assembly GCF_905171765.1 of Bufo bufo. Classification (NCBI taxonomy): domain Eukaryota; kingdom Metazoa; phylum Chordata; class Amphibia; order Anura; family Bufonidae; genus Bufo; species Bufo bufo. The sequence continues at coordinate 769,714,854 of NC_053389.1, read as the reverse complement.
CAGTGAGAAAACTAGTTCAGTTCAGAGCCCTGAACACCTCCGTAATATATACGCCACAGCTACACATGGGGACTATATGGATTTCTTCCAAACTTTTGCACCTTTTTTAGTCTTTTCAAAAAGCTGCAGTTAATAAATCTGATGTCCAGGAGTTTTTTCATGGAGTACAATATTGATAACCAATACTCAGGATAGATCATCTACACCTGATTGGTGGAGGTCCGATTGCAGGCACCACATCCGATTAGTTGTTTGAAGAGGCCAGGGCACTCCAGTGAGCGCTGCAGCCTCCTCACGGCTCACCAAGCACAGCGCCGTACATTGTTTAGTGGCTGTGATTGGTATTGCGGCCCAGGTCAATTCACTTGAACGGAACAAAGTTGCACAAAGGCTACGTGACTGATGAACCTTCAAGAACCACAGTGCTCAACGGACACTTCAAACAGCTAATTGGTGAGATGCCCAGTCAGATATTGATGACCTATCCTCAGGCCATCAATATTCTACTAATGGAAAAATAATTTACTGAGCTAAAAATGCACAAAAGTGATTGATGCAATGTAAAAAGTAAACAAATAAAATCCCAAACAAATGACACGTTTGTGCGCAAATATTGGTGACTTTTTCCTATTAGAATAATGGATTCCCCACTCATCATGGTCTTTTTTTTGCCATTTTTTCCCATGTGTCCATATGTTACTTTAAAGTTATTAAATTCACTATAGACAGTTTTTTTTTTAAATGTTTTTGCGTTGCATCTGTGCATCTTTATCTGGGTATGGCATCCCTATAGGACTTAATAATTGCAAAAAAAAAATTAATTGCACAAATAGCAGCAAAAAAAAGAATCTTATTTTTCTGGATACCATGTAGTATACGGAGATCCTATTTAACGGTTCTGAGACAACCCCTTTCAAAAGCAGTAGCTCTCGATGTCATCTGATCGTCCCGCTCCCTGAGAAACAGATGATTTAGGCCTCATGCACACGGCCGTTGTTCGGGTGCATTGCGGCCCACAAACAGCCAGTCCACAATAAACAGGCACCGGCCGCGTGCACCCCGCGTCACGAATGCGGACACATTCACTCGAACGGGTCCGCCATCCAGAAGCTCGAGTGCTTCCATGGAGTTTCTGTCCGTGCCTCCGTACCGCAAAAAAGAAGTGCATTTAATGTCAATGGGTATCATGTAATGCTTCACATTTCCTGTGGTGGCGCTGCAGGAAAATTAAGCACCTGCTGTTAGGTTTCCCTGCAGATTTAGGCTGCACAGCGACATTTGGAGCGTGACATTTTTTGTAATGATAGTCAATGGTGTCGCACTGTGACATACTGTGCTAGACAGTAGCAAAAAATTCATCCAAGTTGGATTTTTGTGCGACTGTTGCGTTGCATCGAGCAGTGCGACACCATTGACTATCATTTAAAAAAATGTTGTGCGACATATGTCACAATGTAGTTGTAACCCTTTTGTCGCGCGACACATGTTGCCGTTGAGCCCTAGCCTGAGGCCTCGTCCACATTTCCGTGTCAGTGGCACGTCCGTGAAAAAAAGCATACGTGTTTTATCCATGAAGATGTCCGTGTGTCCGTTTTTACCCTCCGTGTGTCATCCGTAATTCACTGATGTTGCTCAGCTGAAAATTAATTTCCAAAGAATCTCCAATTACTCTTCAGTAAAAAACGGATGCACGACGGATGCCACCCGTGTTGTGTCAGTGATTTTCACGGACCCATACACTTCTATGGGCGTGCTTGGTCCGCATTGCGGATCGAAGTAGCGCATGTCTCCATGAGTTTTTTACTGACCCACGGTCAGCAAAAAAATACTGAACTGTGAACAGACAAACTTTAATCAATGGGTACGTGTGCTGTCCGTGGAAAATGTGGACAGAACACGTCAGTGAAAAACGGAAATGTGGACGAGGCCTTACAGCTGATCAATGTCAGAACTTATAACCAGGTTTGTTTGTTTTTTGAAAACCCATTTAAGTGCTCAGGAGACAAATATCTGGTATTTAGGGGAAGGTTAAAGGGGTTCTCTAAGCGTAAAAGTCTTCAGTTAGAATGAGGTCTCTATTAAATACCGGTAGATGTAAACTATGCGGAGTAGAGGGGCAGGGGGAGCTCGGGGGTCTTCTCTCATGCTAAAGATGGCAAGAAAAGTGGGTCAGTGACCTCCCAAACTCTTTGAAGCTAAAGCACACAGGCTGTGGTATGAGAGGAAAAGACAATGGTGCAGAGAGGAGAAAACGAGGAAGACAACGACCAACAAGATGAACAGAGACAACTACAGACCTCAAGAACACGTCAGTGAGCGCTCATGGACACAAACGCGTGCGGCCCGTGCTATGGACCGCAAATAGTGGCTCCGCGATCCACTATTCAGTCCGCAATGCAAAATGGACTGAAATCCCATGGAAGTGCTCTGTCCTGCATCCATGGGCTTCAGCTCCGAGTCTTGTGGAGTAACGTGAATGAGTCAGCATCCGTGATACGGAGCACACGGGCGGGCCACAATGCGGGCACGGGCCGCATACGTTCATGGGCATGAGCCCTAAGAGTCCTGAAGACCCAAGCACAAGACAGGACCGTTCTGGAGATGCGCAGCATGTAACGGTACAATGTGACCCAACTATAAACACATGTAAGAATACAACGTAACATAATATAAGCAAAGTATGAAAGGATACAATGTAACCATACTATAAACACGTGTGCCGTTACAATGTAACCACACTATAAACACAACGTGTGCCGATACAATGTAACCACACTATAAACACAACGTGTGCCGATACAATGTAACCATACTATAAACATAACATCTGCCCATACAATGTAACCATACTAGGGGTGCACCGAAATTCCGGCAGCCGAAAATATCGGCCGAAAATGCACCTAATCCACTTCGGCCGTGTGGGATTTGTCACCCACCATCTGCGGGCGGGCGGTTTACTTTGTCACTGCATCTTTATTTTACCTTACAATCGTGAGGCTCCAGTAACTAACAACTCTGCAGGCAGAGCGGAGGCCGGCGTAACGTCACTTACTCACGTGACGCGCCTGCTCCGCCTCCTTCATTCATAAAGTGGGCGGAGCAGGTGCGTCACGTGAGTAAGTGACGTTACGCCGCCCTCCGCTCTGCCTGCAGAGTTGTTACCGGAGCGTCACGATTGTAAGGTAAAATAAAGATGCAGTGAGTGATGCTGTGAGCAGCAGGGCCGGGGCTGTTATGGGTAGGGGGATCGGTCTATGGCACTGCTATGGGGAGGGGGGATCTGTGCACTGTTATGGGGAAAGGGATCTGTGCACTGTTATGGGGAGGGGGGATCTGTGCACTGTTATGGGGAAAGGGATCTGTGCACTGTTATGCCCATAACAGTGCACAAATCCCCCTCTCCATAACAGCGCCACCCACAGATCCCCCTCTCCATAACAGCGCCACCCACAGATCCCCCTCTCCATAACAGTGCCACCCACAGATCCCCCTCTCCATAACAGCGCCACCCACAGATCCCCCTCTCCATAACAGTGCCACCCACAGATCCCCCTCTCCATAACAGTGCCATCCACAGATCCCCCTCTCCATAACAGCGCCACCCACAGATCCCCCTCTCCATAACAGCGCCACCCACAGATCCCCCTCTCCATAACAGTGCCACCCACAGATCCCCCTCTCCATAACAGTGCCATCCACAGATGAATTTCATTCATGAAAAAGAATTATTAATAAAATCATTAAAAAAAAAGTATTTTAAAAGTATTTGGGCAAAAAGGCAGTTTCGGTTTCGGTTTTCGGTCAAGGGCATCCTGAATTTTCGGTTTCGGACCAGAATTTTCATTTCGGTGCACCCCTAAACCATACTATAAACACAACGTGTGCCGATACAATGTAACCATACTATAAAGACAGCACTATGCAAAGAGGTATCTCCCATAGTAAGGGTACTTTCACACGTCAGATGACACAGGAGAGACGGACCCGGCATTTCAATGCATTTGTAAGACGGATCAGGATCCTGATCCGTCTTACAAATGCCATCAGTTGGCATACGTTTTGACGGATCCGGCAGGCAGTTCCGGCGACGGATCACTCTGCCGCAAATGTGAAAAGTAGCCCAAGACGGTCATCTCGTTAGCGCCACCTTCTGGAAGTGACCTTCTACGAGTCAAAGTTTGACTTTTTAACAAGCCTTGGTACATGAAGGGGAAAATGGCCAAGTCAGATATCCATCCGTAGACTGTCAAGGTGCTTGACTCGTAGGGAGCCACTTCCAATAGGGGGCGCTGGAGAGATGGTTCCCTTTCTTGGGAAGATGCCCCTTTGTACGTTCGCTTCCCATGGAGCATTGCCGATAAGTCTCCAGAACGTGGAGTATTTCCAGTAATTGTCCATACAGGACTGGTCTCTTTAAAGGGGTTCTCCGGGCTTTTACTATTGATGACCTACTCTCAGGATAGGTCATCAATATCCGATCGGAGGGGGTCCGACACCCGGCTGTATGAGGAGACAGCGGGCGCAGTGTGTACGTGCCGTCTCCCGTCTCTCTTCCTGCTCGCCATAGACTGCGCCCGCTGTCTCCTCATACAGCTGATCGGCGGGGGGTGCCAGGTGTCGGACCCCCTCCGATCTGATATTGATGACCTCTCCTGAGGACAGGTCATCAATATTAAGAGCCCGGAGAACCCCTTTAAGAAGAGCCGATACTCTATCTAAACTGCATGAAGAGAACACATCCCGATACAATGTAACCCTACTATAACCGCCGCATGTAACAATATAACGTAACCATGCACATCAGCGGCGTACGGCGCGTTTTCGGAGCAGATGTCTGGAGCTCCCAGTGCATGTTCACACCAGTGTGTCACATAGTCGGGGGGAGTCTGTTCCCGAGCAGCCGAGGAGAAAAGCCTCAGTGTCCACACGGGACAGGACGCAAAGCATTTCTTACATGTAGACAAGACGGTGATAGGAGGACATGCACATACACCGCAGCCAGTGTCCGCAGACCATGGAGACAGGGCGCCCTCTCTGGCTAGAAGTGGCCGACACATGTCGGTGTGGCGGGACCAAATATCCATGACCAGAGAAGACCCCGGCCTGGGCACCACGGAGCTACTGCCAGAAGCCGTGCCCCACCACATAAACACATCCAGATGTAGCAGAGCTCAGTTTGACATTTGGCACAACTCGTGACAATTGCACAGGACTGCAGAAATACCGCACTAGGGTCATGTTCCCCCATAAAACCATATATCCTGTGCTGAAAAAAAACCTGTCCACTTCAATGAATCCCCTGGACGTGCAATCCGCGTCCAGAATGGACGTCACTTCTCTTTTCCGCTGCGCGGTTTTTAAGACCGCAAGCGAAAAAAAAACAAAAAAAAAAAACGTGGTGTGAATTAACCAGAACTTCCCTATGGGGGACGAATCCAAGCGTTTTCAGCGAGGTTCTTGGCCGCGGAATCCACCCCATAAAAAAAAACCTCTGTGTGAACGTACCCCAAGTGTAGCAGAGCCTGCGCCCCTGGGTGCCCCCGTACTGGCTGAACCTCTACCCGCGGCGAAGAAGAGCTTTGTGACCATTTGAGAGGAGTCACACAAAGGGTTAAAGGACAAACTCCGCTAGGACTTCTCTTATTTATTTATTTTTAATCCGCTCCAGGTTTCGGCTTCAAAAACTGCATCAAAAAAACCTGAGCGTGTGAACACTGGCCACAGAAGTCTTCCAGAATGTATACACCCAGGCCAACGTATATAGCGGCTCGTGACGCCCCCCTAAATATAATGGTGGACTTTACAGGGGGCAAAGGACTGTGGAGATTTGTAGAGATCCATGAAAAGTGATTTTCCAAGAAGAGATGGCCAGTATATATATATAGGGGTAACCACTATGGTAAATCAGACATCACCCACCATGCCCAGGAGACTCTGAGGAGTGTGCCCAGGAGCTGACATCTCTTTTTAAAGGGGCACACACACTTGTCACAGAGCCCACCATAAAGTCCTGTGTGAAGTTGTCTCCCTTCCCCCTCCGCTCCCTCCCCCCGGGCCCCCCCTTCTCACCAGCCTTGCAGGGGTCCTTGTAGTCGATGTCTTCCTCCGGCTCGTAGTCCGGCAGCCCCCGTCCCCCCGGCGGCAGCAGCAGCAGCGGCAGCAGGAGGAGCAGCAGCAGCAGCGGAGCTCTGCCTGACCCGGGCATCCCGGCAGCTCGGTCCAGGGCTTGTGTCTGTGGCCGCCGCTGCCTCGTCTGCTCCCTGCGCTCAGAGAGGCGGGCTCCGCGCGGATCAGCCCCCAGACCTGCCCCGGGAGAGAGCCAGCCTCATGGGGAGGGAGGAGGGCGGCAGGACCTCTCACCTCAGCCGGGATGCTGCGGCCCCTGACCCGGGCACAGGAGGAGGAGGAGGGCGCTCATCACCGCGGAGTGGACAGCGCAGCAGCCTGGCTCCTCTGTCTGCAGAGCGTCACTCCTCTGCCTGTGCCTGCAGAGCATCACTCCTCTGGCTGTATCTGCAGAACACCACCTCTCTGTCTGTATAGGTTTCTGCAGAGTATCACTCCTCTGCCTGTATATGTATCTGCAGTGTATCACTCCTCTGCCTGTGTCTGCAGAGCATCACTCCTCTGGCTGTATAGGTATCTGCAGAGCGTCACTCCTCTGCCTGTATATGTATCTGCAGTGTATCACTCCTGTGCCTGTGTCTGCAGAGCATCACCTCTCTGTATAGGTATCTGCAGAGTATCACTTCTCTGCCTGTATAGGTATCTGCAGAGTATCACTTATCTGCCTCATTAGGTATCTGCAGAGTATCACTTCTGTATCTGGACAGGTAGGTGCAGAGTATCACCTCTGCATCTGGACAGGTACACGCAGAGTATCACTTCTGTATATATGGATAGGTACACGCAGAGTATCACTCCTGCATCTGGACAGGTACATGCAGAGTATCACTTCTGTATATGGATAGGTACACGCAGAGTATCACTCCTGTATCTGGACAGGTACACGCAGAGTATCACTCCTGTATCTGGACAGGTACACGCAGAGTATCACTTCTGCATCTGGACAGGTACATGCAGAGTATCACTCCAGTATCTGGACAGGTACATGCAGAGTATCACTCCTGTATCTGGACAGGTACACGCAGAGTATCACTCCTGTATCTGGACAGGTACACGCAGAGTATCACTCCTGTATCTGGACAGGTACATGCAGAGTATCACTCCTGTATCTGGACAGGTACACGCAGAGTATCAATCCTGTATCTGGACAGGTATGTGCAGAGTATCACTTCTGCATCTGAACAGGTATGTGCAGAGTATCACTTCTGCATCTGGGCAGGTACACGCAGAGTATCACTTCTGTATCTGGACAGGTACACGCAGAGTATCACTTCTGTATCTGGACAGGTATGCAGAGTATCACTCCTGTATCTGGACAGGTACATGCAGAGTATCACTTCTGTATCTGGACAGGTATGCAGAGTATCACTCCTGTATCTGGACAGGTACACGCAGAGTATCAATCCTGTACCTGGACAGGTACACGCAGAGTAACACTTCTGTATCTGGACAGGTATGCAGAGTATCACTCCTGTATCTGGACAGGTACATGCAGAGTATCACTCCTGCATCTGGACAGGTACACGCAGAGTATCACTCCTGCATCTGGACAGGTACATGTAGAGTATCACTCCTGCATCTGGACAGGTACATGCAGAGTATCACTCCTGCATCTGGACAGGTACACGCAGAGTATCACTCCTGCATCTGGACAGGTACACGCAGAGTATCACTCCTGTATCTGGACAGGTACACGCAGAGTATCACTCCTGCATCTGGACAGGTACACGCAGAGTATCACTCCTGCATCTGGACAGGTACATGTAGAGTATCACTCCTGCATCTGGACAGGTACATGCAGAGTATCACTCCTGCATCTGGACAGGTACACGCAGAGTATCACTCCTGCATCTGGACAGGTACACGCAGAGTATCACTCCTGTATCTGGACAGGTACACGCAGAGTATCACTCCTGTATCTAGACAGGTACATGCAGAGTATCACTTCTGTATGTGGATAGGTACACGCAGAGTATCACTTCTGTATCCGGACAGGTACACGCAGAGTATCACTTCTGTATCCGGACAGGTACACGCAGAGTATCACTCCTGTATCTGGACAGGTACACGCAGAGTATCACTTCTGTATCCGGACAGGTACACGCAGAGTATCAATCCTGTATCTGGACAGGTACACGCAGAGTATCACTCCTGTATCTGGACAGGTACACGCAGAGTATCAATCCTGTATCTGGACAGGTACACGCAGAGTAACACTTCTGAATACAGAAGATTTGGGAGGTTCGGGGGGGATATGCTGGGTAGGAGATAACGTGTCAGCTCAGTGACTAATGAGAAGTCCAGAAAGTAGTGGTCTGGGGTGGATTGTCACCGCCCCACCTTGAGCCTCAGTGACCCAAGCACATCTGCTGTGCCCACGAATGGGCACCGGTCTTGCACCTACGACATGCATAGCTGTGATGTTGTTGAGAACCATGGGCCCTGGCGCCCATTTTCACATCTCCTCTCCGTTAAATTTATTGGGACTGATAGAAACATCTGAAGAAGCAGCGTCCTATGATACCCCCACCATCCTTACTCCTGTCGGACACAGCTGGCGCCTGAGGGCGACATCCAGGTAACATACTCCGCAGCTTTGCCCCCCCCCCCCCCCCCCCCTTCAAGGTTTCATTGCCCGAGGAGGAGATTCTTCAGCTAAATAAACCCAGGTGTTTGCCAGAATTATTCCTGATAGAAGTAATGACTGAATTACTAGCAGTTTGCAGTAAGGGTCCAGATGGGTGTCACCAGCTGGGGCATGTCCCTGCAAAGTCTACCACTATCCAGTCAGTGCCACCAGTGTCAGACTATGCAGGGACCCTTCCTCAAAGGTAACACCCAGCTGGATCTTCATTGGAAACTGCAAGTAATTCTTGTATAACTTTTAGCAGGAACAAGAGGGATGGCACAACATAGATGCCCTAGAATTGTTATTACATGGGGAATGCCAGAAGTGATTAAAACAGACATGTCAGGAGAGGTCATCTTTAAAGGACATGTCAGCTCTCATGAACTGAGTTAATACAGGGATGGCCACCGTTCAACACCCTCCTCTATTAGCCATAGTAGAGAGCTGCTGCAGCGTGTCTATGGTGCTGGAGGACCAAAGGTTCCCAAGAACACAGTGGTCTCCATAATGCTTAAATGGAAGAACTATGGAGACCACTGTGCTCTTGGGACCTTTCAGTGCAGCAGAAATATTTTTGGTGCCTTCTCTAGATCTGCACCTCCACATAATCCTGACTCTGGGCTCTACAGGCAGTTCTTTCCTCCTCATGGCTTGGTTTTCGCTCTGATATACTGTACAGTCGTGGCCAAAAGTTTTGAGAATGACACAAATATTAGTTTTCACAAAGTTTGCTGCTAAACTGCTTTTAGATCTTTGTTTCAGTTGTTTCTGTGATGTAGTGAAATATAATTACACGCACTTCATACGTTTCAAAGGCTTTTATCGACAATTACATGACATTTATGCAAAGAGTCAGTATTTGCAGTGTTGGCCCTTCTTTTTCAGGACCTCTGCAATTCGACTGGGCATGCTCTCAATCAACTTCTGGGCCAATTCCTGACTGATAGCAACCCATTCTTTCATAATCACTTCTTGGAGTTTGTCAGAATTAGTGGGTTTTTGTTTGTCCACCCGCCTCTTGAGGATTGACCACAAGTTCTCAATGGGATTAAGATCTGGGGAGTTTCCAGGCCATGGACCCAAAATGTCAACGTTTTGGTCCCTGAGCCACTTAGGCTACTTTCACACCTGCGTTCGGGTGTCCGCTCGTGCGCACCGTTTGAAGGGGCTCACGAGCGGCCCCGAACGCATCCGTCTGGCCCTAATGCATTCTCAGTGGAGGCGGATCCACTGAGAATGCATCCGCCTGCCAGCGTTCAGCCTCCGCTCCGCTCAGTGAGCGGACACCTGAACGCTGCTTGCAGCGTTCGGGTGTCCGCCTGGCCGTGCGGAGGCGAGCGGATCCGTCCAGACTTATAATGGAAGTCAATGGGGACGGATCCGCTTGAAGATGACACAATATGGCTCAATCTTCAAGCGGATCCGTTCCCCATTGACTTTCAATGTAAAGTCTGAACGGATCCGCTCAGGCTACTTTCAGACTTAGAAAATTTTCTAAGTAATAATGCAGAAGGATCCGTTCTGAACGGATGCAAACGTCTGCATTATCGGAGCGGATCCGTCTGATGAAACATCAGACGGATCCGCTCCGAACGCTAGTGTGAAAGTAGCCTTAGTTATCACTTTTGCCTTATGGCACGGTGCTCCATCATGCTGGAAAATGCATTGTTCTTCACCAAACTGTTGTTGGATTGTTGGAAGAAGTTGCTGTTGGAGGGTGTTTTGGTACCATTCTTTATTCATGGCTGTGTTTTTGGGCAAAATTGTGAGTGAGCCCACTCCCTTGGATGAGAAGCAACCCCACACATGAATGGTCTCAGGATGCTTTACTGTTGGCATGACACAGGACTGATGGTAGCGCTCACCTTTTCTTCTCCGGACAAGCCTTTTTCTAGATGCCCCAAACAATCGGAAAGAGGCTTCATCTGAGAATATGACTTTGCCCCAGTCCTCAGCAGTCCATTCACCATACTTTCTGCAGAAGATCAATCTGTCCCTGATGTTTTTTTTGGAGAGAAGTGGCTTCTTTGCTGTCCTTCTTGACACCAGGCCATCTTCCAAAAGTCTTTGCCTCACTGTGCGTGCAGATGCGCTCACACCTGCCTGCTGCCATTCCTGAGCAAGCTCTGCACTGGTGGCACTCCGATCCCGCAGCTGAATCCTCTTTAGGAGACGATCCTGGCGCTTGCTGGACTTTCTTGGACGCCCTGAAGCCTTCTTAACAAGAATTGAACCTCTTTCCTTGAAGTTCTTGATGATCCTATAAATTATCGATTGAGGTGCAATCTTAGTAGCCACAATATCCTTGCCTGTGAAGCCATTTTTATGCAACGCAATGATGGCTGCACGCGTTTCTTTGCAGGTCACCATGGTTAACAATGGAAGAACATTGATTTCAAGCATCACCCTCCTTTTAACATGTCAAGTCTGCCATTTTAACCCAATCAGCCTGAAATAATGATCTCCAGCCTTGTGCTCGTCAACATTCTCACCTGAGTTAACAAGACGATTACTGAAATGATCTCAGCAGGTCCTTTAATGACAGCAATGAAATGCAGTGGAAAGTTTTTTTTGGGGATTAAATTAATTTTCATGGCAAAGAAGGACTATGCAATTCATCTGATCACTCTTCATAACATTCTGGAGTATATGCAAATTGCTATTATAAAAACTTAAGCAGCAACTTTTTCAATTTCCAATATTTATCTAATTCTCAAAACTTTTGGCCACGACTGTACATTGTCAGCTGTGAGACCTCACATAGACAGGGCAGTGTCTTCCCAAATCATCTCCAATGAACTGCATTTACCAGAGGTGACTCCAATCAAGGTGTAGAAACATCTCAAAGATGATCGAGAGAAATGGGAGGCCCCAGAGCTAAGGGCTCATTCAGATGAACGTATTTTCTTTCCGTGTCCGTTCCGTTTTATTTTTGCGGTCCGTATGAGGAACCATTCATTTCAATGGGTCCGCGAAAAACAAACGGAAGTTACTCCGTGTGCATTCTGTTTCCGTATGTCTGTTCCGCAAAAAATATAGAACATGCCTGAATACATATGTCTAAGTGAAATTTTAGTTTTTCCTTTTTAATAAATTTGCAAAACATTTCTAAAATTCTGTTCTCACTTTCTCATCATGGGGTACCGAGTGCAGATTGATGGAGAAAACTTTTTTATTTTAGCACAAGGCCACAACAGAAAAAAATGTGAAAAAGTGGAAGGGTCTAAAGGCTTTCCAAATGAACTCTAAGTAAAAATAATGGGGCCATTTATCAAACTGGTGTAAAGTAGAACTGGCTTAGTTGCCCATAGAAACCAATCAGATTCCACCTTTCATTTTTCACAGCTCCTTTGGAAAATGAAAGGTGGAATCTGATTGGTTGCTATGGGTGACTAAGCCAGTTCTACTTTACATCAGTTTGATGAATGACCCCGTGAATTTATTCCTCAAGTTAAAGTTGTCCATAGCCTTTAGACAGCGGTGGGACCAGGAGGAGGTGGAGTAGACTAAGGCCTCTTGCACATGACCGTTTTTTTCCCCCGTTTACTGGCCGTTTTTTGCGTTCCGTATACGGAACCATTCATTTCAATGGTTCCGCAAATAAAACGGAATGTACTCCGTATGCATTCCGTTTTTCCGTTCCGTTTAAAGATAGAACATGTCCTATTATTGCCCGCAAATCACGTTCCGTAGCTCCATTCAAGTCAATGGGTCCGCAAAAAAACGGAACACATACGGAAACGCATCCGTATGTCTTCCGTTTCCGTTCCGTTTTTTGCGGAACCATCTATTGAATATGTTATGCCCAGCCCAATTTTATCTATGTTATTACTGTATACTGTATATGCCATACGGAAAAACAGAACAGAAACAGAAACACAACGGAAACAAAAAACGGAACAACAATCAAAACACTGAAAAAGCCATACGGTCGTGTTCAGGGGGCCTAAGGCTACTTTCACACTAGCAGCAGCCTTCCCCGGCGGGGGTACAGCCTGCCGGATCCGTGCTACAGCTATCTCACCGTGCCACCGGAAGGTAGGGTGCTTTTTTTTTTTTTTTTTTATAAAATGAAGACCTAGGAGCGGTGATGGATGGAGCCAGGAGAGAAGCCACAGGAGCCAGCATTATAAATGCGTGATGTGAATGATGACGTGAATCACGATGGTCTTTGTGACCGCACTTCACCTGACAGGACATCTTTCAGCAGTAGATTTGTCTGGCAATGGCTAACCGACGGCACTTTAGCTGTGGTGAAACTACCACTCCCAGCATGCTCCATGCGTTTTAGTGGAGTCCTGAGAACAGCCAAGCAAGTGTGCATCTTGGGAGTTGTAGTTTTACCACAGCTGGTTTGCCGGAGGTCGGCCATCACAGGTCTAGGGAATGGGATTACTGATTGAACATCTGCTGTGACTCTCATCATCTGCTGTGACTCTCATCATCATCATTAGTGATGAGCGAAGCGAGCTTTGAATGTTACATTCATAACTTCGGAATAATACTGTACGGAGATCCATCTCCGTACAGTATTAGAATGTATGGGCTGCGATGAGCCGCAGTTAGTTATTTGCGATGTCGCGCGTTACTTCGTTGAATCATTTCGGTCGTTGATTTTTAAAGTCGAAAACCAACTAGTACCTCGGAACCGAAGTCAAGTTCGGCTTCAAGTTTTAAAGTGGTTTTCAACGACCGAAATTATTCAACGAAGTCACGCGCGACATCGCAAATAACTAACTGCGGCTCATCGGAGCCCATACATTCTAATACTGTACGGAGACGAATCTCAGTACAGTGTTAATCCGAAGTTGTGAACGAAGCGACATCGGATGTAAAATCCAAAGCTCGCTACGCTCATCACTAATCATCATTCCCACCACCGTATGAATGAGTCCGCATCCATTCCGCAATTCTGCGGAACGTGTGTGGAACCATTCATTTCAAGGGGGCTGCAAAAGATACGGACAGCTGTCCGCATCCGTTGTTCCGTTCCATGGCCCCGCAGAAAAAAATGGAGCATGTCCTATTCTTGTTTGCGGCCAAGCCAGTATCCGTGTTTTGCAGATCCGCAACTTGCGGACTGCAAAACACTACAGTTGTGTGAATGTAGCCTAAAGGTTCACGTTAAAGGGGTATGCCCGAGATGGGCCATCAATATCTGATCGGTGATTGGGACTCAATATTAAAATCTTTGACATCCCCTTTAAGGGCCATTTAAATAAAAGGATAACCAATCAGTGAGCAGCAAACAGTGAAACTGCTTCACGAATGAGTAATTTAACTTTTTTTCCTTTTTTTTTTAATAGATCATTCCGTCCATCTGAACGGCTTACAGATTTCATTATGTAATGGGCGTGTGCAGATCATCCATACGGCTCGCACTTCTCCGAGGCGTGACAGGATCGAGCATGTGATGATAATCAGGATTTGTAAAGTGCCCCGGGGGCAGTAGATCTCACTCATACATTTCTGGGATTCAGATGCTGATATCTCCAGGGCAGGTATTATTAATCTCTATTATCCAGGGCTGTCTATTTTTTGTTTTTGGTGTTGTTTTTGGCCATTAACCCTTTCATGATTGGGCCCAAAAAAGGCCTGAATGTCCAGGCAACTTTTTGTGATTTTGTGCACGTGGTGTTTTAGTGAACTTTTTTTTGTTTGACTGCCAAAATAATATATTTTTTTTTTACTTGACACTTTATATTACTTTCTATTACAATGTTTTTTTTTCGAGATTTTTTTTTCCTTTTTTTAGGTTTAATTTGGAGGAAAACCACAAATTATTATTCAAAAGTAATTTTTTTAATTATAGCTTTTAATTTCTTAAATATTAAAATTGACGCAACAATTATTTATTGCAATTTGTTCCCTATTTTGTGACGATCGTTTTGATATATAGAATGTCTAAGTTTGAGCGAATGGGGCAACCATGGCGACAGTTTCCGCTAGCGACTGCATATATTATTATATTTTTACTTATGTTTAAATTTATTTTTGGCACATACCGGTAATATGTCCCGCAGGAGATCATTAAAAGACATCTGGAGGACAATGGCTTTTTTTTTTTTTTAAACTTTTTTTCCCTCTGTTTCCACTGTAACTGGGGCATCCACAGGAGCCCCAGTTACAGGGGAAAACAGGCCACTGTGGGGGCATTACACACAGACAGAGCTGATCAGGGTCTCCAAAGTGCAGGAGGGCTGTAAGCTACATAGAAGTGAATGGAGCAGTGGCCATGCTTGTGCAGTGCGCTTCCCATTAATTTCAATAGGACTTCTGAAAATAGCCGAGTGAACTGCACCACATTTATCATCTAGCCTGTCCCCCTGAAAAAAATCTGGTTCAGGTGTCGACAGCCAGTCTAAGTTTATGCAGAGGCAATTTTTAGTAATTTGCAGCTTTTGCTCCTTTATGCCATGCTCGCCACTCGCTCGGAAACTGGGTATGGCATGGGGAGAGCTTAACAGGAAGGGCATAGCCTCCTGCAGCCCAGCTAATTTACTATAGCTCAACTCTACGCTGCCATAGATTTGACGTTCTAGCACATATACAGTCAGCCCCAGCCCTTGAGGAGCAGGAGCAGAGCATGGGAGTAGTAGTAGCGCTGATTATAGGATGTGTCTGTCACGGCGGGGAGTGGGGGAAACCCCCTACCGTGCGGTATCAAAGGGATAACGGGTAGCCAACCCAGATGGTAGGAGGGCTCATACTCCGGAACCTCGGGGCCCTACTAACCCTCAGGAAATCCCTGGACTAGGAGCAGGGTAAGACGACCTGTTCCTCCACAACACGGACGAACAGGAGTCTCCACTGGCCAAGCTGCAAGGAGAGGGGAACACATACAGCATATGGAGATGGCAGGTAAGTGAAACCAGCAACACACTTACCTGCCACAGACACACTGACTGGAACCCGTGCACAAGTGCTGATGTCCACACCAACATAAAAGGACACAGCACAAACCACACAGGAACCCAGGATACCATAGCTGCAACAACGCGAGACACCACAAGAACATCTACTTAACATCTTCTATGACCACAAGGGTGGCCCTCACTGGACAGATGGACTATGAAGACCAGGAGGATAGCTCCAGCATACACCATGGCTGGAGTACCCCCCAGCTTCAGGCATCCAGCAGAGGCTAAATAGCCCAAGAAGCCACACCCACACACACATAAACCCAGTGTTAAAACACTAGGAAGGGAGTTAACCCTTCCAACACCAGACAAGGGGAGGAAGCCACTTAAAGGGAAAGTGCACACACAAGCATGGAAAGCTACACGTTGCTGCAGGCAACAACATGCATGGCAACCATGTCACAGCAATCACCCAGAAGGCCGAGACACTGCCACCGCATGCACACACAGCAACACGTTGCCGCGGGCAACTGCAAGTGTAGCAACAGTGTCACAGCGCACACCATAGGCCGTGACAGGGTCACAGGGATTTCCCTCAGACCCTTGCTCCCTATGAGTGGTGCACAGAGGCAGATTGGCCATAGTCCGCCTTGGCCTTCCTCACGGCCGGCCACTGGAAGTTTTTGGGGATGCATTTTGTTTCTGCTGGCAGTATTTTGTGATGGACTGTGGTATTTGGCTCTGTTGGGGTGGTATGATGTGCCACAATATGGTATTGCTGGCCCTGCCTTCCATCAATTTGTACCCAACTACAAAATGGGGCCACTTTTAGTATTTTTCTTCCAGGGCCACTTCAAGTTCCCAGTAGGCCCCTGGTGGTGCAGTAAGAGGACGGTGTACCCTTTCTTCCCTCTGGGCTTTCCCTGTAGTTAGGGCTCCTGCCTGATGGTAGTTTGAGGTGCCCTTGATGGTGGTTGTATAGGTGACGGGCAGGCCAGTTATCATGTAGGTGCAATGGTACACTATGGTACAACATTTTTTTCCAATAATTATATAGACCAGGCATCCTCAAACTGCGGCCCTCCAGCTGTTGTAAAACTACAACTCCCACAATGCCCTGCTGTAGGCTGATACCTGTGGGCTGTTCGGGCATGCTGGGAGTTGTAGTTTTGCATCAGCTAGAGGGGCGCAGTTTGAGGATGCCTGATATAGACACTACTGTGACGTCATACAATTGTTAATTTCTAACATGAATCTGTTAAGCAGCACAATAATGGAGTATTTCTGCCCCTATGTACTAGATGGAATTTTTTATTGAATCAAATTAAAAACTAATTAATTAGAGACCCCTGAGCCTATATAAGGATAGCTAGCTCCTCCTACCCTGTGTTTGTTATAAAGAAGTAACGTACTTATAGAGGGAAGCTTGTGCTGCTGTTAGGACTAAGGGAAAATAGATTAAAATTATGTAGTGACTGTTCTGCAGGGGCGCCCATGAGTGTGGGTGGCTGGATGGGTGTAGTAGTCTTACTCCCGGTTTCCTAAAGCTCCCTAGGTCAGGGTGAAGTGACGGAAGGGCCCACCGGTTCTTCCCTTCACATTCTGGTTCTGGGGTTCTTCTGCCTGATGGTGGTTGAGGTGCCCTTGATGTTGATGTTTTACGGTGTGAGGCAGGGTCCTGGTTGTTGTGAAGCCAGCACCTTGAGGTGCAAATGTAGTGCGGTATAATGATGAGATCGGTTTTGGTATAACAAATCCACAGTACTTTACTGAAGCCAGTAAGAAGTTGATCTACACAAGCACTATTCACATGAAACGCAGTCTTTACAGTAGAAAGGTTGTATATGCTAGCTTCTCTGTCACGGACGTACCAAGACATACGGATGTCCCTGCAACAGTGAGTGGCAGAAGATCTTTGAGACTGGCAACACGTGGTTTGATTTGACATGTTTACCTTGTGGATCAATAGGCATCTGTGTTGCTTCTGGTACTGGCCACATCCTTAACCTCCAGGTGTGGCTATTAGGGTCATTTAACTTTCCCTATTTATAGTTGTTTCTCCCACAATGCTGTCCGGTTTATAGCTTCAGTTGGACCTGTGGATAGCTGGTTTTTGGATCTTGGCTGAGTCCTGGTGCTGCCATAGCTTCTTGGAAGTTAGGTGTTACCTTTTTCCTTTGTATTTTGGCTTTTCTATGTGTTGCATTTCCTTGTTGTTTTGTATTAGGCCTTAAGGAGACTCCCGTTCATCCTTCCTTTTGGAGGAACAGATTGTTTCATTCCTGTCATTAGTTCTAGGGTCCTTTAGGGTTGGATAGGACTCTAGGTATTCTTGTGTAGGAACTCATCTACCTCTGGGGTCTGTTCATACTGGTAGTCAGTCAGGGCTTTGATTAGGGTTTTCACTAGGAGGTGTCCATCTTTCTTCCCTAGTTTTCAGGCCTTGTTTCCTTTCCCCTTTCCCTCCTATGTTCGGTGTGTGGTTTCCCTCCCACACTAAAGCGTGACATTCTCTCTCTCCAATCAGACTCGTCAATCTCTCCTTTTCCCAGCCTAAAGGGATGCACGTTCTCTATCATCAGATATAAAAGTATATCATATCCACAGTATCCTCAGAGGAATACAGTCTCTGAACAGGGTGCCCTCCTGTCCTTTGGTTATAGTGGGAAGCTTGTAGTTTACAGTATTCCCACCACATGCAGAGGAGGCTATAGCCAGAATAGCGGCAATTACCTGCTTTGCCAAAGTCCACAATCCCTTTCTGTCAGCTAAACCTTCTATAGATCTTTTCCCTTCTGAGGGCTGGCACATACGTTGCTTGTGGGCTGTAGGGGAATGGGATTTGCCTACAGGAGCTGCTCCGAGGTGTTCACTCCTCAGAAGTCAGCCATTAACTCCAGAGAGGACTGGTGGAGCCAACCCTGGGACCTCGCACTCCTTATACAACCTTATGGGATTTGTTGTGCATGTACGTAATACATGAAATACAATGATATTAACACCTTCAGTGCTTTGCAGTATATTTCAGGACACTGCAATTAGAAATCAACGATTCCCTTATGTCCTAACCAGCAGCACAATCATGGGGCATTGAAAAGAGGTATCCCCATAGGAAGGGCCCTCACATGTCAAACCGGATGTTTACCGCGAGGGAGCATGGCAGAGCATCACAGGCTGGGAGGAGAAGAAGCGGGGAGCCTGGTAAGAGCGCTTCCCTTTACAGGTCCCGCCCCCCATTTTTGCACAACCCCTTTAAGAACATAACAAATCTGCAGGCTCAGATAACAAAACTGCGGGTAAGGACCTGTACAGTTCACCTAATAGGGCTTGTCTCAGATTTCACTAATTGTATTGTGTGGGTGAAATCAGCTACAAAATATTTTATAGTTTTCTTTTTGTGTTTTTTATTTTTCGGGGGGGGGGGGGGGGGGCGGGGGCGGGAGCTGGAGATGTCTTCTTCAGCATGTGAACCCAACTGTTAGGATAGATGTGACCAAACTTTCCTCTCACCCAACCCAGAGAACCGCGGTTTTTGAGATCATAGCCCAGGAACAAATTGTAAAACAGAATAAATTTGGACATTCGAGGTTGTCTGCCTCCATCATTTGAGCTGTATTTACAAATTAATGGAGAACACCCCTAGTCTGGGGTACATACACCCCTAGTTTGGGGTACATACACCCCTAGTCTGGGGTACATACACCCCTAGTTTGGGGTACATACACCTCTAGGCTGGGGTACATACACCTCTAGGCTGGGGTACATATACCCCTAGGCTGGGGTACATACACCCCTAGATTGGGGTACATACACCCCTAGGTTGGGGTACATACACCCCTAGGCTGGGGTACATACACCTCTAGGCTGAGGTACATACACCCCTAGGCTGGGGTACATACACCTCTAGGCTGGGGTACATACACCTCTAGGCTGAGGTACATACACCCCTAGGCTGGGGTACATACACCTCTAGGCTGGGGTACATACACCTCTAGGCTGAGGTACATACACCCCTAGGCTGGGGTACATACACCTCTAGGCTGAGGTACATACACCCCTAGGTTGGGGTACATGCACCTCTAGGCTGGGGTACATACACCCCTAGGCTGGGGTACATACAGCCCTAGGCTGGGGTACATACAGCCCTAGGCTGGGGTACATACAGCCCTAGGCTGGGGTACATTCAGCCCTTTGGTAGGGCGACAGCTGTAATAACAATTCTCCACCCAAATACACGAATAACATGCTATCTTCACATGACAAAACATAAAAAAGATAAAAGTGGTAAAAAAAAGTCGCACCTAAGTCACACAAATTTTTAGCAGCTGCTACAATAGTCGGCATGCAGCCCCATTCTCAAAGGGAGAGCACATATCAACATACTAAGGCCCTGATTTATCATACCTTCACTCCAGAATTCCGGCATGAAAAATTAGCAAAATAGGACTTTTGCGACTTTTTACCCTCACTTGCGCCAAATTTTGCGACTTTTTGCATGTGTACACCACTTACACCAGTTTTGTAATATGGGTGGAAAAGTGGGCGTGGTGAGCTAGTTTCACTCCAGATTTATCATTGAGACTTTTTTTAAAAGTCGCAATCTCACTCCAGGAGCAGGGTGGAGTAGGAAAATTGGAGTAGCTTCTCTAGACAGAAGTGTTAGGTTTAAGGACAAGCCAAATTTATCAAACAACATGCAACATTTGATAAATGTGGCACAAAGTACTCCAACACAGACTGAAACAAAACTGACTTCAAATATTCCCCTAATGATAAATTCCCCCCTAAGTGCTGATTCAGGACAACTTAGGCTCCAAAACTACCTTGAAAATCCTGTCTTCACAGAATCTGTTTATCATTAACCTCGGTGGATGTTATGATGTGACACTGCACTTCATCCAAACCCTAGCCATAGAAAGAGCTTAGAGGATAGGAATTTGTGCAGAGGGGGACACCAAGTGGTTATAAGTGGAAGTGCATGTTGACAGAAACCTGATTCTGGTTACTGTATGTTACATCTGCAACGGACGCCTCCCCCTAAGGGCCCTCTATATCGCCTCCCAGGTTTAGTAGGAATGCCAAGTGGTATAGTCCGGCCTAAAATGTCTCTTTATGTGTGTCACGATGCTCCTACCTGGATACGGCTGGACCCCATGCTTTGGCTCCGAAGCAATAAATAGGGGGAATAATTGAGGGATAAAAGAATAACTTGAGTCCAGACCTTGAGATGAAGTTCAATGGCAGCTTTACTTTGCATAAACGTTCTCCAAAACGGTTTACAGGCTTTGTCTTGGTTCCAGCATAAGCATGAAACTGGCAGGCAAATTCCACTCTGCTTTATCTGTTTCTCTCTGAATCTGCTGTACTGACAGGCTGGCTGTATAACTCAGCTTCTTCTGTATGCTGCACTTCACTTTGTAGTCTGACTCTAGGTTATGCCGGGGAACTTTCCTCCTGGCTCCTGAGGCTTGAAGCTTTGGCCTTCATGGCCAGTAGAGCTTAGGGTGCTCTGGCTGGCGTGGGCACGTGGAGCAGAGATGTGCCCCTGCACACCCTTCCCCTAGCTGGGGGTAAGCTAGACTGGAACTAACTGGTTCCCACTCTTCCTGCAGGAAGTAGGACAAGCCCACTTCTCTCCAGAGAATGGAATGGTAAGTTCCATTCTATCTAAGTACAGCTCTGCCCTTTAAGCTGCCACCTGCTGGTGAACCAGGTACATCACATGAAATAAACAGTTACATAACAAGATTATCAATGCACAATATGGAGGACCTGGAAATAAATGCATAAGATGACATAAGTTTAGCCTATTAGAGATAGAAGCAGGGTGCAGGAGGGGTAATACCACTCTGAGGTGTTACATTCCCCCCTAACTTAAAACCAATCCGCCCTCTGCTTGTGCTTATGTTGTGCTCTAAGGGTAACTGTCACGGTCTTTGTTGTGTACCGTAACACATTTGCCGTACATGCTGGTTGCCAGGGGCAACGCGTTGTTGTCACAGCATGTATGGGCTTTGCTCTCCTTCTCCTGGTTCCTCCCCTGTCTGGTGCTGGAGGGGTTAAATTCGTGGCTGGGTGTGGCCACTTGGGTTTTATCACCTGTGGCTTCCAGGCTGGAGTCAGTTGTATTCCAGCCTTTGTTGGTGCTGGAGCTTTGCTCCTTTCCTGGGTGTTTTATCTGCCCAGTCCTTGAGGCCCACCTAGTGGGACATCGATGTCACCATGGTGTCTTCCCTTTATTCTGTGTTCTTACCTGCCGATCCAGTTGCTGTTTATGGTCTCCACTTTTCCGTGCAACTAGACCGGGGGAGACTCCTGTTTATCCGTGTCTCGATGAACAGGTCGTCTCAGCCCCTTCCCTATTATAAGATATTATCAGGGCGACTCAGGGTCCGAGGTTCCTGGGTATGAGCCGTCATACCATCCAGGTCTGCTCATATGTTTAGGAGTAAGGGCGAGAATTAGGGAAGCATTAGGAGGTGACCTGCTCCCTGTCCTCGGTGTCCTGGCTCAATTGCTATCCCGTCCACTCCTCATTGTACGGTGGGGAGTTTCCCCAACTCCCCATCGTGACAGTACCCAAGGGGAAATTAAAGTGCTGCATTAGACTTTATGCTATTATGACATACATACACATAGCAAAGGCTACCACTAGGTTCCTGCCCGTACGAGTAGGGTGTCTATTCACAGTTTTCCACTTCTCGGTAATAACCAGAGAACCCAAAAAGACTGCACAAAGCGCTCAAATACTCCAAGACGTGGCCATAGTCGTATGTGGAGTGTGGGGGTGTCATGTACTGTAATCCCTCCACGATACTATGAGACGCCCACAAATAGAAAGGTGGCTTCATCCTGTAATCCCTTCCCAGCACCAAGGTCTATATAAAGCTTTTTGCATGGTCACCTTAAAGACTAAACAGATAGCTTTAAAAATGTCCTTAAGGCGGTGCACAAGGCCTTAGGACATAGACAAATACACACTTATCAGCAGCGGGGTTACCCTTGACGGTGTTAGACTTGCTTGTGATTTACCACTTGGTCCCCCTTGTGTAGCAACAATAATACAATACAATGCCTAGGCTTTCTAAGCTAACACAAGGTAACATAAGAACCATTAGTATTGAAGTCCTCAGAGGCAGTTCATATGAGCATTAGAGTAAGGTGCTAACTATCTAGCTAACAATATAAAGTCCAGAGTCCATTTAAAGTGCATAGGATCACATTGCTGTACCCGTAATAGAGTTCAGACAATGGGCTAAATTCTTGAACGTTGCTGAAATGGTAAAACATTAGTGCAAAAATAGTGCAAATATATAATGCAGTCAAATTCACATTAGAGTCTTTTTCTTAAGTGCTTGGCTTGTCAAGTGCACCAAACTAGAACAAGTATTGCAAAAGTCATTTGTAATCCACATGAGGTAGTAATGTCAATATTTGTAATCCACATGGGTTATACATAGAATAGCAACAATTATGATGAGAACCCTTTTTTTTTTTTGCAAAGGGGGCTCCCACTCAACCTGAAAAGTGGGGGAAAAGGAATTGGGCGCTGACATGCGCAACTTGGGAGTATTTTTGCATATGGGGGGAGTCCTGACAATCCATGTCCATCTGGATGAGAGCAAAAAAGGGCAACAAAACACTAAAACAATGGCCAACACGCTCTCACCCTTCAGAAGCGGTCCATGCTGTGGCTCCCAATGTCCATGATTTTTCTTTCTTTAATCCACAGAACAGAAGCTCCTTAGGCCTCTTTCACACGGGCGAGATTTCTGCGCGGGTGCAATGCGTGAGGTGAACGCATTACACCCGCACTGAATCCGGACCCATTCATTTCTATGGGACTGTGCACATGAGCGGTGATTTTCTTGCATCACTTGTGCGTTGCGTGAAAATCGCAGCATGCTCTATATTGTGGGTTTTTCACGCAACGCAGGCCCCATAGAAGTGAATGGGGTTGCGCGAAAATGGCAAGCATCCGCCACCAAGTGCGGATGCGATGCGATTTTCACGCACGGTTGCTAGGAGACGATCAGGATGGGGACCCGATCATTATTATTTTCCCTTATAACATGGTTCTTAATACAGAATGCATAGTACAATAGGGAGGGGTTAAAAAATAAATAAATAATAATTTAACTCACCTTAATCCACTTGTTCGCGCAGCCGGCATCTCTTCTGTCTTTATCTTTGCTGTGCAGTAGGAAAAGGACCTGGGGTGACGTCACTGTGCTCATCACATGGTCTGTCACATGATCCACCACCATGGTAAAAGATCATGTGATGGATCTTGTGATGAGCGCAGTGACGTCATCAAAGGTCCTATTCCTCAAAGAAGAAGACAGAAGAGAAGCTGGGCTGCGCGAACAAGTGGATTAAGGCGAGTTAAATCATTTTTAATTTTTTTAACCCCTCCAGCCCTATTGTACAAAGCATTCTGTATTAAGAATGCTATTATTTTCCCTTATAACCATGTTATAAGGGGAAATAATACAATCTACAGAACACCAATCCCAAGTCCGAACTTCTATGAAGAAGTCCGTGTTTGGGTACCAAACATGACGATTTTTCTCACACGCGTGCAAAACGCATTACAATGTTTTGCACTCGCGCGGAAAAATCGTGCATTTTCCCGCGACGCACCCGCATCTTATCCGGCCCAAAACTATGACGCCCGTGTGAAAGAGGCCTTAGAGGAGAAACCTGAAATCGCTGCAGCTGCTGAAGCTCATCAGAGGGCGCTCCTGCCTTTTGTAGGCCAAACTTGCAGTACTTGCGGTGCTCCAATGCCCTCTAGTAGAGGTTTCTGGTAGTGACCGGGTGGTCACACTGGCGATGGCCGCAGCCACTTCTCTCTTTAGAGTGTCGGGGCAGGGGAACTCAGGATCTCCGGCTGTAGAGGCTGTGGCCAGGGAATCTCCAGTGGTGGTGATGGAGATCGGGGCATTCTTGCTGCAGCCGATGCCATCTTCCATGGCAGCTGATAATTCATAACAGTGGGGTTGTACGAGAAGGCTGTCATGGCCTGGTATCCCATCAGGAAGGTCTGAGGTGGTGGTAGTCCCGGGATCAGTGGCTCCGGCTGGGGCTGCGGTTTCTCCTGGAAGTGGAGGACTCCCTCTGCGGTCTCTTGAAGGCAGTGCATGTGGCCCGTGGCTGCTGGATCCTCCTGCCAGCTCTCGGCGACTGGCGTAGGGACAAGAGGCTTGGTCAATAGGGTGACCCCAGTGGCAAAGGGTCCCTTGAGAGAGTTCATGGGGGTATACTCAACGTGGTCCCCCACGTAGAGACTATGACGATCCTGAGGCAAATAGGGGAGCTTTACTGACCGGTGGCCCATGAATAGTTCCACACCGTCCTCTTCGTCTACCAGGAATCCACTGCCACGTTCCACCGAAAACCATAGGACGATGCCTCGGCGTCTCTCTAGATGCGGATCCCCCGGCCGTGGGTGGTCCAGGACCTGGATTACCCAGTCCTCGATTGCCTTCTTATAGTTCCACATCGTCTGTGCATGGGCTGTCACCTCCGGCGGGACCATCGGATTTTGTTGGATGGGTGGGCAGTCCTTCCTAGGTGGTGGAGTGGACACCGCCAGTTCTCTTGCTGGGTTCCGCTGCACTTGGGAGTGTCTCACTTCTTCCAGGCGGGCTTGCACTTTGAGCTCATTCCCCCAGACCATCTCTCCCCAGTTAGGCCTGGATGGACACGCCATGCTGTCGTCTTCTCGCTGGCTGGAGCAAACTGGTAAGGAGGTTGGATTCTTAGGGGTGAAGTCTTCACTCTCTACACTTGCACTGGGCAGTTCCCGGTGGGCAGGGCTGTCGCGTCCCGCTCTTGGGCTGGGCGTTTCTCTGTTTTCCCGCTCTTGAGGTATAAGAAGAACATACGCCATCACTGGCAAAGATGGTGGATTAACCCCTCGGTAGACGGCGCGCACTTTCCTGCGCCTGTCGCTTCGCAATAAACATAGTAAAGTCATACTTGGATACGGCTGGACCCCATGCTTTGGCTCCGAAGCAATAAATAGGGGGAATAATTGAGGGATAAAAGAATAACTTGAGTCCAGACCTTGAGATGACGTTCAATGGCAGCTTTACTTTGAATAAACGTTCTCCAAAATGGTTTACAGGCTTTGTCTTGGTTCCAGCAGGCTTCAGCATGAAACTGGCAGGCAAATTCCACTCTGCTATATCTCTGTTTCTCTCTGACTCTACTGTACTGATAGGCTGGCCTTATAACTCAGCTTCTTCTGTATGCTGCACTTCTTCTCTGTAGTCTGACTCTAGGTTCTGCCAGGGAACTTTCCTCCTGGCTCCTAATGCTTCAAGCTTTGGTCTCCATGGCCAGCAGAGCTTAGGGTGCTCTGGCTGGTGTTGGCATGTCGAGCAGAGACGTGCCCCTGCACACCCTTCCCCTAGCTGGCGGTAAGCTAGACTGAAACTTACTGGTTCCCACCTTTCCTGCAGGAAGTAGGACAAGCCCACTCCTCTCCAGAGGGGGTTTAGAATGGAATGGTAAGTTCCATTCTATCTAAGTACAGCTCTGCCCTTTACGCTGCTACCTGCTGGTGAACCAGGTACATTACATGAAATAAACAGTTACATAACAAGATTCTCAATGCACAATATGGAGGACCTGGAAATAAACTCAAATGTAATTTCAATGATCCACTGCCGCTGATGCTCCCTATATTTTGTGCTGCAGTACCGCAACAGTACTGCAATACCTGCTGCTAAAGATACCTCACCATAAACAATTATATTCAGGATACCGCGCACTACCTTCCCCGCTGTTCTCCCTGTTTCCCCCTGCTTGAGAAAGACCACAGGTACGTGCTAATACGTAAACCAAGATTACCTTGCTATTGAACCTTCCTCCTTGGTCTCGGCTTTTCTTCTGTTGCAGGCTTCATTTCAGGGTTTTGCGGATCCGGTATCTTTTTGCTGGAGCACGCCCCGCACTCACGTGGAGCGGACTATTGACGTCACTATACGAGCTACGGATCGTTACAAGTGCCAAGCTACCAACGCGTTTCAGGCAATGTGTTGTCCTTCATCAGGGAATCAATCTGGTGCTTATCGATACGACCCTAATATACCTGCTCGATTTTCCTGCCTTAACCCTTAATGTGCCACACCCTTCTTCTCAGCAGTCCTGTTCTTCTCGTTCTACTTTCTTATTTATTTCCCCCCATTAATCCAAAGCAAACAATTCTATTTCAGCATTTAGACCCTTCGGTACCAGTGTTTCTGTTCTTGAGATGCCTTTAATGTAACCCCCACCCCCTGTTCATCTACCTTAACTATTTCCAACCCATAAAAAATTGACCCTTCAAACTTTCCTTCATGTTCTTCTATATACTGCCTCGATAATGGATGCCCCTCAAATCTTCTTTGAATGTTATATACATGTTCTCCCATTCTCTTCTTTAATTGTCTCTTTGTATGGCCAATATAGACCTTATGCATATAATTGCATATATTACCCCCCGACTATTACATGTTATATATTCCCTAATTTCATATTTGTATGAACCATCTCTATTCTCTATCTGAAGTTGTTTTTATTTTTTGGGGATTTTTTACACCCCAAACATCTTTTGCATGGGTAAAAGCCTTTTGGTAAATCTTTATTTTCCACCTTTTTGTTGCCTATTGCCGCACATTCTCTTGTGGATGCCACCATATTCCCTACATTTCTTGCTTTTCGATAAACGAACCTTGGGATATCTGGAATGCAATCTCCAATTACCTTATCCTCTTTTAAAATACCCCAATATCTACTCACTACCTTTCTAAACTGTTTAGTTTGGCCATTGTACAGTATAATAATAGGTGGAATATTCCTTCTCTTATTTTTTGCGGTTCATATACTTTATTATTTACCGAATCTTCCAACAGGGTTTGTCTATTTAATTGCCCTATTTTAGGGTATTTTCACACTTGAGTTGTTGTATTCCGGCAGGCCGTTCCGTTGCCGGAACTGCCTGCCAGATCCGGCAATCTGTATGCAAACTGATACCATTTGTAGATGGATCCGGATGCGGATCCGTCTCACAAATGCATTGCAATACCAGATCTGTCTCTCCGGTTGTCATCCGGAAAAACGGATCCGGTATTTTTCTTTTTCACATCTTTAAAGGTCTGCGCATGCGCAGATTGCAAAACCGGGTCCGTTTTTCCGGAACACTTGGGGCATTAATGCATTTCAACGGAAAATAATGCCGGATCCGGCATTCTGGCAAGTGTTCCGGAGAAAATACCGCAGCATGCGTAGAACTGAAGACATACTGATGCATACTGAACTGATTGCTCTCCATTCAGAATGCATTAGGATAAAACTTTTTTTCCTGTATTGAGCCCCTAGGACGAAACTCAATACCGGAAAAGTTTAACGCAAGTGTTAAAGTACCCTTAGTTTTTTGCTCTATTAATTTTTCTTTATTGTACCCCTTAGATTCAAATTTTTTCTGCATGTGTTCCGCTTCTTTCTTATGTCCCTCTATCTCAGTGCAGTTCCTTTTGATAAGTAAAAACTGGCTTCTTGGTATATTTTCAAGCCACCGTGGTAAATGGCAACTCTCCTTAGGGGTAAAGCTGTTGGCAGCCGTTGGTTTATTAAATGTTTTAGTGCATATTTTGTCCCCTTTACTATAAATGGTCAAATCTAAAAAATTTATCTCTTTCACACTATAATTCGATGTGTGAATTCTAAGTAAAAATCTTTTTTATTTATCTCTTTAAAAAATTCCAAAAGTGTTTCTCCCCCCCCTCCCATATAAAAAGCACGTCATCAATAAAACGCCGCCACAGAACAGAAACATTTTGCGGACGTGTGAATGGACCCTTAGTCAGGTCTCTGATGGTTCGGTTTCTATTATGGTCTAATTAGAATCTGTATCTGTATGGGAAAAAAAAGCACAAATGTGCTGTGAAAAGTCCCACGTCTACCTGAAAGTGTGACTTTTAATGCAAAAACAGTCCCATTTCTCCACTCAAAACTCACAAATAAAAATAAGCCAGCCCTGGAGGGAAGTAAAAAGTAAAAACTAGACTGCTTTTGTGCACATTTCAGTCGTAAAATAGACATCTACATAAATAGATAGAAAAAAAGTGAGAGAAATTAGACAACTGCAGAATTTGATCATCCAATAAGGCCTCATGCACACGACCATTGTTGGGTTCCGTGTCCGTTGTTCCGTTTTCCGTGATTTTCTGCGGACCCATTGACTTTCAATGGGTCCGTTGAAAACTCGGAAAATGCACCGTTTGTCATCCGCGTCTGTGATCCGTGTTTCCAGTCCGTGAAAAAAAATAGGACCTGTCCTATTTTTTTCACGGACAACGGTTCGTGGACCCATTCAAGTCAATGGGTCCGTGAAAAAACACAGAGGCACACAATATTGTCATCCGTGTCCGTGATCCGTGTCCGTTTTTTTCCTATCATTTTCAAGGCAAACTTGACTTAGATTTTTTTTTCACTTTTGATGTCTGGTGATCCTCCAAAAATCAAAGAAGACACACGGAAAAAAAAACTGACACGGCTCACGGAACAACGGAACCCCGTTTTGTGGACCGTGAAAAAATACTGTCATGTGCATGAGGCCTAACTAGAAGATTGGGGCTTCATGGTGACTTTGGCCGCCACTTAGCATTTTTGGACTCGACCCCCGGTCACTTACCGTTGCGATTCTGCCATGCCACACAGTGATCTTTGCCCATGCACCTAGAGGCTCCTCTCTCTCTGCAACTGCCGCTCCCTTTGCACTTTGCTTCACTTTAGGAGAAGTCAGGACCAGGTGTGATCACGTTTACACTGCCTGGCCTTGTCAGTCAAAGTGCAGAGAGAGCTGAGCCTCTAGGAGTAATGGTAACGCCCCCGTTGCTCCTAGAGGCTCATTTGCATATATTAAAACTTCTCAGCAATGCGGGCACTTATGAAGATGGGACCAACACAGATGCCTTCAGTTGCCAAGCGCACATGTAGCAGGTCAGCCAGTGTCATAGGCACAAATCTGCTGACAGATGTGCTTTAAGTTTATCCTGTAACTCCCTAATATATACTGAAGCAAATGAGACCCTAGTAGGGGAGGATTTCTAGAGATCATTATGTCTACAGATTGTAGACATAATGATGGGAACTTGGATCCCTCTTGACATATGACAGATGTGGCGCCCTGCCCTTTGAGATCAGCATTACCAATAATATTGTGCACTGCTATTCAGTGAGGCTGCCAGACATTGAATATGTTATAACGCTCCCTTGAAGTGTCCACCTTCCAGTGATTTCATCTTCTTGGCTTCCACATGTCCTCAAACAACTCCTAAATATCTTATTGGTCTGGTTATCATCAGTAGCTTGTGATGCACAGCTCCATGTCATTACCATGGGTAATAAAATAAACATGTAATACATACAATGGATTCGGAAAGCCTTCAGAGTAGACTCTTTCACTTTATTGAAAAAGAAAAACTAAAATCTTGCGTTGACATAAGTATTCAGAGCCTTTACTCAGGACTTAGTTGAAGCCCCTTTGGCAGTGATTACAGACTCTAGTCTTCTTGGGGATGAGGCCACAAGGTTTGCACACCTGGATTTGAGGATTTTCTGCCATTCTTCTCTGCAGATCCTCTCAAGCTCTCTCAGGTTGGATGGAGAACGTTGATGGTCAGCCATTTTCAGATCTCTACAGAGATATTCAATTGGGTTCAAGTCAGGGCTCTGGCTGGACCACTCAAAGACATTCACAGAGTTGTCCCTAAGTCACTCCAGTGTTGTCTTGGCGGTGTACTTGGGGTCATTTCCTTGTTTGAAGGTGAACCTTCAGCCCAGTCTGAGGTCCAGAGCACTCTGGATCAGGTTTTCATTAAGAATATTTATGTACTTTGCTCCATTCAGCTTTCTCTCAACCCTGCCTAGTCTTCCTGTCCTTGCTACTGAAAAACACCCCAACAGCATGATGCTACCACCACCATTCTTCACTGTAGGGATGGTATTAGGCAGGTGATGAGCAGTGTCTTGTTTCCCCCGGACATGAAGCTTAGAACTGAGGCCATAAAGTTCAATCTTGGTTTCATCAGACCAGAGAATCTTGTTTCTCACACTCTGAGAGTCCTTTAGGTGCTTTTCTTGCAAACTCCAGGTAGGCTTTTCGTCCTCTGGAAGCACTAGGAGCATCTATCGACGGAGGTACCCGGTCGGGGTGCTAGGCGTTCCGTTACAGCTTTCATGTGTCTTTTACTTTATGGTCTCTCTGCCATAAAGGCCAGATTGGAGAAGTGCTGCAGCGATGGTTGATCTTCTGTAAGTTTTTCCCATCTGCATACAGAATCTTTGGAGCTCAGCCAGACTGACCATTGGGATCTTGGTCACCTCTCTTATCAAGGCCCTTGTTTGATGGGGCGGCCAGCTCTAGGAATACTCTTAGTTGTTCCAAACTTCTTCCATGTAAGAATTATGGAGGCTACTGTGCTTTTGGGAACTTTCAATGCAGCAGAAATATTTTTGTACCTTCTCTAGATCTGTGCCTCCACACAATCCTGTCTCTGGGCTCTACAGGCAATTCTTTCTTCCGCATGGCTTGTTTTTTTCCTCTGATATGAATTGTCATCTGTGAGACCTCATATAGAAAGGGCCATGTCTTTCCAAATTATGTGAATGAACTAAATTTACCACTGGCGACTCCGATCAAGGTGTAGAAACATCTCAGAGATGATCAAGAAAAATGGGAGGCCTGAGGCCTAAGTGTCATAGCAAAGGGTCTGAATACTTATGTCCATGCAAAAATTTAGTTTTTCCTTTTTAATAAATTTGCAAACATTTCAAAAATTTTGTTTTCACTTTATCATCATAGGGTATTGAGTTCAGATTCACGTGAGAAAAGTGAAAGGGTAAACACTTTCCGAATACCCGACTTTGGCAGGGGCTGACTGGAAACAAAGTGGCCTTTGAAAAAAAAAAAACTAATAGTGGCCCCACATTGGCTGAAGGCGGGATCAACAATAATATAGCGCAGCACAAAATGCTGGCCCAGCAGAAAGAACTAGCAGCACAAAATACCTTGGCAGATGTTGGCGCCCTGTGGTGGCCAGCGCCAGCTGCCTCGTTCTGTCCTCCTCCTCCCTCAGTTGTCTCTACTTAAGATATGAAGAAGGGGGCTGATGAGGTGAGACGCAGGCCCCAACACTAAGCCATCCCTACATTCAGCATGCTGCCTGGTCTTTCAGTGCTACTAGACATACAGGTGTCACTACCAGAGCTTTGAGACGTTCTCACAGCTCTGTTTCTCCACCCCTGTGATGATGTCACTACCAGAGCTTGGAGGAGTTCTCACTGCTCTGTTTCTCCGCCCCTGGGATGAGGTCATTACTTTCTGTTTCCTTCCTTCCAGCTGTTCCTCCTATGTTTGATTTCTCTGCCTTTAAATCTCCCCTCCTCCTTTAGAGTGTGGATTATATTTCTCATTTGAGTTGTAGCTCTTGCTTGAGTATCTTCACTTGTATGCTATTTTTTCACTGGACCTTTGTTCTGCTGCAGCAAGTACTCCGGATATTGCCACCTGTCTTTGGATCCGTCTTCTCTGCTGCCGCAGCACCTTCAGCTAAGTGTGCAGACATTGTAGTGTATCTGTTTGTTTTCTGACCGGATCCGAGGCGACCACGGTTCCCTCCATATACTGAGCAGGGCACCGGTGGCCGTGCCCCTTCCACTATTGTAGGGGATACAGTGGTCATCAGTCTTAGGTACGCGGGCATGCCTCGTTCCACCATTAGGATCCGGGTATGTGCTTAGCAGCATAGGGAAAGCTTTGAGGGTCTGACAGGGGTCACCCTTTATCCTCCCTAGTTTGGGTCCGGTCAGTGGCTCTATTTTCTGTGTATGCTCTAGTTGCTCACTTACAGCCGTGACATTATAATCCACCAAAACCGTCTCTTTTGACATGGATCCGCTTTCTGGCCTGGTTGACCGCATGCAGGGTCTTTCTTTGGAGGTAGCGGATCTCCGTCAATCTATGACTCAGCTTCAAGCATTGGGCTCTGCTCCGGCCCATGGAGTCTGTTGCGAGCCAAAGGTCTGACTTCCGGAAACGTTCTCCGGGGGCAGTGAGAATTTTGTTCGCTTCAGAGAGGCATGCAAACTCCATTTTTGCTTGTGTCCCCATTCCTCTGGTAATGAAGAGCAGAGGGTGAGGATTGCCATCTCCCTGCTCAGGGGTAATGCTCAGACTTGGGCATTTTCGCTGCCATCAGGGGATCCCTCCCTTCGATCCGTGGAAAGATTTTTTGTGGCCCTGGGGCAGATATATGATGACCCGGATCGTGTTGCGCTGGCCGAATCTAACTTACGTTTTTTATGCCAGAACAAACTGTCTGCGGAGTTTTATTGTTCTGAATTTCGGAGATGGGCAGCTGATTCAGGTTGGAATGATGCTGCACTCCGGAGTCCGTTCTGTCATGGTCTCTCAGAGAGATTGAAAGATGCGTTTGCTTTCCATGAGAGACCAACGTCCTTAGAGTCTGCCATGTCATTGGCGGTACGCCTTGACAGGCGTCTAAGAGAAAGAAACGAGACCTCTCTGTCCAGCCATTGTCAGTCTAGGGGCAGTGGTGCGGACTCATTCAGTGTGCAAGGGCCTCATCCTGTCTCGGTCCCCTCTGAGGAGGAGCCCATGCAGCTAGGTCGACTTGCCCCTGATAAAAGAGGATTTAGTCCTCAGAGTATGGTGTGTTTTTGTTGTGGGGGCATAGGTCATTTGGCAAATGTTTGTCCCTCTAGGAGATTCTTGAACTGTACTAAGAGCGATAATAAGAGAAAAACCTCAAAAGGTAAATCATCAAACTCTGCTTCATCTGCTACTTTGGGCAAAGTTGATGTAGGAATTGATGCTTTTCCTCTGACCTGCAGTTCCCGTTTTCTCCTGTCTGCCAGGGTGGCGCTAGAGAGCAAAGTCATTTCTTGTGAGATTTTTGTCGATAGTGGAGCGGCCGTCAATCTTATTGACACTCAATTTGTAGCCATGCATGGTTTTCAGGTTTGTACATTAGAAAAGGATATACCTGTTTTTGCTATTGACTCTGCTCCACTCTCACAGAGATCTCTGAAGGGCATTGTTCACAATATCCGGTTGGCTGTGGGTGACACTCATGTGGAGGATATATCTTGTTTTGTCCTTAACGGATTGCCTTCTCCTCTAGTTTTGGGGTTACCCTGGCTCACTAGACATAACCCCACTATTGATTGGCAAGGAAGGCAAATAAATGAGTGGAGTGACTTTTGTAGAGAGAATTGTCTCACAGCGACTTTTGCAGAGGTGTCTACTAAAACTGTGCCATCATTTCTCTCTGATTTCTCGGACGTCTTTTCCGAGAGCGGTGTTCAGGAGCTACCTCCTCACCGGGAGTTTGACTGTCCCATTAACCTCATTCCCGGCGCCAAGCTGCCAAAAGCACGCCTCTACAATCTCTCACAACCGGAAAGAATCGCAATGCGAACCTATATCTCCGAGAGTCTCGATAAGGGGCATATTCATCCCTCAAAATCACCTGTTGCCGCTGTTTTTTTTTTTTTGTTAAAAAAAAAGATGGCTCTCTGAGACATTGCCTAGATTTTAGGGAGCTGAACCGTATCACGATTCGCGATCCCTATCCCCTTCCTCTGATCCCGGACCTCTTCAACCAAATTGTTGGGGCCAAGGTTTTTTCCAAATTGGATTTGAGAGGTGCGTACAACCTGGTCAGGGTCAGAGAGGGGGATGAATGGAAAACGGCCTTTAATACCCCTAACGGGCATTTCGAGAATCTCGTTATGCCTTTCGGCCTGATGAATGCTCCGGCCGTCTTTCAGCATTTTGTTAACAGTATTTTCTACCATTTAATGGGGAAATTTGTATTGGTGTATCTTGATGATATTTTGATTTTTTCCCCTGATGTTCAGACCCATCAGGATCATCTTTTTCAGGTTCTGCAGATTCTGCGGGAAAATAAATTGTACGCCAAGCTGGAGAAATGTGTTTTTATGGTATCAGAGATTCAATTTCTGGGTTTTCTCCTCTCTGCTTCTGGTTTTCGCATGGATCCGGAGAAGGTCCGTGCTGTACTTGAATGGGAGCTTCCCGAGAATCAGAAGGCATTGATGCGCTTTCTGGGTTTTGCAAACTATTACAGAAAGTTCATTTTGAATTATTCCTCTGTTGTCAAACCCCTCACTGACATGACAAAAAAGGGGGCGGATTTTTCCTCTTGGTCGGAGGAGGCGCTTGCAGCTTTTTCTAAGATTAAAGAGAGTTTTGCGTCTGCTCCCGTCTTGGTGCATCCCGATGTTTCCTTACCTTTTATTGTTGAGGTGGATGCTTCCGAGGTGGGTGTGGGTGCGGTTTTGTCCCAGGGCCCTTCTCCTGCCAAATGGCGACCCTGTGCCTTTTTCTCTAAAAAACTCTACCCGGCAGAGAAAAACTATGATGTGGGAGATAGGGAGTTGTTGGCCATCAAGTTGGCTTTCGAGGAATGGCACCATTGGTTGGAGGGGGCCAGGCACCCTATCACCGTTTTTACCGACCATAGGAATCTGGCATACTTGGAGTCGGCCAGGCGTATGAATCCGAGACAGGCCAGATGGTCTCTGTTCTTCTCCAGATTCAATTTTGTCGTTACATTCCGCCCTGGGATCAAAAATGTGAAGGCTGATGCTCTCTCTCGCTGTTTTCCGGGAGGAGGAAACTCCGAGGACCCGGGTCCCATTTTGGCGGAGGGGGTAGTTGTTTCTGCTCTATATTCTGATTTGGAGGCCGAGGTCCAGGCTGCCCAGACTGAGGCACCTGCCCGTTGTCCTTCTGGGAAGTTGTTTGTGCCTCCTGAGCTACGTCACAAACTCTTCAAGGAGCATCATGATACTGTTCTTGCTGGTCTCCCCGGGAGTAGAGCCACGGTAGATCTCATTGCTCAGAGATTTTGGTGGCCGGCTCTTCGTAAGTCGGTAGAGGGTTTTGTGGCTGCTTGTGAGACGTGCGCTCGCGCTAAGGTCCCTCGTTCACGGCCTTCAGGTTCCCTTCTCCCGTTACCCATACCTTCCCGTCCTTGGACACACCTGTCCATGGACTTTATCACGGATCTTCCTCGTTCCTCAGGGAAGTCGGTGATCCTGGTGGTGGTGGACCGTTTTAGCAAGATGGCTCATTTCGTACCTTTCCCTGGTTTACCCAATGCTAAAACGTTTGCGCAAGCTTTTGTCGACCATATTGTTAAGTTGCATGGCATTCCCTCTGATATTGTTTCCGATAGAGGCACGCAGTTTGTGTCCAGATTCTGGAAGGCTTTCTGTTCTCGCCTGGGGGTTCGGCTGTCCTTCTCTTCTGCTTTTCACCCGCAGTCGAATGGTCAGACTGAGCGCCTCAATCAGAATCTGGAGACATATTTGCGCTGTTTTGTGGCAGAGAATCAGGAGGATTGGTGTTCATTTCTCCCTCTTGCTGAGTTTGCTCTGAACAACCGTCGTCAGGAATCTTCTGATAAGTCACCATTCTTTGGTGCATATGGGTTCCATCCGCAGTTTGGGACATTCTCGGGAGGGGCTCCTTCTGGTTTACCTGAGGAGGAGAGATTTTCCTCGTCTTTGTCTACCATTTGGCAAAAGATTCAGAGTAATCTTAGAAAGATGAGTGAGAAGTATAAGCGTGTGGCTGATAAGAGACGTGTGCCTGGTCCGGACCTGAATGTGGGTGATCTGGTGTGGTTGTCTACAAAAAATATTAAACTGAAGGTTCCCTCCTGGAAATTGGGTCCCAAGTTTATTGGGCCTTATAAAATCTTGTCAGTCATCAATCCTGTTGCCTTCCGTCTTGATCTTCCACGGGTTTGGAAGATACATAATGTATTTCACAGATCTCTCTTAAAACCATATGTCCAGCCCACGGTACCCTCCTCTTTGCCTCCTCCTCCGATTTTGGTTGATGGCAATCTGGAGTTTGAGGTTTCCAGAATTGTGGACTCTCGCATTGTCCGCGGTTCTCTTCAGTACCTCGTTCATTGGAGGGGTTATGGTCCTGAGGAGAGGATGTGGGTTCTGGTGTCGGACATTAAAGCCACTCGCCTCATCAGGGCATTTCATAGGGCTCATCCTGAGAAGGTGGGTCCTGGGTGTCCGGAGTCCACCCGTAGAGGGGGGGGGGGGGGGTACTGTCACTACCAGAGCTTTGAGACGTTCTCACAGCTCTGTTTCTCCACCCCTGTGATGATGTCACTACCAGAGCTTGGAGGAGTTCTCACTGCTCTGTTTCTCCACCCCTGGGATGAGGTCATTACTTTCTGTTTCCTTCCTTCCAGCTGTTCCTCCTATGTTTGATTTCTCTGCCTTTAAATCTCCCCTCCTCCTTTTGTAGAGTGTGGATTATATTTCTCATTTGAGTTGTAGCTCTTGCTTGAGTATCTTCACTTGTATGCTATCTTTTCACTGGACCTTTGTTCTGCTGCAGCAAGTACTCCGGATATTGCCACCTGTCTTTGGATCCGTCTTCTCTGCTGCTGCAGCACCTTCAGCTAAGTGTGCAGACATTGTAGTGTATCTGTTTGTTTTCTGACCGGATCCGAGGCGACCACGGTTCCCTCCATATACTGAGCAGGGCACCGGTGGCCGTGCCCCTTCCACTATTGTAGGGGTTACAGTGGTCATCAGTCTTAGGTACGCGGGCATGCCTTGTTCCACCATTAGGATCCGGGTATGTGCTTAGCAGCATAGGGAAAGCTTTGAGGGTCTGACAGGGGTCACCCTTTATCCTCCCTAGTTTGGGTCCGGTCAGTGGCTCTATTTTCTGTGTATGCTCTAGTTGCTCACTTACAGCCGTGACAACAGGAGAATACAGCACCTCATACCTAGTATTACATCCTGTGATGTCTCCTCTCATGTAGAAGTTCACTTTCCTCATCTTTTATATTCGAGCCAGACCTCCATGACGACTTCTTTCAGCCATATCTTATCTCTGCAGTTCGACACACAGACATCTTAGACTCCTCACTTTTTCATCACCCTTTCCACCTTCTCAACTCAAATTCCTCATCCCGATGCCCTAACTGTGTTATCCTGCTGCCTCCCCCAATACTATGCCCAAAAAGTTGCCAAGTATGGCACTCACTCACCACTTTTCTGTGTGGGGCATAGCAGGAGGGAACTGGGCCTCTGTGGCTATTTAATATGATTTAAGCCACAGAATGGCGCCAACCCCTAACTCGGGTATACTTGAGGTTTTTGGCGCACGGAGGACAAGAGACGCGCCTAATGTATTGGTCACACCGGCGTTAACAATTGGAAAAGGGTTGAGGTCAACACCGACAAGGAGACGTGCCCATAGGAACATCCACAAGACAGCCCACATGCATTGTGAGAGCTCGTTCATTCATTTCATTAGGGTCTGGTTATTTCTAATAGCTAATGTGCGTTCAGATTCAACCGCAGGTGTCCATAACCGTGCGTATCCAGAGTGACGTCCGGATTACCAAGTCAATAGATCACATTCCTAGCTGAATGCTGAAATTTTTTTTATTTTGAATTTGATTTGAACATCATTTTTCCACAATACAATTCAGATGTGAGAAAATGCACATAAAATATACAAGTCTGTCTATAGCATCCGGGAATGAAGAAAGCAGTCACATGCGGCGATGCGGGGTGTAGGCGTCATCGGGTTCTTACTGTATCGGGCGCTATGGTTTACAGCATATCATACCTGGTTATTGAATGGGGAGTGGTAAAAACATGGCAGTGAGATGTGTGGTCTTTGGAGGGGGGTGGTCATCCATGGTGGATGTTATATTACAGGGGACCATATGTATAAGCATATGATGTATATAATCTATATGCTGCGGTAGGTTGCAGGTACATATACACATGTGTTGCACTACGTGTTTGTAGGTTACACATCTGGACAAGGCAGGTAGAGGTGTTGTGGAGGACACAGATGAATGTCAGTGAATTTCGGAAGCGTCCATTAGGTCCAGTAGACTGGCAGATCTCCACACAGCACCCGGATGGTGGTGCCCAGGATGGAAGGATCACTCACCAGCTTTTCGGGGTCATTCTGTTTGACAGCCTCAGAGCCCACCTAGGTGGGAAAGCAAACAAATTACAGTATAAGATGACGCCAAGATCATATTTCATTCAGAATGACACAGACATAGATCATAGAAGCTCAGCTAAGCTGTCGAGGAGGGGGTGGGTCTGGCGGCACAATGTTGACTGATTCCACTAACAGCCAGAGATTCAATTTTGTCTCAAGGAAAAAGGTCCAGGTGACCACAAATAAAATCCAAAACCTTTATTGGATCATCTGGGTAAGGACATAGCAGTACACAAACAAAAATATATATATATTTACCACGTTTCGGATCTTAAACAGTACGATCATTCCTCATGGCGCACTGATCGTATTGTTTACGATTCTAAACGCTTTGGATTTTTTGTGTACCGCTGTGTCCTTACCCAGATGATCCAATAAAGATTTATTTATAGTGAGCTGGACCTTTTCCCTTGAAATTACTGTGGCGCAGTCTTGGCACGTCCGTGCTCCCCGGCCCAGGTGAGCTGTGATTATTTCTTTCTCACAGAGGTTAAAACAGCCATCGTCGTCATCCGCCTACAATTATATATATATGTGTTCAGTTTAATAGGCATTTAATAATACATAAAAAATGTTGGTATCTAGCGCTGTAAAATTTTTTATAAAATATAAATAAATATATATATTATAAAAAATTAAAAAAATATATATATATGCAAGAAGGCAGCACACAAATATATATATATATATATAAAAAAAATGTTTATTCACCCATGGATGAATAAACTTTTTTCTTTTTATATTTGAGTGTGCGGCCTATTTGTATTTTTTACTTATTTGGGCAGTAGTCTTGTCCCATTGGGCTTGCACCTCTGTTTTTCTTTCTTTTTATTGTCTAGTGCTGACATATTTTTTTTATATATATTATATATATACACACACACACACACAAAAAAAACTATGAAAGAAAGAAACATATAGAAATAAAATAGACGCTTTAACAAGTGACAGGGATGCTGCTGCCCTATA
Organism: Bufo bufo; assembly: GCF_905171765.1. NCBI lineage: Eukaryota > Metazoa > Chordata > Amphibia > Anura > Bufonidae > Bufo > Bufo bufo. The sequence goes on along the minus strand of NC_053389.1, from coordinate 769,675,163 downwards.
GTTTCTATCCTATAATACATTACCTTGCTCAGCACATTTTCGGCAATGTTCTGGAGACTCTGTATGTGTTCTGGTTCCATACGTGTAATGTAACACGCGTGTCCAGGGCGTGGGCGAGTGCAGATCAGCAGCTGGAAGTACAGACAGGGTTTATAACATCTGCCTCATTCTCAGCAGTCATTAGAAAGGCAATGGATCACATTTAGGCAGGGAGAGAAGCTCTTAGTCCCCAGTGCAAAAGCTTTACCTGGAGCCACCACTAGGGGACAGGTCACACTTTTGTGTCCCATCATATCTGCCTATACCCAGCGCTACCCTTGTTCCCCTCTGCTCTTTCTTCTTTCTGGTCCAGCGATGATATGTGACCTAAGTGATAATGACACGTTAGCACCACAGCCTGTGATTGGCTGCAGCAGTTCCATCTCATCTATGGGGTAGGATGGATAGGGACTGGTGGCAGACCAGGGAAGTGCTGGAAAACTTATTTTATTATTTTATGGACAACCTCTTTAACCACTAAACAACCCTAGACCTGCGGGGATATTCGATTTTAACCCATAACTTCTTCTATTGATATTTTTATAACTATTAATAATAGGTACCAATAGTAACCCCTTCATCTCCCTAGACCACTACAGATACTAGGTATTCAATGCTAAGACCTCTAGGGATATTACTATACTATATACTATACATATACTACATAGTATGTATACTATACTATGACTAACCCCTTAACCACCTTATGTACCATGGATGCCAACACACTTGGAGACCCTCCTTTTAAAGAGAACCTGTCACCTTTCCTGACATGTCTGTTTTAGTAACTACTTGCATCCCCCGTGTAGTAACAACTCTGGAGCCTCTTTTGTTAGGACTCTATGATGTGTTATTCCTGTATTATTCCTGCTAGAAGGGTAGCGCCGCACGGTCAGGTTTCCTGATGCAATTCTGGAAGCCAAAACCAAGAGGAGAAGTTGTATCTGTCTTTTATACTTTCTCTCTTTTTATGATCCACTCCCGATTAATGGCTTCCAAAATGGCATTGAGAAACCTGACCTTGAAGATATAAAAGACTTGCCAGCAGTTTGCAATAAAGGTCTAGATGGGTGTCACCAGTTGGGGGTGTGTCCCTGCACGATTTGAAACTGGCAGCGCTGATTGGATAGTGTCAGGCTGTGCAGGGACACACCCCTAACTGGTAACACCCAACTGCACCTTCATTGCAGATTGTTGGCAATTCATTCATAAACTTCTAGTCGGAATAACAGGGGAATGGCACTACATGGAGTCATAAAAATAGATGCTTCAGGATTGTTATGACATGGGGAATGGAGGTAGTTAGTAAACCAGACATGTCAGGAGAGGCGACAGCTCCTTTATAAAAATCCTGCATTTTTCTCATATTCTTTTGCCTTATATAAAAGTGGACCCCCGGAGTTGGCGTTCACTTGTGACTGCACCCTCAGTAGTGATCACAGTACCTTGCTGTAGTCGTACACAACACTAGCCGAAGTGTTGATGCCAGTGTCTAGGTGAAAGGTTGCCACGCCACTACTTCTTAGCTTGGCATCCGTTCCGTCATGCAGAGACATCTGGAAAATCTAAGGGGACAGAGATACAGCAGTGAAGATGATTGTGCGCGTGTATACCCCAAGAAAGGGCAGTGCGGAGAAGAGATACCGTAAATGGCTTACCCCTAGCGGCCGGGACATATACACGTATTGAAGGGTAGTCCGATGAAGAACACCCTGCTTTCAGGGAGTAAAGAGGGGGTCCCCTATTCTGCACCCTCATCCCTTAGCCAGAGAGACAGCAGCTACAAAGAGTGGGGCACATTTACTAAGGGCTTTGCAACTTTTTTAGGATAACAAAAGGTCACAAGTCCCTTTTTTAATGGCTCTGTAACAATATTTAGTCGCACGGACAATTGGGAGTGGTGGGGGCATGTCAGGGACAGAACTCTGAATCGGGGAAATGTACTAATTGTACGCCTGGATACAAGCATAAATGTAGTTGAAAACCTATTTTTTTCATGACACGCTTAATTCATAGATGCGCCTAATTCATGACGAGGCGCACGCCTCATCCTAAATGAGCCGTCTACCTCAGTTGCGCAGCAAGAAAGTGGCACGATATTTCATGTAATGTATGTCAATGGTTTCGTAATTGAACAAGGTCACAGGGGTCAGAGGTCACACAACTTTCACCCCATTGACTTTAGTGGAATCGACACATGACCCACCTACGTCTTGGTTCTAAAATAATCGCACGACAGCAAATTGCGGACAAGTCGCACATATTTTTGGGTTGTGTGACTTTTCTGCTTCTGGCTCTCGCGCGACACATCTTACCGTGTAGCCAAACCCTAAGGGGCCGTTCACACAACGTTTTTTTTTTTGCTGAATTTTGGAGCAGACAGCCACAGCAAAACCTCCACCACCAAAATCCTACCGGCAGTCGCGTTCTTTCTGCCTCCCATTCATTTGAAAGAGCGTGGAGCAGCGGAATGAATGAGAAGTGGACACAAGAAAGAAACCACGCGGCCACTGGCGAAGTTCCAGCGTGGGTGTCCGTGCCAAAATTCCACGGCAAAAGATGCTGTGTGAACATACCCTAGGGCCCCTTTCACACGAGCGAGTTTTCCACGCGGGTGCGATGCGTGATGTGAACGCATAGCACCCGCACTGAATCCTGACCCATTCATTTCAATGAGTCTGTGTACATGAGCGTTGTTTTTCACGCATCACTTGTGCGTTGCGTGAGAATCGCAGCATGTTCTATATTCAGCATTTTTCACGCAGCCCTGGCCCCATAGAAGTGAATGGGGCTTCAGTGAAAAACGCATTCGCAGATGTTGTTTGTAAACATTCAGTTTTTTTTTTCACGCACGTGAAAAACGCCACGCAGAAAAAACTGAAACACTGAACGCAAATGCAGACAAAACTGACTGAACCTGCTGGCGTAAGGCCTCTTTCACACGAGCGAGTTTTCCGTGCGGGTGCAATGTATGACGTGAACGCATAGCACCAGCACTGAATCCGGACCCATTCATTTCAATGGTTCTGTGTACATGAGCGTTGTTTTTCACGCATCAGTTCTGCGTTGCGTGAGAATCGCAGCATGTTCTATATTCAGCATTTTTCACGCAGCCCTGGCCCCATAGAAGTGAATGGGGCTGCGTGAGTAACGCATCGCATCTGGAAGCAAGTGCGGGTGCGATGCGTTTTTCACTGATGGTTGCTAGGAGATGTTGTTTGTAAACCTTCAGTTTTTTATCACGCGTGTGAAAAATGCATCAAAACGCATTGCACCCGCGCGGAAAAAACGGAACAACTGAACGCAATCGCAGACAAAACTGACTGAACTTGCTTGCAAAATAGTGCAAGTTTCACTGAACGCATCCGGACCTAATCCGGCACGCTCGTGTGAAAGGGGCCTAATGGTGCGAGTTTCACTGAAGGAATCGTGAACGTATCCTGATCCAATCCGTATCGTTCGTGTGAAAGAGGCCTAAGGCCTCTTTCACACGGGCGTTGCGGGAAAATGTGCGGGTGCGTTACGGGAACACCCGCGATTTTTCCGCACGAGTGCAAAACATTGTAATGCGTTTTGCACTCGCGTGAAAAAGATCGCGCTTGTTTGGTACCCAAACCCGAACTTCTTCACAGAAGTTCGGGCTTGGGATCGGTGTTGTGTAGATTGTATTATTTTCCCTTATAACATGGTTATAAGGGAAAATAATAGCATTCTGAATACAGAATGCATAGTACAATAGGGCTGGAGGGGTTAAAAAATAAAATAAAAAAATTTAACTCACCTTAGTCCACTTGATCGCGTAGCCCGGCATCTCCTTCTGGATTCATCTGATCTCTGTGCAGCAACAGGACCTTTGATGACGTCACTCCAGTCATCACATGGTACGTCACATGATCTTTTACCATGGTGATGGATCATGTGATGACCGGAATGACGTCACCAAAGGTCCTGTTGCTGCACAGAGATCAGATGAAGCTAGAAGGAGATGCCGGGCTACGCGATCAAGTGGACTAAGGTGAGTTAAATTATTATCTATTTATTTTTAACCCCTCCAGCGATGTTTTACTATGCATTCTGTATTCAGAATGCTATTATTTTCCCTTATAACCATGTTACAAGGGAAAATAATAATGATCGGGTCTCCATCCCGATCGTCTCCTAGCAACCGTGCGTGAAAATCGCACCGCATCCGCACTTGCTTGCGGATGCTTGCGATTTTCACGCAACCCCAATTATTTCTATGGGGCCTGCGTTACGTGAAAAACGCACAAAGAGGAGCATGCTGCGATTTTCACGCAACGCACAAGTGATGCGTGAAAATCACCGCTCGTGTGCACAGCCCCATAGAAATGAATGGGTCAGGATTCAGTGCGGGTGCAATGCGTTCACCTCCCGCATCGCATCCGCGCGGAATACTCGCTCGTGTGAAAGGGGCCTAAGGATGGCTCCAAGCGGTGCAGATTTATGTGCAGAAAATTGGCATGAAACCTGCACATAAATCCGCACTATTTATTGCGTTTTTGTGCAGTTTTTGGTGCGGATTTGATGCCGATTTTCTGCAGATCTCACCATTTTATTGAAATGGGTAAAAGACGCACACACAAAAAAAGAAAACCTACAACAACAATTGACCGGCTACAGATTTCAAAATCACAAAAAAGGCAAAGTGTCCACGAGATCTCTCTTATGGACAGTACTGTATTACCGGCGTAATCCGAAGCGTGTGCAGGAACCTAGTTCACGACTAATTCTTAAAAAATCAGCGCAGGATCCGCATGTTTTTTTTTTAACCAATGGGTTCACTTCTTTACAAAGCTGAATTTTCAGCTTGATGTTTTTGAAGCAGATCTGTGTCAAAAAAGCATAGAAAATGCACAAAAACACAGAAACTTTCATGGAGCTGTTTTTTTTTCAGCTTGGGAGATTCAGCGCCAATTCTGCCCCAAGGCAGGACGCGCTGCTTCTCTTTTCCACACTTCTTTTTTTACAAGTAAAAAAAAAAAAGCACGCGCTGCTTCCCATTGAAATGAAAGGAAGGCTGTTTTGAGGTGTTTTTGGAGCTGATTTTTAGGCAGAAACTCTCCAAAATCGGTGCCTAAAAACTCAGTGTGAACTGGCCCTTAGGCCTCACGCACACAACCGTTGTTGGCCGGTGCCTATATTGCAGCCCGCAAACCGCAGCTCCGCAATATAAGGACACTGACCGTTCACTTGAATGGGTCCGCAATCCGGAAAGGTTTTCAAAAAAGTAGGATGCAGATCACTTGAATGGGGTCCGTGTCTGCATGAGGGCGGCCACGTGGTCCGTGCCCATGCATTGCAGACCGCAATTTGAGATCTGCAGCACGGGCACAGGCCAACAACGGCCGTGTGCATGAGGTCTTAGGATAGGCTCACCAGAGTTTTTTTGGAGGAGGTTTTTTTTTAAGGCAGATTTTCCTGCGGGTTTTTCAGCCAATTCTGCCCCAAGGCAGGACGCGCTGCTTCTCTTTTCCACACTTCTTTTTTTACAAGTAAAAAAAAAAAAGCACGCGCTGCTTCCCATTGAAATGAAAGGAAGGCTGTTTTGAGGTGTTTTTGGAGCTGATTTTTAGGCAGAAACTCTCCAAAATCGGTGCCTAAAAACTCAGTGTGAACTGGCCCTTAGGCCTCACGCACACAACCGTTGTTGGCCGGTGCCTATATTGCAGCCCGCAAACCGCAGCTCCGCAATATAAGGACACTGACCGTTCACTTGAATGGGTCCGCAATCCGGAAAGGTTTTCAAAAAAGTAGGATGCAGATCACTTGAATGGGGTCCGTGTCTGCATGAGGGCGGCCACGTGGTCCGTGCCCATGCATTGCAGACCGCAATTTGAGATCTGCAGCACGGGCACAGGCCAACAACGGCCGTGTGCATGAGGTCTTAGGATAGGCTCACCAGAGTTTTTTTGGAGGAGGTTTTTTTTTAAGGCAGATTTTCCTGCGGGTTTTTCAGCCAAAGCAAAGAAGTGGATTTTAAAGGGATTGGAAATATAAAGGAAGGATTTCTCCTTCCTGCTGGATCTACCTCCGGCTTTGGCTGAAAAACCTGCCTCAAAACCTTCTTTAAAAACCTCTGCGTGAACCCACCCTATAGGATTATTTTGGGGGGGGGGGGGAAGAGTAGATTTATCCAGCGGAGGGTAATTCGGTAGTGGACACATCAGGTACGTGCTCAGGTGAGTAGATTAGATACAGATCAGGAGCGGCAGATACCACTACTATATACTACAGCCCTGACTGATTACACTGTATTGCAGATCATTCATTAAGAGTCATTAAGCCATAATGTTACTACCGTGATACCAGAGCTTAGTCCTTTGTATCAGACTAATAACTATTAGAAAATGCTTACAGTATATACTTAATATGTAATTTGGCGGAGTGTGCTGTGTACTGCATCATCTGAATTAACAAAAATTACCCCATCGGCTCTGCTACATCTCTACACGTAGTAACCAGATGTTATATGCAAGCGGTGGGTGGTACTGGATAACTGCTCATTTATACAACCTGCCCCATGGGCTACTGGGCCGTACACAAAATGATCCAAATTTCTGACGCATTTACTTTTCCAGTAGTGGAGATCTGACAACTGACAACAACCCTGCGGATGAACGACAAAAATACATGTATAAATGGAATCAAGACTTTCATTGTGTTACACCATGCATTTACTTCCTACCGTCTCTGTGTGTTTCTGGCTCATATGCACACTCATCAAGAGGACGGCAATGAGAACCACAACCAGGACTACCACAACCAGCACCACACACAGGAGCTTCTTAACACCACCAAGACATGGGATACGGGGCATGGGAAGCAGCTCTGAGTATACCTGGGAGAAAGAGAGGACAATGTGAGCTAAACTGAGCATTCTAAACCACGATATAAGCAGATTATTATATACAATAAACTAAACGGAGCATTCTAACTCCTCATACAGTATTAGAAGATGTATATCTTCTAATACTGTATGAGGAGTTTGAATGCTCCGTTTAGTTTATTGTATATAATAATCTACTTATATCGTGGTTTAGAATGCTCATTTTAGCACCCGCACAAGTATATCCACTGTGAGCTAAAATGAGCTTTCTAAATTATGACATTAGGATATTATTATGCATCATAAATTTAACTGAGCATTCTAGACCATATTAGTAGATTAGTATACACTATACTGACCATTCTAACTCGTCATATTAGCAGATTTTTATCCACTGGGGGCTAAAATGAGCATTCTAAACCATGATATTAAATTCTTCACCTATGACATAAATGAGCATTCTAAACCATGATATTAAATTCTTCACCTATGACATAAATGAGCATTCTAAACCATGATATTAGATTCTCCACCTATGACATAAATAATCATAATGGCAGCAGATTATTATCCATTATGAGTTAAATAAGCATTCTAAGACATGACGTTACTAGATTATTCTCCATTAAAAAATAAAGTGAGCATTCTAACTCATCCTACTAGATTATCCACCTATGAGATAGAATGAGCATTCTAAATCATGATGATAGAAAATTATTATTTACTATGAGCTAAAATGAACATTCTAGAGTCTTGACCATAATATTAGTAGAATATTATACACTATACTGGATGTTTGATTTTTAACCTCTGAAATAAAGTACCGTTGCACCGTCTGTGTATTGAGCTGGATTACCTTTCTTTCTACGGCATTCAAGTGAATGGGTCCGCATCTGTGATGCGGAATGCACACAGAACGGTGTCCGTTTATTGCGGATCTGCATATGCGGTCCGCAATATGGCAACGGAACCCATACGTTCGTGTGAACAAGCCCTAGGGGCTTGCTCACACGACCGTCGTTGCCGTATTGCGGCCCGCATACGGCGGGTCCGCAATACACGGGGCACTGGCCATGTGCATTCCGCATCATAAATGCAGACCCATTCACTTGAAGGGTTCCGCAAAACCGGAGATGCGTTGCGGAATGGAAACATGGAACGGAACCCTACGGAAGCACTACGGAGTGCTTTCGTGGGTTCCGTTCCGTGCCTCCACACTGAAAAAAAATAGAACTTGCTTTATCTTTTTGCGGAACAGACAGATCGCGGACCCCATTCAAGTGAATGGAATCGCGATCTGCATGCGGCAGCCCCACGGTCGGTGCCCGTGCATTGCGGACCGCAATATGCGGTCCACAGCACAGGCACGGAGGGGCCACGGTCGTGTAAACAAGCCCTAACTGATATCATTTTAGGGGTTTTTCTCCACTGTACTATAAGATTGGCAGTTCATGGTCTGAGCCATATCATACCCCTAGATGCTACACTCCTAATCCAAGCATGGAATAGTGCTTGAGGTCTCAGGGTCACTCACCGGTGGGGTGTCCATCAGCACAGTCTTGCTCTGCTCCATGGCTGGCTGTTCTCTGTTATCCGCAGGCTGTGTGCTTGGAGTCTTCACTCAGTATATATCCCTGGACCTACAGCAGCGTCATCGCTGTGGAGTGCTCCTTAGCCTTCTTTTAGAGTGTTTACTTCTACAGAGAAATATTTAAGGACAGACATACTTCTAACATTTCAAGAGGTTTCACTAAAACATGTTCTGCCCGATACACTTGGGAATTGGTTATCTTTCCTCATTTCTTAACCCTTTATTTAAAACTATGGGGTCATTTAGCAAACTGATGTAAAGTAGACATATTGTATAGAGACATCCACTGAGCACTACATATCGTATAGAGACATCCACTGAGCTCTACATATTGTATAGAGACATCCACTGAGCTCTACATATTGTATAGAGACATCCACTGAGCACTACATATTGTATAGAGACATCCATTGAGCTCTACAAATTGTATGGAGACATCCACTGAGAACTACATATTGTATAGAGACATCCACTGAGCTCTACATATCGTATAGAGACATCCACTGAGCTCTACATATCGTATAGAGACATCCACTCAGCTCTACATATTGTATAGAGACATCCACTGAGCTCTACAAATTGTATAGAGACATCCACTGAGCACTACATATTGTATAGAGACATCCACTGAGCACTACATATCGTATAGAGACATCCACTGAGCTCTACATATTGTATAGAGACATCCACTGAGCTCTACATATTGTATAGAGACATCCAATGAGCACTACATATCGTATAGAGACATCCACTGAGCTCTACATATCGTATAGAGACATCCACTCAGCTCTACATATTGTATAGAGACATCCACTGAGCTCTACATATCGTATAGAGACATCCACTGAGCTCTACATATTGTATAGAGACATCCACTGAGCACTACATATTGTATAGAGACATCCAATGAGCACTACATATCGTATAGAGACATCCACTGAGCTCTACATATCGTATAGAGACATCCACTCAGCTCTACATATTGTATAGAGACATCCACTGAGCTCTACATATCGTATAGAGACATCCACTGAGCTCTACATATTGTATAGAGACATCCACTGAGCTCTACATATTGTATAGAGACATCCAATGAGCACTACATATCGTATAGACATCCACTGAGCACTACATATCGTATAGAGACATCCAATGAGCACTACATATTGTATAGAGACATCCACTGAGCTCTACATATCGTATAGAGACATCCACTGAGCACTACATATTGTATAGAGACATCCACTGAGCTCTACATATTGTATAGAGACATCCAATGAGCTCTACATATCGTATAGAGACATCCACTGAGCACTACAAATCGTATGGAGACATCCACTGAGCTCTACATATTGTATAGAGACATCCAATGAGCACTACATATTGTATAGAGACATCCACTGAGCACTACATATCGTATAGAGACATCCACTGAGCACTACATATCGTATAGAGACATCCAATGAGCACTACATATTGTATAGAGACATCCACTGAGCACTACATATTGTATAGAGACATCCACTGAGCTCTACATATCGTATAGAGACATCCACTGAGCACTACAAATCGTATGGAGACATCCACTGAGCTCTACATATTGTATAGAGACATCCAATGAGCACTACATATCGTATAGAGACATCCACTGAGCTCTACATATTGTATAGAGACATCCAATGAGCACTACATATCGTATAGAGACATCCACTGAGCACTACATATCGTATAGAGACATCCAATGAGCACTACATATTGTATAGAGACATCCACTGAGCTCTACATATCGTATAGAGACATCCACTGAGCACTACAAATCGTATGGAGACATCCACTGAGCTCTACATATTGTATAGAGACATCCACTGAGCACTACATATCGTATAGAGACATCCAATGAGCACTACATATTGTATAGAGACATCCACTGAGCTCTACATATCGCATAGAGACATCCACTGAGCACTACTACATATCGTATAGAGACATCCACTGAGCACTACATATTGTATAGAGACATCCACTGAGCTCTACATATCATATAGAGACATCCACTGAGCTCTACATATTGTATGGAGACATCCTGTGAGCTCTACATATTGTATAGAGACATCCACTGAGCTCTACATATCGTAGAGAGACATCCACTGAGCTCTACAAATTGTATAGAGACATCCACTGAGCTCTACATATCGTAGAGAGACATCCACTGAGCACTACATATTGTATAGAGACATCCACTGAGCACTACATATTGTAAAGAGACATCGCTTTTTTTACATCCCTTGACCATAGGGGTCACATCTGGGCCCCCCACTGGGGCTCCATAAGGTGCAGGAAGATCATGTTCAGCACAAGTAGATTATTCTATGTCCTGGGCAATGGACTTTCTCGGTCAGACCATTGTACTGGCCGGTATTATCAGACCAGATACTGTAACAAGAGCTACTCAACCAGTAATAGTAAGCGCACCAGTGGGTGACTACACCCCAACTAGCAGGCGCGTCCTGCCGCCCAGTTCAGGCCTATGGCTGTCTTGGCCCCAGAGTTCATGGCAGGACTTGGCTTGCATGTCCACATTCGGTGGAGAGCAGCCTGTTGCCTAAGCCTCCTCTAAAGTGTCAAACACTTTCCAGCCATGCTCTCCACTTACACAACGAACACAAGTGCTACACAAACAACACACAAGTGCAGAGCAAACACACAACGAGACCTGAGAGATGTTTACTGACTTCTAGGACCACTCTTCAGGGAGACAATCCCTCCTCACCCAATTCTTGTCTACGTCTTCTTCCCCTGGTGTACCCCAGGATACTGAAAGCATCACTCATAATACTGACAACACTAAACATATAGTACTGATATATGGAGTCAAAGCTCATAGTAATCTAATATGGCTTGACTTCTATTGTAACACCCATGGACTTCAATGGAGAGACCAATGTACATATGCAGCCAGTGTTCTCCGGGGCCCCCAATTATGAGATGTATAATATATATTTTCCAGGAGTACACAACGATGACCTATCCTTAGTGTGTGATCGGCAGGGGTAGACTAATCAGAAGAAGTGAGTAGGGCTGAGCTGAAGTACAGGGCCCAAACTGATGTAGAAACGTCCCACTGCATACCTCTCAACCGTCCAGGATCCGATGGGACAGTCCTTGATTTCGGCGGGTGTTCCCCTGTCCCAGGATAGTTGTGGCATGTCCTGTTCAACTTTATTTTTATGTCCTGAGGACGCAAATACAGTTGAATGCAATGGTGAAGAAGGAAGCAGTCAGTTCCCTGCTCCATCATTCTCCATCCTGTGCTCTTCCCAGCAGTAGATGCAGTGATGTCATCACACCTGCTGAGCTGAGCGGGAGAGAGCACCAGTTTGAAATCATTCTCAAGCCTGTACTCACTGCTGCTCAGATCAGCAGGAGCGATGACATCACTGCATCAGGCCTGCTGGGGAGAGCATGATGTGAGTTGTTCATCGGGGGAACGGGGCTAGATGAGTATTACTTTTTTATTTTATTAACACTACACTACAGGGGCAACACTATTGTAAGAGGGGCAACATTACTGTAAGGGGGCACAAAAGGAGCAGAACTACTGGAAGGGGGGCACTAAGTGGACATAACTACTGTGTGGGGGTACCAAGAGGCCATAACTACTATGATGGGCAATAGGGGAGCAGTCTACTGTGAAAGGGGCACTAAGAAGTCATAACCATTGTATGATGTTGAGGTGATCATGCGGGTCTGACCCCACCGATTCTAAGGACGCATCAGCATTATGTATAAGATGGGTGTACATTTTTGCTTTTTCAGGGCAATCACTGGGTAGGATGGCTGGAAAGGTGTATGCTAAAGTCCTGGAAGGGGTGTATATCCCACCCAGCTTCCTCAACTGGGTGAGGTAAATAAAATCCAGAAGGTTAAAATGGTCTCAGCAATGTGTAGGTTGCTGAGACATTTTTGTTAAGTTTATGGGCTGGATTTTATTGGACTGGGAGAAGGTAGGATTGGCTGAGGGACCTCCCCAGTCCACCCCATTCCAGGGCAGGTTTTTCCCTAGCCTGAGGGATCCCCAGGTGAAGACAGCTGGGATCGTTAAGGGGAAATAAAACACAGTCCAGGCTGTCAGTCTGAGGAGAGTGATGCCTGGAGAAAGTCTGGGAAGATGGCTGCCCTGCTGGCTAGAGAAGACTGTATTAAAGATGTGAATTGCGTTCAATAGGTGAGCCAGGGATATCTGTTGTGTATTAAGTAGAGCCCGGACGGGCAGGTGTTTATTTTGTTTGGTTTATGTTTTGTGGTGCTGGACCTTCACCTTACCCAGTGAATTATAACTGGGTTTGCCTGTATTGCCGGAGTGTTATAAAAACAAAATAAAGCAACGCATGGACTTTAACCCTGTAGTCTGCAAGATAATCTGTCATCGCCGCCCTGCATGAGAGTGTAACCCCTTACAATATATATATATATATATATATACAGTTGCAAGAAAAAGTATGTGAACCCTTTGGAATTATATGGATTGCTGCACAATTTGGTCATAAAATGTGATCTGATCTTCATCTAAGTCACAACAATAGACAATCACAGTCTGCTTAAACTAATAACACACAAAGAATTAAATGTTACTATGTTTTTATTGAACACACCATGTAAACATTCACAGTGCAGGTGGAAAAAGTCTGTGAACCCCTAGACTAATGACATCTCCAAGAGCTACTTAGAGTGAGGTGTCACCCAACTGGAGTCCAATCAATGAGATCAGATTGGAGGTGTTGGTTACAGCTGCCCTGCCCTATAAAAAACACACACCAGTTCTGGGTTTGCTTTTCACAAGAAGCATTGATGTGAATGATGCCTTACACAAAAGAGCTCTCAGGAGACCTACGATTAAGAATTGTTGACTTGCATAAAGCTGGAAAGGGTTATAAAAGTATCTCCGAAAGCCTTGCTGTTCATCTGTCACGGCGGACGTGCACAGTTTAACAGATAACACACCAACCAGGCTCTGGACGAGAGACAGGGGAAGGGTCAACTCCTAGTTTAACCCTGACCTCTTTCCCTGAAATGCTCAGCCCACAGACAAACCTTGAAGGTAGATTTGCTGTGTCCTCCAGCCTATACTAACAGAACCCTGAACTCCCTGAGATGGTGAAGTGGGGAGAAAGGAGCAGCCTGCTCGCACAGAACCTGAATGGGATAGATGACATAAACAACCAAACAAGAAAAGACACTTATCTGCAGAGAGCAGGAACAAACCGCCAACCTTCCCTCCAAACTTCCCAGACCATAATGAACAGTATAATCCGCTCAGAGCACTTAGCTGGAGACCATTTAAACTAATGACTCCACCCAGTGCACCTGATGCGAGGCGGATCCAGCACAGCATCAAAACAAATACTAGACTCGTGCTGCAATCCTGGCTGACCTCCGGACATCGTCAGAGTGGGGCATGACAGTACCCCCCCTTCTACGGGTGACCTCTGGACACCCTGGACCAACCTTATCCGGATGGGACCTATGAAAGGCCCTCACCAGACGGCTGGCGTTGACATCTGACGCCGGAACCCACATCCTCTCCTCAGGACCGTATCCCCTCCAGTGAACCAGGTACTGGAGGGAACCCCGCAGAACTCTCGAGTCGAGAATCCTGGAGATCTCGAACTCCAAGTTTCCCTCGACTAGAACAGGAGGAGGAGGCAATGGCGATGGTACCACCGGTTTAACATATTTTTTGGGTAAAGACTTGTGGAAGACATCGTGGATCCTCCAAGTCTGCGGCAGATCAAGTCGAAATGCCACAGGATTGATCACAGCAGAAATCTTATACGGACCAACAAATCTTGAACCCAGTTTCCAAGATGGCACTCTCAACTTGATATTCCTAGTGGACAACCACACCAAATCACCCACACACAGGTCCGGACCAGTCACACGTCTCCTGTCAGCCATTCGTTTATACCTCTCACCCATCCTCTCCAAATTCCCTTGAATCCCCCGCCAGATAGAGTATAAGGCAGAAGAGAATCTCTCCTCCTCTGGCATCCCGGAGAAACCAGACCCAGAAAAGGTACCAAACTGAGGATGGAAACCGTATGCGCCAAAAAATGGCGACTTACCTGTGGACTCCTGCCTACGGTTATTCAATGCAAATTCTGCTAAGGGCAAGAATGAGGACCAGTCCTTCTGATTCTCAGCCACAAAGCACCTCAAGTAGGTCTCCAGGTTTTGATTGGTACGCTCCGTCTGACCATTCGACTGTGGATGAAAAGCCGACGAGAAAGAAAGTTGAATGCCAAGTCGAGAGCAGAACGCCCTCCAAAACCTGGAGACAAACTGCGTGCCCCTATCAGAGACAACATCCGAAGGAATACCGTGCAATTTAACAATATTATCCACAAAAATCTGCGCAAGAGTCTTAGCGTTAGGCAGACTTGTTAGTGGTATAAAGTGAGCCATTTTACTGAAACGATCGACTACCACCAAAATCACTGTTCTCCCGGAGGAACTCGGTAGGTCCGTAATAAAGTCCATGGACAAATGTGTCCAAGGACGAGATGGAATAGACAATGGAAGAAGTGAACCAGGCGGTCGAGTATGAGCAACCTTAGACCGAGCGCAGGTTTCACAAGCTGTCACGTAATTCTCAATACTCTTACGCAAACCTGGCCACCAGAACCTCCGGGACACCAGATCACAGGTGGACTTACCACCAGGATGTCCAGCGAGAACAGTATCGAGATGTTCCTTGAACACATTGTATCGTAGGCCCTCAGGAACAAACAACCTCCCTGGGGGACACGAACCAGGAGCCCCCTCCTGAGCTCCCAACACCTCCATCTCCAATTCAGGGTACAGAGCGGAGACCACCACTCCATCCGCCAAAATCGGCGCTGGATCTTCTGAATCACCTCCCCCAGGGAAGCTGCGAGACAAGGCATCTGCCTTGACGTTCTTGACCCCTGGGCGAAAGGTAACCACGAAATTGAACCTGGTAAAAAACAATGACCATCTGGCCTGTCTAGGGTTCAGACGCTTGGCAGATTGCAGTTAAGCCAAATTCTTATGGTCTGTATACACAGTAACGGGGTGAGAAGCCCCCTCTAGCCAGTGACGCCATTCTTCAAAGGCCAACTTGATCGCCAACAACTCCCTATCTCCAACATCATAATTCCTCTCGGCGACCGAGAGCTTCCTGGAGAAGAAGGCACACGGGACCCACTTGCCAGGAGAAGGACCCTGCCAAAGCACTGCCCCAACCCCCACCTCTGATGCATCAACCTCGACCACGAATGGCTGAGATACATCCAGCTGCACCAGAATGGGAGCAGACGCAAAACGCTCCTTTATAGCCGAAAAGGCCTGCAATGCCTCATCCGACCAGACAGAGACATCAGCGCCCTTCTTGGTCATATCAGTAAGAGGTTTGACTAGCGTGGAATAATTCAAAATAAATTTTCTATAATAATTCGTAAACCCCAAAAATCACATCAAAGCTTTCTGATTCTCCAGTCGGTCCCACTCCAGAACCGCCCGGACCTTTTCCGGGTCCATACGAAAACCAGAATCAGAAAGCATGTATCCCAAAAATGGAAGCTCTTGCACCGCAAACAAACATTTCTCCAATTCGGCGTATAAATTATTCTCCCGAAGGATCGTCAAAACCTGTCTCACATGATCCTGATGGGTCTTCAGATCAGGAGAATAAATTAAAATGTCATCTAAGTAGACTACTACGAACCTCCCCACCAAATGATGAAAAATATCATTGACGAATCGCTGAAATACCGCTGGTGCATTCGTCAACCCAAAAGGCATTACCAGGTTCTCAAAATGACCCTCGTGCGTATTGAAGGCCGTTTTCCACTCATCCCCCTCCTTGATCCTGATCAGATTGTATGCTCCTCTCAAATCTAACTTGGAGAACACCTTGGCTCCAACAATCTGATCAAAAAGATCAGAGATCAAAGGCAGGGGATATGGATCCCGGACTGTAATACGATTCAGCTCCCGGAAATCCAAACACGGTCTCAGTGATCCATCTTTCTTCTTCACGAAGAACAAACCTACAGCCACTGGAGACTTAGATGGTCTAATATGACCCTTTGCCAAACTCTCGGCGACATACTTTCGCATGACCTCTCTCTCGGGTTGAGAGAGATTGTAGAGCCGAGACTTAGGCAACTTAGCCCCCGGAATGAGATTCACAGGACAATCATAGTAACAATGAGGGGGCAATTCCTGAGCACCACCCTCGCAAAACACGTCCGAAAAATTTGAGAGATACTGAGGCAAGGCCGTAACGGACACTTCAGAAATAGATGTGACAAGACAATTATCCGAACAAAACTTGCTCCAACCAATGATTTGTCTCGCCTGCCAGTCTATAATTGGGTTATGCTTAGACAACCATGGCAACCCCAAAACTATTGGAGCTGGCAAATCCTTCATAACGAAACAGGAAATAATCTCAGCATGTGAATCACCCACCCTTAAATGAATATCATGAACAACGCGAGTAAGGCTCCTTGAGAAAGAGGGGAAGAATCAATGGCAAAAACACGAATCTCGTTCTCTAACGTGCAAATACTTAGTCCCAAACCCTCAAGAAACAGAAAGTCAATTAAATTTACCCCAGCACCACAATCAAGAAAAACATCAACAAACACATTTCTAGACTCTAGCGCCACCATAGCTGAAAGGAGAAAACGGGAACTGCAGGGAACTTGCATACCAGTCTGCTCTACCACACCATTCAAACTACCAAGTGTGAGGGAGTTTTTTTTTTTTTTTCTTTTTCTTTTTTCTTTATCACTTTCCCCTGTGGTTCAACATACAGACAAGAAAAAACTAAATGACCCCTCTTTCCACAATAGAAACATAAATTGTGCGCTTTACGAAAGTCTCTACTATCCGAATGGAAAGATATCTGACCTAACTGCATGGGTTCCTCCCCTACCCCAGAATAACAAGCAATATCACCCTGGGCAGCTGGTGAAACAAAACCACACGCGGGAGGAATCCCCTGCACATACACCTCTCTCTGATACGTCTATCCAAACGTATCGCCAAAGACATTGCGTTTTCCAAAGTATCTGGGTATTCATGAAAAGCCAGAGCATCCTTCAACCTTTCAGATAACCCCTGACAAAACTGGCTACGTAACGCGGGGTCGTTCCACCCCGACTCAGTAGCCCACCTCCTAAACTCTGTGCAGTAAACCTCAGCAGTATGTTTACCCTGTAGTAAGTTATGTAATTTTGACTCTGCCATCGAAACTCGATCTGGGTCATCGTAAATCAATCCCAGGGCTTTAAAAAATTCCTCCACCGACCGGAGAGCCAGAGAACCGGGCGGCAGGGAAAAAGCCCAGGATTGCGCGTCCCCTTTCAGCAAAGACATGACGATGCCCACCCTCTGATCCTCATTACCTGATGAAAATGGGCACAATCGAAAGTACAACCTACATGATTCCTTGAAACGGAAAAAATCATCAGTACCCCCTGCAAATTTCTCCGGAAGGGCGACTTTAGGCTCCCCAACAATTTGACCTGTACCTGAAGCCAACACCCTCTGACACTGTGTGACCGTACTACGTAGATCTGCAACCTCCAGGGACAAACCCTGCATGCGGTCAACCAGTGCATCAATTGACGCCATCACATAAACACTGAGAAATGGCGGTCACAGTATGGCGGATTATAATGTCACGGCGGACGTGCACAGTTTAACAGATAACACACCAACCAGGCTCTGGACAAGAGACAGGGGAAGGGTCACCTCCTAGTTTATCCCTGACCTCTTTCCCTGCAATGCTCAGCCCACAGACAAACCTTGAAGGTAGATTTGCTGTGTCCTCCAGCCTATACTAACAGAACCCTGAACTCCCTGAGAGGGTGAAGTGGGGAGAAAGGAGCAGCCTGCTTGCACAGAACCTGGATGGGATAGATGACATAAACAACCCAACAAGAAAAGACACTTATCTGCAGAGAGCAGGAACAAACCGCCAACCTTCCCTCCAAACTTCCCAGACCATAATAAACAGTAGAATCCGCTCAGAGCACTTAGCTGGAGACCATTTAAACTAATGACTCCACCCAGTGCACCTGATGCGAGGCGGATCCAGCACAGCATCAAAACAAATACTAGACTCGTGCTGCAATCCTGGCTGACCTCCGCACATCGTCAGAGTGGGGCATGACATCATCAGTCCACGGTAAGACAAATTGTCTATAAATGGAGAAAGTTCAGCAGTGCGGCTACTCTCCCTAGGAGTGGCCGTCCTGTAAAGATGACTTCAAGAGCACAGTGCAGACTGCTCAATGAGGTGAAGAAGAATCCTAGAGTGTCAGCTAAAGACTTACAAAAGTCTCTGGCATATGCTAGCATCCCTGTTAGCGAATCTACGATACGTAAAACACTAAACAAGAATGGATGTCATGGGAGGATACCACAGAGGAAGCCACTGCTGTAAAAAAAAAAATTGCTGCACGTTTACAGTTTGCACAAGAGCACCTGGATGTTCCACAGCAGTACTGGCAAAATATTCTGTGGACAGATGAAACCAAAGTGGATTTGTTTGGAAGAAACACACAACACTATGTGTGGAGAAAAAGAGGCACAGCACACCAACATCAAAACCTCATCCCAACTGTGAAGTATGGTGGTGGGGGCATCATGGTCAGTGATGGTCAGTTCGCAGTGTTCGCCAGCGAACACATGCGGGCTGCCATCTTGACTCACCCGTCCGGCGATGCACAGGTAAGCCCTTATCTGTGCTGTGAGCCGGTCTGAAATCAAATGCGGTCACCGGGAGCAGGCAGTTCCGAGAACAGCCCGATGAAGGCCCCCGGCGGCTGTTCTCGGAACTGCCTGCTCCCGGTGACCGCATTTGATTTCAGACCGGCTCCCGGCACAGGTAAGGGCTTACCTGTGCATCGCCGGACGGGTAAGTCAAGATGGCAGCCTGCATGTGTTCGATGATGAACACTGCGAACTGACTGTAACAGACCGTTTCAGCAGACAAGGGGTTAAAATCCGTTTAGGCGATATGCCCCCTTTCTGAGAGACCGGCACAGCTACTGCAGAACACCAACTCCCGAACTGGATACAAAATAGCACTCCAAACTGGAACCTCACGAATAGCTGCTAGCAGACGAACAGGAATCAGCTTACACTCCTGGCAATCAGTCTCTAACAGCATACAGCGGATCCCCCCAATAACGAGACAAGGCTCCGTGTTGAGGGTCAAGCAGTGGTCTGAGGTGCTGGCACACCCAGCCTGTTTTTTATTACAGTTGTTTGCAAATACAGGTCCGCCCACAGGGAGGTATAAAACAACCAAGCCCATCTGGTGTACACGCCCCTAGGGGACCAGAATGAAGACTGTGACATAGGACAGATACAACATATCCCCACAATGCATCATGGTTTCCTCCTCTCTGTCCCGGAGACAACCTGAGGAGCAATCCAATTATCTCTCAGGACAAAGGGAGATCGCCAATACACATGTGTATACAACAGGACAGACATCACCATTTAAACACACAATGGGACAATGGCACAATAGAAACACACCCAGCATATTCCTCCCAAGCTGACAAGTTACACTTATTATAAATTGTTACAACTTTGTGAGTTTACATTGGCCATACATATTAGGCTACTTTCACACTAGCGTTCGGGGCTCCGCTTGTGAGTTCCGTTTGAAGGCTCTCACAAGCGGCCCCGAACGGATCCGTCCAGCCCTAATGCATTCTGAGTGGAGGCGGATCCGCTCAGAATGCATCAGTTTGGCACCGTTTGTCCTCCGCTCCGCCCAGCAGGCGGACACCTGAACGCAGCTTGCAGCGTTCGGGTGTCCGCCTGGCCGTGCGGAGGCAAACGGATCCGTCCAGACTTACAATGTAAGTCAATTGGGACGGATCCGTTTGAAGTTGACACAGTATGGCTCAATTTTCAAACGGATCCGTCCCCCATTGACTTTCAATGTAAAGTCAAAACGGATCCGTTTGGATTATCATGAACAAAAAAAAAAATATATATATTTTTTTTTTGTTCATGGTAATGCAAACGGATCCGTTCTGAACGGATCTAAGCGTTTGCATTATAGGTGAGGATCCGTCTGTGCAGATACCGCACCTAACGCAGGTGTGAAAGTAGCCTAACTTACATCAATTTAAACAGTATAACTTGGGGACAAACCTATCCAAAATTCACTTGAATAGGTTCAGGAGTTTAAAAGTTAGTATGGGCCATAATCCTGAGGCAAGAGGCGGATAAACAGGCCTCTCCAAAACCCAGTGGCGAGGTTGGTTTCGCCACACTGACCATCACTGATCATGGTTTGGGACTGCTTTGCTGCGTTAGGGCCTGGACGGATTGCTATCATCGAAGGAAAAATGAATTCCCAAGTTTATCAAGACATTTTGCAGGAGAACATAAGGCCATCTGTCCACCAGCTGAAGCTCAACAGAAGATGGGTGTTGCAACAGGACAACGACCCAAAGCCTAGAAGTAAATCAACAACAGAATGGCTTAAACAGAAGAAAATCCGCCTTCTGGAGTGGCCCAGTCAGAGTCCTGACCTCAACCCGATTGAGATGCTGTGGCATGACCTCAAGAAAGCGATTCACACCAGACATCCCAAGAATATTGCTGAACTGAAACAGTTCTGTAAAGAGGAATGGTCAAGAATTACTCCTGACCGTTGTGCACGTCTGATCTGCAACTACAGGAAACGTTTGGTTGAAGTTATTGCTGCCAAAGGAGGTTCAACCAGTTATTAAATCCAAGGGTTCACATACTTTTTCCACCTGTACTGTGAATGTTTACATGGTGTGTTTGTAGTGTCCCACTAGGTAAATGTGGGCACTACACAAGGGTTAATATGACATTTGTGTTAATATGATGTTTTATGCATATTTTCCTGTTTATCTGTGTATCAGGCCTGTTAGGGTGTAGTATTACCTCCTAGACATTAGAGGGAGCTAGGGAACCTTTAGTATAAATAGCTAGGCCCAGACAGGAAAAGAGTAGTGTAGACTAGTGATGGGAAGTTCGGATCTTTCAGATGAATCGGTTCATTTGAATCAGCTCATTCAAATGAACCGATTCATGAATCGGATCTTGGGTTCACTTGCGGAGTCACTGAGCTGACTCGCAAGTGAACAGAAGACTCTAGGTGCCGGTGCGCATGCGCAGATGCTATCCATTCGATTCACTTGCTGCTGCTGACTCAGTCGGCCCTTCAGCTCTCTAATGAGTGAGTCAGGATTAGAGATGGGAAGTTCGGATTTTTCACATGAATCGGTTCATTTGAATCAGTTCATTCAAATGAACCGATTCATGAATCAAATCTTTGGTTCATTCGCTGAGCTGACAAGAAGCAAGTGAACCGAAGCTTAGGTTGCGCAATGTGCATGCGCGGATGCTTCCATTCACTTGCTGACTCGCTGAGTCGGCTCTTGGTCTGAGTCAGGAAGTTTATTCTTTAAAACCCTGTGTGTAATTATCTACCCCACTGTAGGAAAAAAACAAGCATCCAGGGGGGTGAATTTAACACTGGGGTAAATAATATAATTAAAATGGAGGGTTAAATGTGTAAATGTATTTTAAAAAAATACATCTCTCTCAATAGTTCTATAGCTACTGAATGAGACAGAAGAAGGGATGCCTTTAACATATATATCTCCTTGAGAAGCCAATTCAACCTGTAATCTAAACTCTGTCCTGTCACTTCTCTTATCTCTCTGCTCTGCTATCAGTGAACCTTTCCAGGATGTATTGTCTCACGGGAGTCAGGAAGCCGCTATCTAATAGCGGGAGACTCCCTGAACCTCCGGGAGACTTGAGATCCCTGCCTAGAGCCCCAAGCACCTTAAATGGTCCACTATAGTGCCACCAGCACATTAAATATTCCCATATTGCTCTTTCAGCACCTTAAATAGCCCTCTATAGTACCCCAGCACCTTAAATGGCTCTTATAGTGCCCGCAACACCTTAAATGGTTTCTATAGTGCTTCCAGCACATTAAATAGTCCCCTATAGTGCTCCCACCAGCTTAAAAGCCCCTCTATAGAGCCCCCAGTAGCTTAAATGGCCCACTATAGTGCCCTTAGCAGCTTAAATAGTCCCCTATAGTGCCCCCAGCACATTAAATGGTCATCTATAGTGTCCCAAGCACCTTAAATGGCCCCCTATAGTGTCCCCAGCACCTTAAATGGCCCCCTATAGTGTCCCCAGCACCTTAAATGGTCCCCTATAGTGTCCCCAGCACCTTAAATGGTCCCCTATAGTGTCCCCAGCACCTTAAATAGTCCCCTATAGTGCTCCCACCAGCTTAAAAGCCCCTCTATAGAGCCCCCAGCAGCTTAAATGGCCCACTATAGTGCCCTTAGCAACTTAAATAGTCCCCTATAGTGTCCCCAGCACCTTAAATGGTCCCCTATAGTGTCCTGAGCACCTTAAATGGCCCCCTATAGTGTCCCCAGCACCTTAAATGGCCCCTATAGTGTCCCCAGCACCTTAAATGGTCCCCTATAGTGTCCCCAGCACCTTAAATGGTCCCCTATAGTGCCTCCAGCACCTTAAATGGCCCCCTATAGTGTCCCCAGCACCTTAAATCGCCCCCTATAGTGTCCCCAGCACCTTAAATGGTCCCCTATAGTGTCCCTAGCACATTAAATGGTCCCCTATAGTGTCCCCAGCACCTTAAATAGTCCCCTATAGTGCTCCCACCAGCTTAAAAGCCCCTCTATAGAGCCCCCAGCACCTTAAATGGCCCACTATAGTGCCCTTAGCAACTTAAATAGTCCCCTATAGTGCCCCCAGCACCTTAAACGGTCCCCTATAGTGTCCTGAGCACCTTAAATGGCCCCCTATAGTGCCCCCAGCACCTTAAATCGCCCCCTATAGTGTCCCCAGCACCTTAAATGGCCCCTATAGTGTCCCCAGCACCTTAAATGGTCCCCTATAGTGTCCCCAGCACCTTAAATGGCCCCTCTATAGTGTCCCCAGCACCTTAAATGGCCCCCTATAGTGCCCCCAGCACCTTAAATGGCCCCTATAGTGTCCCCAGCACCTTAAATGGTCCCCTATAGTGTCCCCAGCACCTTAAATGTCCCCCTATAGTGTCCCCAGCACCTTAAATCGCCCCCTATAGTGTCCCCAGCACCTTAAATGGTCCCCTATAGTGTCCCCAGCACATTAAATGGTCCCCTATAGTCAGGGCCAGTGCAAGCATTTTTGCCAACACAAGCGAAGCT
This sequence comes from Bufo bufo, assembly GCF_905171765.1. Lineage (NCBI taxonomy): Eukaryota > Metazoa > Chordata > Amphibia > Anura > Bufonidae > Bufo > Bufo bufo. The sequence goes on along the minus strand of NC_053389.1, from coordinate 769,651,417 downwards.
ACATTTTGGCGCCCCCCCCCCCCTCGCAGCTCACCTGCAGCAGCTTCTCCTCTGTGTGGTCCTGGTATCTTCTCTCTGCTTCAGACAAACGCTGGTGTGAGGACCATATTTTTCGCCCTCTAAGACGCACCTAGGTTTTAGAGGAGAATAATAAGAAAAAAATATTTTTCATTACACCTCAGGTCAGACCAGCAATCAGACTCCCAATGTTAATCAGACCTCAGCTCACAGCCCCAATCAGACCCCCAATGTTAATCAGACCCCCATGTCACCCATTAGCCCCCATCCATCATGCCCCCATGTAAGCCACCATGCCCCCCATGTCACATTTCTCCCCCTCCATGTCACATTTTTCCGCCCTCCCCCATGGTGCGCCCTAAGGCAGCCGCTTGGTCTGCCTTATGGTAGCACCGGCCCTGCCTATAGTGCCTCCAGCACCTTAAATGATCCCCTATAGTGCCTCCAGCACATTAAATGTCCCCTATAGTGCCCCTGCATGTGCAGTGCTTAGTTCACAGTTTGGGCACAGATTTTTACACAGTGTTTTATATATATATATACAGTACAGACCAAAAGTTTGGACACACCTTCTCATTCAAAGAGTTTTCTTTATTTTCATGACTATGAAGGCATCAAAACTATGAATTAACACATGTGGAATTATATACATAACAAACAAGTGTGAAACTACTGAAAATATGTCATATTGTAGGTTCTTCAAAGTAGCCACCTTTTGCTTTGATTACTGCTTTGCACACTCTTGGCATTCTCTTGATGAGCTTCAAGAGGTAGTCCCCTGAAATGGTCTTCCAACAGTCTTGAAGGAGTTCCCAGAGATGCTTAGCACTTGTTGGCCCTTTTGCCTTCACTCTGCGGTCCAGCTCACCCCAAACCATCTCGATTGGGTTCAGGTCCGGTGACTGTGGAGGCCAGGTCATCTGGCGCAGCACCCCATCACTCTCCTTCATGGTCAAATAGCCCTTACTTTCAACGTTTTCCCAATTTTTCGTTTTTCTTTACTTAGCTGCTTTTTTCTTGCCATAATACAAATTCTAACAGTCTATTCAGTAGGACTATCAGCTGTGTATACACCTGACTTCTCCTCAACGCAACTGATGGTCCCAACCCCATTTATAAGGCAAGAAATCCCACTTATTAAACCTGACAGGGCACACCTGTGAAGTGAAAACCATTTCAGGGGACTACCTCTTGAACCTCATCAAGAGAATGCCAAGAGTGTGCAAAGCAGTAATCAAAGCAAAAGGTGGCTACTTTGAAGAACCTAGAATATGACATATTTTCAGTTGTTTCACACTTGTTTGTTATGTATATAATTCCACATGTGTTAATTCATAGTTTTGATGCCTTCATAGTCATGAAAATAAAGAAAACTCTTTGAATGAGAAGGTGTGTCCAAACTTTTGGTCTGTACTGTATATATATATATATTTTTTTTGCTAGACGCTACAGGCAGAAGAAGAATACGCCTGTTTTTTGCAGACTGTCCGTAAATTTGCAGACGGTTGGCAGCGAAGACTGTCTACGACTGCGTTAGCGATCATTCGACAATTGTTTGCAGCCCCTTGAAATAGAGCAATGTGACAATGCAGCCTAGAAAAAAAAAATGTGCACCCCTGTTACAGGGGTGCAGAGATTGCAGAGGTACCAGGGCCCTACAGTTTAAGGGGCCCCTAAAGGCCCTCTGTCCTATAGAAGAGGGAGGCAGCTTAGTACTGAACTGAGGGGACTACCCCTCATCACAGCATCCCCCCCTATATGGACTATTCCTATATGCCCGCACTGACAGCTCTGCGCGCTCCTAACCGACAGCCTATCAATCAGTAACCCACGATGCGTCTCCATGGTGACTCCACAGCGGGCGGAGAAAGACACGCCTCCTCTTGTTCCCGATTGGCTGAAGCTTGTTTTCTTCCAAGTTTGACTTGCCGTGGTCACACCCACAACGGAAGCGGAAGTAGCCAGAGCTCCGGGGAGAGCGTCAGCGAGGAGGATGGTGTCGTGGATCATCTCCCGGGCCGTAGTGTGAGTATCCTCGTGTCCCTGTACTGACACTGGGGACACCTAGCCCTCCAGTGGGACAACAAGTCCCAGCATTCCCTGGCAGAGGGGCCCTCTTCTGTCTGCTGTGCCCACTGTAGTCGGGCTGGGTCACAACCGGCATGTCGCCCATTGCAGTGCTGATGGGGGTTGTTGTCCCCCAGCCTTCCCTTCTCTCCTGGACGGCAGATGTGTCAGCAATGTGGGTGTGGGGCCATTCAGGAGCCTGGAAAAGTTGGGTGCTCATCGCCTGCCCTATAAGGTGTCCTGTACCAGCCTCCCCTCCCCCGCCCTCATTCACAGGGGCTATGGGTGGGCACCTCACCGCTCCTAGTCACCCGTCTTATATTTGTCCCCTTAGCACAACCCTCGCCCATGTTTGGTGGAGGAAGGGAAACTCCCTGCCTGGGACCCACCTCTCGTAGCCAGAGGGCACCTGCTCTGAAGACGTCACCCATCACCTGTCCCCTGACAGCCGCCTCCTTCCTGGCGCCATATCGCTTTGACCCTGTAAGAAAATGCCTGGCGAGGGTCCCGGGGCCCCCACCAGTAGGAAGAATTTAGCCAGGGCTTGGACCAGGTGGTAGTAGTGACCCAAGCCCTGGCACCAGTCTGAGGTGAACCTATCAATCAATGTGTTTTGTTTTTTTAAATTTTTTTAAAATGCTTGGCCAACTTTAAAGACGGGAAGGGGTTAAAATGCTAAAACGAGTTATACTTGCCGGTTCACCTCCGAGCCATGACGTGCCCGTATCCCGGACTTGCCGGCTGCAACTAATCGCCGGCCCCAGCGGTATACACCGTCAGACCGCTGCAGTCACATGTGGCGTACGGGCACGTCACCACGGCGACCATGTCAGCTAAGACAGTGGGGTCTTATTTTAACCCCTTCCTTGCCACATAGCTTTTTTTTTTTTTTAACTCTGACAACCCCTTTAATGAAAGTCTTTGTCGGCACTGTGGAGGACACTGACAGCTGCTTAAAGGGGTTTTTCCAGAACTTGGCTTGGATATTGATGCCCTATCCTCAGGACAGGTCATCAGTTTTGGATCGGTGGAGGTCAGACCCCGGAGACCCCCACCGATCACCTGTTTTTGGGCAGCCGCCGATACTGGCAGCTATACAGTGGACGGAACCAGAAACAGCACGGCGTAGTGGTCGTGCCGGGGGGGTACTGCAGCTCAGCTCCCGTCCAAGTACCCTGGAGCCGGACACTACAGGGGTTGTGAAACTACAACTCCCAGCATGCTCCATTCACTTCTATGATAAGAGCAGGGGAAGTATGCATGCTGGGAGTTGTAGTTTCACAACAGCTGGAGTGCCGGAGCTTGCCTACCATATAGTTTCCAGTGAGGGAAGCAGATGATTGGAGGGAATGCCAGGTTTCAGACCTCCGCCACCAATCTGATATTGATGACCTACCCTAAAGATATGTAAGTTCTGGAAGACCCCTTTAAAGCCGCAATGATCCCAGAAAAGCACCTCTACCAGCTCTGTAGCAGGCATTTCATCAAGGAGCGGATATGAAAATTGTTTTCCCACCATAAACATTCATGTTCCTTAAGGGTCCGTACATCGGGACCCCCCGCCTTCCTCTGGGGCCCAGATTTAGGGTCCTTGAACCTCCCGTTTCGAGTCACGTGACGGTTCTGGGCACTTCATAGAAATGACTAGCTCATAATGAAGGATAACCGCAGACGTCTCATTTCTAATTATCATTAGGAAATCTTAATTAAATGTTATTACGTTCTGACTGTTGCCTAGCAACCAGCGCTGCGTTCAGCTAATGATCATCCCGAAGCTCCTAACGTCTGATGTCACCCACCTGTCTTCTGAGGGCTCCTGGCATTTGTTCTTCACTCTTCTGCCACCAGCGACCACAGTGTCCCTCTGCAGGACGAGGTCCCCTTCAAACAGCCCCCTATATCTCAGCCACCTGGGAGGGTGCCAAAGGCCACACCTGATTTAATCATTTTTTATTTTTTTATTTCGAGTAGTGCTGCCTGACACATAGGTGGTAAGCTTTACACTGAAAGGTTAGACGGGTGTAGGTGGCGGCCAGGCTCTGTGTACCCAGGCTGACTAATGCTGGCACGTGGTTAATGACTGATCTTTCATTGAGCGCCGTTTTGGGCGTGTGCAGTGCTGTGCCTTGTAAACTGTCCCTGTATATATGTATACAGCACCGCGGCCTTGTGCCCCCCCTCACCGTCATATGTAGCCATCTGTACAGTGTGTGCATGTATTCCTCCCTCGGCCTGGACACGAGATGAGATGCGGCCCCTGGCCTGGACACAAGATGAGATGCGGCCCCTGGCCTGGACACAAGATGAGATACAGTTGGACGTGGAGGCATGCAGGTTCTGTATGGTATCCTGTGGGACATTTGCCCACAGAGGTTACAGCTGGACCTGTAGATCCTCCACACTCATAGATTAGGGAAGCTGGTGTCCCTGCTGGTCCCATAAATGCTCGATTGGTGATAAATCTGGCCATCGGGCAGCCAAGGAAGCGTTGTAATCTGGAGGAGACATTCGTAGGGAACCCTTGTGTCTGTGGGCAAGAATTATCTTGCTGAAAAATACCTGCCAAGAGAGGAACACATATGGCTACAGGACGTCCTGCACATATCACGGAGCTTTTAGTGTCCCTCATATCACTACTAGGGGTGACTGACTGTCATATGCAATGGCTCCAAGACCATCTCACCAGCAGTTAGGGCAGTGTGTCGTTCAACAGCAAAGTCAGGATTGAAGCGCTCACCATGAGGTCTCCATACTAGAACCTAACCATCGTGGATCCCAAACACAACCTGGATTTATCCCTAAAGAAGATACGGTTCCAGTCTGTAGCAGTCCTGGTTTCTCATTCATGACTCCACTGCAAAAAAAAGTGACCGTCCATGGCAGGACACATAATGGGCGCCATGAAACCAAATTCCTTTCTGCTAAGCTCCTGGAGATGGTTGAGGCAGAGAGAGGGCTGTGTAATGAAGGAGCCATCTGTGTCTGGATGATGGAAACCAAAACTGTGGGGCTGCTCATGCTTGTCAGCAGATCAAACAAGCCTCTCTACTGGTGGTCTCTCAGGGCTGCCTGGAGCCTATTCACCATATATATGTGTGCCCTCATCTAACCACTGCTCCTAACAGCTAGGTCAGAACGGCCTAGATGGCAGGCAATTTATCGAAACTACCCCCCCCCCCCCATGCTTCTTTTAGTCAAAAGATGCGTCTCCTCTCCAAGTCTTTCACCTGGGCAAAATGTCTTCAAATGCATTGTAGAGGCATGTCTAGCAGTTAAAGGGGTTGTCTCATCATGGACAATGGGGGCATATCGCTAGGATATGGGCTCGGCTATTTCTGTCGGCCCGATAGAAATTAATGGGAGCGGGGGCCGCACATGTGCAGTATGCTCCTATTCACTTCTATGGGGAGCCGACTTGGTGGTGGCCAGACCGGAGTCCTCCAGCCACCACCTTGTGGGGCTCCGTTCTCGATATATGTGTGGGACCCGCACCTATAAGACAATGGGGGCATATCCTAACGATATGCTGCCATTGTCCATGATGAGACAACCCCTTTAACGATCTCTCACCAAGTACTACCCAAAAGTAGCCTCTGAGAGCCTTTTTATAGGGGAAGAACTTTTCCGCCCTCTTGTGGCAAGACCCATTAGAATCGTTTACATAACTGCATGCAGAGTTTTGCAGCAATCTGAGGGTATGTCGGGATAATAATTTATTTCCTCCCCCCCTTAGGCTTGTCTTTGGATTGCTGTACCCCGCCTATTCATCATACAAAGCTGTGAAAACCAAGAATGTCCGAGAATACGTGAGTAGCGATTATAATATCATATTCAAATACATGGACAGCCCAAATCTGTCAGCGCTCCTAGAGGGGGATTCTGAACAGGAGACTTACCCCTGTGACACCCATGTACACCAACTGGATGTGTAGACTGGGACTGGTGTGGTATTGGTGATTAATATAATTTTAAAAAACTAAATCTGACAATGCATACTTCCGTTCCCCAGCCCCGCAAAAAAAGATAGAACATGTTCTATTCTTGTCCGCAATTTGGCATTTTCTATGATAGTGCTGGCCATGTGTGGATCGCACGTGGGCCGGCATCCGTGGTTTGCGGATCCGTAAAGCACTACAGCCGTCTGAATGAGCCCTAAGGGAGATAAGTGGGTGCCAGACGTCTCACTGCGCTTATCTCTCAGGGAAAAGGTTTGGCCACGCTTAAAGCCAACATAGCTGATTCTCGATCCTCTAGCAAACATCGACTTGTCAGTCTATTGTAGCTGGCAGGGGGTGTCCAGGATTGTGATATTGATGGGTCATCAATATCTGATCAGCAGGAGTCCCAACACCTGGCACCCCCGCCAATCGGCTTTTTAGGGCTACCCCTGGCACCAGAAGTCAGAGGCAGAACGGCGCAGCTCCTTCCATTGTGTAGTGGATAGATGGAACTGCGGCATGGCTACTATTCAGCTCAGTGGAAGCAATGATGGTTACCAGATCTGCCCACCACACAGTGGACGTAGCTGTGAAGTTCTAGCACTACTGAGCTGATCAGTAGGGTGTCAGACCCCCACCGATCAGAATATCAATCCTGGCCATTTCAACCAAATTCTATTGTCCTCATATCCCTATAAAGAAATGCACAGAGATGCACAGTCTGCGAAGGAGCTGAAGAAACAAACTGGTAGGAAATTTTTAACCACGGCGGTCACTAAGGGTTCTCCTGTGCAGTGGAGAGCAGGGGCTTGGCTCTCTCATAAAAGCCACGCTCCTGCTCTAACGGGCCAGACCACCAGAAGCGCCGATCCGGGCAGTTTAACCCTTTACATTCCGTGGGCAACACCGCCAAACGGCATGTTAGTGGACTCCCTCTTTCTCCCATTGGCACCCCGCAATCTCATGTCAGTGTGTGCAGGCAGGCTGGGGCCTAATGAAGGCCCCAGGCCTGCCTCTATCATGCCCCAACAAGCTGGTGGAGGCCAGTATAGCACTGACATTAAAGGGGTTTTCCCATCACAGACAATGGGGGCATGTCGCTAGGATATGCCCCCATTGTCTAAAAGGTGCGGGTCCCAGAGGTGGAACGAGAATGGAGCGGGGAGAGGCGGGACCCGCACCCATCAGACAATGGGAGCATATCCTAGCGACATGCCCCCACTGTCTGAGATGGGAATACCACTTTAAAATACATTGCACCACAGGAAAAGTGTAATTTATTTTAGAAGCAATTAAAATACCGCCTATTATGATCCCCTTGTGGGACTATTAAATGGTTAAAAAAAAGTAAATAAAATGTATTAAATAAAAAAAATACTTTTTTTTTTTTTTTACCACTCAAAAAATGCTTTTCAATGGAAAAAAATTGCAAAAAAATAAATAAATCTTCTTCACATATGTGGTATCACCGGGTTCGTAATCACCCATATACTATGAATTTATCATGTAATATAGCCGGTACAGTGAACACTGTTTAGAAAATCCAGATACATTGACGGAAACGTAAGAAAGTTATAGCTCTTGGAATGTGAAAATGAAAAAAATCACTTTGTCATTAAGTCCCAAAACAAGCTGGTCACTAAGGGGTATAATTAACCTTTTTTGCAAAGTTGCTTAATTTTTTATTTTTTTTACAGTGGGAGAATTCTCATAATTCTGCCACATATTTCTCATCCTCGGTGTCTGACCGTCACGTCGTACACCACAATGGATGTGACCACCATTCCGCTTCTCTTCTCAGGTCCGCTGGATGATGTACTGGATTGTCTTTGCCCTCTTCATGACAGTAGAAACCTTCACAGACATTTTCCTTGCCTGGTAAGATTTTACAGTGAATCATGGAACGGACCCCCCCCCCCCTCCTCATTAATTTGAACTTTTCACATATGGATATTGTTTTCTCCCATCCCCCCCCAATGTCCTGGTATTGTTCTGCCATTTTTCCCTTTCTCCTCTGATAAGTTTCTCTTTCCTGGACAGGTTCCCATTCTATTATGAGATCAAGATGGCCTTTGTGGTCTGGCTGCTGTCCCCATACACACGAGGAGCCAGCCTACTGTACAGGAAGTGTGTGCATCCTGCCCTGTCCTTGCGGGAGAAGGTACCGTATCACCATTAACATTCCTGTGTGTGCGCCCTGATGTGGCCTGGGCCTGTATATATACCATGGGGTGAAGAGCAATCCTCCACTTCAGCCAGTACCTAGAGAACAGGAATATCTGGTCTCTGATGTATTGGAAGGTAGAAGGTTGGTGTAGCACTGAGGAGGAGCCATTGATGCCACCTTATGTCTCCCTCATGGGCTTCACCCAGCTTTCTTACACTTCATCTGAGCAACTCTCCTAGTTGTACCACAGGGTGGGAGTGGGGTGCAGGTATCATTGCACAAGGAGGCAGATATGTGGTCATAATATCTGTGAGGCAAAATAATGTGGAGGAGATTAGAAGAGGTGCTGGTTACATGGGGGCAGCTCTTGCAGAGTGCCAGTAACTTGGGGACAGCTCTGGAAAAGTGCTGGCTATATGGAAGCAGCTCAAAAGGAGTACCAGTTACTTGGGGACAGCTCTGGAAAAATGCCAGTTACACGGTGACATCTCAGGAGGAGTGCCAGTTACACAGGGCAACTCTGGAAATATGCCAGTTACACGAGGGGAAAGCCCTAGAGAGGTGCCAGTTACATGAGGGGAAAGCCCTAGAGAGATGGCAGTTATATGGGGGAAAGCTCTAGAGAGATGCCAGTTACACGGAGGGGAAGCTCTGGAGAAGAGGCAGTTACACACAGAGGGGGAAGCTCTGGAGAAGAGGCCTGTTACACACGGAGGGGGAAGCTCTGGAGAAGAGGCCTGTTACACACGGAGGGGGAAGCTCTGGAGAAGAGGCCTGTTACACACGGAGGGGGAAGCTCTGGAGAAGAGGCCTGTTACACACGGAGGGGGAAGCTCTGGAGAAGAGGCCTGTTACACACGGAGGGGGAAGCTCTGGAGAAGAGGCCTGTTACACACGGAGGGGGAAGCTCTGGAGAAGAGGCCTGTTACACACGGAGGGGGAAGCTCTGGAGAAGAGGCCTGTTACACACGGAGGGGGAAGCTCTGGAGAAGAGGCCTGTTACACACGGAGGGGGAAGCTCTGGAGAAGAGGCCTGTTACACACGGAGGGGGAAGCTCTGGAGAAGAGGCCTGTTACACACGGAGGGGGAAGCTCTGGAGAAGAGGCCTGTTACACACGGAGGGGGAAGCTCTGGAGAAGAGGCCTGTTACACACGGAGGGGGAAGCTCTGGAGAAGAGGCCTGTTACACACGGAGGGGGAAGCTCTGGAGAAGAGGCCTGTTACACACGGAGGGGGAAGCTCTGGAGAAGAGGCCTGTTACACACGGAGGGGGAAGCTCTGGAGAAGAGGCCTGTTACACACGGAGGGGGAAGCTCTGGAGAAGAGGCCTGTTACACACGGAGGGGGAAGCTCTGGAGAAGAGGCCTGTTACACACGGAGGGGGAAGCTCTGGAGAAGAGGCCTGTTACACACGGAGGGGGAAGCTCTGGAGAAGAGGCCTGTTACACACGGAGGGGGAAGCTCTGGAGAAGAGGCCTGTTACACACGGAGGGGGAAGCTCTGGAGAAGAGGCCTGTTACACACGGAGGGGGAAGCTCTGGAGAAGAGGCCTGTTACACACGGAGGGGGAAGCTCTGGAGAAGAGGCCTGTTACACACGGAGGGGGAAGCTCTGGAGAAGAGGCCTGTTACACACGGAGGGGGAAGCTCTGGAGAAGAGGCCTGTTACACACGGAGGGGGAAGCTCTGGAGAAGAGGCCTGTTACACACGGAGGGGGAAGCTCTGGAGAAGAGGCCTGTTACACACGGAGGGGGAAGCTCTGGAGAAGAGGCCTGTTACACACGGAGGGGGAAGCTCTGGAGAAGAGGCCTGTTACACACGGAGGGGGAAGCTCTGGAGAAGAGGCCTGTTACACACGGAGGGGGAAGCTCTGGAGAAGAGGCCTGTTACACACGGAGGGGGAAGCTCTGGAGAAGAGGCCTGTTACACACGGAGGGGGAAGCTCTGGAGAAGAGGCCTGTTACACACGGAGGGGGAAGCTCTGGAGAAGAGGCCTGTTACACACGGAGGGGGAAGCTCTGGAGAAGAGGCCTGTTACACACGGAGGGGGAAGCTCTGGAGAAGAGGCCTGTTACACACGGAGGGGGAAGCTCTGGAGAAGAGGCCTGTTACACACGGAGGGGGAAGCTCTGGAGAAGAGGCCTGTTACACACGGAGGGGGAAGCTCTGGAGAAGAGGCCTGTTACACACGGAGGGGGAAGCTCTGGAGAAGAGGCCTGTTACACACGGAGGGGGAAGCTCTGGAGAAGAGGCCTGTTACACACGGAGGGGGAAGCTCTGGAGAAGAGGCCTGTTACACACGGAGGGGGAAGCTCTGGAGAAGAGGCCTGTTACACACGGAGGGGGAAGCTCTGGAGAAGAGGCCTGTTACACACGGAGGGGGAAGCTCTGGAGAAGAGGCCTGTTACACACGGAGGGGGAAGCTCTGGAGAAGAGGCCTGTTACACACGGAGGGGGAAGCTCTGGAGAAGAGGCCTGTTACACACGGAGGGGGAAGCTCTGGAGAAGAGGCCTGTTACACACGGAGGGGGAAGCTCTGGAGAAGAGGCCTGTTACACACGGAGGGGGAAGCTCTGGAGAAGAGGCCTGTTACACACGGAGGGGGAAGCTCTGGAGAAGAGGCCTGTTACAGGGGTGAGGGGGGGGGGGGGGGGAAGCTCTGGAGAAGAGCCCCTTACACGGGGGAAGCTCTAGAGAGGTGTGAGTTACACAGGGGGGGAGGGGAGCTCAGGAGAAGTGCCAGTTATGCGGAAGCCAGGCTCGGGAAGCGTGTGTGTCTTTCTTATTTTTACTACCTGCAAACTGTTCCGTCAGAACTACTGCTCCCATCATAGCTTGTGAGGGGATAGTGGAGCATTGGCAGTTGTAGTTATCAGTGAAGGGCGGCAGCACATCAGAGCAATTCTTACACCAACTGCTCAGACGCATCCTTTAGATACCTTCAAGACCAGGCCTAATTTTGCAAATCTGACATGTCACTTTAAGTGCTAATAACTTTGGAATGCTTTTACTTATCCAAGCCATTCTGAGACTGTTTTCTCATGATAGCTCGTACTTGATGTTAGGGGTAAATTTTGGTTGCTATGTTTTACCTTTTGTATTATTAAAAAATCCCAAATTTACAGAAAATTTGGAAAAACTGCAATTTTCTAAATTTGAATTTCTAAGCATTATAGGCAGATAGTGATACCACATTAGATAGTGTTTGTTTTTTAATTTAAGATTCCCTATATGTCTACTTTATGTTGGCATCATTTTGAAAATGACATTTTATTTTTTTAGGATATTAGAAAGCTTAGAATTTAAGAAGCAATTTTTAAAATTTTCTATAAAATGTTCAAAACCGACTTTTTCAAGGGCCACTTCAGTTCCGCAGTCACTTTGAGGTCCTTACATAATAGAAACCACCCATAAATGACCCCATTTTAGAAACTGCATCCCTCAAATTATTCAAAACTGGTTTTACAAACTATGTTAACCCTTTAGGTGTTGCACAATAATTAAAGGAAAATGAAGGTGAAATTTTAAATTTTTATTTTTTGTGCATATTTTTAATGTTAATCCAATTTTTCCTGTAACACAGCAAGGGTTAAAAGCAAAACAAAAATCAATATTTATTACCTTGATTCTGAAGTATACAAAAACACCCCATTAATGTTCGTAAACAGAACAGGCAGGGCTCAGAAGGAAAGGAGTGGCATCTACGTTTTCTAAGGGCTCTTTCACACTTGCGTTGTCCGGATCCGACGTGTACTCCATTTGCCGGAATTACACGCCGGATCCGGAAAAACGCAAGTGAACTGAAAGCATTTGAAGACGGATCCGTCTTCAAAATGCGTTCAGTGTTACTATGGCACCCAGGACGCTATTAAAGTCCTGGCTGCCATAGTAGTAGTGGGGAGCGGGGGAGCAGTATATTTACAGTCCGTGCGGCTCCCGGGGCGCTCCAGAATGACGTCGGGGCGCCCCATGCGCATGGATGACGTGTCCATGCGATCACGTCATCCATGCGCGTGGGGCGCTCTGAAGCGCCCGGGGAGCCGCACGGACGGTAAGTATACTGCTCCCCCGCTCCCCACTACACTTTACCATGGCTGCCAGGACTTTAGCGTCTTGGCAGCCATGGTAACCATTCAGAAAAAGCTAAATGTCGGATCCGGCAATGCGCCGAAACGACGTTTAGCTTAAGGCCGGATCCGGATTAATGCCTTTCAATGGGCATTAATTCCGGATCCGGCCTTGCGGCAAGTGTTCAGGATTTTTGGCCGGAGCAAAAAGCGCACTGCTCTGCCCATTATGGACAGAGGAACAGCTTTTCATATTGCGCATGCGCCTGTGGGCTGTCTTTAGTTCGCCGGCACATGCGCAATATGAAAAGCTGTTCCTCTGCCCATAATGGGCAGAGCAGTGCGCAGGTGCGGGCCAGTTCCCAGCCTGACTTCTTCTCTTGCTGCTTGTGACGTCCGCCGGCTGGAGGCAGAGGAGGAGGTAATAATAGGACAGAAGGGCGGGCCAGAAGGCTGAAAGAGGTGTGTTTTTCTGGGCACATCGCCCAGTAACGCTGCTCCTGGGCACCTTCAGAAGCTCATTTGCATACGTTTAAAAAGTGTTTTTTTCAATATCTGGATGAGGGACACAGAAAACATAGGTAACATTGTAATGAGGGTCAAAGAGTCTATAACCTGATCTGAGCGGTCTAAAACGCTCAGATTAGGCGAAAGACTCCCTTTAAGTATAGCTGGGGGGGGGGGGGGGGATTCTGCATAAAATATACAAATGCATGCATATTTAAAAATAATAATAATAAAATGTTAAAAATAAAAGCCAAAAGCTTAAAATATCCAAATTTCCCAAGGATGAATGCCTTAGCGGGAAAACGTAAAAAAAAGTCACTTTGAGGGAGTTTCTAATGTTTTGGTGCTGTACAACATCTGTACTGGCAGTACGGTGCCATAGAACCAGCAAAAAAATGGTCCGCCTAAATGCGCTCTAGTCCTTTTGAAGTCTTGCGGTGAGCCAGCCAGTAGATAAAATACATAAACGGCGTCCATTTTTATGGTACAAATATATATGTAATAGTTTTATAAATGTTTTGTTTTTAAATCTTATGTAACAAAAAAAATTAAGAGAAAAATTTATTTATTTTCATTCATTTTTTTTATTTTATTGTTTTTCCGCCCATGTCACTGTCTACATAAAAAAAAAAAAAAAACTGTCTGGGCAGAGTATAACTACCACCTCTGTTCTCTAAATTCCAAAAAGTGTAGATTCTTGAGACCCGGTCGTACTCTGCAGCAGCATTGCCCCCGGCTGCTCCTGGATTCCACAGGCTGCGTCTGTCCTGACCTGTTCCTTACCTCGCAGAGCAGCTGCAGGAAGAGAGTCTTAAGTCTGCTGAATACCTTAGTATTAACCTTCTGTCAACCTTTTTCTCGATATGACACACATTTGACCTAAATCTTCTTTCTGCCCCCAGGAAATCGACTCCTATATCGTGCAGGCAAAGGAGCGAAGCTACGAATCAGTCGTCACACTTGGACGAAAAGGTCTGAACATAGCGGCCACTGCGGCCGTACAAGCAGCTACCAAGGTACCTCCACAAGTGGAATAGTTATCCTATTGCCATGCTATGAATGTGATGGGAGGACCCATTTACCCAGTGTTAAAGGGATATTCTCGAACTTAAAATTTGCTGGATAGGTCATCAGTGTCTGATCGGTGAGGGTCTGACTCTTGGCACCCGCGCTGATCAGTTGTTCGGCAGTGGCTATGTTGCCGGATGAACACTGCGGCATCTTCCTCAGCCTATGACGTCACATTCATTGGTTACATGGCCCTTATGCAGCTCAATCCCACTCGGGTGCTTGAGACTGGGCTGCAGTACCAAGCAAAGCCACTATACAATGTACGGCGCTGTGCTTGGCATAGTATGAAGAGGCCACAGCTCTCGTCCGAGTACTCCAGTCTTTTAACACAGCTGATTAGTGGGGGAGGCAGGGGTCGGACCCACACTTATCTGATATTCATGACCAGGGGCGGATTAAGTGTATGTCTACCAAACTTGGGCCCCTCCCTCCATTTTATTTTATTTTTTGTATGAAGAGGTTGCGGTGCTTCGTGAGCGCCACAGTCTCTTCCTAGGCCATATGACCTCTTCAGACTAAAATACCCCAAATTGAGTCCAAAACTGAAAAATATGGTCGCCAAATTTTAAATACATATAATTATAATAAAAAAGACATGGAGGAGAATACAGCACCAGATACCTCTTACATCCAGTGACATCTCCTGTTATGTAGACCTTCTTTTTCCTCTTCTCCATTTGACCCAGACCACCATGGCAAATTCTTTCAGCCACATCTCGTCTCTACAGTTTGTAACACAGACACGTTAGATTTCTCAATTTTTCCATCAACCTCCTCATCCTGGTGTCCCCACAGTGTCATCCTGCCACCCCCAATACTGTGCCCTCTGTGCTCCACAATGTCCCAGGTACTATACTGCTGAAAAAATAGTGACCCTAATAGACATAATTGGGGTAATTTATCAAACTGGTGTAAAGTAGAACTGGATTTCCAAAAGAGCTGTCAAAAATGAAAAGTGCAACCTGATTGGCTGCTATGGGCAACTAAGTCAGTTCTATTTTACACAAGTTGGATAAATTAACCCAAATATCCCTATAATGTCCCCTAGAGTGCCCCCAGTAATAATGACACCCTATATTGTACTCTAGGCAAAAATCCCTTTATAGTGTCCCCATAAATAATAGAATTGCCCCTACAGTGCCTCCCCAATAGCAACACCCCCATATAGTAATTTTCCCCAAACTGCCTGCATATAGTAGTAATTTCCACCACACAGTTATTTGCCCCCACACTGCCTGACATAGTAATTTTCCCCACATAGTAATTTGCCCCCATACAGTAATCTCTCTCCCCCCCCCCCCCCCCCATGTACTCGATGCCGCTTCACTAATATGTCCTCCTGTGTGTCCCCACATGTCCCCCAAAGTAGGCACAAATATGAAAAGCTAAATACTCGCCTACATCCAGGGCCAGGCGCTTGCTCGCAGAGGAAGGTGGGATGAGGCAGGCGCGCACACGTCAGTGCTACGTTCCGTCACATGCGCGCAATGACGTAATCACGGCCGCCTGCGCCGGGATTTCACTACCGCATAGGCCTCAGGCCTACTAGGCCTGAAGCCTGCGGCGGGGCAGGGAACTATGTGCTCCCGTGCCCCGCCGCAGTATGTGGGCATTCGGGTCGGCGTTGGTGCCCCCCAGCGGTGCTGGGCCTGGGGCTACCGACCCGAACGCCCCTATTGTAATCCGCCACTGTTCATGACCTATCCTGGGGATAGGTCATCAATATGTAACTCCTTTAACCCAAGCTGTAAATGTACTGCAAGGGTTTAATTCACTAGGTCCTGCAGTTGAGAAGGATCAGGTTGGCTGCCCATCCATCGAGAGACACTTTGGAGAGGAGACAGAAGCCATTTATGACCTCTTCTGTCTCCTCTTTGGCCAACTACACAGTACAATGATGTCCGTGATGGCCAGGTGCCCCATGTATGAAGGAGTTGTCACCACAGAGAGTTGCCATCCCTGTCGCTGGGGCGTCCAATTATACTGAAAAACTACACGATACAAAAAATAATAAAACATTCCACTTGTTTTTTTCCAGGGGCAAGGGGCTCTGGTTGGACGTCTCCGCAGCTTCAGCATGCAGGATTTGAGGGATCTCCCGGATGATGCTCCCATACACTACAGAGATCCCCTGTATCCAGAAGCTGAACTCCACCGCCGCCCTATTGGTGAGCTTCTATCTGTGACTTGAGGGCACATTAGTACATTTTGTCAGACCAGTGTCTATAAACACTTTTTGTACAGGTTATTCAACTCAGTCCCAAGCCGACAGTGACTCCATGGATGAAAGGTGGTCAGACACTGAAGGCAAAACCTCAGCAAGAACAAGAGGAGGCCTCCCGCCAAAACCACTGCAGAGGACCCAGAGTCTGAGGGTGTCCAAGAAGAAGGGGCTGGCTAAAGAGGTGAGGAATAATCATAACCCAGCACAGTGTCTTATCTACATGGCCTACCCCCACTGCAATCCTCTATACTATACTGAATGTACCGGTATACACACTGCTGAGCACTACCGCTATATATACTGTATGTACCATGTCATACACACTATCTACCCCTACTGTTATACTGTATACATACAGCATAACACTATTACTATCCTGAATGTACTGGTATACATACCGCTGAATACTACCACTATATATACACTGTATGTACCATGTCATACACATTCCCCTACTGTTATACTGTATACATCACAACCGAACACCGCTACTATACTGAATGTACTGGACTACATACAGCTGACCACTACTGCTATATATACTGTATCTGCCCTTACCGCTATACTATATACACTGCTACTATACTGACTGTACTGGTATACACACAGCTGAACACTACTACTATACTGTATGTACCATGTCCTCTATCTGCCCTACCGCTATACTATATAAATCACATCCTAACACTACGACTACCGTTTTACTGTATCCGCTGATCAGCGAACACCTCACCACTTCTCTCCTATCGCTTACAGGCATCTGTCCGGAGCAGCAAGCCTCGAGCAAAGAAGAAGACGACGACAGTGCAGTCCGAATCAGAAATGTAATTTACAGGAGGGTGCTGAGAAGCGGAGGGGTACCATGCCCATACACCCTCATTCATAGAAAGCTGAAAACACTGAATTTTAAACTTAAAGTAATGTTCACACTGGCTGTGTGTTACAGAATGCGGTTTCACGGCGCGTGTATATCTGTGTAAATATGTGCAATCGATACGTCTGTCTACGGTTTTATACATGTGTGCGTGTATATATATGGCAGCATTCTTTACCTAAACCTTAAGCCGGTGGTAGGTGTCCGGAGGCCTCGCTCCCTGTTCCCCAGAACACTCACTTTGGGGTCCAGACTGGACTTTCGTTGTCCACACAGGAATATGCCTCAATGTTTGGCGCAGACTTACAGCCACGTCCCTGTGTGCCACGTGTTTTATTCTGTTGTCTGTGCATTTATTTATGTATGTATGTGACCACAGCCAGCAGTGTATATGGATACAGCCCGTGTGCAGGTATGTCGTCTCTGCTCCCGCTGTCCGGGGCTCATTGTGGTGTCATGCAATCTCAGTATCACATTATCATTGCCTGAATTCAGATCCACCCTCAGTATCGGGGTGACATACTTGCTGCTGGGCAGATGATGGATAATACTACGCAGTTTACTAGAGACTAATTTAGGGTATTCCTTTTCGTAATGAACCGATATATTCACACTAGGCAGCTTATGTGACATCTGAATGCGGTGGCATTTCTGCAAACCCCATTCAGATGAAAATCTGCCGCCTATGAGTCCTTCCAGTGATTGATAAGCCTTTTGCATGGGCCTCTTATCCCATGACAGCTGGACAGCCATAGGTCACAGTGTCCGCTGGGCGACTGACCTCACATACACGTAGCCATACCTTTGCACGCACTAATTTATTTTTAACATTTTGGATTCTGTTCTTTTGACTAGTATTATCAGTAAGATTAAAGGTTAATATGTTTTTATTGCTAAATCCGATATAATCTTTAGGGTTAGAACTCAGTAATTGATATGTTGAAATAGCTAAATCTATGCAAATTTAAATCTTCATTTTACATCAGAAAAAAAATACATTTTTTTCTTACTTCAGAAAACCTACAGAAGAGCAACTGTGAGGACATCCAGTTCCCTGCAGTTGCCACAGGAGGCCATCCATAGAATATAGTTTGCTTATGCAATCTGATGGGACCGCAGGGATGCCACTGGGTGCCTGATTTCCCCTCTGTGTCCCCGGAGTTATTTGGGGGCGGTCGGTTGCCTATAAAGTGCAGTGTCTTAAAGGGGTTGGCCCATCTCGCACTTTGGTGTCATATAGTTTGGATATACCACCATTGTCCGATAGGCGCGGGTCCCAGAGGTGGAGCTCATGCGCTATGTGATTTCCATTCACTTCTATGGGAGTTCTGAAAGAGCCAAGCTAGCGCGCGCAACTATTTCCGGAAGGGAATGGGGAGCGCACAGCACAAGTGCGGCCACCTCTCCATTCACCTCTATGGGAGTTCTGGACATAGCCGAGCTGGCACTTGTCTATTTTCATCACTTCCATAGCAGTGAATGGAGAGGCGGCAGCGCTTGTGTGGTGTGCTCTCGTTCACTTTGTGGGCCCCATTCTAGAGATACTGTAGGTGCAGGTTCCAGAGGTTGGACCCGCACTTATCAGACATTGGTGGCATATCCTAGCAATATGCCACCAAAGTGCCAGATGGGCCAACCTCTTTTTAAAGGGAAGGACCAACAACTTCACAACTATTACATTATTGTTCCATAGCGTCTAATATAACAATTGAAGAAACTTAGCAAATTGTCCTCATCGTGTTTTATCTACAGCTCTTATTTAGACTTATGGGTCTCCTTGGCATCAGACTACGAACGCAACTTGTGTAGTCTGATCCTGACGTTCTACTGCCATGACGTTTTTTTTGCTAACCTACGGTTTTATGAAATGGGGGACAGATAAGACGTCTGACTGCAGGATCAGACTACATAGTTGTTGTTTTTTTTGTAGTCTGTTACCATAGAGATGTTTTAGTTCCATCTGTTTGCAGAGTTCCTTCATTTTACGTTTTGTATTCGGTTAGCAACGTGGACGTCGCACTGTATGACCTGGACTGGTGTCTTACCACTACAGTCATATCTGGCACAGTAGTCTCTTGGTAGGAGTCTGACCACTAGGACATTTACTGAACCTAAGAAAAATGGTAGCCAGTGAGTGTTCTTGTTCTCCGTTATAGTGAGTAGGAGATACAGAAACAGGAGAGCAACTGCACCCAACCATTTCTGTGTTGCCAATTCACTATAATGGAGAGTAACTACATGTGAGCCACCACCAAGACACCCAAGCATCCTCGTTCCCAAGATCGGTGGTTGTCCTAGCAGTCCTGCCCCCACCAGTCATATATGATGTAGGTGTGCTACACTGTCTATACGTGAAAACCCCTTTTGTTCATCCTTACACAGCTTTTGCCAAATTAATTGGAAGCTCTTTGTAGAGCAGAAGAGACTTGTCACATGGAAGGATGACAAAAATGACACAAGCCTTTAGTATTTAGTGCCTTGATGTATGTCGAATGCACGCAGTCACCTCGCCGTTGTAGTCAGGCAACATAAATGCAGCCGTGTCCTCGTCTTATAGCAAAACCGAGCCATTGTCTTACACTGATGACCAAAGCTCTATTTCTTTACCAAAAATTGTCGGGTTGCCAGAAAGTAGAAGCCCTTGAGTCATCCACTTCTAAATTAAAGGGGTTCTCCAAGACTGGGAACCAATGGGTCGGGCATGGTGAAAAATAAAAAAACACTTACCTGTCACAAGCATTCTGGTCCCTACCGGAATGGAAGTATGACGTGCTGTCTACATGCACTTCACTGCTGCTGGCGTTATTTTTTACTTTTGCACCTCAACCGTTGGTTCCCCATCTCAAAGGACCCCTTCAGAGGAACATTTCAAGCAAACCTGATACTGTAATATACCTAGCGCAGGGGCTGAGGGGGCAATGCTTAACAGTGTCATACAATACCCTCTCATAAAGCCTAAAATCACTTTTACCTGGAGTGTCTCCATGTAGGAGCTGCAGTAGACACCATATTAATTGTCAGGCATATGAAATTAACAGCGAATATTTTCACAGCACGGCAGAAGTGGACGGCTTATGTACTTCTATTCACTGCGGGTTTTAGGGGGGAGATGTCTTAGGCGTATGTTCTGGGAGCACATGGGTTAAAAAAAAAGATTGCACTTTGTCCTTTTGCACTGTGTTCTTTGTCTGGCTGACATGCTAGTCCCACCAGTGTGCAGGGGACGGTTACAATGCCCCTTTGTCTTTTGTATGTATGTATATCTCATGTGTGCACAAACAGAACTTGTCTAAGAGTCCACTTAAAGGGACAGCCTAATCATTCCCCAAAAGATGAATTCCAATGCTGGGCAGAGATTTTCACCAAGTGCCAAATTGAGCCGCTGCAGGTTCTGCTGTCCTCGACTGAACAAAGTGTCCTAACGTCAAGTGTCTGTTATCAGATTACCCTGGTATATGGGTCCAGGAGTCGTTGCCTCAAGTGCCTGGTGTTTTCTGACCTCTTTTTATATTTTCCTGTCTGACCATGTTTTGATACCCCAGGAAATAAACTTTTCTTGTTTTTGCCTAAATGGTGGTCTTTGTGCGATATGTTGATTAGTGAAAAGTGCTTATTTTTTTCTAGATAACAGGATGTAAAGAGTTTCTAAATGAGCATTACTAAGGAGAGTCTGTCTTTAGCATTCTCCTGAATGCTGAAGATGACCATATGTAAAATACAGAGGCAGGCTTCTCAGCTTGCCTCTTCTCTCCCTACCGCAGCTCCTGCCTCCCTGTATGTGTCCTGCCTGTGTTCTGCTTTTCTGACTTGCTGCCAACACCGACTGCTCTGTACTTTTTTTTTCTCTGCTCTGTGCTTCTGTTACTGAGCACAGGGAAGAAAAAGGAGACTGCCAGCACCTAGTGGTGACAGTGTATACTATGTTTCTGTGTACCTACTGTCAGCACTAAGCGCTAGCAGTCCCATTCTCCTCTCTGCACTGAGTAACAGAGAAGAGTAGGACAGAGTGGATACAGAGCTGCCAGGATAAGCAGGGTCACAGGCAGACAGAGGAGATATAGGGAGACAGACTTTGGGGCAGTGAGATAAGAGGCCAGCTGAGAAGCCTGCATCGAGTAATTGGCAGCACTAGTGTTGAGTGAATCGAAGAATCCGAAGTGGACTTCAATCTGAATTTCAGGAAAAATTTGATTCGTCACAAAGCCAAATTTCCTCGCACTTTTTGGTAACAATTTTTTTCCCCTAAAATGGCGGCTGGAGTTATGTTAGAAACAATGAAAAAAAAAAATTTACTCGCCTTATCCACTTTTCACTTGCTTGTGGAGAAGCAGTCCACTCCTGTTTTGATTGAAGAAAACCCTCCGAAGGACCTGCGCTGGACCCGCACGGTGACTTCAGCACTGATGACCTCACTGCACACGCCCAGCATGAACAGGTGGTGATGGCTCGCTGCAGGTCCTTCAGTGAGTTTTTTCTTCAATCAAGACAGGAGCGGACTGCCTCCGCTAGCAAGTGTGTGAGGTGAGTATTTGTCTTTTTTAAACCCTGAAAGGCTTAATGTGAGTAACAGATGCTGCGATCAGCATTGAACATGGCCTCTGAGGGGTGAAATGATGGAGGGACTGCGTGATCGCCGTTCCCCGTCATTGCGCCTGCTCCATAGAATGGAAAGCGATTCGTGACAAATTCATAACTAATCGAATTTCTTGTTGAAGTTCGGTGGAGTTGCCAAATCAAATTTTTCGCCCACATTCATTGGGGGACACAGGAACCGTGGGTATAGCTATGTCCTCTAGGAGGCGTTGACACTAGTAAAAGCTGTTAGCTCCTCCCGTGGCAGCTATACCACCTCCAGCCTGGAGAGAGAGCTTCAGTTTTTTCTAGTGTCAATAGGAGGCAAGACCTCCCTGTTCTGCAGGGACCTCCTGAAGATTTTTTAGTTTAGTTTATTTTTTTTCTCTTTTAGGTGGGAAACAGTGGTCGCCTCGCCTCCCTGTTCTGCCGGGGGGAGCACGCCAGCGTTGGCTCGCTACTCTGCCTCCTCCCCCCACCAGAAGACAAGGTGGACCTGGGCAGCCTCGCTCCCCTGCATCCCACCAGCCAAGGGGTCACCTAGGTCCGACATAGAAAAGACCCTCCCGCCATGCCAGTCTCCTGCCATTCCGGTGCCAGCTTCTGAGGAGGTGACCCTGCTGGAGAAGGTGACCATATAGGCCTACTTAGGGAGGGTGAAGAAGATGAGGTGAGTACACAGGACTATGTAAGTATGAAGCCCTTTTTCCCTCCCTCTTTGAAGACCCCAAAGGATTATCAAGTTAACACGGCCAGGGGGCTTTATTTATCTAGAAACAAGACCCCTAAGGAGAGAAGGGGTTAATCCGGCGGGCGCCATGCGCCACCGACATGAGCCCCTCACTCCCCCTCTAGGCTGACGGCTTTCCGGCTCATAGGTGGTTAATGTAACTTCTCCCACGGGCAAGACTGGAGCGCAGGCGACTCCCGCTCCCCGCTATTCTCAGGCAGCAGTGTCCACCATATTCTGCCCCTTTCGGGAGCGGGCGCAAGCGCGCCGCTCCGAAAGGGTTAATGCCGCCACCAACGGTATCGCGGACGCCTCGTGTGCCGCGGTGCATTTTCAGGGGAGGAGCTAACATGGGGACTCCGTCTGCAGGCTGGGTAAGTGACCTACATAAGCAGATTGCTGGATTACCTTGCTTTGTGCTGCGGCAGTGTGTTTTTTCCATCGGGGACGGGCACCTCCGGCCGGTAGGGGCGATTCGCGCTCCGCTACCAGGCCTCTTTTTTTCCTCTGGCCGTCCGGCAGTGTTCCGGTCGGCCTTGTATGTAGCATGGACCCTGGCTCAGCGGTATACTAGGCCGCAACTTCATCAAGGGGGAGGGGCGAATTCTTCCAGCCTAGCTGTTCCCCTCCCCCAGTAGCCAGCTGAGCACTGCCCCTGGTCTTCTGGCACTTAATCCTTCCTGGCCAGCCACTTCTTTTAGGCCGGCGCCGAGTTAGAGGCAGTGCAATTGCTGATACTCAAAATTAACCCTATACGTTATTAAAACAAAAAATTGCATTTAATACGCGTCCCTGCCCCCTCAGCACACATACAGGGGAGGAGCTAAAACGTGCGGTACCAATCTGTGCCAGTGCCCTGTCCCTGTCACAGGAGGACCTCTCATAGTCCCAATCCGCCTTACACGGTCGCTTAATTGATAATTCTGCATGCACCTGCGCAATACAGGGAACCCTGGAGAATTCCCAATACGCCCTACACTGTTGCTTAATTGATAATTCTGCATGCACCTGCGCAATACAGTGAAGGACCCATGAAGGATTACCAATACGCCCCTCGGGGCCGTTTGGCTGCCAATCCTCCACCTGCGCAATCAAGGAGGACCTCTGACATTCCCAATCCACTCTCCTGGGTTGTTTGGTTGATAATTCACCTGCGTAATCCAGTGGAGAACCTCTGAAAGTCCCAATCCACCCTTCTGGGTTGTTTGGTTGATAATTCTCCACCTGCGCAAATTCAATAGAAGACCTGACTTCCCAATCCACCCTCCTGCGTTGTTAGTTCTCCACCTGCGCAATCAACCAAACAACCCAGGAGGGTGGATTGGGAAGTCAGAGGTCTTCTATTGAATTTGCGCAGGTGGAGAATTATCAACCAAACGACCCAGAAGGGTGGATTTGGACTTCCAGAGGGACTCCACTTGATTGCGCAGGTGGAGAACTATCAACCAATCTAGTGGAGTCCCTCTGGAAGTCCAAATCCACCCTTCTGGGTCGTGTGGTTGATAATTCTCCACCTGCGCAGGGATCACTGATTTACAGGACCTCTGACCATACCAATCCACCCTCCGGGCTCGTTCGGTTGATAATGTACCGCCTGCACAATCCAGTGGCGGGACCTCTACAAGTTCTCATTCCACCCCCTGGGTAGTTTGGTTGATAAGTCCCCACCTGTGCAGTCCGCGACTGCCAGGGGTGGGATTCTGAGGATAGACCTATGCGCAAGCGGACCACAGCAGGACGTCTTGGACCCTGGGTCACACTTGGACACAAAAACGTTAATCCGAAGCGATCTCCCAAGTTTACGTCCTCGGTGGCCAGCATTACTCGTCGTATGCATTGCCCCCTTCCATAGGCAGAGTAATTGCAATACAGTACTTGCCTTATACATTGTCCCGTGCCATAGGTGGACTAAGTACAATAACACTGTTTTCAGGGCCGGGCGTATACATTCCCCCTCCCGTAGGTGGCGGAATTGCATCTCCACTGGGTTCAGTACCTGCCGTACGCATTAGCCCCTTCCATAGGTGGTGGGATGACATTATCACTGGTTACTTTGTGTACTGTATGCATTGGCCCCTTTGGTGCAATAATTGCATTCCCTCGGGGTACAGGACTCGCCATATGCACTAGTTCTTGCCGTGGGCATTAACCCCCCTTATAGGGGAGTATTCCCTACCACTGGCTTCAGTACTTGTCGTATGCATTCCACCTTCCATAGGTGGGGTAATTGCACATGGTCCCGACTGTCGCGTTCTCCCTCTCCATAGGTGGAGTGTTGCACTTCTCCGTGCTTCCAGCTACATTTCCCCCTTCCACTAGTGGTCCACTAGCGGCAAATACCTAAACTCCTCGGGATGCTGCAATTCAACTACACCACGGCTGCGTGCCTTCGCTTATTTCACAAGGGGGCGTGGCAACAGTCGGTACCTGCGGGTGCCCGGTACTCTTCTCTAGTGGTATGTGGGTCCCGCCAGTGTATACGGTGGCTATTCCTTCTTTCTCTTGGCGCTGGTTTTGGACATGCTTATAACATCCTCTGTCTTCTCAGGGGGTTGCCTAGCATCACTTGTGTCCTAGAAGACCCCCCATCTCCATGTGCCTCCACAGTTCCAGTCGGTCATGATATTGTCCGCATTAATGAGTAGTGTGCACACCATTGCACATTTATGGTGAGTACTTTCCAGCGAGTCGAGTGTTCACTGACTCTGTATTCTCTATCCCCCACTCCTTCTTCTCTGAGGAAGTGGTTCTGCTGGCACTCTGGTTTAGCTACTACAGCGTGCCCCCCCACCAGGGGCGTTGCTAGGGTCTCAAAAGATCCGGGGCCCAAGCCCAAATGTATATGGCCCAATTCTCTAAGTCGACCAACCGACCCCTAAGCCCTCTATAGCTATACAGCAGCACGTACCTCTCACATCCAGTTCCTCCCAGGTGACGTCTCCTCTGATGTAGATCTTCTCCGTTATCATCTTCTCCATTCGGTCCGGACAACTTCTCTCAGCCGCGCCTTGTCTCTACAGAGTGTGACACACAGACATCTTAGCTTCCTCATTTTTCTGTACCCCAAATACTATCCTGAAGAAAAATGAGTGCCCCCCATAGTAATAGTGCTCCTCATAGTCCCACCAATAGTAATTCCCTTCTAGAATGCCCTCATTAGTAATACTGCCCCCTACAATGCCCTCAACTGTGATAATGCTCCCCAAGAGTGCCCCATTAGTTGTAAAGCCCTCCAGTATTAATAATGCCCTTACAGAGCCCCTAGTAGAAATAAGGCCCACCTATTGTTCCCCCAGTGGTAATAAAGCTATCTACTGACCCCTCAGTAGTAATAAGACCCCCACAGTGCTCTTAGTAGAAATAATGCGGATTTATAAGTCCCTCCTTTAGAGCCCCCAGTAGTAATAAAAACGTCTAATGTCTCCTGGATTTAAAATGCCCCCACAGTGCCCCCAGAATTTATAATGCCCCCCTACTGTTATAATGCTCACCCTGAAGTGCCCCAGTATTTATATCACCCCCTACTGTTATATCGCTCGCCCTGAAGCCCTCCCAGTATTTATAATGCCCCCTGCAGTGCCCCCTGTAGTTATATCCCTCTGTTTACTGTCCTCAAAAATTATATTTCCTCAGCCCCTCCACCATACAGTCCCATGTAAATAACATTATTTCCCTTCTCTGCCATAGAGTGCCATGTAAATACCATGACACCATCTCTCCAGCCCCCTCTAATATACAGTCCCATGTCAATAACATCCCTTTCTATCTACAGCCCCCTCTAAAATACAGTCCCATGTAAATAACATCACACCATCTCTCCTGCCCCCTCAATATACAGTCCCACGTAAATAACATTACCCCCTCCCCAGCCGTCTTCAACATACAGTCTCATTTAAAGAACATAACCCCCTCCCCAGTCGCTTTCAACATACAGTCCCATGTAAATAACCACCCCCTCAATATTCAGTCCCATGTAAATAACATCACTTCCTCCCCAGTCACTTTCAACATACAGTCCCATGTAAATAAAATCACCCCTCCCCAGCCACCTCCAACATGAAGTCCCATGTAAATCACAACACCCTTCAACATTCAGTCCCATGTAAATAATATCACTCCCTCCAAAAGCCGTCTTTAACATATAGTCCCATGTAAATAACATCACCCTGCCCCAGCCACCTCCAACATGCATTCCCATGTAAATAGCATCACTCCCTCAACTTTCAGTCCCATTGCTCTGCCTCTCACACTGAGTAATCTACCCCTTTTACTTACCTCTCCTCATGTAGCGGACCTCACCACAGCTTCTTCCCAGGACTTCTCTTCACTGCTGAGCCCTCCTCTCCTGCACTGGTCACATGACGGTGACATTATCGCAGGTCCTTTTCAGCTACTGCATTTAGCACTGATCACATGACCTGTGATGTCATCACAGGTCCTTGTCACGGAACCATGAACCAGACGTACAACAAGAGATAAGTGAAAATAAGAAGGCTTTATTGAAAATAAAGCTGTAAAGCAAAAGTCCAAACGGATGGTGAAACCGAGCAGAGTCTTTGCGAAGCCAGAGGTCAGGAACCAGAAGGGTAGTCAGACGAAGCCAGGATCAGGAACCAGCAGGGTAGTCAGACGAAGCCAGGATCAGGAACCAGCAGGGTAGTCAGACGAAGCCAGGATCAGGAACCAGCAGGGTAGTCAGACGAAGCCAGGATCAGGAACCAGAAGCAGCAGCAGTCTAGAAGCATGTGAACACAAGAGGACCAAGCAAGGAACTGAAGCCACAGACCTCCTATATATATGAGCTAGGCATCCAGCTCCTCCCAGGGGAAGGAGGAGCCGCAGGGTGGAAGGCTACAAGAAACCCAGGACCCAAGATGGCCGCCAGCACATGTCAAACGAAGGAGAGCAGCAAGCAGGTAAGACCATGACAGTACCTCCCCCTCAAGGGCCCCTCCTCCGCGGAGCACAAAACGGTTTCTGAGGGAAGCGTGCGTGGAAGGCTCGGAGCAAGGCAGGAGCATGGACATCTGCGGAGGGAACCCAGGAACGCTCCTCTGGACCATAACCACGCCAATGGACCAAAAACTGCAACCGACCGCGGACCAGGCGTGAGTCCAGGATATTGCTCACCTCATATTCCTCACGATTGCCCACTTGGACCGGACGAGGCCGAGGAACCGAGGAAGTGAAACGATTACACACCAGTGGCTTCAACAGGGAGACATGAAACACGTTGGAGATCCGCATGCCAGGAGGAAGCGCAAGGGCATAGGCTACCGGGTTTACCCTGCGAAGCACTCGGAAGGGACCAACAAAGCGAGGCGCCAGCTTGGGAGTGGGCACTCGAAGGTTGAGGTTGCGGGTGGACAACCATACACGGTCTCCGACCTGGTAGGAAGGAGCAGGCGCTCGTCTGCGATCAGCCTGGAATCTCTGGCGCTGCGCAGAGACCTCAAGGGACTTCTGGATCTGTACCCAAGAAGCACGTAGGACGGAAAGGTGATCCTCCACAGCCGGAATATCCTGGGAAGAGAATACCTCCGGTAACACGGCAGGTTGGAACCCATAATTGGCCATGAAGGGAGACGTCCCAGAGGAAGAGTTCACCGCCGTGTTCCTGGCAAACTCAGCCCAAGGCAGGAGGTCAACCCAATTGTCTTGGTGATCGGAGACATAGCAACGAAGGAATTGCTCCAAGGCCTGATTGGATCGTTCTGCGGCCCCATTGGACTGAGGGTGGTAGGCCGAGGAGAAGGAGAGATGAATCCCCAACTGGGAGCAAAAGGCGCGCCAGAACCTGGACACAAACTGACTCCCCCGATCCGACACAATCTCCTTAGGCAAACCGTGCAACCGGAAGACCTCCCTGGCAAAAATCGTGGCCAACTCTTGTGCAGAGGGTAACTTCTTGAGAGGAACACAGTGGCACATTTTGGAAAACCGATCCACAATCATGAGAATGACCGTATGGCCTCGGGATGCAGGGAGGTCCACAATGAAATCCATCCCCAGGTGTGACCATGGGCGCTCCCCGGTGGCTATGGGTTGCAGAAGGCCAACGGAAGGTGCCGAGGGGACTTACTCTGGGCACAAACGGAGCATGCCGCTACATATGCGGCGATGTCGGAACGTAGGGAAGGCCACCAGAACAGACGTGAAACAGCCCAGGACAGCTGATTCTTTCCAGGATGCCCCGCGGTCTTGGAGTTATGGTAGGTTCGCAACAACCGAGTGCGCAACTCCTCAGGCACAAAACATCTGCCGTTGGGTCTCCCAGAGGGAGCACCAGATTGAGCCGCCAAAATCTGCTCACCCAGGGGAGAGGTCAGGCTGGTGCGAATGGCGGCCAGGATCTGATTCGGAGGTATGACCGAAGTCGGAATCGACTCCTCCCTGGACAGCTCGGAGTACTGCCGTGATAAGGCATCCGCCCTGATGTTCTTGGAACCGGGTAGGTAGGAGACCACGTAATTAAAACGTGACAAGAACAGAGCCCATCTGGCCTGACGTGGTGTCAATCTCTTGGCCTCAGAAAGGTAGGTCAGATTCTTGTGGTCCGTCAGGATGAGAACCGGAACCACCGAACCCTCGAGCAAGTGCCTCCATTCTTTAAGGGCCTGCACGATGGCCAATAACTCCCTGTCACCAATCTGATAGTTGCACTCTGCGGAAGACAGTTTCCGGGAGTAAAACCCACAAGGAAGCAGAGGACCCTCTGGTGTTCTACGCTGAGACAGAAGGGCGCCTACTCCCGTCTCAGACGCGTCCACCTCGAGGACAAAGGGCAACCCAGGGTTGGGATGCGACAGAATCGGAGCCGACACAAAAGCGGACTTTAGGGCCTCAAAAGCTCGGATGGCCTCGAGCGGCCAGACCTGGGAATTACTGCCCTTCCTGGTCAGATCCGTGAGAGGCTTGGCCAGCATGGAAAAGTCCCTGATGAACTTCCGATAATAATTGGCGAAGCCCAAAAAGCGCTGCAGGGAACGAAGACCACTGGGCTGGGGCCACTGTAAGACCGCCGAAACCTTCTCAGGATCCATGGAGAACCCCTCAGCGGAAATGATGTAACCTAAGAAGGTTACCTGGGATCGGTGAAATTCGCATTTCTCAAGCTTACCGAACAGCTTGTTCTCTCGTAACCGTTGCAACACTCGTCTGACATCCAGAATGTGGGCCTCCATGGATTCAGAATATACCAAGATGTCATCCAAATAGACTACCACACACTGCTGCAACAGGTCACGGAAAACATTGTTGATGAATTCCTGAAAGACTGCGGGCGCATTGCACAACCCAAAGGGCATAACCAAGGATTCGTAATGACCGGTCCTGGTGTTAAACGCGGTCTTCCACTCCTCGCCCGCCTTGATCCTTACCAGGTTATATGCCGCCCTCAGGTCGAGTTTGGTAAAGACCGTGGCCCCTTTAAGGCGATCGAACAGCTCGGAAATCAAGGGTATCGGGTAAGCGTTCTTGATCGTGATGCGATTGAGACCCCTGTAATCGATGCAAGGCCTCAACTCACCGCCCTTCTTTTTCACAAAGAAAAATCCAGCCCCTGCCGGGGACGAAGATTTGCGAATGTGTCCGCGTGAAAGCGCCTCCCTCACGTACTCCTCCATGGCCTCATTCTCCGCTACCGACAGTGGATAGACTTTGCCACGAGGAGGAACGGCACCAGATTGTAACTCTATGGCACAATCGTATGGGCGGTGCGGAGGTAGGGCAACCGCGCGCACCTTATCGAATACATCCCGGTACTCCTCGTATTCAGGAGGCAACAGAGAGTCCGAGGAAGTACACAGCAACTTGACAGACCCATGGATGCAACTAGCCCCACACTGCGGTGACCACGAGAGGATCTCGACCGATCTCCAATCGAAAGTCGGATTATGCTTCTGGAGCCAGGGGTACCCCAAGACCACCGAGTAGTGTGGAGACGAAATAACCTGGAGGCAGACCGACTCTCTGTGAACGGCACCAATGGCTATCCCCACTGGAAGGGTCTCATGAGTCACGTGTGGCGGCAGAAGGGGTCTGCCGTCTATCGCCTCAAGAGCCAGTGGGGAACCTCGAGCCTGCAGAGGAATGGAATTGGCGGCAGCGAACACACTATCAATGAACAAACCACCAGCACCAGAGTCCACCAACGCCTGGGTCGTCACCGAGCCCCCGACCCAGGAGAGGACAACAGTGATCAGTGGTTTGTCAACACGGGAAACCGGGGACGAGGAGACTCCACCCAATATCTGCCCCCGACAGGATCTCAGGGTACGAGCGTTTCCCGGACGGTTCGGACATGCCAACCGAAAATGCCCACCGAGACCACAGTACATGCATCGGCCCTCGCGTCTCCGGAGTGCCCTCTCCCCCTCGGACAGGCGAGCAAACCCCAGCTGCATGGGTTCACCCCCAGACAAGTCATCCCCAGGAGGCGTGGGAGGAGAGGGAGGCACGGGTGGGACAGCAAACGTAGGCACCAATCTGTTAGAAGACCTCCGCAGGTTCTCCTTAAAGGAAGGTCTCTCCCTGAGTCTGGTGTCAATCAAAATCAGGAAAGAAATAAGAGACTCAAGCTCAACTGGTAGGTCCTTAGCTGCAACCTCATCCTTCAAGGCATCCGAGAGACCATGAGAGAAAGCAGCGACCAGAGCCTCATTATTCCAGCCCACCTCTGCTGCCAGGGTACGAAACTCAATGGCGTATTCAGCTACGGATCGTGAACCCTGTCTGATGGACATAAGGAGCTTCGCAGCAGAGGCAGCACGAGCCGGCACATCGAATACCTTCCGAAGAGAAGCAACAAAACCGGAAAACTCGGCAACCACCGGATTGTTGTTCTCCCATAAAGGGCTGGCCCAGGCCAAGGCCTTGTCCGAGAGCAGCGAGATCAAGAAGCCCACCTTTGATCTCTCAGTAGGAAAGGCATGTGGCAGCAACTCAAAATAAATGCCCACCTGGTTAAGGAAACCTCGGCACTGAGTTGGCTCTCCCCCAAAGCGCTGTGGAAGAGGGGCAGAACCGGTCATACCCCGAAACACCGCAGGCGCAACAACAGGTGTCGGGGTAGACTCTGGCGCAACAACCGGAGCGGCAGTAGGAGCGAGCCCAGGAGCGACAACCGACCCATCGGCAACGGGAGCGAAATGAGCCGTGCGTTCAAGCAGGGTTTGCAACGCCACAGCGAACCAACCCAACAGGTGATCCTGCTGATCAAGTCTGGCAACCAGCGTGGGTAGCGAGGATGGCCCTGTACCGTCAGAATTCATGGCTTGGTCCTAATGTCACGGAACCATGAACCAGACGTACAACAAGAGATAAGTGAAAATAAGAAGGCTTTATTGAAAATAAAGCTGTAAAGCAAAAGTCCAAACGGATGGTGAAACCGAGCAGAGTCTTTGCGAAGCCAGAGGTCAGGAACCAGCAGGGTAGTCAGACGAAGCCAGGATCAGGAACCAGCAGGGTAGTCAGACGAAGCCAGGATCAGGAACCAGCAGGGTAGTCAGACGAAGCCAGGATCAGGAACCAGCAGGGTAGTCAGACGAAGCCAGGATCAGGAACCAGAAGCAGCAGCAGTCTAGAAGCATGTGAACACAAGAGGACCAAGCAAGGAACTGAAGCCACAGACCTCCTATATATATGAGCTAGGCATCCAGCTCCTCCCAGGGGAAGGAGGAGCCGCAGGGTGGAAGGCTACAAGAAACCCAGGACCCAAGATGGCCGCCAGCACATGTCAAACGAAGGAGAGCAGCAAGCAGGTAAGACCATGACAGTCCTTTAGCTCTTGCAGGGCATTAGAGTCAATTGTATTGCTGTCCTGAAGATGGCAATACAGTTGTATCTAGCAGGCAGGCAGTACATTCGGGGCCTGGGACAAAACATCAGGGGCCCAGGCCCCGAATGTTTTAACCTAGCAACGCCCCTGATACTCACACATACACTGTATATATATCTATATACACACACACACACTGTACATATATCTATATACTCACAGGTCCACTGTACATATATCTATATACTCACACATACACTGTACATATATCTATATACCCCAACGTCTACTGTACATATATTTATATATATATATATATATATATATACACTGCGTGCAGAATTATTAGGCAAATGAGTATTTTGACCACATCATCCTCTTTATGCATGTTGTCTTACTCCAAGCTGTATAGGCTCGAAAGCCTACTACCAATTAAGCATATTAGGTGATGTGCATCTCTGTAATGAGAAGGGGTGTGGTCTAATGACATCAACACCCTATATTAGGTGTGCATAATTATTAGGCAAATTCCTTTGGCAAAATGGGTCAAAAGAAGGACTTGACAGACTCAGAAAAGTCAAAAATAGTGAGATATCTTGCAGAGGGATGCAGCACTCTTAAAATTGCAAAGCTTCTGAAGCGTGATCATCGAACAATCAAGCGTTTCATTCAAAATAGTCAACAGGGTCGCAAGAAGCGTGTGGAAAAACCAAGGCGCAAAATAACTGCCCATGAACTGAGAAAAGTCAAGCGTGCAGCTGCCAAGATGCCACTTGCCACCAGTTTGGCCATATTTCAGAGCTGCAACATCACTGGAGTGCCCAAAAGCACAAGGTGTGCAATACTCAGAGACATGGCCAAGGTAAGAAAGGCTGAAAGATGACCACCACTGAACAAGACACACAAGCTGAAACGTCAAGACTGGGCCAAGAAATATCTCAAGACTGATTTTTCTAAGGTTTTATGGACTGATGAAATGAGAGTGAGTCTTGATGGGCCAGATGGATGGGCCCGTGGCTGGATTGGTAAAGGGCAGAGAGCTCCAGTCCGACTCAGACGCCAGCAAGGTGGAGGTGGAGTACTGGTTTGGGCTGGTATCATCAAAGATGAGCTTGTGGGGCCTTTTCGGGTTGAGGATGGAGTCAAGCTCAACTCCCAGTCCTACTGCCAGTTTCTGGAAGACACCTTCTTTAAGCAGTGGTACAGGAAGAAGTCTGCATCCTTCAAGAAAAACATGATTTTCATGCAGGACAATGCTCCATCACACGCGTCCAAGTACTCCACAGCGTGACTGGCAAGAAAGGGTATAAAAGAAGAAAATCTAATGACATGGCCTCCTTGTTCACCTGATCTGAACCCCATTGAGAACCTGTGGTCCATCATCAAATGTGAGATTTACAAAGAGGGAAAACAGTACACCTCTCTGAACAGTGTCTGGGAGGCTGTGGTTGCTGCTGCACGCAATGTTGATGGTGAACAGATCAAAACACTGACAGAATCCATGGATGGCAGGCTTTTGAGTGTCCTTGCAAAGAAAGGTGGCTATATTGGTCACTGATTTGTTTTTGCTTTGTTTTTGAATGTCAGAAATGTATATTTGTGAATGTTGAGATGTTATATTGGTTTCACTGGTAAAAATAAATAATTGAAATGGGTATATATTTGTTTTTTGTTAAGTTGCCTAATAATTATGCACAGTAATAGTCACCTGCACACACAGATATCCCCCTAAAATAGCTAAAACTAAAAACAAACTAAAAACTACTTCCAAAAATATTCAGCTTTGATATTAATGAGTTTTTTGGGTTCATTGAGAACATGGTTGTTGTTCAATAATAAAATTAATCCTCAAAAATACAACTTGCCTAATAATTCTGCACTCCCTGTATATATATATATATATATATATATATATATATATATATATATCCATAAGGAAAATCTGGCAGCACTCCCTTCAGCAGTGTCGCAGGGTGCAGGCAGTGGTCCCTCGATTCAGGACGGAAGATAAGAAAGAAGATCCGCAGCACTCCTTGAAAAATAAAATGTGCTCTTTATTTACACATATCAAATATTGACAACGTTTCGGTTCTCTAACAGAACCTTTCAAGGAGTGCTGCGGATCTTCTTTCTTATATATATATATATATTCATGTGTAAAATGTACGTATATTGTGTCTGTGTAGTAAGCATGGTTCTGTTACCATGTCTATATGTCAGGGCTCGACAAATCCCGGGCGCCAGGTCGCCATGGCGACCAGGAATTTGGTCCTGGCGCCTTGGGTATTTGTCAGCCCGTTTTCAAAGATGCGCTCTCGGCGCGCACCATGGTTTCCTGAGCCGGCACAGTGGAGAAGGAGAGGAGTCCCTCCCTCCCCACTGTGCGCGGCTGCCGCTGGCCACTAAGAACAGAGTAGGAGGAGGAGGGGAGGGACTGTGGCCACTGCGCCACCAATTAATGTCCCGGCCATATCCCGGCCCCTATGACTGCACGCTGTGATCCGCGCGATTAACCCCTCAGTTGAGGGGTTAATCGCGCGGATCACAGCGTCCTGTCAGAGGTCGGGTGCCGGGAATGTTCTTCAGTCTCGACTCTCTGCATTGGTGGCAGTGGGCAGTTCCGATCGGAGTCCCAGCAGTGTAATGCTGGGGCTCCAATCGGTTACCATGGCAGCCAGGAGTCACGCTACTTAAGTCCTGGCTGCGATGTTATGTTAGTGAGCAGCATTATACTCACGTGTGTCGGGGCCGCCGGGCGCTCCTTCTTCTGTCTGTGCGGCTCATTGCTAATGCTTATAGCATTAGCAATGCGCCGCACAGACCTATGAGAAGAAGGAGCTCCCGGCGATCACGGCACACGTGAGTATAATGCTGCTCAGTAACATACCATGGCAGCCAGGACTTCAGTAGCTACTGAAGTCCTGGCTGCCATGGTAACCGATCGGAGCCCCAGCATTACACTGCTGGGACTCCGATCGGAACTGCCCACTGCCACCAATGATGGGGGGAGGAGGAGGAGGGGGACCCTGTGGCCACTGCCACCAATGATTAATACTGGGGAGGGAGGGGGGTGGGTTTGTTACCAGAGGGGGCTGATAAGAGGGAGGGGGGGAGGGGCTGATCATAGGCTGGAGGGGCTGATAAGAGGGAGGGGGGGAGGGGCTGATCAGAGGCTGGAGGGGCTGATAAGAGGGAGGGGGGGGCTGATCAGAGGCTGGAGGGGCTGATCAGAGGCTGGGGGGGCTGATCAGAGGCTAGGGGGGGCCTGATCAGAGGCTGGGGGGGATGATCAGAGGCTGGAGGGGCTGATCAGAGGCTGGAGGGGCTGATCAGAGGCTGGGGGGGCTGATCAGAGGCTGGGGGGGCTGATCAGAGGCTGGGGGGCTGATCAGAGGCTGGAGGGGCTGATCAGAGGCTGGGGGGGCTGATCAGAGGCTGGCTGCCATGGTCATCTCCCTGCTGTTGTGTGCACAAAGCACAGGGCAGCAGGGAGAGTGTAAAGTCCTATTCACCCTAATAGAGCTCTATTAGGGTGAATATGACAAGGGTTCTAGCCCTTAGGGGGGCTAATAAAAAAAAGTTTACCCCTCCCCCTTCCCCAAATATAGAAAACAATATATCGCGATATATATCGCATATCGCACATGCTTAAAATTATATTGCAATATAGATTTTATGACGCGGCTCCGCCTGGCTCCTAACTTTTTTAGCTGGCTCCTAGATTCCAAGGAAATTTGTCAAGCCCTGCTATATGTTACACAGGTGGGAAGGGGGGTCTACGGTTTTCACATCTGCGTTTGAACTCTGGCAGATGTTAGACCTGCTTGTGACTTTTACTGCTTGGTTTCTCTGGTGTAGCAATAGGCTATGTCACTGGGGTCTTTCCCTAAATCGGAGCACGTCATCATTAGACTCCTGAAGGCATCTCACTCTGCCTGTGGCCTGGGGATCATCCTGCCATTCTTCAGGTGCAGTGAGAGGTACAAGAGGCTTGGGCAGGCAGACTACCGCCACCGCGAAGGGTCCTTGCTGGGACTCCATGGGAGTGAACTCAACTGTGTCCCACTTGTACAAGCTATGGCATTCTTGCGGGAGATAAAGCCGCTTCACGGAGCGCCTCATTACATAGTGCTCCCGTCCGGTCTTGGCGTCTTTGACGAATCCAGACCCACGTTCAACGGAGAATCAGACTACGTACCTCTTTCTCCTTTTAAATACTGGGTCTCTGGGCTAAGGCCGTCCCACACTCTAATGGCCCAGTTCTCTATGGCCTTATGATAATCCCACATGTTATAGGCGTGGGCGGTGACCTCTTTGGGGACGATAGAATTAAGTCCATCAAACGACCCATGTATTATGGGCAGCGGAGTGGAAACTCCGACCGCCTCCGCCACGGCAGCTGGCATAGGGAATGCCCGCAGTACCCTTGGAGAGGGTCGCCGTACTTGCGAGACAGAGATCTCCTCG
Organism: Bufo bufo; assembly: GCF_905171765.1. Lineage (NCBI taxonomy): Eukaryota > Metazoa > Chordata > Amphibia > Anura > Bufonidae > Bufo > Bufo bufo. Next base: position 769,614,936 of record NC_053389.1, on the reverse strand, counting down.
GGTTCCGGCTTGGCTTCGGGGTCCTCATCACTCCAGCACATGCCGTCCCAGTCCGGCTGCAGTTGACGCACCATCTTGTCTTTCTCAGGGCTGGTACAGACAGGAAATGAAGGAGGGGTTTCAGAGGAGGAGCTTCCACTTCCTCTCTTCTTGCAGTAACATTGCTCCCGGTGGGCAGGGCTAGATTCTCCCGTTCTAACTGGGGGCGTTGCTAGACTTTCCCGCTTTAGCTGAGCATGAAGAAGCTGCACCATCACAGTCAAAGATGGCTGACTAACCCTTCGGATGCCAACACGCACTTTGCTGCGCCTGTCGCTCCGCAGTAAACACAATAAAGTCATTTTTAAAAGTGTCTTTGTAAATCCAATAGGCTAGTTCATAGGCACATTAATTTAACGGATTCGGATCCTGTTCGTGACGCCAAATTATGCAATAGACGGGTGGTGGTGCTTACTACTTGGGGTCTCTTAACGTTAAAGTGTTTGTCGTGACGCCAGTTGCATTTCAGCAACGAGGGACGGAGTCCCCCTAAGTAGATGGTGCTGATGGTGGGTACCCAGGATAGGAATTCCAGAGTGGTGTAGGGTTGGCCTAATGTCCCTTAAAGGTGTTGTACTTGTCATGGTGCTCCTACCTGGATACACTGGAACCCCAAGTGTGGCCGTCCGCTGCAGTGAAAAGGGGGTAGTTGAATGGTGGGATGAAGAAATAAATTGAATCCAGACCTTGTAATGAACTTGACAACAGCTTTACTTGAATAAACTTTCATCAGGCAACAATCTTCCAACTTTATCTAGGTCACTAGCGAGCTTTGGCATAAATTCTGGCAGGCAAACACTCTCAGCTCTACTACATCTGCTACTCTTTAGCTCTGCTGTGCTGTCAGGATTAAATAGGAACTTTTCCTTTCTGCTGTCTGTCTCTATCTTGCTTTATCCAAGGAACTATACTTCCTGGTTTCTGAGGCTTGTAGCTTGGGCCTCCAGGTCCAACAGAACTGATGGTGCTCTGCTGGCCAAGGCAGGGCTCGCCCAGCGGGGACGAGTTCCCCTGCTTCCTTCCCCTTAGAGGGGGTACTCTCAACTCCCTCTAACTAGCTGAACTCCTCCCTCTCTAGAGAGGGCTAGAATGGACAGAAAGGCTCCATTCTAGGCAAAACTAGCTCTGCCATTATTGCTGCCATCTGCTAAAGGACCAGGTACATTACACTTAACATAACAGTTGCATAGAAATAAATACACATTTTGCAGAATCTGGAAATAAGTGCATAGAATGACATTAGGTTAACCGCATGAGATAGTATAGAGGCGTCAAAGGTGGTAATGCCACTCTGGGGCATTATATATCTATACACACAGCTTGGTTCTGTTACTGTATCTATACACACAGCTTGGTTCTGTTACTGTATCTATACACACAGCCTGGTTCTGTTACTATATCTATACACACAGCTTGGTTCTGTTACTGTATCTATATACATGCAGCGGAGTACGGAATTGGCCAGGGGTCCCTTAAAGGGAAAGTGTTTGTCATGATGCCTGTTGCATTTCAGCAACGAGGGACAAGGGTCCGCCTTTTAGTAGGAATGGTGGTACCCAAGATAGGAATGCCAGAGTGGTGTAAGGGTGGCCTAATGTACCTTGGTGGTGTAGCACGTGTCATGGTGCTCCTACCTGGATTCAAAGGAACCCCAGGTGTGGTCGTCCACTGCAGAAAAGGGTAGTTGAATGATGAGAGTGATGAAAAGAATTGAGTCCAGCCTTGGTATATTGTTGAACAATAGCTTTATTTGAACAAACTTGCATCAGAAACAATCTTCAAACTTTGTATTGGTCATCAGCAGGTTTTGGCTTAACTCTTGGCAGGCAAGCACATTCAGCTCTGCTACATCTGTCACTCTTTGACTCTGCTGTGCTGACAGGATTAAATAGAAACCTTTCCTTTCTGCTGAACTTGACTTGCTGTAGTCTGACTCTGTCTCTCTCTCTATCTTTGTCTTTATCTTTATCCTTATTCTTATCTTTATCCAGGGGACTACACTTCCTGGCTTCTCTTGAGACTCTTAGGACTTTTCTCTGATTCCAGCAGAGCTGATGGTGCTCTACTGGCCTAGGCAGGGCTCCCCCAGAAGGGACGAGCTCCCTCCTGCACAACCTCCCTCTTGCAGGGGGTCCTCTAGACTGACTTTCCACTAACTAAACTTCTCCCTCTCTAGAGAGGGCTGGAATGGACAAAAAGGTTCCATTCCAGATAAACTAGCTCTGCCAATATTGCCGCCATCTGCTGGTGAACCAGGCACATTACATTATACATAACAGTTTCATAGGAAATAGAGATACACATCTTTGTAGGATATGGAATAAATACACATGATGACACCAGAGCAACCATAGTGATGTGGGCAAAAAGAGTGTATGTAGCAGGGCGTTACATACACAGCCTGGTTCTGTTACTGTATCTATACACACAGCTTGGTTCTGGTACTGTATCTATACACACAGCTTGGTTCTGTTACAATATGTATACACACAGCCTGGTTCTGTTACTGTATCTATACACACAGCTTGGTTCTGGTACTGTATCTATACACACAGGTTGGTTCTGTTACCGTATCTATACACACAGCTTGGTTCTGTTACCATATCTATACACACAGCCTGGTTCTGTTACTGTATCTATACACACAGCTTGGTTCTGTTACTAAATCTATACACACACAGCTTGGTTCTGTTACTGTATCTATACACACAGCCTGGTTCTGTTACTGTATCTATACACACAGCTTGGTTCTGTTACTGTATCTATACACACAGCTTGGTTCTGTTACTGTATCTATACACACAGCTTGGTTCTGTTACTGTATCTATACACACAGCTTGGTTCTGTTACTGTATCTATACACACAGCCTGGTTCTGTTACTGTATCTATACACACAGCTTGGTTCTGTTACTGTATCTATACACACAGCTTGGTTCTGTTACCGTATCTATATACACAGCTTGGTTCTGTTACCATATCTATACACACAGCTTGGTTCTGGTACTGTATCTATACACACAGCCTGGTTCTGTTACTGTATCTATACACACAGCCTGGTTCTGTTACTGTATCTATGCACACAGCTTGGTTCTGTTACTGTATCTATACACACAGCTTAGTTCTGTTACTGTATCTATACACACAGCCTGGTTCTGTTACAATATGTATACACACAGCTTGGTTCTGTTACCATATCTATACACACAGCTTGGTTCTGTTACTGTATCTATACACACAGCTTGGTTCTGTTACTGTATCTATACACACAGCTTGGTTCTGTTACTGTATCTATATACACAGCTTGGTTCTGTTACTGTATCTATACACACAGCCTGGTTCTATTACTATATCTATACACAGCTTGGTTCTGTTACTGTATCTATATACACAGCTTGGTTCTGTTACCATATCTATACACACAGCTTGGTTCTGTTACCATATCTATACACACAGCTAGGTTCTGTTACTGTATCTATACACACAACCTGGTTCTGTTACTGTATCTATACACACAGCTTAGTCTGTTACTGTATCTATACACACAGCCTGGTTCTGTTATGATATCTATACACACAGCTTGGTTCTGGTACTGTATCTATACACACAGCTTGGTTCTGGTACTGTATCTATACACACAGCTTGGTTCTGGTACTGTATCTATACACACAGCTTGGTTCTGTTACTGTATCTATACACACAGCTTGGTTCTGGTACTGTATCTATACACACAGGTTGGTTCTGTTACTGTATCTATACACACAGGTTGGTTCTGTTACTGTATCTATACACACAGCCTGGTTCTGTTACTGTATCTATACACACAGCTTGGTTCTGGTACTGTATCTATACACACAGCTTGGTTCTGTTACTGTATCTATACACACAGCCTGGTTCTGTTACCGTATCTATACACACAGCTTGGTTCTGTTACTATATCTATACACACAGCTTGGTTCTGTTACTGTATCTATACACACAGCTTGGTTCTGTTACTGTATCTATACACACAGCCTGGTTCTGTTACTGTATCTATACACACAGCTTAGTTCTGTTACTGTATCTATACACACAGCTTAGTTCTGTTACTGTATCTATACACACAGCTTGGTTCTGGTACTGTATCTATACACACAGCTTGGTTCTGGTACTGTATCTATACACACAGCTTGGTTCTGTTACTGTATCTATACACACAGCTTGGTTCTGGTACTGTATCTATATACACAGCTTGGTTCTGGTACTGTATCTATACACACAGCTTGGTTCTGGTACTGTATCTATACACACAGCTTGGTTCTGTTACTGTATCTATACACAGCTTGGTTCTGTTACTGTATCTATACACACAGGTTGGTTCTGTTACTGTATCTATACACACAGCCTGGTTCTGTTACTGTATCTATACACACAGCTTGGTTCTGTTACTAAATCTATACACACAGCTTGGTTCTGTTACTGTATCTATACACACAGCCTGGTTCTGGTACTGTATCTATACACACAGCCTGGTTCTGTTACTGTATCTATACACACAGCCTGGTTCTGTTACTGTATCTATACACACAGCTTGGTTCTGTTACTGTATTTATACACACAGCTTGGTTCTGGTACTGTATCTATACACACAGCTTGGTTCTGTTACAATATCTATACACACAGCTTGGTTCTGTTACTGTATCTATACACACAGCTTTGTTCTGGTACTGTATCTATACACACAGCTTGGTTCTGGTACTGTATCTATACACACAGCTTGGTTCTGTTACTGTATCTATACACACAGCTTGGTTCTGGTACTGTATCTATACACACAGGTTGGTTCTGTTACTGTATCTATACACACAGCCTGGTTCTGTTACTGTATCTATACACACAGCTTGGTTCTGGTACTGTATCTATACACACAGCTTGGTTCTGTTACTGTATTTATACACACAGCTTGGTTCTGTTACTAAATCTATACATACAGCTTGGTTCTGGTACTGTATCTATACACACAGCCTGGTTCTGTTACTAAATCTATACACACAGCCTGGTTCTGGTACTGTATCTATACACACAGCTTGGTTCTGTTACCGTATCTATACACACAGCCTGGTTCTGGTACTGTATCTATACACACAGCTTGGTTCTGTTACTGTATCTATACACACAGCTTGGTTCTGTTACTGTATCTATACACACAGCTTGGTTCTGTTACTGTATCTATATACACAGCTTGGTTCTGTTACGGTATCTATATACACACAGGTTGGTTCTGTTACTGTATCTTGGTATTGAGCTTGAAAGTGGGTGCCCAAGTTCAAATTTTTAAGGGCAAACTACAGGGATCACAGAAAAAAAGCACCAAACGGATATGCCACTGACTATACTGGCTTGTCATAAATGCAGATATTAAAAGCTGAGACTTTCGCCAATATATTCCTGTCAGGAAAATATCGGAGCCCATCATTGCACCACGTCACGGTCACTCAGCATGGCAAAGGGTCCTACCACTACGCTACCTATGGTGTGAACACGGTCTGAAGGCGATGTAATCCAGCTCGCAGCCAGGCTTCCACACAAACGCCTAGCAGGACAACTAGTGCAATGTGAACAAAGCCAAGACTGCAAGCCACGCCCATATCAGACCCTGTGAGGCTATAAAAACAAAAACACTTAAACTCACTTTCCTGACCACTATTTGATCCAGCACCATGGCTCTCTTCTGTCCACCATGCTGCCGCTGGGACATAGTGGGTCATTACTAAGCTTAAATATATGCCTTTATTAGGCGTATTTCAGGTGCAGATTGCGCCGCAGTCTGTGACGTCTCCCTGCTCACGCCAGGTCTAAGAAAGTGGGCGAGGTGTGGGCGGGAGGCTGTCTTACATTAACAACTGACTGAGGATCTGTCGACGGTATGAAGACACCGGCGCCTCTTCACCACTGACAGCTATGGGATTTATTAAAACCCGGTGTCTAAAATGCGGGTCTTAATAAATGTGCCTCATAATGTTTTAGCTGCTGCAGTGACACGCCTGTATACCGTACATGACTGCTGTAACCAATCACTGGCCTCAGTGGTATACAGCACTCATGGTCAAGCTCTCATGGTCCCAGCCACCAGAGAGGCCGGCGCTTTTTTTCTATAGTGTGCAAGCACGACCACCACTGATGGATTGCCGGGTGGTCTCAACCATAGAAACGAGCAGTGCATAATGTGATGAAAAATTAAGCCAGCAAATGGAGCAATATGGACAATTACAATACATTAGTAAGTGCCTTAACTTTCTCTACGTGATAAATGCCACTTGATGAAGAGAGACAACCCATTTAATGAAAACCTCCATCCAGAGTGCTCTGTACCTCAGACTGGGCTGAGGATTCATCTTCCAATAAAGACAATGACCATAAGCACACAGTCAAGACAGCACAGGACTGGCTTAGGCACAACTCTGTGAATGTCCTTGAGTGGTTCAGCCAGACTTAAACCGATAGATGTGGGTCCCACCTCTGGGATCCGATCTTGTCTAGAGAACTTGGCCACCAAAATGAAGGACAGCATGCCATGCAGACTGTGAAGTGCTCTCGATTTAATGACATGGGAGTTCCGAAAATAGCCGAGCAAGTGGGCTGAAACATTTGGGACTGTCAGACGTAACCGATCCAACATCTCTGTTCACTTGGAGGTCCCGTTCTGGAGACAAAAGTGGGTCCTAGCGATATGTCATCAATGTCCCAGGTAGAAATACCCCTTTAAGTAATAAGATTTAAAATGTAACAAAATCAATCAGTAGTTCTACAAAAAGTTTCTGTGTAGCTCCAGCTATTGACAATTGACAACTGTTCTTACTATTCCCCTTGTCCATACTATAAAACCGTTTAGGGACACAACCATTTGACAAGAGGAATAGTAACACTCGGTTATTAACCTCTTCACTGCGGCCATACGACTATATACGTGCTATTTGCACATACCCCATGCAGATAGCAAGTATATAAACGTCATGGCAATTCTTTAATCCAAGCGCTGCAAAGCGCTTGGATTAAAGCTTGTGCCCCTGAACTGCTGCTGTCACGGACAGCGTACAGTCCAGTAATGCCGGCAATAAGAAAAATTTTACATTCTAGGTATTGCCACGTCCGTAACAATCTGCTCTATAAAAATGTCACATGACCTAACCCCGCAGGTGAACGTTGGAAAAATAAATAAATAAAAACTGTTACAAAACAAACCAATTTTTTGGTCACCTTACCGCATAAAGTGTAATAATGAATGATCAAAAAATCAAATGTACCCAAAAATGATACCAATAAAAACGTCAATTATTTCTGCAAAAAAGAGCCCCTGCACAAGACGATCGGCAGAACAATAAAAAAATAAAGCGTTCAGAAAATAGAGACACAAAAACAATTTTTTTTTTTCAAAAATGTTTTATTATGTAAAACTGAAACAAAGAAAGTAGACAAATTTTAAATAATTGCGTCCGTAACAACCTGCTCTATAAAAATAGCACATGATCTACCCTGTCAGATGAATGTTGTAAAAAATAAATATGGTGCCAAAACAGCCATTTTTTGGTTACCTTGCCTCACAAAATATAGAGCAATATAGAGCAATTAAAAATCATATGTACCCCAAAATAATACCAATAGTACCAATAAAACTGGCACCTTATCCCCTAGTTTCCAAAATGGGGTCACTTTTTGGGAGTTTCTACTGTAAGGGTGCATCAGGGGGGCTTCAAATGGGACATGGCATCTAAAAACCAGTCCAGCAAAATCTGCCTTCCAAAAACCATATTGCGCTCCTTTTTTCTGCGCTGTGCTGTATGCAGGGATGTTTCTGGAAACCGCAGAATCAGGGTAATAAATATTGAGTTTTGTTTGGCTGTTAACGCTCGATGTGTTAAAGAAAAAAATTGATTAAAATGGAAAATCTTCCAAAAAAGTGAAATTTCAAAATTTTCCTTTAATTCTTGTGGAACACCTAAAGGGTTAACAAAGTTTGTGAAATCAGTTTTGAGTAACTTGAGTGGAGTAGTTTCTGCAATAAGGTCATTGATGGGGGGATTCCACTATGTAAGCCCCACAAAGTGACTTCAGACCTGAACTGGTCCTTAAAAAGTGGGTTTTGGAAATTTTCTTAAAAATTTTAAGAATTGCTTCTAAAATTCTAATCCTTCTAACGTCCTAAAAAATTTAAATAACATTTACAAAATGATGCCAACATAAAGTAGACATATGGGGAATGTTAAGTAATAAATATTTTGGGAGGTATCGCTTTCTGTTTTAAAAGCAGAGAAATTGAAATTCTGAAAATTGCTAATTTTTCAAATTTTTTGGTAAATTTGGGATTTTTTCATATATAAAGGTTAAATATATTGACTCAAATTTATGACTATCATGAAGTACAATGTGTCACGAGAAAACAATCCCAGAATTATTTGGATAAGTAAAAGCGTTCCAAAGTTAATAGCACATAAAGTGACATATGTCAGATTTGCAAAATTAGACGTGGTCATGAAGGTCAAAAATGGCTTGGTCTTGAAAGGGTTAATTTGTTCATAGATTTCCAGGAGGAATAACAGAAGTACAGGACAATACAGAGATTTATCCTAGAGACAGATTATTTCATAAATATGGCACATGTAGTTTATGGCCATCTTTATAATGCAGATTATTGCTCCACCTTTGCAGCACATTTCATTTGATAAGTTTCCAATGAGTTCCCTAAAAATCTAAGAAAAATGGAAACTTAAATCCATTACATTCATAGAAGAAATGTATTTAAAAAAAAAAAAAAAAGATGGCAGAAATGGCTGAACGCTATTGGTCAGTTCCTGCTCACATCACAACTGTGTAACCAGGGCAACTGTGGTGCCCGCATCTGAATGGTAGGTGGCAGTTGGAAGTGGCAGTTAGAGTTGACTGGCGACGGAGGACATACCTGTATCTGCTGACCGGATGGAAAGCGCTACAATGGATTCGGAGGAAGAGAAGATTGTTATGAAGAGGAGAGGAGCGAAGAAAAGAAGAGGAATTCCTGACTCATCGGCTGATGAGCAGAAGGTGATGGAGAAAGAAGAGGAGACTCTCATCAGGAGGAAAGGAGGGAAGAAGAGACGGACCATCCTGACCTCAGCGGATGAAGAGAAGGAGACACCCAAGAGGAGCAAGAAGAGGAAGAAGAGAAGACCATCCAGCTCCTCCAAGAAGACGTCTCCTAAGGATCAGCTCATTCAAGTGAAAGAAGACGTGAGTAAAGAGCCCAAATGTGCCAAGAAGAGAAAACTCATCCTTATCTCTTCCAAAGGAGCAAAGAAGTCCCTGATCAAGAAGGAGGACGACACGGTGAAGACAGAAGACCAGCAGGAGGACCAGAGAGTCTCAGGTAGATGCACACATACAGGAATACACAAGTTATACGTCCTGGACACTTTGTTATAACTTTACATTAATCTGATCTGTAGCGCTGAGACCTGAGACAAGCAGAAGGAAGGGGCTTCCACATTTACAGCTGGGGGATTATTAGGGGTGGGGGAGGGGTGCTAGCCGCCATGTATACTGGGTGCTCAGTTCCATGGAAGCGACAACAAGCCATTCTGTCTTGGTCAGGGTATTTAGATACAGGGCTGGGGCAGTGAAGTGTAAATTAGGCCATACACAGTCCAATCTTAAGCATTTCATGTTATTATAGCAATTATTTCTAATCCCCCCAATAGTGTCCTGTATGAGTTGTCAGCAGAGCCTGTGCATGGACAGAATACAGGCTGTCATAAACAGCAGCCCATAGTGTGTACAGTACACACTGTAACAACCCTGCATGCACAGGAGTGATCCTGATACATGGAGCAATGTGCCCCTAATGGGAATGGTTAGAAGTGGTCAGGAGCTCCAAGTCCATAGAAATGTACAAGGCCACATGCCAAGCCCATGTCTACACCTCACTGACCTCCAAGGTGACTTCTAATATTCCTAATAATGTATTCTAGGAAGTGCATTGCTTCTTGTGATACACCCTGCAGCTGCTGCAGAACTTCTTTCTTTAGGCCACTTTCACATGAGGATTTTTGTAATTCAAACCCAGGAACAGAAAATACATAAGAAATGCAGAGTTTTCCATGATCCTTCCTCTCTGTGTAGGCTCCTCTCTGGGTTTAGAATCACAAATACTGACCCCAATACTGACCTGAATATGTAAGTGGGAAAGAGCCCCCAGTAATGGACTGGGAGGAGGTCTGCAGCATCCGAGCTGTGTAATGCTGTTCTGCAGCAGCTTTGAAAACTGTATTTATTTAGGGGGTTTGAGGTCTATATATATTATGGGGCGAGTATTAACTCCAGGATTCGTATTCAGGGGTCTGGTCTGCAAGTTTACAAAGTTTTTGTTTTTATGGGGATCATAAAACAGTCATGGTGATACTAAATATATGTGTTTACTACATGTACAAAATAAAATATTCTAAAACCCAGAACTTTTGTATTTATTCAACAGACCTTTAATTTTTATTGGTACCAAACATACAACTTTTTGACCACTTTTTATTCCATCGTTTGGGAGGTGAATTGACTAAAAAGCAGCAAATCTTACATTGTGTATTTTTTTAAGTGTTCACTGTATGGGATATTTTAATAGGTTGGAAGTTTACAGACATGGTGATACCAGTTATGAATATATGGTATTGTTTGCATTTTCATATGATAAATGTGAAAAAAAAATTCATTGTTTAACATATATTTTTTAAATGTTTTGAAACCTTTTATTAAACATTTGACACACACTGTGTATGGCGTCTGCCCTATACACTCCACTGCCAAATATGTATATGTATGTCACATGTCAGGAAGGGTTAAAGGGGTTGGTATTAAAATATCAAGATATTTTTCAAAGGAGGTGATTGTCTTAACAAGAAAAAATAAAAACACCCAATTCACCATTTTGGGTCATCTTGTGTCACCCCCAAAAAAATTAACAAAAAGTGACAAAAAATTTGTATATACCCACAAAATGTAGCAATAAAAACTATAGTTAATTTTGTAAAATACAAGCTCTCATACAGCTCTAAAATATAAAAAAGTTGTGGCTGTCAGAAAATCTTGATGCAAATAAATTTTTGTTTATTCAATATAACTGCTTGTATCCAGAGGTTATGACCACTCCGCAATCCAGCAGAGGTGGCCATGCTTGTACACTATAGAAAAAAAGTGCTGGCCTTTCTGGTGGCTGGGACTGCAGGAGTCCGGATAGGCCGGCACTTTTTCCTATAGTGTGCAAGCATGGCCACCTATACTGGATTGCAGGGTGGTCGTAACCTCTGGATATGAGCAGTGTATAATTTGATGGAAATATTAATCAAGCCAGCAAAGGAAGCAATATGGACAATCACAATACATTAGTAAGAGCCTTGTAGTAACTTTCTCTACATGGTAAATGCAACTTACTGTACTGAAGTGAGACAACCCCTTTAAGGGGTTAAGGTACTTGGCCTGGGGTCTGTATTTATTTAGGGGGTCTGTTTTCTGTATTTATTTTGGAGTCTGGTCGGAGTCGGTATTTATCTATGGGTGCTAGATGCTATTAACCTCTTGCCGTCACACTAATGCCGAAAGGCGTCAGTGCGGCGGCTCTCTCAGGTCTTAATGACGCCTATTGGCGTCATCTCGTGAGACTCGAGATTTTGTGTGAACGCGCGCGCGCTGCTCGGAAGTTATACTACAGCCTGCCAGCAATGATCATTCGCTGGCAGGCTGTAGATGTTAAAATAATCGCATCAGAAAGGTATGTCAGACGCTGTTTTGTTAACAGCGTCTGATATACCTGCTACCTGGTCCTCTGGTGGTCCCTTTTGCTTGGATCGACCACCAGAGGACACAGGCAGCTCTGTAAGTAGCACCAATCACCACACTACACTACACACACACACCCCTGTCACTTATTAACCCCTTATTAACCCCTGATCACCCCATATAGACTCCCTGATCACCCCCCTGTAAGGCTCCATTCAGATGTCCGTATGTGTTTTGCGGATCCACGGATCCGCAAAACACGGACACCGGCTATGTGCTTTCCGCATTTTGCGATCCGCACATTGCCTAACCCTCAGAACTATATAGAAAATACCTTTTCTTGTCTGCAATTGCGGACAAGAATAGGACATGTTCTATATTTTTGCGGAACGGAAGTGCGGACCCGGAAGTGCAGATCCGCAATTCCGGATCCGAGAGGGACAAAGTCTGTCCCCATAGAAATGAATGGGTCCGCAATTCCGTTCCGCAAAATGCGGAACAGAATTGCGGACGTGTGAATGGGGCCTAAGGGTCCCTTATCACCGCCAGTTAGTTAGCTACTTGTTAGGTAGTTAGCGCCCAGCCCACCGCACCGCAGTCACTGATTAGTCGCTGATTAGCGTCATCGCTGTCGCTAATCTGCACTAGTACTATATAGTATCTGTAAGTGATCAAGACTGATCGCAATCAGATCTATATCAGTACATTAGGGTCACCTTAGGCTCTACAAAAAACGCAGTGTTCGCCCGATCAGGCCTGATCTTGTGCGCACACTTGCGTTCAGTCCGCCCCACCGCAGTGACAGAAATGTTTTTTTTTCTGATCACTGCAAAAACACCGTAAAATCGGTGCGGCGCTATAAAGATCACTTTTGAGGGGCATGGTGAGTTCATAGAAGATTTTTTTTTTTTGCCACAAGTTAGCGGAAATTGTTTTTTTTTTTTTTTTTCTCACAAAGTCTCATATTCCACTAACTTGTGCCAAAAAATAAAATCTTACATGAACTCACCATACCCCTCACGGAATCCAAATGCGTAAAACTGCCCTGTGAAATCCTAAAGGTACTCATTGGAATTTGGGCCCCTTTGCGCATCTTGGCTGCAAAAAAGTGTGGCATGGCGAGTTCATGTAAAATTTTATTTGTTGTCACAAGTTAGTGGAATATGAGACTTTGAAAGGAAAAAAATAAATAAAAAATAAAAATTATTTTCCGCTAACTTGTGCCAAAAAAAAAAAACTTCTATGAACTCGCCATGCCCCTCACAGAATACCTTGGGGTGTCTTCTTTCCAAAATGGGGTCACTTGTGGGGTATTTATACTGCGCTTGCATTTTAGGGGCCCTAAAGCATGAGAAGTAGTTTGGAATCCAAATGTGTAAAAATGCCCTGTGAAATCCTAAAGGTACTCATTGGAATTTGGGCCCCTTTGCGCACCTAGGCTGCAAAAAAGTGTCACACATGTGGTATCGCCGTACTCATAAGAAGTAAGGCAATGTGTTTTGGGGTGTATTTTTACATATACCCATACTGTGTGTGAGAAATATCTCTGTAAATGACAACTTTTAAAAATAAATTATACAAAGTTGTCAATTTACAGAAATATTTCTCTCACCCAGCATGGGTATATGTAAAAATACACCCCAAAACACATTGCCCTACTTCTTCTGATTCCGGCGATACCACATGTGTGACACTTTTTTGCAGCCTAGGTGCGCAAAGGGGCCCAAATTTCAATGAGTACCTTTAGGCTTTACAGGGTTGCTCACAATGTAGTCCCGCCCAAAATGCCAGAACAGTAAACACACCCCACAAATGACCCCATTTCGGAAAGTAGGCACCCCAAGGTATTCACTGAGGGGCATAGTGAGTCCGCCAGAAGTTAGCAGAAATGGAAACTTCATTTTATTTATTTTTTCCTCAGAAAGTGTCATTTTCCGCTAACTTGTGAAAAAAAATTAAATCATACATGAACTCACCATGCCCCTCCGCGAATACTTTGGGGTGTCTTCTTTCTAAAATGGGGTCATTTGGGAGGTATTTATACTATCCTGGCATTCTAGCACCTCAAGAAACATGACAGGTGCTCAGAAAGTCAGAGCTGCTTCAAAATGCGGAAATTCACATTTTTGTACCATAGTTTGTAAATGCTATAACTTTTACCCAAACCAATAAATATACACTTATTGGATTTTTTTTTATCAAAGACATGTAGCACACTAAAACTTGTATAGAAACGTAGTCATATTTGAACAATTTTACCTGAAAAATTTAAAAATACACTTTTTTTGAGAAAATTGCGGTCTATTTTGATTAATATCAGAAAAACGAAAAATCTCAGCAGCAATCAAATACCACCAAAAGAAAGCTGTATTTGTGAGAAGAAAAGGAGGTAAAATTCATTTGGGTGCAAAGTTGCATGACCGAGCAATAAACCGTTAAAATTGTGAAGTGCCGATTTGTAAAAAAGGGCCTGGTCACTAGGGAGGTATAAACCTGTGGTCCTTAAGTGGTTAAATAGAATAATATAGTCCCCCACCTATCACCATTCCAAGTCTATGGAACTGCTGGAGATAGCCCAGCTCTGTGTTTGGCAATGCAGATTCATTATTAATGCCTCAGATAGGAATATCCCTTTAAATGTCTTCTCCTGTTTTTCTATTATTTCCCCCCCAGTTGAGGACAGTGGTGTTCGGCCAACCTGCTCTAGAAGCACAATCTCCGATAACATCAGGGAGAGATTATTATTCCATCATGTGCTCGGGCAGGGAAGTTATGGAAAGGTCATCTTGGCTGAGGACACTTCTAACCATCAGAAGTATGCTGTAAAGATCATCAGCAAGAGAGCCATGCTTGCCGACTGTGATGAGGCGGATGTGTTGGTGGAGCACCGAGTGTTACAGCTGGCATCTGGGAGCCCCTTCCTTGTCCACGCGGCCTTTGCATTTCAGACCAAGGTACACTACTGACAACCTCACTTTTATCAAATGTCTCCACTCATAACCCAATCAGTATAAAAGGGGCCAGCAGCAGTCGCTGGAGAACCCAAGACCCTTCACTGTAAGACCTGACAGAATGACTATCCATGTCAGAGCGAATGGGTCTGGTAGAACTGCAGGGACCCCCAGTTATAAGAAGAACAGGGGTCCCTGAGTCCCCCTTCATGTGAATGAAGAGGTTGTTTGCATACATGACCAATGCTTTATTTAAAACTCAATTAAAACACATACAATGGCTGTGTGCTCTCTGCTTCCGGGTGCGTACTCATACGCTCCGCGATCTGCAAGATGCGGCTAAAGAGGGGACGTGTGCCATCTTTTGAGGCATGGCTGCACAGACTCAGAAGCACGTGGAAGGACCGGTGTCCATTTTTGGCAAATCTGCAGTTTGCGGTCTGGAAAAAAGGATGTGGTCATGTGAATGGGACCTAAGGGTTGTCCACCATGTCTCCATCACAGGACCAGGACAGATTTATAGCAGCTACAGGAAACCATTGAAGGTTCCTATTCAATAACTGCAAGCAGAGATCATAACTGACAATCTGATACAGAAAGATTATAAAACTGTATAATCTTTCACTTTATACAAAGAATAACCATTACTTAATGAAACTGGAATATCCCTTCAAGGATTACAGAAGCCACTGCTATATTCTGTACAGTAAATGTGTAAATGTGATCTGATGGTTCAGTAATGGCGTCTTCTATGTCACAGATGCTTGTTCTACTTGGGCTGGAATACATGAGCTGCGGGGACCTCGATCAATTCCTGAGGGTGAAGGGGCGGCTTGACATCCCCAGTGCAAGGTAAGGCTGGATACAAAACCTCAGCTAAACGGTCAGAAGATGCCATGAAATATTAGATACAGCGTCCTGCCCCATGTACATCACACTGATGAGATCTGCTCCCCCGTTTCTTCTCTACCAAAGAAGGATTGAAGAAATGTTAGGGAATGTTTCCCCTCTTCCTTGGGCTCTGATCCTCCATCTGATATTAAAAGACATACAGGAGAACAGATCCCCCCCGTGTGATGTTAAGAAGCCTTAGTCACATTCCCAGGTATTAAAGGGGTTCTAATGGGAATGGTCAATGGTCCCAAGCAACCTGTCCTACAATGTGACTAGAACTGGTTTCCTCCAATAGCTGAGCTGATTAATGGGGTGAGGGATGTGAAGCCACCATGCAGCCCTGGCAATAAGAAATTGCCTCCTCAGTTGACAGTGATAAGATATATATTTTGCCTCTTATTTTACTGATTGGTAGGAATGTCTAACAGTCTTCTGTGTTATCCTCGCATTATATTCATTTTGTTACTTTTCTGACAGATTCTATGCCGCTGAGCTCGTGTGTGGCATCCAATTTCTCCATTCGAAGGGAATCATCCACAGAGACCTCAAGCCCGAGAACATCCTGGTGGCTGAGACGGGCCATATTAAGATCACGGATTTCGGTCTCGCACTTGACAACATGCTTGGAGACCGCACAGCCACCGAATATGCTGGGACAAAGGGCTATGTGGCTCCTGAGGTGAGAAAAAGGGGGTTTCCTCATTTCCACCATTCCATTTGTATTAAAGTGGTTTTCCAGGTTTGGAATATCGGTCGCATATTCTCAGCTTCAGCCATTAATATCACATTGGTGGAGGTCCGACTCTTGGCACCCCCACCTATTACCTGTTTGAAGGGTCCTCATTGAGGGTCTGAGCTCTACCTCATTGATTACTGCACACCACCTACTTGACGCCGGCTACTGCAGCTTCTTCTCATTGACGTGAACGGGACAAGGCTGCAATAACCTGCAGGTAGCGCCCGGCCTTCATACAGCTGATTGGTGGGGATGTCGAGAGTCAGACCCCAACTGATCGGATACTGATGGCCTATTCTGAAGAAAGATAATGAATATTCTGAACCCAGAAATCCATTTAATAATGGTAATTATTCTTATTATTAATCATTCATCTTCAGATCATTATGTATTGATGAATGCCTCATCTTAACTCATTCCTTTTTACAGACACAGGGGAAGAGTTATCAAGACTCGCACTTTCTGCGCCGGTATTGATATCTCCTGTGTTGCTCCTGCAGTCCATGTCCCAACCAAAAATCTACGACATCTCCGAGCGTCCGTACATTTCTGGCTTCAAATGTACCAGAAAACTGTCACAAATAAAGATAAATTATTCATGGGTGGCTGACCATGCCCCTGTGACAAAAAACAAAACAGCAATTCTGGCGTTGAGATGTTTTTTTTTGTTTTTTTTATGGTGTTCTCTTAACAGCAATACTTCTGTATTATTGCAAATAGTTATTTTCATGCTTATTTCTACAGAGTGTATGAGGTGCCCCGACAGCAGCAGATGACTTAGTGGTTGCAGTTTATCTGCAGCTGGATGGAGGCAGAACATCTTGTCCTCATTCAGCTAAACACCTTGTGTGACCCAATACTACGCTATGCCAGCAATGGCCACAGCCTGAGCACCTACAGTGCGGGTTTATAGTATAAGCCGTGTAGTCACTCTTCTCTCCTTTCTGGCAGATGCTGGCTAAGGAGGAGTATGGCGTCGGAGTGGACTGGTATTCATTTGGTGTCATCTTAAATGAAATGCTCACCAGTGAGTGCACTTACCAACCTGCACTGTTTGACAAAACACGCTCCGGCGCTAAAGACATCATTAAAAAGGTCAGTATGTTCCTACATGACACTACTGTACTGTATACAATGTTACATGACAACCTGTGATAGGAGACATCTCCCCCTACAATGCCCCATAGTGCACCATGATCTCCTTCACTAATACTCACCACTGTAGTGTTCAGGAGGGGTCGCCTCTCAGGATAGCAATACACAACCAGCACTTCTGTAGTATACAAGGTGACAACACTGGTCTCCACCAGAGAGGATGCCGAGTAGGATGCTGGAGCCACAACTTCTCCAGCACAGACTCAGCAATAGCACAAATGTCTGCCAAGAGCTCCAAGGACTGCCCTGGAGCCAGGTTACATCGGAGCAGCAGGAAAATATCATTTCTATTCTCCCATGGTAACATTTTTGGGAATTACTGACCTAATGGATAATTGGTTTCCCTTTAAAGTAAGAGCCTGGTACGTGTAGTTAATGTACTGAGGACATGTCTACACACTTAGTCCACCCCTCGGAGTTTATGTAACAAGAAGCCACAGATTTCTAAAATCTCCCATTGCTGACACTACAGCCTGAGTCCAGCATTCAGACCGAATAAACATTAGGCAAAATTTATCAAAACTACTACAAGAGAAGACAAGTGAGAAGTCGCCCAGGGAAGCCAATCAGATTGCAGATTTCGTTTCCCAGCTAGCCTCTGAAAATGTAAGAAGCCAATCAGATTTCAGATTTCGTTTCCCAGCTAGCCTCTAAAAATGTAAGAAGCCAATCAGATTGCAGATTTCGTTTCCCAGCTAGCCTCTGAAAATGTAAGAAGCCAATCAGATTGCAGATTTTGTTTCCCAGCTAGCCTCTGAAAATGTAAGATCTGGAGTCTGATTGGTCATTGTGTTCATTAGTCGTTATAGTCACTAAGTTATAATTACATTCCTCATTTTCAGCTCCTCCGGAGAGATCCTGCCAAGCGCTTAGGAGTCCACGGGAACATCCGAGGCCATCATTTCTTCCAGCATATTGACTGGGTCTCTGTGGAAGCCCTTCGGATGGCCCCACCACACATCCCTGTAGTAAGTACATGAAGAGAAGCTCTTCCCTGCTCTACATACACGTTATATACTGTATAGGATTCTCAATGTCAGGGGCTTGATATAGGGTGGCTACTGGCTTCACCTCAGAAAGCCGGACCTCACTGACCACGCCCCCAAACCGATAAACCACGCCCACATCGGTAGTTGTTGAATGAGTAAGATGGCATGTAAGATGCTTTATACTCCTCCAGAAAGACTATATCTTATTATGGTGGAGGATGAGTACATAAGGTGATCATATTATATGTGAAAATACTACCACCAGAAGCTTCATATCAGGTCTTTCATATCAGTTTATTTGCTTTTAGCCATCTACACCTCAACGCTGTGCCAGGCGATTCAACCTGGGCACAATGGAGGCAGCAGCGGCCAAGAAGGGACCTTTACCATCTAAACATCAGGCCATTTTCAGAGGGTTTTCATTTGTCACCCGGTAAACCCTCCACCCGCTCTAATGTCATCAGAGCAAGATGTCCTCCTGAGCTCCTGGAGACGGACAGAAGAACAGACCCAGGTATATAGCTGGAAATAAGTGGTGTTCCTATACAGCTGTATGAATTTCCTAATGATTCAAGATTTAAGGTGCTCCAAATGTGTAGCTTCAGTTTTCTGACCATTAGGCTTCATGTACACGACCGAATGTGTTTTGCAGTCCACAAAACATGGATACCGGCATTCTCCCGTTCCGTATGTCCCGCCATATTGTAAAAATTACTATTTTTATCCACAAATCTGAGAAGAATAGGATATGTTCTTATTTAGTTTTTTGCAGGGTTACATACGGCTGCATGGATGCGGACAGACGGATGACATCCATGTGCTGTCTGCATTTTTTATGACCCCATAAGGATTGGATCCGCCTGTAATCTGCAAAAAATACATTCAGATGTGGACCAAAAATATAATCATGTGCCCCCATGTGTACAATCCCTCATCTTCACATGAGCACTCGGTCTTTATATATTATACCACGTCTTGTGGTATCTGTATTGATTCATCCTGTCATATATCCTACAGGGTGAAGACCATGAAGAACTATGACAACAGGACCTGCGATTGGCACTGGGCTGAAGAAAAAGAACATCTTCTAGAAGACACTTGATGAGAGAGGACACTGGTCCTGGATCTCACAGATCAGCGCTGGATGACTGTGAGTAAGTATACGGGCATTTGATCCAGGGACTATATGCCCACTGCCATATTTGCAGTCAGGAAGGAGTGTTTTTCCCCTTAGATCAGGACAGATTGGCAAATGTCATTAAGGGGTTTTTTCTCACCTTCCTGTGGATCAACACAGTTGCCCTTCCCCCAATTCAGCCATTCCCCTAATCAAAAGTACAATTCGGACCACCTTTTGTGGACAGATTATTTAGTAATTGATTCAGGGACTAATCTGACTGCCATGCGTGGAGTCGGGAAGGAGTTTTCCCTCATGTGAAGCTGATGGCTGAGGCTCAGTGAGGTTTTTTCGCCTTCCTCTGGATTATATCTGATCCAGGGAAATAGTCTGACTGCCCTAAGCGGAGTCGGGAAGGAATTTTTCCCCCTACAGGGGGTTTTTTCGCCTTCCCCTGAATCAATAAAAGTCAATGGATCTAACATATCCTTGACTTTGATTTGGTATTTACACCAAATCATCTGTCCCATCGTTAATAAAATTATAAATACAATAAAATTCTCTATTCCCCCCTATATCGTTGTGTGCCTGGTTTTATTCCCACTGACGAGCCATGTGCTGCTCAGGGCTGTATTTCACTGGTCTCCTCATATCATTACATATTAAGTTTCTGCTCTACTTTCTGTAAGTAAAAAGAG
This sequence comes from Bufo bufo, assembly GCF_905171765.1. Taxonomy (NCBI): domain Eukaryota; kingdom Metazoa; phylum Chordata; class Amphibia; order Anura; family Bufonidae; genus Bufo; species Bufo bufo. The sequence continues at coordinate 769,594,584 of NC_053389.1, read as the reverse complement.
AACATACGAGTTCATGGTAAAGAAGATTAACCTCCTAAAAGTCACATTAAAACTGGAAAAACCCTCCCAAAAATGTAACTTTCTTATTTGAGATTTTTATTATGTGTCTGAAGTAAATCCTGTTGGCGCACAACTCATGGGACACAATTGCATTTTTCGTCCCTTAGTGACATAATTAATTTAATCTTAAGGACCAGTAACATTTTCCCCTTTGTGTTCCAGAAGTCATAACTTTTAACCCCTTAGTGACCACCCATACATGTTTTTACGGCAGTAACTACGGGGCCTTAGGCTGGGCCGCCGCTTTTTTTTACGTCGGCCCAGTCTAAGCGCTGCACGGGTGAACGCTGCACATGAAAGCTGCAGCCCTGCTCTAACAGCCCGGACCGGCAGGAGTGCCGATCCGGGCTGTTTAACACTTTACATGCCGCGGGTAATGGCCCCCGCCGCATGTAAAGTGCTGTAAGAGGGAGCAAACTCCCTCTGTCTCCTATTGGCACCCCGCAAATACGATCGTGGGGTGCCGATGTGTGTGAAGGCTGCCTGGGGCCTTTAGTAATTTCCAGAAGGCTGCGCCTCAAGTTAGAATAGCATTGCCATTAAAATGCAATGCACTATAGCAGTGGTCGGCAAAGTGCGGCTCGCGAGCCACAAGCGGCTCTTTTGATCCTTAGATGCGGCTCTTTGGTTCGGGCTGGCGGGTGGGCGGCCGCGCAGTCATATCGCGCCGCTCAAGCTTGCAAAATGTCCGTCATGCGCCTCCTGCCCCGTCTGTCTGCTCCTTCCACTTTATGAATGAAGTAGGCAGGCGGGGCAGGAGGCGCATGACGGAGGGTGAGATGTCACGCTGCGCACAGCAGCAGAAGGGCGGGCAGCGGTGGACTTTCAGCAGAACACCGGCCATGTGAGGAGTGGTAAAGAGACCGCCGCTCAGGTCCAAGAGGAGCGAAATGTCCTGCAGAAGAAAGGTAGGAGCTGCCCCCGGTGTGTGCACCAGCCCCACCGCAAGTGTCCCTGCCTCCTCCCTTCCCCCCCACTAATACATTACTTTACTTACTGGAGGGCACTTATGGGGGATATCTGTGGAGGGCACTTATGGGGGATATCTGTGGAGGGCACTTATGGGGGATATCTGTGGAGGGCACTTATGGGGGATATCTGTGGAGGGCACTTATGGGGGATATCTGTGGAGGGCACTTATGGGGGATATCTGTGGAGGGCACTTATGGGGGATATCTGTGGAGGGCACTTATGGGGGATATCTGTGGAGGGCACTTATGGGGGATATCTGTGGAGGGCACTTATATAGCATCTTATGCTATATATGTGTCATCCACAGATATCCCCCATAAGTGCGTCATCCACAGATATCCCCCATAAGTGCGTCATCCACAGATATCCCCCATAAGTGCGTCATCCACAGATATCCCCCATAAGTGCGTCATCCACAGATATCCCCCATAAGTGCGTCATCCACATTACATTCACATCTGCAGACAAGTTTAATAAAAGTAAAAAATGATAAAGATAAATAAATAAACAAATAAAAGAAAGTACATATAAAAGTATGTAAAAACACACTCTGGGCTCATGCCCACGAATGTAAGGGCGCTGTGCCTGTGCTTCGGACCGCAAGTAGCGGTCCGCAATGCACGGACACAGACCATGGGGCAGCTGCATGAGGTTCGCGGACCCATTCACTTGAATGGGGTTCGCGATCCGCATCCGACTGCCCGCACCACAAAAAGTAGAGCATGCTGAAGTGAATGGGTCCAGTGTGCTTCTGTGGTGCTTCTGGCTGTGCTTCCGCACCGCAAAAAAGTAGTGCATGCGCTACTTTTTTGCGGTGCGTAGGCACAGCCAGAAGCACCACGTAAGCACTCTGTAGCACTCATATCCCGGATCCTGGACCCATTGAAGTGAATGGGTCCTTGATACGGGCTGCACACGGCCAGTGCCCGTGTATTGCGGACCCGCCGTATGCGGCCTGCAATATGGCAACGGCGGGCACACGGTCGTGTGCATGAGCCCTAATAGTCCTCACTGGTACTGTTGACGCAATATTTTAGGTTTTAAAAATGTGGCTCTCGAAATAAATTTCAATCGTGGTTTTGGCGATATTTGGCTCAAAAAGTTTGCCCACCACTGCACTATAGGGATAGTGCATTGCATTTTAAAAGCAATCAAGAAGCTGTCTGTTATAGTACCCTTGTGGGACTATTAAGTGGTAAAAAAAAAACTCATTTATTCAATTTAAAAATAACATTAAAAAAATTACGCTTTTTTTATCAATGAAAAAAATGGCAAAAAAAAAAATTCCCAATATGTTTGGTATTGCCGTGTCCGTAACTACCCGGACTACATAAATATCATGTAAATTATCCCCTACGGTAAACGCCGTAAAAGAAAAAAAAAAAGACAGAAATGCTTATTTATTCTTAGTTGCCACCGAAAAAACGTAATAACAAGCAATCAAAAAGCGCCATTTACTCCAAAATTATATCAGTGAAAAATACAAGTCGTCCGCAAAAATCAAGTCCTCACACAACTCCATAGAAAGAAAAATAAAAGACTTATGGGTCTTGGGAAGCGGCAATGCAAATACATATAAAAAATTTTTTTATGGTTTTGTTTGCAGAAAAGTAGTAAAATGTAAAAAAAAACTATATGTATTTGGTATCGCTGTAATTGTACTGACCCAGAGAATAAATATATTATGTTATTTATACCAAAAAATTAATGCTGTAAAATTTATAATGTAAAAACAGAGTGGCAGTATTGCTGTTTTTCTCCCTCCCAGAAAGAGTTAATAAAAGTTAATCAGAAAGTTATGTGTACCCAAAAATGGCGCCATTAAAAACTGCAACTTGTCCTTCAAAAAACAAGCCCTCATAAAGCTATATAGACGAAAATATAAAAAAAGTTATAGCTCTTGGAACGCGACCATGAAAAAAGGAAGAAAAACGCTTGGTCAGTAAGTCCCAAAACAGGCTGGTCACTAAGGGGTTAATTTTATTATTTAATTCAGTAAAATGATAATAATGCCAAATTTCTATATATTTTTATTTTAATTTTTTACTCCTGCAGGCTATCAGCTCCCCAACTGCCCCCTCCTCCTCCAGAATGCTTTAGCTGCTCATTTCTCTGATTTGGTAGCAGCTAGAGATATTTGTATTGTTTAAAAGTTGGCATTCTTAACTTTCAAAAAATACCAGAACCACTGCATTTTCTTTACTACATGGGAAGATATCGCTGTTAGAAATAAGGATTCGGTGAATGCCTCTGAAAGTGAAAGTAAAAGCACGTTTTACAGAGTTTATTCTTGGCTGTATTTCTAACAGCGACATCTCCTGCTGATGTTGTTATTCTAGTCTTGAATGCCAGCTTTCAAACAAGACCAGGCCCAGCTGCTAACAATCCAGAGATATCAGCAGTTAAAGAAGTCCTCCCTCCTCTTTCTCGTTTTCCTCAAGCTGTGCTGGGGCAGAACATTTAAAGTTGTTGTCCAGCAGTTAATATTGATGACCTATCTTCAGGATAGGTCATCAATATCTGATCGGCGGGGTCCGACACCGGGCTCCCCCGCCAATCCTCGTCATCACACTATGTCTTGTTTCCCCTGTAGCAGTGGCGCAGTGTAATTATAAGCACTTGAATGAAGTGGGTACTTGTATTACACTGGACAAAGTGCAGTGTAATGAAGAGGAAGCAGCACTCACATGGAGCTCCGCCTGCTCTTCTAACAGCTGATGGGCGGGGGTGCAGATCAGATATTGATGACCTATCCTGATGATAAGTCATCAATAATAATGGCTGGACAACCCCTTCAAGTGCATTTTCCAAAACCCGAAGTGAGCTCAGGCAAAACTGTTAGGTGGTTAATATCCAATATTCATCTGTATTCAGCAATTTTTTAACTGAGGACATCAGTATAGAAGATAAAAACTTAATACCTGTAGGATTTGAGGATTTCTGTAAAGAATGAATATAATCACTATTACAGATCACAACAGGGGCCACATTCACATTCACCTTATAATGTACCTAGGATGTTAGTAACCAGGTGACATTTATACAGAATTGTCTCTCTTCATAATGGAGATACAAGAACACAGTGGAAGAGAAGATAAAACCATCAATTCTTCTACAAAACATGGAGAGTAAATATCAGAGTCGGTATATAGAACACACTGTAGTGATGCAGGAACTTTTTATGGTAACACTTTGATAAAAATTGCTGAGTAAAGCATTCTTACCAACATTTGTTTTGATTTGGGGCATTATGCACAGACACACCCCAAACAAGGTCCAGAATGGCTACTTCTGGGTGTGGATTACATATATCCCACCCAGAATTTGCTGGGATCCTCTCTGAAAATTTGGCCTGGTGTTGTCCTGTCAAAAAACAGCCCACCATCTGGTGTATCCAAAATGAAGACTAGAGGGTTCCGCAACCATACATTATGCCACCCCACATCATTATCACCAGTGGGACTGGTGTGATGTTCCCTTGTGAAGGCCTCTTCATGGCATTGTCCACATGGTTTCCAGAGGCTGTTGTTGCCTCCAAGACAAAAGTGGGACTCATTAATGAAGAGGATAGACCTCCATTCCAGCCTCCATTGCCATCTTCTTGTGCACCATGCTAGCATTTGAGAGCGTAGCAAGATGGAACACCTGTAGCTGGACGTCTGGCTCCAAGCCCAATGTCGTGCAAACGTCTTCTGATGGTTTGTGCAGACACTGTTTGCAACCCTAGGCTTGGGATGTGATGTCCAATTGCACTGGCATTACAGAATGGATCACTACATGCCTTTTTTTAAAGACAATCCGTCCGTGCAGCGGTTCGCCTCTGTGCACCTCTTGCTGTCATTCCAGTTCATAGTTATTCGCCCAACCACAGGACACACAACGTTGAACAGTCTAGGCGTGTAGTGATCTGCCAGAGTGATAAACCAAAGTCTCTCAGTTCAAAAGATTCTGTCCCTAAGTGGCATGTCAACAAACAGGAGACAACGCACAATCATCTCACATGACTTTTGAGGTTTCATGGGGCTAAAAAAACTTGCTCTAAATGTGGCTTTTATGCCCTTCGCCTACATGTCATAGATTGGAGCTAGGTGCTAGAAAAACCAATAATTTGCCAATCTTAGCAACTCCTGCTACTTCCTCGATTTCCATAACTTTAAGGCTTGTCCCTCTTGGTGTTTCAATTTTAGTGTTGAGGAGTATATCTGATTTAGTATTATCTTAGAGTATTGGACCCTTTTTAAAATATTACTTTTAATAATTCTATCTAAAAGATAATAAATCACCCTGTGATATCTGGGTGACCTTAGGAAAGTGAGGACAAGATGCCGCCCAGCTACCACCGTGAATAGGTGAGTTTGATGCCGTATAGATAGTACAGATTCCACACGGGCACTTATGAGATTGGTAATAGATATAGGTTAGGGGAAGGCTGGGGCACTTGAATAGGTGCTGGGAGTAGCTCTCTCCCTGTGCCAGCCCTAGATACACCTTTGCCCAGGGATAATCCCTTATGGTGGGATCTCCCTGTCCCCGTACCTGCCCTGTCTAGCCCTGTAGAACCCTATATGTTAAATATGATGTCAATGGTATTTTTTAACCCCAACGCATTTCCCCACTAGGGTTCATCAGGGGGTCGGTTAGAGATAGATAATCATGTAAATAACATCTTAAATCAAACCAAACAACCACTTTTTGGTTGCTCTGGAAATATAACAGATGAGACATGTATTTCTGGGATCGGACCCTTGTCATTCAATAGGGCTAATCGTCTGCGTTTCCACCCAACACAACATGGATTTCCAGAATTGTGTCAAACTCCCTTTACACGTCTGGTATATGAATTTCACGCAGATGTGGGTGCAGAATCTGCGCCAAAATCAACATGAGCTCTGATCTGACACGTGAAAATCCCACATCTAGGTTCATTGCAGCGGGACTGTTGCTGCTTTTATGTGGGTAAAATATTCAAAGGTGTCTGGCCAGTTCACACAACTGATTTTAAAGAACAAGTTAAAAAATCAGCGCAGAATCTGTGTGTTTTTTTTAGCACAAAAAACATGTTTTTTGTGTGGTTTTTGATGCATCTTTCTTTTTAACAAATGAGTGTTCGCTTCAATACAAAGCTGATCTGTGCATAAAAATGCACAAACAATGCATTTACATGGAGCTGTTTTTTTCAGCTTCCTATTCATTTCAATGGGAGATTCAGCGATGATTCTGCCCCATTATAGGGTGCCATGCTTCCAGGGCCGTCTTTAATATTTATTGGACCCTGGGCAAGAATTTACTTGGGCCCCCTGGATCCCCCCCCCCCCCCCCTGCACTTTGCTGTACTTGCTATACAGCAGCACTTACCTGTCACGTCCAGGGCCTCAAGGTGACGTCTCCTCTCTGTCATCATCTTCTCTGTAGATCTTCTCTCTCATCATCTTCTCCACTCGGTCTGGACAACTTCTCTCAGCCGCCTCGTCTCTGCAGAGTGTGACACACAGACATCTTAGCTTCCTCACATTCTATCATTATCCCCCAACTGGTGTCCCCACAGTGTTATCCTGCTGCTTGATGTGCCACCCCCCCCCGGGGGTGTAGCTATAGGGGGTGCAGAGGTAGCAGTCGCTACCGGGCCCAGGAGCATGAAGGGGCCCAAAGACACTTGTGCCGCATAAGAAGACACACAAAGCACTGAGGGAAGGGGGGCCCAAGCTGAACTATTGCACCGGAGCCCATGAGCCTTTAGTTACGCCCCTGCCCCCCCCCCCCAATACCCCCAAATACTATCCTGAAGAAACATTACTGCCCTCCCATAGTAATAGTGCTCCCCATAGTCCCACCAATAGTAATTCCCTTCTAGAATGCCCTCATTAGTAACACTGCCCCAACCGTGATAATGCTCCTCAACAATGCCCCCATTATTACAAGAGCCCTCCCATATTAATAATACCCTCACAGAGCCCCCAGTAGAAATAAGGCCCCCTATTGTTCCCCCAGTGGTAATAAAGCTCCCTGCAGACCCCTCAGTAGTAATAAGGCCCCCATAGTGCGCTTAGTAGAAATAAGGCGGATCTATAAGACCCTCCTATAGAGCCCCCAGTAGTAATAAGAGAAAATTCTGATCAGGCGCAAAATCACTGGTTCCAATAAGTCTCTATAGGTGAATCTTCTTTATTTACATAATAAGTAATTATGCTTAGAACAACGCGTTTCGGGGCTCAAACTGTCCCCTTCATCAGGTTAGCATATAGTCACAATATCTAGTGGTAGTTATAGGTTTATATAGACAGGAAAAAACCGCCAAAAAACGGGTTACCTGGGGGCTGCCCACAGCTGGGAGGGGCTAGCCCCAGGTATACTATCACATATTCCATCAGCATATCAAAATGTCAAATAAATAAAATATATATCATTAGCTAATACGAGTAGTAGATTGATAAAATGATACTGACATTATGAGTGATTTTGAGAAACTTAAGACAAAGTAAATACATGAGGTCTGGCCAGCAGACTGGAGTCACATGACCGCTACACTGCGATCATGTGATGGGGGCAGGCCGGCTGCTGTATTCAATGAGCGCCTAGCGCATGCGCTCAAATCCCCTGTGTTTCTGCTGTAAGCCGCCCGGTCATGTGATCGCTAGACTTGCGGTCACATGGCCGGTCTCCATGGTAGCAAAGACGCTGGTGAGCGTCTCAACAGAGCGCGGTGCCCGGGAGACCATCGGACACAGCGCAATAGGGTCATGAGAGATCCGTATGTAGAGATTGGTGGCTACATTATATCTGGAGGTCCGCTATCACATGGATAAGAGTGCATATAGTACAATCATGCTGGCACTGAATAGGACAATTAGTTCAATAAATAGATAGACTATAAAAAATATATATATAAAAAATAACATATGCAGCTAAAATGCTTCTGGAAATATATGTACCATGTCATGCACATAATATATACCACTTCCTGCACCTGATATATAAAATATAATCACATAAAAAAACATACAGAGTGTACATGTAAAAAAAAAAATATATATATAAAACCCTATATATATATATATATCTGTGTCCGTAAAAAATGGTGATATTGCAATAAATATGAAGTTAAAATATCAGCGATAAATAATAATAATTGCGTAAAACATGGGGGAGGGGGGGGGAAATGTATACATAAATATTAATTGCTGTTAAACCTAGGCTTTTAAAAATTGATCTCAAATGCTTCGTTAAGGCCATAGGGACTCAAACTGTTCAATTTAAAAATCCAGTACATTTCTCTGCATCTAATGTACTGAGTATCTTTATATAGATGACTTGGAATTTGTTCGATAGGGGTTACATTAAATCCGGTCGAACTACCACCATGGTGTTCTGCCGCATGTCTTGATACACTGTGTTTCCAGTATTTTTTCTTGATATTAGATCTGTGTTTATTTAATCTGTTTCGCAGTGTTTGAATCGTGCGCCCCACATACTGCAGGCGGCATGGGCATTCTAAGAGATATATTACATGGTTAGATTCACAGTTCAGATTACTCATGATGGGGAATGACTCCCCACTAGCTCGGCTACAAAAAGTGGATTTTTGGCATATGCTGGAACAGCATAGACATCTTTTATGTCCACACCTGGAGCTGCCTTTTGGGACAGTGGTGTCATGATTTTCAGTGCGATATATAGCTGGATTAAGTTTGCTGGGGGCAAGAATATTTTTGAGGGTACGAGCTCTGTTATACGTAAGTTTCGGAAGCTCAGGAATAATTCGATTTAAAATGGGGTCCCTTTTTAAAATATGCCAGTGTTTTTCCAAAACGGCTTTTATTGACAAATGGTTTTGGTTGTAAGTAGTAATGAAATTGCAACTATATCTCTCACTACTCGTCTTGAGTGAGTCCCGCGGCCTTAGCTCTTGCTCCAACAAGGCTATCGAACCAATATCATTGTTGAAGCAAGAGCTAAGGCCGCGGGACTCACTCAAGACGAATGTTTGATTCCAGCCCCCAAACAGAAGAAAGATAACAGTAGTGAGAGATATAGTTGCAATTTCATTACTACTTACAACCAAAACCATTTGTCAATAAAAGCCGTTTTGGAAAAACACTGGCATATTTTAAAAAGGGACCCCATTTTAAATCGAATTATTCCTGAGCTTCCGAAACTTACGTATAAGAGAGCTCGTACCCTCAAAAATATTCTTGCCCCCAGCAAACTTAATCCAGCTATATATCGCACTGAAAATCATGACACCACTGTCCCAAAAGGCAGCTCCAGGTGTGGACATAAAAGATGTCTATGCTGTTCCAGCATATGCCAAAAATCCACTTTTTGTAGCCGAGCTAGTGGGGAGTCATTCCCCATCATGAGTAATCTGAACTGTGAATCTAACCATGTAATATATCTCTTAGAATGCCCATGCCGCCTGCAGTATGTGGGGCGCACGATTCAAACACTGCGAAACAGATTAAATAAACACAGATCTAATATCAAGAAAAAATACTGGAAACACAGTGTATCAAGACATGCGGCAGAACACCATGGTGGTAGTTCGACCGGATTTAATGTAACCCCTATCGAACAAATTCCAAGTCATCTATATAAATATACTCAGTACATTAGATGCAGAGAAATGTACTGGATTTTTTAATTGAACAGTTTGAGTCCCTATGGCCTTAACGAAGCATTTGAGATCAATTTTTAAAAGCCTAGGTTTAACAGCAATTAATATTTATGTATACATTTCCCCCCCCCTCCCCCATGTTTTACGCAATTATTATTATTTATCGCTGATATTTTAACTTCATATTTATTGCAATATCACCATTTTTTACGGACACAGATATATATATATATAGGGTTTTATATATATATTTTTTTTTTTACATGTACACTCTGTATGTTTTTTTATGTGATTATATTTTATATATCAGGTGCAGGAAGTGGTATATATTATGTGCATGACATGGTACATATATTTCCAGAAGCATTTTAGCTGCATATGTTATTTTTTTATATATATATTTTTTATAGTCTATCTATTTATTAAACTAATTGTCCTATTCAGTGCCAGCATGATTGTACTATATGCACTCTTATCCATGTGATAGCGGACCTCCAGATATAATGTAGCCACCAATCTCTACATACGGATCTCTCATGACCCTATTGCGCTGTGTCCGATGGTCTCCCGGGCACCGCGCTCTGTTGAGACGCTCACCAGCGTCTTTGCTACCATGGAGACCGGCCATGTGACCGCAAGTCTAGCGATCACATGACCGGGCGGCTTACAGCAGAAACACAGGGGATTTGAGCGCATGCGCTAGGCGCTCATTGAATACAGCAGCCGGCCTGCCCCCATCACATGATCGCAGTGTAGCGGTCATGTGACTCCAGTCTGCTGGCCAGACCTCATGTATTTACTTTGTCTTAAGTTTCTCAAAATCACTCATAATGTCAGTATCATTTTATCAATCTACTACTCGTATTAGCTAATGATATATATTTTATTTATTTGACATTTTGATATGCTGATGGAATATGTGATAGTATACCTGGGGCTAGCCCCTCCCAGCTGTGGGCAGCCCCCAGGTAACCCGTTTTTTGGCGGTTTTTTCCTGTCTATATAAACCTATAACTACCACTAGATATTGTGACTATATGCTAACCTGATGAAGGGGACAGTTTGAGCCCCGAAACGCGTTGTTCTATGCATAATTACTTATTATGTAAATAAAGAAGATTCACCTATAGAGACTTATTGGAACCAGTGATTTTGCGCCTGATCAGAATTTTCTCTTACTGCAAGCATCCTTTGGGGGATTGGGCATCCGATCCCAAAGACATTCCTTCTGCGGCTGCACTCACGGATCCTAAAGGTCTATAACTACCTACAAATCTACAATAGAGTTGTGTCTATACTTGCACAACCCCTAAAGGTGAGCACCTCTATTTGTCAAACAATTTAGTTTGTGTTGAACGTACTACCCTATTGTGCGCCCCCCACCCCTCTCTCTTTTTGTCTCTTTATTCCCCTCGTGACCGAGGGGAATTTAGATTCGCCCGTGGTACCAAGGCCCAGTAGTAATAAGACCACCTATAATGTCCCCTGGATCTGCAGTGCCCCCTGCAGTTATAATCCTCCCTCCACCATACAGTCCCATGTAAATAACATCACCTCCTCCCCAGCCGCCTCTAACGCACAATCCCATGGAAACATCACCCCCTAAGGCTACTTTCACACTTGCGTTCGTGCGGATCTGTCCTGTACTTGTACAGGATGGATCCGCACCGATAATACAAACGAATGCATCCGTTCAGGACCGATTCGTTTGTATTAGATTTGAATTTCTAAGTCCCAATACGGATCCGTCCTGACTTACATTGAAAGTCAATGGGGGACGGATCCGTTTACAATTGCACCATTTTGTGTCAATGCAAAGGGATCCGTCCCCATTTACTTACATTGTAAGTCAGGACGGATCCGTTTGGCTCCGCAAGGCCACGCGGACACAAAAACGCTGCTTGCAGCATTTTGGGGTCCGCCTCCAAAACAGAACGGGGTGCCGTACGGAGCTGAACGAATGCATTCTGAATGGATCCGCATCCATTCAGAATGCATTAGGGTTAAACTGATGCATTTGGGGCTGCTTGTGAGAGCCTTGAAACGGATCTCACAATCGGATCCCCAAACCCAAGTGTGAACGTAGCCTAAACATTAAGTCCCATGTACATAAACATCATTCCCCCCACCATCCACTTTCAACATACAGTCCCATGTAAATAACATCACTCCCTCCCCCAGCCACCTCAAGCACACAGTTCCATGTCAATAACATCCCTCCCTTCAGCCCTAACATACATCCTAGTTAAATAACTACAACCCCCAGCATTGCTCTGCCTCTCCCTTCCCTTACCTCTCCTCATGTACAGACATCAGCATTAGGCTCCTTCTCCTCTTCACTCCGGTCCAATCCTGCACTGGTCACACGATGGTGACATCATCCAGGTCATCCTATCACAGCCTGTTTTGCTGATCACATGACCTGTGATGTCACCACAGGTCCTTCACCTCTTCCCAGTGTATTAGATTCAATTGTATTGCCGTTCTGTGTATGGCAATACAGTTGTATCTAGCAGGCAGGCAGGACATTCGGGGCCTGGGACAAAACATCCGGGGCCCAGGCCCCGAATGTTTTAACCTAGCGACGCCCCTGCCCCCCACACAGGTGCAGTTTTTCGCTAATGCTCGAGTTCGTAGTCGCTGCAGTGGGACCTCCCCCTCAGGTAGGTCCTGCCCTGACGCTAGCTTGGCAGTTCCTCTTGTTACGTGCCCTTCCAGGTAGAGTTTTTACAGTGGCTCTACTTCACCGGGGCAGTATAGTACGCAGCTTCTACGGATAGTCTCATGCCCCCCTCGCGTGGCTAGCACTGACTCCTACTGTGAGAGTGGTATTTGCGTTACCACTACATTCTTCGTTTTTTTACTGCACAGCTCATTCGTCAGGTGGTGGGCTCTTCTAGCGCTGAATTCGGTGGCCTCTGCGGGTGGCCCCCTCCCCTGCTGCAGTATGGGGCTAGCAATACAGTGTGACTCCTCTTGCCTGGCTTTCTCAGGCAGAGGTTTTTTGGCGCAGCCACTTAATCCTTGGCTTCTTCTGTATAGCGCCGGTCTCAGATGGGGAATGGGCTTCAGTTCTAGCCTATTCCGCTCCTGTCTTTTTCTCTTATCTGCTTTGCACGGCGTATTCGTTTTGTGGAACTCCGGTCCCGCCTAGTGGGCCGTTGCGTCCACCACATCCCTCCTTCTCCAGGGAATCCTTCCATTGCTCCTGGGTGTGCTAACGGTATCTACACAACACATTCCCACCTTTCTCTCCCGAGCAAGAGATCCGGAAGCATGCGGTGTGGACGCCCTGATGTCTCCCCCCCCCTACACAGAGTTCTTCGGAAGATCAGGATGGAGGACATCCGACTAGCCTATTTATTCTGGATTGGCCCCGTCATGCATGGTACGCTGGCCTCGTTCTCCTTCTAGGAGAAGTCACTCGGTCGCTGCCACTCAGAGACGACCTTCTTTCGCAGGGTCCAGTCTTCCATCAGCATTTAAGGTCTCTTAGTTTAACGGCGTGGCCATTGACACCGCCATTCTAACGCGCAGAGGGTTTTCGGCGGATGTCATCCGCACTATGTTCAGGCCAGGAAGCCTACGTCGTCCAGGATCTATTTCAGGACCTGGAGGTCTTTCTTGGGTTCTGTAAGATCTGAAATATTCCACCACTTCGTTTTTTCTCTCCCCACGGTCCTGTCCTTTCTACAATCAGGGTTGGACCTTGGTCTGGCCCTTGCTTCTTTGAAGGGTCAGGTGTCGGCGCTTCTATTCTTATCCAGCGCCCTCTGGCCCCCTTGGGGCCTGTAAGGACCAGTTTTTCAGGGAATGGCACATATGGTTCCTCTGTACCGTCCTCCTTTACCGCATTGGGGTCTGAATTTAGTCCCCTCAGCGCTCCAGGCTTCCCCCCCCCCGGTACCCTTGCGGGAGATTTCTCTCCAACTACTGTCCTGGAAGGTAGTTATTCTGGTCGCTATCACTTCCATCAGACGGGTGTCTGAGTTGGCGCTCTCTTGCAGAGAACCCTTCCTGGTTATTCATAGTGACAGGGTGGTTCGCCGGCCTGTCCCTTCTTTCTTCCAAATGTGGTCTCTGACTTCCATATTAATGAGGAAATTGTCCTTCCCTCACTGTGTCCATCTCCTTCACACCCTAGGGAAAGGAGTTACACCATTTGGATGTTGCCAGAGCTCTGAAGATTTATCTAGTGTCAACGCCTCCTAGAGGACATAGCTATACCCATGGTCTCTGTGTCCCCCAATGAAGAGCGAGAAAGAGATTTTACTGGTAAGTTATACAAAAATCTCCTTTTTTCACTGACAGATCATCACTATGCTTGTTAGCAATTATTTAGCCGATGCTCACTTGCTCAGCCAGTGAAAGGGGGGCCTTTAATGGCCTAGCCTTAGGATTGGATAGCTCCCCCCCCCCCCCTCTTTTTGAAGCCAGAATTCTGGGAGTCAGTGGGGCAACACTTACCGTGATATCGCTATACAGTGGCACGTTCTGCAGACTTACATCCGCGGTTTATATCTTGGGGAATCCACCAAATGTATACCTCCAGTAGAAAAAAAAGACGAGAAGGGAAAGGAGCCTTAAGGCCCCTTTCGCACGTTTTCTGCGTGGGTGCAATGCGTAAATTGAATGCATAGCACCCGCACTTAATCCAGACCCAGTCATTTTAATAGGTCTGTGCACATATGCGTTTTTTTTTTTCCACACATCAGTTCTGCGTTGCGTGGAAAATGCAGCATGTTCTATATTCTTCATTTTTCACGCAGCCCTGGACCATAGAAGTGAATGGGACTTAAGTGAAAAACGCATTGCAGCCGGATGCAATACAGATGCAAAACGTTTTTCACTGATGGTTTCTAGGAGATGTTTTTAAACCTTCAGTTTTTTTTCACATGTGTGAAAAACACCTCAAAACTGATTACACCTGCTCTGAAAACGGAAACACTGAATGCAATTGCAGACAAAACTGACTGAACTTGCTTGCAAAATGGTGCGAGTTTCACTGAACGCATCCTGAGCCAATCCGTATAGTTCGTGTGAAAGAGGCCTAAGGGTAGTGTCCCGCTACTTCTTTCCAAAATGTATCAAACCCTGCACTCCAGAATTCTGGCTTAAAAAAGTTGCAAACTAGGGCTTTTTTCAAATTTTTAAGGCCCCTTGTGCAAACATTTTTGGACTTTTACAAATTACACTCCATGCTGAGTTCACACTACAGTTATTTGGTCAGTGATTTCCATCCGTTACTGTCATCCAAAACATGCTGCGTTTTCCACGCAACGCACTCCGTGTGCTGTCCGCACCCGTGGCTCCGTTCCGTGAACCGCAAAAAAAATATAACGTGTCCTATTCATGTCCGTGCTTTACGGACAAGAGTAGGCAGTTATATTAAAGGCTGTCCGTGCCGTTCCGCAAATTGCAGAACGCACACGGACGCCATCCGTGTTTTGCGGATCCGCAATTTGCGGACCGCAAAACACACAACGGTCGTGTGCATATAGCCTAAGGCCATCCGTTTTTTTTGCAGATCCATTGTAACAATGCCTAAAACGGACAAGAATAGGACATGTTAGATTTTTTTTTGAGGGGCTACGCAACGGACATACGGATGCGGATAGCACACTGTGTGCTGTCTGCATTTTTTTGCGGACCCATTTAAATGAATGGGTCTGCATCCTCTCCGCATAAAAAAAAAAACGGACACGGAAAAAAAATACGTTTGTGTGCATGAGGCCTAAAAGTTCCCTAAAAATGGACCATTCTAGTCTTTGATGATGTTCCTTTTCTTGTCTATAGGGGGCAGTATTGTATTTAGCACCTTTATAGTAATGTATCATTCAAGCCAAGGTGGCTGCTGAGGCCTGTGATTGCCTAGACCAAGCTGCTTTCTGTAACACACAAAAAATGAATGCAATCAGCTCAACGTCTTTGCCAATCCTCGGTACGCGGATCCTTAGGAGAAGCAAATCCACATTGTAGAAACAATGTAACCAGCACTCTCTCCCTGTAAGGCCCCTTTCACACGAGCGAGTTCCACGCATCGGACTCACAGCGTGTGTCAGTGAGAGCACCCGTCCTGACCTCCCAGCACTGCATAGCATTATATTGATTTATGATGTAACCCTAAGGCCCCTTTCAGACGAGCAAGTGTCACGCTCCAGACTCGCAGCGCAGCCCTCGTCCAGAAATTCCAGCACTGCCGGGGTCACATAGCTTTATTTTGATTTATGATGCTGTGTAACCCTTAGGCCTCATCCACATTTCCGTTTTTCACTGACATGTGCTGTTCCCCTTTTTCTACGGACAGCACGCGATTTCACCATTAACCCCTTAGTGATTAGCCTGTTTTGGGCCTTACTGACCAAGCCTTTTTCTTCCTTTTTTCATCGTCGCCTTTTAAAGAGCTATAACTTTTTCATTTTTCTGTTTATATAGAGGTCTTGTTTTTTTGTGGGAAAAGTTGTAGTTTTTAATGGTGCCATTTTAGGGTACACAAAACTTTCCGATTTAACTTTTAGTAACTCTTTCTGGGAGGGAGATGGGAAAAACTGCAATTCTGCCACTGCATTTTTAAGTTTGTTCGGTGTTCATTTTTCGGTATAAATAACATAATATCTTTATTCTCTGGGTCAGTACGATTACAGTGATACCAAATACATATAGTTTTTTTTTACGTTTTACTACTTTTTTGCAATAAAACCCCTTGCAATAAAACCCGCTGCTTCCCAAGACCCATAACTTTTTTATTTTTCTTTCTATGGAGTTGTGTGAGGGCGTGATTTTTGCGGGATGACTTGTATTTTTCATTGGTAATATATTGGAGTAAATGACACTTTTTGATCGCAAGTTTTTTGGTGCCTACTAAGAATAAATGAGCAATTCTGTAATTTTTTTAAATTTTTTTATGGCGTTCACCGTAGGAGATAATTTACGTGATATTTATGTAGTGGCGGCCCAGCCTAAGGCCCCTTAGTGACCACCGTAAAAACACTTATGGGTGGTCACTAAGGGGTTAACCATTGATTTAAATGTGTCTGTTCACATTTCAGTATTTTTTTACTGACCGTGGGTCAGTAAAAAAAATCACGGGGACATGTACTGCTTTGATCCATGATGCGGATCAAGCACGCCCATTGAAGTCTATGGGTCCGTGAAAATCACTGACACACATCCGTGTTGTGTCCGTGGTGCGTCCATTTTTCACTGAAGACTGATAGGAGATTCTTTGGAAATTAATTTTCAGCTGAGCAACGTCAATGAATTACGGATGAACCACGAATGGTAAAAATGGACACACGGACCAACCACAGATCCTTCACGGATGAAACACGTACACTTTTTTTCACGGATGTGATACTGACACGGAAATGTGAACGAGGCCTTAAAGTTCTGGAATGTATTGGATAACACTGACAGCATTATGTCAGTGTTATCTAATACATTCCAGAAGTTACCGTTCCTGAGATATTCCCAATAAATGACCTGCATCAGCCAATAGAAGCTCGCAGACCCTTAGTCTCCACATACACACAGTTTTACTCTTGGTTGCCATAACAACTCAGCCATTTTTCTTAACTGCTTTAACCACCTACGCTCCCCTAGCTTAAACCCCCTTAATGACCAGACCACTTTTTACACTTCTGCACTACACTACTTTCACGGTTTATTGCTCGGTCATACAACTTACCACCCAAATTAATTTTACCTCCTTTTCTTCTCACTAATAGAGCTTTCATTTGGTGGTATTTCATTGCTGCTGACATTTTTTGTTATTAAAAATGACATTTTTCACTTTCAGTTGTAATTTTTTTTTTTAAATACATTTCTATATAAATTTTTCTCTAAATTTATTGTTCTACATGTCTTTGATAAAAAAAAATTCAATAAGTGTATATTTATTGGTTTGTGTAAAAGTTATAGCGTTTACAAACTATGGTACAAAAATGTGAATTTCCGCATTTTGAAGCAGCTCTGACTTTCTGAGCACCTGTCATGTTTCCTGAGGTTCTACAATGCCCAGACAGTAGAAAAAACCCACAAATGACCCCATTTCGGAAGGTAGACACCCTAAGGCAGTGATGGTGAACCTTTTAGAGACAGAGTGCCCAGCAGCAATTTAACCTGAATACTCCAGTCCAATCTAGTATATCTTCCATGCACTTTATCACAAAGCTATAATAGCCTGCCTACAATCAATGTGCTGCCTGTGCCAATCATAGTGCGCCCTGCGCTCATAAATGACAGGAAAAGTCTAAGGCATATTGGTACACCATAGACCAGAGGTAGGCAACCTCCGGCATTCCCAGCATCCATACTTCTTCTGCTCTTCTAAGAACTCTCATAGAAATGAATGGAGCATGCTGAGAATTGTAGTTTCACAACAGCTGGAGTGCCGAAGGTTGCCGATCCCTGCCATAGACTTTTTCCAGGGTGCGGGTGCCCACAGAGAGGGCTCTGAGTGCCACCTCTGGCACCCGTGCCATAGGTTCGCCACCACTGCCCTAAGGTATTCGCTGATGGGCATAGTGAGTTCATAGAACTTTTTATTTTTTGTCACAAGTTAGCGGAAAATGATGATTTAAAAAATTTTTTTTTCTTACAGAGTCTCATATTCCACTAACTTGTGACAAAAAATAAAAACTTCCATGAACTCACTATGCCCATCACGAAATACCTTGGGGTGTCTTCTTTCCAAAATGGGGTCACTTGTGGGGCAGTTATACTGCCCTGGCATTTTAGGTGCCCTAATGTGTGGTAAGTAGTTTGAAATTCAAATGTGTAAAAAATGTCCTGTGAAATCCTAAAGGTGCTCTTTAGAATTTGGACCCCTTTGCCCACCTAGGCTGCAAAAAAGTGTCACACATGTGGTATCGCCGTACTCAGGAGAAGTTGGGAAATGTGTTTTGGGGTGTCTTTTTACATATACCCATGCTGGGTGAGAGAAATATCTCTCTAAAAGACAACTTTTCCCATTTTTTTATATAAAGTTGTCATTTGACAGAGATATTTATCTCACCCAGCATGGGTGTATGTAAAATCACACCCCAAAACACATAGCCCTACTTCTCCTGAGTACGGCGATACCACATGTGTGACACTTTTTTGCAGCCTAGGTGGGCAAAGGGGCCCAAATTCTAAAGAGCACCTTTAGGATTTCACATTTTTAACACATTTGGATTTCAAACTACTTCTCACGCATTAGGGCCCCTAAAATGCCAGGGCAGTATAAATACCCCACATGTGACCCCATTTTGGAAAGAAGACACCCCAAAGTATTCCGTGAGGGGCATGGCGAGTTCATAGAAGTTTTTTTTTTTTTTTGGCACAAGTTAGCGGAAATTGATTTTTTTATTTTTTTTTCTCACAAAGTCTCCCTTTCCGCTAACTTGGGACAAAAATTTCAATCTTTCATGGACTCAATATGCCCCTCAGCGAATACCTTGGGGTGTCTTCTTTCCGAAATGGGGTCACTTGTGGGGTATTTATACTGCCCTGGCATTTTAGGGGCCCTAAAGCGTGAGAAGAAGTCTGGAATATAAATGTCTAAAAATTTTTACGCATTTGGATTCCGTGAGGGGTATGGTGAGTTCATGTGAGATTTTATTTTTTGTCACAAGTTAGTGGAATATGAGACTTTGTAAGAAAAAACAAAAAAACTATTTCCGCTAACTTGTGACAAAAAAATATAAAAATCTTCTATGAACTCGCCACGCCCCTCAAAAGTGATCTTTTTATAGCGCCGCAGCGATTTTACGGTGTTTTTGCAGTGATCAGAAAAAATAATAATTCTGTCACTGCGGTGGGGCGGACTGAACGCAAGTGTGCGCACAAGATCAGGCCTGATCGGGCGAACACTGCGTTTTTTGTAGAGCCTATAGAACATGTCCTATTCTTGTCCGCAATTGCGGACAAGAAAAGGCATTTTCTATATAGTTCTGGCAGTGTGCGGATCCGCAAAATGCGGAAAGCACATTGCCGGTGTCCGTGTTTTGTTCATCCGCGGTGTCCGTGTTTTGCGGATCCGCAAAACACATACGGACGTCTGAATGGAGCCTTACAGGGGGGTGATCAATGACAGGGAGGGTGATCAGGGAGTCTATATGGGGTGATCAACCCCCTGTAAGGCTCCATTCAGACATCCGTATGTGTTTTGCGGATCCGTGCATCCATGGATCCGCAAAACACATACGGACGTCTGAATGGAGCCTTACAGGGGGGGGAATCAATGATGGGGTGATCAGAGAGTCTATATGGGGTGATCAGGGAGTCTATATGGGGTGATCACCCCCCTGTCAGGCTCCATTCAGACGTCCGTATGTGTTTTGCGGATCCGTGTATCCGCGGATCCGCAAAACACATACGGACGTCTGAATGGAGCCTTACAGGGGGGTGATCAGTGACAGGGGGGTGATCAGTGACAGGGGGGTGATCAGGTGTTAATGAGGGTTTAATAAGTGACGGGGGGGTGTAGTGTGGTGGTGTTTAGTGCTACTTTACAGAGCTGCCTGTGTCCTCTGGTGGTCGATCCAAGCAAAAGGGACCACCAGAGGACCAGGTAGCAGGTATATTAGACGCTGTAATAAAAACAGTGTCTAATATACCTTTTAAGAAGTTAAAAAAATATTTGGATCTACAGCCTGCCAGCGAATGATCGCCGCTGGCAGGCTGTAGATTCACTCGATTACCTGCAGTTCCTGTGAATGCGCGAACCTGTGTGCACGCGTTCACAGGAAATCTCGCCTCTCGCGAGATGACGCGCCGGCGCGATAGTGTGCCTGAGCCAGCCGCCTCCGGAACGCAATCCTGCGTAAGGCGGTCCGGAGGCGGTTAAGTCAGCTTTAGGCTAGTGCTACACGACGACATGCAAAGCTCAGCAGACAGTATCACACAATAGACTTAGATATACGCAATGAGGAGAGAAGGAACAAAGTAATCGCGGCACTCACCAGAGTAGGCAAAAATGTTGCTGCTTTATTGGAACTTCCTTAGAAGAAAATACACATGGGATCCAGGGGCGGACACACTGTTGCAAGCGGCGATTGATGATGTGAGTTAAAAACATGTGAACAGCGGGTGAAGATGTAAATGCTAAAGACAGACTAATGGCTCTAAATATGACACAAATTATATAACAATGTGCATGACATTGAATTCATGGCTAAAAATTCATGCGCAGATGAAAGGGGAAAAGAGAGAGAGAGAGAGAGAGATTTAGGTACAGCGATACAAATGCAAAAATATTTGGATAAACTGAGCTACATATGCCCATAACATGAAAACTACATATGTCATGGCGTATAGATACCGGATGCCACATTATAAACAATTCGCCCCTCTGTTTGAAACACATCCGAGTTACAGGAACACAGACATGTCGTTCTTGTCATTCATACCTAGTGCCCCCATCGCTCCAGTTTGCATTATCCACCTTGCCTCCCTCTGCAGGAGCAGGCGATGCCAGTCACCTCCCCTGGGGATGGGACGGACGGACATGTTCGACCCCCGCAAAGGACAACGCGAATAAGCATCGTGGGCCGTGCGTATGTGGTCAATAAGACGTGGACTGCCTCTACCAGACTGTATAGAACCGACGTGTTCACGGATGCGTTCAAACAGGGGGCGAATTGTTTTGCCTATATAAAAGCGTTTACAGGGGCAGAAGACAACATATACCACATAAGATGTACGGCAGTTGATGAATTCACGTACAGTGTGTTTGACCCCCCCCCCCTATATGTAGATCTTTGGTGCAAGCATTTAGTGCGCAAAATGAACAGTGGCCACACCTGAAGTTACCCCTGGGCTTCTTGAGCCAGGTCTCATCTTGGGGCATAGTAAATGCACTCCTGACCAGCTTATCCTTGAGCGTGGGGCATCTTCTAAATGTGACCAATGGTTTTTCATTTGCAATGTTACTGAGAGAAGAGTCCCCTTTTAAGAGATACCAATTTTGATTGATGACCTGTTTAATCACCTCAGCGGCAGGGCTGTATTGGAAAGAGAAGGCGAAGCGCAAGGGTTTGGCATCAAATCTCCCCTCCATGAGCAGAGTATTACAGTCTAATTTTGCGGCTTTTTGGAGAGCCGTTAAGACGTTTCTCGACGGATAACCCCTATCCAGAAGCCTATCCCTAAGCTGACCAGCCTGTTTGTAAAAGCCCTCATCGGTATCGTTTATCCTCCGTAACCGAACAAATTGTCCGTATGGGACAGCACGCTTAACCGATGGTGGGTGGAAGCTGGTCTGGTGGAGGAGGGAGTTGGTCGACGTGGGCTTGCGAAAGCCGCTGGTATGTACAATACCATCTTTTACGGTAACATGCACATCTAAAAAGTCTAGAGCCTCACCACCAAAATTGATGGTGAATTTCATATTCATTTGATTGTGTGCATTAAGATGGTCAACGAATGCACGGCAGGTCCCCTTCCCCCCTGACCAGACCAGAAAGATGTCATCCACATACCTTAAGAATAAGTGGATGTGCCTCAGGAAGGGGTTATCCATCGAGAAGATATAGGTCTCTTCAAATACCGCCAGGTACAGGTTGGCAAATGTGCACGACACTGGTGTGCCCATTGCAGTACCTAGTACCTGGCGGTACCATTGTCCATCAAAGAGAAAGACATTATTGGTGAGGACAAGGTCCAATGCTTCATGGATGAAGTTGATAAATGCCATATCCTTGTTGCTTTTGTTAAGAACCGTATTGACCGCCCGAAGTCCCAAATCATGGGGGATTCTAGTATATAAGCTTTCGACGTCCAAAGACACCAGGTTAAACTCATCCTGCCACTCAAGTCCTCTGAGTGCCCGGAGGAAGTCACCTGTGTCTTTTAGGTACGTCGGAGTGCTGCTTAATAGAGGTCTGAGGAGCCAGTCAATATAGCCTGACAGAGGCTCAGTCACTGACCCGATCCCAGCAATGATGGGACGGCACGGGGGTCGGGTCAGTGATTTATGGATTTTTGGCACAAAGTACCATACAGGGGTTTTCGGGAAGGCAGGGATGAGTCGATCTCTCCTACTCTTAGATAAAAACCCATTTGACACATATTGATTGATGAGGGTGAACAGCTTAGACGCTATCTCAGGTATAGGATCCCCCCTGAGCTTTAAATATACTGTATTATCTCCTAATTGCCTGTGTGCTTCTTCCAGGTAGTACTCCCTGGGCATCAGGACCACATTCCCTCCCTTGTCGGCCGGCTTAATGACTATGTTGTCCTGTTTATTTAACCACAAGAGAGCGCGAGATTCTTCTACCGTAAGGTTAGAAGGTGCAGCGGGATATACCAGCACACGCATTTCTCTTAGTACTCGCTTGTGGAAAAGATCAACTGCCGAGCCGGCCGGCATGGGAGGAAGGAAGGTGGACCTGACGCCCCCTGTATATTTACTGAACTGGCCCTGAGTGTATAAAGGCTCTTCTGGCTCTGTACTGGATAGGAAGTGAATACAAGCTACCTCCTCCTCGCTAAATCTATCTCGTAGGTGGAAATCGGTTAGGGACATAGTGGCTGGGACCTCCCCTGGTGGCGGGGTAGGGCCCTGCGTGGGGATCTCAGTAAATAGCTTCTTAAGATACAGCTTGCGGATCGATAGAAACAGGTCAATCTCAAAATCCACAAGGCTGAACTGCCCAGGCAGGCTGTATCCCAGCCCCCTATTGAGGAGTGGGATACAGCCGGGGGGCAGTTCTAAACCCGTGAGATTGATTACAATGTCCTTAGTAGATGCATTGGGGTCAAGGTCATCGTCCATCAATGTCGCCAGGTAACCTGACGCCTCCTTCTCGTGGACTTCCGAGGTTCTTTGGATTGTTCTTGAGCGTCGTCCACGCCCCCTTCTCGTGCCTTTTCTAAAGGGGATGGTTCATCACCCGAATTGGCTCCATTTCCTTCAGATTGGCTTGACTCAGAGTCAGTGGCCCAAAAATTATGGCGTCCTCGGCGTGGCATACGCTTAGGGCGGATTTTTTTTTGCCCCAATCAAAAACACGGTCAAGTTCGTAATCATTTTTATCTCTGATGAACTTGTCCCTTTTACGATCTTTTATATCTGCCTGTGTGGTTAATAGCTTCTTATTTAGCCTCTTTTCGAAGTTGGCAAACTGCGACTCCAGGAGTCTTTTTTGAAGCTCCTCACGTGCTTTGCTTAGCTCTTCTGTGACTGTACAATTTCTTTAAATAGGCGCAGGCCCCTGGGGACCCGTCCGCTTTCTTTGTAGGACTTGAGGGACTTGATTGTCCAAAAAAGTCTCACCTCCTTGTCCGCAAGTTGAAATATCTTTGTCTCTAAAGTTTTAGTGCTGATAGCATAAACATAGTCCCGCTGATCACATATAGTAAAAAACATGTCCGCCCCTTCTCGACCCTGAGTTAAGCCACATGCGGTTTCAGGTACTGGTTCTGATGTAGAAATTGGGGCTTCAGTGGTATCAGCGTGCTCTGCCATGATCTGGGTTAAAGAAAAATGGTGCATATAGGAAGGTGAGTACGAGGCGGCACTGCCTTCACTGAAATAGCCTGGGGTGGTGAGAAACCATCAATGTGGTACGATGTACTCTGCTGCGTGGTGCTCAGCGACGGAGAGGTTGAGGCAGTATAACGCAATGAGGAGAGAAGGAGAGACTTAGATATACAGCAGACCATATGACACATGATAGGATTAGATACACAGCTCAGCAGGCAGTATCACACAACATAAGATTAGATACATAGCTCAACAGACAGTATCACACAGGATAGGATATTAGATACACAGCTCAGCAGGCAGTATCACACAGGATAGGAGATTAGATACACAGCTTAGCAGACAGTATCACACAGGATACGATTAGATACATAGCTCAGCAGGCAGTATCACACTGGATAGGATATTAGATACACAGCTTAGCAGACAGTATCACACAGGATAGGACTAGATACACAGCTCAGCAGACAGTATCACACAGGATAGGATTAGATACAGCAGCTCAACAGACAGTATCACACATGTTAGGATTAGATACACAGCTCAGCAGACAATATCACATAGGATAGGATTAGATACACAGCTCAGCAGACTGTATCACACATGACATGATTAGATGCACAGCTCATCAGACAGTATCACACAGGATACGATTAGATACATAGCTCAGCAGGCAGTATCACACTGGATAGGATATTAGATACACAGCTTAGCAGACAGTATCACACAGGATAGGACTAGATACACAGCTCAGCAGACTGTATCACACAACATAAGATTAGATACATAGCTCAACAGACAGTATCACACAACATAAGATTAGATACACAGCTCAGCAGACAGTATCACACAACATAAGATTAGATACACAGCTCAGCAGACAGTATCACACAACATAAGATTAGATACACAGCTCAGCAGACAGTATCACACAGGATAGGATTAGATACACAGCTCAACAGACAGTATCACACATGTTAGGATTAGATACACAGCTCAGCAGACAATATCACATAGGATAGGATTAGATACATAGCTCAGCAGACAGTATCACACAGGATAGGGTTAGATACACAGCTCAGCAGACAGTATCACACATGACATGATTAGATACACAGCTCATCAGACAGTATCACACATGATAGGATTAGATACATAGCTCAGCAGACAGTATCACACATGACATGATTAGATACATAGCTCAGCAGACAGTATCACACATGATAGGATTAGATACACAGCTCAGCAGACAGTATCACACAACATAAGATTAGATACACAGCTCAGCAGACAGTATCACACAGGATAGGATTATATACATAGCTCAGCAGACAATATCACACAGGATAGGATTAGATACACAGCTCAACAGACAGTATCACACAGGATAGGATTAGATACACAGCTCAGCAGACAATATCACATAGGATAGGATTAGATACACAGCTCAGCAGACAGTATCACACATGACATGATTAGATACACAGCTCATCAGACAGTATCACACAGGATAGGGTTAGATACACAGCTCAGCAGACAGTATCACACATGACATGATTAGATACACAGCTCATCAGACAGTATCACACATGATAGGATTAGATACATAGCTCAGCAGACAGTATCACACATGACATGATTAGATACATAGCTCAGCAGACAGTATCACACAGGATAGGATTAGATACACAGCTTAGCAGACAGTATCACACAGGATAGGATTAGATACACAGCTCAACAGACAGTATCACACAGGATAGGATTAGATACACAGCTCAACAGACAGTATCACACATGTTAGGATTAGATACACAGCTCAGCAGACAATATCACATAGGATAGGATTAGATACATAGCTCAGCAGACAGTATCACACAGGATAGGGTTAGATACACAGCTCAGCAGACAGTATCACACATGACATGATTAGATACACAGCTCATCAGACAGTATCACACATGATAGGATTAGATACACAGCTCAACAGACAGTATCACACATGTTAGGATTAGATACATAGCTCAGCAGACAGTATCACACATGACATAATTAGATACATAGCTCAGCAGACAGTATCACACAGGATAGGACTAGATACACAGCTCAGCAGACAGTATCACACAACATAAGATTAGATACACAGCTTAGCAGACAGTATCACACATGATAAGATTAGATACACAGCTCAGCAGGCAGTATCACACAGGATAGGACTAGATACACAGCTCAGCAGACAGTATCACACAGGATAGGATTAGATACACAGCTCAGCAGACAGTATCACACAACATAAGATTAGATACACAGCTTAGCAGACAGTATCACACAGGATAGGACTAGATACACAGCTCAGCAGACAGTATCACACAGGATAGGATTAGACACACAGCTCAGCAGACAGTATCACACAGGATAGGATTAGATACATAGCTCAGCAGACAGTATCACACAGGATAGGATATTAGATACACAGCTTAGCAGACAGTATCACACAACATAAGATTAGATACACAGCTTAGCAGACAGTATCACACAGGATAGAACTAGATACACAGCTCAGCAGACAGTATCACACAGGATAGGATTAGATACACAGCTCAACAGACAGTATCACACATGTTAGGATTAGATACACAGCTCAGCAGACAATATCACATAGGATAGGATTAGATACATAGCTCAGCAGACAGTATCACACAACATAAGATTAGATACACAGCTTAGCAGACAGTATCACACAACATAAGATTAGATACATAGCTCAACAGACAGTATCACGCATGTTAGGATTAGATACATAGCTCAGCAGACAATATCACAAGGATAGGATTAGATACACAGCTCAGCAGACAGTATCACACATGATAGGATTAGATACACAGCTCAGCAGATAGTGGGGCGGGGGGGTGTCACTGTTATAGTAAAAACTGTCGATAGACTTAGATACACAGCAGACAGTATCACACAGGATAGAATTAGATACATAGCTCAACAGACAGTATCACACATGATAAGATTAGATACATAGCTCAGCAGACAGTATCACACAGGATAGGACTAGATACACAGCTCAGCAGACAGTATCACACAACATAAGATTAGATACACAGCTTAGCAGACAGTATCACACAGGATAGGACTAGATACACAGCTCAGCAGACAGTATCACACAGGATAGGATTAGATACACAGCTCAACAGACAATATCACATAGGATAGGATTAGATACATAGCTCAGCAGACAGTATCACACAGGATAGGGTTAGATACACAGCTCAGCAGACAGTATCACACAACATAAGATTAGATACACAGCTTAGCAGACAGTATCACACAGGATAGGATTAGATACACAGCTAAGCAGACAGTATCACACAGGATAGGATTAGATACACAGCTCAGCAGACAGTATCACACAGGATAGGATTAGATACACAGCTCAGCATACAGTATCACACAACATAAGATTAGATACACAGCTTAGCAGACAGTATCACACAGGATAGGATTAGATACACAGCTAAGCAGACAGTATCACACAGGATAGGATTAGATACATAGCTCAGCAGACAGTATCACACAGGATAGGATTAGATACACAGCTTAGCAGACAGTATCACACAGGATAGGATTAGATACACAGCTCAGCAGACAGTATCACACAGGATAGGATTAGATACACAGCTCAGCATACAGTATCACACAGGATAGGATTAGATACACAGCTCAGCAGACAGTATCACACATGATAGGATTAGATACACAGCTCAACAGACAGTATCACACATTTTAGGATTAGATACACAGCTCAGCAGACAGTATCACACAGGATAGGATTAGATACACAGCTCAACAGACAGTATCACACATGACATGATTAGATACACAGCTCAGCAGACAGTATCACACAACATAAGATTAGATACACAGCTCAGCAGACAGTATCACACAGGATAGGATTAGATACACAGCTCAACAGACAGTATCACACATGTTAGGATTAGATACACAGCTCAGCAGACAATATCACATAGGATAGGATTAGATACACAGCTCACCAGACAGTATCACACATAATAGGGTTAGATACACAGCTCAGCAGACAGTATCACACATGACATGATTAGATACACAGCTCAGCAGACAATATCACATAGGATAGGATTAGATACACAGCTCATCAGACAGTATCACACATGATAGGATTAGATACACAGCTCAGCAGATAGTGGGGCGGGGGGGTGTCACTGTTATAGTAAAAACTGTCGATAGACTTAGATACACAGCAGACAGTATCACACAGGATAGAATTAGATACATAGCTCAACAGACAGTATCACACATGATAAGATTAGATACATAGCTCAGCAGACAGTATCACACAGGATAGGACTAGATACACAGCTCAGCAGACAGTATCACACAACATAAGATTAGATACACAGCTTAGCAGACAGTATCACACAGGATAGGACTAGATACACAGCTCAGCAGACAGTATCACACAGGATAGGATTAGATACACAGCTCAACAGACAATATCACATAGGATAGGATTAGATACATAGCTCAGCAGACAGTATCACACAGGATAGGGTTAGATACACAGCTCAGCAGACAGTATCACACAACATAAGATTAGATACACAGCTTAGCAGACAGTATCACACAGGATAGGATTAGATACACAGCTAAGCAGACAGTATCACACAGGATAGGATTAGATACACAGCTCAGCAGACAGTATCACACAGGATAGGATTAGATACACAGCTCAGCATACAGTATCACACAACATAAGATTAGATACACAGCTTAGCAGACAGTATCACACAGGATAGGATTAGATACACAGCTAAGCAGACAGTATCACACAGGATAGGATTAGATACATAGCTCAGCAGACAGTATCACACAGGATAGGATTAGATACACAGCTTAGCAGACAGTATCACACAGGATAGGATTAGATACACAGCTCAGCAGACAGTATCACACAGGATAGGATTAGATACACAGCTCAGCATACAGTATCACACAGGATAGGATTAGATACACAGCTCAGCAGACAGTATCACACATGATAGGATTAGATACACAGCTCAACAGACAGTATCACACATTTTAGGATTAGATACACAGCTCAGCAGACAGTATCACACAGGATAGGATTAGATACACAGCTCAACAGACAGTATCACACATGACATGATTAGATACACAGCTCAGCAGACAGTATCACACAACATAAGATTAGATACACAGCTCAGCAGACAGTATCACACAGGATAGGATTAGATACACAGCTCAACAGACAGTATCACACATGTTAGGATTAGATACACAG
This sequence comes from Bufo bufo, assembly GCF_905171765.1. NCBI lineage: Eukaryota > Metazoa > Chordata > Amphibia > Anura > Bufonidae > Bufo > Bufo bufo. The sequence goes on along the minus strand of NC_053389.1, from coordinate 769,565,121 downwards.
CTCAGCAGACAATATCACATAGGATAGGATTAGATACACAGCTCACCAGACAGTATCACACATAATAGGGTTAGATACACAGCTCAGCAGACAGTATCACACATGACATGATTAGATACACAGCTCAGCAGACAATATCACATAGGATAGGATTAGATACACAGCTCATCAGACAGTATCACACATGATAGGGTTAGATACACAGCTCAGCAGACAGTATCACACATGACATGATTAGATACATAGCTCAGCAGACAGTATCACACAGGATAGGATTAGATACACAGCTCAACAGACAGTATCACACAGGATAGGATTAGATACACAGCTCAGCAGACAGTATCACACAGGATAGGATTAGATACACAGCTCAGCAGACAGTATCACACATGACATGATTAGATACATAGCTCAGCAGACAGTATCACACAGGATAGGATTAGATACACAGCTCAACAGACAGTATCACACAGGATAGGATTAGATACACAGCTCAACAGACAGTATCACACATGTTAGGATTAGATACACAGCTCAGCAGACAGTATCACACTGGATAGGATATTAGATACACAGCTCAGCAGACAGTATCACACATGACATGATTAGATACACAGCTCAGCAGACAGTATCACACATGACATGATTAGATACACAGCTCAGCAGACAGTATCACACAGGATAGGATTAGATACACAGCTCAGCAGACAGTATCACACATGACATGATTAGATACATAGCTCAGCAGACAGTATCACACAGGATAGGATTAGATACACAGCTCAACAGACAGTATCACACAGGATAGGATTAGATACACAGCTCAGCAGACAGTATCACACAGGATAGGATTAGATACACAGCTCAGCAGACAGTATCACACATGACATGATTAGATACATAGCTCAGCAGACAGTATCACACAGGATAGGATTAGATACACAGCTCAACAGACAGTATCACACAGGATAGGATTAGATACACAGCTCAACAGACAGTATCACACATGTTAGGATTAGATACACAGCTCAGCAGACAGTATCACACTGGATAGGATATTAGATACACAGCTTAGCAGACAGTATCACACAACATAAGATTAGATACACAGCTCAGCAGACAGTATCACACAACATAAGATTAGATCCACAGATCAGCAGACAATATCACAAGGATAGGATTAGATACACAGCTCAGCAGACAGTATCACACAGGATAGGGTTAGATACACAGCTCAGCATACAGTATCACACAGGATAGGATTAGATACACAGCTCAGCAGACAATATCACAAGGATAGGATTAGATACACAGCTCAGCAGACAGTATCACACAGGATAGGGTTAGATACATAGCTTAGCAGACAGTATCACAAGGATAGGATTAGATACACAGCTCAGCAGATAGTGGGGCGGGGGGTGTCACTGTTATAGTAAAAACTGTCGATAGACTTAGATACACAGCAGACAGTATCACACAGGATAGGATTATATACACAGCTTAGCATACATTATTACACAGGATAGTATTAGATAAATAGCTCAGCAGAGAGTATCACACATGACTGGATTAGATACACAGCTAATCAGACAGTATCACACAGGATAGGATTAGATAAATAGCTCATCAGACAGTATCCAACAGGATAGGATTAGATACATAGCTGAGCAGACAGTATTACATAGGATTAGATACATAGCTCAGCAGACAGTATCACACATGATAGGATTAGATATATAGCTCAGTAGGCAGTATCACACAGGATAGGATTAGATGCGTAGCTCAGCAGATAGTATCACACAACATAAGATTAGATACGTAGCTCAGCAGAGAGTATCACATAGGATAGGATTAGATACATAGCTCAGCAGACAGTGGGGCGGGGTGCTGTAGGGGTCACTTTTATAGTGAATACTGTCGATAGACTTAGATACACAGCAGACAGTATCACTCATGACAGGATTAGATGCACAGCTCAGCATGTAGTATCACACAGGATAGGATTAGATACACAGCTCAGCAGACAGTATCACACAACATAAGATTAGATACATAGCTCAGCAGACAATATCACACAGGATAGGATTAGATACACAGCTCAGCAGACAGTATCACATAGGGTAGGATTAGATACATAGCTTAGCAGACAATATCACAGAACATAAGGTTAGATACACAGTTTAGCAGACAGTATCACATAGGATAGGATTAGATACACAGCTCAGCAGACAGTGGGGCGGGGTGCTGTAGAGGTCACTGTTATAGTGGAAACTGCCAATATCTTTTAACGACACACAAAAACATGAAATGAAAGAGATGAAATACGGTAAAGTCCGTGCGAAGCCGGGTCCTTCTGTAAGTCTCTTATATATATAAAAATGAGTTTCTTTCTGGACGTCTGTCTGTTATTTATGCATGACCAAACGACTGGACCGATCTTCACCAAATTTGGCCCACAGGTACATCAGGTGTCAGGAAGGTTTTAGACCGGGTCTCAGCTCTCTAGGACGTACCGTTCCTGAGATATTCCCAAAAAATGACCTGCATTAGCCAATACAAGCCTGCAAGTCTTTCACTTAAATCCAAATTTCCATACACACGGTCACATGCCCCTTATCAGCCAATAGGTCACAGTAAAAGGGGCGGTCACTGTTAAAAAGGCGAGCACTGTGGAGGTCACTGTTAAAAAGGCGGCCACTGTGGTGGTCACTGTTAAAGGGGCGGCCATTGTGGAGGTCACTGATAAAGGGGTGGGCACTGTGGAGTTCACTGTTAAAGAGGAGGGCACTGGGGAGGTTACTGTTAAACGGGTGGCCACTATGAAGGTCACTGATAAAGGGGTGGTCAATGTTAAAGGGGCCGGCACTGTGGAGGTCACTGTTAAAGGGGTAGTCAATGTTAAAGGGGTGTGCACTATGGAGGTCACTGTAAAGGGGCAGGTACTTTGGAGGTCACTGTTAAAGGGGCGGGCACTGTGGAGGTATCTGTTAAAGGGGTGTGCACTGTAGAAGTCACTGTTAAAGGGGCGGGCACTGTGAAGGTCACAATTAAAAAGGCGTCCACAATGAAGGTCACTATTAAAGGGGCAGACACTGTGGAGGTCACTGTTAAAGGGGAAGACACTGTGGATGTCACTGTTAAAGGGGCACTCACTATTAAAGGGATGGGCAATGTGGAGGTCACTGTTAAAGGGATGGTCATTGTTAAAGGGGTGGGCACTGTGGAGGTCACTGTTAAAGGGGCAGGTACTGTGGAAGTCCCTGTTAAAGGAGCGCCCCATTAAAGGTCACTGTTTAATGGGGCAGGAACTGTGGAGGTCACTGTTAAAGTGGCGGTCACTATTGAAGGGACGGGTAATGTGGAGGTCACTGTTAAAGGGGCGTGCACTGTGGAAGTCACTTTTAGAGGGGCAGGCACTGTGAAGTTCACTGTTAAAGGGGCAGCCACTATTAAGGTCCTTGTTAAAGGGCTGGTCAATGTTAAAGGGGCGGGCACTGTGGAAGTCACTGTCAAAGGGGCGGGCACTGTGGAGGTCACTGTTAAAGGGGCGGCCATTGTGGATATCATTGTTAAAGGTGCGGGTACTGTAGAGGTCACTGTTATGTTCATAGAAGAAAAATAACCTTTAAAGGGATTCTGTCACCAGGTTTCACCCCTGTCAGCTAAACATATGCTGATGTTCAGGGCCTCATCACAATTCCTAATGTGGGCTTATAAATGTGATCCGTAGCCTTATTTTGCTAAAAAAAACAGCTTTTACTAACCTGTCACTCAAAGAAATAAGGTTCCCAAGGGGATGTCAAGCGATGCAAGGTGCCCGCCGCACCCGCCGCTGTTCGTGCCCAGCGCCGCCTTTCCAGACTTCTGCGCCGCCTCCTAATCCTCTGTGCCGCCTCTCGCTCTCCCTCCCCCCTCCCTCCCCCCTCCTCCTGCTGTAAGATCTTGCGCGTGCGCACAGGGCTCTGCCTGATGCGCCCGTGCGAACTTCTCCATTTGGCTTCTTACAGCGAAGTGCGCATGCGCCGGCACTTCGCTCAACCCCCTGTATGACCTGCACTCTGGCGCCAGCCTCTCAGAGCCCTGTGCGCACGCGCGATATCTTACAGCAGGGGGAGGGAGGGAGAGCGAGAGGCGGCACAGAGGATTAGGAGGTGGTGCAGAAGTCTGGAAAGGCGGCGTTGGGCACGAACGACGGTGAGTGCGGCGGGCACCTTGCATCGCTTGACATCCCCTTGGGCACCTTATTTCTTTGAGTGACAGCTGTTTTTTAGCAAAATAAGGCTACGGATCACATTTAGAAGCCCACATTAGGAATCGTGATGAGGCCCTGAACATCAGCAAATGTTTAGCTGACAGGGGTGAAACCTGGTGACAGAATCCCTTTAATGTCTGTAAAACAGAAACTCTGCTTGAGAATTTTTAAAAACTTTTGTTAGGAGGTACTCAGCCAGTAAGTTTTATTTTTTTTAGTAATGCTGCCATAATGTGTTAAAAAGTGAATTGTGATTTTTTTCTGATTCTATCTACCTACCTCATATCTATATTAAAGCAACGGGCACTGTGAAGTACGCTGTTAAAGGGGCGGGCACTGTGGAGGTCACTGTTAAAGGGGGGGCCACTATGAAGGTCACTATTAAAGGGGTAGAAAATGCTAAAGGGGCGGTGACTGTGGAGGTCACTGTTAAAGGGGTGGGAATTGTGGAAGTCACTGTTAAAGGGGCAGGTACTGTAGAGGTCACTGTTAAAGGGGTGGACACTGTGGAGGTCATTGTTAAAAGGGCGTTCACTGTTAAAGGGGCGGGCACTGTGGAGGTCACTTTTAAAGGTGCGGGCACTATGGAGGTCTCTGTTAAAGGGGCGGGCACTGTAAAAGTCAATGTTAAAGGGGCAGGTACTGTGGAAGTCATTGTTAAAGAGGCAGGCACTGTGGAGGTCACTGTTAAAGGGGCGGGCACTGTGAATGTCACTGTTAAAGGGGCGGCCACTATTTAGGTCACTGTTAAAGGGGTGGTCAATGTTAAAAGGACTGGCACTGTGGAGGTCACTGTTAAAGGGATGCTCATTGTTAAAGGGGTGGGCACTGTGCAGGTCACTGTTAAAGGGGCAGGTACTGTGGAAGTCACTGTCAAAGGAGCGCCCCATTAAAGGTCACTGTTTAATGGGGCAGGAACTGTGGAGGTCACTGTTAAAGTGGCGGTTACTATTGAAGGGACGGGTAATGTGGAGGTCACTGTTAAAGAGGCGGGCACTGTGGAGGTAACTGTTAAAAGGGGCGGTCACTGTTAAAGGGGTGGGCATTGTGGAGGTCACTGTAGAGGTCACTATTAAAGGGGTGAACTCTGTGGAGGTCACTCTGTGGAGGTCACTATTAAAGGGGCAGGCACTGTGGAGGTCACTGTTAAAAGGGTGGTCTCTCTTAAAGGGGCGGGCACTGTGGAGGTCTCTATTAAAGGGGCGGGCACTGTGGAAGTCACTTTTAAAGGGGCAGGTACTGTGGAGGTCACTGTTAAAGGGGTTGCCACTATGAAGGTCACTGTTAAAGGGGTGGAAAATGTTAAAGGGGCGGGCACTGTGGAGGTCACTGTTAAAGAGGCAGGTACTGTGGAGGTCACTGTTAAAGGGGCGGTCACTATGAAGGTCACTGTGGCACTGTGCAGGTCAATGTTAAAGATGCAGTCACTGTTAAAGGGGCGTGCACTGTGGAGGTCAATGTTAAAGGGGCCACCACTGTGGAGGTCAATGTTAAAAGGGCGGCCACTGTGGAGGTCACTGTTATAGGGGCATGCACTGTGGAGATCACTGTTATAGGGGCGGGCATTGTGGAGATCATTGTTAAAGGGGTGGGTACTGTAGAGGTCACTGTTATGGGGGATACTGTTGATATCTTTTTACGACATGGAAACATTAAATGAAATAGATTAAATATATCCGTGCGAAGCCGGGTTCTTTTGCTAGTATGTATATAAAAATGAGTTTCTGTTTGTCTGGACGTCTGTCTGGACATCTGTCTATTCTTTATGCGCGACCAAATGACTGAACTGATCTTCACCAAATTTGAAACACATGTATATCAGGTGTCCGGAAAGGTTTTAAACCGGGTCTCAGCTCTCTAGGACGTACCGTTCCTGAGATATTCCCAAAAAATGACCTTCATTAGCCAATACAAGCCTGCAAGTACTTCTCTTCATATCCCAACTGCCATACACTCAGTCATATGTCCCTTATCAGCCAATAGAAGCTCGCAGGTCCTTCTCCAGGTTTCTATCACAACTGATCACAGGTTTTAGCAATTCGCAGGTCTTTAAATATTCAATCATATGACGTGTATCAGCCAATATAAGTTAACATTTAAGCCCGTGAGACAAAATGTTGCGCGACATGTAGTCATGTAGGCCTAGCCTAAAAGGGGCAGGGCGCTATGGAGGTCACTATTAAGGTGGAAGGGGCCACTATTAAAGGGGCAGACTCTGTGGAGGTCACTGTTAAAGGGGTGGGCACTGTGGAGGTCACTGTTAAAGGGGCGTTCACTGTAGATGTTACTGTTAAGGGGGCAGGCCGCTGTGGAGGTCACTGTTAAAGGGCCGGGCAATGTGGAGGTCACTGTTAAGGGGGCAGGGGCCACTATCAAAAGGGCGGCTGCTGTGGAGGTTACTGTTAAATCAGCAGGGTACTGTGAGGTCACTGTTAAGGTAATGGGGTACTATGGCAGTCACTGTTAAAGTGACAGGTGCTTTGTAGGTCTCTATTAATGGGGCAGGGAACAGTAGAGGTCACAGATAAGGGGACGGTCCCCTATGGAAGTCAATGTCAAGGGAGTGGTGTGCTGCGAAACTCACTGTTAAAGGTGCGGGCTGCTGTGAAGGTCAAAGTTAAGGGAATGCGCTGCTGTGGAGGTCTCATTTTAAGGAGGCGGGACACTGTGGGAAGGGTCAGTGTTAAGAGGCGGGGTGCTGTAGAGGTGACTGTTATGGGGAATACTGTCGATATATTTTAACGACACAGAAACATTAAATGAAATAGATGAAATATACCCATGCAAAGCCAGGTCCTTCTGCTAGTCTCCCCTATATATAAAAATGAGGTTCTGTCTGTTCTTTATGCGTGACCAAACGACTGGACTGATCTTCACCAAATTTGACACACAGTGACTTCAGGTGTCCAGGAAGGTTTTAGACCGGGTCTCAGCACTCCAGCACGTACCGTTCCTGAGATATTCCCAAAAAATTACATGCATTAGCTAATAGAAGCCTGCAAGTCTTTCACTCATATTCCAACTGCCATACACACGGTCACATGTCCCTTATCAGCCAATAGAAGCTCGCAGGCCCTTAGTCTCCACATACACACAGTTTTACTCCAGGTTTCCATAACAACCCAGCCATTTTTCTTCACTGCTGTAGGTCACCTTTAAAGAAGCAGGGCGCTGTGGATGACACTGTTAAAGGGACGGGCACTGTGGAGGTCACTGCTAAGGGGGCAGGGGACTGTGGATGCCATTATTTAAGGGACATCTGCTGTGGAAGTCCCTGTTAAGGCAGCAGGGTACTGTGAGGTCACTGTTAAGGGAGCAGGGTACTGTGAAGGTCACTGTTAAGGGAGCGGGGTACTGTGGCAGTCACTGTTAAAGGGGCAGGTGCTGTAAAGCTCTCTGTTAGGGGGGCAGGGAACTGTGGAGGTCACAGTTAAGAGGACGGTATCCCATGGAGGTCAGTGTTAAGGCGTGGGGTGCTATGGAACTCACTGTTAAAGGGGTGGGCTGCTGTGAAGGTCTACATTTTAAGGAGGTGGGGCACTGTGGGGGGGCAGTGTTAAGGAGTGGGGTGGGGAGTGTGAAGTTCACTGTTAAGGGGGTGGGGTGCTGTAGAGGTCACTGTTATGGGGGATACTGTTGATATCTTTTAACGACATATAGAAACCACCTTAAATGAAATAGATGAAATATACCCCTACAAAGCTGGGTTCTTCTGATTGTGTATATATATATAAATATATATATATACAGTGGGGGAAATAATTATTTGACCCCTCACTGATTTTGTAAGTTTGTCCAATGACAAAGAAATGAAAAGTCTCAGAACAGTATCATTTCAATGGTAGGTTTATTGTAACAGTGGCAGATAGCACATCAAAAGGAAAATCGAAAAAATAACTTTAAATAAAAGATAGCAACTGATTTGCATTTCATTGAGTGAAATAAGTATTTGAACCCCTACCAACCATTAAGAGTTCTGGCTCCCACAGAGTGGTTAGACACTTCTACTCAATTAGTCACCCTCATTAAGGACACCTGTCTTAACTAGTCACCTATATAAAAGACACCTGTCCACAGAATCAATCAATCAAGCAGACTCCAAACTCTCCAACATGGGAAAGACCAAAGAGCTGTCCAAGGATGTCAGAGACAAAATTGTAGACCTGCACAAGGCTGGAATGGGCTACAAAACCATTAGCAAGAAGCTGGGAGAGAAGGTGACAACTGTTGGTGCGATTGTTCGAAAATGGAAGGAGCACAAAATGACCATCAATCGACCTCGCTCTGGGGCTCCACGCAAGATCTCACCTCGTGGGGTGTCAATGGTTCTGAGAAAGGTGAAAAAGCATCCTAGAACTACACGGGAGGAGTTAGTTAATGACCTCAAATTAGCAGGGACCACAGTCACCAAGAAAACCATTGGAAACACATTACACCGCAATGGATTAAAATCCTGCAGGGCTCGCAAGGTCCCCCTGCTCAGGAAGGCACATGTGCAGGCCCGTCTGAAGTTTGCCAATGAACACCTGAATGATTCAGAGAGTGACTGGGAGAAGGTGCTGTGGTCTGATGAGACCAAAATAGAGCTCTTTGGCATTAACTCAACTCGCTGTGTTTGGAGGAAGAAAAATGCTGCCTATGACCCCCAAAACACCGTCCCCACCGTCAAGCATGGGGGTGGAAACATTTTGCTTTGGGGGTGTTTTTCTGCTAAGGGCACAGGACAACTTATTCGCATAAACGGGAAAATGGACGGAGCCATGTATCGTGAAATCCTGAGCGACAACCTCCTTCCCTCTGCCAGGAAACTGAAAATGGGTCGTGGATGGGTGTTCCAGCACGACAATGACCCAAAACATACAGCAAAGGCAACAAAGGAGTGGCTCAAGAAGAAGCACATTAAGGTCATGGAGTGGCCTAGTCAGTCTCCGGACCTTAATCCAATCGAAAACCTATGGAGGGAGCTCAAGCTCAGAGTTGCACAGAGACAGCCTCGAAACCTTAGGGATTTAGAGATGATCTGCAAAGAGGAGTGGACCAACATTCCTCCTAAAATGTGCGCAAACTTGGTCATCAATTACAAGAAACGTTTGACCTCTGTGCTTGCAAACAAGGGTTTTTCCACCAAGTATTAAGTCTTTTTTTGTTAGAGGATTCAAATACTTATTTCACTCAATGAAATGCAAATCAGTTGCTATCTTTTATTTAAAGTTATTTTTTCGATTTTCCTTTTGATGTGCTATCTGCCACTGTTACAATAAACCTACCATTGAAATGATACTGTTCTGAGACTTTTCATTTCTTTGTCATTGGACAAACTTACAAAATCAGTGAGGGGTCAAATAATTATTTCCCCCACTGTATATATATATACAGGGCTTTTTTTCTGGAGGAACGCACCGGAACGGCGTTCCGCCACCTTTTGACATCGCAGCCTGCGATGTATCAGCGGGGAGGGACTGGGAGGAGGAGCTGGGGGCCGGTGCGTTCACTGTGCTCCGGCCCCGCCGCTCCAGTACAGTTATAAAATGTGTAATTCAATTAATAATGATTCATGCTGCCCCCTCTGTAGTATAACATTCAATATATCCTACTCACAGGGCTACTGTTATATCGTAATGCAGGCCGGCCGGGCAGACGAGCGGCAGCGTGACTGACTGACGTCACGTGCCTGCCCGGCCTACTTTATGAATGAAGCAGGCGGCGCAGGCACGTGAAGCAGGCGGCGCAGGCTGCCGCTCGTCTGCCCGGCCGGCCTGCATTACGATATAACAGTAGCCCTGTGAGTAGGATATATTGACTGTTATACTACAGAGGGGGCAGCATGAATCATTATTAATTGAATTACACATTTTATAACTACTGGAGCGGCAATGGGGGGGTCTGTGGATGACACTGTTAAGGGGGGGGGGTCTGTGGATGGCACTGTTATGGGGTGGGGGGTATCTGTGGATGGCACTGTTATGGGGTGGGGGGGTCTGTGGATGGCACTGTTATGGGGTGGGGGGGTCTGTGGATGGCACTGTTAAGGGGGGGGGGGGGGGTCTGTGGATGGCACTGTTATGGGATGGGGGGGATCTGTGGATGGCACTGTTATGGGGTGGGGGGGGGGGGGTCTGTGGATGGCACTGTTATGGGATGGGGGGGTCTGTGGATGGCACTGCTATGGGGTGGGGGGGGGGGGTCTGTGGATGGCACTGTTATGGGGTGGGGGGTCTGTGGATGGCACTGTTATGGGGTAGGGGGGGTCTGTGGATGGCACTGTTATGGGGTGGGGGGGGTCTGTGGATGGCACTGTTATAGGATGGGGGGGAGTCTGTGGATGGCACTGTTATAGGATGGGGGATCTGTGGATGCCATCCACAGATCCCCCATAACAGTGCCATCCACAGATCCTCCACCCCATAACAGTGCCATCCCCAGATCCCCCATTAACAGTGCGATCCCCAGATCCCCCATTAACAGTGCCATCCCCATCTGGGGGGTTTCTTTCCTGGGCTGGACTTTTATAGCCACCCCAAATTTTACTTGCATCCCTGTTCTCTAAAGGGGGGGGTGTCTGTGGATGACACTGTTAAGGGGGGGGGGGGTCTGTGGATGGCACTGTTATGGGGTGGGGGGTATCTGTGGATGGCACTGTTATGGGGTGGGGGGGTCTGTGGATGGCACTGTTAAGGGGGGGGGTCTGTGGATGGCACTGTTATGGGGTGGGGGGGGGTCAGTGGATGGCACTGTTATGGGGTGGGGGGTCTGTGGATGGCACTGCTATGGGGTGGGGGGTATCTGTGGATGGCACTGTTATGGGGTGGGGGGGGGTCTGTGGATGGCACTGTTAAGGGGGGGGTCTGTGGATGGCACTGTTATGGGATGGGGGGGTCTGTGGATGGCACTGTTATGGGGTGGGGGGGGGTCTGTGGATGGCACTGTTATGGGGTGGGGGGGTCTGTGGATGGCACTGCTATGGGGTGGGGGGGGGTCTGTGGATGGCACTGTTATGGGGTGGGGGGTCTGTGGATGGCACTGTTATGGGGTAGGGGGGGTCTGTGGAGTGCCATCCACAGATTCTCCACCCCATAACAGTGCCATCCCCAGATCCCCCATTAACAGTGCGATCCCCAGATCCCCCATTAACAGTGCCATCCCCATCTGGGGGGTTTCTTTGCTGGGCTGGACTTTTATAGCCCCCCCAAATTTTACTTGCATCCCTGTTCTCTAAAGGGGCGGTTTTAGGGGGCGGTCCTAGGGGTGGGTAGGGGCATGGCCAGGGGAGGGGGGGGGGGGGGGTGAGTTCCACCAGCTTTTCTCTGAGAAAAAAAGCCCTATATATATATATATATATATATATATAGCCATGTCCCAAAACAAAAACACACAAGACAGAATTGCAAATTATTATTTTTTTTATTAAACCTCTCAAAATATAGAATATATATATATCTACACATTTATACAAATATCACCTTAGCAATGTGAATGGATATTTACAAAACATAGAGTTGATTGAAATTTCTTTGGTTTTCTCTCAAGGCAGAATCTTTGATATGGTCCCCAAACATCACGCATATTTGATAGCTTTAGTCTTTTCATATGGGCTACACTCTAAAGCATTTCTATGCTTGGAAGGTGTCTTGTATGACCACTACAGGTTAAATTATATTTCAATTATAGCTACTATGGCAATCATGAAATTTCTGTTATGTTCTCTCAATGACATCCACATTCTTCAACAATCATATCTTCATGGTGCTTCAAGACCACCTTTCCTTCTTCATGCATCAGCATAGATAATGGGCTCATCTTCACTGGGCTACACGAGGAACAACCAACTGTGTCTGGATTGTACAACTTCACCAAACTCTAAAAAATATAAAAAAAATTATATTATTTTTATTTATGAAAGGATAAATGCAGCTATAAAAGTTAATAAATATAAAGTAAATATATAGAAAAATAATAATAATTACCTTAATATAAGCATGGTTGGTTGGCTTGAAGATCTCACTCAGGGGGGTGGGACAGGCTCCTTCACATCTGTATGCATTGAAATTGTTGGGATAGATTATCTGGTCTCCCCATCCAATCTTTTCGAAGTCTATAATCATGTCTACTTTTCTGCACAAAGGTCTTTCATCTTCAATAGGTTTGGAGGGAAAGTTAGCCATGATCATGCCATGCATTGCATGTCTACCTTTCCTAAGTATCCTAGTACCAGACATTGGGTTTATCACATATTTAGATGACTCGACTGTCTGGATTAGGTTGGGATATCCATAGAGGTTAGTAGAAGGAGTGTCCTTGGTAAAAACCACCAACACAATTCTTTCAGTTGAAACTTCTGTACATATGTTTCCTCGATCATTCTTAGACATTCCCATGTCCTTCATGTCTTTTTGATTATCAGAATTTTTTTCTTGATGGAAATAAGATTGCATCATCCTGGTGATATTGACAGTCCTCAAAGTCGATCCGTTTTCATTACTAAGGTCAATTTTCATTGACCCTACAAAGATCTTCCTTTGGCCTTCTTTACTATCATAGATGTCAAGGGTCGCATTATAGTTTCTCTCAGTAGAAGAAAGCTGCATCCTCAACTCTGCCAATTGTATTTCATGGTTGCTTGTGAGGGAAGACATATCAAAGGATAACACCCAATGATTTGTCAGTTGAGAGCAACCTGGAAGCAATAAAAGAAAATTAAGGTCAACAACTGTGCTACATGATCACTAATTTTGCCAAATACAATGCATTCAATGTTATATATATATATATATATATATATATATATACGTTAGAAAAAAGTCATTATCTATAGGGTAGCTATTATAAGATATCAAATACTTAGCTCCAGTTGTCTACAATGTCTTATTGAAAAAAACAGGAACAATTAAACATATGACAATTATCTTAATATAATCAATATAGACTTACTTTTGGCAGAGAGGCTTAGAATGGTGTCAGAATCTTGAAGAACGGAGTGTTCCAGGTCTGTCATGTTCCGCATGATGAGGGTCTGATAGAGTTGCATCATGAAAGGAGAGTACTTCATGTTTTGGGAGTCTGTCCTTCCATGTAGACTGGATGATTTCTTGAAACCAAGGTTTGAATGTTGAAGAGGAATCCTTGTTTGTTTCCCTGGTAGAGAAGAAGGCATTCCCAGAACCATGGAGAGGATTGCGAAGAGTAGAATGGAGTTCAACCAAGACATCTGTGTACAGGTCTTCTGTAATGTCTCTCAGGATATGAACTTCTCCAAGAATGAAGTGAGGTCTTGAAGGTTCTCTTAACTTATATATCTGTGGATCAAAGGTCTCCATGTTAACACCTTTGACCTTTCATCTATGTAAATTCAACAAAGGTTAAGGCCACAATAGACTTCTTTTATTATGTAAATGAAACAAGTCATCATGTCATGTGACATAAGGTACTTATGTCACATGACATGATGACTTGTTTCATTTACATAATAAAAGAAGTCTATTGTGGCCTTAACCTTTGTTGAATTTACATAGAAGTTCATACAAGAAAAATCACCTTTAATGTCTGTAAAACAGAAACTCTACTTGAGAATTTAAAAAAAACTTTTGTTAGGGGGAACACAGCCAGTAAGTTTTATTTTTTTCAGTAATGCTGCCATAATGTGTTAAACAGTAAATTGTAATATTTTCCCAATTCTATCTATCTATCTATCTATCTATCTATCTATCTACCTCATATCTATTTATTTATCTATCTATAGATTTGCAATAATGTCATTAGTGTTTGAAGATAGCTATAGTTTCTACAACCTCCAGTTATGTCTGTGTTACTAATCATTCAATATATATATATATAGTAATAAATAGGAATCTTTGTTTAAATATATAATTTAAATATAATTTAAATTTGTCATATCCAGATTTTAAAGATCTAGAAAAAATGACAACAATGTTATCCAATCAGTAACTTTAGATATTAGTAGCAATAAGAAATTGTTCATTATAATAAAAATAAATGGTTGAATATAATAATAAAAAAATAAATAATATGTATAATATATATGTATGTCTTTACTTAAACTTGTTTTTTTTTTACTTTTTTCTACTTGTATACATATTAACATCTTGTTATTGGTATTCATTTTTATTATAATAATAATCTTTATTTATACAGCGCCAACATATTCTGCAGCACTTTATAATTCCAAAGTTAATTTATAAAAAGTTCTAAATAGCAAAGCCACAGACAAGTCAGTAATTAGAACAAGAGGATTGAGGGCCCTTCTCACAAGAGCTTACAATCTACATTTTATACTTAACCACTTCCAGATTGGGCCTCCCTACTGACAGAGCCTAATTTTGCAAATCTGACATGTGTGACTTTATTTGGTAATAACTTTGGAGCACTTTTACTTATTCAAGCCATTGGATAAGATTATTATTTTTTCAACAGGAGAAAATGCTCCCCACATTTAAGACTCATTTTTCCTGAATATGGCGAGATCCCATACATGGTCGCAAACTGCTGTTTGGGGGATATAGCAGGAATGTCTGAAAATGGTTTTTAAGAGCCAAATCGGTTTTAATTTTTTGTTGACTGAGCTATGCTGGGGCTTATTTATTGTGGGACAAGCTATAGTTTTTATTGGCACCATTTTGGGGTACATTTGGCTATTTTTCTCATTTTTCATTCTCAGTGTTTGGGAGGTGAGGTGTGCAGGTGGTTGTTATCATTTTTTATGGGGTTCACCATACAGTATATATGAAATAGTAATTTTATTCTGTAGGTTGATAAGATTATGACGAAACCAAATGTATATAGTTTTTTTTTATGTTTTACTAATTTTGTATCATACAATCATATTTTTATTAAATATTTGTTATATTTTGCATCGCCAATTACTAACATCCATAACATTTTTATTTTATGGCCACATAGATCTCTGAAGGCTTGCCTTTTGCAGGACAGACTGTAATTTTTATGGGTACCATTTTCGAATACATAATACTTTTTGATCATATTTTTTTGGGGAGGCGAAGTGTTTTGTTATAGTTGTCCTGATGGGATAGATCATTTGATATTTTTATATGCGGCGATACACAATTGTTTTAATTTTTTTTTTCAGTTTTACACAATATGAGTATTTTTAAAAAAATCATGTTTTTGAGTTGTCATTTTCTGAGAGCTATAACCATTGGTACAAGAAAATTTAGACTAGCACATTCGTATTCATAGTCACAGGTGCATATCCATCAAGCAAACATGGTTGATAAAAAAAACGCCTGGTAGATGGGCCCGACACACGTTTGATCAAAAATGTGCCCAAAAAGCTTCTATTTTTCCATTTATAGTAGGTGTAATACCACTTTAATTTAGAATGATCCCCATTTCTCAGCTCTATTGCTTGTATGTAAAATGTTGTGCAGCCTTTGTTTTTATCAGCTGTAACCATTGCACCGCAATCTGCGCTTTCAGCTTTGAAATAAACAGACAATAACCATTAGGTAGTATGTACCAGCAAAAAATCCTTTATTAAATATATATATATGTAGAAAGCCATCACATTAAAAATCTTAAAAACATTTAAAAAAAATTGAAATGGTCCTGAATGCTGCACAATTATCATAACATAAAACAGAAGGGTATAATACACCAAACTTTATACAGGTCTGAGGAAAATATACGAGGGGATGAGGAGAAGTTCTTGGCTTTGCCCCCTTCCAGTTGGAATTGAAAAATACATTTGACAGCTTGATATCTTGTTATGTAACTGTGCAAATATCAGATGTTTACGATTGTTATAACTATTTTTAATGGCAGAGTCGCAAAGGAATTTCACGTCTGTGGAGTTACGGGCCGTCATGAAGTTTTTGTTTCTCCAGGGAAAGGACATTCATACTGAGGACACTTCTCCCTTTCCCGAATCAAATCCTGACTCATTCATTTTAATGGGTCTGTGTACATGAGCGTAGTTTTCCATGCATCATTTCTGTGTTCATTTCTGAATTCTGGGTTTTTCAAGTTGCTCTGGTTTCATAGAGGTGAATGGGGCTTGTGTTAAAAAAAGCATTGAGACCAGATACAATAAAGATGCAAAGCATTTTTAATTGATGGTTGCTAGGAGATACAAGTAGTTCTTTTTTTACGCTCATAAAAGACGCATCAAAAACTGATTGCGCTCCCGTGGAAAAGACTGAAACACTGAACGCAATTACAGACAAAACTGACTGTGTCCAAAACTATCAGTTTCTTCCTTAACAGATCCTGACACAATCCATATAGTTTGTATGAAAGAAGCCTAATGGAGTTTTTCAGGTGCCTCCTTCTGTGTTCACCCTTGGACGGTTGAAAGCCGACCGCCCAATGCTCATTTCACCTTACATCTGCTATCAGAAAAAAGTTGGGAGGCTTCCATATTAATTAGATGGTTGTTCAGTCTCATGAAATTTGTGGGTTCAGCTGAGATTATATCTAAGCTTAAATCTTGATGAGTGCCTTTTATTCTACTTCCCGCAGGGCCGTCAACACACTTCGATGTCTTAGGAGTCATGTGATGCTCAAGTACTGGGACCAATCAGCTGTCCCGCAATTTTTTGCAAATCTCTAGTGGGAAATCAGGTGACTGTGGACATACACATATGGTGGCATTGGTGGTTGATGTTAAGTTGGATTTAAGGCTGAAATATTGTTTAGGTACAGGTTTACAGTTCCTTAAAGAGGATCAATCACCTACAAAAAAGCATTTCTCAAGATTAGAGGACTGGATTTTAACAGGACAGGTATGGTTATGTTTCAAGGCACCCATCCTACATGGCAGCATGTTTACTTTGAAACTGATTTTGGAGGTGAAAGACTCAGTTTAAGTAGGTAGAATAGAAGGTGTCTCTTAATAAGATAGAAAAAAGGTGGTGCCCAAAAGTTTTGGTCCTGTAAAGGATGATAAGGGAAGGAAAATGTCCTAGACTCTGATCGTCTTCAATACAATATGTGCTTTGTCCAATAGCACTTATTGATTTGACTATCCTATTTTCACACTTGGGACCTTTTATCCAAGTTCAGACACTCACTTCAAAGTGAGGGGACAAATGATCTGTTTTATGGTAATGTGAGCTTGTATGTGGCATTGACCTGTATGAGAGGTTTATTAATTTGAATATCCTATTTTCACACTTGGGACCTTTTATCCAAGTTCAGCCACTCACTTCAAAGTGAGGGAACAAATTATCTGTTTTATGGTAATATGAGCTTGTATGTGGTATTGACCTGTATGATAGGTTTTTGAAGAAACAGAAACTTCCTCATGTAGAGCTCTTTAATCCTTCAAGTTGGTCACACATAGTCAGGCCTCATGCAGATGACCATAATGTGGCTTCATGACCCAGACCCCACACCACTACTAGGGGGTTGATAGTGCAAAGAGATATTTATAGCTTCCATTCCATTATTTTTAATGGTAGCTGTACAGTCGTGGCCAAAGGTTTTGAGAATTACATAAATATTGGAAATTGGAAAAGTTGCTGCTTAAGTTTTTATAATAGCAATTTGCATATACTCCAAAATGTTATGAAGAGTGATCAGATGAATTGCATAGTCCTTCTTTGCCATGAAAATTAACTTAATCCCCCAAAAAATTTTCCACTGCATTTCATTGCTGTCATTAAAGGACCTGCTGAGATCATTTCAGTAATCGTCTTGTTAACTCAGGTGAGAATGTTGACGAGCACAAGGCTGGAGATCATTATGTCAGGCTGATTGGGTTAAAATGGCAGACTTGACATGTTAAAAGGAGGGTGATGCTTGAACTCATTGTTCTTCCATTGTTAACCATGGTGACCTGCAAAGAAACGCGTGCAGCCATCATTGCGTTGCATAAAAATGGCTTCACAGGCAAGGATATTGTGGCTACTAAGATTGCACCTCAAGCAACAATTTATAGGATCATCAAGAACTTCAAGGAAAGAGGTTCAATTCTTGTTAAGAAGGTTTCAGGGCGTCCAAGAAAGTCCAGCAAGCGCCAGGATCGTATCCTAAAGAGGATTCAGCTCCGGGATCGGAGTGCCACCAGTGCAGAGCTTGCTCAAGAATGGCAGCAGGAAGGTGTGAGTGCATCTGCACGCACAGTGAGGCGAAGACTTTTGGAAGATGGCCTGGTGTCAAGAAGGGCAGCAAAGAAGCCAATTATCTCCAAAAAAAACATCAGGGACAGATTGATCTTCTGCAGAAAGTATGATGAATCGACTGCTGAGGACTGGGGCAAAGTCATATTCTCCGATGAAACCTCTTTCCGATTGTTTGGGGCATCTGGAAAAAGGCGTGTCCGGAGAAGAAAAGGTGAGCGCTACCATCAGTCCTGTGTCATGCCAACAGTAAAGCATCCTGAGACCATTCATGTGTGGGGTTGCTTCTCATCCAAGGGAGTGGACTCACTCACAATTTTGCCCAAAAACACAGCCATGAATAAAGAATGGTACCAAAACACCCTCCAACAGCAACTTCTTCCAACAATCCAACAACAGTTTGGTGAAGAACAATGCATTTTCCAGCACAATGGAGCACCGTGCCATAAGGCAAAAGTGATAACTAAGTGGCTCGGGGACCAAAATGTTGACATTTTGGGTCCATGGCCTGGAAACTCCCCAGATCTTAATCCCATTGAGAACTTGTGGTCAATCCTCAAGAGGCGGGTGGACAAACAAAAACCCACTAATTCTGACAAACTCCAAGATGTGATTATGAAAGAATGGGTTGCTATCAGTCAGGAATTGGCCCAGAAGTTGATTGAGAGCATGCCCAGTCGAATTGCAGAGGTCCTGAAAAAGAAGGGCCAACACTCAAATACTGACTCTTTGCATAAATGTCATGTAATTGTCGATAAAAGCCTTTGAAACGTATGAAGTGCGTGTAATTATATTTCACTACATCACAGAAACAACTGAAACAAAGATCTAAAAGCAGTTTAGCAGCAAACTTTGTGAAAACTAATATTTGTGTCATTATCAAAACTTTTGGCCACAACTGTACTTCCCGCAGGGCCGTCAACACACTTCGATGTCTTAGGATGTCACTGAGTCATGTGATGCTCAAGTACTGGGACCAATCAGCTGTCCCGCAATTTTTTGTAAATCTCTAGTGGGAAATCAGGTGACTATGGACATACACATATGTTGGCATTGGTGGTTGATGTTAAGTTGGATTTAAGGCTGAAATATTGTTTAGGTACAGGTTTACAGTCCCTTAAAGAGGATCAATCACCTACAAAAAAGCATTTCTCAAGATTAGAGGACTGGATTTTAACAGGACAGGTATGGTTATGTTTCAAGGCACCCATCCTACATGGCAGCATGTTTACTTTGAAACTGATTTTGGAGGTGAAAGACTCAGTTTAAGTAGGTAGAATAGAAGGTGTCTCTTAATAAGATAGAAAAAAGGGGGTGCCCAAAAGTTTTGGTCCTGTAAAGAATGATAAGGGAAGGAAAATGTCCTAGACTCTGATCGTCTTCAATACAATATGTGCTTTGTCCAATAGCACTTATTGATTTGACTATCCTATTTTCACACTTGGGACCTTTTATCCAAGTTCAGACACTCACTTCAAAGTGAGGGGACAAATGATCTGTTTTATGGTAATGTGAGCTTGTATGTGGCATTGACCTGTATGAGAGGTTTATTAATTTGAATATCTTATTTTCACACTTGGGACCTTTTATCCAAGTTCAGACACTCACTTCAAAGTGAGGGGACAAATGATCTGTTTTATGGTAATATGAGCTTGTATGTGGCATTGACCTGTATGATAGGTTTATTAATTTGAATATCTTATTTTCACACTTGGGACCTTTTATCCAAGTTCAGCCACTCACTTCAAAGTGAGGTGACAAATTATCTGTTTTATGGTAATATGAGCTTGTATGTGGTATTGACCTGTATGATAGGTTTCTTAATTTGAATATCCTATTTTCACACTTGGGACCTTTTATCCAAGTTCAGCCACTCACTTCAAAGTGAGGGAACAAATTATCTGTTTTATGGTAATATGAGCTTGTATGTGGTATTGACCTGTATGATAGGGTTTTGAAGAAACAGAAACTTCCTCATGTAGAGCTCTTTAATCCTTCAAGTTGGTCACACATAGTCAGGCCTCATGCAGATGACCATAATGTGGCTTCATGACCCAGACCCCACACCACTACTAGGGGGTTGATAGTGCAAAGAGATATTTATAGCTTCCATTCCATTATTTTTAATGGTAGCTATTACAGTCGTGGCCAAAAGTTTTGAGAATTACATAAATAAGGAAATTGGAAAAGTTGCTGCTTAAGTTTTTATAATAGCAATTTGCATATACTCCAGAATGTTATGAAGAGTGATCAGATGAATTGCATAGTCCTTCTTTGCCATGAAAATTAACTTAATCCCAAAAAAACCTTTCCACTGCATTTCATTGCTGTCATTAAAGGACCTACTGAGATCATTTCAGTAATCGTCTTGTTAACTCAGGTGAGAATGTTGACGAGCACAAGGCTGGAGATCATTATGTCAGGCTGATTGGGTTAAAATGGCAGACTTGACATGTTAAAAGGAGGGTGATGCTTGAAATTTATCAATGTAGTTATGCAAGTTGTGTGGTATAAATACATGGAGAAATATGGTGTTCAGGATCCACTTTCTCCTACACAGAACTCAGGCAGTCAGTGAAGTGGAAAACAGGGATTTTTATCCATTTAATTAAAAATAAATTTGTGAGAAACCTCACGAGGATCGGAGGTGAGGGGCCCTAAATGTTGCTACATTGCTCTATGAGATCTGTGTATGCCCCTGAAACCACACCAGATAGATCTGTCTCATTCTCCATGATGAGAGTTATGTAGAAGGGCATCATATATACAAGGTATTTCATATAAGTTGAGTACATTTGTCTGTGAGGAATTAAAGAAAAGTTTACTTCATAGGTAGGCGCTAAAGAGGAATATTGGATTCTCTTCCTAGCCAAGAGGAAGGCTTACTTATAAAAAATAAGAATATTGGGAAGTATGAGACAAAGACATATCTGTAGATATCTTTTCTGGGTTCCCTTCCTATGTCTAAGGAGATATGGCTTAGAACATTTGTATTACTGAAGTTAGTCTTGAAGATTTCCCCGCAAATCTTATGGTTGGATCAAAAGCTTCCATGTTCACACTTTTGACCTTTCATCTATACAACCTCAACTTCAAAGAATGACAAAGTCAATTTCCAAATGGACATCTAAATTATGTTAATGGGAGGAGTCATTTGGTGAGAGAAATACCTGTTAAAATAACAAAAATACATCTCATGTCTGTAAGACAGAAACCTATTCTGACAATGAAAAACAGATCGGAACTATATTAGTGAATAGCCAGAGGACATTATCAATAATCCGATAGACAGTATAGAAAGGATTGCATATTTTATCCAAGATGGTATTGTAGAGGGGTTTTCTTAGAAAAGAAGAGGGTCAAAGATATAAAAAATAAAATAAAATGTTTCTTGGAAAAATCTGGTCTACTGACAATTAGTGGTGGTCTTTTCAAACAGGTAGTCTATCTTCTAATTTTCTCTCTGAGACTGTGCCTTAATCTGGACATACACATGAGATTAAAGTTGCCTAAAATGGCAGATTTCTATATGCTATTTTTATTTGTGTAATGTGTAGGGGCAGAGATGCTGACCATTTTTGTAATATACTTTAATTAGAAAATTAGCTCTAAAGTAGCCCATTTTAAACCTTAGCAACGCCCCCCTGTGTCCTGTTTATATAACTGTGAAGACTTGCTAACACTGACTGTGTTATGTAAACAGAACAAAATGGGCCACTTTAGAGCAATTTTTTTTATAGAAATGTATGATTTCAGTAATTAAAGTATATTTCAAAAATGGTCTGCATCACTGCCCCTACACATTACACAAATAAAAATAGAATTACAGTTACACTTTAATTATTACCTTTTACTCTAGATATACATTTAGGATTATGATATAATTATTTTTGAGGGCCTTTAGACAGTCAAGATTTTACACTGGCCAGTGGAGCAGACACAAGAAGCTGTTTTTTCTGTTCTATGTTACACAGAATTTCAGATTTGCAATATAGACTGGGATAGAGTCAGCAAAGTCACCTCGTTATCATTAGAGGGTAGCGTAATAATGACAGAAGACAGCTCTATTGTACTGTTAGATACAGGATACCAAATCTACCATACATATTTGGCTTTATACCATATTTTTTGCCCCATAAGACGCACTTATGCTGCCTTTTTACATTAACGCTGATACATCGCTGGCTGCGATGCTGCACAGCGCAGCAATGTATCAGCGGGGAGGGAGGAGGGGCTGGAGGCCGGCAACTCGCGGCAGGCCTGGTGCAGTCACTGTACTCTTACAACGGGCCCCGTCGCTCACAGCAGTATACATATCTAAACAGTAATCCTTAATCTCGAGTAACTTTAACTTTAAAGCAGCGCTATCCTGTTTACCACCTTACAATCAAGTTCCGGTAACAGGCAGAGCTAGCGGCGGCGTAACGTCTCTCACTCAATTCACGCGACTGCTCCTCCCACTTTATGAATGAAGCAGGCGGAGCTGGCGCGTGACGCGAGTGAGTGACGTTACGTTGCCGCCCGCTCTGCCTGTTACCAGAGCTTGATTGTAAGTAGCAAGCAGGATAGCACTGCTTTAAAGTTAAAGTTACTCGAGGTTAAGAATTACTGTTCAGATATGTATACTGAGCGGTGGGGCCCTGTGTATTGGGGGACACTGTTACGGGGGGGGATCTGTGGATGACACATATAGCATAAGATGCTATATAGTGTCATCCACAGATCCCCCCCATAGCATGGTCATCTACAGATCCCCCTCCCCATAACAGTGTCATCCAAAGATCCCCATCCCCATAACAGTGTCATCCACAGATCCCCCTCCCCAAAACAGTGCCATCCACAGATCCCCCATAACAGTGCCATCCACAGATCTTTCATAACAGTGCCATCCACAGATCCCCCCTCCATAACAGTGTCATCCACAGATCCCCCATAACAGTGTCATACACAGATGCCCCCATAATAGTGTCATCCACAGATCCCCTCCATAACAGTGTCATTCACCGATCCCCCATAATAGCGTCATTCACAGACCACCATTAGTTCAAAGCACACCAATAGCACACCTTTTGGTTCAAAATATTTGTTTTCTTATTTTCCTCCTCAAAAACCGAGTTGCATCTTATGGGCAGGCGCGGCAGTGCAGGCGGGAGAGCTCTCTCTCTCAGGATGGCCGAACGCTTTTAGCAGAGTGTCAGCACATTGCTGTCAGCCGTTTAACCCCTTCCATGCCGCGGTCTGTAGGGACTGCTGTATGGAAGAGGTTAACAGGGAGGGAGCTCCCTCCCTCTCCCATTGGGGGCTGCTGTGCCTTTTCAGCCCCCGATTCTTGACAGGATCACAGAGGGAGGTGGCCCCCCTCCTGCCCCATCACCCGCTGCTCTGTTGTGGCAGCGAGTGATGGTTACCATGGCAACCGGACACCTTCACAGGCTTCCTGCTGTACATGGTGCTGAACAGACTTCTGCTAAAGGCAGAAGTCTGATCAGACTTTGAAAAAGTGAAAATACAGTACAGAAGACTATATAGATTACTGTACTGTATTATACAGACATCAGACCCACTGGATCTTCAAGAACCAAGTGGGTCTGGGTCAAAATAAAAAAACACATTTATCACTGATTAAAAATTAAAAAAATTAAATTCCCTACACGTGTTTGATATCACCACGTCCGTAACGACCTAATCTATAAAACGGTCATGTTACTTTACCTGCACGGTGAACGTAATAAAAAATGAAAAATAAAAACTACGATGAAATTTTGCCCACTTTACTTCTCAAAAAAGGTAATAAAAGTGATAAAAAAAGTTGTATGTACGCCAAAATAGTACCAATTTACTATGGACGACCCAGAATGAAAACGGGGATGAAAACCATGGTTACAAAAGAAAGGGGAGACCCCAGCAGAAGAATTGACACGGTTATTCAAAGCAAATTCAGTCAACGGAAGGAATTTGACCCATAATTGCTGGTCATCAGCAACATACAACCTCAAGAATTGTTCCACAGACTGATTAAGGCTGGATCAGAATAGGAGCTCTACTAAATGCCTTTTTTAATGTTTCAAATGAAGAAATGGCCTTGGTAGACCAATTCTCCAAATCCGCCCCTTTCTTAGTAAGGTCGGTCAATAATTTAGCAATTACCGAAAAATTCATGATAAATTTTACGATAGTAATTAGCGAAACCTTAAAACCGTTGTAAGGCCTTTAAGGATGAAGGCCTTACCCATTCCTTAACAGTGCAGTTTCTAGGTAAAATTTCTCTCAGGGCGAGGGTCAAAAAAAAACCCCCCCCCCCCCCCCCTCAAAACTGCTCGATGAAATAAGTGTCTCCCCATTGTAAAAAATGTGGAACCACATTGCACGGACGGTCACAGTGACGCACCCAGTGACCCACTGTCCCATAGACTCAGGCTCTCACTCACAGCAGGCTTCTTTCTCAGCACTGCTCCGGGCGGGCGGTAACAGGCAGGCTCTGCGGGCGGCGGTGCTCACCTCACTCACTGTACGTCACGCAGCGTGTGACGTACAGTGAGTGAGCGCCGCCGCCCGCAGAGCCTGCCTGTGGGGGGACATTATTTTTGATAAGGATCACTATGGACATTATTTAGAATGGAGGCTGCTGTGGGTGTCATTATAACTGTATAATGTCTGATAGGCCTAGTCCTGAGTTATATTACCCTGCCCTGTATAATAATGTACCCTGATACCCCTTAGTTATATTACCCCAGCGGGGTCCCGGCCCGCCCGCCCCTAGAAACGGCCCTGTTCCTTAATTGCCAAAACCTTACCAGGATCCATCTTAAAGGCGTGAGGAGTCAGAACATGCCCTAGAAACAGTATCTCCTGTACACCAAAGACACATTTCTCTTGCTTAGCGGATAGTTGGTTCTCCCTCAACACCTCTAATACTTGTTTGACATGAGACACATGAGATTCGAAATCAGGAGAGAATATCAAAATGTCGTCAAGATAGACAATAATAAATTTACCTAAGAACTCCCTAAGAATATCGTTTATTAAGTTTTGGAACACAGCTGGGGCATTGCTGAGTCCAAAAGGCATCACCTGATATTCAAAGTGTCCTATCGGAGTATTGAACGCTGTCTTCCATTCGTCTCCCTCCTTGATTCGGATTAGATTGTATGCCCCTTTCAGATCAATCTTGGGAAACCAGGTTGCCCCCAGAACCTGGTTAAATAAATCCGGAATCAATGGGAGAGAGTATCTATTTTGGACAGTGATTTTATTTAATCCCCGGTAATCAATATAAGGCCTAAGACCACCAACCTTCTTCTTAACAAAGAAAAACCCTGCTCCCATAGGAGAGACTAAAGGTCTAATATGCCCTTTAGCAAGGCTCACCTTAATATAATCTTCCATAGCCTTGCGTTTGGGCTTAGAAAGATTATAAATTCGCCCTTTAGGAAATTTGGCACCCTCTATTAGCTCTATGGCGCAATCATAAGGTCTATGGGGGGAAGGGTAGAACCTCTGTAGTAGGGGATGAGAATACATCAGAATATTCCTTAATAACTGAGGGTAATGTATTAGACCTTACTGAAACCCCAGCCTGGACCACGGACAAGCATGAGTCACACTTAGGTCCCCATTTCCCCAACTCCCCTTTGGACCAATCTATTGTGGGGTTATGTAAATGGAGCCAAGGCAACCCTAGTACCACCTCAACCGGTAGGTTCTCCAGGACTAAAAGAGAACATCTCTGAGAGTGGCACACACCCACGGTTAGAGAAATTTCAGAGGTACATGACCTCACCGTACCACCAATCAGGGGAGTAGCATCAATAGCCATGACATGGATAGGTGTAGGTAAAGCAAACATTGGAATACTCAATTTACTAGCATATTCAGTGTCAATAAAGCTGGCCGCTGAACCGGAATCAATAAAGGCCTTCACCGGCCACTTATTAACCCCCAGAGAAATTGTTATGGGTACCAAAAGCTTACATTTAGAAAAATCAGGGTGTACCTGGTCTTTAGGTTGTCTTGCCTTAGGAGACTTGTCAGAGAGGATCCTCTTAGGACACTTGTTGATCCAATGGCCAGGATCTCCACACTAGAAGCACTCTCCGCATCTGCGACGAAGATTACCCCGGGTCATGCCAACCTGCATGGGTTCCTCGGTGGAGACCTCAGTGTTGTCCCTGGAAAAGGCCTCTGGCTGGACCACCATCTGAGAACACAACTGTCGTTCTTGTCGTCTCTCTCTAACTCGTCGGTCAAGTCGGACAACTAGGGTCATCATCTCCTCTAAGGTCTCTGGAATTTGATAACTGACTAATAGATCTTTTAAATTATCAGACAGACCAGACCTAAACTGACTCTTCAGGGCTGGTTCATTCCATCCTGAGGGGACACACCACTGTCTGAATAGGGTGCAATACTCCTCCGCAGGGAGATGGCCCTGAACCAGTGCCCTAAGAGCCGTCTCTGCTACCAGGGCCCTGTCTGGTTCATCATAGAGGGTACCCAGGGCCTGAAAAAAACCCTCCACAGAAGTTAGACAACTGGCCCCAGGAGGTAACAAGAATGCCCAGTCCTGGGGATTACCCTGTAGTAGAGAAATGATAATACCCACACGTTGGCTATCCGGACCGGAGGACATGGGGAGCAAACGGAAGTAGAGTTTGCAACTCTCCTTAAAGGAGAGAAACCTCTTCCGGTCTCCAGAAAAGGGTTCTGGGAGCTTGATCTGGGGCTCAAAATCTGGACTGGAGGGCTGAGGAGTGAAAGAATCTTGCCCTAACTCAAAAGAACGGAGTTTCTCTCCTAGCTCCTGCACCATCTGTGTCAGGTTAGAGACATGGTCAGTCAGGGTCACAAGAGGATTCATGATACAGTGGTTATTGGGCCTGTTAATCTGTAACGGGCACGTCCACACACACACAGGGGAAAGGATAGTGACCACTGCACTCCACCCTCACCCCTGGCCCTGCCTACTTGCCTCAAGAGTCCTGATGACAGGGGACAACTGGACGACAGTCCCTTACTTAGGATATGTGCAGGGAAGACAGACAAGACAAAATACGGAACGTGAACGGACCGGGTCAGAACCAAGAGAGCTAAGCAGTACAATAGGTTAAGCAAAGAATGGTCAGGAGAAGCCAGGGTCAAATACCAGGAGAGTAGAGAAGTACCAGAGGAGTCCGCAAAGAGTAGTCAGGTGGGAGCCGAGGTCACAATACCAGGAGGGATGCGCAGTACAGGAGGAGCAGGCAAAGGATCGTCAGGGAACAGGATCAGGTGAGTATTCAGTAGTCCAACAAATAGCCAGGAACCTAGAATTAACAGGCAACCTGTGGCCAGCAGGCTGCCTGTATTTATAGTGGGGTCTGAGGGTCATGTGATGTGGCCAGCGTCACATGACCGACAGACAGACAAGTCAAGCACCGAGTAATCAGCTCGGCGCTCAAGGCAGACCTAGGAGCAGGGAGCCTCCCAGCTAGCAAAGCCACCCTGGGAACGAGGCCAAACACAGATCCTCGCTCCCGAAGCTAAGCAGCAGGTCTGCGGCTGATGGAAGACTGAGTGCGCCTTTGGCGCCCCGTGACAGAATATTTAAGGACCTGCAAACTGTGTGTAAACAGACAGACAGAAACTAATTTATATATATATATATATATAAGAGATATATACAGGTATAGCCAAGTCTCAAAACAAAAACACTCAAGACAGAATTGAAAATTATTTTTTTATTACACCTCTCACAATATACAATATTTATATACATATTACCTTAGGAATGTGATTGAATATTTAGAATTTATATATTTGATTGATTTCTTTAGTTCTGTCTCTTTTATACGGTCCCCAAATATTACATATCTTTTATAGCTTTGGTCTTCTCATATGGGATTAAGGGGCCTTTTAGGTGGACTGCAACCTCTCCACCTCCTATAGTTATAACCCTGCTGTACAATGCTACACTCTAAAGCATTTCTATGTGGATGCCTGGAAGGTCTCTTGTAAGACCACTATAGGTTAAAACATATTTCAATTATAGCAACTATGGCAAGTATCTGTTATGTTCTCTCAATGACATCCACATTCTTCAACAATCATATCTTCATGGTGCTTCAAGACCACCTTTCCTTTTTCATACATCAGCATAGATAATGGGCTCATCTTCACTGGGCTACATGAGGAACAACCAACTATGTCTGGATTGTAGTATTTCACCAAGCTCTAAAAAAATAAAATAAAGTATATTCTTTTTTTTATCAAGAAATGTTAATTTATCATGAAAGGATAAATGTAATGGTAAAGTTGATAAATATAAGGTAAGTGTATAGAAAAAAAAATTACCTTAATATAAGCATGGTTTGTTGGCTTGAAGATCTCACTTAGGAGGGTGGGACAGGCTCCTTCACATCTGTATGCTTTGAACTTCTTGGGATAGATTATCTGGTTTCCCCATCCAATCTTTTCGAAGTCCACAATCATATCCACTCTTCTGCACAAGGGTCTTCCGTCTTCAATAGGTTTGGTGGGAAAGTTGGCAATGATCATGCCATGCATTGCATTTCTGCCTTTCTTAAGTATCCTAGCACCAGATACTGGGGGCATCGCATATTTAGAAGACTCGAGAGTCTGGATTAGGTTGTGATATCCATAGAGGTTAGTAGAAGGAGTGTCCTTGGTAAAAACCACCAACACAATTCTTTCAATTGAAACTTCTGTACATATGTTTCCTTGACCATTCTTGGGCATTTCCTTGTTCTTCATGTCTTTTTGATTATTAGAATTTTCTTCTTGATGGAAATAAGTTTGCATCATTCTGGTGATAATGACAGTCTTCGAAGTCGATCCACTTTCACTACTAAGATCGACTTTCATTTACTCTAAAAAGATCTTCTTCACTATGATAGATGTCAAGGGTCACATCATGGTTTCTCTCAGTAAAAGAAAGCTGCATCCTCAACTCTGCCAATTATATTTCATTGTTGCTTGTGAGGGAAGACATATGAAAGGATAACACCCAATGATTTTTCAGTTGAGAGCAACCTGGAAGCAATAAAAGCAAATTAAGGTGTGCTACATGATCACTAATTTTGCCAAATACAAAGCATTTAATGTTATATTCTCTATAGGGTAGCAATAATACATTAAGTATTAAGTACATTAGGTATTTAGTAAAACCAGGAACAATTAAAGGGCTTCTGTCACCCCCCAAACAGCGATTTTCAATATTGGACTTAATATAATTGCTAATGTATGCAGAGTCCATATATACCCCTCTTACCTCTGGCTGTGCTTTAAATTCTTTAAAAATAGTACTTTTGTAATATGCAAATGTCTTCACTACCAGCAAGTTGGGCGGACTCGGTATAGGGTTAGGCTCAATGGTATAGAAGAAGGTATTCCCAGAACCACGGAGATGATTGTGAAGTGTAGAATGGAGGTCAACCAAGACATCTGTGCACAGATCTTCTGTAATGTCTCTCAGGAGATGTTGCTCAGAACCAGGGGCGTAGCTAGAAATGACTGGGCCCCATAGCAAAAAAAATTTATGGGCCCCAAACGCCCCCGGATCTCCCACCCCCACATACCTCTCGGACCTTGCCGCCACATCCGCAGCTCCTCATGCACTTGCGACGGTTACGCGTAGGACTGAGCACAGTTGGTCACTGGCAACGCATTTGTCCAGTGTAGGAAATGTATGAATCTAAATGTCTGTGTATTAAAGTAGGACTAGTCAGAACTGCCGCCCAGACTGCGGGACCACTCCAGGGGTCAAGTCCTGGGAAAAAAAAGTGTAGGAACTCACCCAAGATCCACTGCCACCCCGACCCCCCCCCCCCAAAAAAAAAATATATGTACTGTATATATTTCGTAGAAAATTCAGTGCAACATAAAACATAAACAAAAACTGGAATTTGCGCTATATATATAAGCTCCCCTTATATATAATTTACTTACAGTTCTGAAGACTCAGGGGTGCTGGCTGGCTTTGCCTCAGGAGTGCTGGCTGGCTTTGCCTCAGGAGTGCTGGCAGGCTTAGCCTCAGGGGTACTGGCTGGCTTGGCCTCAGGGGTGCTGGCTGGCTTGGCCTCAGGGGTGCTGGCTGGCTTGGCCTCAGGGGTGCTGGCTGGCTTGGCCTCAGGGGTGCTGGCTGGCTTGGCCGGACAGAAGGAGTGTGGGAGACTGTGAGGTCTTTTTTCTCCAAGCTGCTCCGGAAAAAAAATATTTTTCATTATACCTCAGGTCAGACCACCAATTAGACCCCCAATGTTAATCAGACCTCAGCTAACAGCCCTAGTGCACCCTCCCCCCTCCCCTTTAATAAAATCATTGGTGGGCAGTGTGCCCTCCCCTGTATTAAAATCATTGGTGGGCAGTGCGCCCCCCCCCCTCTCCAGTATTAAAATCATTGGTGGGCAGTGCGCACCCCCCTTCCCCAGTATTAAAATCATTGGTGGGCAGTGCGCCCTCCCCCCCAGTATTAAAATCATTGGTGGGCAGTGCGCCCTCCCCGAACCCCGCCCAACATTGGTGGCAGTGGAAGTTCCAATCAGAGTCCCAGCAGTGTAATGCTTGGGCTCCGATCGGTTACCATGGCAGCCAGGATGCTACTGAAGTCCTGTCTGCCATGGTCAGTTAGTGAGCAGCATACTTCTTCTTGTAACTCGTCACAGGTCTGTGCGGCGCATTGCTTATGCTTATAGCAATGCGCCACACAGACCTGAGACGAGTTACAAGAAGAAGGAGCGTAGGGCGGCCACAGCCCATGTAAGTATGCTGCTGACTAACTGACCATGGCAGACAGGATTTCAGTAGCGTCCTGGCTGCCATGGTAACCGATCGGAGCCCCAGCATTACACTGCTTGGACTCTGATCGGAACTGATGAAGGGGGGGGGCCGCCCCCCATCGTACCACCCCCTCTCGTACCGCCACCCACTCGCTACACCCAGTGGTGTAGGGCCACATAGCCATTGTTATGGCTGCTATAGCGATCCCTACGCCACTGGTTGCAACCAAACCCAGTCAGCACACAGCTTCTTACTCCTCTTCCTGACCTGAAGCCACTCCCCCTCCTCACTTCGCCTGCCTTGCACAGTGCACGCAGGGCTCGCCTCTCAGCCTCCGCCCCGCCCCTATGTGATATTAGTTAGCAACTTAGCTGCGGGCCGCGCCGCCCGCAGGTACGGCTTTACTGTGGCTCTCCTGGCTTGAGGGGGTCCCATGGGCCCCCCTGACTTAGGGCCCTAGTCGCAATTGCGACCGCTATAGCTACGCCAGTGCTCAGAACTTCTCCAAGAATGAAGTGAGGTATTGAGTGTCAAGTATTTATTTCATATAAGATATGAAATCATAAAAATTATGATTTCATATTTTATGAAATATGAAATTTTTTATTGGATTACATATAAGCGCCAGTTCTTTTATTGATGGGATCTAAAGTCAATTCGTGCAGCTAATGAAACAGGGTACAATTAGTTATATAAAATATAATTTATTACAAAAACAGTAAAAATGGCATAGAAATTAATACAAGGACAATATCAAAATTGACCACAAGATGGTGCTCCACCGTTTACGCAAGGCTCACTTAGTTTACTACATCAAGTACAATACAATGCTACTCTTTTTTTTTATCTAATTATTACCGATTACTGTACTGGTTATTAAAACATTATGATGCAACGAAAAAACAATAGAAATCAATCTGCAGAAAGTCCCTTATGCTCAATCAAAGAATATGGCAGTAAAAGACACCTTATAAATATGCCTGTTGGCCTAACTACGGATAATAAAATCCGATCAGAGATCCCACTCTGATAGAAATATTACAGGAATTCTAATGATGTGCACGTTCATTAAAATTTCCCATAAAATTACTGTTTTAACACTATTGACCCACTAATAATGGGGTCTCAACTATATGCCAATTGGAGCAATTTATAATTACTGCAAATGAAATAAATTATACATTACCCCTGGCTTTGGGATAAAGAACTTTTAGAATGGACCCAGCTTTCCAGGATTTAGAGTTTCTTTTTGCGAGTCTCGGGTGTGTCCCTGGAAGAATTCCTTACGGTGTAGGGAGCTTTTTCTTAGGACTAGGAGTGGTAAAGATGTTCTGTGATCTGTCACGTCCTGTGGTACGTTCCTGACGTGTGAAGTGATGATTCCCTGCTCTCCAAAACTGGATCAGATATTCTAATCCTTATCTATGTCCATCCCCTCTTGGATTAGGGATTTCCAATTAGATAAGGTGGGTGTGATGTATGTTAATCATAGGGATAATGTCACTTAATTGGCATTCCTTAGAAACTTCTGCCCATCTACCACTTGATGGCACTGTTGTTTCATATATGAAATTTAAATGTTCAGGACTGCCAAATGCACACATATCTAACCTGTTCATATGACTTTCTTAACCTTTTCCCATTACATCAACCAAGGAGGTACTCTTTCTGACACTTTGCTCAGACCGACTGGCGGTATTAGAAGTTTCCCTAATCATTGAATTTATGGGGCAGATAAGAATACAATAGTCCTTAGAAAGTTTTATCCAGTTTGTGTATCTTAGCCATCCAAATGACTAATTAATTGCC
Source organism: Bufo bufo (assembly GCF_905171765.1). Lineage (NCBI taxonomy): Eukaryota > Metazoa > Chordata > Amphibia > Anura > Bufonidae > Bufo > Bufo bufo. The sequence continues at coordinate 769,532,193 of NC_053389.1, read as the reverse complement.
GTCTAAGATAACTGAGCTCTTCTCTAAAAGAAGATCCTCTTAGTAGAAAACCAGCTTATATGCTTCTACAGAATATACTCTCATTGATACATATGTGGCATAATATATATATATATATATATATATATATAAATGTATACAATGATACATTATCAATAACTGGATATGAATATACAAACATTATATATATCATTGGTTAAAATATATTAAATTATATGCAATCACACGTGAATATATACTTTATACTGGTGATTATATGGAATAACGCTGCATACCAGTTAAACTTATCCTAACCTTTTCTGGCTTATTCCAACAGAGAGTTTGGCCTCTTAAAGGTAATGTGAATCTCCATTTTGGTTCTAATATTGTCAGACCTTAATATGCAGATATAAATATGCCCGACATGAGGGTTCTCTTAACTTCTATATCTATGGATCGAAAGTTTGCATGTTAACACCTTTTGACTTTTCATGTATATAAACTCAACAAAGGTCAAGGCCACAATAGACACCTCTTCTACAGTATTATGTAAATGAAGCAAGTCATCAGGTGACAAAATACCTGTTCATACAAGAAAAGTCTGCTTTAATGTCTGTAAAACTTTGCTTGAGAATTAAAAAATACTTTTGTGAGGGAGAACACAGCTAATAAATTTTATTTTTTGCAGTAAAGCTGCCATAATGTTTTAAAAGTGAACTGTTAAAGTTTTCAGATCATATCTATCTATCTATCTATCTATCTATCTATCTATCTATCTATCTATCTATCTATCTATCTATCTATCTATCATCAATTATCTATCTATCTATCTATCTATCTATCTATCTCCTATCTTTCAATTATCTATCTATAGATTTGCAATAATTATGTCATTATGTTTTGAAGATAGTTATAGTTTCTACAACCTCTGAATACATTTGTGTTATTAATCATTCAGTATATATTCAGTGATAAACAGGAAACTTTATTTAAATACATGATTTAAGTATAAATTAAAATTGTCATGTCCAGATTTTATAGAGCTAGAAAAAAATTATTAAAATGGTATCCAATTAGTGATTTTATGTGAAATAAGAAATTGTTTATTATAATAAAATAAATGGTTGATTATAATAATTAAAAAAAAACAAAAAAAAATATATAATATACACTGCCCATCCAAAAAAAAAAGTTGCCACCAAAAATATTTTGTTGGATCGCCTTTAGCTTTGATTACGGCACGCATTCGCTGTGGCATTGTTTCGATAAGCTTCTGCAATGTCACAAGATTTATTTCCATCCAGTGTTGTATTAATTTTTCACCAAGATCTTGCATTGATGATGGTAGAGTCTGACTGCTGCGCAAAGCCTTCTCCAGCGCATTCCAAAAATTCTCAATGGGGCTAAGGTCTGGACACTGTGGTGGCCAATCCATGTGTGACAATGATGTCTCATGCTCCCTGAACCACTCTTTCACAATTAGAGCCCGATGAATCCTGGCATTGTCATCTTGGAATATGCCCGTGTCATCAGGGAAGAAAAAAATCCATTGATGGAATAACTTGGTCATTCATTATGTTCAGGTAGCCAGCTGACCTCATTCTTGGAGCACATACTGTTGCTGAACCTAGACCTGACCAACCCCAGATCATAGCACTGCCCCCACAGGCTTGTACAGTAGGCACTAGGCATGATGGGTGCATCACTTCATCTGCCTCTCTTCTTACTCTGATGCGCCAATCACTCTGGAACAGGGTAAATCTGGACTCATCAGACCACATGACCTTCTTCCGTTGCTCCAGAGTCCAATCTTTATGCTCCCTAGCAAATTGAAGCCTTTTTTTCTGGTTTGCCTTACTGATTAGTGGTTTTCTTACGGCTACACAGCTGTTCAGTCCCAATCCATTGAGTTTCCTTTGCATTGTGCGTGTGGAAATGCTCTTACTTTCACTATTAAACATAGCCCTGAGTTCTACAGTTGTTTTTCTTGAATTTGATTTCACCAAACATTTAAGTGATCGCCGATCATGATCATTCAGGATTTTTTCCTCCGCCACATTTCTTCCTCGAATACGATGGGTCCCCACTATCCTTCCAGTTTTTAATAATGCATTGGACAGTTCTTAACCCAATTTTAGTAGTTTCTGCAATCTCCTTAGATGTTTTCTCTGCTTGATGCATGCCAATGATTTGACCCTTCTCAAACAGACTAACAACTTTTCCACGACCACGAGATGTGTCTTTCGACATGGTTGTTTATGAAATGAGAAGCAACTCATTGCACCAGTTCGGGTTAAATAACTTGTTGCCAGCTGAAAGAAAATCGCCCATGCAGTAATTATCCAATAGGAGGCTCATAACTATTTGCTTAGTTAAATCCAGGTGGCGACTTTTTTTTTTTGGACAGGCAGTATATATGTAGCCTGAGCCTGTACCTAAATTTGTACTCATACATTTTAACATCTTTTATTTTATACTTAACCACTTCTAGACCAGGCCTTTCTCCTGACAGAGCCTAATTTTACAAATCTGACATGGCAATAAAGTTGGAATGCTTTTATTTATCTATGCTATTCTGAGACTGTTTATCCGTGATATTGTACTTCATTTTAGTAGTAAATTTGCATTGGTATGTTTTATCTCTATTAATTTTTTTCAATTATAAACTTTAAGGAAAGTTTGGAAAAATTTTCAAAATTTGAATTTCTCTGCTACCTCACAAAGTAAGCATTTATTAACATTCACCACATGTTTACTTTATGTTGTCATCATTTTGTAAATGTCCTTAATTTTGTTGGATGTTAGAAGACTTAGAATGTTACAACCAATTATTCAAATTTTCAAGAAAATTTCTCAAACATTTTAAGGACCAATTAAGGTTTGAAGTGTCTTTGAAATGTCCCATAAATTACCCAATTTTAGAAACTACACCCTCAAGTTATTCAATGCTGATTTTAGAAACTTTGTTAACCCTTTAGGTGTTCCATAAATATTAAAGCAAAATGGAGGTGAAATAAAAAAATAAAGAAATTTCTTTCAGCAAATTTTACATTTCAATCCATATTCAAGGGTTAACAGCAACATTGATTACTGTTATTTTGCAGTTTATAGAAACACCCCATATGTGCTTGTAAACTGCTCTAGTGGCAAATGTAAGGGCTCAGAAGGGAAGGAGCACCATATGGTTTTTAGAGGGCAGATTTTGCTAGAATGCTTTTTGGGTGGCATGTTGCAGTTGAAGCGACACTGAGGTAGACCTAAAGTGACTTTATTTGGAAAGTACAACACTCAAGGAAGTTATCAAGGGGTATAGTGATTGATTTTACTCCACAAGCGTTTTATAGAATTTAGAAACACTTGGCTATGAAAATGAAAAATATTATTTTTTTCAATAAATGCCCCGGATTTTAATTTTCAACAGGATATAATGCACCCCATGTTTTTGACTAATTTTTCCTGAATATGGCAACATCCTCTATGTGGTCATAAACTGCTGTTTGGTGTATTCAGCAGGATTCAGAATGGAAGGAGAGGCATCTTAATTTTCTAACATAACATTTGCTAAAAAAACTTTTTGTGGGAAAAGCTGTACTTTTTATTGGCAGCATTTTGGGGTACATTTGGCCACTTTTGTCTTGAGCTTTTTAAGGGTTTTTTTCTCACTTTTTCCACATTACCGTTTAGAACTTGTACATTTCATGCTCCGATGCTCTCCTTTACCGTATGCTGAATTGCACAGGGAAAAGGCATTTTTTGGAGATTTGGTGACGTACTGGGCTCTCCTTAGGGACTGCTAGGTGGAGGCTTCTGCTCAGCAGTGAGCCCGGTGACGTCACTGGCACTAATGGGTGGGCTTTAGAGCTACCCTAGCCTGTAAAATGGACACTGCTGGGTGGAATTCTCTGCCTAGCAGTGTGCCATTGTAAAAAAAAAAAAAAAATTGCCCTGTGCGATATAGTGCGGGGCAAGGGAGAGCATTGGAGCATGAAATGCCCTGATGCTCATATCAGCGGGTCCGTAGGGGTGAAGATGGGGATATGTCCGGGTTCAGCTCTGAACCCAGATAACCCCTTTAATGACAGTTAAAAGGGAATACTTACTTTAAGGCTGAATCTACCTTTGTAAACTTTTTCTTTTTATCCTTTTGAAGCATATAAAATGAAACAATGTTTCAATCGGTCTGATTTAAAAGTTTCTACTATTTTGTTTCTACAGTTCCTATGCAGACTGTGCATTTCCATGGTATCAGACAACAAATATACTCAGTGTAGTCTGATTCTGAATAATAGAGATTAATGAATGAATTGGATTTATCCAAAATTTTGTAAAAGCCTCAAAAACGCCTCCCATTCACCCATCCCTTTTTTTTCCACCTCGAAAAAAGAAGTGTGGAAAAAAGAAGAAGCATGTCCTGTCTTGGGGCTGAATCTGCTCTGAACCTCCTATTGAAATGGGATGCATGAAAAAAATGCTCGGTATGTGTCCATACGGTTTTTTACGCTTTTTCTGCACGGTTTTTTGAGTGGATCTGCTCCATTGCATGAAAAATGCTGGAAACATGCATGGTTTCTTGGTTTCTGCTCTGAATTTTGTAGGTTGATTTTCAAGAGCTGTCATTTGAACATACCCCAGGTTGTATCCAAATCTTTGGTGATTAAATTTTGGAGAGGGAAAAAAATTATTAGAAAAATTTAAAAGTCTTAAAAAGTGAGAGACAAAGTGAGAAAAAAAATGTCTCCAGGCCAATTGGAGCACTTTAAATTCAGGTAGAATAGATTTGGACCCAATGAAATCCCAATGAAATCAAACCCGAATGATATTTTGAGCGTTTCTCTCTTCTCTACTGAATATTCTTTTGTCTGATCTTTATTTGGGGTAACAAAGTAGGGTTCATATAGAAGACAGTATGAGTCTGCAAGACTTAGGGATTAGACTGCACAGAATCACTATACAAAACATGTTTGCTGTCTGTTAACATAGAGATGCACTGCAAAGCAGCTATAAATATCAAATAATAGGAATTGTGATACCCATCACAAGCACATGCCATCAATGTCAGTTAGGTGTGGGCCTAACTTCTGGAACCCACTCCTATCTCCAGAACAGGGCCCCTAAATTGAAGGTAAGCCAAGCGCACATACATGGAAGTAACTGGCTTGGTTATTCTCGGCATTCCCATAGTGGTGAATAAAGAGGTGGCCGTGTATGTGCAATGTGCTCTCCATTTATTGCTATAGGTTTTCCAAAAATAGCCGACTGCTGGCTTGGCTACCTCCGGCAGTCCCATAGTAGTGAATGGAGAGATGACAGCGCATGCGCAGTGCAATCTCCATTTAGTGTAATAGGATATCTGAAAATAGCTGAGGGAGCGCATTCAACTGTTTTTAGAAGTCCCGCAGCGGTAAATGGAAAGCATGCTGCACATGCATGGCCACCTCTCCATTCAGTACTATGAAAATGCCAGATATAGACAATTTCAGAACTCCCATAGCCGCAAATGGAGGGTGGTCACACTTGTGCAGTGTGGTCTCCTTCACTTTGGGGGTCCCATTCTGGAGATAGGTTCCTGTCTTACCTCTGGGACCTATTCCTATCTGACATTGATGGCATATCCTAGCATTAGGCCATCAATGTCTGAGATAGAAATACTACTTTAAGTCCTAAAGAAAAGTTGCTTTATTCCTCATTTTATTAGCACAATAAAATAAATATGGAAATTTATGGTAACAAAAACTATTTTGGTGGTGCAGCTAAAGAATCAGAAGAACAGAATGGTCCAGGTTGCATAGATCATTCTCCTTTTCCATGATAAAATGTGATTAATATTCAGAATGCACCATCACCTGGCATTGTGTATCTCCATAAAGAGTAGTTTAAGCCTTTGATCCGATGATCCGTTAAAAACATTGTTCAATTTATTTTTTCATGAATGGAGCATGATATAAACCAGATAGACAAGATGGGGATCAGTCGGGACATCCTCTGCACAGATGTCAATTCTCTTGGGGTAACACATTGAAACAATAGAAAAAGACAGTGTTCTACAAAAGAAACAATCAGAAAATGTCAGGCATGAGAGAAGTCCTACATTCAGGAGTGTGAGAAGTTTATTAAAGCCGCAGAGAGGACATTTTCATTGGTAGAGCGAAAGTTATATGTGAGGTGGTATCTGTGAAGATGAAGAGGAGATGTAGAGGGAAGCAGAATTGGTTAGGGCTTTGTAGGTTACAAGGAGGACTTTAAATTTGGTTCTTTGTGTGATGGTCGGCTAATGGAATGGCATTGGTGTGGAGATAGCAGGTTAAATCACATCTGTCTATCATGAGGTGTCTAGCAGGTGTTTGACTATGAACAGAGGTCTAACCAGGAGATGAAGACCACTGGTAGTGTGTAAAAATATGTAGAGCTTTAGCCAACAAGGTCACCAAGGAAGAGAGATGTGATGGAGCCACTCTTCCTTGCGCCTCACGTAATGTGAACCAAGATTCATATAGACAGTCAAAAACTAACAGCTGGGGTACTCAGGACAATAGGGAATATCTGTAGATTTTAATTTTTTTCTTTTTTTTTTCTTTTAAACATAGTTTTTATTACTGTACCATATACAGTTACAGAAATTAAATCAGTAAATGGATTTAAGATGGTAGCAGTTTTACACAATATACATAATACAAATAAAGTAGTAATAACAAAGTAGTAACAAGAGGGATTTTCTAATAATCCGGAGATTTTAGCACAGAAGGTTGGGGTAAACCTTTAGCATGGGCCAAGACAAAGCATTTGTTCCCATTCATGTTCTGCCCATGCAACTGCATTCACAGGTAGCAATCATCCCCTTTGTATGAGAATGAACAATAGCCACTGTGATTATTCATCCCCATACAGATTCATTGTATATTGGCAGCACATGATGCTTGCTCATTTGTCAGGTGTTTGGCACCACATGTAAAGATTAAAGGGGTTGTGAACCTTTGGGGGGTTTGGGAACCCCCTGAGCAGATCTGCAAAAATAATCATACTTACCAGCTTCCTGGTACGGCTCCCGGCTCCTTCACTCTATGGCCTCAACTACTCTGCTGGGATATCTGGATGTAAACTTCCTGTTTGATGCCGCCGCAGCTAATCACTGGTCGCAGTGGTGATGTGCTCCCTTTGTGTCATGACAAATGGTCACGTGATGCAAAGGGAGCAGGATACCGCTATGGCCAGTGATCAAATGCAGTGGGATTAAACTGAAAGTTTACATACAAGTTTACATGCAGAAAGCCTGGGGAGCAGTCAACGCCATGGAGCAAAGTAGCTGGTAGCCTGCTCCTCAAAGGCAGGTAAGTATGCTTCTCTTTGCAGGTCTCCTCAGGACTCACCCCTTCACAAGGTGCACAGCCCCTTTAAAGGGGTTTTTAATTTTTTTTATACTGATGACTAGAGATGAGCGAATCGAATCCAACGAAGTGGAATTCGATCCAAATTTCAGGATAAATTCGATTTGCCGCAAAGCCAAATTTCTTCATGTTTTGTAGTGGCGAATCAATTTAACTTGAAATAGTGTAAAAACCAAAAAAAATCATACTTACCTCCTCTATTTGCTCGCAACATGCCATCCGCCGCCATCTTGATTGAAGATCTCGGCTGAAATCTCGTGCGTGGTGAAGTATGACATAACCACGCCGGCTGGCATGATGACGTCATCTCGGGCTGCACAACATTTCTGTCATGGTGGGGAGTGGGGGGGAAACTCTCCACCGTATAATGTAGGAGAACGGGGAAGCAGCTAGGCCTTGACACCAGGAAAAGGGAGCAGGTAACCTCCTAAGCCGCCCTAATCCTGGCCCCGACTCCTAACCGTATGAGCAGACCTAGATGGTAGGTGGGCTTATACACAGGAACCTCGTACCCTGAGTTGCCCTGATAATGCCTAAAAAATGGTAAGGAGCAGGAGATGACCTATTCATCCCAGATGCGGATGAACAGGAGTCTCCACTGGCCTAGCTGCAAGGAAAAGGACAGCCAGTGAACAGCTACTGGATTGGCAGGTAAGAGCCCAGAAACAACATGCCGCGGCCACAATGACGTCCAGACCCCCATGCAGACAGGAAGCAAGGCGGCCCCAGGCAGAGCTGCTTACTGACTTGTGATTCCCCTCCAGGGAACCCAGACACCCCCTTCCGGAGGTTCAACAGATAAACAGTGGAAATGTCTAGCAACCATGCTGGAATCCAACACCAAACATACCAGACATGGAACACCAAACTAGACATAAACACACACCCAAAACACCAAACAAGACAAACAAGACAAACAGTTGAGGATGGGAAAAGTACAGAGGGAACATGGTGACATTGATGTCTAGCTAAGAGGCCCTCCTACTGGACAGATGGTATATCTAGGAAAGGAGCAACACTCCAGCTAACACAAAGGCTGGAGGGCAACTGACCGCTAAGGCTACTTTCACACTAGCGTTCGGAGCGGATCCGTCTGATGTTTCATCAGACGGATCCGCTCCGATAATGCAGACGTTCGCATCCGTTCAGAACGGATGCGTCTGCATTAAAACTTAGAAAATTTTCTAAGTGTGAAAGTTGTCTGAGCGGATCCGTTCAGACTTTACATTGAAAGTCAATGGGGAACGGATCCGCTTGAAGATTGAGCCATATTGTGTCATCAACAAGCGGATCCGTCCCCATTGACTTACATTATAAGTCTGGACGGATCCGCTCGCCTCCGCACGGCCAGGCGGACACCCGAACGCTGCAAGCAGCGTTCAGGTGTCCGCTCACTGAGCGGAGCGGAGGCTGAACGCTGGCAGGCGGATGCATTCTCAGTGGATCCGCCTCCACTGAGAATGCATTGGGGCCAGACGGATGCGTTCGGGGCCGCTCGTGAGCCCCTTTAAACGGTGCGCACGAGCGGACACCCGAACGCTAGTGTGAAAGTAGCCTAACTCACAACACCAAGATATAAAGAGCCAAGAGACCACACCCAGGACACACCTAGATCCCCACCAGCCAGATAGTTAACCCCTCCAGCACCAAACAGGGAAGGGAAGCACGATATAAGGGGCAGGCACCTACATGCTGCAATAACCACATGTTGCCGCTGGCAACAGCATGCACGGCAACCATGTCACGGCGAACACAACAGAGGCCGTGACAATTTTGTGCAAGATCTTCAAGCAAGATAGCAGCAGCTGGCCTGTCGCAAGCAAATGGAGGTGGTAAGTATGATTTAGTTTTTTCATGTTAATTTTACACTGTATTATTACGCTCAGATGTCGTGATCATGTATGAACGCGGCATCTGAGCGGTACAATGATGAGGATCGGCGCTATCGCAGCTCCCTGTCATTGCACCTGCTCCTTACAAAACAATGCGCTTCGTGACTAAGTAATTTGTCATGAAGCAAATTTTATTTGTAAAATTCGGCGAAGCAGCCAAATGAAATTTTCCAAAACTTTGCTCATCTGTACTGATGACCTATCCTTTATATTGATGACCTTGACCCATGTAAAAGGGCCTTAAGAGAAGTAAACAGAGTAAGGCTACTTTCACACTTGTGGCAGAGTGATCCGGCAAGCAGTTCCGTTGCCAGAACTGCCTGCTTGATCAGGCAATCTGCATGCAACCGGACAGCATTTGTAGACGGATCCGGGTGCGGATCCATCTCACAAATGCATTGCAAGAACGGATCCGTCTCTCCGTTTGTTATACGGACAAACGGATCCATTTCTATTTTTTTTCTTACATTTTTACCGGTCTGCGCATGTGCAGACCGGAAGGGCGGAATCCGGCATTGCAGTATTTTTAATGCCGGATCCGACACTTATACATTTCAATGTAAATTAATGCCGGCATTCCGGCAACTGATCCGGAATTTTAGATGGAGATAATACAGCAGCATTCTGCGGTATTTCCTCTGTCCAAAACGCCGTTCAGTGACTGAACTGATGACATCCTGAATTGATGCATCCTGAACGGATTTCTCTCCATTTAGAATGCATGGGGATGAAACTGATCAGTTCTTTTCCGGTATTGAACCCCTAGGACGGAACTCAATGCCGGAAAAGAATAACGCTAGCGTGAAAGTACCCTAATGAAAATTTGTATACTTAATATCAGTATGTACAGTGTTTTGTATGATCTTTTCTTTACAATAAAACTTGGAAAAACCCAATAAAAATTCATTTTGAAAGTACCCTAAGCAACCAAATTCAACATGACCAGAGATGTATTAAGAGGGTAAAGATATTTAATTTACTGATTGAATTAACTTAATATTTAGAGAAAATAGGGCCCTAACTTAATGCCTTGCATGTGGTATGAACACTGATACATAAATGCCCCCTTAACAGTGCCATGCACATCGCCATATCAGTTTAATCCATCATTTACATGCATTTCTGTCATGCGTATAACAGTTTTCGACTGCCCCTATTCTTTGAATAGCTCATAATATTCCATTGTTCTGATTTCACACCTAAGATAGTACAGGTAATCGGCATCAGTGACTTCAAAACACCATCAAAGTCACTGTTAGGTGTCAAATTTTCACTTTTATGTTAATTAAACAAATAAATTCACACCTGCTTATTTGATGTATAGACATATTTTAGGGTACCTGAAGACAGAAACTACTTTAATGTACAAACTGTTTAAACTCTGATAGGAATTCATTAAGTATTCTACAGAAATTTATGTAGGAAACCAAATGTTACCCACAATAAAAATTGGATTTTAAAAGTCATGTGCTAGAAAACTTGACCATTTGAAACACCATTTTTATCTACACAGTTAATACCTCTATTAACTGTGTAGATTAAAATGGTGTTTCAAATGGTCAAGTGCTGCCCCAGCTAATGGCTTTCAACTAGAATTTGAACTTTTGAATACATTTTTGTTAACATGTCCCTAATGCCCTAATAGCAGTTTTTGTAATATATTTTATTAATGGTTTTTGTATTTTTAATACACTTTTCCTTACGTAAAGCGCACGTTTCGCTGTGCGCTTAAATCTACTTTTCAGTACACCGCTCGGCTAATCCTGGCATAGCACATGGTTACAGGGTACCCATGTGCTATGCCAGCATTTAGTAAACCTCAGGGGGCACAGGCAATGTGCACTCCTGCCAGTACTCCCTGCGCTGTGGCCCCATTGATAAAATGTGTACTCCGTACTCCATACACCACAGCGGTGTACGGAAAAGTAGATTTTAAGCGCATAGCAAAACATACACTTTAGGGAGGGAAAAGTGTATTAAATTAAAAATACAAAAACATTTAATAAAGTATATTACAAAAACTGTTATTACGGCGTTAGGGACATGTTAACAAAAATGTATTCAAAAGTTTAGTTACTCTTTAATTTTATTCAGTGTTATATCTTTTATCCACTATACTTAGTATGCTTTGCTGCCATCTTGTGGCCAATGTTATATTTGGTTTATGTAAGTTGTATATGGCTGTAATTTCATATGCTCTTCATCTTCTGTGAGCTCATATTCTGTTTTCTGTAGTCATTTCCTATTTGCCAGATGTGAGTCACAGAGCTGGAGATAGGATTTTCTTTAGACCTCTATCATGTCTCAAGGTACATTCAATAAATTACCTAAAGTCATATCAATTGCATCTTGCTCACTGGAATTCTACATGCAACTGGTGTCGCTAGGGGAATGAGCATAGCGAGTTCACTATCTTCCCACTCACACTCAGTAGAGACTTCTCTCACATACACCTGTGGCAAAATTAAGATGAACCATTCACTAATTATCTTAGCTAAATATATGCTATATTTGAAGCCATCACTACTGTTCTACTATACTGTATATTAGCGACTTGCCTAACACCATATAACTATATGTTATTGGTAGGTCTTTACAGAGGACCTCAGCATGCTGATGTCTAGCCCTGTCAATCAAGGGGAGGGAGGAGTGTACAGAGCACAAGCAGTACTCAAAGGATTCAGCCACGCTGCCTGGTGCTTCAACTTGCTCATTTGCATATGAATAAAAACACAGATATCTGCCTCTGTTTAGCATGCAGATAAAAAAAGGTATTGCATAGTAACATAGTTTATAAGGCTGAAAAAATACATCTGTCCATCCAGTTCAGCCTGTTACCCTGCAAGTTGATCCAGAGGAAGGAAAAAAAAAAAAAGCCAATTTTCCCCACTTTAGGGGAAAAAAAATCCTTCCTGACTCTAATCAGGCAATCAGAATAACTCCCTGGATCAACGACCCCTCAATGGTAGCTATATCCTGTAATATTATTACACTCCAGAAATACATCCAGGCCCCTCTTGAACTCTTTTAGTGAATTCACCATCACCACCGCCTCAGGCAGAGAGTTCCATAGTCTCACTGCTCTTACCATACAGAATCCTTTTCTATGTTTATGTACAAACCTTCTTTCCTCCAGACGCAGAGGATGTCCCCTCGTAACAGTCCTGGGGATAAATAGATGATGGGAGAGATCTCTGTACTGACCCCTGATATATTTATACATAGTTATTAGATCTCCCCTGAGTCGTCTTTTTTCTAAAGTGAATAACCCTAATTTTGATAATATTTCTGGGTACTGTAGTCCATCCATTACAGTTATTACTTACCTCTCCAGCTCTGCTACGTCTGCCTTGTTCACAGGAGCCCAGATCTGTACACAGTACTCCATGTGTGGTCTGACTAGCGATTTGTAAAGTGGTAGGACTGTTCTTATCACCTTTTGATGCAACCCATTATCTTATTGGCCTTGGCAGCAGCTGCCTGACACTGGTTTTTTCAGCTTAATTTGCTGTTCACTAAAATTCCTAGGTCCTTTTCCATGTCAGTTTTACCCAGTGTTTTACCATTTAGTATGTACTGGTGACTTGCATTATTCCTTCCCATGTGCATAACTTTACATTTGTCAGTGTAAACCTCATCTGCCACTTCTCTGCCCAAGCCTCCAATCTATCCAGATCCCTCTGTAGTAGTATACTGTCCTCTTCAGTGTTAATTACTTTACACAGTTTACTGTCATCTGCAAAAAGTGATATTTTACTATGCAAGCCTTCTACAAGATCATTAATAAATGTATTGAAGAGAATAGGGCCCAATACTGACCCCTGAGGTACCCCACTAGTGACAGTGACCCAATCTGAGTGTGTACCGTTAATAACCACCCTCTGTTTTCTATCATTGAGCCAGTTACTTACCCACATACAGACGTTTTCTCCCAGTCCGAGCATTCTCATTTATATACTAACCTTTTATGTGGTACAGTTTCAAATGCTTTGGAGAAGTCCAGATATACAACGTCCATTGATTCGCCGCGGTCAAGTCTTACCTTCTCATAGAAACTGATTAAATTAGTTACCGATCCCTCATGAAGCCATGCTGATATGGCGTTATTTGCTTATTTTTATTAAGGTAATTCAAGATAGCATCTCTTAGAAAACCTTCAAAGAAGTTTGGTATTGTTGTTCCTCCCTGAAGAAACGCTCTTTTGAATAACAATTGGAAGTTTATTATTTTATGGTCACTAGTTCCCAGGTGTCCCCCAACCTGCACATCTGTTGTTCTGCAAGGTCTATTGGTTTGTACTAAGTCCAGTGTGGCCGTCCCTTTAGTCGGGTCCTGTTTTAATTAGCATGATGAATCCTACCAGGCAGTATGCCTGGTTTAATAGGGTTGATCCTGGTGAACGAGCCGCTTTAAAGATGGCACTCACTTCAGAGTAGGGCAGTGCCATAGCCGCCAGGAGCCTGCTTTTTTTACACACAGCAGACAGCTGGGGCTAACGTTTGTGATTGGCAGTAATGTGAATGTGATCATGGTATCTGAAAGGTAAAAAAACAGGAAGCACTCGCCTTCCCTTCTCTGAGATCATAACACCTTCCCCTCAATGAGATCGGCTGATAGGCCTGAGCCTGCTGCAGTCTACAATGCCTATCACAAGTATATTCCAATGCAGGCCTACAGGAGGCAGCACCAGATTGGAATATTCAGAATTTTTTTCTCAGTAAAGTATTAAATGTCATTACTGAATACAAATAGCAATCTGATGATTGCATGTTGAGGTCTTCTTGGAAGCCTAAAAAAAAGTTTTTGGTTTTATTTTTAAATATAAAAATACAAATCACCCGACTTTCCTCAAAATTAAAATGAAAAACAATAATACAATAAACATCATGGGCATCACCAAGTCCAAAAATGCCTGTACTATTAAAATCTAATAATACAGCAAATGACGCAACAAAAAATCCAAAAGGCTGATTTACCATTTTTTCCCCATCCCCATTCTGCTTCACCTCCCCCAAAAAATTGAATAAAAACTGATCAAAAAGGCATACATACTCCAAAATTGTATAAATAAAAAGTACTCATCACTCTGCAAAAACGAGCCCTCACACAGGTCCGTAGACATAAAAAAAAGTTATAGAGGTCAGAATAAAGCAATGCAAATAAGAAAATCATTTTTTCAAAAAAAATTTAAGCATTAAAACGCATGAAAAACCATATAAATGTAGTATCGTCATAGTTGTACTGCCATGGAGAATTAAGGTAACAGGTCAGTTTTACCACATAGGGAAGGCCATAAAAACAAAACCCATAAAACTGTGACGGATTAGCTTTTTTTTTTTTTTTTACATTCAACCTCATTTGGAACTTTTTTCCAGATTCCAACTATATTGTATGCAATATTAAATGATGGCAATACCATGTACAACTTATCATGCAAACAAGCCCTCATTTGGTTATGTGAATGGGAAAATAAAAAAGCTCAGGAAAGGCAGGGAGTGAAAAACGAAAACTCTAAAACAGAAAATCAATTGGTAACAAAGTGGTTAAAAACCCCCTAAGGCTAATTTCACACGAGCGTTTTTGCTGGATTCGGCAGGGATCAGCAAAAACGCTTCCGTTACTGATAATACAACCGTCTGCATCCGTTAGGAACAGATCTGGTTGTATTATCTTTAACATAGCAAGGAAAGATCTGTCATGAACTCCACTGAAAGTCAATGGAGGATGGATCAGTTTTCTATTGTGTCAGAGAAAATGGATCCGTCCCGATTGACTTGCATTGTGGGTCATGCCGCTTTGCTCCGCATCCCATGCTGTGGTTTGCTCTCTGGTATAGAATGCAACCAAACAGAATGGAATGCATTTTGGAGCATTCCATTCTATTCAGTTACATTTTGTCTCCATTGACAATGAATGGGGACAAAACGGAAATCACATAAAAGATGCAATATCATAATATTAATTATGCTGAACAAATGGTCATTTAAAGGGGTTATCCAACCCTAGAATGCCCCCAAAATACCCTGGCACCTACATACGGGTTATGCTTACCCGGCTCCCCGACACCCTGATGCCCGCACAGCTGCCGATGTGTCACCTGCACCGCTAGGAAGGCTCGTTTCCGTCATAACCTGTATGTGGTGCCCGGGCATTTTGGGGGGCGTTAGGGGTTGGATAACCCCTTTAAATCTGAACAGCTGTAGCAAGTTTATTAGATTGTCTCATCATTCTGTCTTTATGTAGTGAAAGCTCTTCAATATCATATATATGAATCTGCATTTGTCTCTTGTAGACCTCTAATCTAGTATCCGTCTCAGGAATGGTGACCAAGCTTCTTGATTACAGGAGCACACTTTAGATCTGATACATTCTTGGTGACATCCACATTCCTAAACAATCATAATTGTTCATGATTCTTTATCGCCACATTTCCTTCCTCATGGATGAGCATGGACAAGGGTTTCATCTTCACTGGGGCAGAGGAGAAACATCCAACTCTCTCCAATTCACACAACTGCATAAGAATCAGCAAAGTAAAAGAAAAAGATGTTGAGAAATCAGTTATACAGATGATGGTTGGTCAAAAAGTTGAAGACATTTTTAAGACGTTATATTATAGATATATTATTCTACAACCTAATAAAAGTTTAAAAGACACCTTAAAGGGAATCTGTCATCAACTTTATGCTGATCTCACTGAGGGCAGCATAAGTTAGTGACAGAAATGCTGATTTCAGCCGTGTGTCACTCATGAGCTAAAAGTAAGTGGTTGTTAAGAACCAGCATCATAATCATTGCAGCCCAGGCCTGGAAAAGAGTCAAATCTACCTGAGAAGAGTCATGGTTATCCATAATCTCCTGCTCTCTCGCCCATCTGCTGATGATTGGCAGTTCTCTCCTAGAGGGAAAGATAGAAAACTAGGTAGAAGACTGTCAGTCATCAGCAGGGAGAGCAGGAGATCATGAATAACCATGACTCTTCTCAGGTGGCCGTGACTCTTTTCCAGGCCCAGTCTGCAATGATTGTGATGTTGGTTCTCGGCAACCATTTACTTTTAACTTTCAAATGACAGACCGCTGAAATCAACTCATCTGTCTCTACTTTATGCTGCCGTTAGTATGGGCAGCATAAAGTTGATAACAGGTTCCCTTTAAATAATAACATACCTTTACATAAGCATGGTTTGTTGACTTGAAGATCTCGCTCAGTGGTACGGGGCATATTCCCTCATATCTTTATGCAACCAGATCTCCCCATCTGATCTTCTCAAAGTCCACAATCATGTCTACTCTTCTGCACAGGGGTCTAATCTTCAATATGGTTGGTGCGAAGTTGTTCATACTTGCATTTCTGTTCTTCTGTTGCTTCTTAATTCTTTTGCTGGTTTTTTCTTTATGTCTTTACATACTTCGAGAAATTCACTGTATGAATGAGGTTGGGATAACAACAAGGGTTTGAAGGAATATCTTTGATAAAGACAACAAATACAACTCTGTAAGGAGACACATCTCTACAACTGTTGTCTTGAGGGGCTCCTGCCATTTTGTTACATTTATTATATCCTTTCATTAGATTGCGAGAGTTCTGCAGCATTTGGGTGAGGTGAAAGACTTTCCAGGAGGATCCCAACGTTTTTGAAGATTCAATGTGAGAATATCCAATAAATCTTCACTCTAGTCCTTTACTGTCATAAATGTCCAATGTCACATTATAGTTAGAGATGAGCGAATCGAATCCCACGAAGTGGAATTCGATCCAAATTTCAGGATAAATTAGATTTGCCTAGAAGCTGAATTTCCACGTGCTTCTTGCCAGCGAATTGATTTAACCTGAAATAGCATAAAAAACAAAAAATTCAAACTTATTGCCTCCATTTGCTCGTGACGGGCCGCCAATCCCATGCGGCGCGAGATTACATCATTACACCAGCCGGCATGATGACGTCATACGTCACCACGCCAGCCGGTGTGATGACATAATCTTGTGCCGCACAGGATTTTGGCTGAGATCTTCAAGCAAGATGGCGGCGGCCGGCCCGTTGTGAGCAAATAGGGCAGTAAGTTTGATTAAAAAAAAATTATTATTAATTTTACACTCAGATGCCGTGATCATGTATGAACGCGGCATCTGAGGGGTACAATGACAGGGGCGGCACTATCGCCGCTCCCTGTCATTTCACCCACTACTTACAAAAAAATGCGCTTCGTGACTGTAAAGGGGGAATATTAATCACCAATATTTATGCAAATATCGATAATTAATATTCATAAATGGGAGGAACCATCTAGTGATAACTCCGCCCATTTATGCCTTTATATAATAATAACAATACCTTCGCTATGCTTCACACTGATCACTATGCTAGCTGCATGCGCCTTACTAACTAACTATCGCCAATAACTACACGTTACACAGATAGTTACAAGTAACAGTATTTATTACTAACAATACACTACGCACACAATACTAACAATACACAGCACTACAAATATACAATCCTAAACTACACTACACATTCCCATATTCCACCCATAAACTAACTAGACAATTCACACATACAAGTATATTAACAATCCCACCCGTCTGTACTCACTGTCCCTACAGGGTTAACAAAGGGTTAAAAGGATTTGTTTGCAGAGCAGAAGCATGCTCTACATGACCAGGGTAACCACCAGTGGTTTATCAGGGTCACCAGGGTAAAGGGGTTAATACAGGCACATTTCCGCCGGACAGGGGACATCAGGGGTACAAATAGGGCCACAGGATCAGGGGTACAACAGGGGAATACAATAAGGCAAGGGTTTGGGGGATCACAGGATCAGGGGTACAAACAAGGATACAATAAGGCAAGGGTTTGGGGGATCAGGGTGTCCAGTAACCAGTGGCACAGGATCAGGGGTACAAACAAGGATACAATAAGGCAAGGGTTTGGGGGATCAGGGTGTCCAGTAATAGATACAGTGGGGGTAACCACAAATACAATCAGGGGAACCAGTGGCACAGGATCAGGGGTACAAACAAGGATACAATAAGGCAAGGGTTTGGGGGATCAGGGTGTCCAGTAACACGGCAAGGGTAAATCAGGGCCCAGGGTCACATCACATCGAGGACACAAATATAGGGGTTACAGGACCAGGGGTGATACTTAGGCCTTATCCAGGTGGTCATCATGGAGCTCCTCTCTCCTATGCGTCTCTGAATCTAGTCTGGTTGCAAGAGAGGGCACCTCTGGCCGGTTCGGGGTTTTATAGCCCAAAAGCAACCCCCTCCTCCTTCCTCAGGCATGTGACATCATAGTGTGCCTTAGTCCCCCCTCCTAGTCCCAAAAATGCTGGGAGTAATGGGCATGGCCATGGGGCAGAGGTGTGGAAAAACAGGTCTTTGATGTCTCTGATTAGAAGGTCCCCTCACAACGGTGCCACAGAGTCTGATTGCTTTGGGCCTGAACAAAAGGGGACTAGATGCTAATCAGCTGTTATCCTACAGGCTATCAGCACAAGTTTTCCTCTAAACAACTCTGTTGATAACAGTTGGAATTGCATATATGCATATATATATCCACAGATGCTTGGGGGCTCATCTATAAACACATACAAAACCGGGGGTATAAATGGGCAGCAATAAGCCCACATACATACTGTCATGCTGACATAAGTGTATATACATAGACACGTGTGCAAATACATACACACATATCTATATATACACACACCCTCGCATATATCTGGGGCATCACATACAGGGGACATATATAAGGGGGCACATATATATACTAATATAAGGGGGATTATAAGGGGGAACAGCTTCCAGGGACCACATATTTCCCACAGGGGCCACCATGAGCCCCTGGGGATCACCATGGGCATCACCCCATGATGCGGTGGTTAATGTATGCATATATATACCATACATGCCCGCACGTGTTTGCAGGCATGCATGGATATATATGCACACGTCTCAACCGTTCCTCAACAGTGACAAAGTAATTCGTGACAAAGCGAATTTGTGCGTGAAATTCAGTGAATCAGTCGAATCGATCGTTTAAGAAATTCGCTCATCTATAATTATAGTTCTTCTTAGAACAATGGAAATAAATCCTCAGCTCTGCCATATGTATCTCATTACTGCTAGAGACTGAGGACATGTCAAAGAACAGTGCCCTGTGGTTTTCTAAATTGGAGCAACCCGAAGTAAATACAAAGATGATGACAATATGTTAAGTATGGATGCTGAAAGCAAGTCATAATAAATTATTTACATTGACAGTGCTTCTTATCTCCAGTGTTGCATATTTAAAATACATATATATGACATAGGTAGGTACATAACTAAACCACTTACTTTTGGCAGTATGGAGTATAGTGTCTGTATCTTGAAGAACTGAATGTTTCAAGCTGGTTAGATCTCATTTCTCAAGGTGAGGGACTGGTAGAGTAGCAACACAAATGTAAAGTACTTCATATCCTGGAAGTGTCTCCTTCCATGTGGATGAAGCTTTTAATCCATGGTTAGATTACTGAAGAGGAATCCTGGATATTTTTCCATGCAGCAATATAAATATGGGAATCCCATGAGCCAAGGATATCATTGTAAAATATTAGATGTAAAAGAGCCAAGACATCTACACACAAGGTATCTGTGCTTGTGCTGTACCTCATGAGATGTTCTTCAGAAGCTTTCCAAAATTCAAATGAGGTCTTTAGTTTTCCCTCATTGTTTATACATAGAATGCTTCATGTTCATTTGAGTGACCTTTACAGATGAGCAAATTGATTCAAAACTAATCGAATCTGTTACAGATTTTTTTTTTTATTGTTTGCCAAATGAATCCGAAGTTTTTCAGATTCATTTTGTACGAATTGTGCAAAAATGGCAGCCAGTGCCATTTTACTGTGAAAATTGGTGGTGGAAACAGAAGGGAAGTAGATGACGGGTCACATGCTACTGGGAGGAAGTTGGGGGAAGGCATACTCTCATTACCTCAGAGGCTGACAGACAGGCTTATCAACCAATCAGGGGGCAATATTCAGCCAGGTCCTTCTGCTGAGAATGAGCCAGAAGCCATTCTGTTCTCATTTGTGGATGTGATAGGTAGTGTTGAGCGCGAATATTCGAATTGCGAATTTTTTTCTCGAATATCGCAATTTCAAGATTTCGCGAATATTTAGAATATCGTTCTATATATTCGCGAAATCGAATATTCGTTTTTTTTCTTTTTTTTTTAATTATATTTTTTTCTTTACCACTTCCCTAAAATTGTTCTTACCTGTCCTTTGGATTCCTGGCTTCCTGGCTGCTCCAGTCAGTGGCGTTTTCAACTTACTGCTATATTCCATATTAGCTAAATTACAATCTAATCTATATGTGTATTTTACGAAATTTCGCAATAGTCGCAATTGCGATGCGAGTAATATAACACGAAATATTCGCATGAAGATTTCAACTTAGCACTGCTATACTCCATATTCTAGCCTAATATGGAATATAGCTGTGCTAAGTTAGCACTGCTATATTCCATATTAGGCTAGAATATGGAGTATAGCAGTGCTAAGTTGAAATCTTCATGCGAATATTTCGTGTTATATTAGTCGCATCGCAATTTCGACTTTTTCAAATGTTCTTAATATTGCTCTAACTTCGTCTTTTAGAAATTTCGTAATATTGCTCTAACTTCGTCTCTTAGAATATTACGAATATTCTAAAAGACGAAGTTAGAGCAATATTAAGAAATTTCGTAAAATACACATATAGATTGTAATTTAGCTAATATAGTGCTATAATCCCTTTTTTTTCCTGTAATTTTTTTTTGCCTCTTCTGAACCTAAGTTTTGTAAAATATGTACACTATTAAAAATTATTACTATAGCAGTATATTAGCTTAAATACAATCTATGTGTATTTTACGAAATTTCGTAATATTGCTCTAACTTCGTCTTTTAGAATATTACGAATATTCTAAAAGACGAAGTTAGAGCAATATTAAGAAATTTCGTAAAATACACATATAGATTGTAATTTAGCTAATATAGTGCTATAATCCCTTTTTTTTCCTGTAATTTTTTTTTGCCTCTTCTGAACCTAAGTTTTGTAAAATATGTACACTATTAAAAATTATTACTATAGCAGTATATTAGCTTAAATACAATCTATGTGTATTTTACGAAATTTCGTAATATTGCTCTAACTTCGTCTTTTAGAATATTACGAATATTCTAAAAGACGAAGTTAGAGCAATATTAAGAACATTTGCAAAAGTCGAAATTGCGATGCGAGTAATATAACACGAAATAGTCGCATGAAGATTTCAACTTAGCACAGCTATATTCCATATTCTAGCCTAATATGGAATATAGCAGTGCTAACTTAGCACAGCTATATTCCATATTAGGCTAGAATATGGAATATAGCAGTGCTAAGTTTAAATCTTCATGCGACTATTTCGTGTTATATTACTCGCATCGCAATTTCGACTTTTGCAAATGTTCTTAATATTGCTCTAACTTCGTCTTTTAGAATATTCGTAATATTCTAAGAGACGAAGTTAGAGCAATATTACGAAATTTCGTAAAATACACATATTAGCCTAGCCATAGTCATTAGCATAGGAACGTTGCCTTATACTATCAAGATAAATTTTCGCAATATGCGAAAAAATAATTTCGCGATAATTGGAATAATTGCGAATATTCGATTTCGACGAATATAACACAAATATTCATGCGAATATTCGCGAAATATCGCGAAATCGAATATGGCACCTCCCGCTCATCACTAGTGATAGGTATGATATGTGTTGTGGCTGTGTCTGCCAAAAAACAATTGCAGACACAAGCCGATATGACACTATGGGTATAGGGAGCGGTGAGTAATACCAATGCTAGGACTAGGAGCACTATACTCACTGCTCCCTGAGTCCTAAAAATAAATCCATTTGTCCTCCTCCTGGGCCCCTCCCTAACTTTGGGCCCCATAGCAGCCACTTCCTCTGCTTCCATGGAAGCTATGCCCCTGCATGCCACCATTCATACATCTGAGGGCTCTTCTTCTTGGTGCTCTTCTTGACCCCTTGCAAAGCCATGGCAGCGGCCAGCTTGTGATTTCACATCATTCAATGAAACTAAACCTAGAGCGGGTCTGCATAAAAACAGTGGACAAAATCCTCCATCTGAACCTATGCTATGACTGCTTCATGAGATGGCGTATCCTGTTCTTTTGAGCTTCTGGCCTCCACACTGTGTATATTGTTGTACTTTGCTTTCAATTGTATAATATTGTGCTCCAGAACCATCTATTGTTGGATAAGTGGAGCTATATCTAATACGACTATAACTACAACTATCTTACTGTAACTGGAGCGAATATGCCAAATATACGTTAAATTACTATGGAGCCCACAGGAGCAGAGTCATTGTCAGAGGTAGTAGTGACCGCCTAATGTAAGCCAATAATAATATCCAAAAAAATAGCCAAAGCAGTGGCTGATGAGTTGATGCCAATGTTGGCCAATAGATGGTGCTGTTCAAAGTAGTCTATGTGCTATTCAGATGGAGCTCAAATAAATAGGCTCAATTGATGACACCGAGCAATGTTTCAAAGGACGAATTAGAAATTCTACCTCCAAAAAATGTATGAGAAATTCAGAAATAAAATGGAAGACTTAGAAAATTTCTCCCGTAGGAACAATCTCTGTTTAATTGGGTTAACAGAGACTGTCACTGCAATCCAGTGAAGGTGGAGAGGGTGCATAGCATAGGCCCATCACTTTATCCATATGCTACATGTCAGCCTCGAACTTTAATTGCGCATTATCTTGATTCCAGGGCCGGCTCCAGGTTCATGTGGGCCCTTTGGCGATAAAGTCTCAGTGGGCCCCCTTGTGGTATTTTGCACGGCGCTTACAGCAATGAAACTGTGTGTATTATAGATTAAATACGCGTTACACAGATATGTGCCCCCTCATAGTAGATATGAAAAGATATGTACCCCCCTCACAGTAGATATGCCAAGATATGTGCCCTCTTCACAGTAGATATCCCAAAATATGTGCCCCCTCACAGTTGATATGCTAAGATGTGTGCTCCCTTCACAGTAGATATGCCAAGATATGTGCCCTCTTACAGTGGATATGCCAAGATATGTGCCCAGTGCCCCCTTCACAGTGGTTATGCCCAGATGTGCCCCCTTCACAGGAAGTGAAAAAAACAAACAATAAATACTCCTCGCCTCAGTCCCCTGGCTCCTCCCATGATCTGCGCTCCCCATCATCAGCAGCAGGATACTGTGACACATCGCGCTGCTGTGTAGGAGGAGCAGAGGCTGATTCCCAGGCTGCCCCGCTCCTCCTCCTACACAGATCAGCAGGAGGACATTGTGCTGCTGCTGCTGTGCTCAAGCGGCTCAATGGTGGAGTGGGGAGCAAATAGTTTCCTGCTTCAGTGGCGTGCCTACGGTGTTTGGCACCCGGGGCGGGTCCTTTCTCTGGCACCCCCAATACTTAAAAAAAAATTGTACCCCCTCACAGTAATATTGCCCTCATTGTACAACCTTCACAGTAGTTTTGTACAGATTTGTGCCCCCTCACAGTAGTTATACCCACATTGTGCGCTCTAACAGTAGTTATGCTCTCTCTGTGCCTCTTTCACAGTTGTAATGCCCTATCGGTGCCCCCTTTACAGTTGTAATGCCCTATCTGTGCCCCCTTCACAGTAATAATCCCTATTGTGCCCCCTTCATAGTAATAATCCCCATTGTGCCTCCTTCATAGTAATAATCCCCATTGTGCCCCCTTCATAGTAGAAATCCCCATTGTGCCCCCTTCACAGTAATAATGCCCACTGTGCCCCCTTAACAGTAATAATGCCCACTGTGCCCCCTTCACAGTAATAATGCCCACTGTGCCCCCTTCATTGTAGTAATGCCCTCTGGCTCTGTGCCCCCTCCATAGTAGAAATGCCCTCTGTGCCCCCTCCATAGTAATACAGTTCTCTTTGCTCCCTCTATAGTAATAAAGACATCTGTGCCCCCTCCAGAGTATTAATGCCCTCTGTGCCCCCTCCATAGTAGAAAAGCCATCTGTGCACCCTCCATAGTAATAAAGACCTCTGTGCTCCCTTCATAGTAATAATGTCTGTGCCCCCTCCATAGTAATAAAGACCTCTGTGCCCCCTCCATAGTAATAAAGTCCTCTGTGTCCCCTCCATAGTAATAAAGACCTCTGTGCACACTACAGAGTAGTAATGCCCTCTGTGCCCCCTCCATAGTAGAAATGCCCTCTGTGCCCGCTCCATAGTAATAAAGACCTCTGTGCCCCCTCCACAGTAATAAAGTTCTCTGTGCCCCCTCCATAGTAATAAAGACATCTGTGCCCCCTCCAGAGTATTAATGCCCTCTGTGCCCCGTCCATAGTAGAAAGGACCTCTGTGCACCCTCCATAGTAATAAAGACCTCTGTGCTCCCTCCATAGTAATAAAGTCTGTACCCCCTCCATAGTAATAAAGACCTCTGTGCCCCCACCCATAGTAATAAAATCCTCTGGGCCCCCTCCATAGTAATAAAGTCCTCTGTACCCCCTCCATAGTAATAAAGACCTCTGTGCCCCCTCCATAGTAATAAAGTCCTCTGTCCCCCCTCCATAGTAATACAGTCCTCTGTGACCCCTCTGTATTAAAATGAGCGCTTCCATCTGTATTGATGGAAGTGCTCATTGCTTCTGGACTCTGGCAGCTGTGCTGTGGGCCCCCGCAAGAGCTGTGGGCTCCGACACTTGCCTGGGTATGCCGGGTGCTGACGCCGGCCTTGCTTGATTCTGCCAACAACTAATGTGTCCTAAGACACTACCATCTTTTAGGGTAGAAGGCCAGAAATTTGTATAATTTGGCAATTACTCAGTAAATGTGCAGTTAAAGGGGTTCTCTGGGATTTTAATATTGATGACCTATCCTCAGGATAGGTCATCAATATCAGACACCTGACACCCCCCGCCGATCAGCTCTATGAGAGAAAGGCGCGCGCAATGCGCACGTGCCATCTCCCTTTTCTCTTCCTGCTCACCATAGACATAGCAGCAGTGAGCAGGAAGAGAGATAGGAGATGGCACTTGAACATGGAGAGTGCCTTCTCTTCTTACAGCTGATCTAGTTTATCAATTTTAAAAGCTCGGAGAACGCCTTAATTCTCCTCTTTGGAACATGAAAACATACACTTTATTCTGGTACCACCAGTGACTTTAAAACTAAAAAAAGTGACTTTAAAGGGAACTTGTCATCAACTTTATTTTGACCTCACTGAGGGCAGCATAAATTAGTGACAGACACGCTGATGTCAGCGGTGTGTCACTCATCAGCTAAAAGTAAGTGGTTGCCGAGAACCAGCCTCATAATCATTGCAGCCCAGGCCTGGAAAAGAGTCAAATCTACTTGAGAAGAGTCATGGTTATTCATAATCTCCTGCTCTCTCACCCACCTGCTGATGATTGGCAGTTCTCTCCTAGAGAGAAAGGGAGAAAACTAGGTAGAAGACTGTCAGTCATCAGCAGGTGGCAGGGAGAGCAGGAGATCATGAATAACCATGACTCTTCTCAGGTGGCCGTGACTCTTTTCCAGGCCCAGTCTGCAATCATTGTGATGTTGGTTCTCGGCAACCACTTACTTTTAACTTATAAATGACAGACCGATGAAATCAACTCACCTGTCTCTACTTGGCAGCTCCCTAAACACTTGAGATTTGAGGACATGTGATTCCTGAATTGAATTCAGCCCTTATTGAGCCTCGAAATGCATATTGTCAATAATAGTAATTTACTCTAGGGTCAACCTGGAGGGGAGCTGATTTAAGAGGCATGGGTAGGAAGGTGTTATAAGTTTGTGAATTATGTGGGCTCTTTCTGGTGGGGCTGTGCCTTTTGGGCTTGTGGTAATGGATAATACATGAAGGGTGGAGACGTCAAAGGCGTCACATGTCTCATCCAACAAAAAAGGAAGTTAAATATTAAAAAGTATGGGGTTTATCTGTGTTTTCTAGGTTTACTTGTGGTTGATCTTAGGTGTCGGTGTCCAGACTACCATAGTTACTAAGGTCTTTCAGTAACATGACAAAGCATTCTGTATTTACTTGGAATGTGAATGGAACCTCCACTCTGGCTAAGAGAGAAAAAAAACTATGACATCTTAAAAAAGTTACAAACCCATATATCTCTGCTGCATGAGACCTTGCAGCAAAGAGTTAGTAAAACCAGTGATTTTGGGTTGCAAGTGCTAACTATTAAAGAGGTTGTCCCACCAAAAATATTCTACTGTTTTCAAACCAGCACCTGGATCTGAATACTTTTGTAATTGTATGTAATTAAAAATTTAGCATAGCCACTAAGTTATTCAATAAAGTGTACCGGTATAGCGCCACCTGCTGTTTGTTCTTTTTCTTATTTCTTTGATCCGCTCACCGAGATGGCCGCACATGCTCAGTTCCATCCTTCAACTGCCTCCTGAGCTGTGATAGGGAGAGCTGAGACACGCCTCCTGAGCTGCAGCAGATAAGACACTCCCCTTGAGCTGTCAGCTTGATATAAATCTAGCAGAGCAATGAATGGGGAGATCTCTGGATCCATGGGAGGTACAGGGCTGGTTCTAGCTTTGTTCGAAAGAGATGGCCATGTACTATATGATGTTTTTTTTTTCATTTCTTACATTAGTCATGGGAAAAACCCTTTGAAAAAAATCTTGGAGTGATGGTTCTATTGCACATAAAAATTGGAATGCAAATTAATGGAAGTGGAGACATGGGACGATGGAATACCCGTTCGGGTTCTATTGTAGTTTCCTAGTAAAATGATTAGAGTATATAACATATACAACCCAAATTTATCACCAGAAGCTTTTATGGCAAAGATAAAGAAGTGGGTATTGGATGATCCAATGTCCTACAAACTATTAGGGGGTGACCTTAATGTGGTGCTTAATACATCAGAGGATAGGTCTCCATTTTGCTAGCAAGCAAGGTCCTGACTGGCAAAATTTGTCGGGTTTAGTGAATTACAGGATAATGAGGCATCATCTCCATTCAGCAAAAATTGCATTTTTTCTTACCAGCACATTGGTGTCACGCCCTGCCCTGTGAGAGGCCTGAGAAGATCTGACAGACTTGCTACACGTGAGTCTATCTGACAGATTGTTCTGTTTCTCTTAGTTGTGGTTTTGGGCAGGATCCCACCTCCCCACAGGTTCTGCTCATTAGCTATTTAGTGGTGCAATTTATACCCGCCTCTCACTATAGCCCTTGCGGTTTATATTTTCTTCTGGAGTTCTCAGCTGGTGTTTGGTGGATCTCCTGCTCCCGTCCGTCTTAAGCTAAGTCCTACTCTTTCCCTTTTGTTGTGTGTTCTGGCTAGGCCTCAGGAAGACGCTGGTTCCTGCACCTTGCCCTAGGAACCGGTTGTCCTATCTCCAGCTCGCTAGCTGAGGGTTTGCTTCAGTTTCAGCTAGGCCTAGGTTCCAGCGCATGAGCACTTCCACCCTAAGGATTTTCTCATGTTGTCAGCAGTCAGGGAAAGGCTCAGGGATTTTCAGGTGGTGACCTTTCCCTGTTCCCTAGCTTTGGGGCCTGCATGGTGTTTTGTTGCTTTTGTTGTATTTGGTTTGCTTCCCTTCCCTCACCTACCGTTACAATTGGTCATTTCCAAGGACTGATTATTTTTAATGGTTTCCCCACCATGTTGGGTGGCCTGTGTGTAGGTAGGATATATTATAAGCTTATCGCCTATCATTCCTATATATATACACTGCGTGCAGAATTATTAGGCAAATTAGTATTTTGACCACATCATCCTCTTTATGCATGTTGTCTTACTCCAAGCTGTATAGGCTCGAAAGCCTACTACCAATTAAGCATATTAGGTGATGTGCATCTCTGTAATGAGAAGGGGTGTGGTCTAATGACATCAACACCCTATATTAGGTGTGCATAATTATTAGGCAACTTCCTTTCCTTTGGCAAAATGGATCAAAAGAAAGACTTGACAGGCTCAGAAAAGTCAAAAATAGTGAGATATCTTGCAGAGGGATGCAGCACTCTTAAAATTGCAAAGCTTCTGAAGCGTGATCATCGAACAATCAAGCGTTTCATTCAAAATAGTCAACAGGGTCGCAAGAAGCGTGTGGAAAAACCAAGGCGCAAAATAACTGCCCATGAACTAAGAAAAGTCAAGCGTGCAGCTGCTAAGATGCCACTTGCCACCAGTTTGGCCATATTTCAGAGCTGCAACATCACTGGAGTGCCCAAAAGCACAAGGTGTGCAATACTCAGAGACATGGCCAAGGTAAGAAAGGCTGAAAGACGACCACCACTGAACAAGACACACAAGCTGAAACGTCAAGACTGGGCCAAGAAATATCTCAAGACTGATTTTTCTAAGGTTTTATGGACTGATGAAATGAGAGTGAGTCTTGATGGGCCAGATGGATGGGCCCGTGGCTGGATTGGTAAAGGGCAGAGAGCTCCAGTCCGACTCAGACGCCAGCAAGGTGGAGGTGGAGTACTGGTTTGGGCTGGTATCATCAAAGATGAGCTTGTGGGGCCTTTTCGGGTTGAGGATGGAGTCAAGCTCAACTCCCAGTCCTACTGCCAGTTTCTGGAAGACACCTTCTTCAAGCAGTGGTACAGGAAGAAGTCTGCATCCTTCAAGAAAAACATGATTTTCATGCAGGACAATGCTCCATCACACGCGTCCAAGTACTCCACAGCGTGGCTGGCAAGAAAGGGTATAAAAGAAGAAAATCTAATGACATGGCCTCCTTGTTCACCTGATCTGAACCCCATTGAGAACCTGTGGTCCATCATCAAATGTGAGATTTACAAGGAGGGAAAACAGTACACCTCTCTGAACAGTGTCTGGGAGGCTGTGGTTGCTGCTGCACGCAATGTTGATGGTGAACAGATCAAAACACTGACAGAATCCATGGATGGCAGGCTTTTGAGTGTCCTTGCAAAGAAAGGTGGCTATATTGGTCACTGATTTGTTTTTGTTTTGTTTTTGAATGTCAGAAATGTATATTTGTGAATGTTGAGATGTTATATTGGTTTCACTGGTAAAAATAAATAATTGAAATGGGTATATATTTGTTTTTTGTTAAGTTGCCTAATAATTATGTACAGTAATAGTCACCTGCACACACAGATATCCCCCTAAAATAGCTAAAACTAAAAACAAACTAAAAACTACTTCCAAAAATATTCAGCTTTGATATTAATGAGTTTTTTGGGTTCATTGAGAACATGGTTGTTGTTCAATAATAAAATTAATCCTCAAAAATACAACTTGCCTAATAATTCTGCACTCCCTGTATTGTAAGAAGATACCTGGAATCATCCTGGATGGAAGGTATATGTCACTGAGCTTCCTGGCCTCGGTGAAGTAAGAGCCGATATTTTATTTTATTGCTAATTGACAACTTGATATTTAGCATGGCTGTCATAGCTGATCCGGGACGGCTCTTACTGGGAGTACTCAAAGTGCTGGGTGGGTGACTACTCCCCATGTTCCAGGCTGGGTTTTGTCAGGCATAAAAACTAGCCAGCACTGCCAGGTGTGGTGGATTTACCTCCCTCTGACAGTAGAGCTCAGGAGTCTGTGTGCTGTTAACTGAGGGCTGTGCTGGGATTTGAGGTTTGAGCCGGGCTGGAGGACTCAGGCCCCTCTAAAGCCTATGGACTTGATGAGGCTGAATTGCTAACAGGGTGTGAATTAACAGCCAGGAGAAAAGGTGACTTTTATTGTTTATGGACTTTCCTTGTGTGTGAACAAACACCAATCCACCTGCGTTTTGTGATACACCTTATCTACATTTTGTTATACACCAATGTGTGAATAAACACCGCTGTTTGATTCAAAAACTGTGTACTTTGCCTCTATACTGCATCCGCTAGTCCTAACTACCCACAATATACACTCAACAAAAATATAAACGCAACACTTTTGGTTTTGCTCCCATTTTGCATGGGCTGAACTGAAAGATCTAAATCATTTTCTACATACACAAAAGTCCCATTACTCTCAAATATTGTTCACAAATCTGTCTAAATCTGTGTTAGTGAGCACTTCTCCTTTGCTGAGATAATCCATCCCACCTCACAGGTGTGGCATATCAAGGTGCTGATTAGATAGCATGAATATTGCACAGGTGTGCCTTAGACTTCCACACAATAAAAGGCCACTCTGAAATGTGCACCGTTTTGCCTTACTGGGGGGGGGGGGGGGCATTTTCCTCACGCAGTGCAACACATCTCGTCGCATAGAGTTGATCAGGTTGTTGATTGTGGCCTGTCGAATGTTGGTCCACTCCTCTTCAATAGCTTTGCAAAGTTGCAGAATATTGGCAGGAACTGGAACACGTTATCGTACACGCCGATCCAGAGCATCCCAAACATGCTCAATGGGTGACATGTCCGGTGAGTATGCTGGCCATGCAAGAACTGAGATGTTTTCAGCTTTCAGAAATTGGGTAGAGATCCTTGCAATATGGCGCCGTGCATTATCATGCTACAACATGAGGTGATGGTTGTGGATGAATGGCACAACAATAGGCCTTAGGATGTCGTCATGGTATCTCTGTGCATTTAAAATGCCATCAATAATATGCATGTGTTCGTTGTCCATAACATACGCCTGCCCATACCATAACCCCACCACCACCATGGGCCACTCGATCCACAACGTTGACGTCCGCAAACCGCACACCCACATGACGCCACAACCGCTGTCTGCCATGTGCCCTGAACAGTAAAAACCGGGACTCATCCATGAACAGAATGCCTCTCCAACATGCCAGACGCCATCGAATGTGAACATTTGCCCACTCAAGTCGGTTACGACGACGAACTGCAGTCAGGTCCAGACCCTGTAGAGGACTACGAATATGCAGATGAGCTTCCCTGAGACGGTTTCTGATAGTTTGTGCAGAAATAAAATAATAGATGGAGGAGGTGCAGTAGACATCGCTTATCTAGACTTTAGTAAGGCTTTTGATACTGTCCCACATAGAAGGCTTATCAATAAAGTGCAGTCATTGGGCTTGGACTCCCATATTGTTGAATGGATTAGGCAGTGGCTGAGGGACAGGCAACAGAGGGTTGTAGTCAATGGAGTATATTCAGACCAAGGTCTTGTTACCAGTGGGGTACCTCAGGGATCTGTTCTGGGACCCATATTGTTTAATATCTTTATCAGCGAAATTGCAGAAGGCCTCGATGGTAAGGTGTGTCTTTTTGCTGATGACACAAAGATTTGTAACAGGGTTGACGTTCCTGGAGGAATACACCAAATGGAAAAGGACTTAGGAAAACTAGAGGAATGGTCAAAAATCTGGCAACTAAAATTTAATGTTGATAAGTGCAAGATAATGCACCTGGGGTGTAAAAACCCAAGAGCAGAATATAAAATCAGTGATACAGTTCTAACCTCAGTATCTGAGGAAAGGGATTTAGGGATCATTATTTCAGAAGACTTAAAGGTAGGCAGACAATGTCACAGAGCAGCAGGAAATGCTAGCAGAATGCTTGGGTGTATAGGGAGAGGCATTACCAGTAGAAAGAGGGAGGCGCTCATGCCGCTCTACAGAGCACTAGTGAGACCTCATTTGGAGTATTGTGCGCAGTACTGGAGACCATATCTCCAGAAGGATATTGATACTTTGGAGAGAGTTCAGAGAAGAGCTACTAAACTGGTACATGGATTGCAGGATAAAACTTACCAGGAAAGATTAAAGGACCTTAACATGTATAGCTTGAAAGAAAGACGAGACAGAGGGGATATGATAGAAACTTTTAAATACATAAAGGGAATCAACAAGGTAAAAGAGGAAAGAATATTTAAAAGAAGAAAAACTGTACAAGAGGACATGCAGCGTACTCAAGTTGTGTGCAATAAGTGTTTCTGGGTGATGTAGTGCAATATACACTAACCTGGTACGGCTGACTCTCTGCAAGGGCAGGTGATGGTATAAATTGTTCATGACGCCAGTGCCAAGTAAACGGTGGCACGCCGTTTGCGGATAGCAGGAATAAATTGAGGAACACGTGGTATTAAACCAGAACTCCAACTTTAGTAGTTTTCATGCAGAGACAATATTGGAAACGCAGTTCCTTGGCATACAGTCGATTTTGCAATGCGGTTGATGCAGGCAATTACAGATTTGGCAAGGTGATTACAGAGTGTTAAACACAGGACTTGCAGTACAGGAGCTTGCACTCTATCTCTGACTGATCCTGGAATATAGCAATTCTTCACCAAGGCCCAATAACCTAGTTCTGGCTTTATATCCTTGGCTATAGCTTTAGACAGTACCTCCTCTGTTATTTTTAGTACCTCTTGCTTCTCTGCACTTTGCCTCTGTCTCTCTCAGCTGCTTCCTCAGGCTCTTTAGCTAAGATATTCCTGTTTCTGCATATGGGAATTCAGGAGGGAATCTTCTCCTGGACAGCAGGCTTCAGGCCTGGACTTGTCTCTGACATTGTCTAATCTCCAACTGTAGATCACAGACACTAGACTCTGTCTCCTCTTTCCCTTCCCTGTCTGGGCCTTATATAAACTAGGGCTCCCTAGCTCCCTCTAATGACTAGAAGCTGGAATGACACCCCTAGCAGGCCTGTACATGCAAGTGTCATAGTAACAGGGAAACACATAGCATTGCATTACATGACATTTTATAAAACTGACATATAACAACTTCCCCATAATTAGGAGGGACGACAGCACACCAAGTGACACTTTGGTAGTGACGGGTATTACAGTTCCCGTACACTACATACCCCACTGCTTTAAGCTGAGTACGACCTCGTACTCCATCATGGGTCGCCCAACTGGAATCTCTACCTGAAATAGAAAATAGAGACATGCAGGCATACATACATGTAATTCATCTGCATTTACATTTACATCAGGTCCAATTGGCAAAGGTGAAGGGTAGTGACAAGGGGCGTCGTTCTCTTCTTCTCAGGATAGTGAATGGAACTGGGGCGCTGACCTGGCACAGCGTAACATAATAACCAGGATAGTCCATGACAATGAATAAGTCTATGATAGAACAGCAAAATGGATAAAACAGTATAAAAGTTCTTGGAGGCTCAAAGAACAAACATGAGTCCGTACCCAGGTTATTTTCCTATTAAATCACAGAGGCTCTCATGCGGTGGAGTCCATCTCTGGGCACATTTCCTTTAAAAGAGCAAAAATCTCAGAGGCTCAGGTACTTTTGAGTCTGTCTCCGGGCACGGTTCCTTAGTATGAAGTTGCACAATAAAAGGACAGCAAAGACAAGTGCTGTAATACCCCTGATCAACCTGAAAAGGGGGTGAAGGGTAAAAGGTGCAACTAAGGAACAGGCACAACTTGGCGTGGGGTAGCAAAAGCAGGCAGGAGATCCTGGAAACAAACGTGGCCTTGCTGACTTTGTGATTTCAGTGGTCAACACCTACCACTGAGCCGTGGACAAACTGGCAGCCGCAACAAAGGACCAGAAACGTAGGACTCCTGTCCTGGAAGGATTAACACCATATTTCTGCGCTGAAATAAATCAAAGGCCTAGCAGGCTGTTTCACAGTGGCATATCATAACCACTTGGCTCTGCTGGCAAGTACGGCCTGTAGTAGTCCTCTACAGGAGGATGGGCCCACATAACTGTATTGGGGGGCAGCTGCAAGGTGAAGGGGCCCCTAATAGGTATTGGCCCCATGGGCCTAGGGGTAAACCCTTGGGTGGACCGTACCGGTCCCGGCATCATGATTGTGGGATGGAATGGCGTGGTTACCGCCGCCTCAAGCGGTCCGGTGGGCTCGGCGCGGCTATTCACAGCAACCGGGGGTCTCCTTTGGGGCACTGACGGAGCGGTGGCAGCAGAAGGTGGTCTACGGGTGGTGACAGGCACCCTTACCTCGTCCTTCTTTGGCGGCGTCTGGATCCTGGCGGTCGCGATCTTGCGCAGCTCCCGCAACTTCTCCTCCAGCCGGACAATCTGCTCACCGATGCTCTCTGTGTCGGAGTCGCTGTCATCTGCTGGCGCCGCCGGCGCAGGTACAGTCACCGATGGCGCGGACTCGGCCTCTGCAGGTTCTGGCGATGCGTCTGGTCTCCGACCCCTCCGGATGTTCTCCAAGGTAGCATGAAGTCCTTTCAAGTTTTCCATATCTTGTATGGTCTTCTCCCGACGAGGCAGCTCGGGGGAAGGATAGGGGCTCACCCATTTCTCCAACACGGTTGGCTGCCAGAAGACGTTAGGCCCAATGAAGGAGCTCCGCTCCTGAAAGGCGTGATGGGCCGGCTCTGGAGAGCGTTCAGGTTCCCGCTCGCAGCCAGAGTAGTCTTCTCCTTCTTCTGCCTCCCAGTCCTCAGGTGCTCGTTTGGGACGGGTCACGGCAGTGGCATAAGGGCCTCGCAGGCTCTCGGCAGGGGTGTACTCCACTTCCTCTCCCTCACGGAGGCTGTGCTGATAAGAAGGGAGGTAGTCTCTTTTGACAGACCTTCTATTCACATATAGGTCTCTGCCAGTCAGATAGTCTTGGATGAACCCGTAGCCACGGGTTTTGTCGAATGACAGCACCACTCCCTTTCTCCTTTCCAGGCGGGGTTGGGTGTTAGCATGCTTTTCATGGATTGTTTTAGTCAATTCTTCATAAACGATTTTGGTCTTCGTATTCCGCTTTATAGCGGCCTCCCGGATCTCCGCCATAAGTGATGACCACTTGAACGAGGGCTGAAAAAAGTCTCTCCACGAGCCATAGTAGTTCTTTCTCCCTTGGGCGGCAGGCGGGTGTCTCTGGTCCCGGAGGGTAGGCCGGTGGAGCCTCCTCTGGCTCTACACCAACATCAGGCACTTGCGGTATTTTAGGCGTAGACATTGCAGCACAATGATGCTCACTTTCCAACATGCTCGATCCTTCTGAGGAGAGCGATAGGGTCGCGTCAATTACAGCAGCCAGCTCCTCCCACTGCACTGGGAGGCCGCCCCCCAGGTATTCCAGTATATGGAAGGCGGTGTCCATGCTGGCAGACATGCAAATGTCCAGATAAGCAGTGGCGCCTGACCTTGAACTCCTTCCCGCTCTTTTCTCAGAAAGGCGCCAATTTTTCCCGCCTTTTCGGGATGAAGGTGACGCAGCAGTAAATTCAGCAAGCCCAGCAGCCATCTTTGGGTATAAACGCTGTCTATTCTCTGACAGCAAGCAGGATTGTAAAAAGTCCACAAAACCACACTCCAATGCGGCGATTTTCTTCCTCTGTGTAGCGCAACACTGCACAGCGCTTTTTAGAGGTTTTTGGTACACTTTGGGTATGATTTTCAGTCCACAAAGTCCACTTGAATAAAACGGGCAAATTGTCACTTTGGTCACAGGCAACTGTATAAGGCACAAAGTTCACGCTTCTTGCACTAGAAAGCGTGCGTATCCTGTTCGTGACGCCAAAAGAGAAGGTGCTTCGTACTCAAGTTGTGTGCAATAAGTGTTTCTGGGTGATGTAGTGCAATATACACTAACCTGGTACGGCTGACTCTCTGCAAGGGCAGGTGATGGTATAAATTGTTCGTGACGCCAGTGCCAAGTAAACGGTGGCACGCCGTTTGCGGATAGCAGGAATAAATTGAGGAACACGTGGTATTAAAACAGAACTCCAACTTTAGTAGTTTTCATGCAGAGACAATATTGGAATCGCAGTTCCTTGGCATACAGTCGATTTTGCAATACGGTTGATGCAGGCAATTACAGATTTAGCAAGGTGATTACAGAGTGTTGAGCACAGGACTTGCAGTACAGGAGCTTGCACTCTATTTCTGTCTGATCCTGGAATAAAGCAATTCTTCACCAAGGCCCAATAACCTAGTTCTGGCTTTATATCCTTGGCTATAGCTTTAGACAGTACCTCCTCTGTTATTTTTAGTACCTCTTGCTTCTCTGCACTTTGCCTCTGTCTCTCTCAGCTGCTTCCTCAGGCTCTTTAGCTAAGATATTCCTGTTTCTGCATATGGGAATTCAGGAGGGAATCTTCTCCTGGACAGCAGGCTTCAGGCCTGGACTTGTCTCTGACATTGTCTAATCTCCAACTGTAGATTACAGACACTAGACTCCGTCTCCTCTTTCCCTTCCCTGTCTGGGCCTTATATAAACTAGGGCTCCCTAGCTCCCTCTAATGACTAGAAGCTGGAATGACACCCCTAGCAGGCCTGTACATGCAAGTGTCATAGTAACAGGGAAACACATAGCATTGCATTACATGACATTTTATAAAACTGACATATAACAACTTCCCCATAATTAGGAGGGACGACAGCACACCAAGTGACACTTTGGTAGTGACGGGTATTACAGTTCCCGTACACTACAGACATAGTTTTAAATTAGAGGGGCAAAGGTTTAAAAGTAATATCAGGAAGTATTACTTTACTGAGAGAGTAGTGGATGCATGGAATAGCCTTCCTGCAGAAGTGGCAGCTGCAAATACAGTGGAGGAGTTTAAGCATGCATGGGATAGGCATAAGGCCATCCTTCATATAAGATAGGGCCAGGGGCTATCCATAGTATTTAGTATATTGGGCAGACTAGATGGGCCAAATGGTTCTTATGTGCCGACACATTCTATGTTTCTATGTTTCTATGTTTCTAAATTCTTTGGTTATGCAAACCGATTGTTGCTGCAGCTGTCCGGGTGGCTGGTCTCAGACGATCATGGAGGTAAACATGCTGGATGTGGAGGTCCTGGGCTGGTGTGGTTACACGTGGTCTGTGGTTGTGAGGCCGGTTGGATGTACTGCCAAATTCTCTGAAACGCCTTTGGAGACGGCTTATGGTAGAGAAATGAACATTCATTGCACGGGCAACAGCTCTGGTATACACTCCTGCAGTCAGCATGCCAATTGCACGCTCCCTCAAACGTTGCAACATCTGTGGCATTGTGCTGTGTGATCAGACTGCACATTTCAGAGTGGCATTTTATTGTGGGCAGTCTAAGGCACACCTGTGCAATATGGCATTATTGTACTTGATCTGGTTTGCAGAGTGCTGTTGCATTGTCTTTTTTCTCTATGTTTTCAGCCATGGCAGCGTGCACCTGCGCATTGAGAGGTGCTGACTAACCCCCTTTTCTTTGCAGATTTACAGCGCTGGAGGTGTGGCACTCTGGCGAATAGTGCACTCCTGACTAGCCTGTCTGCCCCATAGGCTAATTTTAATTAGTTTCAGTATAAAGCTGTGGCCTGCTCTCACTACATTCATTGGAAGCCGTCTGGCACAAGGAACGGTATGGAGTGGGCTCGGCACACATGTTGGTACCTGCATCCCTTGGAAGTAATGGAGGCCGTTTTGGCACCAAAAACGGTAAAAGGCAGAGTGGACCCAGCATGCATGTGGAACCAACACTTCCTGAACTTTATGGCAGCCATTAAGGCGCATAACAGGTAGTATTTAGTGTTAGGTTCCTGTCTTACAGAGATCGCCTTGACGTTTGGCAGACGGGCTCAAATGGTTTTGTACAAAATGCATTTGCCAAGCATCTCACTTTATAAATAAGCGTAGCATTAGCACTATAACATTTTTTGTGACTATGGCATTATTGTACTTGATCTGGTTTGCAGAGTGCTGTTGCATTGTCTTTTTTCTCTACACCTGTGCAATATTTATGCTGTCTAATCAGCACCTTGATATGCCACACCTGTGAGGTGGGATGGATTATCTCGGCAAAGGAGAAGTACTCACTAACACAGATTTAGACAGATTTGGGAACAATATTTGAGAGTAATGGGTCTTTTGTCTATGTAGAAAATGTTTCAGATCTTTCAGTTCAGCTCATACAAAATGGGAGCAAAACCAAAAGTGTTGCGTTTATATTTTTGTTCAGTGTATACAGGGAGTGCAGAATTATTAGGCAAGTTGAATTTTTGAGGATTCATTTTATTATTGAACAACAACCATGTTCTCAATGAACCCAAAAAACTCATTAATTTTAAAGCTGAATATTTTTGGAAGTAGTTTTTAGTTTGTTTTTAGTTTTAGCTATTTTAGGGGGATATCTGTGTGTGCAGGTGACTATTACTGTGCATAATTATTAGGCAACTTAACAAAAAAACAAATATATACCCATTTCAATTATTTATTTTTACCAGTGAAACCAATATAACATCTCAACATTCACAAATATACATTTCTGACATTCAAAAACAAAACAAAAACAAATCAGTGACCAATATAGCCACCTTTCTTTGCAAGGACACTCAAAAGCCTGCCATCCATGGATTCTGTCAGTGTTTTGATCTGTTCACCATCAACATTGCGTGCAGCAGCAACCACAGCCTCCCAGACACTGTTCAGAGAGGTGTACTGTTTTCCCTCCTTGTAAATCTCACATTTGATGATGGACCACAGGTTCTCAATGGGGTTCAGATCAGGTGAACAAGGAGGCCATGTCATTAGATTTTCTTCTTTTATACCCTTTCTTGCCAGCCACGCTGTGGAGTACTTGGACGCGTGTGATGGAGCATTGTCCTGCATGAAAATCATGTTTTTCTTGAAGGATGCAGACTTCTTCCTGTACCACTGCTTGAAGAAGGTGTCTTCCAGAAACTGGCGGTAGGACTGGGAGTTGAGCTTGACTCCATCCTCAACCCGAAAAGGCCCCACAAGCTCATCTTTGATGATACCAGCCCAAACCAGTACTCCACCTCCACCTTGCTGGCGTCTGAGTCGGACTGGAGCTCTCTGCCCTTTACCAATCCAGAAGATATAATTATGTGTAAAATTTGGTCTATAGTGTTGGTGACCTTCAGAACTTCTAGATACACATAAACAGCGCCAAATCCCCACAAACATGGTGGGCAGCCCCCCACCAAAGCAAGTCATCACTTACGGATACTTGCCCTTTAGGGATATCGTTAGAGCTCATTGCGCTTCTGTACGTAATTTTATGTTTGTGGGGATTTGGCGCTGTTTATGTGTATCTAGAAGTTCTGAAGGTCACCAACACTATAGACCAAATTTTACACATAATTATATCTTCCGCTACTCAAGTGTCTAACCTTGTGTTAACACTATATTTTTTTCGTGCAGCCTCCCCTATCACTGCTGTCCTTAACATCTAAAACACAATATTTTATTTTTTATAATTTATTTATATCTTTTTTTATTTAAGAATTAATATTCCAGTAATTCCTAGTCCCATCACCGCTGGCGCCTTACAAGTGGGATTTTCCTTGTCACAAGGTCTTCCTAACCTCCTTTCTTTTTTTCTGTTATCTTTCTTTACCAATCCAGCCACGGGCCCATCCATCTGGCCCATCAAGACTCACTCTCATTTCATCAGTCCATAAAACCTTAGAAAAATCAGTCTTGAGATATTTCTTGGCCCAGTCTTGACGTTTCAGCTTGTGTGTCTTGTTCAGTGGTGGTCGTCTTTCAGACTTTCTTACCTTGGCCATGTCTGTGAGTATTGCACACCTTGTGCTTTTGGGCACTCCAGTGATGTTGCAGCTCTGAAATATGGCCAAACTGGTGGCAAGTGGCATCTTGGCAGCTGCACGCTTGACTTTTCTCAGTTCATGGGCAGTTATTTTGCGCCTTGGTTTTTCCACACGCTTCTTGCGACCCTGTTGACTATTTTGAATGAAACGCTTGATTGTTAGATGATCACGCTTCAGAAGCTTTGCAATTTTAAGAGTGCTGCATCCCTCTGCAAGATATCTCACTATTTTTGACTTTTCTGAGCCTGTCAAGTCCTTCTTTTGACCCATTTTGCCAAAGGAAAGGAAGTTGCCTAATAATTATGCACACCTGATATAGGGTGTTGATGTCATTAGACCACACCCCTTCTCATTACAGAGATGCACATCACCTAATATGCTTAATTGGTAGTAGGCTTTCGAGCCTATACAGCTTGGAGTAAGACAACATGCATAAAGAGGATGATGTGGTCAAAAAACTCATTTGCCTAATAATTCTGTACAGGGTGTATATGGTATATAAAAGGGGAGCAATGAAATGCATGACATAAGCTCACAGATATTTATTAGGGGGTTTATATTTATACAGGTTCCTAATATTTTATCTGAAGTACCTGTAAATTGGAGCTGTCATTCCAGGGTAATTTTTGGAACTCTTTAGAATAATAAGCACAAAAGTTCTGTTGCAGAAACATGGAGTGTGATATTGCAAGTCTGCCACTAGAGGGAGACACCATGCTACTTTATTTTTCACGTCCTCACAGTATTTAGTACACATGTATGTGGTCCATAGTAGTGATGAGCGGCATAGGTAATATTCGTTTTTGCATTATTTCATGAATTTTTCGCAATACATTTGCGAATTCTAGAATTTGTGATCTACAGTCATTATTTTCACAATTGTGCAAATCAGCACTAATGATGCGCATATTTTTTGCGCAGTACATGCAACATGGGCAGCACAGTGGCTCAGTGGTTAGCACTGGTGCCTTGGAGCGCAGAGGTCCTAGGTTTGATTCCGACCAAGGACAACATCTGCATGGAGTTTGTATGTTCTCCCCGTGTTTGCGTGGGTTTCCTCCCACACTCCAAAGACATACTGATAGGGACCTTAGATTGTGAGCCCCATTGGGGACAGTTGCATGCTAATGTCTGTAAAGCGCTGCGGAATATAGTAAAGCTATATAAGTGCATAAAATAAAAAAGCTTCACATTTTATCAGGTCTGATTAGATATTACTGATTGCTGCACTAAGTATTGTTGTGACATCACAGCAGTATGTCTGTAGCATGTATATAACACAGATGTGTGCACAGTAATTCCTATCACACTACCTAACACCCTGCACTGGAACCTATCAGCTACATACACTATATCACTATCTAACCTACACTGACTATCACACACTAACTATCGATATTATATATATGAGCTAACTAACTAAGGCCTCTTTCACACTTGCGTTGTCCGGATCCGTCGTGCACTCCATTTGCCGGAGGTGCCCGCCGGATCCGTAACACCGCAAGTGAACTGAAAGCATTTGAAGACGGATCCGTCTTCAAAATGCGTTCAGTGTTACTATGGCAGCCAGGACGCTATTAAAGTCCTGGCTGCCATAGTAGTAGTGGGGAGCGGGGGAGCGGTATACTTACAGTCCGTGCGGCTCCCGGGGCGCTCCAGAATGACGTCAGAGCGCCCCATGCACATGGATGACGTGATCCATGCGCATGGGGCGCTCTGACGTCATTCTGGAGCGCCCCGGGAGCCGCACGGACGGTAAGTATACTGCTTCCCTGCTCCCCACTACTACTATGGCAGCCAGGACTTTAATAGCGTCCTGGCTGCCATAGTAACACTGAACGCATTTTGAAGATGGATCCGTCTTCAAATGCTTTCAGTTCACTTGCGGTGTTACGGATCCGGCGGGCACCTCCGTCGGATCCGGTAATGCACCGAAACGACGTTTAGCTTAAGGCCGGATCCGGATCAATGCCTTTCAATGGGCATTAATTCCGGATCCGGCCTTGCGGCAAGTGTTCAGGATTTTTGACCGGAGCAAAAAGCGCAGCATGCTGCGGTATTTTCTCCGGCCAAAAAACGTTCCGTTCCGGAACTGAAGACATCCTGATGCATCCTGAACGGATTTCTCTCCATTCAGAATGCATGGGGATAATCCTGATCAGGATTCTTCCGGCATAGAGCCCCGACGACGGAACTCTATGCCGGAAGAAAAGAACGCAAGTGTGAAAGAGCCCTTATGTAATTGGATAAGGAATAGGATCCAGATGAAAGCACAGAGCACAGCAATGTCACTGCTCTCTCTCAGAACTGCATAAAAACAGCAGAAAATGGCTGCTGGGGAGGTTCTTATATAGTAAGAGGCAGGCAACTTTCCTATTGGTTGCTAGGGATGTTGCTAAGCTCAGACAAAGATATTGCAGCCTTCTCATTGGCCCACAAGCAAGAAGGGAGGTTACTGATGAAAAAAAAATCTAGAATAGTCGCGATTACAAATATATAGCACTATATTCTACATCTTCGCGAATTCTCGAAGTGCCGATATTCGATCAACACTAGTCCATAGGAGCAGTCCCCTATATTAAGAGCAATTCATTGCCTAAATAAACCCTGCTTATCCTGTAGAAAGCTTCTAGGTTATTTTGCTGATCCCTCTATTTTAGGCATCTGAACTTTGGATTCTTAGCAGTGATCATAGGTTACTTATTAGAAGGGAAGATCTTGAAGAAAACTCTGAGATGTGTCACATATTTATTATAGCACCCAGATGACTCAAGGCCAATCACTTCACCACAAATAAAAGGTTTGGACTTTCCTGGAGAGAATTTTCAGGTTCGCTCTCCCGAAATAGCCACCCTTGGTAGCAGATGATGGGGACCAGAGACAAATGTAATTTAGCTACTTACTGCAACCAAATGACTCTATTCCTCAGGCAAA
This sequence comes from Bufo bufo, assembly GCF_905171765.1. Lineage (NCBI taxonomy): Eukaryota > Metazoa > Chordata > Amphibia > Anura > Bufonidae > Bufo > Bufo bufo. Next base: position 769,489,520 of record NC_053389.1, on the reverse strand, counting down.
AAGAAGGCCCTGATTCCCAGATAACCCAAGATGTTCTGCAGCGTACTCAAGTTGTGTGTAGAAATGTGTTCCTGGGTGTAGTAGTGCAATAGACACTAACCTGAGACGGCTGACTCTCTGCATAGGCAGGTGATGGTAGGAAAATGTTCGTGACGCCAGTGCCAATTAAACGGTGGCACGCCGTTTGCTGATAGCAGGAATAAATGAGGAACACCGTGATGTTAAAACAGAACTCCAACTTTAGTAGTTTTAAATATAGAGACATTCACGGAAGCGCAGTTCCTTTGCATACAGTCGATTTTTCAATGCGGTTGATGCAGGCAATACAGATTGAGCAAGGTGACTACAGAGTGTTAAACACACAGGACTTGCAGTACAGGAGCTTGCACTCTATCTCTGACTGATCCTGGAACGTAGCAAATCTTCTCCAAGGCCCAATACCTTAACTCTGGCGTATATCCTTGGTTTTAGCTTCATAAAGTACCTCCTCTGTTATCTTGAGTACCTCTTGCCTTCTTGAGTTTGCCTCTGTCTCTCTCCCTCTTTCCTCAGACTCTAGAAGCTTCTGAACGGTGGTCTTCCTGCTTCTGCATATATATCTATTCAGGAGGGGAACCTTCTACTTGGATTCGGAACCCGGTTACAGGGACTGTAATACCCTCTCCTGGTCCGCAGGCTTCAGGCCTGGACTTGTCTCTGACATAGTCTAGGCTCCAGCTTCAGACTGCAGGCTGCAGCTTTAGACAGACACTTAGACTAGACTCCCTTTCACTTCCCTGACTGGGCCTTATATAAACTAGGGCTCTCTAGCTCCCTCTAGTGACTAGAAGCTGGAATGACACCCCTAGCAGGCCTGTACATGCAAGTGTCACAGTAACAGGGAAATACATAACATTACATTACATGACAATTTATAAAGAGGACATATACCAACTTCCCCATAAATAAGGGGGGACGACAGCACACCAAGTGACACTTTTGTAGTGACGGGCATTACAGTCCCCGTACACTACAGTTCAGCCTAAACACGGCTTGCCTTGGCACATGCCAGCCCTTTAAGAAGCCAGATACAGCATGCACACTGCCAGAAGTACAGTATTTGGTGGTGGGGTGGACAGAATGTCTTCTATGGGGAAAATGTGTGCAGCTGTTGTCCCATTATAGATTTAAATTTCTGTTACTACTTTATTGGCCCCATTGATTTGTACTTATGTATTACTTGCGGTTCATTAATTTGATCGGTTATTGTGTAGCTGCAGAGCTGGATCAAGGCTGGTGGAGGCTCCTGGGCAAAAACATGGAGGGAGCTCACATTTCCCCACTATTCGTTCCAGACTCGATCTGATTCTTCTTATAGTTACATATAGGAGAAGTTGCCATGCATTTGTGTGTCTCTGTGAAGTCTACAGATTATGAAGACAGTGCAGCCAGCAACATACTTATACTATAAAAGAGTCACTCTCATATATGGCTCCTCCTAGAGTCTTCTTGGCTGCATAGGGATAACTGCAAACTTTTGAAAAGAACATCAGGGAGGTTCTGAAGAGGGGAATAAAATGTCCACGCATTTATGTAAGACATGCCCACAACCTACAGCATTTAAAAACCAAATGACCTTCCTCGGCACAGCCCAAAATAAATACAGGCCACACACTAAACCACACCAACACTCCTACAATTCTCCCCACCCCATATACAGACCCTTTCTTTTTACAGACCCTAGACCAGACTCTCCCCATTTAGGCTACTTTCACACTAGCGTTCGGGGCTCCGCTTGTGAGCTCCATTTGAAGGGGCTCACAAGCGGCCCCGAACGCATCCGTACTGCCCTAATGCATTCTGAGTGGATGCGGATCCGCTCAGAATGCATCAGTCTGGCAGTGTTCAGCCTCCGCTCCGCTCAGCAAGCGGACACCTAAACGCTGCTTGCAGCGTTCGGGTGTCCGCCTGGCCGTGCGGAGGCAAGCGGATCCGTCCAGACTTACAATGTAAGTCAATGGGGACGGATCCGTTTGAAGATGACACAATATGGCTCAATTTTCTAACGGATCCGTCCCCATTGACTTTCAATGTAAAGTCTGGACGGATCCGTCTGAACTACTTTCACACTTAGAATTTTTTCAAAACTATAATGCAGAGGGATCCGTTCTGAACGGATACAAACGTCTGCATTATAGGAGAGGATCCGTCTGTGCAGACCCCAGACGGATCCTCTCTGAACGCAAGTGTGAAAGTAGCCTTACATGAATAGGTTATTGGTTAATTACTCAGGGCCTCCCCACAACCTCACACCTTCTCCTTCCCCAATACCATCCCAATAAGACACCACACACTCTGCTTGGATTAAATCGACCACAGCAGCCGTTTTATTAATAAAATAAATACATCCATAAATAACAATAACATTAACCTTAACATTGACCCAGGGCCATCTTTAATATTGATTGGACCCTGGGCAACAATTTACTTGGGCCCCCTGGATCCTGCCTTCCCACACCCTAGCATGCAATCACGCCCTCCACCAGAACACACACTAAAAAAAATAAAAAATTCACACACCTCGTAGAGTACAGTGAATGACTGTAAATACTTCCAGTTCTGAAGACTCCAGCAGGCTCAGGATCAGTGCTCTGGGCAGCTGGGCTCAGGGCTGGAAGTGGGCACCGCTCTGCAGTTCAGGAAGGAGACCGAGGCTTGGCTCACCCTAGCGTTGCAGTGCCTGCGCGTGACGTCACGGCGCGTGGCATACGCAAAGGGCAGGGGAGGTCGGGCGGAGGAGCAAGCAAGTAAGTCCTTCACTATGCGAGCCATGCCGCTTGCATAGTGAAGGATAGGATCGGGACACGGAGCCGACGGAGCGGAGGCAAGATATTTTACGACGATGTCATTGAATTTTATGGGCAGTGGCCAGCGGTGCTCAAGAGGCAGCTGCCCCTTTTGCCCCGCGTTAAAGATAGCCCTGATGGGGGATCTGTGGATGACGTACTGTTATGGGGGGATCTGTGGATGACACACTGTTATGGGGGCATCTGTGGATGACACTGTTATGGCAGCATCTGTGGATGACACACTGTTATGGGTGCAACTTTGGATGATGCACTGTTATGGGGGATCTGTGGATGACACACTGTTATGGGGGGATCTGTGGATGACACACTGTTATGGGGGGATCTGTGGATGACGCACTGTTATGGGGCAACTGTGGATGACGCACTGTTATGGAGGCAACTGTGGATGACATTGTTATGGGGGGATCTGTGGATGACATTGTTATGGGGGGATCTGTGGATGACATTGTTATGGGGGGGATCTATGGATGATGCACAGTTATGGGGGGACCTGTGGATGACGCACTGTTATGGGGGCAACTGTGGATGACGCACTGTTATGGGGGGAATCTGTGGATGACACATATATAGCATCTTATGCTATGTATGTGTCATCCACAGATCCCCCCCATAACAGTGTCCTGCAGCCTCCTCTGACCTGTAGATTGTTACATTGCATACTGCAGCCCGACCCACCCCGCAGTCCTCTGTTACATTGCTGCTCCCCCCTCTGTATGGCAGATTTGGGCTCTGTGTGTTCCCCTCGTCCACGTTGGCCGACCTACCTGCCCCCTCCCTCTCCTCCTCCTCTGCCTGGGATGTCATATTTGGCGGGGCCTGTCTCTCCTGCTTCCCCGGCAGCCCCTCAGCATGCAGACCCCTCTGATGCTCCTCAGCCTGGGGCTGGTCCACTCCCTCACCCTGCAGCCCCCCGATGAGTTCCTCTGGGATGGGGTCTCTCTCTTTTCCCGGGGACAGTGGTCAGAGGCCCGGGATAAACTTTGGGGGGCAGTGCGGAGCCTCCAGGAGGTGCGGAGAGTCTGGCTGAGATGCAGAGATCAATGTGGGCTCCAAGGGGCTCAACTGGAGGAGGCAGTGATGGAAAGGGCCGAGTGCCTGCTGATCTGCGAGCGTCTGCAGATGGGGGAGCCCTCCCGGTACCTGCTCTGTACTAGTACTCACTATCGAAGTAGCGTAGCAGGCAGGCAGGCCGGCTGGCCGGCAGAATTACGTCACTCACTGCGTCATGTTCCTGCTCTTCCCACTTTATTAATGAAGCAGGCGCGTGACAAAGTGAGTGACGTTACACTGCCGTCCATCCATCCTGCTGCACTACTTTGATAGTGAGTAATGTACTAGTACAGTCATTGAATTTGTGCGCAGTGGCCAGCGGGGCTCAAGAGGCAGCTGCCTTGGGCCCTCCAGGAGCAACAGGGCCCAGGGCAGCTGCCCCTTTTGCCCTGCGTTAAAGACGGCCCTGCATTGACCCCTGACGAGGGAGATCGTAGAAGCCCCAAAATTTTACCATCCATAAGAAGCCAACATGGCAATTCCATCTTGCCTCCAGCCGTAAAACACCAGCTTGGAGACACCAACTGACGGACGCCTCTCCGAACCAACCAAGTGCCTGAAACTATGAGAGTCCAGCCCCACTATTGAGGCCCTCCCATTTCCAATACCGTCATATACCACCAGCTTCTAGGATCTCGCACCGCCACGACTGCCGCGACAGCCACGCCTGTCCATAGACCCCAAATCCCAAAACTGACTACCATGTCATCCTCCTGACACCGCCCAAACCTCTTTTTTTTTTTTTATACCTTAGGGTGGGAGGGAGGGAGTTCCTTTCCTCCACAAAATGGCGCCGGCTCTCACCCGGCCACCTCCTCTTAACACCTAAATCCCGTCCCTCTTATCTCCCTAAACACCTCTTCCCCACCACTCTTAACCCACTCCTGCTCTGGCCCTTCCTACCAAAACCTTTCATGTCGGCCTCCCCTTACCTTTCGTCCTAGTCCGGCCTCTCTTGAATAGGTTATTGGTTAATTACTCAGGGCCTCTCCACAACCTCACACCTTCTCCTCCCCCAATACCATCCCAATAAGACACCACACACTCTGCTTGGATTAAATCGGCCACAGCAGCCGTTTTATTAATAAAATAAATACATCCATAAATAACAATAACATTAACCTTAACATTGACCCCCGACGAGGGAGATCGTAGAAGCCCCAAAATTTTACCATCCATAAGAAGCCAACATGGCAATTCCATCTTGCATCCAGCCGTAAAACACCAGCTCGGAGACACCAACTGATGGACGCCTCTCCGAACCAACCAAGTGCCTGAAACTATGAGAGTCCAGCCCCACCATTGAGGCCCTCCCATTTCCAATACCGTTATATGCCACCAGCTTCTAGGATCTCCCACTGCCAATGACGCGCAGCTTGACCCTAAAGACCTCCCTCAAGCCTGCGCGTTCCTCCACAAACGCAAAGCCCGTTCGATTCCACCCTGCAAACCCAGGGCCCACAAATCAATGCCCACAGCATTCAAATGAACCCCATCCGCTCTCCAAAATCCTCCACTCCCCGACTCCAAATCAGTATGCCTGACCGCCACCGCCCCATTGCGCGCCATAAACCTCCCAATTGCCCTATTCACCTTCACTCTGGCCTTGTTAATGCGCTCCACAGAATGTGCCTCCCCCAGGTCTTATGAGCCACTATGTCAGACCAAACCGTTACCAGACCCGGAAATATGGACCACAATCTCAAAAGGTCGAATTTAATATCCTTTATCAATTCTCTGCTAGGCCTGACTCCCAAATCATTACCCCCGACATGCAACACTAATATATCGGGGGCTCGATCCAACCTCGCAAAACGGTGCACCTCCCTCAACACGCTCCCCAATAACATACCCCTACACCCCAGCCACCGTAACACAGCTTCATCCCTACTGAAACCAAGCTGCCGTCCTTGTGGTTGCACGTCCGCCCGTAGCGCCCCCCAAAAAACAAAAGAGTGCCCAAGAATCCACACCAAAACCGCACCTGCAAGACAAACAAAAGGAAATTAATAACAACTCCACCAATCACCAACCACCCAAACGAACATAAGATTTAAAACGCGAAGATTCCCACCTCCCGATCTTCTTAATCACCTCCTCACTCAAACCCAACCTGACCGCCTCTGTTGCCGCCCCAATCCTGAAGGAATGACCCGTAAAATCCCTAGAGTCCATTCCTAATGCCCCCAAACACTTTTTAAACACTGCCACAAACTGAAAACGCGACAAAAACGACCCATCCTCATGTCGTAGCAGGGGTCCCATCTCCTCAAAACTCCCCCCCTCCCTGTATTCTCTTATGCAGCGCACCGGACATAACACACACCCCGGCACCTCAAACAGTGTCACGCTACAACCTCTACCCTCCCTATCCGTTTTAGATCCGCGGATCCGCACCACAACCCTATCACCATACAAATCCAAATCACCCCCACACAAACTTCCTGCCCTACAAACACTGGGACACACTAGTTCACCCAAACGAAAAGCCCCAAAAAAACGCCAACGAAAAGGCCAACCTAAACAACTGCACCTCGCTCAGTGATCTACAAATCAAACCCACCTGCTCACCAATCCGCAACAATAAAGTGAACGAAACCGGACGCCTATGATCAGTCACTCGCTTACCCCTTCTACATTCCTTCAATACCTGTCTTACCAAGAAGGTCTTCGTAACATCTGGGAGGCCCCGTAATTTAAACCCGAACGCCAAACCCGCCATAACCCGATTCACCTGCGCTACCGACAATCCATTCTCTGCCATGTTCCCCAAGAACAATACCAACGGAATATCACCCTCATTAATGCCCATACCCAACTCAGTGCACCACCGCTCCCAATCTCTCCATGCCTTACCGTAGGCCATCCAAGTGCCCGCGCTCAAAGACTCCCTCAACAACCCCGCTACTGTACCTCCAAGAGCTCCCAAAGAAACTCGGGACACACCAGCCCGATCGCCTCTGCTTCCGGGGACAGCTGCCGAAAATGCTCCCACTGTAAACGAGAAAGAGAGGCAGCTACCCCATTATCAACACCCGGCACATGTACTGCCACAATCCAAGAGTTAATCTCTAAACAACGTAACACTAAATGCTGCAATAACTTCACCACAGGGGGAGACGACGCCATCAAATCATTGATCGCCTGTACCATCCCCAGGTTGTCACAGTGAAAATGAACCTTCCTATTGCTGAACCTGTCCCCCCAGAGCACCACCGCCAGCACGATCGGAAACAACTCCAGCAACGCCACGTTCCAAACCCACACCCCCCCGCAGCGTCCGAATACAAATCAAAATCGAAACTATCCACCGCTTCCCCCAACACCAATGCCCTACCATTAAAATCCCTCAAAAACCTCTCCCAAACCGCCAAATCCCCCTTCAACTCGCGACCCAACCGAATAAAATGATGCGGAGCAACCACCCCCTTCGTAGCGGACGCCAACCTCCTACAAAAAATGCGCCCATTGGAATAATACGACAGGTGAAATTTAACTTTCCCAACAATGATTGCAAGTCCCTCAAGCGAATATTGGGCGACCTCACTGCGTTCTCCACCACCATCCTCAAATCCTGAACCTTTTCCACCGGCAACCGACACTCCATTCTAACCGAGTCAATAACAATGCCCAGAAAACTCAACTCCGTCCTGGGCCCCACCGTCTTCCCTGCCGCCAACGGCACCCCAAACGACTCAAAAACAGACTGTAACGTGGACAACAATAACAAACAAACCCGCGAATCTGACGGACCTAAGCATAAAAAATCGTCAAGGTAATGGATAAGCGACACACACCCCGACACATCCTTCACTACCCATTCCAGGAAAGAACTGAATGTTTCAAAGTATGCACAGGACACAGAGCACCCCATTGGCAAACACCTGTCCACAAAATACCCGCCATCACAGAAACAACCTAACAAGTGTCAACTATCTGGGTTAACGGGCAACAACAGGAACATCGGATCAATATCCATTTTCGCCAACAAGGCCCCCGGCCCCAATTTACGCACCCACCCTACCGCCCCATCAAAGGAGGTATAGACCACCAAACAGAGCTCAGGATCAATATCTTCATTGACCGACGCCCCCTTTGGAAAGGATAAGTGATGAATGAGCCGAAACTTGCCCAGCTCTTTCTTAGGCACCACCCCCAAAGGGGAAACACGCAAATCCACCAGCGCTAACTCTGCAAAAGGCCCATCCATTCTACCCAATGACACCTCCTTAGCCAGTTTCTCTGATACCACCTCCACATGCTCCAAAGCCGAACGCAGATTCTTCCTAACCCCCACCACCTGTTCCCCCCGGGCGAAACCCTTCCTCAAAAATTCCGCCGCTCCCCTGTCTGTGTATCTATCTAGATACTGCGCCATCACGCCCACCCGTACCGGCGTCCGACCCTTTTGCCCCAGCCTCACCCCGCCTCTGCTTCGATCGCCTGAAACAAGGGCTAGCCCCATGACCTCCCCCGCAGGAAGAACACTCGTGCTTGAATTTACACTTCGGCCCAAACTTGCAACTCCCTTCGTTAAAGATACAGCACAAGCCCTTGGCCGCTGCCGTTGAAAACCCTGATTGACCAGCCCCCCCGTGGTCCCCCCGAAAGGGCTGCCCGGACCGTACAAGCACCGTCACTTTCATCCACAACCCTATGTCTTTATGATCCCACTGCATACTATGGCGGACCGCTTTCTTCTGACGAAACTGCTCGTCATATCTCAACCACCCAGAACCCCCATAAACCCTATACGCCTCCCCTATAGCGTCCAGATAACAAAAAAGCGCAGAACAACTGTCCGGCGCTTTCTCCCCGATCACACTTGCCAATATGGCGAACGCCTGAGGCCAATTCACAACCGTGCGCGGTATCGGCCTATACTGCCGCTTTTCCTCCTCCTCCCTCTTTGCCCCGTCCCGTTTACCTAAGTCAAGATTAAAACGATCCAAAGGAAGAAGCGAAAAAATATCCACATATTCTCCCTGCCATATCCTATCCCTGACCTCCTGCTTCAAATGCGCACCCAGGGGGCCCTCAAAACACACGTACACCTCCCCCCTCACTGCATCATCCAATCGTGGCCTTTCATCATTGCCCCCTGCCTGCGTCTGCACCGACACCGAGCCCCCTGCCGCGACGCCCGAACTGCCCGTCCCCCCACTACCTTCGGGCCCAATCCCCTATGCTTGCAGTGGTGCTGCACACCACCTCCCGACTCCACACCAGCTAAACCACACAGTAACCCACCCCCCAATCATTTCCTTCTGCCCCCTGCCAAAACCACTCAGCCCCGCACCCTGAGCCAGTACAAGAAACGCCCCCAATGCCGCCTCACCTGGCTGCCGGGCAGTGGCGTCTCTAGCTTTTAAATTTTGGGGAGGCACACTGGGGGCCAGGACAAAAGTAGGGGGGCAGCTATAACAACGATACATTTACACAAGTATGGTTAGAAATGCTGCGATACTTTACCCAATACCTAAAACCGCAACAGGGAAGAAAAGTCCTGTAGTCTGTTTAAAAAAAAAAACAGGTGGGAGTCTGACTGCTGGAACCCCTGCCGATCCTGAGAATGTAGACATGCATAGGGAATGGATGGAGTGGTGGACACGCAGGTGCAGTCCGCACCATTCACTCCAGGCACAATTATGTCCCATTCTCAGGATTGGTGGGGGCCCCAGTGGTCAGACCCCCATCTACTGCTTTAGCTTATAGAGCAGTGGTCTCCAAACTGTGGAGCTCCAGATATTTCAAAACTACAACTCCCAGCATGCCTGGACAGCCAACGGAAGTTGTAGTTCACTGAAGGCAGTGATACAGCTGAATACAGGAAAGCGCCCACAGCTGCTGGCCAAGTGCATAAGTACCTAAAGCTCCTAGCATTAGGTAATGCTGAGAGCATCAGATCATTATGATCTGCTGATGGCACTGTTATGGGGGGAATGGGGGATCTGTGGATGGCACTGTTATGGGGGGATTTGTGGATGGCACTGTTATAGGGGGGATCTGTGGATGACACTGTTATGGGGGGGATCTGTGGATGACACTGTTATGGGGGGATCTGTTGATGACACACTGCTGTGGGGGGCGGGGGGCTCTGTGGATGACACACTGTTGTGGGGGGGATCTGTGGATGACACATATATAGCAGCATATACAGTGTCATCCACAGATCCCCCATAACAGTGTCCCTGTGAGTGAATAATCCCCAATACACTGCGCATGCGCGAAAAAGACGACTTGGCGCAGGCGCAGTAGAGGTTAACAAAATGCAAACAAAAATAAAGGTTAACAAAATGCAAATATCTAGACCTCTTCAGCACCTCTGTGACGTTTAATTGACAGTATTATGTCTATATCGTGGAAAATAGTTTTAAGGAAATGAAATAAAGATTTAAAATTTTATATTAGTCAGCAGTTCAAGCTAGACGTAATGCAAAACTATCTCCCACGATATAGACATAATACTGTCAAGTAAACGGAACACCGGCATCTGGTGTTGTAATGGCAGCGGGGCCCGGTGCAGTCACTGTATTCTATTACACCGGGCCCCGCTCACTGTAATACTAATATTCCGATGTGAACAACTTGAAATCCTCTGCGATCCTCTCCCTCTGAGCTCTCTGTACTCAAAAACTCAGTAGCAGGCCGGGCGGCAGCGCAACTCACTGACGTCACGCGCCTGCTCCTCCCACTTTATGAATGAAGTAGGAGGAGCAGGCGCGTGACGTCAGTGAGTTGCGCTGCCGCCCGGCCTGCTACTGAGTTTTAGAGATGGGAAGTTCGGATCTTTTTCATGAATCGGATCTTCGGTTCACTTCCTGAGTCGGCTCTCAAGTGAACCGAAGGTCTGGAGGGACTCGCTCCTGGCAAACACAGCTCTGCAGCAGTGGAGTAGACTGATGTAATTACACTGTATAGTTATTGCAGGGATTTAGATAATGGTCTAAGAGTTTATTAGTTAAAAGAATCAAATGAGTCAGAGACTCATTTGATTCTTTGAGTTAAAATAATCCTGTCACCGAGTCCCTGCCAGGCGTCCTGTACACACACAGCTTTGCTACATTGCTGCAAGCACCCTGTACACACACAGCTCTGCTACATTGCTGCAAGCACCCTGTACACACACAGCTCTGCTACATTGCTGCAAGCACCCTGTACACACACAGCTCTGCTACATTGCTACAAGCACACTGTACACACACAGCTCTGCTACATGCAATACTATACCACCCCCCCGGACGGACTTGTCGGGAGACAGGGAGCCACAGAGCAGGGAGTCTGGCAGGGACTCGGTGACACAGTCTGTGACTCATTCAATTCTTTTAACTAATAAACTCAGACGATTCTCTGAGTCCCTGCGACTCCCCCTGTGCTGTGAGTCAGTGCTGGCTGCCTCTGATTGGTTGGAGGGCGGGGAGGGGCGGGGCTAGCTTCCACTGTCGGCTCCTATTACACTGCCTGCTGCTGCCTCTATGCTACTGAGGTTGTGAGTACAGAGAGGGAGAGGATTGCAGGGGATTTCAAGTTGTTCACATAGGAATATTACTATTACAGTGAGCGGGGCCCGGTGTTATGTTATTCTGGGGCGGGCCCCCATTCCGGCCAGGCCCTCGGACCATGTCCGAAGTGCCCGACCGGTCAGTCCGCCCCTGTACGGAATCGAAGTTTAGAAGAATGTACAGTACACAGTACACACCTGTGACGAGCGGTTCAGTCCTGCTCTGCCTGCAGCACACCAAAATGAATGGGGGCACATTTTAGTTGGGGGGGCACATGGGGGGGCACAGTGTGATGTAGGGGGGGCCGTGGCCCCCTCTGGCCCCCCCCTGGCGACGCCACTGCTGCCGGGGTGCTGTGAACCCCGCAGCTGAAATTCCAGAATCCTGACGCTGCGTCCCAGCAGGCACCGGAACAACCACTCCAGACGCCATCCTCCCGCTTGGCCCAGGCATCCCAGCATCCTCCACGCTGGACGCTCTGTGCGCCGAACCTGATTCGTCCTCCTCTTCCCCGTGGGCAGGACCAGCAAGATGCTGTCCGTCACTCTGCTGAGGCCTGTGCACCCTCCCCCTCTCCCGGTGCACAGCCTCGTGTCCTCCGCTGCTGCCTCTCCCATGCCGAACAGCCCTCCCCCCCCCGACCGATAGGGGGGAGCCTGCAGTACCTGGTCCAGCCGCCAAAGCGCATGCTGCAGAGGACGGGGCACTGGACACCCCACCCCTCACTGGGCCCCGCCGAACTGCTGGATTCCTCCCACGCTGGGAGGACCTGGAGGGAGTCTGCACACTGGCCCCCCGGCGCGGAGGGTCCCCGGAGGGGCTCCTTACACGGCGCCGGACCCTGGGGGTTTCGTCCGTGCTCAGGTGCGCCGGAGGCCGTACCAGCCGTGGCCGGGTTGCGTTTGGCAGCGGGCTCGCTGTACCCGCCGCCCCCCCTGTAACAGGCTGGCTACCTGCTCCTGCAGCCAGTCTGGTCCCCTGGCATCCGCTGCCGCCCTCAGCTGCTGCAGCATCTCCTCCACCGAGTGTGACATCTTGCTGGTAAGCTCCTCTCAGTTCCTTTCCTCCACAAAATGGCGCCAGCTCTCACCCGGCCACCTCCTCTTAACACCTAAATCCCGCCCCCCTTATCTCCCTAAACACCTCCTCCCCACCACTCTTAACCCACTCCTGCCCTGGCCCTTCCTACTAAACCTTTCATGTCGGTCTCCCCTTACCTTTCGTCCTAGTCCGGCCTCTCTGACCCCAGACCAGACCCCTTCTCTTTACAAACCCCAGACCAGACTCTCCCCCTATTTACAAACGATTTCTCTTTACAAACTCCAGACCAGACTCTCCCCCATTTACATGCCCCAGACATGAGTCTCCTCCTGTTTACAGACCCCAGACCTCTTCTCTTTACAAACCCCAGACCAGACTCTCCCCCTATTTACAAACCCATTCTCTTTACAAACCCCAGACCAGACTCTCCCCCATTTACATGCCCCAGACATGAGTCTCCTCCTGTTTACAGACCCCAGACCCCTTCTCTTTACAAACCCCAGACCAGACTCTCCTCTCCATTTACAAACCTCTTCTCTTAACAGACCCCAGACCAGACACTTCCCTCATTTACAGACTCCAGACCAGACACCTTCTCTTTACAGACCCAAGACCAGACACTCCCCCATTTACAAACCATTTATCTTTACAGACCCAAGACCCTTATCTTTACAGACCACAGACCAGACTCTCCCCTGTTTATGGTCCCCACACCGTATCTCAATCTACCCCTTTACAAACCTCAGACCAGATGTACAAGTTCTCACCTCTCCCCATTCTTGCATTTCTCTGTACTCACAGGGGCCCCCAATGACAATGTCAGGATATTATCTGCAGCAGCACCCAGGAGCAGAAGGAAGTGCAAGAAGAGGGAGAGGAGAGTATGTGGGTTATCCAGGAGATCTCCTTTTTTCTGGAAGTCACCTGTACATTATGGAAGACTCTACTCTGTTTACAGACCCCAGACCTGTCCTCAGACTTCCCCTTTATAGACCTTAGACCAGATGTTCAGTTACTCACCTCTCCCCAATTACTCCACTCCCAGGGGCCAAGGAGATCTCACCCTTTTTCCAGACTTCAAGACATTCTGGAGATTTGGTAAAGCATGTTATTAGAATCTACACATGCCCATAAAAGATGGTGGGTGACGGAGGATCCTTTGTAGGTCCGTAAGTAGTGGAGGCCTTCAGAACATGTGATCTATGTGCCCGGCCTATTATGTGACCTTGGTGGCGGATTAGGGTTTCCTTGAAAGAACCCCTTTTAAACCTATGTTTATTTTCTACATGATATTACCAATAATATGGGATAATTACATTAATGCAGAAAATAATAGTACTAAATATTTCAGTTTGTTAAAAAACATAATCATCAGAGATAGACATGTCCATTTGCTTCTGACATCTTCTACAGAGATGACACTAGCAGCCATATTTGGAAGTGAATGGGTCAATTTTCTTTGTGCAGCCCATCATTTTGGAAAAACATTTGAATTCACAAAAAAAAATAAAAAATGAAAGCCGCAATCTTTGGGAGAGGCCTGAGGGTTATTATGAAGAAGGTTTGCAATCACAATCTGTGGTTTCATGTTTGATCTGGTGACCACTAACATCTGCTGCATGACAATGATTCAAATTACCCTGAATCCTCCATTGCCATGGAGACCAGTGAAACATAGCAGAGCTTTATTGAAAACAGGGGTAAAGGATCCTTGTGACGCTTACAGAAGGTTCCTGCCATTAAAATCAGGGTTTAACATATATTTAAAGATGGTTGTAGAGAACACCTTAGGGGAGATTTGTCATAAGTGGGGTGAAGGGGGAGAGTTGCCGATAGGAACCAATCAAGTTGCAGCTTTCATTTAGAAAAAGGGTCCCTGAGAAATGAGATCTGCCATCTGATTGGTTGCTGTGGGCAACTACTCAATTTTCCCTAGTACCAGTTTAGAGGCTTCTCCTCCGTTTGAGAAATCATTACAGTGACATTCTTTTACCAGAAAGTCCAATAATCTGGCATTTATTGAGACAATCATCTGATTTAAAAAAATAAGGCTCTGTTCACATGAGGCTTTTGGTTTACATTCGGTGTTGCATATATTGCTTTTGGGCTCTTATGTCAGAGAGGACCTATCACTGGGGATCATGATTGTTTAAAATTGACAATCGTTTCCCTCAAAATCTATTCTTGTAGTATAGCTTAATAAAAAAGAATTCAAAAGCTCTACACACACCGCATGTATATTCTGTAAATAGGCCCACTCACCCATCTGATGGCGTGAGCAGCACTGGGCATTTCAAGATCAGAAGCAGCTTTTCCTTTTAAGGCCTCATGCACGTGTCTGTATGTGTTTTGCGGTCCACAAACCGCAGATCGAAAAAACACGGATCCCTGCCGTGTGCATGCCGCAATTTCACCCCCCCTCCCCCACAACTATAGAAAAGCTCTACCCTTATCTGCAAAACGGACAAGGATAGAACACATTCCATTTTTTGGCGGGACTGAGGACATACGGATGTGGACAGCACATAGTGTGCTGTCTGCATTTTTTGTGGCCCCATTGAAATAAATGAGTCCCAAAAAATACAGATCGGATGTGGAGCAAAAATACAGCTGTGCTCATAAGTCCTAAGGGGTATTCGATCTTGTAATGTTATAACATATCGCTAGGATATACCCTAACATTATTACATGGGACCAGGCCAATCCCAAAAATGAGGTGACTGAGATGCCTTCAGCTTTTCCCTACAGAGCGGCATTCCCATCTGCCTACTGTACAGTGAACTGCAGCAGAGCCCCATTCAAGTCAAAGGACCTGTACTGAACTTACCAGTGAGAGAGGACTGGAAAACTGGTGGAGGTCACCACAAATGGACTATTACCAATGAGCAAATTTTTGGATGTTCTACATATCTCAGTGATTGGAGAGATCATACTTTTTTCCTGATGGTTTTCTACCCTTAAAGGGGTTGTCCCATGAAAAATATTCTACAGTTTTCAAACCAGCACCTGGATCTGAATACTTTTGTAATTGCATGTAATTAAAATATTTGTATAGCCACTGAGTTATTCAATAAAATATATCTGTATAGCGCCACCTGCTGTTTGTTCTTTTTCTTATTTCTTTGACCTGCTCGCTGAGATGGCCGCACATCCTTCAACTGCCTCCTGAGCTGTGACAGGGAGAGCATGGACACGCCCCCTCAGCTCCAGCAGAAAGGACACTCCCCTTGAGCTGCCAGCTTGATATACATCTAGCAGAGTAATGAATGGGGAGATCTCTGGATCCATGTGAGGTACAGGGCTGGTTCTAGCTTTGTTAGAAAGAGATTGTCATGTTCTATATGAGGTCTGAGTTAAATTTTTTACATTATTCATGGGATATCCCCTTTAAATGTGAGATTCTTTTATGATCGGCTGAACTGGAACCTATAAGTTCTACTGATACTGAGTTAAAGGGTCTGTCCCATTATAACCACTTGGATAGTGAATAAGTGTATGGTTAGTGTGGATCCGACCACTGGGGCCCCCACCAATCATGACCCAGTGCTGTACTCAGCTATATCTGGCAACTCATAGAGTTGAATGGAGCAGCAACGTGCAAGCGTGACAACAGTTTCATTCAAACAGGAAACACTGTTCTTATTAGCAGGAGCCCCAGTGTCGGATCCTCCCCAATCAGACAAATATTCACTATCCAAGTCGTTATAATGGGAAAACACCCCTTTTAAATGGGTGGCGCAGTACAGATACAGTTGCAAGAAAAAGTATGTGAACCCTTTGGACTGATATGGATTTCTGCACAAATTGGTCATAAAATGTGATCTGATCTTCATCTAAGTCACAACAATAGACAATCACAGTCTGCTTAAACTAATAACACACAAAGAATTAAATGTTACCATGTTTTTATTGAACACACCATGTAAACATTCACAGTGCAGGTGGAAAAAGTATGTGAACCCCTAGACTAATGACATCTCCAAGAGCTAATTGGAGTGAGGTGTCAGCCAACTGGAGTCCAATCAATGAGATGAGATTGAAGGTGTTGGCTACAGATGCCCTGTAAAAAAAACACACACCAGTTCTGGGTTTGCTTTTCACAAGAAGCATTGCCTGATGTGAATGATGCCTCGCACAAAAGAGCTCTCAGAAGACCTACGATTAAGAATTGTTGACTTGTATAAAGCTGGAAAGGATTCTAAAAGTATCTCCAAAAGCCTTGCTGTTCATCAGTCCACGGTAAGACAAATTATCTATAAATGGAGAAAGTTCAGCACTCCCTAGGAGTGGCCATCCTGTAAAGATGACTGAAAGAGCACAGTGCAGACTTCTCAATGAGGTCAAGAAGAATCCTAGAGTGTCAGCTAAAGGCTTACAAAAGTCTCTGGCATATGCTAACATCCCTGTTAGCGAATCTACGATACGTAAAACACTAAACAAGAATGGATTTCATGGGCGGATACCACAGAGGAAGCCACTGCTGTCCAAAAAAAACATTTCTGCACGATTACAGTTTGCACAAGAGCACCTGGATGTTCCCCACAGTACTGGCAAAATATTCTGTGGACAGATGAAACCAAAGTTGAGTTGTTTGGAAGAAACGTCAGGGCCTGGACGGATTGCTATTATTGAAGGAAAAATGAATTCCCAAGTTTATCAAGACATTTTGCAGGAGAACTTAAGGCCATCTGTCCACCAGCTGAAGCTCAACAGAAGATGGGTGTTGCAATAGGACAACGACCCAAAGCATAGAAGTAAATCAACAACAAAATGGCTTAAACAGAAGAAAATACGCCTTCTGGAGTGGCCCAGTCAGAGTCCTGACCTCAGGGGCGTAGCGTGGGGGGGACCTTTGCCCCGGGCGCCAAATTGCAGGGGGCGCCAGGCAGCTGAAATTTTAATGAGGGCCACGGGAGCCTTATAGGCTTTAAGCCACTAGGCCTGAAGCCTATAAGGCAGTAGTGCGACGCAGGACTCGGTCACGTATCAATTACCTCACTGTGACCTCCTGCGTTGGATCTCGCAAGATGACGCAGCGCGGGAAGGCACAGTGAGTGAGCCGTTCGTGACCGCCTGTGCCAGGACGCCACAAGCTGTGAAGGAGAGAGAGGTAAGTATAAAAAAAAATTTTTTATGTACCCTACGTTCTACCCTTTTTGCAGAGGCAATGGGGGCACGAGAGGAGGACCACTGACAGTACTCAGTGGACATCATAGTAATAATAAGAGTGGAGAGGCGGCCATTATATTAATAATAAAGAGGGGGACATTATATTATTATTAATATAATGGCCCCCTCTTTATTATTAATATAATGTCCCCCTCTTTATTATTAATATAATGGCTCCCTCTTTGTTATTAAAGAGGGGCCATCACATTAATAATAAAGAGGGGGCATTATATTAATAATAAAGAGGGGACATTATATTAATAATAAAGAAGGGGCCATTATATTAATAATAAAGAGGGGGCCATTATATTAATAACAAAGAGGGGACATTATATTAATAATAAAGAGGGGGACATTATATTAATAATAAAGAAGGGGACATTATATTAATAACAAAGAGGGGGCCATTATAATATACAGGGGGAATAATATTATGGGGAACGGGGGACTATCTGTATGGCTCTAGCACAGTATTGGGGGGCAGCAGGATGACAGTGTTGAGACACCAGGAAGGAGAGGATGAGAGTAAAGTGAGGAACCTAAAAAAAATTCTGTGAAACTCTGCAGAGACGAGAAGCGGCTGAAAGAAGGTATCATGGCGGTCTTATCTCTGGATGAAGACGTTGAGGAAAGTCTACATCACAGGAGACGTCACTAGATGTAACAGGTATGGTGCTGTATTGTCCTGTAATAATAATATCCATGCACATATCTGTTTCTCGGTAGGGTAGGGGGTATATAGAATTTGACCCACACTGCCTTAGCCCGCACTGTGTGTGTTCTGAATTCTGGGGCCTCACACCCATCTACTACATTATCTGTACTCAAAGAGTTATCACTGTGTTATCTGTAGTGTTACTTAGGACTGCTAGTGATGGGTGTGACCTGAACCCGATTGAGATGCTGTGGCATGACCTCAAGAAAGCGATTCACACCAGACATCCCAAGATTATTGCTGAACTGAAACAGTTCTGTAAAGAGGAATGGTCAAGAATTACTCCTGACCGTTGTGCACGTCTGATCTGCAACTACAGGAAACGTTTGGTTGAAGTTATTGCTGCCAAAGGAGGTTCAACCAGTTATTAAATCCAAGGGTTCACATACTTTTTCCACCTGCACTGTGAATGTTTACATGGTGTGTTCAATAAAAACATGGTAACATTTCATTCTTTGTGTGTTATTAGTTTAAGCAGACTGTGATTGTCTATTGTTGTGACTTAGATGAAGATCAGATCACATTTTATGACCAATTTGTGCAGAAATCCATATCATTCCAAAGGGTTCACATACTTTTTCTTGCAACTGTATATTGATGACCTCATCCCACTGACTTGAACGGGACAAGTAGTAGTAACTACACTGTGTCACCTCTACAAACGAGATTCCGGGAGTCAGAACCGGAAGTCGGGTATAGATGACCTATCCTGAGGATAGGTCATCAATATCTTTACACTGTATAACCCCTCTATAGCAGGCTTGCCTACATTTTATCGATGGCATCTGGTAAGCGATGAGAAGTGGTGTGATAAGCGGCAAACAAAATCCTTTAACATAGGCCTACCCATTGCTATATCTCTGACCTAATACATTTTAATACCACACACAAGTAAAGCAGAGGACCCCCTATTGTACCCCAAAATGAACACAAACTCGGACCCCAAGTCTGAGTCTAAGAAACTGGCTAGGAGAGGATAGACCAAGGAGATATATTTACTACTGATTAATTTTTATTGTTATTGAATTATATTTTTTTTTTATATTTAATGTATTATCTCACTGCTATAAAGTATTAAAAGCACTGAAATAAGGATTATCTAAATGTGATTATCGGCTCTCAAAATAATCGCTTTGCTTGGGATGCCAGATTTCTGATGACCCTGATGTTAATAGGTTAATCCTCTCTCAGACCATAGTGTCTACATAACCTGATTATGGTGCTTGCAGTTGCTGCCACTAAGCATACAGACATATTCATTTTCATATACCTGCTGTATGTAATGTATTATTAGAGTCTGGCTGTTTGTTAAGCATTACCAATGTCTTAGAGGCAGATTAGACCACTGTTCCTGTTACTAGAAACTCACTGGCAAAATGGGTCTGGCACTGAACTGACAGTACCTGCAGCTGCCACTAGGGGGAGCTCATTGCATTGTGACTTACATAACTCTCAAGCAGTTTAATAGGAGCTGTATAAAGCTGTGTGTAGCCAGCTCCCCCTGGTGGTAGATATAGGATACAAGAATTTTATTATTTATTGAGATAGAGGGGCTTAGCTAAAGGGGGAGCAGTTGTGCACAGGTTGTGTCTGAGGGACACCAAGTCCTCTATGCCACATAAGTATTAACCCCTATTGGCACACGGTTGTTGCGGATCCTGTTACAGATTTTAAATTGAGGCCCAGAAGCTTCAAGTTACACCTCTGCCAGATAGGAATCAGATATTGTTATATTTTGGTGATCTGGACTCCAGAAGCTCTGATGGAACTGAGCTGGGGTAGTTGCTCAATTGCATCAGCCCTCATTTACTTATAATGGAGTCCTATGGATGCCCCTATCATTCTACTTTATAGAGATTTTTTTATATATGGGACAGCTGTTACAAATAAAACATATAAAAGGTTGTCTTAGATTAGAAAGCCATGTCTGCTTTCTTCTGAAAACAGTGCACTCTTGTCTACAGGCTGCGTATGGTATTACAGCTTTACCTTGATCACTGGGTCTTGTACAAGAGGGCATAAAAGTGCTCTTGGTGATAGGTCATTGACTGCTAGACATGTCTCAACAATGCAAAGACATTTTCCCTTAATTGAAAGAGAGGGGACACATCTTTGGACTGAGAGAACCAGGATGGTCGTTTCGACAAACTACTGTACTCACCATCTAGGCCGTTCTCACCTAGCTGTTATGAGCAGTGGTTATGTGAGGTGACACATGGTGAGCAGGCTCCGGACGGCCCAGACAGACCACCAGTAGAGGGGATCAATTGATCTGCCAACAAGCACGAGTAGCTTCCACAGTTTCGTTGTCCTATATTAAGACAAATGTGGCCTCTTCATTACACACTCGTCTCTGCCCGGACCATTACACGTCCTGTCATTGACAGCCAGACACCATTTCTTTTGTTTGCAGTGGTGTCATGAATGAGAAACCTGGTGTCACGGACGTACCTAGACATACGGACGTCCCAGCGACAGTGAGTGGCAGGAGATCTGTGAGACTGGCAACACGTGGTTTCCTTGTGGATCAATAGGTGTCTGTGTTGTTTCTGGTAATGGCCACAGCCCTTGCCTTCAGGTGTTGATTATGTAGTCATTTGACCTTATTTATTTATAGTTGCTTTTTCCAATATGCTGTGCGGTTTATAGCTTCTGTGCCTGTGAATTGTTTGTGGTTGGATCTCGGCTGAGTTCCTAGTGCTTCCATAGCCTCTTTGAAGTTAAGTCTTTGCTTTCCCTTTTGTATTTTGTTTGGGTTCTGTGTGTCGCTGTCACAGGTAAAGGGGAAGTGAAAACACCAAATACACACCACAACAAATAGACAACGATCTAAACCTCAAAAGATAAGGAAGAGGGATGGTGACCTCCTAGTAATCCCTAGGCCTTTCCCTAACTCCTGCCAGTATGAGCAGATCCTGATGGTGGAAATACTCATACACCGGATACCTAAAGCCCTGCTAAAACTTGAAGAGCCCTAGGATAGGTAGCAGGGTATGAGACAGCTTTTTCCTTCCAGAATGAAGGAACCTGCGTCTCACTGAGGCCTAGAAAGAACAGACACCAGATAATAAGAAACAGCAAAGGCAACAAGTACTAGCTTAGAGATGTATGGAGAAGCAGGAGATCCAAGGCAAACCAGCACTAGCAACTCCAAGCAGAAACTATCAACCACATGGTCAGCAGTGTGAGGCGGATCTAAATAGAGCCTCATCACTGATAACGAGCGGCACCTGAGGAGAGGTGAGATCCTGCCAAACAACAACATACATAGAGGAAAACAGAAAGACCTGTCAGATAGCCTCATGTGCAGCAAGTCTATCCGATCTTCTCACCTAACTCACAGGAGGAACCATGACAGTCGCATTTCCCTATTGTTTATATTAGGCCTGAAGTAGACTCCAGGATTTTGGTTAGAGTTTTCACTAGGAGGTGTCCGTCTTCCTTCCCTAGTTCTCACTCCTGATTCCCTGTTTCCCTCTTTCCTCCTATGCTCAGTGTTGTGTTTCTCTCCTACACCGAAGCGTGACACCTGGACTGCTATGGGCGGGAACCGTATCATCTTCAGTGACGAATCCAGGTACTGTGGCATCTACGATGTTGGGTTTGAGTATGGAGACCTCATGGTGAGCGCTTCAATCCTGCCTTTGCCGTGGATCGACACACTGCCCCAACTGCTTGTGTGATGATCTGGGGACCCATCACATACGAGAGTCAGTCACCCCTTTTAGTGATACGAGGGACACTAACAAGTCAGCGATATGTGCAGGACATCCTGCGGCCACATGTGTTTCTCTCATGGCAGGGCTTTCAGGTGGCATTTTTCAGCAGGAAAATGCTCGACCACACTCAGCAAGAGTTTCCCGGGAATGTCTCTGTGGTACCACAGACCTGGTGGTACTACAATTTGTATATTCTTGTGTATTATGGTTGGTAGAATGGTTGGCAAAGGTTGGCAAGGAACAGAGCTAACCACCCTGTTCCTACCCTCTTGATATGAGTGGGATGGACCTACTCCTTGCCAAGACAGGGAGTTCCTGACCAGAGACAGAGAGGAGAGGAAGTAACCTGCTGAGCTCCTGCTTCTGATACAGATTCTCCAGGGAGAACCAAACCAATTGCCCCCAAGTAAAGCTGTGAGATTCCAGACACTAGAGTGAACTGCCACCATCAGCACTGCAGACACTGCTGATAGGTGTGGGATTACAGTCAAGCCACCCATCACCAAACAACCTGCCTCCATATCCTTACTGGTGACAGAGAAGATCTGCACTTGAAGCTTCCTGCTACTGTATGTATTTAAGGTTCTTAGTAAAAAGACTTAGTAAAAAGACTTTGTTATGTTTAACTCTGGCCTCATTTATTAGTAGAGATGGCCTTGTGGTTCGCCCGGCGGTCGTTTCGTGGCAAACTTTACGTGTTCGTGATTCACCGAACATGCAAACATATGGAGATATTCTCGCCCGCCATATTCTTTTACATTGTAAAGAACTTTGACCCATGACACATCCATCAGGTGGGACAGGACAGCCAATTGAGATGTTTCAGCACATGGACATACACCCTACCTTATAAATAAACCTGATCTGGCCACCATTTTACATTCAGTGTTTTGCCAGTGTAGGGAGAGGTTGCTGTGTGTAGCAGGGACAGGCTGTTAGGGACACCAAACACTAGCTAATAGGGCCACAAAAGTCCTTTTAAAGACTGGTATAGGTGTGCTATCGATAGGTGTGATACACAGAGGGGTGCGATATACTCATATAATGAGTCAAAAACACATAGATCTATATAGTGATCACCTGGAAGTCAGGGGCCTAGGGGCTAGGGTCTTACTAGGGCCATTTTTATATAGGGTAAGGTTCCGGACGGGGTCGCTCTTATCAGGGCGGGTGGTCTGTGGTTAGGCTATCAGGGCCAGAATAGCACCCCCCTGTAGGGCAATATCAGGGACAGTTCTTTGCCCACCCTGTCCTTCAATACCACATCATCATCTAGCCCAGGGATAGATGGTTTTTGCTTTCCCTACGGGATTCATGGATGTGCACTGGAACCCCCCGGATTGTGGTAGGACATATGGTTTCTGATTTGGTGCCGCCGAGCACCTGATTTGGTGCCGCCGAGCACTTGTTATTGCCGACCACATCTATGCTTTTTGCTTAACTTTAATAATTTAATTTATTTTCATTTTGAGGGATATCTTTTCCATTCACACGTCCACAAAATGGGTCCGCATCCATTCCGAAATTTTGTGGAACGGGTGCAGACCCATTCATTTTCAATGGGGCCGGAATGTGCTGTCCGCATCCGCATTTGCGGATCCGCACTTCCGCACCCGTGCTTCCATTTCCGCAAAAAAATAGAACATGTCCTATTCTTGTCCGCAATTGCAGACAAGATTAGACATTTTCTATTATACTGCCGGCTATGTGCGGTCTACAAACTGCGGAATGCACATTGCCGGTGTCCGTGTTTTGCGGATACGCAAAACACTTACGGACGTGTGAATGGACCCTCATAGTAACATTATTAAAGGTGACGTTTTATCTTTATGTATATTCTAATGGATTGCCTTTCTTTTACAATGTTATAATATACTTTCTATATTAGAAAGTATATTATAGTGCATTTGTATTGTGCGGCGGTTGTGTGCGGTTCTGCTGCGATACTGCAGGTATATAGAGGGACAAGCGTTATTGGGACAAATAATTTCTACTGGTGTGATATACCAGTCGTCCCCCAAAAAAACTGATTGAAGCGGGGTGTTATATACCAATATACTTTCTTTATAGTGCATTTAGGTACTGTATAGTGCATTTGCGCATGCGCATACGCGAAAATTATATTACCGATATTTTGCATTAAAAAATTATGAATGGAGATCGCAAATTCTAATAATACATCTGGTATGTCACTGTCCATGTTGTGGGACTATTTGTGCACTTCCAGTAATTATTTCTTAGCTGCAAATATGAGCTGAAGGTTTTTCAGGTTCTCCTGCCATTAAAATGAATGGGACCCGCCGCGAACTTGTGGTTCGCGAACATTTGATCGCGTTCGCGAACCGTCCTGGCAGATGTTCGTCCATCACTATTTATCAGTACTATACTTCCACTGCACTGATCCCTAGGGAGCAATGGCCTGAGGGAGTACACAACACTTCATCAGGGCTACTACCACTCCTCAGGGGCTCCTTATCTTTAATAGAGCATTTATGGGACCAACTGGGACGCCAGCTTTGGGAACCTACCAGTGTGCATCATCTACAGGCCCAGCTGTAACATCTGTGGGCAAATGTGCCTCAGAATACCATACAGAACCTCTGTGCCTCCATACCCAAACTTTTCTCATCTTGCATCCAGGCTAGAGACAGGTCCTAGGTCCTTTCAATTGTACAGTTTCCTAATAAACTTCCCCTTTCCTTTAATATTGTCATCACTTACATATATCATCATTACATTCACACATAGAAGGTTACATTCCAAAAACTCCTTCTTGGTGCAGTATTATTATTGTCAATGATTAAGCGAACCCCCTGGGTTATTTATTTTAATTAATTTCTTTAAATTTGTTGACAAAACATAAAATAAGCAGACAAGTGTGAATTTTTGTGAAAAATAAAATAAAAATAATAATCCAGGGGAATATGATCTTCACTTGATCCAAGTGAAATTTCTATATATTTTTTTTTACGTCTATATAATTGCAACATCTCAGACCCATTTGGCTAATATATACCGGATACCCTTGCATTTATAAACAAGTCTGTAGGTCATATGAGAAAAAAATAAAAAAAACGGAAAATGACTGGAATAATTTGCAACAAGCTCCACACACAAACCACAGTGTTTCCGTTTCCCCTGCAGTCAGCAATAAAAATCAATTTATATGTTCCCAGAAAATCTGCCACTGCTCCTTCTAAACCCTCTGCACTGCTCCGGCTGCTCAGGAAATACTTGCTTTTTTAGAATTCCAGCTGATCTTTCTTCATTGCCCTCGTTGGACCCTCTGACTTACATAGAAGAACATTGTGGGCAGATCCCGTACAAGCGGCTGCAGGCCATGTGTGTCTTTTCAAGTATAGGCTTCAAAGTTACATAGGATTTAGAGTTTGTAAATCATCGGTTTGCCCCAAGTATGTTGCGTTGCTTTAGGCAAAAAGTGTTTTTATGCTCAAACAAACTTAGAACTGTGAAAACTACCAGAGTAGCTCTACTAAAGTCAGAGTTTAAAAAAAATGTCAACGCCTTTAACTTGTACAAATAGGACACTTTCTGCTGTGTAGCCTTGCAGATGATAAGGGATGGGTGAGGATCCATGGAACAGGACCCCCTTTGATGATCTAATTTTCAGAGGACCCTTCTGAGGGTAGGGCCACACGGTTAGGTTTCCTGGTGCCGTTTTGGAACCAAATTAACTAGAAGTAAATTGAAAAAACAAGTCGTATCTGTCCTTTATACTTTCTCTCCTTTTATGAAACCTGAACATGTGCCCATACCATTTGTCCTTGTGTGTAGATCATCTCAAGAACATCTTGAACTTTGTAACTTGGATTGTTATACAGAACTGGAAAAACATGACTTCTTTCTTCCAGAAACAGTGCCACATCTGTCCATCTGAGTTGTATCTAGTAGTGCAGCTCAGCGCCATTGGAGTGAACAGGGATAGTCTGCGATACCACACATAACCTGAGGACAGGTGTGGCACAGCTTTTGGAAGAGATCGGCCATATTATCGTGCAACCCCTTTAACATATTCTCTTGTGAGTGTTACGTAATGACAGCAAATATTCAGAGTGCTGAACATCCTCATGGCTCATATGGTGAGGAACAAGTGTAAAAGCCACCATAAGAGACAACACCTTAGAGGGTTGTCTTATCTCAGACAAGGGGGGCATATCGTTAGCACCGCTGGGACCTGCACCTATCTCCTAAATGGAGCCCTGCAAAGTGGTGGCTGGAGGACTCCAGTCCAGCCACCACCAAGCGCTCTCCCCATAGAAGTGAATGGGAGCGCATGACCGGCCACCGCTTCGATTCACTTCTATGGGCCCAATGGAAATAGCCGAGCCAGCGCTAGGCTATTTTCGGCGGCCCCATAGAAATGAATGCGCAGTGCTCCCTCCACTACTTTCGGGGCTCCATTCTGGCTCCCAGTTGTGGGACCCGCACCTATCAGACAGTGGGGGTTTATCCTAGCGATATGCCCCCACAGTCTGAGATGAGACAACCCCTTTAAATTAATGGATGAAGTTCACCACTTAACGTTTCATACAAAGGAGTATCCTCCAAAATGCATAAGTCCTTCATAGAATCAATTCACCTGAATGGGTTGCTCAATGTCAAGCCCAGTATAAGATCCCATCATGGGTGCATCGGTTTCCATTCTTTCTATACCTTATCTGTTCTTCAAAACTTCACTTTTGTTTTCCCACCATAGACTTAAATGCATGATTAGTCTATGATATTCCAAAATGGTTTATGGGTTTAAGCTGAAACTAAAATAGGTAATAAAATCTACAAAGCCCTTTGATGATGGTCTTCTCTTAACCCATTCATTGAAAATAGATTCATCTTTGCCCAATCTTCTTCTGTTAATATGGTAAAGTCATGCAGAACAACTTCTTTCCTACAGATGATGATTTCTGGGCCATGTCTGAAGTTAGGCCTCTTTCACACAAGTGAGTTTTCCGCGCGGGTGCAATGCGTGACGTGAACGCATAGCACCTGCGCTGAATGCTGACCCATTTATTTCAATGGGTCTGTGTACATCAGTTCTGCGTTGCGTGAAAAACCCAGCATGTTCTATATTCTGCGTTTTTCATGCTGCCCTGGCCCCATAGAAGTAAATGGGGCTTCAGTGAAAAACACATTGCATCCGGAAGCAGGTGCGATGCGTTTTTCACTGATGGTTGCCAAGAGATGTTGTTTGTAAACCTTCAGTTTTTTATCACTCGCGTGAAAAACGCATCAAAGTGCATTGCACTTGCACAGGAAAAACTGAACAACTGAACGCAATCGCAGACAAAACTGACTGAACTTGCTTGCAAAATGGTGCGAGTTTCACAGAACGCACCCTGAACGCATCCGGACCTAATCAGTCACGCTCGTGTGAAAGAGGCCTTGATGTAATTTATCTCTCTGATCTATACCACTAGATCAATAGTGCCGTCACAAGATCATCTGGATAATTGAGGTTTTTCGATTTTACATCTACACTGAAAAGCGCAGGTTTATAATGTGCATTAGGACAGGATGGAAGGTAAGAGCGTCTCGCTCCACCGTGTGTACCAGCTGAGCTTCAGTTCTTCAAACTGACCTTGGTGTCTGAAATAATATTATATGAGAAATACAATACTTCGCTTGTCAGAATTCATTTCACATTATCGTACAATATTTCTATAGATCCTGGATCAGCTGAAATAGATTAATACCTTTTCATAGTATTGTTACATCTCTCATTAAATCATCCTATTAATCTTTAACTTCACATATAACTCCATATAATTCTCCCTATAACTACACTGATTACTTCCATATAAACTTTCCTATATCTCTTATTATCCCATATAACCTCTCCTTATATCTCCTCTTATTACTCCATATAACCTCCTATATTTCATCCTATTACTTCATATAACATCTCTTATATCTCCTCCTATTACTCCATATAACATATTCTATATTTCCTCCTATTACTCCATATAACCTCCTATATTTCATCCTATTACTCCATATAACCTCTCCTACATCTCCTCCTATTACTCCATATAACCTCTCATATATCTCCTCCTATTACTCCATATATCCTCTCCCTATGGCCTCATGCACACGACAGTTGTTTTTATCGGTCCGCAAAATGGGGTTCCGTTGTTCCGTGACCCGTTTCCTTTTTTGTTTCCGTGTCTCTTCCTTTATTTTTGGAGGACGACCAGACATAAAGGAATGTAAAAAAAAGTCTAAGACAGGTTTGCCATGCAAATGATAGGAAGGAAACGGACGCGAACGCGGATGACAATCTTGTGTGCCTCCGCGTTTTTTTAGCGGTCCATTGACTTAAATGGGTCTCTGACGAACCGTTTTCCGCGAAAATAATAGGACAGGTTATATTTTTTTGACGGACTGGAACCACGGATCACGGACTTGGTTGGCAAACGGTGCATTAGCCGAGTTTTCAACGGGACCCACTTGAAAATCAATGGGTCCGCAGAAAATCACGAAAAAAAAAAAAAACCGTCGGCAACAGACACGGAATCAAACAAACGGTCGTTGTGCATGAGGCCTATATCTCATCCCATTACTCCATATAACCTCCCCTTTAGCTCCTCCTATTACTCCATATAAACTCTCCTATATCTCCTCCTATTACTCCATATATCCTCCCCTTTAGCTCCTCCAATTACTCCATATAAACTCTCCTATATCTCCTCCTATTACTCCATATATCCTCTCCTAAACCTCCTCCTATTACTCCATATAACCTCACCCTTTATCTCCTCCTATTACTCCATGTAACCTCTCCTATATCTCCTCCTATTACTCCATATATCCTCTCCTATAGCTCCTCCTATTACTTCATATAACCTCTCCTATATCTCCCCTTGTTACTCCATATAACCTCTCCTATATCTCCCCCTATTACTCCATATAACCTCACCCTATATCTCCTCCGATTACTCCATATATCCTCTCCAATATCTCCTCCTATTACTCCATATAACCTCTCCTATATCTCCTCCTATTACTCCATATATCCTCTCCTATATCTCCTCCTATTACTCCATATAACCTCTCCTATATCTCCTCCTATTACTCCATATATCCTCTCCTATATCTCCTTCTATTACTCCATATAACCGCAGACCCGTTCTGATCAGATATTGATGACCTATCCGGATGATAGTGAAGAAAATAATGTAGCGCAGCACCGATGGGCCTTCTCGACCTAAGCGGAATTCACCAGCCAAACCACGACCCTAGAGAGGACAAAATGCAACGTTTCGGCTACATGCTATGATAAAGGCTACCATGTAGCGGCTGCAGTTATATGTTCTAAAGCCCTTTTTCTCGTGTATTAGTGGAAAAAGAAAACATATATTTGCTGTTCAGCGGTGCAGTTATATGTTCTAAAGCCTTTTGTGGCGTGTATTAGTGGAAAAAGAAAAATATATTTGCCGGTCAGCGGTGTAGTTATATGTTCTAAAGCTCTTTTTCCTCGTGTGATTAGTGGAAAAAGAACAAATATATTTTGCTGGTCAGCGGTGCAGTTATATGTTCTAAAGCTCTTTTTTATGTGTATTAGTGGAGGGAAAAAAGGGCTTATTGTGTTGTTGAAGTGAGAAAATTACAGACTTTTTTGGGGTGCTTTAATTTCCTTTCTATTTATTTATTTGATCTAACAGTATGTCAGACAGAGAAGTGCCAGGCCCTTCACAGGGGAGTGGCAGAGGCCTAAATGTTTCTGGCGCAGACAGAGGTCGCAGCAGAGTAAGGGGCTGTGGCAGCAGGAGTCACTTCGAGAGGCCTGAGCTCCCAGTGTCAGCTAGAGGTCGTGTCGTGACACGTGACCAGCAACCCAGCGGTTCTTGAATAGTTGACTCGATCTACGACTTCATTGCAAGTGACATCAGACACCCCCAGCCAAGAGTCAGTGGGTTCGTCAGACACAACCATTTGTTGGCATGACCCGGGAGCAGGCCCTGTGCCCTCACCTGTCCTCAACCTGCCTCTGTCCTTTTCTGTTTCCTCAGCCAGAGAAGTATTGTATGCTGTGGGCTCAGCTTCACTATGGCAGTGAGGACGAGCTACTAGAAGACAGTCAGCAGCTACTGGCAAGCCATGTTGTGGAGGAGACATCCACCGCTTCCTCCACTAGGCGGGCAAGTAGAGATGAGAAGAGTGGTGTGGGAGCTGGTGTTGCGAGCGGTCAGGCTCCTGACCCAGAGACCGTTGAGGAGGACATCAGTGATGTGCAGACAGTATTCGATGATGATGATGATGTAGCTGATGGCACTTGGGAGCCGGGTGATTTAGGGCCTTCATCAACATTATCATCATCATCATTGGGCGAAGAGGGTGGCAGAATGCCCGTGAAGTAGCGGCGGAGCCAACAAGTCGCTAGTGTAGCCAGGAGTCAGCAGGGTGGCAGCAGTGGAAGGTCGGGAGCCAAACGTACCCGGGGTAGACCACCTGCTTCGCAGGAGCCTACCTGCCCGGGAAGACTGTTGGTAGTCACTTTCAGGAAAGGAGAAGGGGTGAGGGAACCATCTAACCCTTGGCCCCAACATGCCCTCCCACCACAAATGACACAGACAACCTTGTCACGTTTATAACTTTTATTTAACAATTTTGTTGGGTGGTAGTCGGCCACAGCTAATTCTTTAAACGGCATAACCATAGCTGAGCCCATGCGATCTGCCAGCCGCTGGCCTCCCAGCGGGCGGATGACGCCAGTTCACCTGCTCAGTAACCAACTTCTCTTTACCAGCCGCCACGGAGGAGACCCAACCTCACACGGAGCTCCGACCACCACCCAACAAGAACATGGCCTGCTCAATCCCGTCCTGGATACCAGAGAGAAAAATGTCCAGGCCGATATCGGACAAGTGGACACCATCGGCCTCAATCAATGATCTATTGTCCCCTTCCAACTGCCGATGACGAACAACTACTCCCCCGCGGGATCTAACAAAACGGGACATGCGAGCATTCACCGTCCGCCTGCACTTCTCGATGGCCTCACCATCCCTACCACTTTGCCATACCGCCCGCGGCACAATCTCTGACCAGACTAAGATGACCTCCCGGAAAAAAGATGGAAAACGCTCCAAATCAGCCCGCATGAGCGTCAAGAGCTCAAGCAACGGCACTGACCCAATGTCGTTGCCCCCCGCGTGGACCACCAACACAACAGGACCAATAGCCTGCGTGCCAATTTCCACCACCTGTGACAACAGCTGGGACCATCTGAGGCCCCGGATCCCCCTCCACGACACTCTCACATCGCTGAAGCCCAGGGATCTCCCGCCGGGTCGACATTCGGCTCTCTGCACTGCCCAGAAAATGTAGGAATGCCCCACCATCCACACCGTCGGACCTACTGCGCCTGTGAAGAAACAACCATTAAAACCGCGAAACATGCATTTTTTATTTTATTTATTTATATTTAAAACACATATACCCGGTCTCTTTCCATTCTTACTGTTCTATAACAGGTCCGGTCTAATAAAACGCGCAAAACAAGCAGACTTCCACCTACCTATCCTCATAACCTCAGACTCTGGCAAACCCGCCTAGCGGCTTCCGTCGCGCCCACTTCGAAAAGAATGAGTGCCAAATTCCTGGGATTCATACCAGACAACTCCAGACAGACTCTTAAAAACCGAAGTGAACTGGAACTTAGTCAGAGGGGAGCCATCAGCATGCGCCAAAAGTTATGTCCCGGACCTACGCAACGAGCTATAACTAGACGTCAGCCGCACAGGGCATGACACGCCGGGAACCGGGTGAAGGGGGATCCATGACCCGCTACCAAACTGGTCCGTCTTGGAGCGACCTCACCTGATCCTCAACGCGCCATTACCCAGGAACCACGTCAGCACAAGAAAGGCCACCTGGTCTGCTACCAGACGGAGCAACCAGCTCGCCTATCCGTAACGCTGCAAAGAATGCTATACTGAAACTAGCCAAAAACAACGCAACCTCGAACGGGGACCGACAGACGCCAGAAAGTTAGCAATGAGTCTGCCTAACAGGTTAAATGATACCGGACGCCTACATTCACGGTATACAAGTTCCCTTCCCTCCACACCCCGAAGAGCCTGGCGTATAATGAATCTCTTAGTAACATCCGGCCAATCGCGCAACTTAAAATGGAAGGCAACCCCTGACAATCTACGCTGCGCCATCGAAGCTGACACCCCGCTAGCGCGCAATTGCAACAACCATTCAACCGTTACCTCAAGGCGGAGATCATCATTGGACGCCACATCTCTCCCTCCGACCATGCTCTCCCAGTCCGCCCACGCCTTACCATGCGCCTGATAAGTTGCAGGGGAAACCGAAGCCTGAATCAGCGGCATTAATTGTCGTCCACCAGGAGCCATAGGTGCTGCGGGCACTCCTTGCCTACCAGATCTGCCTCCGGGTGAAGGGACCGAAACTCCTGCCAATGAAAACGGGAAAGAGCATCAGCAATCTTATTCTCTACCCCCGGAACATGACGAGCCCTGAAATAGATGTTAAACTCGAGACACCTAAGCACCAAATGCCGTAGCAATGACAAAACCGGGAGGGAAGAGGAAGAAAGACTGTTAATACCATAAACCACCGACAGATTATCCGTCCAAAACGAAACATGTCTATTGGATAAACTCCTACCCCAAAGCTCTACCGCCACAATAATAGGGAACAGTTCTAACAACGTGAGGTTACGGCACAACCCAGAGGAAGACCACGACACCGGCCATGAGGCAGCACACCACTCGTTCCCAAAAATGGCGCCGAAACCACAGGATCCCGAGGCATCGGAAAACAGACACAATTCCGAGTTAGGAACCACTTTAGACATATAACACGTATGCCCATTAAAAGCCAGCAAAAAAGATCTCCAAACCTTTAAATCCTCCTTCAGGGACCTAGTAAGCCTGATATGATGACTAGGGGCTTTGACACCACAAAAAAGCCAACGACAAACGTCGTGCAAAAACCCGCCCCATGGGCATCACTCTGCACGCAAAGCACAGAAGACCTAACAAGGACTGAAGCTGAAGCAGAGTAACCTTCCTAACGGCTAGGAAACCGTCAATCAAGCCGAGAAACTTCTCAAGCTTCTCGTCGGGAAGTCTAAAGACCATCTCCATCGTGTCAATCTTAATCCCCAGGAAAGACAAATGTGTCACAGGACCCTCCGTTTTCTCAACCGAAATGGGAACCCCAAACTGAGACTTAGCGGAGACTTAGCGGGGGCTGACTAAACTTCTCCAACAGCGCCTTTAACAAGGCTGCTGTATCAGAACCCCCACTGCCCGATCCCCAGGCCCCCGTGAACTGGTACTCACCGGACGTAGAAGGAATCTGCTCCGACACAGGATTCGGCGCAGCAACTTCAGGTTGTGGAAAAGTCACTGGAACCAGGCTATCAACCCTGGAAGAATGGCTAGGCATCCGCCTCTTGCGCGTCTTGTGCAAAACCCGACCAGACTCTCCTGAAGCAGCGGAGGACCCCTCAGAGGAGGATGGGGACCGCCACCTAGAAGATCTGGAGCGTCTACTCCACCGCGAATCGCCAGACCGGCAACGGGACTGACGCCTACGTGATCCCCGCCGACTCCGCCTCCGGCTCTGAACAGAGGAGGATGATGAATCCGAATCAACTCTGCGCCTGCGTGACCGCCTAGTGATAGAAGTGGTGGCCCGAGGCTGCCGGACAGGAGCCCCTGCAGCAGCTACTTGAGGAGCATTCATATTATCACCCACAGCAGCAGGCAAGTTCATAATGCCCCCCACCAGGGCAGATGACACAGTGGGTACGTCCACCCCTTGCTCAGGGGGGATCCGAGGCTGCAGAGAAATGAGCGCAGCCAGTCCTCACTCCCCTCCGCCATGTGAGCTATAAACATATCCCTCAGGGGATCCATGCCTCTATTCAGACGGAACGCTGATCTTACCAGTGACACAGCGCTTCTGCAAAGAGGAAGAGGGAGGGGACGCAGAGCCATATAAAGGGGCACTCAGCCAGCACGCCCCTTCCTGTCGGCAGGATGCAACCATTAACCCCCAAGACGCACCAGCCACCTTAACCCAAACGAATGGGGCCCCTATAACAAGGATAGGGGACCTAGGAAAAGGGGAAGGGGGACCCACAGTCCCTGTACACCTCCCCATATGGGTCAGGTGTCCACCAGCAGCGGTGCATGGGTTCACTGAGGCAGCGGTGGTAGCAGTCAGTTAGTGCGTAGTGTTGGGGATAAAATCACCTACTTGGTGGTGTGGCAGTTTTTTGTTAAGCCGCCGGAGGAGGTGAACATGGCCATATGTAGAATCTGTGGGCAGAAGATGAGGCGTGGCCAGGGTGCCAATGTTGGCAACACGGCGGCCCTGCATCAACATATGCAGCGTCACCATAAAGTGTGCTGGGAGAACCGTGGCTCCGATGTGGTGGTCCAGCCTGCCGCAGCAACCCCTGCATCACCCAGTGGCACGCACCTAGTTTCAGGCAGTCAAGGCTCCACCACCTCAGCCGAAGAGAGTTGTCTGTCCTTCCCATCATCTGCTGGTTCTGATGCTCCTGCTCCTCGCCCTCCTACTCCTCGTCAATCATTCCATCAGAAATCGATTACCGAAGCGATTGCCAAGAGACAACAGTATGGGTGCACATCCCACGGTGCAGAAGCTGAACGTGCTCCTGTCCAAGTTGCTGGTGCTGCAGTCTCTCCCTTTCCAAATGGTGGACTCTCTACCTTTCAGAAAACCGATGGCTTGTGCCGAGCCGAGGTGGAGAGTCCCAAGCTGTAATTTCTTTGCCAAAAAGTCAGTACCAGCCCTGCACACACATGTAGAACAGAATGTGGACCAGTCCTTGAGCCTGTCAGTGTCTGCCAAAGTACATGGCAGTGTCCGGCGTGTAGAACTGTATCTACGGTAAGGGCTAATACATGTTCTTTACGGCCCACTGGGTAAATGTGGGTCCTGCACAGCCACACCAGCAACTTGGCCAGGTGACGCCGCTTCCACCTCCACGTTGTCACGCCGTTGGACCTGCGACAATGTCCGCCTCTGCCTCCCCATCCTCCACAGTGTCCTCAGCTTCCACTCCAGGGACAATTAACAGTGCCCCTCGAGCATACCACATGTGCAGGGCACAGCGGTGTCATGCTGTTCTGCACCTCGTTTGCCTGGGCGAATGCAGTCACACAGGGGAGGAACTGCTCTGTGTCCTTTATCAAGAAATCAAATTCTGGTTTTCTCCGCGACAACTCAAAATCTGAACCATGGTGATCGACAACGGGAAGAACATGGTGTTGGCGCTGCATCAAGGAGGGCTGAGCCATGCACCCTGCATGGCGCACGTGTTCAATCTGGTTGTCAAGCGGTTCCTGAAGTCTTTCACCCATCTGCAAGACATCCTAAAAATGGCCAGGAAACTTTGCATGCACTTCAGCCACTCATACACCGCAAAGCACACCCTCCTTGAGCTGCAGCGGCAGAATGGCAGCCCCCAACATAGGCTGATATGCAACATTTCCACCCATTGGAATTCCACCCTCCATATGTTGGACCAACTATACGAACAGAGAAAGGCCATAAACGATTACTTGATGATCCAAGCGGACAGGAATAATCCCCTGTGTAACTTCGATGTCAGCCAGTGGCAGCTCATGCGTGACACCTGCCATTTGCTCAGGCCCTTTGAGGAGGCCACATTATTTGTCAGTCGCCAGTATTACAGGATGAACGAGGTAATTCCACTGCTTCATGTCCTGGAACAGATGCTGGTAAATATGGCTGCTCATGGGATTTGAGACATGGTGCCTAGATCTCACGGCCACATGAGCAAAATGGGTGTTTTTCTACACAGGTGACAGGAGAGGAGGAGCAGGAGCAGCCAGAGGAGCTACAGGGCTATGAGGAAGATGAGGCAGAGGACCCAGACACATCGTGGCAGTATGCAGTAGTATGCAGTAGAGATGGAGGCAGGGCGTCCCTCCGAGTCACTTGCACAAATGGCCCCATGCATGCTCACTTGCTTGCGTAGTGACAGCCGAACTGTCACCATTCGGCAGAGGGAAGACTTCTGGCTCTCCACCTTGTTGGACCCTCGCTACCGGTCCAAAATGGTGGCCTTTTTTACACTCGCTGAGAGGGAGGACAAACTGAACTACTATAGAGGCATCCTATGTAGTCAGTTGGCCGCTGCCTATCTGTGCCATCATCCTACCTCTCACAAGTCTGACCGGGGGGCCCTCTGTGCTCGCGTTCCACTGCCATGGCTGCTGGGGAGGGGTGGGGTGACAAGAGCAGTATCAGCTACATCAGCAGCAGCCTGAGTCTAGAGTTGCTGATGAGCAGCTTTCTTCACCCGCATGCAGAAGAAACTACTCACCAGCAGCTAGACGTGGAGCAGAACCTGAACCAGCAGGTGGTGGCATACTTGGAGTGCACCCTGCCAGCCGTCTTTGAAGATCCGCTGGACTACTGGGCAGCCAAACTGTATTTGTGGCTGCAACTGGCAGAGCCTGCCCTGGAAAAGCTGTCCTGCCCGGCCAGTAGTGTGGCATCAGAGCGGGTGTTTAGTGCGGCGAGGGCCATAGTTGCCCCAAGAAGAACTCGCCTGTCCACCCAAATTGAGGAGAGACTGACCTTTGTCAAGATGAATCAGGCGAGGATCAGCCAGGATTTCCACCTACCAATGCCTGATGCATCAGAGTAGATCATCCATACCAACACTTTGACAAAAGAGACCGGTTTCTTCTGGCTACCTGCCTCAACTACTATTCTGATGCTGCCACCCGCCTGATGCCATACATTTGATGCCAAGTGCTCCTTCTTTCACCCACCATCTTTAGCTGGTACTGGTATTGCCACCCACCTCCACACTATGTCCCTTTGCCACTCTGTGGCCTCCTGATGCCGCTGCCACCTCCACACTATGTCACCTTGTCACTCTCTGGCCTCCTGATGCTGCTTCCACCTCCACACAATGTCACCTTGCCACTCTGTGGTCTCCTGATGCTGCTGCCACCTCCACACTATGTCACCTTACCACTCTGTGGCCTCCTCCTGATGCTGCTGCCGCCACCTCCACACTATGTCGCCTTGCCACTCTGTGGCCTCCTGATGCTGCTGCCACCTCAACACTATGTCACCTTGCCACTCTGTGGTCTCCTGATGCTGCCGCCACCTCCACACTCATTGAGCCACTCTGTGGCCTCCTCCTGATGCTGCTGCTAACTGCCACCTCCCCACTCTGTCATTGTGCCACTCTGTGACCTCCTCATGCTGCTTTCACCTCACCACTATGTCATAGGGCCACTCTGTGGACTTCTTATGTTCTTCCCACCCTCCCCACTTCATGACTGGGCCACTATTTTGCCTTTTGGCCTGGCTGACATCATCATTTATTTGACCCTTCTTCTGATCTGTCAGAAGGAAGAAAAAATGAGACGCACAATGGATCCTGTCTGTGTAGCAGTTATAAGGCATGTATGGTCCTATCAGAATTGGCTTGCGATTTGGTAGCCAAAAGCAGGAGTGGGTACAAAACACAGAAGACATGCAAATATTCCATTCACGTGTCATCTCTGTTTTGGTACCACTCCTGTTTTTTTGGGCATTAGCAATACCGATGGATTACTGACAAAATGCTGACTGAGTGAAGGTGGATGATCAACAGACAGGATCTGTTTTTTGGTGGGTTATTGTTGTGACGGATCAGAAGAAGGGCAAAATAATCAGTGACGTTGACACAAACTTATTGCTGACATACTCTCTACTCTGTCGCAGGGCTCTACTTGCATAAGCATTTAATAGAACAGGTTCTGTAGGCATCTATGTGGAATCAGCTGACGACGGTGTAAAAGGAGTGCGCTTCTTCTTGGCGCTAACAACGACCTGTAAGGCTGAGTTCATACTTGAGTTATTTGTTCAGGTTTGGCCCCGTGACGGCCCAAATAAGTGAAGTGTGCAGTGATTCTAAGAGCGATGCCTGTCATCTGCATGTCATACTGACTCACAGTATAATTTCACTACCACAGCAGACTCCCTATGCGTGTTACTGCAAGGCCTAGTGTTCTACACCACTATAAAGGCTCTCTGCAGCCACTAAATAGCCGTTTTCTAACTATATTCTCCGCAAATAAATTCGTATCGAACCACATTTTTTCAAACAATTTGTCGAACCAGCCGAATCGAATTTTTGAAAAATTCGCTCATCTTTAATCTTCGTAATGCACAAATTATTCCGTGCATCAAAGTACAAAGTTGCAGCAGGGGATGAACCTAACATTTACAAGATAACTTGTACTGTAATACTGTACAGAGGAAGTGTTCTGTACAGTGTTAGAATGTATTGGCTCCGTTGAGCCGAAGTTATTGCTTGGAAACGAACCCGAGTTTGGGAAATGTTTTTTTACAGTACAAATTAATTTAGGAAGTTATTGCGAGAAGTCTTGCGAGACTTCGTGAAGCAATAACTTCGGCTCATTGGAGCCAATACATTCTAATACTGTACGGAGCTCCTGCTCCGTACAGTATTAGAAGGAAGCTTTATGCGAATTGACTTTTGATGTTTCATCCGAAGTCCATTCGGTCATCGCTAAAGATAACCTACATCGCACTGAAATAATTTTTCGAATTTTACTGCTCCTATGTTAGAACCTTTTGTATGTTCTGAAGAGTGATGGCTGTGACACGTTATATCCCTAGAGACATGCTGGTAAAATGGGAGATGGATTCTCCAAATAATACAATGATGAAGGATGACAGAGTTTCTATGAATAATCTTCAAGCATGAGACAGCTAATGCCATTTGTGGATCAATTTATGCTAAGAGAAATGTTCTTTCTAATGTGGTTTATGTCTGAGAATCACCCAAATACAGCAAGGTTATCATGGAAGGAACGGAGAGAAAGTAGTGAATTGTATCACCAGACCCACTTGTGCAGGTATCATACTTTTATTTATAATGGTCAGTCTTCTGTCACCATTTTGTACGCTATTGACTCAACATGTTTTGTTGGAATATTGTCTTATCTCCTCTATACAAATACCCTTAAAGGGGTTTTCTGGTAATATTTATATCTATCAAGTGTCCACAGCATGCCCCCTGAAACAGAAGATTCATACCTACCGGCTCCACGCTGCTCCTCTGCGAAGTACCTGATGTCTGCATCTTCCAGTTCCCATGCTGTGGCCACAGGCAGCACATCTATACTCACCTTTACTATCCCTTTCTATATCTCACTTATCCTTCTCGAACCTTCTGTATTTCTCTAGACATCCACCCTGAAGTCCTCTATGCCTTTAAACATCTATCCTGAATCTCCTCTATTCCTCCACACCTCTGTCCATTTTCTCTATCTCACCTATGAACCTACTCTACAAAACTACACCTTTCATAAACTTCTTCCACCAACTACATCTCTCTCCTGAAACTCCACTGTCCCCAAACAGATCTTTCCTGCACATCCTGTGTTGTGCCCTGTTGCAAGGGTAGTTTGGACTATGGACATTTGTGGCCATTTGTTTCCATTGCCCCTATTGTTACTACACTAAGCCATCAACTCGCTACTTTAGTTCACTTGGAAGGGTTGCACTCTGATTTATGCTGTTGTTTACAATTATACTTTTGTATATTGTTGACCTGCATTTCATATATTTACTAGCTGATGACCCGGCGTTGCTCGGGTATTTATTTATTGCAATTTTATATTATACATGAATCGGAATCAAATGAAGATATAGTGGTAAATGAAAGAAATAATTTTTATAGATTTTAAATAGTGGCACTGCACTGCGGAAAGGGTTAATGCACACCCAGCTAATACTGAGAGACTTTGAGACTGTCGTTGGTACTATCTATGCACTGGGAAGTTAGAAATTGTCCACAGTTACCATAAGGGACTATGCAAAGTTTTGGAGGGAAAAAACAGACACACTGACCTTTTCCCTGTCTGGTTTACATGTTTTGTTTACGTCTGAAAACTTGTTTATGTCTGGAAAAACTTTAATTCCCATAGACTTGTATTGAAACTCTATACAAGTCTATGATAGACTAAACTTGCAATGTTGATTCTGTTTAGGCTATGATTCTTCACTCCACCCCTCCCACTAGAAGGTTCTAGTTCAGTTAGAAAATGTATATAAGAAGAGCAGTTAGAACCCCTGGTTGTCTGCAGATAGGGACCAGTGTTTAGCAGAAGATAATCTACCAGACTGCACGAGTGACCAGAAGAAGACACTGAGATGGGGATACTCTGCCACAGATCCTGAGTCACAAGCCCTTCGATCATAAGGCCAGCCAGAAGACTGAGCCACAGACCCAGGGCCACCAGCTACTTGGTCAGGCTATCAGCCTTCTGAGACACAGAGAACGACAGCTAGCTCAGGCCTTTGCCCAGCACAGAATGTTCTTCTGCCAGGGAGTAGACTGGAAAAGCCAGCTCAGTGCCTCGTCTGTATTGCTTGCACTTGAATTACTCCAGTAAGAAGCCATTTCCCATTGGAGTACACCATGCCTCACCATTCCTTCCAGAGAACAGGTAATGAAGATAAAAGATATTAACAGATACGGGGCGCTGCCATTCCAGGATAAAATAGTTTATTAGCAAAAAGGTAAGAGAACAGCAACACATGATGACTCCTTGAGTTGTCTCTGGGGAACCCAGTGTAGTGTTGGGACCACCCAATAACCAGTCACTACAACTGTATGCCTGAGATGTCTCTTGAGTTTTTTCTTACTTACTTTCAAATCTCTCATGACCCTTCATTATCCTTATCTCTATCCCTTTACACATCTTTCCTAGCTTCCTCTACATCTTCTTCATGAATTTCCTTTATCCAGCTACACATCTTATGAACTTCCTCTATCAAACCACTCCTTTCTTGTGAACATTGCCGATCCAACTACAACTCTTTCTTGAACCCTTTCTATCCAACTACATTTCTCTTGTGAACCTCCTATATTGTAATAGTTCGGTTCAGAATCAGATCCTTTTTGTGACAACCAGTGCAGGATGGTCACATGGTCAGGTAAGGCCAGGAATAACAATATCTGTATGGAGGGGCAGGCAGATGTAGAGAGCTTGACTAAAGGCTGGGAGCACAATAATCTCACAAGGAAGCAGGTGCAAGGACAGGCTTAAATAGGGTGTACAATCAAGGCAACACAGGGTGAAGCCAATCAGTAAAACAGGAACTGGATTTGCACGAGCAAGGAGCTAGATCAAGGTCCAGCAGAAGAGCTGTCCAGAGAGCTGTATAGCTCAGTGAGAAGAGTTGCTGCCTGGAGTACATGCATTTCTGGGTTTGAGTCCTGACATCTATCTTCTTTTATATTTTTTTATATTTCTTTATTAAGTTATATATTTCTATATATTTATTTTATACTTTCATATCTATCCTGAAGTTCTCTACACCTCTCTCATGAAGTTCCTCTATCCAGTTACTCTTCTTTTGTGAGAACTGTTGATCCATCTACAGCTCTTTTGTGAACATTGTCAATCTAATTAAACCTCTCTTCTGAGCCACCTTGTCACGGCTGTTTTAGGAGGGCTTCTGACCAGCGAAGCCCTGGCTGGTCAACCTATCTTTGAGCCCATATGATAAGTTAATAAGGTACCTGACTCGATGTTGAATCCAAGAGCCGGGAGGGGGAAATAAATAAAGTTTGCTTTATCTGGGATTTTGTCCTGGCTCCTGTTAGTTCTATGTGCATTTATGTTGGACTTTCCTGTGTACTGACCTCAGCGTATTTCTGGATTAATCCTTTGACTGCTTATTATTTTTTTACTGTTTCTCCTGGCTTAGATTCCTCATCTTGTTTCTGGTATATCTCTTGTCCGCGATTTTGGTTTCTATGGACTCTCATGGCTCCGACTGCTTTACCCTTTTGCTGTTTTCTGCTGCCTTACTTAGCAGATATAACCTGGTTCCCCAGCATCTCTACTGAATCATCTGTATCCCAGATACTGTATATCTCTATTGAACCATCTGTATCTCAGATATATCTCTCCTGAACCATCTCTGTCCCTTTAAACCAGAGGCATAAATTGAAGCTGCCGGGCCCCACCTATTTATAATCCTGGTATCTTCTTCTTTTTGAGACCCATAAGGCCATGGGATTGATTGTGACCTCTACATCTCTTATAGCTATGCCCCTGAACTACATATTTCTAATGAGCCTTCTCTATCCCTCAACACATCTTATACAGTATGAAGTATGTTAATGATTGCATACATTTTACATTAAGATCATGTTATATATTTTTGTGAACCTCACTCTATACATCTCATTTGCCTCATATCCCTCAGCACCCAGCATTTACATACCATGCACCCAAATATCCTTCATCTCTCTAGACTTCTCACCGTGTCTTCCTCATTGATCTACTCTTGTGCCAAAACGTCTCTCAACCTTTTAGATATTTTACCAATACCTGATCTGTCATTTCTCTTTATAATTCACCCTGAGCTATCACTTCTATAATGTCATGTCCAAGCTTTCCCCATATTCTTAAATATATACAGCTTAATCTATGAAAGAGCCAGAGTTTCCCAGACAACAATGACATGCTGATTACTGTTCTGACAGTGCCAGAATTCATCTTCTCAAGTGATATCCCATCAATGACTATTACATTATGACCTGCACTAGCAGATATCCTGTTACTTTGATCAGATGCAACAAAGTAGTTATCCATTATTACAACAATTGAGGCTCCCTTTATGTTTTCAGACAATCAGGAAACTCTGGATCTTGTAAAAGGGCTGGCGATGTGTATATGAAAGAATGCTATAGGTTGTCTGCTCAATGATTCACTACAGAACTAAATATTTTTAAATATCTATATATCAGGTTATCTTAATGCAAACAATTTCAGTGCCGGCCTACAAAAATAGCACACCTAAGTGCAGTATCGCTTTTCCCAGAAATCCCCCCCAGTGAGTCGGAATCACACAGTTGTTAAAGGGATTGTATTATAGAATATGCCACCAATGTCTGATAGGCGCCGGTCCCAGATCTGGGACCTGCACCTATCTCTAGAACGAAGCCTGCAAAGTGAAAGAGAGCAGACCGCATGCGTGGCATTGGTGGTATTTCCCTAGGATGCATGTGCGGCCACCCTCCATTCATTTCTATAGGAGTGCCGAAAATAGCAGTGTGGCAAGCTCAGATATTTTCGGAAGCCCTATGGAAATGAATGGGAGGTGCACTGCTCAAGCACAGCCACCGCTCAAGTCACTTCTATGGCGCTGATAGAAATAGTGGAGTCAGTGCTCAGCTATTTTCGTCAGCCCCGTAGAAATGAATAGAGGGTGGTCGTGCATGCATTCTAGCAATATGCCACCAATGCTTGAGATGACACAACCCTTTAACCACTTCCAGACCGGGCCATTTGCCCCCTTACTGACCAGGCCTAATTTTGCAAATCTGACATATGTCACTTTATGTGGTAATAACTTTGGAATGCTTTTACTTATCCAAGCCATTCAGAGACTGTTTTCTCATGACACATTATACTTCATGTTAATGGCAAATATATATATTTTTTACAAAACACATCATAAAAAAATACACACAAAACAAAGTCTATTTTTTTTTTTATCAAAGACCTCCCCCCATCCATCATCCCCCTGAGAGAGAGAAAAATATATATATATATATATACGGTATATCAAAGTATATTGTTATTCAACCATTGATTCCAAAGTTTGGAGAACCAATCCTTCATTCCCCTATTATAATATGTTATCCTCTCTGTTTTTATCATATTACCCACCGATCTTCTCTATTCTATCACAGAAGGTGGGTCTTTTTCAATCCATCTTTTTTTAAATGAGGTCT
Source organism: Bufo bufo (assembly GCF_905171765.1). Lineage (NCBI taxonomy): Eukaryota > Metazoa > Chordata > Amphibia > Anura > Bufonidae > Bufo > Bufo bufo. The sequence goes on along the minus strand of NC_053389.1, from coordinate 769,445,634 downwards.
TGCTTGAAGCAGCAGTTTACAGAGTACCTGTTAGAGACCCGCAAATGTATTGTACCACCTAATATGCAGGCCACTGGATCTTCCTCTACTTGCGTACTCCCATAATCTTTTTAACATTATTTCGCTATCTCAGACCAGTATCGGAACAGTTTTGGACATCTCCAAACTAAGTGGAAAAGGCCTGCTTGTTCCATGCCACATCTAAAGCATTCATCTGTGGGTTTCAAACCCATTTTTTTAAGTAGTATAGGCGAACTATATAGCCTATGGAAAAAAAAATAAGTTAAGAGACCCCGTGTGAGGCCCTCAATGAGACCCAAGGTCTATTCCTCAATACATCGTCCCACTGCTCATCTGATAATCCATCAATATCTTTCCTCAATTTCTCTTTAGCTACTATTTTGATCCTGTTTTGTTTAATCTTCAGCAATAATTTGTATCTTCTTGAAATACTACCTTTCACCTTTCTATTATCGAGAAATTGATTACGGTAATATTTTCCATGGGGGCCTTTTTATATCTCTGTAAATCTACCGATGATGAGTTAATTACATCCTTCAATTGCAAATATTTAAAAAAAACTCTTTATTCGAAATCCCAAATTATTTTCTCAGTGTTTAAAAATCTTTTAATATATCCACAACAAACATGTGACACAACAAACAAATTTCCTTTATTTTCCTAATTTACATAATACTTAATTTTCTGAATTTCTCTCAAATTATTATTACTCCATATGAGGGTAAAATCTGTGTACCATTTAATATCCATAATTTTTTTAATTCCAAACATGATCCATTAGATTAAAGATATAATTATCAGTATTTGTGCTCCCCAGTATTCCGGATTCTAATAGCTCCACCATCTTCTGCTGATTATCCTTCAACCCCATTTTCTTTAAATGCCAACTCAGTATATGTGTTATATTACCCCCACATATACCCAAATTGTGTAACCAAAAAATACAAATACCAATTTGGAAGTGCCATTCCCCCCTCTTTAACAGAAAACTGCAAAATCTATTTTCTTATCCTAGGAGTACCTCCCTTCCAAATAAATTCCCTCATCAACCTATCCATGATACTAAAAACCCTAGCTGGCAACCACATGGGAGCACAGTGAAGTACATAAAGAATCTTAGGAAGAAAGACCATCTTTAACAAGTTAATTCGAACCATCATTGATAATGGTAACCTTCTCCACATGTGAATTCTTTTTTCAATTCATCTATAAGAGGGAACACATTCAATTTGGCATATTCACTAAAACTCTGTGCAATATTTACTCCCAAATACTTAAAACTACTTTCTCTATCCATGACGTGTATGTGAAAACACCTCTCCCCTTCTCCCTCTCCTAGTAACATCAAGTGTGATTTTCCCTAATTTATTTTCAATCCACAAATTTTTCAATTATACCCATCAATTTATCCAACTCAAAATCTGTGTCACACAAAAACAATAAAATATCATCCGCATACAACATTATTTTCTCCCTTACATTACCATATTGATCTCTCTAATAATTATCGCTAGTGGCTCTATTGCAATTGTGAAGAGCAGCGAGGATAGGGGACATCCCTGCCTAGTGCCCCTAAAGAGGGCAAAGGGCAGGGACATCACCCCATCCACAGCCACCCTCGCTCTAGGGTGTGAATAACTCAATCTAATCCAACTTATAAAAGAATCCCCAAAACCAAAACATTTAAGAACCTCCCACAGATATTCCTACTCTATGCTTTAGTTGCTTCCAGTGACAATATCCCTTTTTTACTATTTTTATCTTTATTTCCCTCTATGTTCATAAATACTCTTCTGATATTAGAATATATTAATCGCCCAGGAATAAACCCTATTTGATCTTCATTTATTATTGTTTTTATTACCTTTGTTAATCTATCTGCTAATACCCATGCTAATGACTTAATATCGGTATTCAACAATGAGATAGGTCTATATGACTCTGGTTTTAATAAATCTTTTTCAGCTTTTGGAATCAGAACGATAGTAGCTTCGTCCATTGAGTCAGGCAACTTTTTTGACCACTTGGCCTCAATCAGGGTCTCCATTAATTCTGGAAGAAGTATTTGACTAAATTCCTTATATACCTCAAATGGTAACCAGTCTAGTTGAATTCAAAGCTCTCACTAATTCTTCCAGTTGTATATTCTCCTCTCATTGATTTTTCTGAGCTTCAGTAAGCTTCCTGAAGGGAACATTATTTACATATTGACACAATTCCTCCTTTTTATACAGAATTTTTGATTTATAAAATTCTTGATAGTATGCGCTAAATACATTACTGATCTGTTCCGGGGTTTTTACAATTTGTCCCCTATTATTCTTTATTGCACCTATCCAACTTGTTGTTTTTTTTTTTGTTGATTTTTTATTATATTAGCCAAAAGCTTGCCCACTCTTTTACAATCTGCAAAAAACTTAGCCCCCTGAAAAAAATAGCGATGTTTGAGATTTTTCAATATATATTTATTTTACTTTCTTTTGTTCTTCTTCCCAATTTCTCAAATTTTCTAATGAGGGATCTTATGCACAGCGTTCATTTACTTCCTTTAACTTCTGTTCTGCACTCTGGATTTTACTATTTCCTTTTTTTTCCCCAATTACTTACTTGTTTATACAATATTCCTCTCAGGAATGCCTTTGCCCCATCCCAAACCACTTGCTTATTGGTTGAATCTTTATTAACTAAAAAATAAAACTTCAATTCTTCCCTAATATAATCCTTATCTTTTAGCAAATTAAACCAGTGGGGATTAAATCTAAATACCATTCGAACCTGTTTAGTCAAAGACCCAATCTTTATTACCACTGCACAATGATCTGACATACACATAGGAATATATTTTATATTTGTTATATTCCTTTGCAGCAGTTTTCTATTACCAAAAATCATATCTGTCCTTGACCAGGTTTGATGTATCTTTGAGTAACAAGAATAAACCTTGTCTTCCGGATTATATATTCGCCAAACGTCGACCCAATCAAACTCAGCTATCAAGAAACTGAAAAAAGGATTTATAAGTGCAGGGAAAGGATAGGGAGGAATTATTTCACAGCATCTTAGTGCAGGGAGAGACGTCAGAAGGCACTAGGGACAGTGCTAGAAAAGCGATTTACAAGTGCAGGGAAAGATTATTTGGGGATCTAAATAGCCATTATACAGCTCTGTCATTCCAGCAATTTGTTCTTGGAGTGCAAGTGCTACTTTGAAAAGCCTTTAGTGGCTTATATCTGTGGAAAGAAAATATATACTGTGTGGATTCGCTCTGGTAGACAGGACAAGTGGACGCAGTATAGAGGCAAAGACCAGTTTGTAACAAAAAAAAAACTTCTGTGTTTTTTCACACTTATGGCAACAAATCAGTACGACAGTCTATATACCGTTTTAGTGTTCGTTCACACCTAGACAGTTCATACAGTAACACAGTCACCTGTTATCCTAGGTGTTAGTTCACATCTGATCGGCATTGCTCAGGACAGAGCAGACCTCCCAAACTCAGGCCTCCAGCCTAGCACACCGGCTCAGATCCCAATCCAGCGATTGCCAGAGCAATCTGTTAGAGAAAAAGGTAATCACACCTGTCACGAACTATGGATCCGATCGCTCCGGATCCCACAGCTGTGACGTAGTGGTCTGTGATGGAGTCTGCGCACACACAGAGACCTCACGTGACCGGGGTATTACCCTTCGGCTAACACCCCCCCACTACACTTCGGTAACTGCCACCACGTGGGTTCCCGGTCCACGAGCCGACTATCCGGGTCATTCACTATCACACAGATCAGTGGATAAACCGGATATCACTTACTGACCAACCGCAGTCAATCACCCCCAGCTACAATTCCTAAATGCAATTTAACTAACTACCTGGTAACGTCTCTTCAAAGGCAAGGTACGTTGTTCAGCAGCTTAGAATATGGAATACTTGGCCACTTAGATTTTATAATCTTTAATAAGAGGTAAAAAGCAGTGCATACAAATCTAATGAAAATGACTATAAATCTACAGAATAATAATAACAATATAAATAATCACGACAGTTCAAATGAAAGGGAAAAAGGTGAAAGAATACTTAGTTTCTCTGGAGGCTTTCAGATGGTCGTTCATATGTCCTTTTTGAATCCTTGCAAACCCCGTTCAGTATGTATCAGGGGAGACCCTCAAAGTTCTTCTGATACAGGGATATGCTGTCAATGTCCAATTAAGTGTCTGGTGATGTTCCATGGGTCTCTCTCCTCTGTCCTTGTGCACAGATTTTTATGAACTCTGCCATGGGCAGGAGACTTACTCCTGTCAGCCAATGGCAGCAGAGTAACTGTGAAGCCTAGGGATTGGCCTCCAAGGGTTTTATGACCCCCATCAAAGTTCAGTTCCTACAATGAGGATTATACTTAAGCCTGTATCTCTCTGATACATCGGCATATTTTTATACAGAATACATATTTGCGATCCTTATTTATTTACATACAGAATGAGACCACACACGGTAATGCTGGGACCTGTAGTTCTTCTACCACCCATAGGTGAGCTACAGAATCACATCCTCTGGTCATATTTGATACCCAATTAACCACAATACTCTGTAGAGCCTGGATCTGGTGTCAGAAAGGGCATAAGTTGATTCATAACTGAAATATGAAAGTGGACTGGTTTTATGCCCAGAGCTAATTAAGGGCTATTAGCTCTCCTCAAACCAGACCTGGAAATTAATGACGTCACGCTCCAGCCAGGCTTGACAGCGAGCTGATCTTTATCTTATAGGACAGGATGAGCTGGGCCTGGTATAGCCTTTATGACCTTTTATAGCCGGCCTCACAGAGTAGTGGTAATAAAAGTGTCCATCTATATCATACTTGACCCAGGCTTCAGGAAGATGAGAGTTCACTGTTCTTTTACATAGGCCAGAAGCATACAAAATGGCTACCCAGAGGAATAATGTATGTATGCCGGCACAACACCCAGCTGACACTACCGGCTGGGTTTTTTATAGGCCAGTCAAGACCCGGCCTGGAACGTGGGGACTAGTCACCCACCCAGCACTTTGACTACTCCCAGAAAGAGCCATCCTGGATCAGCTATACTAAATAGCTAGGTGTCAAACAGCAACTGCTGCAGACACATGAAAACTGGCTCTTACTCAATCGAGGCCAGGAACCTCGGTGAGACATACCTTCCGTCAACAACGGACCCTTGCGCCTTCTTACAATACGGAGTTCACTTCTGCAGTTATATGTGGTGAAAGCGTTTAGTGACATATTTCAGTAAAAAAGGAAAAATATATACGCAGTTCACTGTTAAAGTTAGTTCCGGTGAAAGCGTTTAGTGACGTATTGCAGTACTAAATGAAAAATGTATACGCAGTTCACTGTTGCAGTTATTTGCGGTGAAAGCGTTTAGTGGTGTATTTCAGTGCAAAAAGATAAATATATACGCAGTTCACTGTTGCATTTATTTTTGGTAAAAGCGTTTAGTGGCCTATTTCAGTACAGAAAGAAAAATATATACACACTTCACTGGTGCAGTTATTTGTGGTAAAAGCGTTTAGTGGCCTATTTCACTACAAAAAGAAAAACATATTCTCAGTTCACTTCTGCAGGTATATGTGTTAAAAGCGTTTAGTTACCTATTTCAGTACAGAAAGAAAAATATATACGCACTTCACGGGTGCAGTTATTTGGAACTTGATTAAAATTATAAGAAACTAAACTTAAATTCACCAATATATTATCTCAATTGTCGATGAAAATTCCCAGATTATCAATTTGCCAAGCCTTTTATGTTTCTATGTTTCTTTTGTGCCAGAGAACGTGTATTATTAACCCCTTAAGGACTCAGCCCTATTTCACCTTAAGGACTTTTTTGCAAATCTGGCCAGTGTCACTTTAAAGGGTTTCTGTCACCCCATTAAACCGTTTTTTTTTTTTTCTTTACTAATAATCCCTATAGTGCGATCTCATGATACATAAGCAAATTAATCATTTTGGTTCAGTAGAATTTGCTAAAAATCAATTTTTAAAATATGCTAATTACCTTGCTACCAGCAAGTAGGGCGGCTACTTGCTGGTAGCAGCCGCATCCTCCGATGGTAATGACGCCCCCTCGGCATGCTGATTGACAGGGCCAGGGAAGGGAATCGTTCTCTGCTGGCGCTGTTAGAATTTGAAATCTCGCGCCTGCGCCGTACCTGTCTTCAATCGGCGCAGGCGCACTGAGAGGCGGCCGCTCGCTCGACCGCTCCATCCTCAATGCGCCTGCGTCGATGACATCATCAAGTACACCCGGAAGAGAAGACGCCGGCATCGCTGGAAGGAGGCGGAGAGTCTGGTGACGTCGCTGGATGCTCGAATCAGGTAAGTATGTACATAATAAGCATGCTGCCACAAAAACCACCAACGAAATGGGAATAAATAATTTTATAAAAATGACAGTTATTAACACTATACCACCAACGATTATTAATAATAAATCTCTTCCGGGTGTACTTGATGACGTCATCGACGCAGGCGCATTGAGGATGGAGCGGTCGAGAGAGCGGCCGCCTCTCAGTGCGCCTGCGCCGATTGAAGACAGGTACGGCGCAGGCGCGAGTTTTCAAATTCTAACAGCGCCAGCAGAGAACGATTCCCTTCCCTGGCCCTGTCAATCAGCATGTCGAGGGGGCGTCATTACCATCGGAGGATGCGGCTGCTACCAGCAAGTAGCCGCCCTACTTGCTGGTAGCAAGGTAATTAGCATATTTTAAAAATCGATTTTTAGCAAATTCTACTGAACCAAAATGATTAATTTGCTTATGTATCATGAGATCGCACTATAGGGAATATTAGTAAAGAAAAAAAAAAAAAAAAGGTTTAATGGGGTGACAGAAACCCTTTAAGTGCTGATAACTTTAAAACGCTTTGACTTATCCAGGCCATTCTGAGATAGTTTTTTCGTCACATATTGTACTTCATGACACTGGTAAAATGAAGTAAAAAAAATGCATTTTTATTTATAAAAAAATACCAAATTTACCAAAAAAAAAAATTTAAATTGCAAATTTCCAAGTTTCAATTTCTCTACAGTCGTGGCCAAAAGTTTTGAGAATGACACAAATATTAGTTTTCACAAAGTTTGCTGCTAAACTGCTTTTAGATCTTTGTTTCAGTTGTTTCTGTGATGTAGTGAAATATAATTACACGCACTTCATACGTTTCAGAGGCTTTTATCGACAATTACATGACATTTATGCAAAGAGTCAGTATTTGCAGTGTTGGCCCTTCTTTTTCAGGACCTCTGCAATTCGACTGGGCATGCTCTCAATCAACTTCTGGGCCAATTCCTGACTGATAGCAACCCATTCTTTCATAATCACTTCTTGGAGTTTGTCAGAATTAGTGGGTTTTTGTTTGTCCACCCGCCTCTTGAGGATTGACCACAAGTTCTCAATGGGATTAAGATCTGGGGAGTTTCCAGGCCATGGCCCCAAAATGTCAACCTTTTGGTCCCCGAGCCACTTAGTTATCACTTTTGCCTTATGGCACGGTGCTCCATCGTGCTGGAAAATGCATTGTTCTTCACCAAACTGTTGTTGGATTGTTGGAAGAAGTTGCTGTTGGAGGGTGTTTTGGTACCATTCTTTATTCATGGCTGTGTTTTTGGGCAAAATTGTGAGTGAGCCCACTCCCTTGGATGAGAAGCAACCCCACACATGAATGGTCTCAGGATGCTTTACTGTTGGCATGACACAGGACTGATGGTAGCGCTCACCTTTTCTTCTCCAGACAAGCCTTTTTCCAGATGCCCCAAACAATCGGAAAGAGGCTTCATCGGAGAATATGACTTTGCCCCAGTCCTCAGCAGTCCATTCACCATACTTTCTGCAGAAGATCAATCTGTCCCTGATGTTTTTTTTGGAGAGAAGTGGCTTCTTTGCTGCCCTTCTTGACACCAGGCCATCTTCCAAAAGTCTTCGCCTCACTGTGCGTTCAGATGCGCTCACACCTGCCTGCTGCCATTCCTGAGAAAGCTCTGCACTGGTGGCACTCCGATCCCGCAGCTGAATCCTCTTTAGGAGACGATCCTGGCGCTTGCTGGACTTTCTTGGACGCCCTGAAGCCTTCTTAACAAGAATTGAACCTCTTTCCTTGAAGTTCCTGATGATCCTATAACTTGTTGATTGAGGTGCAATCTTAGTAGCCACAATATCCTTGCCTGTGAAGCCATTTTTATGCAACGCAATGATGGCTGCACGCGTTTCTTTGCAGGTCACCATGGTTAACAATGGAAGAACAATGATTTCAAGCATCACCCTCCTTTTAACATGTCAAGTCTGCCATTTTAACCCAATCAGCCTGACATAATGATCTCCAGCCTTGTGCTCATCAACATTCTCACCTGAGTTAACAAGACGATTACTGAAATGATCTCAGCAGGTCCTTTAATGACAGCAATGAAATTCAGTGGAAAGGTTTTTTTGGGATTAAGTTAATTTTCATGGCAAAGAAGGACTATGCAATTCATCTGATCACTCTTCATAACATTCTGGAGTATATGGAAATTGCTATTATAAAAACTTAAGCAGCTACTTTTCCAATTTCCAATATTTATGTAATTCTCAAAACTTTTGGCCACGACTGTACTTCTATAATACATAGTAATACCTCCAAAAATAGTTATTACTTTACATTCCCCATATGTCTACTTGTTTGGATCATTTTGGGAATAAGTTCAGGTCTGAAGTCACTTTGCAAGGCTTACATAATAGAAACCACCCAAAAATGACCCCATTCTATAAACTACACCCCTCAAGGTATTCAAAAATTTTACAAACACTATTAACCCTTTAGGTGTTCCACAAGAATTAATGGAAAATAAATATACAATTTAAAAATTTCACTTTTTTGACAGATTTTCCATTTTAATAATTTTTTTCCAGTTACAAAGCAAGGGTTAACAGCCAAACCAAACTCAATATTTATGGCCCTGATTCTGTAGTTTACAGAAACACCCCATATGTGGTCATAAACCGCTGTACGGGCACACAGCAGGGCGCAGAAGGAAAGGAATGCCATACGGTGTTTGGAAGGCAGGTTTTGCTGGACTGTTTTTTTTGACACCATGTCCCATTTGAAGCCCCCCTAATGCACCCCTAGAGTAGAAACTCCATAAAAGTGACCCTATCTAAGAAACTACACCCCTCAAGGTATTCAAAAATGATTTTACAAACGTCGTTAACCCTTTAGGTGTTCCACAAGAATTAATGGAAAATAGAGATACAATTTCAAAATTTCACTTTTTTGGCAGATTTTCCATTTTAATATTTTTTTTCCAGTTACAAAGCAAGGGTTAACAGCCAAACCAAACTCAATATTTATTGCCCTGATTCTGTAGTTTACAGAAACACCCCGTATGTGGTCGTAAACTACTGTATGGGCACACGGCAAAGCGTAGAAGGAAAGGAATGCCATACGGTTTTTGGAAGGCAGATTTTGCTGGACTGGTTTTTTTGACACCATGTCCCATTTGAAGCCCCCCTAATGCACCCCTAGAGTAGAAACTCCATAAAAGTGACCCTATCTAAGAAACTACACCCCTCAAGGTATTCAAAAATGATTTTACAAACGTCGTTAACCCTTTAGGTGTTCCACAAGAATTAATGGAAAATAGAGATACAATTTCAAAATTTCACTTTTTTGGCAGATTTTCCATTTTAATAATTTTTTTCCAGTTACAAAGCAAGGGTTAACAGCCAAACCAAACTCAATATTTATGGCCCTGATTCTGTAGTTTACAGAAACACCCCGTATGTGGTCGTAAACTACTGTACGGGCACACGGCAAAGCGTAGAAGGAAAGGAATGCCATACGGTTTTTGGAAGGCAGATTTTGCTGGACTGTTTTTTTTGACACCATGTCCCATTTGAAGCCCCCTTGATGCGCCCCTAGAGTAGAAACTCCAAAAAAGTGACCCCATTTTAGAAACTACGGGATAGTGTGGCAGTATTGTTGGTACTAGTTTAGGGTACATATTATTTTTGGTTGCTCTCACGGATGCGGCGATACCTAATATGTATACTTTTTTTTATTTATGTAAGTTTTACACAATGATTTCTTTTTTGAAACAAAAAAAAATCATGTTTTAGTGTTTCCATAGTCTGAGAGCCATAATTTCTGTATTGGAATGCATTGGCTGTATGAGTAATACTGTGTGTATTACTCATACAGCTTCCGGCCTGTGAGATCCAGGGGGCTGGATCTCACAGGCTCGTCACCGGAAGGCAGCGCAGATGCCTAAGGAAGGCATTGCGCTGCCTTCCATGCCATCGTGTCCCCCCTACAGCCGCATGGGGACCCGATGGCACTGCCACCTGCCGGATAAGGTAAATACGCAAACCGCAGGTCTGAATTGACCTGCGGTTTGCGGCGATCGACGATGCGGGGGTCACATGACCCCCCCGGCATTGTGACAGGATGCCGGCTGAATAATTTCAGCGGAAATCCTGTTCCGATTAACCCCCGCCGTGCCGCAATGTAGTTTTAAAGTTAGGACGTACCGGTGCGTCCTGGGTCCTTAACCCCTTAAGGACCGGGCTCATTTTCACCTTAAGGACCAGGCCATTTTTTGCAAATCTGACCAGTGTCACTTTAAGTGCTCATAACTTTAAAACGCTTTGACTTATCCAGGCCATTCTGAGATTGTTTTTTCGTCACATATTGTACTTCATGACACTGGTAAAATGAAGTCAAAAAAATTATTTTTTTTGCACAAAAAAATACCTAATTTACCAAAAATTTTAAAAAAATTAGCAAATTTCAAAGTTTCAGTTTCTCTACTTCTGTAATACATAGTAATACCCCAAAAAATTGTGATGACTTTACATTCCCCATATGTCTACTTCATGTTTGAATTGTTTTGGGAATGATATTTTATTTTTTGGGGATGTTATAAGGCTTAGAAGTTTAGAAGCAAATCTTGAAATTTTTCAGAAATTTACAAAAACTCAATTTTTAGCGACCAGTTCAGGTCTGAAGTCACTTTGCGAGGCTTACATAATAGAAACCACCCAAAAATGACCCCATCTAAGAAACTACACCCCTCAAGGTATTCAAAACTGATTTTGCATACATTGTTAACCCTTTAGGTGTTGCACAAGAGTTATTGGCAAATGGGGAGGAAATTTGAGAATTTCATATTTTTGTCAAATTTTTCATTTTAACCCATTTTTTCCACTAACAAAGCAAGGGTTAACAGCCAAACAAGATTGTATCTTTATTGCCCTGACTCTGCCGTTTACAGAAACACCCAATATGTGGCCGTAAACTACTGTACGGCCACACAGCGGGGCGTAGAGTGAAAGGTGCACCATATGGTTTTTGGAAGGCTGATTTTTATGGACTGGTTTTTTGACACCATTTCCCATTTGAAGCCCCCTGATGCACCCCAAGAGGAGAAACTCCCTAAAAGTGACCCCATCTAAGAAACTACACCCCTCAAGGTATTCAAAACTGATTTTACATACGTCGTTAACCCTTTAGGTGTTGCACAAGAGTTATTGGCAAATGGGGATGAAATTTGAGAATTTCATTTTTTTGCCTAATTTTCAATTTTAACCCATTTTTTCCACTAACAAAGCAAGGGTTAACAGCCAAACAAGATTGTATCTTTATTGCCCTGACTCTGCCGTTTACAGAAACACCCCATATGTGGCCGTAAACTACTGTACGGGCACACAGTAGGGCGTAGAGTGAAAGGTGCGCGGTTTGGTTTTTGGAAGGCAGATTTTGCTGGACTGGTTTTTTGACACCATGTCCCATTTGAAGCCCCCCTGATGCACCCCTAGAGTAGAAACTCCATAAAAGTGACCCCATCTAAGAAACTACACCCCTCAAGCTATTCAAAACTGATTTTACAAACTTTGTTAACCCTTTAGGTGTTGCACAAGATTTAATGGAAAATAGAGACACAATTTCAAAATTTCACATTTTTGGCAGATTTTCCATTTTAATATTTTTTTTCCAGTTACAAAGCAAGGGTTAACAGCCAAACAAAACTCATTATTTATGGCCCTAATTCTGTAGTTTACAGAAGCACCCCATATGTGGTCGTAAACCGCTGTACGGGCACACGGCAGGGCGCAGAAGGAAAGGAATTCCATACGGTTTTTGGAAGGCAGGTTTTGCTGGACTGTTTTTTTTGACACCATGTCCCATTTGAAGCCCCCCTGATGCACCCCTAGAGTAGAAACTCCAAAAAAGTGACCCCATTTTAGAAACTACGGGATAGGGTGGCAGTTTTGTTGGTACTAGTTTAGGGTACATATGATTTTTGGTTGCTCTATATTACACTTTTTGTGCAGCAAGGTAACAAGAAATAGCTTTTTTGGCACGTTTTTTTTTTTGTTATTTACAACATTCATCTGACAGGTTAGATCATGCGGTCATTTTATAGAGCAGGTTGTCGCGGACGCGGCGATACCTAATATGTATACATTTTTTTTTATTTATGTAAGTTTTATACAATAACTTCATTTTTAAAACCAAAAAAATGTTTTAGTGTCTCCATATTCTAAGAGCCATAGTTTTTTCAGTTTTTGGGCGATTATCTTGAGTAGGGTCTCATTTTTTGCGGGATGAGATGACGGTTTGATTGGCACTATTTTGGGGTGCATATGATTTTTTGATTGCTTGCTATTACACTTTTTGTGACGTAAGATGGCAAAAAATGGCTTTTTTTACACTGTTTTTATTTTTATTTTTTTACGGTGGTCATCTGAGGGGTTAGGTCATGTGATATTTTTATAGAGCCGGTCGATACGGACGCGGCGATACCTAATATGTATACTTTTTTTTTATTTATGTAAGTTTTACAGAATGAGTTCATTTTTGAAAAAAAATAAATCATGTTTTAGTGTCTCCATAGTCTAAGAGCCATAGTTTTTTCAGCTTTTGGGCGATTATCTTGAGTAGGGTCTCATTTTTTGCGGGATGAGATGACGGTTTGATTGGTACTATTTTGGCGTACATGCGACTTTTTTGATCACTTTTATTACCTTTTTTGGGAAGTAAGGTGGGCAAAATTTCAATTTTCTCATAGTTTTTATTTTTTTATTTTTATGGCGTTCACCGTGCGGGGAAAGTAACATGACCATTTTATAGATCAGGTCGTTACGGACGCGGCGATACCTAATATGTGTAGTTTATTTTATTTTTTTAATTTTTATTCAGTGATAAATGTTTTTTTTTTTATCTTAACTTTTTTCACTTTTTTTTACATTTTTGTGACCCAGACCCACTTGGTTCTTGAAGATCCAGTGGGTCTGGTGTCTGTATAATACAGTACAGAACAATATATATTGTTCTGTACTGTATTTTACTTACACTGAACAGATCTGTGCTTTTAGCACAGATCTGTTCAGCACCATGGACAGCAGGACGCCTGAGCAGGCGTCCTGTTGCCATGGGAACCCTCCCCGTCTGCTCAGAACTTCGCAGACGGGGAAGGGTAAGCACGGGGCTGAGGGGGGCTCTCTGGGGGCTCTCTCCCTCTCCATCGGGGGGCTGCAAAGCCACAGCAGCCCCCCGATGGAGAGGGAGGGAGCTCCCTGACCAATGACAGTTAACTTTTTCCATACAGCGGTCCGTACGGACCGCGGTATGGAAAGGGTTAAACGGCTGACATCTTCACAGATGTCAGCCGTTTATACCAGGGTGCCAGCAATGTGCTGGCACCCTGGTATACCCACTAGAAGCCAACGATCGTTCATGGGGAGGCGGGCGGGGGATCGCGATCCCGCCTGCCGCACCGCCCGCCTCCCGCAACGCCCCCACCGCCTGCGACACCCCCCCCCGCACCACCCTCCGGCATAAAATCGTGCAGGGGTGCAGGGGGGGGTGAAAAATAATGATTTTAGCCACTCTAAAGTTTCTGATCCCCGCGGTCAGGGACCGCGGCGATCAGAAACTGCAAAAAGCGCAGCAAACCGCAGGTCTGAATTGACCTGCGGTTTGCTGCGATCGCCGATACGGGGGGGTCAAATGACCCCCCCCTGCATTGTTACGGGATGCCGGCTGAATGATTTCAGCCGAAATCCCGTTCCAATTAACCCCTGGGGCGCCGGAATACAGATTTTAAGTCAGGACGTACCGGTACGTCCTGGGTCCTTAAGGACTCGGGAAATAGGGCGTACCGGTACGTCCTAGGTCCTTAAGGGGTTAAGGACTCAGCAAACATGGCGTACCGGTACGTCCTAAGTCCTTAAGGGGTTAAATTGTGCAGAGCCGAAGTGGCCTCCTCCGGCTGCTGCCACCTCCACCCTTTGTCGTGCTACTCTGTGGCCTCCTCATGCTGCTGCCACCTCCACAATCTCTCGACGTCGTACTACTCTGTGGTCTCCTCATGCTGCTGCCACCTCCACAATCTCTCATCGTCGTGCCACTCTGTGGCCTCCTTATGCTGCTACCACCTCCACAATCTCTCATTGTCGTGTTACTCTGTGGCCTCCTTATGCTGTTGACACCTCCACAATCCCTCGTCATCATGCCACTCTGTGGCCTCCTCATGCTGCTGCCACCTCCACAATCTCTCGTCGTTGTGCTACTCTGTGGCCTCCTCATGCTGCTGACACCTCCATAATCTCTCGTCATCATGCCACTCTGTGGCCTCCTCATGCTGCTGCCACCTCCACAATCTCTCGTCGTTGTGCTACTCTGTGGCCTCCTCATGCTGCTGACACCTCCACAATCTTTCGTTGTCGTGCTACTCTGGCCTCCTCATGCTGCTGACACCTCCACACTGTGTCGTTGTGCCACTCTGTGGCCTCCTTATGCTGCTTCCACCTTCACAATTTCTCGTCGTTGTGTTATTCTGTAGCCTCCTAATGCTGATGACACCTCCAGACTCTGTCATTGGGCCACTCTGTGGTCTCCTCATGCTGCTTCCACCTCACCACTATGTCATAGGTCCACTCTGTGGACTTCTCATACTGTTCCCACCCTCCCCACTTCATGACTGGTCCACTATTTTGGCTTTCGGCCTGGCTGACATCATCATTTATTTGACCTTTCTTCTGATCTGTCAGAAGGAAGGAAAAATTAGACGCACAATGGATCCTGTCTGTGTAGCAGCTATAAGGCATGTATGGTCCCATCAAAATTGGCTTATGATTTGGTAGCCAAAAGCAAGAATGGGTACAAAACACAGAAGACATGCAAATATTCCATTCACGTGTCATCTCTGTTTTAGATTCACTCCTGTTTGGGCATTGCAATACTGATGGATTATTGAGCAAATGCTGACCGAGTGAAGGCGTATGCTCCACAGACAGGATCCGTTTTTTGTTGGTTATTGTTCTGACCAGGGGCGAGGTTCGGGCCCCAAATCAAACTACTACTGCCCCGAACCTCGGGACTCAGGAGACTGGTGGTGACTGGCTGCAGTGCACACTGTGATATCACATCTATTAAGGCAGCTACTTGGCTTACATAAGCTGCGGCATGACATCTGATTCCTGGGATGACTCACTCACACAGCCGGGAGCCGACAGCGCCAAAGCAATACCGCTGAGCTAAGTACGGCAGCGACGACTGCAGTGGATCTTCTAACCTGATTGGCTGCTGGCTCCTCCTCACTTCTCCTCTTACTAGTTATCCTGTGGCTGCAAGCTGTGCAGCCTTGGCTTTTACTAAAAAGTTTTTAGGGACCCACATGTGCAGCAGGAATATAGGTGTGTTGTGTTGGCAAGACTCAGTAACACAGCAGAGCAGGCTCCTGGACAGGCAGTGTGACAAAAGCTCCCAGTCATAAAGAGGCAGCGTTCCGAGGCCTGAGTGTGTCAGGAAACCAACAGACAGAAAGGAGTTGCCTGGGCTAGAGGGAGTGATGTTATTTACATGGGACTGTATGTTGGAGGGGGCTGGAGAGATTGCGTGATGTTATTTACATGGGACTGTATGGTGGAGGGAGGAATATAACTACAGGGGCACTGCAAATCCAGAGGACATTATAGGCATTCTTATTACTACTGGGGGCTCTATAGGATGGACCTATAGAGCCGCCTTATTTCTACTAAGAGCACTATGGGGGCCTTACTACTACTGAGGGGTCTGTAGATAGCTTTATTACCACTGGGGGAAAAATAGGGGGCCTTATTTCTACTGGAGGCTCCGTGAGGGTATTATTAATACTGGAGGGCTCTTCTACTAATGGGGGCACTCTTGGGGAGCGTTCTCATGGTTGGGGGCACTGTAGGGGGCATTATTACTAATGGGGACACTCTTGGGGAGCATTATCACTGTTGGGGGCACTGTAGGGGGCAGTATTACTAATGAGGGCATTCTAGAAGTTAATTACTATTGGTAGATTCAGTAGGTTCTTTACATGGAGATCTCTTGTCCGTGCCATCACTTGCCTGACTCACATTGCTTGGTCGTACAAAGCAACCTCATCAGAAGCTGCCAGCTGTCCATATTGAAGTAATTGAATCTATGGATACTTCCTATTTCATTAATTCTTTCCGACATTTCATTGCCATTAGAGGACCTGTCAAACACATTTATTTTGACTGAGGCACAAACTTTGTCGGAGCAGCGAGAGAACTACAACTCTCTTCCAACTTGGACGTTAACAACATAGAAAGATACCTCAGTGAACGAGGATGCATTTGGACCTTCAACCCACCACACTCTTCACACATGGGAGGTGCTTGGGAGAGGATGATAGGCATCGCACCGAGAATCCTCGACTCAATCTTCTTACAAGAAGGATCTTCAAAGCTGAGTCAAGAAAGCCTGACTACCTTCATGGCGGAAGTATCGGCTATCATAAATGCCAGACCGCTAACTCCGATTTCTAGCGATCCTGATAACCCAACAGTTCTTACACCCGCCACACTGCTTACCCAAAAGACTGAAAAAATTTGTGCTCCACCTGGAGAATTTAATTCCAAATATCTTTACAGGAATCGATGGAGAAAAGTAC
Source organism: Bufo bufo (assembly GCF_905171765.1). NCBI lineage: Eukaryota > Metazoa > Chordata > Amphibia > Anura > Bufonidae > Bufo > Bufo bufo. The sequence continues at coordinate 769,428,660 of NC_053389.1, read as the reverse complement.
AGAGTCTCTCAAACTCGTTCTGGGACAAGTGGAAAAAGCAATACATTCCCACTCTGCAACCGAGGAGAAAGTGGCAAACCAGCAAGACCAACCTCCAGCCCGGCGATGTAGTCCTAATGAAAGACTGTCAGTCAAGAAGAAACGAGTGGCCGTTAGGTCTTGTGACCAAGACATTCTCAAGTAAGGACGGAATTATATGCAAAGTAAAATTGAAAATACGGAGACAGAGAGAGACCAAATTGTTCCTCAGACCAGTAGAAGAACTTGTTCTACTGTTTGCACCCAACGAATACAATAGTGACGTCCCCAGATGCAGATCCAGTTGTTTCTGTGTGTTTATCAGTTTGACATTGCATTTAACTGTGTTGTAATTCATTTGCATTATATTGTATGGTAACAGCACCATCTATTGATGAGTTCATGTATTTCATCCAGCCTGTTTTTTCCTATGCATTATGGGAGTCCCAGGGCATTGTGGGTAGTTCCTAGCTCTTTCTAGTCTTGTGCTTTATGAAAAGCAACAACCATCTTGTGTCTCAGGAGCCACACTCTCTCTCTGGTTTCCTGCCCCATCATCTGTTATTCAGCCTGTTTTTTTTTTGAAAATTTGCTTTATTAGTATTACCAATGAGAGAAAGAAAAGTACAGACTTTTGGGTACAGTTCAGATACAGTCAGTGATACATCATTTTCATTTTTTTTTTTTAAACATAAAACATTTCAACAACCCCCCTAAAAGAACCCTCCCTCCTCCCCCCTCCCTGCAGAATCATGAATTTGGTAGTTTGTTAAACTAACAATCTATATATCGCCATTCCTATAGTCGGGTCTACACATTTGAACAGTTGTCACTTTATTTTATGTCATGTAGTTTCCAAAACTATGCAACCAAGTCTTCCAATGACAGCACTCCCAGAGTACCCTTGAGCGCCTCCAAATTATACCATTCTGTAAATTTAAACGTTTGCATTATGTTTTTTATTTCATCCTGAGTAAAGCTGTTTATAATAAAGATCCTCCACCTCTTGAAAAACCATTTGGTCTTTTTGTCTTTGTTTAGCTCAGCTTCTGTTTTATCAAGGTACATTAAACGTATCATCTGCGCCCTGACCTCCTGTATTTGGGGTACCTCCGTTTTTAGCCAATTTTGCATTAGACAACGCAATGACACCAACAATGCCGCGTCTACTATCGCCTGGGGAGGAGGGTTGACGTCTCCATAAACATGGAAAAGGTATACCTCCGGATCTAGGCTCAGGATGCATCTCAATGTATCTTTAATCCAGCATCCAACATGTTCCCAGAAACGTTGAACCTGCGGACACACCCAAATACAATGTACTAGGTCTGCTTTATCTAAGCCGCACTTCGGACAGGCAATAAGAAAGGCTGTGTTGTCAACCTTTCTGGGAAAATTAAACGCATAGATGGCCAAGTGTATTAACCTTAAATGTGTTTCCCTCCAAATCTCACATGGTATTGCTTTACAAACCCTGACCCATCCCTGCAGTATCTGTTCAGCCTCCAAAGTGACATGAAGCCTCCTCTCCCATCTTTTAAAAAGAACCTGTGCTGAGGATTTATTACTAGAATCACGCAAGCCTTGATAAATGTGTGAGATGGAAAGTCTGGAGTTTCCACCCCCTAGCGAAAAGACCAGTGAGTTCCCCATACACTCCCCAGTAACATCATATAATCTCTTTCTACAAAACATATAAACCTGTTGGAAGGGAAGAAAATGAGAACCCTCCGAACCATATTTCCCACAGAACTCTGCGAAGGTCAGATATCTTTTATCAGGGATATGGAGGAGATCAAATAGGGTCATGATATTTTTTGCCTTCCATTTTGTGAACATCTTATTTGTGTCCCCTTGTGGGAATTCTGGATGTCTCCACAGGCCCATAACCCTCGATGCCAGAAAAGGTTTCCTTTCTAGTTTGCGTGTTTCCTTCCATGCAACAACTGTGTCACGGATGATGACAGAGTGTTTTAGACAAGGTTCCAGAAGTTGCCTTCTCGTGTGAAGCAAGTTAACTAATGGCCATGGATGAGATAAATGGGTTTCCAGACTATAATTGGAGAAGTGGCTAGTCCCATGAATCCAATCCAGACAATGTCTGAAGAGGCACGCTAGGTTATATATTCTAATATTTGGTATATTTAGGCCGCCTTTATCTCTTGGTAGCATCAGCTTTGCCAGTGCAATGCGGGGCTTTTTCCCTGACCACAAAAATCTGTTAAAGACTGAATGGAGATCCTGAACATCCGCATGCCTAAGGAGTATTGGGACGGTCTGTAGGGGATACAGCAGTTTGGGGAAGCACACCATTTTCAGGATATGACTTCTACCCGTTAATGACAATGGAAGACTTTGCCATCTTGAGAGGTCATCCGCAATAGCTTTAAATAGAGGCGGATAGTTTAAACCATAGAGGGAAGATGCGGATTTCCCAATTTTTATTCCCAGATAAGTGATGTGAGAATTGCTCACCACAATATACCTGCACGATTCTGGAAGTAAATCTTTTAATTTTGGGGATGTTAACGGCAGTATTACTGATTTATCTAGGTTTATTTTAAAGCCTGAGATTGGACCAAAGGAATCCAGAAGCCGAAGAACTTTCTCAAGGTCTTCAACAGGGTCTGCCATGAATAACAAAATGTCATCGGCAAAAAGGGATGTGAAAACTTCTCTTTGACCCACCTTTATACCCCTAAAAACATCCCCCCCCTCAAGCATGCGGGCTAAAGGTTCGAGCGTCAAGTTGAATAGTAACGGGGAGAGTGGACATCCCTGACGCGTCCCCCTACAGAGTGGAAAAGGGGCTGAGAGGAAACCCGGGATAGATATGCGGGCAATAGGGGCCGTGTATAGAGCTGAAATAAAAGTTCTGATTGGGCCACTAAAATGCATTCTGTTCAACACCTCATCTAGCCAATCCCACCTAACATTGTCAAATGCCTTCTCCGCGTCGATTGCCATCAGAGACGGCCGCAGAGAAGAGCTGATATTTCCCTGTACCGCATCCAAAACTGTCAGGACTTTTCTAATGTTAGAAACTGCCGATCTGCCTTTAATGAACCCTGACTGAGGCCGTGAAACCAGATCTGGCATGACAAGTGAGAGTCTGTCGGCTATAATTTTTGCTCCTAATTTAAGGTCCACATTTATCAGCGATATTGGGCGATACGAGGCGGGCTGAAGACTATCCTTCCCCGGTTTAGGAATGAGTTTAATATAGGCTAGATTATCTGAAGCAGAAAGCGGACTGCCCGTCAACATACCATTAAATACCGCCGCCAAAGGGCTTTTAAGGTCCTCACCCAACATTTTAAAAAATTCCCCTGTGTAGCTGTCTGGACCAGGAGCTTTATGTAGGTGTAGGCCTTTAATCGTGTGTAATACCTCATCTTCAGATATTGGGGAGTTTAAAACATCCAATTGGCTGTTAGAGAGAGTTGGTAAAGCCACACACCTGGATAAAAAGGATGACAAGGTGGTCTTGGTCCCCGGGTCTTTATACAGGTCTTTATAATAATCCCCCAGGATAGAGGCTATTTTACCAGGGTTGTCGTGCACTACCCCCCCAGCATCTGCCAGTTTCATGATATGGGGTTTCCGCCTGGAGTTTTTAACCAGGTTGGCTAGCAACCTGCCCGACTTGTTACCACCTCTAAAAAACTTATTGTCCCAACCAGCCATGTCACATCTCATCTTCCTTTCATACCATAACTCATAATTTTCTTTAGCCAGTTGCCAGGCCCTCTTGGTATGTTCAGCCGGGAGGGTCTGATAAGTGGTATAAGCGGTACGCAAGGAGAAGCTGAGATCATGTATCTGTTGTGTGATCTTTCTTTTAAGACCCCTTACATAAGCCAAAATCCTCCCTCTAAGTACAGCTTTGGCAGCGTCCCAAAACAAAGAAGGGTTCGATATGCTGGAGATATTATCCTCTCTGTACTCTAAGTACCAACCCCGGACAATGTCCCTAAAATTGCTATCAGTATACAGATAGGAAGGGAACCTCCAAAGAATGTCTTGACCCTTGAGTTGCTGATCCGACAAAATTAGAGAGATCGGGGTATGGTCTGAGATCACTAGGTCATGAATTTTTGGTTCCATTATCCTAAGCCTCAGGGTATCTGACACTAGAAAATAGTCAATCCTGGACCACGATTCATGCGGGGGAGAGTAGAAAGTAAAGTCCCTGCCGCCCGGATTTGCATATCTCCAGATGTCCAATAAGGCGGTGTCACGCAAAAAGGGTTCTAACACCTTATCATGTATGTGCGTCACCTCAGAGCGGGAAGTCGACCTCTTTCTATCCTCCGCCGCACTAACTACAGTGTTAAGGTCTCCGCCAATAATTCGCTTCGGGACCGGATTACCATTTATCTTAATGGCCAAATCAGCAAAAAATTGTTTGTTGTCGTCATTGGGGCCATATATGTTATATAACCTGATTTCCTCCAACCCAACTTTAATGTGGATGACACAGCAGCGGCCTTGATGGTCAGATTCCGTCCCCAGCAAGCCACAAGCTAGGTTCCTGTGAAGGAGAAACAACACTCCAGCCTTGTGATTCACTGCAGAGGAACCCACCACCGTCCCTACCCATTGCTTCTTCATTCTAAAAAAGTCACTCTCCAGCAAGTGAGTCTCCTGCAGCATAGCAATGTCAGCTTTTAGATGCTTCAGCCGCCTTAAAACCATATTGCGTTTTTGGGGTGAACGCAACCCTTTAACGTTCCATGACACTATCTTCATAATGTGTAAAAAAGACGATATAGCTTCTTATGACAATTTTCAACATATGGCTGAACATTTCTGCATATTCCCCCCCATCCCCCCGCCCCCCCTCAAAACCTTTATAAACAATAAAAAACATAAACATTTGTGAAGCAAGGGAAGACTCAGACCGTTCCCTTCTCAGCTCCTGTGGACTTCACTTTTTTCCCCAGTGACGTCAAGCTCTAGAAGCTCCCTTACCACACACAAACAGCTATGTCGTACCTACTTTAGGCTACTTAGCAGTCAGAACCCTGATAAAACATGTAAGGCATGAATTGACGCAATAAATGAGAAAAGATTCCCAATACATTACATTCATCCCAGATTTGTATACCGGTATCCGGAATATTCTCAATAGTCCACCACTTTAATTAGATAAGTCCTCAGCGGCTTTTATCTTGTTTCCTCTCTTGTCCCGGCTCCGAAGGGGAGCCACCCGACGCCCTCCCAGCTGCAGGCCGTTGACTCCGTGTGGCTGGATCCAGCTTTCCATCCATGGCTAATTCCGCCTCTTCTGGCGTGGAAAAGGTTGAACTAGAGCCGTCAAGTCGGAAAACTTTTAAGGTAGCTGGAAACAGCAAGGCGAATTTTACTCCTCCTCTGTACAATTGGGTGCACAGGGGGGAGAAAGCTTTACGCTTTTTTGTAACCTCCACGGAGTAGTCCCCGAATAAAAGGATTTTTGATCCCCTTACCAAGACTGGTTCCTTGCGGGCTTTAAATGCCTTGAATATTGCGTCCTTGTCAGTGTAGTCCAGATATCTCATGACCACCTGCCTTGGGCGAACATTACTGTGGTCTTTGCCAGTGTGAGATGGCCCCACTCGATGCGCTCGTTCCACCTTGCACAGCCGCGTTATGCCCAAGGCCTTATGGACTTCAATTTCACATATTTTAACCAGGTCTCCAGGCGGTAAGCTTTCCGGGAGGCCCACAAGACGCAAGTTGTTACGTCTGGACCTATTCTCAAGGTCCTCCAGCTTATCCCACAGACGTTTATTATCAGCTAAGGCTGTTTGTAGCTTTTGTAGGACCGATTCTGTGGTGTCCTCTATGACCTGGATGCGCCCTTCCACTTCTTCCAGCCTTCCTTCATGCTCCTGGACTACCTCTTGCAGCTGGCGCATTACATTAGACACTGACGCCGCCAGCGTCTCCCTCAGATCCGGGGCCAACTGCGCCGCCACCTCTAGCGCCAGTTCCTTGTAATCGATCCGGTGAGACTGCATGTCAAGGTCTTTTGTCCCCACCTCGTCCTCACTTATATTTGGTGCTTTTGCACTCACCTCCGCTTCAGGCAAGTTCGGCGCCATTTTCGGGGGGGTTGAGGGGACTGGGATCTCCGGTCTCACGGGAGAGTTCTGTTTGCCTCTGGTTTTCTTGCCCATGCTGGTTAGGAAACGATCCATACGCTTGATGACAGGTCCGCTCGGGTTCCGTTTCCCACTCAGACACCGGCAATTTGAACAGTTTTTAACTCAGGTACTGCGGAGCTCACACGCTCAACTCCCTCACATGGCGGCGCCGGAACCGGAAGTCATTCAGCCTGTTTTCTAGCATAGTCGGTAAGGGCACTATCTATGCGACACTTACTGCCGTACAATATATGTTTCTTGTATTGATAGCTCACTATCATTGTATTATCTCATGTACTGAATGTATAGCAGATTATTCTGTGTCTTATGCCATGTACCATGGATATTTATGTTCTAAAATACTACTGTTTTATTCTGTAGTTTCACCTTTCCTGTCAATCTACTATCAATAAAGAGAAAGTTAAAGCATTACAGTTTTCTCTTCTTATCAAGACAGAGAAGGTTTAGCTACATGTCAGATTACACACCGTGCTAACGTGTATGAGGACAGTATAATCTGTATGGCAATTTTTCTTCAGGATAGTATTTGGGGGTATTGGGGAGCACAGCGAGCAGCAGGATAACACTGTGGGGACTCCAGGTAGGGGGATGATGACAGAAAAGTGATGAAGCTTAGATGTCTGTGTGTCACAATAATAAATGAAGTTCCAGCACTGCAAAGTAATTGTTGTGTCGAATTGTCTCTTTATTTGTGGTAGCAAAATTACAGCATGTGGATCAAAGAGAAAGGTTGCTGTTTCAGACACTTAGTGTCTTAGACTAAGGACTAAGTGTCTGAAACGCGTCAACTGGTGTTGGAGTGGGAGGTTTGATCCACATGCTGTAATTTTGCTACCACGAATAAAGAGACAAGTGACACAACAATTACTTTGCAGTGCTGGAACTTCATTTATTATTGTTTTGCTGCCAAAGGACTCTTTTACCTGTTCCGTGCACCAGGGGTTGACTGAATCTACAAAAGGTGAGCTGGAATTTTACTATGGACGCCTGTGTGTCACACTCTGCAGAGACGAGGTGCGGATAAAAGAAGTTGTACAGACCAAATGGAGAAGATGATGACAGAGAAGATCTACATCGGAGGAGACGTCATCTGGGAGACACTGAATGTGACAGGTATGTGCAGCTGTATAGCAAGTACAGCAAAATGCAGTGTGCGGGGGGAAGGACTTTGAGAATTGGGCCATATTCATTGGGGCTTGGGCCCCGGATCTTTTTCGCCCCTGGTTCTGACGGATCAGAGGAAGGGCAAATTAATCAGTGACGTCAACACAAACTTACTGCTGACACCCTCTCCACTCTGTCGCGGGGCTCTACTTGTATAAGCGTTTAATAGAACAGGTTCTGTAGACGTCTATGTGGAATCAGCTGGCGACGGTGTAAAAGGAGTGCGCTTCTTCTTGGCGCTAACATTGACCTATAAGGCTGAGTTCACACTTGAGTTATTTGGTCAGTTTTGGCCCCGTGACTGCCCAAATAAGTGAAGTGTGCAGTGATTCTAAGAGCGACGTCTGTCATCTGCATGTCATACTGACTCACAGTATAATTTCACTACCACAGCAGACTCCCTATGCGTGTTACTGCAAGGCACAGTGTTCTACACCACTATAAAGGCTCTCTGCAGCCCGGAAATAGCAATTTTTTAACATAATTCACCGCAAATAAATTCGGATCGAACCAAATTTTTCCCCAAAAATTCGGCGAAACCGGCGAATCACATTTTTTATAAAATTCGCTCATCTCTAATTATAATCACCCACTGCAATCAATATACACTCTTGTCTTTCAATCATATATTTCTGCAACTCATATAGTACATCGGGTTTATACAGAGGTGGAATATATATGTTTGCAATTACCATCGATACATCATTAACCCTAAACTGTAAAAAGAGATACCTGCCACAGTCATCTGCCTTAATTGCCTTAAATTCATATTTTAACTTTATTATGCACTAAAATAGAAACCCTTCTTGAATATGATGTGTATACAGAGTGATATCATGCTCCTATCCATCTTTTTTCTACACAATGTATCAATTCTTTATCCAAGTGTGTTTCCTGGAGGCAGATGACGGCCGGCAAGTATCTCCCCTTCCAGTCAAAAATAGCAAACGTTTTCAACCTTTCTCTTTTTTTTTTCTTAAACATTAGCAACCTTTCTCTTGAACCACATACATTAAATGAGATAATTCTTATCATTTAAAGAATAATAAAAACAAAAACAAACAAACAAACCTTTCTCCCATCGATTTGCTCCCAATTCTGTAAAGACAGAGAGCTCCATACCCATGCATGTACAGGTGAAACTCGAAAAATTAGAATATTTTGCAAAGTTCATTTATTTCAGTAATGCAACTTAAAAGGTGAAACTAACATATGGATAGACTCATTACATGCAAAGCGAGATATTTTAAACCTTTATTTGCTATAATTTGGATGATTATGGCTTACAGCTTATGAAACCCCAAAGTCACAATTTTGAGGTACGATTTGCTCAGGGGATATCGACTAATTAGCTGACTAGAGTGTGACACTCTGAGCCGAGAATATTGAACCTTTTCACAATATTCTAATTTTAAGCTACATTACTGCAATTCCTTCTAATTTGCATTACTGAAATAGATGGACTTTTGCACGATATTCTAATTTTTCGAGTTTCATCTGTACTCAATGTAACCCCCCCCTCCCATCCCAACCTACATTTCACATGGGCCCTTCAAATCTGCCCAGTCATTTGCTTCTTCGGGTGAAAAAAAAAAATGATTTATCTTGATACACCACTCGAAGTTTAGCTGGAAAAGCCAAGCTATATTTAACCCCAGCCTGCCTCAGTCTCTTTTTCTATATCATTATATTTCTTCCTTTGAGCACTAGTAGCCACCAAGTAATCCGGGAATACTCTTATTTTTGTCCCATCTATTACAAACTTCTCAGAGACTCAGCATTCTCTTTTGACTAGGGACTCTATGCGCTCTCATTATTGCGAAAAAATTAGACAGCGTCCCAGGCTTACAGTTCTCAAGAATCAATTTTTTCATAAATCCAACACAATCCAATCCCTCCTTTCCTTCCCACACATCTCAGATTTACTCTTCTTGACCTATCCTCCAAATCCGTTAATTTTATTCTCCATAGCAATGTTAGCCTGTTTAAGAGACGCTATGTCTTTCTCAAGTTTATACAGTAAATCTTCCACTCACGATATTCTACTCTCCATCTCCTGCATACGTTCCCGCAACTTTACTAGGTCATCTCTAATCAAGCTCACATATGTTTGAATCTGTGTTACCACTTTCTCTATCATACTCTCCAGCCTTGCAACAGCATGTAGGATCTCCTTAACCATTTTTGGATCAGAGTCACCTATTACAACACCCATTTCTTTCCCTTTAGGGGCATTTAACTGTATGTTCTCTTCCAAACAGAGGTCCGCCCCCCCCCCCCCCCCATCTCTTTCCCAGGGTAAGGGGTTCTCTATGGGGGGTTGTGGGTGTCAAAAATTTACTTAAGACTGAGCAAACCCAAACCCGATTTTTGGTACCCGGACCCGAACCCAAACTTTGCTGGAAAAGTTTGAGTTCGAGTTCGGTGTTCAGGCAATTAATAAAGTTTGTTGAAAGACTGCAGGGCAGCCAATCAACAAGCTTTTAAGCTGTGTGCCTTTAGAAGCCATCACAGCCATGCCTACTAATGGCATGGCTGTGATTGGCCTGTGCATCATGTGACCCAGCCTCTATAAAAGCTGGATCACGTGTAGCACCCCCCATCAGCTCAGTAGTGAAGGGACAAAAAGCAGGCAGCTGACGTGAGGGACAGTGTTAGTGCGATTTTTTTTGTGGGTGCAATACATGATCTGTGCACCCCTGACACAGAAAGATAATCAGAAATCTGGCTGTTAATTCTGTGGGTAACCTACAGTGATTTTTTTGGTGGGTGCAATGCAACATTGTATTTTGTACCCCTGACACACAAATATAATAGGCCCCTTTCACACGGGCGAGTATTCCGTCACGCATTGCACCCGCACTGAATCCTGACCCATTCATTTCAATGGGTCTGTGTACATGAGCATTGTTTTTCACGCAGCACTTGTGCGTTGCGTGAAAATTACAGCAGGTTCTATATTTTTTTTCACGCAGGCCTCATAGAAATGAATGGGTCTGCGTGAAAATCACATAGCATCCGCAAGCAAGTGCGGATGCGGTGCGATTTTTCACGCATGGTTGCTAGGAGATGATGTTAGTAAATAGGGATGAGCAACCCCGGACCCCACTAATGTCAATTCACTGTATTATTTTCCCTTCTAACATGGTTATAAGGGAAAATAATAGCATTCTTAATACAGAATGCTAACTAAAATGTCCATTGAGGGGTTAAAAAAAATAAAAAAATAAACTCACCTCATCCACTTGATCGCGCAGCCGGTCTCATCTTCTTTCTTCTTCCTGCAGGACCTGCAAAAGGACCTTTCATGACGTCACCGCGCTCACCACGTGGGAAAATAATATAGTTAATCTGTCTGCTAGTTCAGTGGGTGACCTCAAAGAATGAGAGCATCAAATAAGGGAGGACGTGGCCCTGGTCAGGGGCGTAACGATCGCGGTCTCAGGGGGTGCAACTGTGACCGGGCCCGGCGGGGGGAAGGGGGCCCGCTTTACTAACATGTAATGAAGCGCTGTGACGGGACCCGGCATGAAGTACAGTGACAATGCCGGGCCCTGTCAGGGCGCTCCATTACATGTTTAATATGAGGCAAGGTGGGGGAGGTTTGTGCAGAGGGGGGGAGGAGGAAGAGGGGGGACGGGTGCACTCACTCACATACACTCGGCCCGGCAGTTCTTGTCACTTCCGGGTTGTCTCCAGATCATCAGTGAAGCAGGAGCTCTAGCGCTCCCTCTGCTGGCCGCACATCGGGCTGCTGGCTGTGGGAGGAGCTCTGAAGGCCCGGGAAACTCCCTTCAGTACAGCCAGCAGCGCGATGTGAGTGTGGCAGCGCAACATCAGGGAAGAGGGTAAGTATGTGTTTTTTTTTCTTTTCCTAACACTGCAGACTGGGGGCAAAAGGGAAAGGGGGGGAGGGCATTGATGGGCACAACTAGAAAGAGGGGGCACAAAAGTGGGCATCTCTACTGAGGGGGAACCTAATCTGCCATAACTACTGTGAGGGGGGCACATATAAAGGCATAACTATGAGGGGGCACATATATCAACTACTGTGAGGGGGGGGCACATAATCTGGCATAACCACTGTGAGGGGCACATATGTGGGCATATCTAATGTGAGGGGCACATAATCTGGCATAACCACTGTAGGGGGGAACATATCTGGCATAACTACTGTGAGGGGGGCACATATAAAGGCATAACTATGAGAGGGCACATATGAAGGCATAACTACTGTGAGGGGGGCACATAATCTGGCATAACCACTGTGAGGGGCACATATGTGGGCATATGTAATGTGAGGGGCACATAATCTGGCATAACCACTGTAGGGGGGCACATATCTGGTCATAACTACTGTGAGGGGCACATAATCTGGCATAACTACTGTGAGGGGGCACATATCTGGCCATAACTACTGTGAGGGGGAACATATCTGGCCATAACTACTGTGAGGGGGCACATATCTGGCCATATCCACTGTGAGGGGCACATATCTGGGCATAACTACTGTGAGCGGGCACATCTGGGCATAACCACTGTGAGCGGGCACATATCTGGGCATATCCACTGTGAGGGGCACATATCTGGGCATAACTACTGTGAGGGGGCACATATCTGGCATAAATACCGTGAGGGGGCACATATTTGGCATAACTACTGTTAGGGGGCACATATTTGGGCATAACTACTGTGACAGGAACAAAGGTGGGCATAACTGCTGTGAGGGGCCACAAGAAGGACATAACTTTTGTGAAGGGACCACAAGGTGGGCTTAATTACTGTGAAAGGCCACAAGGTGGGCATTAGTACTGTGAAGGGCCACAATGTGGACATTAGTACTGTGTGGTAGCACTTAGGGGAAATGTCCTAAATTACCCTGCTACACATTGGCATAGCTCAGTCTACCAGGCCAGCACAGCGCCCCCTGCTGGTAGTTTCATAGGGGCAGTCACCATCCCTTCCTTATGGGATTATTCTTTTTTTCTCTATCACCACAGGGACCTTGTTCTGGATCCAGTGGACATCACGCCGACGCCAGCGACACCCTGGATGAGGTAGGACCAGATTTTATTAGGACTGGGTGAGTGTAGCATTGGGCTTAGGGCTCTTTAACACGAGCAGACCCCGTCTGGCTAATCCGCTGTGTGAAAGAGAGCTAAGCCCCGTTCCGGACAGCAGAGACACGGAGCAGTAACATAATTGATAATGCTCTGTGCCTCTCTGTGATCGTTTTGCTACAAAATCACAGTGACCACTTTATCTCACTGTGATTTTGTAGTAAAAAGGTCACAGAGAGGCACGGAGCATTATCAATCATGTTACTGCTCCGTGTCTCTGCTGTCCGGAATGGAGCTTGGCCCTCATTAACGCAGCGGACTAGCCGCACGGGAAAGAGCCCTTAGTAAGAAAATCTGCCGCTTCTTTGTAAAAATGGGGGGGGGGCCCGATCCAAAGTTTGCACTGGGGCCCATAACACTCTAGTTACGCCACTGGCCCTGGTCATGGTGCTGCTGAGGTTGGTGGAGCTCCTGTTGCAGGGAGAGGACCTGGTCGATCTGTGCCAGCTACACGCCCAAATGAAACACCTTCCTCAGGTGCACGTAGGCGACGTAGGCGTATACCGGTGTACGAATGGTGAGGCCAGAACAAGTAGAGTCGGTAGTAGATTGGGTGGCTGACAGTGCCTCCAGTTCCTTCACATTGTCTCCCACCTGGTCCCTGCTGAAAGAATTGGCACCTGCACCCCATGGGCATCTGTCTTTCACCTCACCCCCTTGCAAATCAGCCAAGCAGTCTGAGCCCCAAGTCATGCAGTAGTCTCTTATGCTTTTTGATGACTCTGCTGGCAGGGTTTCCGGGGCTGTCCACATAGCCCTGCTCCAGAAGTGGAAGAGATTGAGTGCACTGATGCCCAACCACTTATGTTTCAGGATGTGGACATGGGAGGACCACCGCAGCACATTTCTGATGATGACGAAACACAGGTGCCAACTGCTGCGGCTTTCTTCAGTGTGCAGACTGGCAAGGAGGGCAGGGGTGAAGAGTGGGTGGAAGATGATGTGGAGGATGATGAGGTCCTAGACCCCACATGGAATCAAGGTCATGCGAGTGACGTGTGCAGTTCGGAGGAAGAGGTGGTGGTCACACAGCACCAGCCACACAGCAAAAGAGGGAGCAGGGTGCAAAAACAGAGTGGCCGTCCCCTAGCCAGTACGCCTGCTACTGCCCATCGCACCCAGGGACTGAGCACACCAAAGCCAGCTCCAAGGAGTTCCCTGGCAGGGCAGTTCTTCAGACAATGTTCTGACGACAAAACGCGAGTGGTTTGCACGCTGTGCAATCAGAGCCTGAAGCAAAGCATAAATGTTCTAAACCTGAGCACCACCTGCATGATCCGGCATCTAAATGCAAAGCACTAGCTGCAGTGTTGTACACACCTCAAAAACCACGAAAGGTCTCAGGCTTCTACTGCTCCCTCTTCTGCTGCAGTCTCGGCCTCTTCGTCCCGCTCTGGAGTGACAGTGGCACCTGCCACCCCACACCGTCACCAAGCATGTCCACAATGTCCCAGGGAAGCGTTCAGCTGTCTATCTCCCAAACAATGGAGAGAAAGAGGAAGTACCCCCCTACCCACCCGCGATCCTTGGCCCTGAATGCCAGCATTTCAAAATTCCTGGCCTTCGAAATGCTGTCATTCCGTCTGGTGGAGACAGAGAGTTTTAAAAAACTTATGGCGGTGGCTGTGCCACAGTACGCCGTTCCCAGCCCCCACTACTTTTCCAGGCGAGCCATCCCCGCCCTGCACAATCAAGTGGCAGACAAAATTAAGTGTGCACTGCGCAATGCCATCTGTGGCAAGGTCCACATAACCACCGATACGTGGACCAGTAAGCACGAGCAGGGATGTTATATCTCCCTAACTGCACACTGGGTAAATGCAGTGGTGGCTGGGCCTGAGGCGGATAGCAGTTTGGCGGATGTCCTTACGCCACCGAGGATTGCAGGATGTTTCTCTTTGCCTCCTGTAGCTTCCTCCTCCTACTCCGCTTTCTCCTTTACCACTTCCTTATCTGGTCAGTGCAACACCTTCACTACCATCTTCAGCCAGGAGGAAACGACAGCAAGCTGTTTTGAAACTCATCTGTTTGGGGAAAAACCCCACACCGCGCAGGAGCTGTGGACGGGCATGGAACAACAGACCGATGAGTGGTTGGTGCCACTGAGCCTCAAGCCCTGTTTGACGCACATCCCTTGCCTGGCACATGTGCTGAATTTGGTGGTGCAGAGGTTCCTGAAAAATTACCCCTATATATCAGAGCTGCTGCAGAAAGTGCGGTCCGTCTGTGCGCGCTTCCTGCTGCTGCTCGCCTGTCTGCGCTGCAGCATAACTTCGGCCGTATGGAGGCGGCGATACCAAATATTTTTAACATTTTTAAATGACCTAATTAGGATTTTTTTTATTTTTTACATGTGAAACTTTTTTTTATATAAAACACTTTATGATTTTTATTTTTTTATTTGACACTTTCACATAGTAGCCCCAGTTACAGGGGAAATACACCCCCCACTATGCTGTACAGCCTCGGTGCAGGTCCTGCACTCCCCCGGCCCCAGCGGTCACATGATCACCGGGCCGGGACAGGAAACCGCAGATCTCTTCCTGATCAGTATACACAGTGCTGTATATTCAGCGCTGTGTATACAGCAATCTAGAAGGCAGGGACACACAGGAACGGTCCCTGCCTTCTCTATGGGCTACCCTGTACAGCAGCTGCACCATTAGCGTGCAGCTGCAATCTCTGAAAAGACGTTCCAAAGCGTCCAATCAGAGATAAATCTGACCACCCAGGACGTTTATAGTCAATGGGCAGTTGGGAAGTGGTTAAGTTAAACAATATATTTTGTACATACTTATATTTGATGTAAAAATCCATATGCTTCCTCTAGTGGTGGTTGCGGAAACCAAAATGTTATAATTTAGGCTGGGTTGTCAAAGTACCGACCTTAGGGCAGTAACGTGCCACCTGACTATCAAACATAATTGAATCTATCAAACATAATTTAAGGAGTACTAAGCATAGTGGCCATGGGGCAGGTAGCATGCCACATGGCTAATAACACATCAGTGCATCAAGGGCAGGTGAAGAGCATAAAAATATACGCTTTTTTGACATACTGTATAATGTTAGGTCATCAGCAATATTCTAGCAGTGTCACTTGTTTCATCCCAGCTCTCCTTGCATTCATACAAGTCAAACTGTTTCATTAAAAACAGCTGTGTGGTGTGATCCTAGTCTGACTACCATTCAGACCTTGCTGTCCTGTGTGACTAAATTCCTTACGTCATGATCTATCATTATCATCTGTCTCTCCCGGATGATGTCAGACCCATCCTCACCAAACTCCACTCTCCTTGTTCCGCTGCATGTTTCCCATGCATACAGTGCTTCTGAAGATATCATTTGTGTCCTGAGGGCAGTGATCTAGAAGGTGAGTTCATTCAATGATTAGGTGAAGTTGTCTATACCATATGTGTGTGTTGTGTGCAGAATCTCCAGTGTATTTCTATGAGATGCTGCTTCACACTACTGTCATTGCCTCCTTCTTTTAAGAGCTGACAGGGAAAAACCTATCACAAGCAGGAGGCGGGGGAGACAGACTGAAGTTGTATCACATAGGGATACAGTGAGACTCTGCAGCATAAATTAAGGGACAGCAGTCACCTATCTATCATTTGCTTACCTTACAGTGGACCGGCCAACATGAAATGCAATGCAATCTGCAGGTAGTAGGAAAAGCTGAGCAGATTGATATATAGTTTTGTTGATAATGATTCAGTAAAACATACAATATATATATTCGTGTGTCTGTATATATATATATATATATATATATATATATATATATTGTGGGGTTTCGCTCTGGTAGATAGGTTAAGTGGGCGCAGTACAGAGGCAAAATTTCTTAACTGAAAAAAGGTCAGTGTTTATTCACACTTGAGGCAATTGCACAAAACAGCAGGTAACTTTGCAGTCTTGGTATTAATTCACACACAATGGTAAGTTCATATAACACAAGTCACCTTGCTGGCAGTTCTGCCTCCAGTAGTCCACAGCAGGTTTTAGGGTGCCTGTTTCCCCAGCATGCGGCTCTCAGCCCTCCAGCACGGCACAAAGCCTCAGATCCCAAAAACAGTGACATCTCTGCTGAGCCCAGCTGCCTATTTAAGGACAACCAGGTGCTGCCAAAACCCGGATCGGCACTTAAACTCCGGTCTGGTATTTGACCTCACCTGGCTGGCACATGCTAGACACAACCCCTCACTGTGTCACAATATATATATATATATATATATATATATATATACATATAGATAATTTGGGCATATATATATATAATATCAATAAAGAAGACCGGCACTCGCTGTTGATAATTTCTTCGTATTTATTCAGTCACATGTACAGGCAATAAGTGACGCGTTTCGGTGCTAACCGCACCTTCCTCAGACTTATCATCCTGTATTTCGCATCAAAGAGATGATACAAATTGTTGTAAATGCTGCCATAGAGGAGGGGGTCATTGATGCCACATTGGGCGGATTTTTGGTTAACCAACATCCAATTACTCCCGTTTTTTATACATTACCAAAAGTACATAAGTCCATTGTTAAACCGCCTGGCCGTCCCATTGTGGCATCTACTGACTCAATCCTCTCACCTTTGGCAATTTTTCTAGAAAAAATCTTTACGCCATTTACTAAATTGTCTCCATCATACCTGCGTGATACTGAGCATTTTTTGCAGGAAATTAAAACTCTGCATTCAGAAAAAGATGATTTACTTGTTACCTTTGATGTGTGTAATTTATACACATCAATATCACATGAGAAAGGTCTGAAAGCAATTGATACATTGTTACAATCAAGTCATTACAACAATGCAGAATGTGAATTTTTCTTGACATTATTGAGGATTGTTTTAGAACAAAATTATTTTTTATTTCAGGATTCTTTTTACTAACAGCAGCGTGGGACCGCGATGGGATCGAACGTCGCACCGCCGTACGCAAATTGTTATATGGCACAATTTGAGACGGATTTCGTCTATACTAATGATCTCTATAGAAAACACTGCAAATTCTGGCGTCGTTTTATCGATGACATTATTTGCGTATGGCGCGGCGACGTTCGATCCCTTCAACAATTTACTCTTCACCTCAATTCTGTCTGGCCTGAGTTGAAATTCACTCTGCATTTTGATGTACAAAAAATTTCTTTCCTAGACACGTGGGTAATTAAGGGAGACACAGGTGGGCTATACACGGATTTATTTACAAAAAATAGTTTACTGATGTATACTAGCAACCACCCAGCAGCCACAAAAAAATCCCTCCCCTTTTCCCAATTTCAAAGGGTTAAGCGCATAGTGGGCACAGCTGAATTATGTAAGGAAAGATTAGACGAAATGAGCCAGAAATTTAAGGAGAGAGGTTATCCCGATCACTTATTAAAAGAACCGAGTCGAGATAAAACAACAGGATAAGCCCCCAAAAGAACCACGGATTCCACTTGTAATTCAGTATCATCCATGGTCTCAGAGATTGAGAGGGATAATAAATAAACATTGGAACGTAGTGTCAAAGTCGTACCCACAAGTAGTGGAGTTTAAACTACCACCTATGATGTGCTTCAAAAGAGCCAGAAACATACGTGATAAGATAGTACGGGCGGACATTGGAAGTAGTAAAACTGCACCTATACAGAGAGTACTGGCTACTCCTAAAATGGGAACTTTTCCCTGTTTAAATTGTGTACACTGCTCTAGTGTGATTAAGGGTACACACTTTACACATCCACAATCTGGCGAACGCATACCTATAAAAAAAAAATTCACCTGTGACAGTCGTTTTGTTATATATATTTTAAAGTGCCCCTGTGGTCTATTGTACGTGGGAGAGACTTCCACTAGGATGAAAGACAGACTTAGTAACCACAAGTCCACCATCCGCAAGCAAAATTTATTATTTCCTGTACCATTCCACTTCCATGCACATAGACACACAGTGGCACAGTTGCGTTACCAGATTATAGACAGTGGACCCCTTCCACGTCGGGGTGGAGATAGGAACAAGTTATTGCTGCAGAGGGAGGCTTATTGGATACATCGATTACGAACGATTGAGCCCCACGGACTCAACCGGGAGTATAATGTACAAAGCTTCCTCTGATAGATCACCTTGGTATAATAATATTTTTCCCAGGATAATATTTTTCTACAATGTTATATTTTTGAGTATTGCAATAGTGCAATTAAAAATAAATAAAAAACTTTAAAACAAGAAATAAAAATAAAAAATAAAAAACAAAATAATGAAAATAATAATTTTTTGATAAAAATATCCTTTGTAAGAAAATAAATGATTTTTTTTCTATGTATTATTTATAGCGAACATAATGATGGAAGAAAGAAGTAAGGAACAAACTAAAGTGAATTTAAAGGAACTCATATGTTTTCGTTTTAACACTGATTGGTGGGTGTGGTTTTCTGTGTGATGTCATTTCCCTGTATTTGGGCGCTCTATTTAAACATGAAATGTTCTTTGTATGATGATAAGTCTGAGGAAGGTGCGGTTAGCACCGAAACGCGTCACTTATTGCCTGTACATGTGACTGAATAAATACGAAGAAATTATCAACAGCGAGTGCCGGTCTTCTTTATTGATTCTACATTGGGACGCCATCCCATAGACTCGTGCACCGTGAATATCAGCAGTGCCGACCTGTGATTATTATATTATATATATATATATACACACAATATACACAACCCAGGGCGTATATGGACTGGGCCCATATACAGGGGACCTATACGTATAATGGAAAATATATATAGAGGGTATATACTAGGGTTGTCCCGATACCACTTTTTTAGGACCGAGTACAAGTACCGATACTTTTTTTCAAGTAGTCACCGATACCGAATACCGATACTTTTTTTAAATGTCATGTGACCGTTTTGGGGGATCTGTGGATCTGTGGATGACGCACTGTCATGTGGGGGATCTGTGGATGGCACTGTTATGGGGGACCTGTGGATGGCACTGTTATGGGGGATCTGTGGATGGCACTGTTATGGGGATCTGTGGATGGCACTGTTATGGGGGATCTGTGGATGGCACTGTTATGGGGGATCTGTGGATGGCACTGTTATGGGGGATCTGTGGATGGCACTGTTATGGGGGATCTGTGGATGGCGCTGTTATGGGGATCTGTGGATGGTGCTGTTATGGGGGATCTGTGGATGGCACTGTTATGGGGATCTGTGGATGGCACTGTTATGGGGATCTGTGGATGGCACTGTTATGGGGGATCTGTGGATGGCACTGTTATGGGGGATCTGTGGATGGCACTGTTATGGGGATCTGTGGATGGTGCTGTTATGGGGGATCTGTGGATGGCACTGTTATGGGGATCTGTGGATGGCACTGTTATGGGGGATCTGTGGATGGCACTGTTATGGGGATCTGTGGATGGCACTGTTATGGGGGATCTGTGGATGGCACTGTTATGGGGGATCTGTGGATGGCACTGTTATGGGGATCTGTGGATGGTACTGCTATGGGGTGGGATATCTGTGGATGGCATTGTTATGGGGTGGGGGGATCTGAGGATGGCATTGTTATGGGGAGGATCTGTGGATGACACTGCTATATGTCATCCACAGATCCCCCTCATAACAGTGTCCCCCAATACACCGGGCCCCGCCGCTCACCGAAGTATTTATAAACGTGAATCCTTATCCTGTTGTTAAGTTGAACTAACGCTGCCCTCTCCCATGTTCCCCTGTATCCCCACAGCACTTACTTAAGCTTCCATAGCAGGCAGAGCGGACGGCACCAGTAACGTCACTCACTGACGTCGCGCGCCTGCTCCGCCTGCTTCACTCATAAAGTGGGCGGAGCAGACGCGCGACGTCAGTGAGTGACGTTACTGCTGCCGTCTGCTCTGCCTGCTATGGAAGCTTAAGTAAGTGCTGTGGGGATACAGGGGAACATGGGAGAGGGCAGCGTTAGTTCAACTTAACAACAGGATAAGGATTCACGTTTATAAATACTTCGGTGAGCGGCGGGGCCCGGTGTAAGAGTACAGTGACTGCACCGGGCCCCGCCCATAGTTACGCCCATAGTATTCTATTTATGTATCGGGGCGGGGTATCGGCGGCTGAGTACCGCCGAGAAAACTCGGAATCGGTCCCGATACCGATACTAGTATCGGTATCGGGACAACCCTAGTATATACCTATATACAATGATCCCCACTGGCCATACAGGGCCAATATCATATATATATATATATATATATATATATATATCCATATATCTGCCTACCTGGCACTTATAGCAACGGGTAGTTGTATTTATAGTATAAATAGGCGGTGTCATCAATAGACGATTTACATCTATTTATTAATATTAATTATTGATATTAACCCAAAATATTAATAATTAATATTTCCTTTTACAGAGCCACATACACATTTCATTGTTTTCCAGTCACGCCGAAAACATTTTGGCCCACAACAACGCTATATAAATCAGGGCCTTAAAAGAAACCATGTTTTCTTTGCTCATAGTGATTAGTCAAAGCACATGATTTATTTGTTAATAATAAGGATAGAGCTTCAAAAAAACTTAAAATGAGCTTAAAAAAGAAGAGCGTTGTTCCTGTGGTCAAGAAAAACAGTCTATTTTCTACATGGTCGTAAAAGTAGTTAGCCATTGTGAGTGAACTGAAAAATACTATGTTCCTGTAACACTTTAATGTGGCAGGAAATATGAAAAAGTACAGTAAAAAGAATACACTGCTGGGTTTTTATTAGCATCATTTTATTGTGTTTTTTTGGTTTCCTTTGTGTCCAAACAAAAGACAATCATAAAGCATAGAAGACAATAAATGGCCATCTAAAGCAGTTCTCACATTGTATTAATAGTAAAATCCTTTAAGAAGAGCCAATGGGGCCACAAAAATAAATGTTAAAGGGATTCTGTCACCTCTTTTTACCCTATAGAGATGCGGAGTGCACGGCTAGATCGCCGCTAGCATGTCCGCAATATACCTGTTCCATATCTCCGAGTGGTTTTATTGAGTGTAAAAAATGATTTTATATATATGTAAATCAGCCTGGTAAGGAGCCCAAGGGGCTGCACTAACCGTTCTGGAGCCCAGCACCGCCTGTATCCAGGAATCTCCTCCTTGCTCACAAAGTCAGATCACTGTAATCTCGCAATGCGCAAGCGCGCATGCGCAGTGTCGGCATATTGTTCCTTCCCTGTGCTGGCATCAGCCTCAGGGAAGGAACTGCTCAGGCGCGAGCTCACGCATCGCGAGATTACGGCAATCTAACTGTGAAGAAAGGAGGAGATTCGGAGTTGTCCGGGTTCAGAGCAGAACAGGGACATATCCCTGTTTTCACCCAGGGAGCCCGCCTGATATGAGCATTGGAGCATTTCATACTCTGATGCTCTTCTTTGCCCTGCGCTCAATCGAGCAGGGCAAAGGCTTTTTTTTGGAGATCCCATGACGTACCGGGCTCTCCATGGGTAAAGCTAGGAGGAGGCTTCTACCGAGCAGTGAGCCCAGTGACATCACCGGCACTGATGGGTGGGCTTTAGGGCTGCCCTAGCCTGTAAAACAGCTAAACCCAGTTCATCAGAGCTGGTGATCTCACCGAATACACTGCTGGGCAGAAGCCTCTGCCTAGCAGTATAATAATATAAACAAAAAAGCTGTGCGATACAGCCCAGGGTAAGGGGGAGCATCAGAGCATGAAATGCTCCAATGCTCATATCAGGGATGCCGGAGGGGTGAAAATGGGGGAATGTCCGGGTTCAACTCTGAACCCAGACAAACCCTTTACACCTTTCACTTCCAGAGATGTTTGGACATTTTGAACCTCCGGAAGCCAGGTAAATTTTTGCAGTTTTCACATGTACAAATAAAACCTAAATTAGGCTACTTTCACACTAGCGTTTTGGCTTTCCGTTTCTGAGATCCGTCATGGGCTCTCACAAACGGTCCAAAACGGATCAGTTTTGCCCTAATGCATTCTGAATGGAAAAGGATCTGATCAGAATGCATCAGTTTGCCTCTTGATCAGTCTCCATTCCGCTCTGGAGGCGGACACCAAAACGCTGCCTGCAGCGTTTTTTTGTCCGCCTAACGAAGCGGAGCCAAACGTCCTGACACACAATGTAAGTCAATGGGGACCGATCCGTTTTCTCTGACACAATAGAAAACGTCATGGCTATATAAGACATACGGTAATACAACCGGATTCCTTCATGACGGATGCATGAGGTTGTATTATTGTAACGGAAGCGTTTTTGCAGATCCATGATGGATCCGCAAAAAACGCTAATGTGAAAGTAGCCTTACTTATTTATCACGATTTTCTTTGGCCCGCAAAGTGCTGTTGACACAGGTTGTGAATGATGAAGGAGGATGCCTTGTAAGTACCATTCACCTGGAACCATTTTGCCTGCGAAGAAATGGTCTCGTGATCAAGAGTTTGCAGAGCAGCAGTTAGTACTCTGTCAACCTACAAATATCTGCTGAAACAGCCGGCAAAGACCACCAAATCCATTTTGCTTATATCAGTCATTGCAAATTGCTACTTGGCTTTCACCACTGCCACGAGGACAATTCTGAGGGGTCCTTTCTAATTATGAATATAAGAACCCGAATTGCTTGGGGGGATTATTTGAAGATGCTTGCCACATCAATTGCGCCACCACAGTTGGGGAAATGCCAAATCTCTTCAAAGGCTTTCTCAATGGTTTTCCATCCCCTTCAGGCCTTGACAGTAGCTATAAAAAAAATAAAAAATAAGTAAATATTGTTAATTCAAAATAAATGTTTAATTGTATTTTTTTTCATTTCAGACAATAGAAAAAAGATTTCTGAATATTAACAGCAACAATGTACCAAAGGAAAATGTATCTGCAGATATTCAAGACTCTAGAGCAGCGGTTCTCAACCTAGGGGTCGCGACCCCTTTGGGGGTCGATCGGCCCTTTCCGGGGGGTCGCCTGAGGCTTCCCATTGTTGGTCGCCCACACAACGGAAGGCCCCTTATCCTCGCGCACAGGAAGTGATGTCTTATCACTGCCTGTGCTTAAAGGAGCCTGACGCCTGTCTGCTGAGGTCCGAGTTTTTTCGTTAATGACACCGCCGCTGAGCACCACTGCCACCAATGATTTAATTGAGCCTGGCTGAGCCTGGCTAATTTTATTTTAATTATTTGGCTGAGCAAGGCATAATTTATTTGGGGGGACATGAAGCACCGCTGATTTATTTATTTGGGGGACCCTGAGCACTTCTAAATTTATTTATTTGCGGGACCCTGAGCACCATTGATTTATTTATTTATTGGGGGGGGGGACCTGAAGCACCGCTGATTTATTTATTTGGGGGACCCTGAGCACTTCTGATTTATTTATTTGGGGGACCCTGAGCACCATTGATTTATTTATTTGGGGGAACCTGATGCACCACTACTTTATTTATTTGGGGGTACCCTGAGCACCGCTGATTTATTTATTTGGGGGAGACCTGAAGCCCCGCTGATTTATTTATTTGGGGGACCCTGAGCACTTCTGATTTATTTATTTGGGGGACCCTGAGCACCATTGATTTATTTATTTGGGGGAAACCTGATGCACCACTGATTTATTTATTTGGGGGTACCCTGAGCACCGCTGATTTATTTATTTGGGGGAGACCTGAAGCCCCGCTGATTTATTTATTTGAGGGGTACCCTGAGCACCACTGATTTATTTTATTTTTGGGGGGGGGGGGGGGGGTACTGTGAGCACCACTGAGTTATTTATTTGAGGGGTACTGTGTGCACCACTGATTTATTTTTTAGGGGGTATTTGTTGTTTATTATTTATTTTAAAGTTATTTATTTGGTTTACAAATATTTTGTATTTATGCAAAAAGTTCTGTGGTTATGAATGAATACTTGTGTATTTGAATTAACATTTGGTGTATTGGTGTCTGTGCGTGTTTTTGGTGGGTCATCATAACAGTAGCAAAATTAGTTATGACGTAGCAAGGAAAAAAATTTAATGGTTGGGGGTCACCATGAGGAACTGTATTAAGGGGTCACGGCTTTAGAAAGGTTGAGAACCACTGCTCTAGAGGTAGTAGAAAAAGAAGAAAGTGCCAAAATGGAGCAACATTTTCTTCAGAAGGCTGTTAACATCGTGTGATGAAAATATGATGATTTGGACACTTTTGAACAGATTGTTGGACTGTTGTTAATGGACTGTTTCTTGAACAAAGAGGGTGATTTTGTCACGGATGGTGTACAGGAAACAAGACAATGCAATACAATAATGACTCACTGAATCCACAACTAAGGAACAAAAAGGAGACCCCTACATGAGACCTGCCACTCTCCCTAATTGCTCAGCCTATGCGAACACCCCAAAGGTTGATGGGCGCATATCCACGTACCTCGGCTATCTAATACCTGAAGACCCTACAATAGTGAGGGGACACGACCACCGGCTCCCTACACTAGACACGGAGGGAGTCAGGGTCACCTGAAAATCCAGCAGACAGAAAATCACAAATAAAGGAACAGCACTTATCTTGCAGAGGACTGGGAAATAGAAACAGCAAGCACACACACTCCAGGAAGTTGTATAAGCCGCAACCTAATGCATCATGGGGAGGAACTTAAAGGGAAGCAATCAGTCCAACTGCATGACAGCTGAGATAGACTAACGAGATGAGGAACTTAACCAAAACAAAGAAACTCAAGGAGGAGGATCTGGAAAGCTCCTGTCAAAGCTTCTCAACTGTCTGGTTGTGACAGTACCCCTCCCTCTACGAGTGGACTCCGGACACTCAGGGCCCACCTTCTCAGGATGGGACCTATGGAAAGCCCTGATGAGACGAGTGGCCTTAATGTCCGTCACTGGGACCCACATCCTCTCCTCAGGACCATAACCCTCCCAATGAACGAGGTACTGGAGGGAACCGCGGACAAGACGAGAATCCACAATCCTAGAGACCTGAAATTCAAGATTTCCATCAACCGTAATCGGAGGAGGAGGCAAAGGCGGGGGTACAATAGGTTAAACATAAGGTTTTAATAAGGACTTATAAAAAACATTATGGATCTTCCAAGTCTGAGGAAGATCAAGACGGTAGGCAACAGGATTGATGACAGACAGGATCTTGTAAGGCCCAATAAACCTAGGACCCAACTTCCAGGAGGGAACCTTCAATTTGATATTCTTGGTAGACAACCACACCAGATCACCAACATTCAGGTCCGGACCAGGCACACGTCTCTTATCTGCCACACGCTTATATCTCTCACTCATGCTCTTTAGATTATCCTGAATCTTTTGCCAAATAGATGACAAAGACGAGGAGAATCTGTCCTCATCAGGTAAACCAGAAGACCCCTCTACCGAGAAAGTCCCAAACTGCGGATGAAACCCATATGCACCAAAAAATGGTGACTTATCAGAGGACTCCTGACGACGGTTATTTAAAGCAAACTCAGCAAGGGACAAAAAAGAACACCAATCCTCCTTATTCTCCGCCACAAAACAGCGCAGATATGTCTCCAGATTCTGATTGACGCGCTCTGTCTGGCCATTCGACTGCGGGTGGAAAGCAGAAGAGAATGACAACCGAACCCCCAAGCGAGAACAGAAAGCCTTCCAGAATCTGGAAACAAACTGCGTGCCCCTATCAGAGACTATGTCTGAAGGAATACCATGCAATTTGACAATGTGGTCAATAAATGCCTGCGCCAGCGTCTTAGCATTGGGCTAACCAGGAAAAGGGATGAAATGCACCATTTTGCTAAAACGGTCCACCACCACCAGAATCACAGTCTTCCCCGAGGAACGAGGCAAGTCCGTTATGAAGTCCATGGACAGATGTGTCCAAGGACGGGAAGGAATGGGTAAGGGAAGGAGAGGACCTGATGGCCGTGAATGAGGGACTTTGGCACGAGCGCAAGTCTCGCAAGCTGCCACAAAACCCTCAACCGATTTACGAAGCGCAGGCCACCAGAATCTCCGAGCGATGAGATGCAGTGTGGCTCTTGCCCCCGGGTGCCCAGCAAGGACCGTATCGTGGTGTTCCTTAAAAATCTTGTGTCTCAAAGCGAGAGGAACAAACAACCTCCCAGGAGGACAAAGATCAGGAGCCTCTGGCTGGGCTGCCTGCACCTCTGCCTCCAATTCAGGAAAAAGAGCAGAGACCACCACACCTTCAGCCAAAATGGGACCTGGGTCTTCAAAATTCCCACCTCCCGGAAAACAGCGTGACAGGGCATCTGCCTTCACATTCTTAACCCCAGGGCGGACCGTGACAACAAAATTAAACCTTGAAAAGAACAAAGACCATCTGGCCTGTCTCGGGTTCAGACGCTTGGCTGACTCCAAGTAGGCCAGATTTTTATGGTCAGTAAACACGGTAATAGGGTGTCTGGCTCCCTCTAGCCAATGGCGCCATTCGTCAAAAGCCAACTTGATGGCCAACAATTCCCTATCTCCCACATCATAATTTCTCTCTGCGGAGGAGAGTTTCTTCGAGAAAAAGGCACATGGTTGCCATTTGGCAGGAGAGGAACCCTGAGACAAGACCGCACCCACCCCTACCTCAGAAGCATTAACCTCAACTATGAAGGGTAACGAAATATCAGGTTGTACCAGGATGGGAGCTGAAGCAAAACTCTCCTTGATATTAGAAAAGGCCTTACGCGCCTCTACCGACCAGGAAGAAAAATCTACCCCCTTTCTGGTCATATCAGTGAGTGGTTTAACAACAGAGGAATAATTCAAAATAAATTTCCTGTAATAATTGGCAAAGCTCAAAAAACGCATCAGCGCCTTCTGATTCTCAGGAAGCTCCCACTCAAGCACAGCGCGGACCTTCTCGGGATCCATGCGAAAACCAGAAGCGGAGAGAAGAAACCCCAGAAATTTCTGGAACCGCAAACACACATTTTTCCAGTTTCGCGTATAATTTATTCTCCCGCAGGATGAGCAAGACCTGACGTAAATGTTCCTTATGAGTCTTGAAATCAGGAGAAAAAATCAAAATGTCATCCAAATACACTAATACAAATTTTCCCATTAAATGATAAAAAATGCTGTTCACGAAATGCTGAAAAACGGCTGGGGCATTCATCAAACCAAAAGGCATAACCAAATTCTCAAAATGGCCCTCAGGGGTATTGAAAGCCGCCTTCCATTCGTCTCCTTCTCTGACCCTGACCAGGTTGTATGCCCCTCTTTGGTCTAATTTGGAAAAGACTTTAGCCCCAACAACCTGGTTAAACAGGTCCGGGATTAGAGGAAGCGGATAAGGGTCACGAATAGTGATACTGTTCAGCTCCCTGAAATCCAGACAAGGTCTTAAAGAACCATCTTTTTTCTTAACAAAGAAAAAAACAGCGGCAACAGGTGACTTCGAGGGTCGTATGTGTCCTTTTCTCAGACTCTCAGAGATATAAGCACGCATAGCGACCCTCTCAGGTTGGGAAAGATTGTATAAACGAGATTTAGGCAGCTTGGCGCCTGGGATGAGATTAATAGGGCAATCGTACTCCCTGTGCGGGGGCAAATCCTGAACTCCACTCTCAGAGAAGACATCCGAAAATTCAGAGAGGAAAGGTGGTACAGTCTTAGTAGAAACCTCAGAAACAGATGTCATGAGGCAATTCTCTCTGCAAAAGTCACTCCAACCATTTATTTGCCTCGCTTGCCAATCAATGGTGGGGTTATGTTTAGTGAGCCAGGGTAGCCCCAACACTAGAGGAGTAGGCAAACCGCTAAGGACGAAACATGACACATCCTCAACATGAGCATCACTCACAATTAAACGGATATTGTGAACTATGCCCTTTAATGATTTCTGAGAAAGTGGAGCGGAATCAATAGCAAAAACAGGAATATCCTTTCCCAAAGTGCATACCTGGAAACCATGAGTTATTGCAAATTGATTATCAATGAGATTGACAGCTGCTCCACTATCCACAAAAATCTCACAAAAAATGCTCTTGCTCTCTATCGCCACCCTAGCAGGCAGGACAAAACGGGAACTACAAGCAAACGGAAAACCTTCAATTTCCGCCTCAACCCTGCCAATAGTAACAGACGGAACATTTTTAAAAGATTTTTTCCTTTTTGTTTCTTTATTACTCCCAGAAGACTGCCTGAATCTCCTAGAGGGACAAACATTTGCCAAATGATTTATACCTCCACAACAAAAACAAACCCTCCCATGCGGGCTGAATCTTCTATTGTCAGAGGCAATCAACCCCAGCTGCATGGGCTCCTGCTCAGAAGGGGCTGACAGCGACTGAGACCCCTGCGCACAGAAAGAGACCGCTGCACTGTCCCGGGACTGAGTATGACAGGAAGGAGAGATCTCTCCTCTCTCTCTAAGACGCCTGTCAATACGAACGGCCTGAGACATAGCAGAATCCAAGGAGGTAGGTCTCTCATGAAAGGCAAATGCATCTTTCAATCCCTCTGAAAGACCATGGCAAAATTGACTTCGGAGTGCAGCATCATTCCAACCAGTATCAGCTGCCCATCTCCGAAATTCTGAGCAGTATATCTCTGCGGATTGTTTACCCTGGCATAACAGACGTAGTCTAGACTCAGCCAGAGCAATACGATCCGGATCATCATATATCTGACCCAGGGCTAAAAAGAATTCATCCACTGAACGGAGGGGCCGTGCCCCCTCCGGCAGCGAAAAGGCCCAGGATTGAGCGTTACCCCTGAGCAGCGATATAATGATCCCCACCCTCCGTTCTTCATCACCAGAGGAATGGGGAAGAAGGCGAAAATGGAGTTTGCAAGCCTCTCTAAAACGCACAAAATACTCACTACCCCCGGAGAACGTATCCGGGAGCGAGATCTTAGGCTCAGAACAAACTCCATGAACGCAAGCTGAACCGGTCACTTGAAACTGAGAAAAAGTCTTACGGAGATCAGCTACCTCCAATGAAAGACCCTGGAAGCGCTCAGCCAAAAGTGAAACCGGATCCATGCTTGAGACGGTTTTGGCAGCTTATAATGTCACGGATGGTGTACAGGAAACAAGACAATGCAATACAGTAATGACTCACTGGATCCACAACTAAGGAACAAAAAGGAGACCCCTACATGAGACCTGCCACTCTCCCTAATTGCTCAGCCTATGCGAACACCCCAAAGGTTGATGGGCGCATATCCACGTACCTCGGCTATCTAATACCTGAAGACCCTACAATAGTGAGGGGACACGACCACCGACTCCCTACACTAGACACGGAGGGAGTCAGGGTCACCTGAAAATCCAGCAGACAGAAAATCACAAATAAAGGAACAGCACTTATCTTGCAGAGGACTGGGAAATAGAAACAGCAAGCACACACACTCCAGGAAGTTGTATAAGCCGCAACCTAATGCATCATGGGGAGGAACTTAAAGGGAAGCAATCAGTCCAACTGCATGACAGCTGAGATAGACTAACGAGATGAGGAACTCAACCAAAACAAAGAAACTCAAGGAGGAGTATCTGGAAAGCTCCTGTCAAAGCTTCTCAACTGTCTGGTTGTGACAGATTTATCATGACATCCCCCCTACACTAGTTTCCTGGCAAAAAAAAAGTCGCAAACCTCGTGTTTGCGTCTTTTTGAATGCCATTGAAACAACATTTTGTTGTAATTGGTGTTTGTAGACCGCCCTCCACTTTCTGAAAAGGGGCGAGAATGGGGCTAGCAGTCTTGGCTAATTTACCTTCTTTTATTGGATTCAGTGAAGGCTGAAATCTATGGCAGCTGCTATGAGCTGCTGTGTATATTAGTTTAGGAGCATGGACTGCCAGAGGGTGCACCTAATTTATGACGAGGCCTGCACCTCACCATAAATTAAAGGGGTATTCCGGTTCCCTTAATTTTGGTCTGCTTAGAAACCATTGTGCAGGTTTTACAAATGTCTAATATACTGTGATAAAATTTTTGCACTCTTCTCTAATAATATCTACTTACTTCTTAGTCTCCCCATGCCCAGGGCCGGTGCAAGGATTTTTGCCGCCCTAGGCAAGATAAAAATTGCCCCCCCCCCCCCCTCTTTATCAGATGATCTGCCCACATCACATATGTTCCACCTCTTTCTCAGCATTTAAATTAAAATAACTGCTATGTTTCCCTTAGGGTTAATCCAGCTTCTTGTAGCCGTCTCCCTGACAGCCGCTAGAGGTGCTTCCGTGATTCTCACTGTGAAAATTACAGTGGGAAGACGCGGAACATACAGGGAGTGCAGAATTATTAGGCAAGTTGTATTTTTGAGGATTAATTTTATTATTGAACAACAACCATGTTCTCAATGAACCCAAAAAACTCATTAATATCAAAGCTGAATATTTTTGGAAGTAGTTTTTAGTTTTTTTTTAGTTTTAGCTATTTTAGGGGGATATCTGTGTGTGCAGGTGACTATTACTGTGCATAATTATTAGGCAACTTAACAAAAAACCAATATATACCCATTTCAATTATTTATTTTTACCAGTGAACCCAATATAACATCTCAACATTCACAAATATACATTTCTGACATTCAAAGACAAAACAAAAACAAATCAGTGACCAATATAGCCACCTTTCTTTGCAAGGACACTCAAAAGCCTGCCATCCATGGATTCTGTCAGTGTTTTGATCTGTTCACCATCAACATTGCGTGCAGCAGCAACCACAGCCTCCCAGACACTGTTCAGAGAGGTGTACTGTTTTCCCTCCTTGTAAATCTCACATTTGATGATGGACCACAGGTTCTCAATGGGGTTCAGATCAGATGAACAAGGAGGCCATGTCATTAGATTTTCTTCTTTTATACCCTTTCTTGCCAGCCACGCTGTGGAGTACTTGGACGCGTGTGATGGAGCATTGTCCTGCATGAAAATCATGTTTTTCTTGAAGGATGCAGACTTCTTCCTGTACCACTGCTTGAAGAAGGTGTCTTCCAGAAACTGGCAGTAGGACTGGGAGTTGAGCTTGACTCCATCCTCAACCCGAAAAGGCCCCACAAGCTCATCTTTGACGATACCAGCCCAAACCAGTACTCCACCTCCACCTTGCTGGCGTCTGAGTCGGACTGGAGCTCTCTGCCCTTTACCAATCCAGCCACGGGCCCATCCATCTGGCCCATCAAGACTCACTCTCATTTCATGAGTCCATAAAACCTTAGAAAAATCAGTCTTGAGATATTTCTTGGCCCAGTCTTGACGTTTCAGCTTTTGTGTCTTGTTCAGTGGTGGTCGTCTTTCAGCCTTTCTTACCTTGGCCATGTCTCTGAGTATTGCACACCTTGTGCTTTTGGGCACCCCAGTGATGTTGCAGCTCTGAAATATGGCCAAACTGGTGGCAAGTGGCATCTTGGCAGCTGCACGCTTGACTTTTCTCAGTTCATGGGCAGTTATTTTGCGCCTTGGCTTTTCCACACGCTTCTTGCGACCCTGTTGACTATTTTGAATGAAACGCTTGATTGTTCGATGATCACGCTTCAGAAGCTTTGCAATTTTAAGAGTGCTGCATCCCTCTGCAAGATATCTCACTATTTTTGACTTTTCTGAGCCTGTCAAGTCCTTCTTTTGACCCATTTTGCCAAAGGAAAGTAAGTTGCCTAATAATTATGCACACCTAATGTAGGGTGTTGATGTCATTAGACCACACCCCTTCTCATTACAGAGATGCACATCACCTAATATGCTTAATTGGTAGTAGGCTTTCGAGCCTATACAGCTTAGAGTAAGACAACATGCATAAAGAGGATGATGTGGTCAAAATACTCATTTGCCTAATAATTCTGCACTCCCTGTAGTTTTGAATGCGTGCGCATGCGCAGCTGAGAGGAGGATCGGGGAGAAGAGTTCCCAGTGCCGGCGCTGGAGAAAGGTAAGTGGCTGAAGGGGTTTTAACCCCTTCAGCCCAGTGGGAGGGGGACACGAGGGTGCCCCACTCCTAACAAAAATGAGTTTGTTTACCTGGCACTATAGTGCTCCTTTACACCAGTACTGCACAGTGTCTGTTCTCTGCAGGAACAGGCTATAGACACCAGTACCACTACATTAACTGTACTGGTTCTGGGACTATAGTGTCCTTTTAATTTGAGGTAAATTAGTTTCCAATTTAGTATTAATAACTAAACACATAAATAATAAACATATTGCATTGTCTACTTACCACCAGGACAATAAGATGATCTGCTCTCTGGCTGCAGTCTGGCTTTGGGGACTCCCTTGTCACTCTCTTCTCCCCCCCTCCCTTGTCACTCTCTTCTCCCCCCTTCCCCTCCCTTGTCACTCTCTTCTCCCCCTCCCTCGTCACTCTCTTCTCCCCCTCCCTCGTCACTCTCTTCTCCCCCCCTCCCTTGTCACTCTCATTCCCCCCCTCCTTTGTCACTCTCATTCTCCCCCTCCTTTGTCACTCTCATTCTCCCCCTCCTTTGTCACTCTCATTCCCCCCCTCCTTTGTCACTCTCATCCCCCCTCCTTTGTCACTCTCATTCCCCCCCTCCCTTGTCACTCTCATTCCCCCCTCCCTTGTCACTCTCATCCCCCCCACTCCCTTGTCACTCTTATCCCCCCTCCCTTGTCACTCTCTTTCTCACCCCGCCCCTTGTCACTCTCTCCCCCTCCCTTGTCACTCTTATTCCCCCCTCCCTTGTCACTCTCATTCCCCCCTCCCTTGTCACTCTCATTCCACCCCTCCCTTGTCACTCTCATTCCCCCTCTCCTTTGTCACTCTCATTCCCCTTCACCTCCCTTGTTACTCTCATTCCCCCCCCCACCTCCCTTGTTACTCTCATTCCCCCCTCCTTTGTCACTCTCATTCCCCCCGTCCCTTGTCACTCTCATTCCCCCCTCCCTTGTCACTCTCATTCCCCCCTCCCTTGTCACTCTCATTCCACCCCTCCCTTGTCACTCTCATTCCCCCCCCTCCCTTGTGGCTCTCATTCCCCCCTCCTTTGTCACTCTCATTCCCCCCTCCTTTGTCACTCTCATTCCCCCCCTCCTTTGTCACTCTCATTCCCCCCCTCCTTTGTCACTCTCATTCCCCCCCTCCCTTGTCACTCTCATTCCCCCCCCTCCCTTGTCACTCTCATCCCTTCCACTCCCTTGTCACTCTTATCCCCCCTCCCTTGTCACTCTCATTTCCCCCCCTCCCTTGTCACTCTCATTCCCCCTCTCCTTTGTCACTCTCATTCCCCCCCACCTCCCTTGTTACTCTCATTTCCCCCCCTCCTTTGTCACTCTCATTCCCCCCGTCCCTTGTCACTCTCATTCCCCCCCTCCCTTGTCACTCTCATTTTCCCCCAACACTAAGTGAGCACTTCCTGTCAGTCCGGCCGGGTACAGGAAACAAAAGCTCCTGTACCGCGGACCGAACAGAGCTCGGCCACGCTACATTAGAGGCGCCTCCCTACTGTCAGTCCCTCTCTTCAGGCTGCGCACGGGCGGTGCACATACATAGACGCGCCAGCCCGGGCAGTGCGGCAGCCGCCCGATGCGGGGGAGGGCCCGCCGCCGTACTTTAAAAAAAAACCTGCGTCAGGACCGGCCCGGCCGCCACTTAACCAATGCTTTTTTTTTTAAACCGCACGGGGTCAGCGCCCCCTGCTAAATTGCGCCCTAGGCGGCTGCCTAGGTCGCCTTACAGGTGGCGCCGGCCCTGCCCCTGCCTTGTTTACACTCCTGCATGCCTTAGTTACGACCTGTCTGCTCTCTCCTGCTGCTGGTCGATCATGCTCAGTTTCTCTGCTCTGTGTCTAGTCTCTTGCCCCTGTGAGCAGCTGTGGTCAGAACTATGAATAAGCGAACTTGTGTTTTCAAGTTCGGCGTACGAGGTTCGGGTTCTGGTTATCTAAGAATTCCGTTATGGATTCCGCTACCATGGACCATAAGTTATGGTCTATGGTAGCGGAATCCATAATGGAATTCTTAGATAACGCCAACCCAAACCTTGTACTCCGAACTTGAAAACACAAGTTCGCTTATCTCTAGTCAGAACTTCTCTGCTCTAAACTTCCTGTCTGCTGAGAGATGGAGCTGTCAGCTGGTTCCTCAGAGCATGTAAGAGAGCTGTGCTCTACATCACCTGAAGTTGACTTTCTGAATATCCCTGACATGTAGCAGTAAACTGAGGTTTGGCTGTAGATTTGTATGTTTCTTTTTTCAGCTTGCCTGTGTAGATCTTGCTCAGTGTCAATTGATCTTTCCCTATCTGCTTCATCTGTTGCTGTTTCAAACTGCTCCTTTTACATAGCTGTCTATCTGTATTTGTCTGTTTCTGTATTTTTGTGTGTCTGTCAATCTGTCTTACGCTGGATGCGCTTCTTCATAACTTCGGCGATCTACCACCAGAGATGGGGCTTTATTAAGACTGGCATGCCCCAGAGTCACTTCAGAGGCTGAAATGTATCAGGCTAGTTTAAAGGGACTCTGACAGGCCCAATAAGCATAATTATCTATATATATGCATGCACAGGTCTTCTAATGTGTATTAAAAACATATAAGTATAACCCCTGTCCACCTTATAAATACAGCAAACTCATGTTTTATAACCTGATGTAATTGCTCTTCTTTCTGCCCAAGGGGCGGCGTTTCAGATTCACTTCTGCCCAGCCAGCCGCGCCCCAACCGCCGTTTTGAAGCGCCGCCCAGCTCATCAATATTCACTTCGCTGGGCGGCTTCTGTGTGCTGGTTAATTGTGCCCGGCGCAGGCGCAGAACAGAGAGGCTGAAACGGCCTCAAAGAAGCAGAGGGGACGCAGGCGCGATGTGATCCCGGCGAGTGAGGGTGCCGGGTGCATGCGCAGAAGCTGAAAGTGAGTCCGATGCCCATAGCTTTCTATTGGGCATGCGCGGGATCTCGGAACGTCAGGGACAGCAGAAGCCGCCCAGCGAAGTGAATATTGATGAGCTGGGCGGCGCTTCAAAACGGCGGTTGGGGCGCGGCTGGCTGGGCAGAAGTGAAGCTGAAACGCCGCCCCTTGGGCAGAAAGAAGAACTATTACATCAGGTCGCAAAGCAATAACTTCGGCTCATCGGAG
This sequence comes from Bufo bufo, assembly GCF_905171765.1. Lineage (NCBI taxonomy): Eukaryota > Metazoa > Chordata > Amphibia > Anura > Bufonidae > Bufo > Bufo bufo. The sequence continues at coordinate 769,393,188 of NC_053389.1, read as the reverse complement.
CCAATACATTCTAACACTGTACGGAGCTCCTGCTCCGTACAGTATTAGAACGAAGTTTTATGCGAATCGACTTCGGAAGTTTCATCCGAAGTCGATTCGCTCATCCCTAGTGAGCATGGCTTATTTTCTTGTATCCCAATTTCAAGGGTTTTTTCTGGACTTTCCAGACCTATCCTCGCTGGATAGATCAGCAGTTTCAGATCAATGTGGGTCCAACACCCGGCAACCGCAGAGATCAGCTGTTTCAGGCTGTTGCTGAAAAGTATACAGCAGATGGAAGCAGATGTTTCTGGCTCCTGGACACTGCAGCTCAGCTCCCATTCACTTGAGCAGCAGTACCTGGCACGGCCAGTATATACTTTATGGTGTGGTGGCTGCCCAAAACAGCTACAGTAACCTCATGAGGATAGGTCATCAATATCTACATCCTGGAAAACTCCTTTAATTTTGTACCACATTCATTTTGAATGACCCCCATTTCTCAGTTCTATTGTTTGCATGTGAAATGCTTTTATTAGTTTTCAGATAAAACCATTCACCATTTCACCAACCTAAACCATATGTAAAGAGGTATTCAAAACAGGGGACCAGGGACCGATTGGGAACTAAAAGTGGTCCTGGAAATAAAATGCAAAAGTGGCCCCATGTTGTAGGTAGGTCCAAACTGACAGAAGGAAGGGCAACATAATTAGGGGGGGCCAGCAATACCATAGTGCAGAGCAACAGTAATGGTCACTTCGCAGTGTTCACCAACAAACACATGCGGGCTGCCATCTTGACTCACCCGTCCGGCGATGCACAGGTAAGCTCTTACCTGTGCCTTTGCCGGGAGCCGTCTGAAATCAAATGCAGTCACTGGGAGCAGGCAGTTCCGAGAACAGCCCGAAGAAGGCCCCCGGCGGCTGTTCTCGGAACTGCCTGCTCCCGGTGACCACATTTGATTTCAGACCGGCTCCCGGCACAGGGCTTACCTGTGCATCGCCGGATGGGTGAGTCAAGATGGCAGCCCGCATGTGTTCGTTGGCGAACACTGCAAACTGACCATCACTGCAGAGCAGTACACTGCCCCAGCAGAACCAAATACCACAGTGCAGCACAATATACTGCCCCAGCAGAACCAAATACCACAGTGCAGCACAATATACTGCCCCAGCAGAACCAAATACCACAGTGCAGGACAATATACTGCCTCATTAGAACCAAATACCACAGTGCAGTACAATATACTGCCCCAGCAGAACCAAATACCACAGTGCAGCACAATATACTGCCCCAGCAGAACCAAATACCACAGTGCAGCACAATATACTGCCCCAGCAGAACCAAATACCACAGTGCAACACAATATACTACCCCAGCAGAACCAAATACCACAGTGCAGCACAATATACTGCCCCAGCAGAGTCAAATACCACAGTGCAGCACAATATACTGCCCCAGGAGAACCACATATCACAGTGCGTCACAATATACTGCCCCAGCAGAGCCAAATACCACAGTGCAGCACAATATACTGCCCCAGCAGAGCCAAATACCACAGTGCAGCACAATATACTACCCCAGCAGAGCCAAATACCACAGTGCAGCACAATATACTGCCCCAGCAGAACCAAATACCACAGTGCAGCACAATATACTGCCCCAGCAGAACCAAATACCACAGTGCAGCACAATATACTGCCCCAGCAGAACCAAATACCACAGTGCAACACAATATACTACCCCAGCAGAACCAAATACCACAGTGCAGCACAATATACTGCCCCAGCAGAGTCAAATACCACAGTGCAGCACAATATACTGCCCCAGGAGAACCACATACCACAGTGCGTCACAATATACTGCCCCAGCAGAGCCAAATACCACAGTGCAGCACAATATACTGCCCCAGCAGAGCCAAATACCACAGTGCAGCACAATATACTACCCCAGCAGAGCCAAATACCACAGTGCAGCACAATATACTGCCCCAGCAGAACCAAATACCACAGTGCAGCACAATATACTGCCCCAGCAGAACCAAATACCACAGTGCAGCACAATATACTGCCCCAGCAGAACCAACTACCACAGTGCAGCACAATATACTGCCCCAGCAGAACCAAATACCACAGTGCAACACAATATACTGCCCCAGAAGAACCAAATACTACAGTGCAGCACAATATACTGCCCCAGCAGAGTCAAATACCACAGTGCGTCACAATATACTGCCCCAGCATAGCCAAATACCACAGTGCAGCACAATATATTGCCCCAGCAGAGCCAAATACCACAGTGCAGCACAATATACTACCCCAGCAGAGCCAAATACCACAGTGCAGCACAATATACTGCCCCAGCAGAACCAAATACCACAGTGCAGCACAATATACTGCCCCAGCAGAACCAAATACCACAGTGCAGCACAATATACTGCCCCAAGAGAACCAAATACCACAGTGATGAATTATATACTGCCCCAGCAGAACCAAATACCACAGTGCAGCACAATATACTGCCCCAGCAGAACCAAATACCACAGTGCAGCACAATATACTGCCCCAGCAGAACCAAATACCACAGTGCAGCACAATATACTGCCCCAGCAGAACCAAATACCACAGTACAGCACAATATACTGCCCCAGCAGAACTAAATACCACAGTGCAGTACAATATACTGCCACCTGCTGTGCAGTATTTAACTGTATCGCTGTCCTGAGGACATTAATACAGTTGAGTTCAGGAGGGCACCTGCCCCTGTTGGCCCGGTGCTTAGGAAAGAATTGGATCATTATGTACCTGGCTGGCAGCCGTGAGGAGGGCCTGTGTTGCCCTCCTAGGCATCAGCCCACCAGGAAATTTCGCTGTAGAGTCTATGGCCAATCCGCACCTGCAGGGGAATTGCTATCTCTGGCAGGGGTACTAATGAATTTAGACACCAAATAAACCTACATTTGTTTTTTTAGCTTTATTAGCAGAGACCTACAACATAAAAACATTGAAGGAAAGATAAAATGTGAACTGGCGGCGTACAGGAAGAGATCTTGTAAAAAGATTACAGACATCTGTCTTCTGTATTACACGTCACGGGGTTTGGACAGAGAACTACATATGGAAGCTGAAAACAAACACGTGGAGTTCTTCTCCGTCACAGACTTCTGCTCTTGCCGGTTCCAGTTTCCAGCTGGCCGGGTCCTTGTGAACAATGGAGAAGGGATTTTCACTGAGGATATACCAGGGCTGCCAGATTTCTCCGTATGGTAGACCAACATTTTACGGCTAGGCCTGGAATTCCAATCAACAGCGGTGGCTTCCGTCATTCTGGGTTATCATGTAAACATGTTTTTTTAGATGCCGGGAATGTGTGGGATCGGTAGGAAAACGGTGACAAATGAGGTGTCAAGGTCAATAGGTTGCTCAACCTACAAGTGAATGGATATTCTTATTAATTCCATTACTAATACAGATTAAAAAAAAAAAATGGAGAAATTAAAATCATAATCAGGAGGGATGTGGTTTGACCATGATGGGGAACAGATGCAGTCATGTGGTGGCTACATATCAGATGAGGGATGGCTCATTATGGCTGAAATTCCAGCTTCAAAAGGTGGCGCAAACCACTTATCCCGACTGTGGCCTCTAGACACGTAAAAAGGAACCTGAAAATCTTGTGAAATATATAACAACAACATGGGGAAGAATGATGAAACTGTCTAAAAGAAAGAAATGTCTTTATTGACCGTAGCAATCAATCACAGTGCAGCTTTCATTTTACCAGAGAAGTTTAGGAAATGAAAGCTGCTCTGTGATTGGTTGCTAAAGGCCAGAACAGTTTTAGAAATCTGCTCCACAATTATGTATAATTGACCCCGAGAACGTCAGAAGTGTTGTGCAGTCATATAAAAGTATATGAACATAATGATATATTCACCAAACAACTCACTAATAATAAAGTCATTTTAGTTTTGGATTCCACTTCCGCTTTTGACCTGGGGGGGCGTCACAAGTAGCAACAACTATCAGGCGTACAACAAAGATGAGGCAAGGCGTTCCATCTGGCGATCATGTGACCTCCTACATGACAAAATAACGTGGTCTCAAAAAGCAGGAAATTCTCCGCCCCGTATGCAGTTGTGCATCTATATTTGGGGGAGGTGATCCTGCATATGTAGTCCGTTGCTAATGGCGATCCCCAGCAAAAAAAAATCATGCAATGGAGGATGCCCACAGCAGACCACGAGTGCCACAAAAACATCCTACACCAGATAACAAAATGTGTGGATGTAATTGACTATATGAAATAAACTTTTACACGAATAGGAGCACTACTGTGGTGGATGCAATCAACTAAATCTGACTAAACCCTCACATTGATGTTAAAATGAGACTTTAGCTAATATATCCTTATATGGAGCCCGCGCACCACGTCAAGGTATCTCAGATGGCACGGGTCCTAACGCTAACCTACCTGTGCCATATGGGCAGTACCAGGGGCCAGTGGGCGAATTACAGGAGCGTAAGGTCTGACTCACAGCAAACAGCTCCCAGTTACCTCCAGTGTGAAACCACACATACAATGGTAGGAGGGCGGAGGCTGTGAGTCCCACCCAAGGCTCTGACTGATATGAATCAGACCTCACAGGTGCACCGAATACTGCTTATAGATGAAAATCAAGGCACGTTCAAATTTGGAGTTTATACACCTCCAGACATACATATACAAACTACATGACAAAATAACGTGGTCTCAAAAAGCAGGTGAGGGTTTAGTCAGATTTTGTTGATTGCATCCACCACAGTAGTGCTCCTATTCGTGTAAAAATCATGTGACCTCCCCCACTGTAGCCCTGCCCCTTAGACGGAGCATGGACGTCCTTTAAAAAGCAGTCAGCAGATTTGTCCCTATGACACTGGCTGACCTGTTACATGTGCGCTTGGCAGCTGAAGACATCTGTGTTGGTCCCATCTTCATATGTGTCTACATTGCTGAAAAACATGATGTTTTAATATATGTAAATGAGCCTCTAGGAGCAACGGGGGCGTTACCATTACACCAAGAAGCGCTGTTTTCTTTGTAAATGTCGAGCCCTCTGCACTTTGATTGACAGGGCCAGGCAGGCATGATGACATTTTCACTACCTGGCCTTGTCAATGGAAGTGGACAGGGCAAAGAGAGCTGAGCCTCTGAGTGTAACTGCAGTCTTCCACTACGTGACCGTGGGCACTGCAAACTAGTTTGATTGTGTTTTATTGTCATATATTATGCCTGTATGCTGTAATTCATCTCATGTCATATTCTCCCATGTAACAATGTGATGCTTCATGTAAGATCCTTTACACAGGCCTAGTTAGGGTGCACTACACTAGTTTCTCCACAAGATGGGGCAGTGTCATAGTGTATAAATAGCTTAGCTCAGGCCCAAGTTAGGCAGGTTCAGATCAGTTTAGACAGAGAGCAGCCATGAAGTAGCTGCTTACTGGAGGGAGGCCTCCTGCCTCTCTGCTCTCTTCCTGTTGGCTCTATGCAGCCAGCCAGAACCGCAGGGGCAACACGTGAGGTGCACGGGGGACCGATGAGGGGCCAAATAACAACACAGTTCATCAGTTTACTCACGGTTAGCAGAAAGCCTCCCTGGGCCAGCAGCACAGTGTTGAGGTGGACAGCACGAAATCCTCCGGGGTACGCTCTGTGATAGGGAAGCATCAGCCAAGATGGAGGTTGAGGTGCCCTTGATGTTAGGGGTGCTTAGGGTGCTTGTTGCGGCTGAGTTCCTTGATGGTTTTTGTCGTGACGCCAGTACTGTTAATGGTGGTACAACCAGTAGTAGTAATAATGAGGTAGACAGTGGCAGGATACAACTCATAGCTTTTACTGATGATGGTTCCAGTTGCAGCTTGTACATCAAATAGAATACAGTCCTTTGCAAGTTAAAGGAATCCTGCTGATCCACTGCTAATAGGTTTGGCTGGGTTTAGCTTAGCCTGAAGGTTCAGTATCAGTGTAATTTGGTGAGGTTGCCGGTGGCTATAGTATCCTTCACCTGGATACCTAAAGGTCTTTTATGCCTGGATTGTGGCTTTTATCCTTTGAATGTTAATCTTTTCTTTCTTTTGTCCCTTCCTGGACTAAACATTTATCTGAGCAGAAGTGCTAGATCTGCATTCTCTCAAACTCAGCAGGCTGACTTCTGATCACTGACCTGTCTATTCTCCTCTGACTAAACCCCCCCAACTCACTAGGCCTGACCTAGGTATTTATATGACCTACCGTAAGTGCTATCCCCATCTAGTGGTGGGATGTATAAATTACACCAGACCAGCCTATGAACAGGGACACAACAGGTGCTGTAGTACAAAATAGCATGCAGTATGATAATACAGTTTTAAAGTTATTTTGCAGTTCCCACGTGTCCTGAGTGGGACGCTGCATCCACAGCCCAGGGTTAAAAGCCACAAGATTCCACCCAGAGGTGAGAAGTCCACTTCTACAGCACACTCTTCCGAGGTGACCAGTTTCCAGCTAATAAAGCAAGTATTCAAGGGGATTTTTATATTGTCTTAAAATCAAAGGATAGCAGACGTCCATACTTAAGGGCTTCCTAGGCACCTTTGCAAGCAGGTGTAGGACACAGCTTCCGGCATCCACACCTTCCAGTTTAAAGCCTGAGGACAGATAGGCCATCTGTCAGAAAACACTGAAAAATAGAAGTTCAAGGTATTCAGCAAACCACCTTCATTCAGGTTAGGATCAGGCGAGAGTTTTTACCAGCCAAAGACTTTTATTTCTTCAAAGCCTAGTCTGAAGCAGTAGCTTTCTTACATATATATATATATATAGGACTAAGAGCCTGTTTCTTCTGAGGACTTACATTTCCCTACCTCTGTATGCATGAGACTGTATTTTATACTGGGATGTACCAAAGACCAGTGGCGTAGGGATCGCCATAGCAACCATAGCTAATCTTACTGTCTCCTAAAGTACCTGATACTGGCACCTGATGTGTCTGTGATTCAAACCCACAACCTCCAATGTATCAGTGGCAAAGCATTTACCCACACAGCCATATAGGCTGCATTACAACTGATTGAAAAAATATGAGACTTCTACTGTTATAGCTGGCTAAGTGTACATCTATACACATGACAGCTGCTCATATATAGAGTACAGTACAGAGCAATACAACGTCACATACCTCTTACATCCAGTGATGTGTTGTCTGACATCATCTTTCCTCATCTTCTTCTTTCAGACCAGACCACCATGATGATTTCTTTCAACCATCTCTTGTCTCTGCAGAGTTGACAAACAGAAACCTTAGTTTCGTACTTTTTCATCATCCTCCCCACCTTCTTAACACCCCATCCTGCCAAACCCAATACTCTGCCCGCTGTTCTGCTCAATATTATACTGCAGAAACACTGACCCTGAAAATACTAGTACCATGCAGATAGTGTCCTCTTCAATAATTATTAGCACACAGTGCCTAAACAATAACTGCACCCAGGAAATAGTGTCCCTGACACTAATAATGTAAACATAATGTCCCTCTAAAATATTTATGCTAAGGAATAGTAATAATTCTCTGCCAGAGTGCACTTAGTGTTAACAGTGTACACAAAAGTAATAATGCCCCCATTGTGCCCATACTAGTAATCATGTTCCCCGTAGTCCCCTAGTAGTAATGGTTTTCCTCTAATTAATGCCAGCAGGAAAAGGCCTCCTAAAGTGTGCCAGTACAAAAACACCCTCTTATATTGTGTGCCACTCCAAAAAATACCCCCTTATAATGTGCGCCAGTACAATACCCCCTTACAATGGGCATCAGTACAAAAATACCCCTTTATAATGTGTGCCAGTACAAAAAATATCCCTTTGTAATGTACGCCACTACAAAAATACCCCTTTATAATGTGTGCCAGCAACTAGCTATACTCTGGAGAGGCGTGTCTAAGAAACTACCTGGTTTTCACTAGAGCCTCTGGAGGTGAGGATAGACTTGATCCGTTAGGGTAGTTGCCAGGGGCTACTCCAGAGCAATCCCCGAGTCAGTGGCAGCTGGTCCAGGCGGACCAGGAGATACCTGAGTAGGTACCAGAAGTACAAGCGTAGTCAGGCAGGCAGAGACATTACCAGGAGCAACGGTGCAGGACCAAAGGATAAGGCAGAGATGTGGTCAGACAGGCAATAGGTCAGGGCAGGCGGCACAGGTACAGGTCAGGCAATCCGGGTCGGCAACAGGAGAGTCAAAGCAAGCAGGCAGGGATCAGACGATAAGCAGAGTCCAGGAATACAAGTGGTTATCAGCCTGGACTTTGCTTATTGTCTGATCCCTGCCTGTTGTCACGAGGGTGTCTAGAACCTCGCCTGACTCCGTTATACCCGGGGTCAGGAAGTCGCAGCGGTTGGCTGCGCGCTCTATGTAAGATAGGGCTGTTTCCTTATGGTAGCTTTCTGGGTTTGCTTTGCAAACCCTTTTGGCTCACTCAGGGATCCGTAGCTCCTTCTCCTCAGCTGTTCCTTGTCCAGCACTCCCAACCTCCTTATATTCCCCTCTCACACTTCTCTGGTTGCCAGATATAGAGCTTCCTGCCTGGACATCTATTCTGACCCTCTGGAGCTGTGTTGCTGCGTTCTCTGGTAGTTGATCCAGAACGCTACCCTCCGGATCCCTGTTGGACCTTTGTGGTCTGCTGTGGTCGCCCACCTGGGTGTATGTGTTTGTCTGTATTGTCTGTCCTCTCCCTGGTGTTTCCCTCTTAGTGTCCGTGGTGCGGACTAGCGATCCCACCGGCCCGTTCACTATCTAGGGCTCATTTTAGGGAAAGCCAGGGTTTAGGCACGTGATCGCCGCACGGGTGAGGAACCCGTCTAGGGACGTCAGGGCAGTCAGGTGCCAGCCGCAAGGTGAGTCAGGGGTCACCACCTTTCCCTCTCCCTTGGTCAGGGCTTTCCCTTTTCCCTCGCTGTGCGTGTCGCCGGTCATTACACCTGCTTGCTTTTTCTCTCCTGTTGCCTGACCTGTACCTGTGCCGCCTTTAGCAAAAGTCAAGGACCTTGACACTGAGGCATCTGGGAAAGTGGTGGAACCATTTAAGTACATGCAGGAGAGCCAGGGTTGATCAGTGAGGTCACCTGACCTAACCCAGCCTGCCCAGGGAATTATGCGTGCTGCCCCTAGAGCAGGGTAACATGAAACCAGAGTGGAAGCAGTGGGGCAGAACCCTCAGAAGCACAGCACACACCCCGACAGAGCCCAGGACGGCAGCGGTAAGCGGGGGAAAGCGGCTCCCCGCAGCCGCAGTTACAGCCAGCGCAAAGAATATCCCCTTGAAATGTGCGCCAGTACAAAAATACCCCTTTATAATGTGTGCCAGCTTAAAATATATCCCCTTTATAATGCGTGCCAGTCTAAAAAATACTACCTTATAATGAGTGCTCAAAATGCCCCCTTAAAATTTGTGCCAGTATAGAAAATACCCCTTCTGTGTGCCAGTACAAAAATGCCCCCTCTTAGTGCCCCTGGTAGGTTCAATGTCCCTATAGTGCCCCCCAAAAGGTGTGACAGTACAAGAACATGGCCCTATTTAGTACCCTTTGTAGTGGGGTGATTGACAGTACCTGCGATAACACCCTAAAGCACAGTGTGACTAGTAAATCCACAATACAGACACTTTTGTCCACTTTCAGTGCAATAAAGTTTCTTTAGGGTTCTCAATGTAGCGTGGTATAGGCACAGGAATGATCATGCAGCGAGTTGCTAAGGAGGCACAGGGCAGAGATGATAAGAGTGGTGGTTGTGGCCCTGAGAAAACCTCACCTGTCTGCAGTCCCGCTAATCCAGCGCCACTGCCCCATTCCTTGTCTCAGCAGTCACATGTGCTAGAATGACACGTCACTGTTAGATTAACCAGAAGTGGCTGGTAATGGGGAAGCAACACAGGAATGTAGGGACTGCAGACAATTGAGTTTTTTTTTTTTTTAATCGGGCACAGGTTACCACCATCGGGGTTGTCGACTCCAGAAAACCACTTAAAGCAAAATGACATGAACATTGTAAGTCTTTAACATTTGGTAGCTGTATTCAACTGAATGGGGCTGAACTGCAATACCCCACACAACCTGTGGACACGCGTGGCGCTGTTTCTAGAAGAAAGGCATGCTTTGGAATTCTAGTACAACCCCTTTAAGGCCACACAGACATGGCATATTTTCTGGTCAAGTTCCACACTGAAAATCCATAATAAAGTATAGTACAATACATGCAAACTTGGCTTTACAAAACCTAATTGGCATTGAGTTGCTCAGTCCAAGGATGCCTTACGTGCTTTGTTTTTATTTTTGCTTTTGTAAATTGTTGCTGTGGATTTCATGCTTTCCAATGCAATCAGTGGGGGGCATATAAAAAATGCTGCAGATGATTATTAGTGAGCTGGGGGCCCATTCTGGCTCAAAACGTTAGTCCACCCTTGATTATGTTTCTACTTTATCTTCAGTTTCAAGTTGGCTTTTGGAAGATATTACATGGTTAAATATCCTTTCCTGACGTTTTTTGAACATTATGGAAAGAGTTGAGCTTCAGTTATTATCTTGCTGTGCTGTCTGCAATAAATACAGAAATTTATGATGCATTTAATGAGCTGCAAAGGCCATCTGACATTCTACTATACTTTGTTCTTTCAAGAAATTTTCAAAACCAGTACCAAAAATATTTGAAAAATTGAATATTTATTGATTTTCCAGTAAATTATGATAGTAGAAAATACAGCAGTGAGTCATCATCTAATGCTTGTGTTTATTGTAGGTGGACATCCATCCGGGGGAGGTGATCTCCTGCTCTACAGATGTGTGAACATGGTGGCCAGGATGTGGGGGATGACAGCCTTAAGTCATTTTGACATTTTTTTTATTTTTTTTTGCATAGTGAAAATTTAAAGGGTCTTTCTGGGCACAAATAAATTATTTTAATATTTCTATCAATGCTATGTAATATCAACAGAATATGCAACAACATTATGATTAGTGGAACGAAGGAAGGGGGAGGGGGGGGGTCTCAAGATCAAGAGACAAAGTGACCAGGATCTATTTTGATCATTCCCTGCATGGTAACAAATGACTGGGACTTTGCTATAGTTCCCTGCGGAGCGAGTTACTAGGAGCTCTTGTCACGGATGTTCCCACGACAGGTGGCAGGAGATCGGTGAGGATCGGTGAGACTGGCAACACGTGGTTTGATCTGACATGTTTTCCATTTGGATCAAATGACGTCTGTGTTGTTTCTGGTGCTTGTCACACCTTCTTTCCCCAGGTGTGGCTATTGTGGTCTTTTAACCTTCTCTATTTATTGTTGTTTCTCCCACTATGCTATGCGGTTTATAGCTTCAGTTGGAGTTGTGGATAGCTGGTGTGTGGATCTCGGCTGAGTTCCTGGTGCTGCCATAGCCACTTGAAGTTAAGTGTTTTCTTTCCCTTTTGTATTTTGTTTGGGTTATTTTGTGTGTTGCATTTCCCTGTCATTTGTATTAAGGCCTGAGGGAGACTCCTGTCCGTCCTTCCTTTTGGAGGAACAGGTTGTCACAGTCCTGACATTAGTACCAGGGTCCTATAGAGTGAGTTAGGACACTAGGTATTCCGGTGTATGAACTCACCTACCTCTGGGGTCTGTTCATACTGGTAGTTAGTCAGGACTTTGATTAGGGTTTTACTAGGAGGTGTGCAGCGTCCCACTAGTGTACGTGGGCACTGCAAAAGCTTATTGTGTCACATGTTATATTATGCTGTATTGTATTATTATGTGAAATCCCTGTAACCAGGCTGTCCGGTGCACTACACGTCATTCCACCACTAGATGGGGGTAGCACCACAGTATTTATACTGTAGCACAGTTCAGGCCTAGTTAGGGGGTTGAGTTTTAGAGTGTGGAGGAAGAAGGAGATGGAGTGAGGAGCTAGGGTGAAGGAGAGGTCCACTCTCCTCTCAGCTCTCTCTTGGGCTCCACGGCCCAGAGGAGCCAACGTGTTTCTCAGTATCAAGCCAGGAAGATAGGCAGAGGTGAAGTCTGTTTATTTTGTCAAGTTTATTGTGGATAAAGACAAATTATTATTCCGGGCTCTAGGCGTCTTTGTATTTAGGTGAAGGATTTATTAGCTTCCGGCAGCCTCACCGTTACTTTTAAGGACAGATAAGGTTTCTGTTGCATCACTTGTGTGTAGAAGACTAAGGCTTGAACTACCTCAACTGAGACTGAAGCAAGGCAAGGAGCTGAATATCAGTGGGTACATAACTAACTACCCTAGCCTGAGACATAACTACCAGCACAGCCTGTTACTGGGATTCATCACGTCCAACCTGCATGTGTATCAGAGACTGCTTTATTACTGGATGTAAACTGTTAGCAAGAACCTGGTTACAGTAAAGTTCTCAGTTGGATTTAAACCTGCCTCATTCTTCTAACTTCATACTACTACCACTCTCAACATTTTGCACCATCAAGGTGCTGGCGTCACGACACTACCTAAGTCAGGGGCCCAGCCGCACAAGCACTCAGAAACCCAATCACCATCAAGGGCACCTCGATGACCACCTGGCCGGTGTCCCCTGTAATAGAGTGTGCCCCGAAGAATCCAGTGCTGTTCTCCCCTTCACTGCACTGCTGGCCCAGGGAGACGTCTGCTAAACCATGAGTAACTGATGAACTGTTTGTACGCTTCGGCCCACCGTGAACCTCACGTGTTCTACCCCTGCGGACTGGCACGTTGCAGGTGTCCATCTCCTTTACCTAGTTGCCTTGCCTTATTCCCTCACCCCTTTCTCTCCTATGTTCGGTGTGGTGTTTCCCTCCCACACCTGAACGTGACAACATTACTGTGGAGGAAAATACTAAACCAGCATTACTAGTTCAGACTCGGACTAGGGTTCCTTAGACCCACCAGAGAAAAGTATTGTTGAAGTCCAATCCCTATATAATCATGAAATTTAAAATGATTTTATACATATGCAAATTAACCTGAGATGACTCCTGTCCCTGACTCATCTGAGGGACAGGACTCATCTCAGGTTAATTTGCATATGTATCAAATCGATTTTTTTACACAATAAAAGCACACAGAGCTATGGGGACTGGGTATTACAGATGTGCTAGCGGCCATCTAGCAACCCATGTCCTCAGCTCTATATACAAAATCCCGGTGACAGGTTCCCTTTAAATACAGAGCTGGTCAAAAAGCAGGGAGATGCTGTGTTTCTTGCTCTACTTATTGACCAGCTGAATTTTCGGGGCCATGACCAGATCTGTCCTCCATTCTTCACTCTGCTGCTTCACCTGTCTGATGCGTCTAGCATCATTACAGCAGCAGAGCGCCGTTACAGAGAGGGGACCCTAGTTCAGCAGAGCTTTACTATTCTGACCTCCTCCTGACCTCCCGACCACTGACCTGCAAAGATAAGGGATTAACTCTTCCAGATATCGTGACTACACTGAGTAGGTACATGATTAAATTATTGGGTAATTCCTCGGGTCCTCTTGATCCCATATCTTTTCACCCCCTGACCCACCTAACCCATAATAAACACAGAAACCAGAGTCGGATTGAATCGCCCACAGCAGCCGTTTTTATTAACAAATAAATACATAACATAAATAACAATAAGTTAACCCCGATGAGAGAGGTCCTAGAAGCCCCAAACCCACAAACAACATGGCAAATCCATCTTGCCTCCAGCCATAGAATACCAGCTCGGAAACACCAACTGATGGACGCCTCACTGAACTGACCAAGTGCCCAACCATGAGAGTCTAGCCCCACCATTGAGGCCCTCCCATTCTCAAGTATCAACCCATACCACCAGCTTCGAGGACCTCCCACCGTCAACAACGCACAACTTGAGACATTCATGCCCTTAAGTTTTTGCGCGTTCCTCCACAAACTTAAATCCCTTCTTGAAGACCCAGGGACCACAAGTCGATGCCTACCGCATTAAGGTGAACCCCATCTGACCTCCAAAATTCTCCAACTCCCAACTCTAATTCCAAATGCCTGACAGCCACCGTCCCGTTTCTGGCCACAAACTTGCCTACCGCCCTGTTCACTTTAATATGAGCCTTATTAATGCGTTCCACTGAACGCACCTCCCGCCATGTTCCACGATGTATAATGTAGGACCACACTGTCATCATGGCTGTAAACAACAATCATAATCTATCACGGTCGGCGTGACTATCACATACGTGACACAGAGGGAGGGAACAAGGAAGGCCCTGCCCAAGTGAGAGGGAAGGTGGTGACCCCTGACTCACCTAGCGGCTGGCACCTGGCTGCCCTGACGTCCCTAGACGGGTTCCTCACCCGTACGCCGATCACGTGCCTAAAGCCCTGGCTTTCCCTAAGCTGAGCCCTAGATAGTGAACAGGGCGGTGGGAACACTAGTCCGCACCACTAGCTCTAAAGGAAAACACCAAGGGAAGGACAGACAATACAAACTCAACATATAATCCCAGGTGGGCGACAACAGGAGACAACAAGAAGCCCAACAGGGATCCGGAGGGTAGCACTCTGGAACGACAACCAGGATTCACAACTCCAGTGGGTCAGTATAGATGTCCAGGCAGGAAGCTCTATAACTGGCAACTAGAGAAGTGTGAGGGGAGAATATAAGGAGGTTGGGAGTGGCAGACAAGAAACAGCTGAGGAGGAGAAGCTACGGATCCCTGATTGAGACAAAAAGGATAGCAAGGCAAACACAGAAAACAATCACTAAGAAACAACGTGATCTTTAGATATAGAGCACGCAGCCACCCGCTGCGACCTCCTGACCCCGGGTATAACGGAGTCAGACGTGGCTCTTGATACCCTCGTGACATAATCTCAAAAGGTCAAACTTTATGTCCCTAATCAACTCCCTAACTGGCTTAATCCCCAAATTATTTCCCCCGACATACAGAACCAAAATGTCAGGGGACCTAGCCAAACGTGCAAAATGGTGTACCTCTTTTAAACCCCCCTTCCCCCCACAACATACCTTGAGACCGCGATGTCCCTCTTAAATCCCAGTTGACACCCGTTCGGCCTAACATCCGCCCTAAACGCCCCCCAAAAGACAAATAAGTGCCCGAGGATCCAAGCTAATGCCGAGGAACACCCGGGAAAATAACAAAACAATATTAAAACACGTTACCGCTTGCCCTAATCATTTAGTACAAACTACCTAACCTCACATAAGACCAGAACCAGAACAGATTCTAACAATTCTTTTAATAACGTCATCACTCATACCTAGCCTTGCAGCCTCCATCACAGCACTGATCCTGGATGAATGACCTGTAAAATCTGTCGGATCCACCCCCAAACCTATTAAACACTTCTTAAAAACAGCCAAACACTGAAACCGCAAAAACGACCCATCCTTATGTCTAAGAAGAGGGCCGCTACCAAAGCTCACACCCAACCAGATAACGAAACCGCTCCCACTGCGAACGAGAAAGGGCATCTGCAATGCAATTAGACACCCCCGGCACATGAACTGCCACCACCCATGCATTAAGCGATAAACAAAGTAACACCAGATGCTGCAATAACCGAACCACTGGAGGAGACCAGGCGGTTAAACTATTGATTGCCTGCACAACCCCCAGATTGTCGCATTGAAAATGAATCTTCTTGTTCCTGAATTTATCGCCCCACAGAACCACTGCAAGAACTATCGGAAAAAGCTCTTGGTAAGCCAATTTTCTCACCCAACCACGTATAACCCAGGATTCTGGCCAACGATCTGCGCACCACTGCCCGTGACAATAAACCCCGAAACCAACCCCCCCAGCTGCGTCCGAAAATAACTCAAAGTCAAAACTATCCACCGCATCGCCCATAACCAACGCCCTGCCATTAATTTTTTTTAGGAAACCTGCCCAAACGTCTAGATCTCTCCTCAATTCCCGACCCAACCTAATAAAATGATGTGGAACAACTACCCCTGCAGTAGCCACCGCCAACCTTCGACAAAATATCCGGCCCATTGGCATAATTCGGCACGCAAAGTTCAATTTTCATAATAACGACTGCAGGTCTCGCAAACGAATTTTGGGAGACCTCCCTGTCTTTTCAACTTCTACCCGTAAGTCACACATTTTCTCGTCATGGAGCCGACATTCCATTTTAACAGTATTTATAACTGTAGCCAAAAAACTCAATTCCGTCGAAGGACCAACTGTCTTTCCTTCCGCTAATGGCACCCCGAAAGACGCAAAAATCGACTGCAACGTATTCAACAACAAAGAACAAACCTGTGAATCCGCCAGACCTAGACAAAGAAAATCATCCAAGTAATGGATAATAGACGAACAACCCGACACTACCCATTCTAAAAAAGAACTAAACGCTCCAAAATAAGCGCACGACAAAGAGCAACCCATCGGCAAACACCTATCCACAAAATACCCCCCATCCCAAAAACAACCTAACAAATGTAAACTATCAGGGTTAACCGGAAGGAGGCAAAAAGCCGCCTCAATGTCCGTCTTAGCCAATAAAGTACCTGGGCCACAGCAGCATCAAATGAAGTATAAACCACCAAACAAAGTTCGGGATCGATACCATCATTGACCGACACCCCTTTTGGAAACGATAAATGGTAGATCAGCCGAAACTTGTTCGGCTCTTTCTTGGACACTACACCCAATGGTGAATTCCTCAGATTAGCTAACGGTAGTTCTGCAAAAGGGCCATACATCCTACCCAACAAAACCTCCTTAGCCACTTTCTTGGAAACTACTTCCGGGTGCTCTAAAGCAGAATGCAAATTTCTATGCGTACAAACCACCGGTAAAGGATTAGACGGAATACTAAAACCCCACATGAAACCCCTATTTAATAACTCTGCTGCTTCTTGATTAGGGTATTTATTTAAATACAGCTCCATCTTTTCCACCCACACTGGAGTCAGACCCTTTTGCAGCGGCTTCCGCTCCTTTTTGCCTGTTGCCTTTGAAGCATCTATTGGCTCCATGATTTCCCCCGCAAGATGAGCACTCATGTTTAAATTTGCATTTTGTGCCAAACTTGAAGCTTCATTTATTAAAAAGGAAGCACAACCCTTTGGTGGACGTCGCTGAGAGAGCCGTTACCCTTAACCATAAACCAATATTTTTATGGTTCCACCGCATATTGGGGCGAACCGCTTTCCTCTGTCTAAATTGCTCATCGTAATGGAGCCAACCCAAACCCCCATAAACCCTGTAAGCCTCCCCTATCGCATCTACAGTGGGGGAAATAATTATTTGACCCCTCACTGATTTTGTAAGTTTGTCCAATGACAAAGAAATGAAAAGTCTCAGAACAGTATCATTTCAATGGTAGGTTTATTGTAACAGTGGCAGATAGCACATCAAAAGGAAAATCGAAAAAATAACTTTAAATAAAAGATAGCAACTGATTTGCATTTCATTGAGTGAAATAAGTATTTGAACCCTCTAACAAAAAAAGACTTAATACTTGGTGGAAAAACCCTTGTTTGCAAGCACAGAGGTCAAACGTTTCTTGTAATTGATGACCAAGTTTGCGCACATTTTAGGAGGAATGTTGGTCCACTCCTCTTTGCAGATCATCTCTAAATCCCTAAGGTTTCGAGGCTGTCTCTGTGCAACTCTGAGCTTGAGCTCCCTCCATAGGTTTTCGATTGGATTAAGGTCCGGAGACTGACTAGGCCACCCATGACCTTAATGTGCTTCTTCTTGAGCCACTCCTTTGTTGCCTTTGCTGTATGTTTTGGGTCATTGTCGTGCTGGAACACCCATCCACGACCCATTTTCAGTTTCCTGGCAGAGGGAAGGAGGTTGTCGCTCAGGATTTCACGATACATGGCTCCGTCCATTTTCCCGTTTATGCGAATAAGTTGTCCTGTGCCCTTAGCAGAAAAACACCCCCAAAGCAAAATGTTTCCACCCCCATGCTTGACGGTGGGGACGGTGTTTTGGGGGTCATAGGCAGCATTTTTCTTCCTCCAAACACAGCGAGTTGAGTTAATGCCAAAGAGCTCTATTTTGGTCTCATCAGACCACAGCACCTTCTCCCAGTCACTCTCTGAATCATTCAGGTGTTCATTGGCAAACTTCAGACGGGCCTGCACATGTGCCTTCCTGAGCAGGGGGACCTTGCGAGCCCTGCAGGATTTTAATCCATTGCGGTGTAATGTGTTTCCAATGGTTTTCTTGGTGACTGTGGTCCCTGCTAATTTGAGGTCATTAACTAACTCCTCCCGTGTAGTTCTAGGATGCTTTTTCACCTTTCTCAGAACCATTGACACCCCACGAGGTGAGATCTTGCGTGGAGCCCCAGAGCGAGGTCGATTGATGGTCATTTTGTGCTCCTTCCATTTTCGAACAATCGCACCAACAGTTGTCACCTTCTCTCCCAGCTTCTTGCTAATGGTTTTGTAGCCCATTCCAGCCTTGTGCAGGTCTACAATTTTGTCTCTGACATCCTTGGACAGCTCTTTGGTCTTTCCCATGTTGGAGAGTTTGGAGTCTGCTTGATTGATTGATTCTGTGGACAGGTGTCTTTTATACAGGTGACTAGTTAAGACAGGTGTCCTTAATGAGGGTGACTAATTGAGTAGAAGTGTCTAACCACTCTGTGGGAGCCAGAACTCTTAATGGTTGGTAGGGGTTCAAATACTTATTTCACTCAATGAAATGCAAATCAGTTGCTATCTTTTATTTAAAGTTATTTTTTCGATTTTCCTTTTGATGTGCTATCTGCCACTGTTACAATAAACCTACCATTGAAATGATACTGTTCTGAGACTTTTCATTTCTTTGTCATTGGACAAACTTACAAAATCAGTGAGGGGTCAAATAATTATTTCCCCCACTGTAGATAGCAGAACACGGCCGAGCAACACTCAGGTGTCTTTTCACCAATAACACTCGCCAAAATGGCAAATGCTTGTAACCAATTTGAAAACGTGCGCAGAATCAGTCTATACTGGCGCTTTTCCTCCTCTTCCTTTTACGGTGCAGGCTCTTCCATATGGTGCATACACTGCTCCAACCGGCTTAGCTTCAGCAGTGCTTTTTCAGATACCGCAGGTCCGGATGAACCTCTGGAATGCTCTCTGGGTAGGCTTGTGGGAAGTCGTTTTCCCCCAATAACTCCTTTGTAAACATGAGATTCCTGCAGAGCGTTCATTCCCAATACAACAGGAGCTCCATCCCGAGACGGTTTCTCTACAAGCACCACTCCCTTATTGCCGACATCTTATCCACATAGCTTCATTCTCATCCAAGCCACTCCGAACACAGGTATAGCAGTCTGATTTACCACTGTCAGCTTGATCACGGTGCCCTTGTTAGGCTTCATGAGGTGGCCGAAGTATCTCTCTAAGAACTTCACTGGCCTCGTGGTTACTTCCAAACCCTGTGTCTACAACACATTCCACCATCTGTTCTTCAATCTGCACCTGTAAGTAGGGGCTTTCAGTCAACAGGTCCTGGAGGTAGTTAGTGGTAACCTGGCAACTGGCCTCCCCCGCGGTGTGCCCCACTACCACGAGGGGTTCCCCTTTTAACTGTGGCTGTTCTGGATTCAGGACCTTTTGTGGGCATTGATGGGAGTTATGTCCTCTTTCTCGGCATATCCAACACTGCGGCCCCCTTGCCTTCCGGTCTTTTGGAGGACCACTGTGCATGTGTAGTTGGTGACATGCAACGTGCCAGACCGCAGGGGACATATGTGAGTGTAATGGTGTGGTGAATGGGTGTGGAAGTTGTACTCACTTTTGCCGTAGCTCCCTGAGCCAGCCTGCAGTGGAGGGAAAGACAGCACTAAATTCTCCGGGGCACTCTCTGTTGCAGGGAACACCAGCCAGATGGAAGTTGAGGTGCCCTTGATGGTAGTGGGTATGCTTAGGGTGCTTTGGTGGCTGGGCCCCTGTGTTGTTCCTGATGCCAGCACCGTAATGTGCAATTAGGAGATAGAGTTGAATGATGAGAGAGGCAGTAGTTGAACCAAACAGGAACTTTACTTGTCTTGCAATAAGTATAGCAGCGCTTTGTCATAAATACAGAAGGTCCCAATCCTTCCCATCTTTAGACACCACCCTTTTTAACATGTTTTTTAATGTTTTGTTAAACCTCTCTACCAGACCGTCCGTTTGCGGATTGTACACGGACGTCCATAACGGTTTGATATGCAGCAACTTACAGAGTTCCCTCATGACCTTGGACATAAAAGGGGTCCCCTGGTCAGTCAGAACCTCTTTAGGTAGCCCCACTCGGGAGAACATCTCAATTAGCTCCTTATCTATAAGTTTAGCCGATGTATGCCGCAGTGGTACTGCCTCCGGGTAACGAGTGGCGTAGTCTAGGACGACCAAGATGTGTTGGTGTCCTCTAGTGGACTTCGGTACTGGGCCTACGAGGTCCATAGCGATTCACTCAAACAGTACCTCGATGATCGGGAGAGTTACCAAGGAACTGCGGAAAAGGTGCTGGGGGCTAGTTGCCTGGCAGGTAGGGCAAGACTTCGTCCACCTCCCTAAACACACTGGGCCAGTAAAACCGTTGTAGTATCTGGTCCTGTGTTTTCTGCCTTCCCAGATGACCCCTGAGAACATGTTGGTGGGCTAACTCTAACACGAGTTTGCGATAAGCCTGGGGCACCACCAACTGTTCAATGGGTTCACCCCGCAGCTGGTTTACCCGATACAACATATCTTGATGAACCACAAAATGGGGGAACACCGACTCTGCCCCAGCTTGTTGTGGTTCACCATCTACTATTAATGCATTTTCCCAGGCTTGGGATAGATTTGGGTCCCGGTGTTGTGCAGTACCAAAATTATCCCTGGAGACATTGAGGTCTGCCAGCTCAGGTCCTGGCGGCAAGTCCTCCACGTCTCCCCCTCTTCCACCGAAGTGGCGGTCACCCCTACCGCTGGCCCTTCGGCCTCGGGTTCCCAGAGTTCTGGCCTCCCCCAGAGCAAGGCCACTCATCTGGGGTTACCCCTGTCTCACAGGTATCAGTCACTTTCGTAGCAGGCCACAGTGGAGGGAAACCCGGGAAGTCTCTCCCGATTATAAGTTTATAGTTTAAGTTTGTGGCAACTGCCACTTCGTGAGTCCACCTGCCGACCCCCGTGGTTAGAAACACCAGGGCGGTGGGATAGTCTTTTAAGTCCCCATGAATGCACATGACCCCTACTTTCCGGCCAGTATACTCAGCGGACCGTACCAGGGATGCCCTTACTAGGGACACCAGACTCCCTGAGTCCAGCAGGGCCTCCGCTGGAGTGTCTCCCGCTTCCACCTGGCACAAGTGGTTTAGAGTTTCTGGGGTACCTGTTGCACACAGCTTCCTGGCATATAGCGACTGACAGTAGCCATAGTTAGTGTCTATGGGCTCAACCCGATGGGGACAGTCAGCCTTTACATGGCCAGGCTCCTAACACCGCCAGCAGGCTATCAGAGCCAGGTCCGCAGTGGGTACATCCTGGGTGGGTTTTATCGGCTCAAACCTCTGGGCCTGGAGTGGAGATTTCTGGGGTTTGACTGGCCCCCTCCTGAAAGAACCCCCCTTTAGATTCCGCAATGTAAAATCGACATAGAACGGCTAGTAGGACGTACGTATTTTTCCTATTAATACACCCTGCAAATGGCTGTATCACACAGAACTTGTACCCCAATCACAAGCAAGGTTTGCTGGAATTACTGATGTATCATATAGTGCAAACAACCTAAAAGCATCAGTATAACTGCAATTTGGATCCCCAATTAGTGCAGCAAGGTGTAATACAGTCCAGTACACTGGAAAATAGCAGAATCCAAAATGGCCGAGGCTATTTATAGGGCTGTGACATCACAGGGGCTGGCTGCTGATTGGCTGCATGCATGGCATTGTGGGTGATCCCTCGTTCCCAGAGTTTTTTTGCTCCATGTCCTAACACGTGCAGCAGCCATTTGAGGAAATTTGGCTTTGGTGAAAATCGAATTTTTCCTAAAATTTGGATTGAATTCCACTTCGTCAACTTTGATTTGCTCATCTCTAATGGCTGTCACCACAAGCGTCCCTGAAAATGACAGTGTAATGCTACATGCACACGATCGTATGTGTTTTGCAGTCCGCAAATTGCGGATCCGCCAAAAAAACGGATGACGTTCCGTATGGCATCCGTTTTTTTTTGCGGATCCGTTTTTTTTTTGCAGATCCATTGTAATAATGCCTATCCCTGTCCGCAAACTAGAAAAAAATAGGCCATGCACTATTTTTTTTGCAGAGCAACGGAACAGACATACTGATGCGGACAGCACACGGTGTGCTGTCCGCGTTTTTTGCGGACCTATTGAAATGAATGGGTTCGCATCCTATCCGGAAAAAAAAAAAAGGATCGGACACGGAAACAAAATACGGTCATGTGCATGAGGCCTAAAAGTCATGAAAAACCTGTCAGATCTTGACTGGGCTCTTAGGGAGAGTTCTCACCAGCGTTAGAGAATTCTGTTATAGTGTTATGTTATAACAGAGTAAGAACAGAATATAATGGAATTTTAGGACGGAATGCAAAGCGGAACCCTTAAAGAGGCAGGACTTTTTTCCATCATGTATAACAGAACAAAACGGAACCCTTATTTGTGCCCGTGAACATACTAGGACGGAGCAAAATGGAATGCCTCCTAAAATTCCGTTATAACGAAACACTATACCAGAATTCCTAAGGCCTCTGTGCGCTCCAATTACTTCTGGCATTTGGTCAGACAGGTTCCATTTGTGGGGGCAAAGATCTAAGCTTTAACTGGAGCCATATGCATGTTATGGGGGGCTGTACCTACATTGTATTATAGAGTGTTGGATGGAAATTTGTAGATGAAAAGATGTTCCCATTGAGCTATGGAGATATGACCAATGGCTGGATTATTTTACTGCAATACTTATGTCTGGTACTAATTTGAAATAATGAATGCAGTGAGGATACTGCTGTTCATGTGAAGATTGTATACTTTCCTTAGGTCCTACCGTGTGCAGACCTTGAGTCTGACACCCTAAATCTTAGGTTCTCAACCTGTAGTACCCCATGCATTCCATCCTCTAGGGTTTACTATGGGAGCAATTCACTTTTGTGGCTGCTTTTTATTAATATTGTGTCATTTCCAGATCATAGGTCGCACCCACCATCTCAGAGCATGCACCCATCAAGCATCTCCAGTCCTCCTCAAATCCTTAAGGTTAATACGTTGGTGCTGCTCCATGTGGTTTGGCATGTATTCTTATATTTGAACTTTTCTGGCGACGTACTAACAAAGAGTATCCTATATATAAAGATTCTATAAAATCACGACTAGATGTTTCAAGACAGTCTAAAAAGACTAATCTAATGATCTACACAATGGAAACTTTCTAAAAGTGACCAGGATGTTGTTCCAGGTATATAGTAGAAGTAATTACCCGTCTACGTGCGCCCTCCGTGATTCGGAGAGGTTTTGCACGGCTCACTGCTTTGATTACAGTCGAGGCTGTGTTGTTTCTGCGTGGACCCGGTGACTAGGGCCATGTGTTTGTGTCAATAAAAGACCACAAGAATTCGAAGCGTTCACACAGAAGGCGAATGTTAGTATTTTAGTAAGTGAGATCTAATTGCGGTTAGTTTCAGCTAATTGTTAATAAGCCACAGCAGGATATTCCGTAAAAAACAGATTTATCTCCTGTCCTCCTCCCCTGCAATTGCACAACACAAACAGCTAAGGCGACTTACCCTACAACTGACATACTGTGAAATAGTTAAAATAATACATATGGTGTACATATGAGTTTTAACAAAGATACACAGTATATAATGATGAGAGGTATCTGTATATACACTGATAATGTACACGGTATATAATGATGAGAGGTATCTGTATATACACTGATAATGTACACGGTATATAATGATGAGAGGTATCTGTATATACACTGATAATGTACACAGTATATAATGATGAGCGGTATCTGTATATACACTGATAATGTACACGGTATATAATGATGAGAGGTATCTGTATATACACTGATAATGTACACGGTATATAATGATGAGCAGTATCTGTATATACACTGATAATGTACACGGTATATAATGGTGAGAGGTATCTGTATATACACTGATAATGTACACGGTATATAATGATGAGAGGTAACTGTATATACACTGATAATGTACACGGTATATAATGATGAGCGGTATCTGTATATACACTGATAATGTACACGGTATATAATGATGAGAGGTATCTGTATATACACTGATAATGTACACGGTATATAATGATGAGAGGGATCTGTATATACACTGATAATGTACACGGTATATAATGATGAGAGGTATCTGTATATACACTGATAATGTACACGGTATATAATGGTGAGAGGTATCTGTATATACACTGATAATGTACACGGTATATAATGATGAGAGGTATCTGTATATACACTGATAATGTACACGGTATATGATGATAAGAGGTATCTGTATATACACTGATAATGTACACGGTATATAATGATGAGAGGTATCTCTATATACACTGATAATGTACACGGTATATAATGATGAGAGATATCTGTATATATACTGATAATGTACACGGTATATAATGATGAGAGGTATCTGTATATACACTGATAATGTACACGGTATATAATGATGAGAGGTATCTGTATATACACTGATAATGTACACGGTATATAATGGTGAGAGGTATCTGTATATACACTGATAATGTACACGGTATATAATGATGAGCGGTATCTGTATATACACTGATAATGTACACGGTATATAATGATGAGCCGTATCTGTATATACACTGATAATGTACACGGTATATAAGGATGAGAGGTATCTGTATATACACTGATAATGTACACGGTATATAATGATGAGCCGTATCTGTATATACACTGATAATGTACACGGTATATAATGATGAGAGGTATCTGTATATACACTGATAATGTACACGGTATATAATGATGAGAGGCATCTGTATATACACTGATAATGTACACAGTATATAATGATGAGCGGTATCTGTATATACACTGATAATGTACACGGTATATAATGATGAGAGGTAACTGTATATACACTGATAATGTACACGGTATATAATGATGAGCGGTATCTGTATATACACTGATAATGTACACTGTATATAATGATGAGAGATATCTGTATATACACTGATAATGTACACGGTATATAATGATGAGAGGTATCTGTATATACACTGATAATGTACACGGTATATAATGATGAGAGGTATCTGTATATACACTGATAATGTACACGGTATATAATGATGAGAGGTATCTGTATATACACTGATAATGTACACGGTATATAATGAGAGGTATCTGTATATACACTGATAATGTACACAGTATATAATGATGAGAGGCATCTGTATATACACTGATAATGTACACGGTATATAATGATGAGAGGTATCTGTATATACACTGATAATGTACACAGTATATAATGATGAGAGGTATCTGTATATACACTGATAATGTACACGGTATATAATGATGAGAGGTATCTGTATATACACTGATAATGTACACGGTATATAATGATGAGCGGTATCTGTATATACACTGATAATGTACACGGTATATAATGATGAGAGGTATCTGTATATACACTGATAATGTACACAGTATATAATGATGAGAGGTATCTGTATATACACTGATAATGTACACGGTATATAATGATGAGAGGTATCTGTATATACACTGATAATGTACACGGTATATAATGATGAGAGGTATCTGTATATACACTGATAATGTACACAGTATATAATGATGAGCCGTATCTGTATATACACTGATAATGTACACGGTATATAATGATGAGAGGTATCTGTATATACACTGATAATGTACACGGTATATAATGATGAGCCCTATCTGTATATACACTGATAATGTACACGGTATATAATGGTGAGAGGTATCTGTATATACACTGATAATGTACACGGTATATAATGATGAGAGGTATCTGTATATACACTGATAATGTACACGGTATATAATGATGAGAGGTATCTGTATATACACTGGTAATGTACACGGTATATAATGATGAGCGGTATCTGTATATACACTGATAATGTACACGGTATATAATGATGAGAGGTATCTGTATATACACTGATAATGTACACGGTATATAATGATGAGAGGTATCTGTATATACACTGATAATGTACACGGTATATAATGATGAGAGGTATCTGTATATACACTGATAATGTACACAGTATATAATGATGAGCGGTATCTGTATATACACTGATAATGTACACGGTATATAATGATGAGAGGTATCTGTATATACACTGATAATGTACACGGTATATAATGATGAGAGGTATCTGTATATACACTGATAATGTACACGGTATATAATGATGAGCAGTATCTGTATATACACTGATAATGTACACGGTATATAATGGTGAGAGGTATCTGTATATACACTGATAATGTACACGGTATATAATGATGAGAGGTAACTGTATATACACTGATAATGTACACGGTATATAATGATGAGCGGTATCTGTATATACACTGATAATGTACACGGTATATAATGATGAGAGGTATCTGTATATACACTGATAATGTACACGGTATATAATGATGAGAGGTATCTGTATATACACTGATAATGTACACGGTATATAATGATGAGAGGTATCTGTATATACACTGATAATGTACACGGTATATGATGATAAGAGGTATCTGTATATACACTGATAATGTACACGGTATATAATGATGAGAGGTATCTGTATATACACTGATAATGTACACGGTATATAATGATGAGAGGTATCTGTATATACACTGATAATGTACACGGTATATAATGATGAGCCGTATCTGTATATACACTGATAATGTACACGGTGTATAATGAGAGGTATCTCTATATACACTGATAATGTACACGGTATATAATGATGAGAGATATCTGTATATATACTGATAATGTACACGGTATATAATGATGAGAGGTATCTGTATATACACTGATAATGTACACGGTATATAATGATGAGAGGTATCTGAATATACACTGATAATGTACACGGTATATAATGGTGAGAGGTATCTGTATATACACTGATAATGTACACGGTATATAATGATGAGAGGTATCTGTATATACACTGATAATGTACACGGTATATAATGATGAGCCGTATCTGTATATACACTGATAATGTACACAGTATATAATGATGAGAGGTATCTGTATATACACTGATAATGTACACGGTATATAATGATGAGAGGTATCTGTATATACACTGATAATGTACACGGTATATAATGATGAGAGGTATCTGTATATACACTGATAATGTACACAGTATATAATGATGAGCCGTATCTGTATATACACTGATAATGTACACGGTATATAATGATGAGAGGTATCTGTATATACACTGATAATGTACACGGTATATAATGATGAGCCCTATCTGTATATACACTGATAATGTACACGGTATATAATGGTGAGAGGTATCTGTATATACACTGATAATGTACACGGTATATAATGATGAGAGGTATCTGTATATACACTGATAATGTACACGGTATATAATGATGAGAGGTATCTGTATATACACTGGTAATGTACACGGTATATAATGATGAGCGGTATCTGTATATACACTGATAATGTACACGGTATATAATGATGAGAGGTATCTGTATATACACTGATAATGTACACGGTATATAATGATGAGAGGTATCTGTATATACACTGATAATGTACACGGTATATAATGATGAGAGGTATCTGTATATACACTGATAATGTACACAGTATATAATGATGAGCGGTATCTGTATATACACTGATAATGTACACGGTATATAATGATGAGAGGTATCTGTATATACACTGATAATGTACACGGTATATAATGATGAGAGGTATCTGTATATACACTGATAATGTACACGGTATATAATGATGAGCAGTATCTGTATATACACTGATAATGTACACGGTATATAATGGTGAGAGGTATCTGTATATACACTGATAATGTACACGGTATATAATGATGAGAGGTAACTGTATATACACTGATAATGTACACGGTATATAATGATGAGCGGTATCTGTATATACACTGATAATGTACACGGTATATAATGATGAGAGGTATCTGTATATACACTGATAATGTACACGGTATATAATGATGAGAGGTATCTGTATATACACTGATAATGTACACGGTATATAATGATGAGAGGTATCTGTATATACACTGATAATGTACACGGTATATGATGATAAGAGGTATCTGTATATACACTGATAATGTACACGGTATATAATGATGAGAGGTATCTCTATATACACTGATAATGTACACGGTATATAATGATGAGAGATATCTGTATATATACTGATAATGTACACGGTATATAATGATGAGAGGTATCTGTATATACACTGATAATGTACACGGTATATAATGATGAGAGGTATCTGTATATACACTGATAATGTACACGGTATATAATGGTGAGAGGTATCTGTATATACACTGATAATGTACACGGTATATAATGTCGAGAGGTATCTGTATATACACTGATAATGTACACGGTATATAATGATGAGCCGTATCTGTATATACACTGATAATGTACACGGTATATAAGGATGAGAGGTATCTGTATATACACTGATAATGTACACGGTATATAATGATGAGCCGTATCTGTATATACACTGATAATGTACACGGTATATAATGATGAGCGGTATCTGTATATACACTGATAATGTACACGGTATATAATGATGAGAGGTAACTGTATATACACTGATAATGTACACGGTATATAATGATGAGCGGTATCTGTATATACACTGATAATGTACACTGTATATAATGATGAGAGGTATCTGTATATACACTGATAATGTACACGGTATATAATGAGAGGTATCTGTATATACACTGATAATGTACACGGTATATAATGATGAGAGGTATCTGTATATACACTAATAATGTACACGGTATATAATGATGAGCGGTATCTGTATATACACTGATAATGTACACGGTATATAATGATGAGAGGTATCTGTATATACACTGATAATGTACACGGTATATAATGATGAGAGGTATCTGTATATACACTGATAATGTACACGGTATATAATGATGAGAGGTATCTGTATATACACTGATAATGTACACGGTATATAATGAGAGGTATCTGTATATACACTGATAATGTACACAGTATATAATGATGAGAGGCATCTGTATATACACTGATAATGTACACGGTATATAATGATGAGAGGTATCTGTATATACACTGATAATGTACACAGTATATAATGATGAGAGGTATCTGTATATACACTGATAATGTACACGGTATATAATGATGAGAGGTATCTGTATATACACTGATAATGTACACGGTATATAATGATGAGCCGTATCTGTATATACACTGATAATGTACACGGTATATAATGATGAGAGGTATCTGTATATACACTGATAATGTACACAGTATATAATGATGAGAGGTATCTGTATATACACTGATAATGTACACGGTATATAATGATGAGAGGTATCTGTATATACACTGATAATGTACACGGTATATAATGATGAGAGGTATCTGTATATACACTGATAATGTACACAGTATATAATGATGAGCCGTATCTGTATATACACTGATAATGTACACGGTATATAATGATGAGAGGTATCTGTATATACACTGATAATGTACACGGTATATAATGATGAGCCCTATCTGTATATACACTGATAATGTACACGGTATATAATGGTGAGAGGTATCTGTATATACACTGATAATGTACACTGTATATAATGATGAGCGGTATCTGTATATACACTGATAATGTACACGGTATATAATGATGAGCGGTATCTGTATATACACTGATAATGTACACGGTATATAACGATGAGCGGTATCTGTATATACACTGATAATGTACACGGTATATAACGATGAGCGGTATCTGTATATACACTGATAATGTACACGGTATATAATGATGAGAGGTATCTGTATATACACTGATAATGTACACGGTATATAATGATGAGAGGTATCTGTATATACACTGATAATGTACACGGTATATAACGATGAGCGGTATCTGTATATACACTGATAATGTACACGGTATATAATGATGAGAGGTATCTGTATATACACTGATAATGTACACAGTATATAATGAGAGGTATCTGTATATACACTGATAATGTACACAGTATATAATGATGAGCGGTATCTGTATATACACTGATAATGTACACG
This sequence comes from Bufo bufo, assembly GCF_905171765.1. NCBI lineage: Eukaryota > Metazoa > Chordata > Amphibia > Anura > Bufonidae > Bufo > Bufo bufo. The sequence goes on along the minus strand of NC_053389.1, from coordinate 769,362,781 downwards.
GTATATAATGATGAGAGGTATCTGTATATACACTGATAATGTACACAGTATATAATGATGAGCGGTATCTGTATATACACTGATAATGTACACAGTATATAATGATGAGAGGTATCTGTATATACACTGATAATGTACACGGTATATAATGATGAGCCGTATCTGTATATACACTGATAATGTACACGGTATATAATGATGAGAGGTATCTGTATATACACTGAAAATGTACACGGTATATAATGATGAGCGGCATCTGTATATACACTGATAATGTACACGGTATATAATGGTGAGAGGTATCTGTATATACAATGATAATGTACACGGTATATAATGGTGAGAGGTATCTGTATATACACTGATAATGTACACGGTATATAATGGTGAGAGGTATCTGTATATACACTGATAATGTACACGGTATATAATGATGAGAGGTATCTGTATATACACTGATAATGTACACAGTATATAATGATGAGAGGTATCTGTGTATACACTGATAATGTACACGGTATATAATGATGAGAGGTATCTGTATATACACTGATAATGTACACGGTATATAATGATGAGAGGTATCTGTATATACACTGATAATGTACACGGTATATAATGATGAGAGGTATCTGTATATACACTGATAATGTACACGGTATATAATGATGAGAGGTATCTGTATATACACTGATAATGTACACGGTATATAATGATGAGAGGTATCTGTATATACACTGATAATGTACACGGTATATAATGATGAGAGGCATCTGTATATACACTGATAATGTACACAGTATATAATGATGAGAGGTATCTGTATATACACTGATAATGTACACGGTATATAATGATGAGCGGTATCTGTATATACACTGATAATGTACACGGTATATAATGATGAGAGGTATCTGTATATACACTGATAATGTACACGGTATATAATGATGAGAGGTATCTGTATATACACTGAAAATGTACACGGTATATAATGATGAGAGGTATCTGTATATACACTGATAATGTACACGGTATATAATGATGAGAGGTATCTGTATATACACTGATAATGTACACGGTATATAATGATGAGAGGTATCTGTATATACACTGATAATGTACACGGTATATAATGATGAGAGGTATCTGTATATACACTGATAATGTACACGGTATATAATGATGAGAGGTATCTGTATATACACTGATAATGTACACGGTATATAATGATGAGAGGTATCTGTATATACACTGATAATGTACACGGTATATAATGATGAGAGGCATCTGTATATACACTGATAATGTACACAGTATATAATGATGAGAGGTATCTGTATATACACTGATAATGTACACGGTATATAATGATGAGCGGTATCTGTATATACACTGATAATGTACACGGTATATAATGATGAGAGGTATCTGTATATACACTGATAATGTACACGGTATATAATGATGAGAGGTATCTGTATATACACTGAAAATGTACACGGTATATAATGATGAGAGGTATCTGTATATACACTGATAATGTACACGGTATATAATGATGAGAGGTATCTGTATATACACTGATAATGTACACGGTATATAATGATGAGAGGTATCTGTATATACACTGATAATGTACACGGTATATAATGATGAGAGGTATCTGTATATACACTGATAATGTACACGGTATATGATGATAAGAGGTATCTGTATATACACTGATAATGTACACGGTATATAATGATGAGAGGTATCTCTATATACACTGATAATGTACACGGTATATAATGATGAGAGATATCTGTATATATACTGATAATGTACACGGTATATAATGATGAGAGGTATCTGTATATACACTGATAATGTACACGGTATATAATGATGAGAGGTATCTGTATATACACTGATAATGTACACGGTATATAATGGTGAGAGGTATCTGTATATACACTGATAATGTACACGGTATATAATGTCGAGAGGTATCTGTATATACACTGATAATGTACACGGTATATAATGATGAGCCGTATCTGTATATACACTGATAATGTACACGGTATATAAGGATGAGAGGTATCTGTATATACACTGATAATGTACACGGTATATAATGATGAGCCGTATCTGTATATACACTGATAATGTACACGGTATATAATGATGAGCGGTATCTGTATATACACTGATAATGTACACGGTATATAATGATGAGAGGTAACTGTATATACACTGATAATGTACACGGTATATAATGATGAGCGGTATCTGTATATACACTGATAATGTACACTGTATATAATGATGAGAGGTATCTGTATATACACTGATAATGTACACGGTATATAATGAGAGGTATCTGTATATACACTGATAATGTACACGGTATATAATGATGAGAGGTATCTGTATATACACTAATAATGTACACGGTATATAATGATGAGCGGTATCTGTATATACACTGATAATGTACACGGTATATAATGATGAGAGGTATCTGTATATACACTGATAATGTACACGGTATATAATGATGAGAGGTATCTGTATATACACTGATAATGTACACGGTATATAATGATGAGAGGTATCTGTATATACACTGATAATGTACACGGTATATAATGAGAGGTATCTGTATATACACTGATAATGTACACAGTATATAATGATGAGAGGCATCTGTATATACACTGATAATGTACACGGTATATAATGATGAGAGGTATCTGTATATACACTGATAATGTACACAGTATATAATGATGAGAGGTATCTGTATATACACTGATAATGTACACGGTATATAATGATGAGAGGTATCTGTATATACACTGATAATGTACACGGTATATAATGATGAGCGGTATCTGTATATACACTGATAATGTACACGGTATATAATGATGAGAGGTATCTGTATATACACTGATAATGTACACAGTATATAATGATGAGAGGTATCTGTATATACACTGATAATGTACACGGTATATAATGATGAGAGGTATCTGTATATACACTGATAATGTACACGGTATATAATGATGAGAGGTATCTGTATATACACTGATAATGTACACAGTATATAATGATGAGCCGTATCTGTATATACACTGATAATGTACACGGTATATAATGATGAGAGGTATCTGTATATACACTGATAATGTACACGGTATATAATGATGAGCCCTATCTGTATATACACTGATAATGTACACGGTATATAATGGTGAGAGGTATCTGTATATACACTGATAATGTACACTGTATATAATGATGAGCGGTATCTGTATATACACTGATAATGTACACGGTATATAATGATGAGCGGTATCTGTATATACACTGATAATGTACACGGTATATAACGATGAGCGGTATCTGTATATACACTGATAATGTACACGGTATATAACGATGAGCGGTATCTGTATATACACTGATAATGTACACGGTATATAATGATGAGAGGTATCTGTATATACACTGATAATGTACACGGTATATAATGATGAGAGGTATCTGTATATACACTGATAATGTACACGGTATATAACGATGAGCGGTATCTGTATATACACTGATAATGTACACGGTATATAATGATGAGAGGTATCTGTATATACACTGATAATGTACACAGTATATAATGAGAGGTATCTGTATATACACTGATAATGTACACAGTATATAATGATGAGCGGTATCTGTATATACACTGATAATGTACACGGTATATAATGATGAGAGGTATCTGTATATACACTGATAATGTACACAGTATATAATGATGAGCGGTATCTGTATATACACTGATAATGTACACAGTATATAATGATGAGAGGTATCTGTATATACACTGATAATGTACACGGTATATAATGATGAGCCGTATCTGTATATACACTGATAATGTACACGGTATATAATGATGAGAGGTATCTGTATATACACTGAAAATGTACACGGTATATAATGATGAGCGGCATCTGTATATACACTGATAATGTACACGGTATATAATGGTGAGAGGTATCTGTATATACAATGATAATGTACACGGTATATAATGGTGAGAGGTATCTGTATATACACTGATAATGTACACGGTATATAATGGTGAGAGGTATCTGTATATACACTGATAATGTACACGGTATATAATGATGAGAGGTATCTGTATATACACTGATAATGTACACAGTATATAATGATGAGAGGTATCTGTGTATACACTGATAATGTACACGGTATATAATGATGAGAGGTATCTGTATATACACTGATAATGTACACGGTATATAATGATGAGAGGTATCTGTATATACACTGATAATGTACACGGTATATAATGATGAGAGGTATCTGTATATACACTGATAATGTACACGGTATATAATGATGAGAGGTATCTGTATATACACTGATAATGTACACGGTATATAATGATGAGAGGTATCTGTATATACACTGATAATGTACACGGTATATAATGATGAGAGGCATCTGTATATACACTGATAATGTACACAGTATATAATGATGAGAGGTATCTGTATATACACTGATAATGTACACAGTATATAATGATGAGCGGTATCTGTATATACACTGATAATGTACACGGTATATAATGATGAGAGGTATCTGTATATACACTGATAATGTACACGGTATATAATGATGAGAGGTATCTGTATATACACTGAAAATGTACACGGTATATAATGATGAGAGGTATCTGTATATACACTGATAATGTACACGGTATATAATGATGAGAGGTATCTGTATATACACTGATAATGTACACGGTATATAATGATGAGAGGTATCTTTATATACACTGATAATGTACACAGTATATAATGATGAGAGGTATCTGTATATACACTGATAATGTATGCAGTGAGCCGGACTGCAGGGGAAAACACGTGAGGCTCACGGTGGGCCGATGGGGGTAGTAGTTGCTTGTACTCATGGTTAGCAGAGCCTCCCTGGGCCGGCAGTGCAGTGGATGGGAAGACAGCACTAAATCCTCCGGGGCACTCTCGATTGCAGGGAACACCAGCCAGATGGAAGTTGAGGTGCCCTTGATGGTAGTGGTGTTTAAGGTGCTTTGGTGGCTGGGCTCCTGTGTTCGTGACGCCAGCACCGTAAGGTGCAAATGTTGAGTGTAGTAGTAGAAATGATGAGGAGGCAGTTATACTCAAACAGTTGAACATTTACTGAATCAATTGTCGTCAGGTAGTCAGTACAGATACAGTTTATTTGTATGGCATGAGTGATGATGACTCAGAAATAGGTTCAATAGTATTTTTAATAGGTTTAAGCAATTGTTAGTTGAGAAGTTCTCTTTAAAGCTGGCACTTTACAGACAAGACTTCTGTAATTATTTTAAGTCCAAACTATAGCACTCTGGTACTAAATATGTTGTTTTCTCCTTATCTTGAGCTATCCAATAAGGGCGTTCTCCCTCGTGGCAGCATCCGTCTTCTGTTACATTATTTGCAGTAAACTCTCCTGAAGTAATCAGGTTTTGAGGTTTCCACTATATCCCGGAAGGCTTCTAGTGAATAAGGACAATTCTGCGCACTAATTATCCATTCGTGTCCCGGCACTCCTAAAGTTGCTCTCAGGCACTTGTGCTGATGAGGTCCATAGGCTGGACTCAGCTGTAACCCTCACTAGGCTTACTGGCAAGCACCCAACAGATTAGGGAGGGTGCTTAGGGACTGGTGGTCCCCCTTCCCAATCCCCCTGGTTGTGTGGGGTCGTCTTGCCCCTATAATGGTGATGGGTCAACAAGGGGTTAACACTAAAATTACACCTCCTTATCGGTGTCATGCTGTTAGGGGTGGGGACGGGGTGGTAACCCCTCCCTCTCAGGAGGTTATATAGACCTTCCCCCAGCCACGGTGCTTCCGCTTGTCCGTGGAAGCCAAGTTTCCCGCCCTCCCTTATGTGGTTATTTCCGGTAATAGGCGTTTGGAGTAAGATTTTATGGTGGAATACTTGTTTATGTGGTTTTTCTTTTCTTAAGAGAGTTGCGGTCTGATTCAAGCTATGAAGTCACAGCTGGCGGCATTTGTTACAACGGAGAGTTGGTGATAGCTGTTGGTGTTGGCATACCGCTCCGAGATTAAAGTACTTGAGTTTTTGCCGTTTAAATAAACAAGCTGTGGCCGATCATCACCCAGCAAAAAAGTTAACTCTGTTGTCCGAGTGTTCTTTCCGTGCAAGTTCCGGTTACAATATAGGGGCCCCTTTGGAGTGGAGGGATTCTTTCTCCCTTCCCCTCCCTGAATTACCAACAGTCTTCATATTTAGACATAGACTTACTGTCTTGTGTTTTGCTGCTGTAGATAAATGTTAGCTGTACTCCCTTAGCCTGGCCAGAACCAAGGGGTAGAAATAGCACACTACATGGTGGACGATGCCTGTCTCTCTCCTCCATACACTTGCTTCCTCCTACAACACTTCAATACACTCTACTCTGCATTCTGCTCTAAGCTAGACACACCCCAAGCTATATAAATGAGTGGCGCCAGCACCACCTAGGGGAAAATGGGTGCAACTACATTGCCAGCCTTATAATAGGAAATACCGTACATTGCAAATACATTAGATAAATAATCAGATGTTTAAAGTGTCCCTTTTAGGGGGGCGTGGTCTGCACGCTGATGGCGCCAGCCGCATAACTTGCTAGCTCCGCACCAGACATCCAAAAGTGGCTCACATAGGATATCCAAGTGAAACTTTAGAGACCCCTGAGAGACCAGAAGTTTCTCCTGAGATAGGCAAGCTAAGGAAAAGGCAAGCACTGAAGAAACTCACTGAGTTCTTTGTCAGACCAGCAACTGCCAGTCTGGGTTACTACGGTTCACCGCCCTTGGTTCATTCGGCTGCAGTCTCCCCTGCTTTATTGCCGGAGACTTCCCCGGACGTAGTGGATCCTTTACCATCGGGTTCATCCTCCCTCCCGCTAACAGAAGGCGCCATGCGCTCCATGTTGGAATCGCTATGCTCATCCCTCAAGGATGCCATCATGGGTCTCCTGAAGAAATTTAGGCATGAACTCCAGAGTCTGGGCGAACAAATTGATTGATGCATGAGGCACTTGAAGGTGACCTGGTAGCTCTCAAGAGCAAGATGCAAGATATGGAAGTTCGTCATAGGCAAAACAACGTGAGACTACGTGGAGTTCCATAGTCAGTTGAATCTGAGGCTTTGGAGCCGCTCCTTAAATGTCTACTTAAAGAAGCTATGCCTAATGTGTCCGAAATGGACCTAATTATTGACCGCATACATCGCATCCTGAAACCTAAAGGATTGGATCTCTCGCTGCCACGCGACATTGTGGTGCAAATCCACTTCTATCAAGTAAAGGAGATGTTCCTGAGAGCCCTGAGGCTGAACCCTACTCCTACAGCTTTATTTAAAGGCATTTCTGTATTCCCCGTCAGGATCAGACAAAATACATCCGTCTTGATCTAGTAGTTCTGAAATGGGGATCGTAGAAGACCTTAGAGGGATTGGACAGCTCTCCCTCAGGTGTCTGGGAGCTAGAGCTATAACATCTTTCACAAGCAAGAGGGGGGAGGGTAATGACAAAGCCCCACAGCTGGCCGAGGACCACCCCCAAACCTTCAGGGTGCTACGGATCATGGGATTAGGGATAGAGCTAGGTATCGGGGTGGTCTGTCAGCCAACAGAAGGGCCTGGATAGGAGTGGAGAAAAATGCGTTCTCCAGTTTGAGCCATAGTTTGTGGGTGGGACTTACGACCCTAGTGAGATGAATGGCTTTCATGTACATTTTAGGGTCAGGTAGACCAATACTACCCTTGGTTTTGGGTTTGGATAGTGTGTCAAAGGAGATGCGTTGGCCTTTCCCCTGCCATATGTATCTATAAATATGTTTGTTTAAGGAGTTGAAGTAAGATCTGGGTATCTTAATAGGAAGGACTTGCATCAAGTATGTAAGCCTTGGTATCACCAACTACATGAGGATGTTTTTCCTTCTGAACCAGGAAAGGTAGGGAAAGTCCAATGAGTCCAGCTGGGCAATTATAGAGAGCAATAGGGGTTTATAGTGGAGTCTAAATAGATATGGGAGGTGGGGAGTGAGCTTCACTCCAAGGTACGTCAATTGTTGGGTATGCCAATCAAAAGGGGAATCTGTCTGAAGGGCTGAAAGAACTGGGGAGGAGAGGCCAGTATGCAGGACTTGGGACTTGGAGGGGTTAACCTTAAAGTTAGATAAGGAATCAAAGTGACTAAGTAGTGACAGGATGATAGGCATAGAATTGAAAGGGTTTGTTGTGAGGATCAGTAAATCATCTGCAAAGCTGCTAATTTGAACTCAAAGCCATCCACAAACAGGCCTCTTATCTCTTTCTCCTGTCTGAGAGCTTGCAAGAGCGTCTCCATCACTAATACAAAGAGAAGAGGTGAGAGTGGACACCCCTGCCTCGTCCCGTCTCTTATTGGGAAACAGGACGATAAGGTTCCATTGACTGACACGGACCCGATAAATAGGAGTAGCTAGCATCTTAGCTAATAGTTTAAGGTCCATATTAAGTAGGGATATAGGGCGGTAGTTGGAGCAAGAGGTGGGGTCTTTGCCTTCTTTGGGGATAATTGTGATGGTAGCTCTTGTCATGTCTGCAGAATCTGGTTGATTGTGCATGGTAAGATTACATATTGGGAGTAGGAAAAGGAGAAGGGAAGCCTTGAAGGCTGAATAATAAGATAGAGGAAGTCCGTCAGGGCCGGGGCATTTTACTTTAGGGGTTGAATTAATGGCTAATGTTAATTCAGAAATAGTAATAGTTTAATTAGGGAGTCTCGTTGGGTTGGTGAAAGGGATGGGAGTTTAAGAGTATCTAGAAACGAGCTGATATTGGCCTCTCTCCCCTGGGAGGGGTCAGGAAGTTTGGAGGGAGGGAGGTTGTACAGGGACTCGTAAAAGAGTTTGAATTGTTCCGCAATCTCTTCCGCTTTAAATAGTTGGACTCCTTGCAGAGTTTTAATGCTCTGAACATAACGGGAATTTTGTCTCTGTTTTATTCTTTGCATCATGAACTTTAAAGCCTTGTTACCGCGAGCAAAGAACTTTTGTTGAACAAACAAGAAAAACTTGGCTGATCGTTTGTTGAGAAGGTTTTTCAACTCAGTTCTAAGAGAGGAAATTTCCGAAAGTTGCTGAGCAAGTAGTGATTGCTTGTGGGCCTTTTCTAATACATGTATCCGTGACAACAAGGCTGTACATTTTTTCTCTGACTTCTTTTTAAGGAAAGAGCAGAGACCGATTAACCTGCCTTCTAATGTAGACCTTGTGAGCGTCCCACAAGACCTGGGGGGACATTCATGGGGTATTGTTAATTGAGAAGTACTCCTCCAGATAAGAGGTTATTTGGGTTTTATATTTGTCATTGCCCAACAGAGACTCATTAAACCTCCAATTTATGTTCTTACCAGACCTGGGGGCAGGACGAACATCACAAAATACTGGTGAATGGTCAGAGAGCGTCATATCACCAATCCGGGAGGACGGGCAAAACTGTAGATGTTCCCTTGCCACAAAGATGTAGTCTATCCTACTGTACGAGTTATTTGCTGAGGAGTAAAAAGAGTAATCAATTAAATCAGGATTAAGACAGTGCCATAAATCCAATATCCCCAGGTTGAAGAGTCTAACCTGCAATGTGTTGAGTGCCTTTGAGGAGATAGAGGATTTTTTGGAGGAAGTATCAATGAGTTGGTTAAGGGCCAAGTTAAAGTCCCCAGCCATAATCAGGATTCCCTCTCTGTGGATTTCCACTAGTGAAAAGAGGGAAGTGAGCCAGTTAATTTGATCTGTATTGGGGGCGTATACATTCACAAACGTGAATAAGGTTTGCCCCACCAGGCCTTTTAGGATAAGGTATCTACCCTCAGGGTCCTGAGTATGATGTTTGTATTGAAATGGTAGCCCTCTGTGGAAACCAATACTGACTCCTCTCGAGGCAGATCCCCCTGCTCCACAGTGGTACCAGTTGGGAAATTTAGAGAAGGAGAATTGCCATGTTTAAAGTGAGTTTGCTGGAGGAAAACTATCGAGCTCTTTTCTTTATTCAGGAGGGAAAAAACTCTGACATCTCTTAGAAAGAGATCTCAACCCCTTAACATTATATGAGACAATTCTGAGATCAGTCATAGCGGGATGTGGGAGTAGTAGTGAGAGAGGCTAAAAATAGAGTGGCAAAGTATGTATATCCAACTCATAAAAGGAGAGGGTCAGTGCCACCTCGAGAGAAGAGCACCCTTGGCAACCACCGGGGAAAGTGGCACATCAGTATTTTCCAGAGCTTCCCATGCCTAATAACAGACAAATAATAAACAAAAACAAGAATACAGAACAAAGTAAACAAAAAGGTGTACAAATTGCTGAGTGGTAAGTAGTATGACTCCAATGGGGCATTGCCTGAGGGGGGAGAGACTATAATATACATTACAGTCCTGCATATAAGTGGAAATGGGTAAGAATATTTTGACGTAGGGCAGGGAAGTAGATAGGAGGGAATGTAAGTGAACAATAGAGTAAGGTAGTTAGAGAGTAAAGAGTAAGGGAGGGGATAAAAAGTGACATGTTTCATCCCCCCTATAAGAGATAGAGATCCGGTGAAGGATCAGGAGGGGAGTATCATGAGAGGAGTAGACAGATATGCCCGACAGGAAGAGTAGGAAAAAAGCACAACAATTAAAGTTGGGTTAATTTAGCCCTTCGAAAGAGGCTCATTAATAGACAGACTAAGCAAGTTCATCTCACTCTCCCAGTGGAAGTCTTCTGTGGGTTTACTTCAAGTTTCCTCTTCTGCCCCTTTGGGGCATAGGGGTTTGTTGTTTTTCCCAGAGCTCTAATGGTGGTAGGTCCGGCAAGTTTGCTAAGTCCTGGATGGGGGTCCCAGTTTTGGATATCTAATGGGTCAATCCCTGAGTGTTCATAGACTTGGTCCAGGTCTAGGTGTGGATGTTCATTCTGCGGCCCTCTTGCATGAAAGAAAGTCTGAATGGAAATGACCACCTATATGGGATGTTCTTTGCTCTGAGCCAATCTGTTAGGGGTTTTAAGGCCCGTCTTTTCTTAAAGGTCGATTGAGCAAGGTCTTGAAAAATAAGAATATCATTTATTGCACTAGGTGGTCAGGTTGGACATTTGGTGTGCTACCTGGTCTGACCATGCCCCTATATCACTTAAAATTGATATTGGTCTCCCTAACCACTTACCCCCACAGTGGAGGCTTAATGTCATGCCCTGCTCAGACCATGTGCGGAGGTCTGCCAGATTAGCAGCACGTGTCTTGTCATTTGTTTTGTTTTGGAGTCGTGCTAGATCCGCCTCCCTTCAGGTGCACTGGGTGGGGTCGTGGGTTTAAATTACTCTCACTTCCAGTGTACCGTGCGGGTTATAGCTTCTGTCAGGCTGTGGAAGCAAGCAAGGAGGAATTGGCTGTTCCTGCTCAGATAAGATAAGTTGGTTTCTGATTTCTTTGGTTTGCTGTCTAGGCTGTTTGAGTGTCGTCTGTCCCCTCCAGGTTCTGAGGGAGCAGGCTGCCCCTTTTCCCCTTTCACCATCTCAGGGATTCTAGGGTATTTTCAGCCCAGGCACGAGGACACATTATTCCCACCTTCAGGGTCTGAATGTGGGTTTAGCAGAATAGGGAAAGCTGTTATGGATTTGCTAGGAGGTGACCTTATCCCCAGCTTCTCGCCTAGAAACTTGTTTGTTTTGTTATCTGTGTATCGTATCCTGTCCGCCGTGACATTATAACCCGCCAAAACTGTGACTGCCATTGCTCAGCGGTTTTGTGATGGCGTCAATTGATGCGCTAGTTGACCGCATGCAAGGATTATCTCTAGAGGTTGCGGATCTGCGTAGTTCGGTCACACGGTGTCAGAATGCTCTGGCATCAGGTGCAGGTCAAATTTGTTGGGAGCCTAAAGTCGCTCTTCCTCAGAGATTTGCAGGGGGTGCGGATGACTTTATCCGCTTTAAAGAGTCATGCAAGTTGTATTTTCGGCTGCGTTCATCTTCGTCAGGTGATGAAAGTCAGAGGGTTGGTATAATCATTTCTCTGCTTAAAGGGGACGCGCAATCCTGGGCCTTTTCTCTGCCGCCCGGTTCTCTGGCTCTCCGGTCGGTGGAAGAATTTTTTAAAGCCCTGGGATTAATTGACGATGACCCAGATCGGGTCTCGATGGCGGAATCTAAATTGCGTAATTTATTACAGGGTGAACATACTGCAGAGGTTTACTGCGTTGAGTTTAGGAGATGGGCTACCGAGTCAGAGTGGAATGACCCCGCGTTACGTAGTCAGTTTTGTCAGGGGTTATCTGAGAGATTGAAAGATGCCCTTGCTTTTCATGAGTACCCAGATTCTTTGGAGAATGCTATGTCTTTGGCAGTACGGTTAGATAGACGTATTAGAGAGAGGTGTAAGGCTCCCTCCGCGCAAGGGTTCCCTTCTGTGAGTGGTTTTGTCTCTACTGCTTCCCAGGGGGATGTTACAGGTAACTCCGGGGTAGGGGAGGAACCCATGCAGCTGGGTCAGGTATCTTTCCGTTCTGGTAGTAGAGACTTTAGGAAATTGCATAAACTATGTTACTACTGTGGGAAAAGTGGTCATTTTATTTTTGCTTGTCCTTTGGTTAAACTGCATGTTGATAAGAAAGAGAAAAAAACAAACGTCCTGACTCTTGGTAGCGTGAATGTAGTGGTGTAGCAAGCAGGTATGCAAGCTCCCTGTAATACTCGTTTTCTCCTTCCAGCTATGGTGGCGCTAGACTCAAGAATTTTTTTTTGTTGAAGTATTCATTGACTGTGGTGCTGGGGTAAACCTTATTGACTTTCTTTTTCTTCAAAATCTGGGTCTAAGTACTTGCACTTTAGATTCCGGTTTTTGCAATTGATTCTTCCCCTCTTTCTCAAAGGAGTCTCACTCATATTGCTCATGGTATTCAGTTAAGGGTGGGCGATTCACATGTTGAGATTATGTCTTGTTTTGTCATGAAGGACTTGCCCGCTCCTATAGTCTTAGGGTTACCGTGGTTGACAAAACATAACCCAATTATAGATTGGCAAGCAAGACAAATCATTGGTTGGAGTGAATTTTGTTCGGATAATTGTCTTGGCACATCTATCTCTGGTGTGTCCACTACGGCTCTACCTCAGTATCTCTCAGATTTTTCGGATGTCTTTTCGGAGGGTGGGGCTCAGGAATTGCCCCCTCATCGTGACTATGATTGTCCAGTTAATCTCATCCCAGGGGCTAAATTGCCAAAATCTCGGCTTTACAATCTTTCTCAACCCGAAAGAGAGGTCATGCGGAAGTATATCGCCGAGAGTTTGGCAAAAGGTCATATTAGCCCATCTAAGTCTCCAGTGGCAGTAGGTTTATTCTTTGTAAAGAAAAAGGATGGATTGCTGAGACCTTGTTTGGATTTCCGGGAATTGAACCGTATTACGGTCCGGGATCCGTATCCCCTTCCTTTGATCTCCGACCTTTTTGATCAGATTGTTGGAGCCAAGGTGTTCTCTAAGTTGGATTTGAGAGGGGCCTACAATCTGATCAGAATCAAGGAAGGGGATGAGTCGAAAACGGCCTTCAATACGCACGAGGCTCATTTTGAGAATCTGGTTATGCCTTTTGGGTTGACGAACGCGCCAGCGGTATTTCAGCGATTTGTAATGACATTTTCCATCATTTGGTGGGGAGGTTCGTGGTAGTTTACTTGGATGACATTTTAATTTACTCTCCTGATCTGAAGACCCATCAGAATCACGTGAGACAGGTTTTGACAATCCTTCGGGAGAATAAATTATATGCCAAATTGGAGAAATGTGTGTTTTCTGTGCAGGAGCTTCCGTTTTTGGGATATCTGCTTTCTGACTCTGGTTTTCGTATGGACCCCGAAAAGGTCCGGGCGGTTCTGGAATGGGACCGACCAGAGAATCAGAAAGCTTTGATGCGGTTTTTGGGGTTTACTAATTATTATAGAAAATTTATTTTGAATTATTTTACCATTGTAAGACCCCTGACTGATATGACTAAGAAGGGCGCCGACGTCTCTGTCTGGTCGGATGAGGCATTGCAGGTCTTTTTGACTATTAAGGAGTGTTTTGCGTCTGCTCCCATTCTGGTGCAGCCCGAGGTGCAGTGTCTCAGTCATTCGTGGTGGAGGTTGATGCGGGGGTTGGAGCGGTGCTGTCGCAGGGTTCATCTCCTGGCAAGTGGGTCCCGTGTGCTTTGTTTTCCAAGAAGCTCTCGGTCGCCGAGAAGAATTATGATGTGGGAGATAGAGAGTTGCTGGCCATCAAATTGGCCTTTGAGGAATGGCGTCACTGGTTGGAGGGGGAGTCTCACCCCGTTACAGTATATACAGATCATAAGAACTTGGCTTACCTGCAATCTGCCAAGCGTCTGAACCCTAGACAGGCCAGGTGGTCACTGTTTTTTACCAGGTTCAATTTTGTGGTTACTTTTCGCCCAGGGGTTAAAAACGTCAAGGCAGATGCGTTGTCTCGCAGTTTTCCTGGGGGATGTGATTCAGAGGATCCTGCTCCGATTTTGGCTGATGGGGTGGTGGTCTCCGCTCTGTACCCCGAATTGGAGATGGAGGTGTTGGAAGCCCAGGAGGGGGCTCCTGGTTCTTGTCCCCCAGGGAGGTTGTTTGTTCCTGAAGGACTGCGATACAAGGTATTCAAGGAGTATCATTATACTGTCCTTGCTGGAAATCCTGGTGGTAAGTCCACCTGTGACCTTGTGTCCCGGAGGTTCTGGTGGCCCAGGTTACGTAAGAGCATTGAGGATTACGTGGTAGCTTGTGAAACCTGTGCACGGTCAAAGGTTGCTCATACTCGACCGGCTGGTTCACTTCTTCCTTTGTCTATTCCGTCTCGTCCTTGGACACACTTGTCTATGTCCACTACGGCTCTACCTCAGTATCTCTCTGATTTTTCGGATGTCTTTTCGGAGGGTGGGGCTCAGGAATTGCCCCCTCATCGTGACTATGATTGTCCAGTTAATCTCATCCCAGGGGCTAAGTTGCCAAAATCTCGGCTTTACAATCTTTCTCAACCCGAAAGAGAGGTCACGCGGAAGTATATCGCCGAGAGTTTGGCAAAAGGTCATATTAGCCCATCTAAGTCTCCAGTGGCATTTAGGTTTATTCTTTGTAAAGAAAAAGGATGGATTGCTGAGACCTTGTTTGGATTTCCGGGAATTGAACCGTATTACGGTCCGGGATCCGTATCCCCTTCCTTTGATCTCCGACCTTTTTGATCAGATTGTTGGAGCCAAGGTGTTCTCTAAGTTGGATTTGAGAGAGGCCTACAATCTGATCAGAATCAAGGAAGGGGATGAGTCGAAAACGGCCTTCAATACGCACGAGGCTCATTTTGAGAATCTGGTTATGCCTTTTGGGTTGACGAACGCGCCAGCGGTATTTCAGCGATTCGTCAATGACATTTTCCATCATTTGGTGGGGAGGTTCGTGGTAGTTTACTTGGATGACATTTTAATTTACTCTCCTGATCTGAAGACCCATCAGGATCACGTGAGACAGGTTTTGACGATCCTTCGGGAGAATAAATTATATGCCAAATTGGAGAAATGTGTGTTTTCTGTGCAGGAGCTTCCGTTTTTGGGATATCTGCTTTCTGACTCTGGTTTTCGTATGGACCCCGAAAAGGTCGATGGAAATTTAGAGTTCGAGATCTCCAGGGTCCTTGACTCTAGAGTTCTTCGGGGTTCCCTTCAGTACCTGGTACACTGGAGGGGATACGGCCCTGAGGAAAGGATGTGGGTTCCGGCGCTGGATGTCAGTGCCAACCGACTGGTTAGGGCTTTTCACAGATCCCACCCGGATAAGGTTGGTCCGGGGTGTCCGGAGGTCACCCGTAGAAGGGGAGGGGGGGTACTGTCATGCCCTGCTCAGACTATGTGCGGAGGTCTGCCAGATTAGCAGCACGTGTCTAGTCATTTGTTTTGTTTTGGAGTCGTGCTAGATCCGCCTCCCTTCAGGTGCACTGGGTGGGGTCGTGGGTTTAAATTACTCTCACTCCCAGTGTACCGTGCGGGTTATAGCTTCTGTCAGGCTGTGGAAGCAAGCAAGGAGGAATTGTCTGTTTCTTGCTCAGATAAGATAAGTTGGTTTCTGATTTCTTTGGTTTGCTGTCTAGGCTGTTTGAGTGTCGTCTGTCCCCTCCAGGTTCTGAGGGAGCAGGCTGCCCCTTTTCCCCTTTCACCATCTCAGGGATTCTAGGGTATTTTCAGCCCAGGCACGAGGACACATTATTCCCACCTTCAGGGTCTGAATGTGGGCTTAGCAGAATAGGGAAAGCTGTTAGGGATTTGGAAGGAGGTGACCTTATCCCCAGCTTCTCGCCTAGAAACTTGTTTGTTTTGTTATCTGTGTATCTTATCCTGTCCGCCGTGACACTTAACCCATACTTGCTTCAGAATGAAAAGATAGTGGAGGAATATCGTGCCCACCTGCGGAATTCTTCAGCTTCAATGATGCATCGGAGGTATCTATCTCAACCCTGTGGCTTGCACAGAAGGTGTATATGAGAGGGATCTTGTTACAATCAGCTGCACGCCTCAAGAAAAACAGAGATCGACAGTAATCGGAAGCCTTATTGAAGCTTGAAAAGGCAAACAGCCTTTATAAGTCCTATCTTTCCCCCTCACAACTAGCAGAACTTCAGCGTCTACGGTTACATTTAATATCCCTTCTCCTGTATAAACATGAAAGAGTATTGAGTCGATTGAAAACATCCTCTTATCATATGGGAGATAGAGCAGGGGCACTACTTGCAAGTAGACAGGCGCAGGGCAGCAGAACATTTAATAGAGAGACTCCACTATAATGGCTTAGTGATTACAAATCCTCAAGAGATGGCAAACGCGTTTGCCTCCTATTATGCTTGCCTGTATAATCTTCGGGATGATGCCTCCACTCCTCAATCCACTCAGGAAAGGATAAGATCCTTCTTGGATCCACTCACTCTCCCCTCCCTTACTGGTGATCAGTTATTGTTACTAAACAATCCGATATCTGAAGGAGAGATCCTTTTAGCACTCAAAGCCACCCCATTAAGTAAAGCACCAGGCCCAGACGGCTTCATCTCCAATTATTATAAAACTTTCCAAGCACAATTGGTTCCTTACTTGACCAAACTGTACAATGTCTTCCTTTCCACAGGTGCCATTCCCTCAGACATGTTAATGGATACTGTTGTCACACTTCCAAACCCAGGTAAATGTCATGGTCTTACCTGCTTGCTGCTCTCCTTCGTTTGACATGTGCTGGCGGCCATCTTGGTTTCTGGGTTTCTTGTAGCCTTCCACCCTGCGGCTCCTCCTTCCCCTGGGAGGAGCTGGATGCCTAGCTCATATATATAGGAGGTCTGTGGCTTCAGTTCCTTGCTTGGTCCTCTTGTGTTCACATGCTTCTAAGACTGCTGCTGCTTCTGGTTCCTGATCCTGGCTTCGTCTGACTACCCTGCTGGTTCCTGATCCTGGCTTCGTCTGACTACCCTGCTGGTTCCTGATCCTGGCTTCGTCTGACTACCCTGCTGGTTCCTGATCCTGGCTTCGTCTGACTACCCTTCTGGTTCCTGACCTCTGGCTTCGCAAATACTCTGCTCGGTTTCACCATCCGTTTGGACTTTTGCTTTACAGCTTTATTTTCAATAAAGCCTTCTTATTTTTCACTTATCTCTTGTTGTACATCTGGTTCATGGTTCCGTGACATTAGGACCAAGCCATGAATTCTGACGGTACAGGGCCATCCTCGCTACCCACGCTGGTTGCCAGACTTGATCAGCAGGATCACCTGTTGGGTCGGTTCGCTGTGGCGTTGCAAACCCTGCTTGAACGCACGGCTCATTTCGCTTCCGTTGCCGATGGGTCGGTTGTCGCTCCTGGGCTCGCTCCTACTGCCGCTCCGGTTGTTGCGCCAGAGTCTACCCCGACACCTGTTGTTGCGCCTGCGGTGTTTCGGGGTATGACCGGTTCTGCCCCTCTTCCACAGTGCTTTGGGGGAGAACCAACTCAGTGCCGAGGTTTCCTTAACCAGGTGGGCATTTATTTCGAGTTGCTGCCACATGCCTTTCCTACTGAGAGATCAAAGGTGGGCTTCTTGATCTCGCTGCTCTCGGACAAGGCCTTGGCCTGGGCCAGCCTTTATGGGAGAACAACAATCCGGTGGTTGCCGAGTTTTCCGGTTTTGTTGCTTCTCTTCGGAAGGTATTCGATGTGCCGGCTCGTGCTGCCTCTGCTGCGAAGCTCCTTATGTCCATCAGACAGGGTTCACGATCCGTAGCTGAATACGCCATTGAGTTTCGTACCCTGGCAGCAGAGGTGGGCTGGAATAATGAGGCTCTGGTCGCTGCTTTCTCTCATGGTCTCTCGGATGCCTTGAAGGATGAGGTTGCAGCTAAGGACCTACCAGTTGAGCTCGAGTCTCTTATTTCTTTCCTGATTTTGATTGACACCAGACTCAGGGAGAGACCTTCCTTTAAGGAGAACCTGCGGAGGTCTTCTAACAGATTGGTGCCTACGTTTGCTGTCCCACCCGTGCCTCCCTCTCCTCCCACGCCTCCTGGGGATGACTTGTCTGGGGGTGAACCCATGCAGCTGGGGTTTGCTCGCCTGTCCGAGGGGGAGAGGGCACTCCGGAGACGCGAGGGCCGATGCATGTACTGTGGTCTCGGTGGGCATTTTCGGTTGGCATGTCCGAACCGTCCGGGAAACGCTCGTACCCTGAGATCCTGTCGGGGGCAGATCTTGGGTGGAGTCTCCTCGTCCCCGGTTTCCCGTGTTGACAAACCACTGATCACTGTTGTCCTCTCCTGGGTCGGGGGCTCGGTGACGACCCAGGCGTTGGTGGACTCTGGTGCTGGTGGTTTGTTCATTGATAGTGTGTTCGCTGCCGCCAATTCCATTCCTCTGCAGGCTCGAGGTTCCCCACTGGCTCTTGAGGCGATAGACGGCAGACCCCTTCTGCCGCCACACGTGACTCATGAGACCCTTCCAGTGGGGATAGCCATTGGTGCCGTTCACAGAGAGTCGGTCTGCCTCCAGGTTATTTCGTCTCCACACTACTCGGTGGTCTTGGGGTACCCCTGGCTCCAGAAGCATAATCCGACTTTCGATTGGAGATCGGTCGAGATCCTCTCGTGGTCACCGCAGTGTGGGGCTAGTTGCATCCATGGGTCTGTCAAGTTGCTGTGTACTTCCTCGGACTCTCTGTTGCCTCCTGAATACGAGGAGTACCGGGATGTATTCGATAAGGTGCGCGCGGTTGCCCTACCTCCGCACCGCCCATACGATTGTGCCATAGAGTTACAATCTGGTGCCGTTCCTCCTCGTGGCAAAGTCTATCCACTGTCGGTAGCGGAGAATGAGGCCATGGAGGAGTACGTGAGGGAGGCGCTTTCACGCGGACACATTCGCAAATCTTCGTCCCCGGCAGGGGCTGGATTTTTCTTTGTGAAAAAGAAGGGCGGTGAGTTGAGGCCTTGCATCGATTACAGGGGTCTCAATCGCATCACGATCAAGAACGCTTACCCGATACCCTTGATTTCCGAGCTGTTCGATCGCCTTAAAGGGGCCACGGTCTTTACCAAACTCGACCTGAGGGCGGCATATAACCTGGTAAGGATCAAGGCGGGCGATGAGTGGAAGACCGCGTTTAACACCAGGACCGGTCATTACGAATCCTTGGTTATGCCCTTTGGGTTGTGCAATGCGCCCGCAGTCTTTCAGGAATTCATCAACGATGTTTTCCGTGACCTGTTGCAGCAGTGTGTGGTAGTCTATTTGGATGACATCTTGGTATATTCTGAATCCATGGAGGCCCACATTCTGGATGTCAGACGAGTGTTGCAACGGTTACGAGAGAACAAGCTGTTCGGTAAGCTTGAGAAATGCGAATTTCACCGATCCCAGGTAACCTTCTTAGGTTACATCATTTCCGCTGAGGGGTTCTCCATGGATCCTGAGAAGGTTTCGGCTGTCTTACAGTGGCCCCAGCCCAGTGGTCTTCGTTCCCTGCAGCGCTTTTTGGGCTTCGCCAATTATTATCGGAAGTTCATCAGGGACTTTTCCATGCTGGCCAAGCCTCTCACGGATCTGACCAGGAAGGGCAGTAATTCCCAGGTCTGGCCGCTCGAGGCCATCCGAGCTTTTGAGGCCCTAAAGTCCGCCTTTGTGTCGGCTCCGATTCTGTCGCATCCCAACCCTGGGTTGCCCTTTGTCCTCGAGGTGGACGCGTCTGAGACGGGAGTAGGCGCCCTTCTGTCTCAGCGTAGAACACCAGAGGGTCCTCTGCTTCCTTGTGGGTTTTACTCCCGGAAACTGTCTTCCGCGGAGTGCAACTATCAGATTGGTGACAGGGAGTTATTGGCCATCGTGCAGGCCCTTAAAGAATGGAGGCACTTGCTCGAGGGTTCGGTGGTTCCGGTTCTCATCCTGACGGACCACAAGAATCTGACCTACCTTTCTGAGGCCAAGAGATTGACACCACGTCAGGCCAGATGGGCTCTGTTCTTGTCACGTTTTAATTACGTGGTCTCCTACCTACCCGGTCCAAGAACATCAGGGCGGATGCCTTATCACGGCAGTACTCCGAGCTGTCCAGGGAGGAGTCGATTCCGACTTCGGTCATACCTCCGAATCAGATCCTGGCCGCCATTCGCACCAGCCTGACCTCTCCCCTGGGTGAGCAGATTTTGGCGGCTCAATCTGGTGCTCCCTCTGGGAGACCCAACGGCAGATGTTTTGTGCCTGAGGAGTTGCGCACTCGGTTGTTGCGAACCTACCATAACTCCAAGACCGCGGGGCATCCTGGAAAGAATCAGCTGTCCTGGGCTGTTTCACGTCTGTTTTGGTGGCCTTCCCTACGTTCCGACATCGCCGCATATGTAGCGGCATGCTCCGTTTGTGCCCAGAGTAAGTCCCCTCGGCACCTTCCGTTGGGCCTTGTGCAACCCATAGCCACCGGGGAGCGCCCATGGTCACACCTGGGGATGGATTTCATTGTGGACCTCCCTGCATCCCGAGGCCATACGGTCATTCTCATGATTGTGGATCGGTTTTCCAAAATGTGCCACTGTGTTCCTCTCAAGAAGTTACCCTCTGCACAAGAGTTGGCCACGATTTTTGCCAGGGAGGTCTTCCGTTTGCACGGTTTGCCTAAGGAGATTGTGTCGGATCGGGGGAGTCAGTTTGTGTCCAGGTTCTGGCGCGCCTTTTGCTCCCAGTTGGGGATTCATCTCTCCTTCTCCTCGGCCTACCACCCTCAGTCCAATGGGGCCGCAGAACGATCCAATCAGGCCTTGGAGCAATTCCTTCGTTGCTATGTCTCCGATCACCAAGACAATTGGGTTGACCTCCTGCCTTGGGCTGAGTTTGCCAGGAACACGGCGGTGAACTCTTCCTCTGGGACGTCTCCCTTCATGGCCAATTATGGGTTCCAACCTGCCGTGTTACCGGAGGTATTCTCTCCCCAGGATATTCCGGCTGTGGAGGATCACCTTTCCGTCCTACGTGCTTCTTGGGTACAGATCCAGAAGTCCCTTGAGGTCTCTGCGCAGCGCCAGAGACTCCAGGCTGATCGCAGACGAGCGCCTGCTCCTTCCTACCAGGTCGGAGACCGTGTATGGTTGTCCACCCGCAACCTCAACCTTTGAGTGCCCACTCCCAAGCTGGCGCCTCGCTTTGTTGGTCCCTTCCGAGTGCTTCGCAGGGTAAACCCGGTAGCCTATGCCCTTGCGCTTCCTCCTGGCATGCGGATCTCCAACGTGTTTCATGTCTCCCTGTTGAAGCCACTGGTGTGTAATCGTTTCACTTCCTCGGTTCCTCGGCCTCGTCCGGTCCAAGTGGGCAATCGTGAGGAATATGAGGTGAGCAATATCCTGGACTCACGCCTGGTCCGCGGTCGGTTGTAGTTTTTGGTCCATTGGCGTGGTTATGGTCCAGAGGAGCGTTCCTGGGTTCCCTCCGCAGATGTCCATGCTCCTGCCTTGCTCCGAGCCTTCCACGCACGCTTCCCTCAGAAACCGTTTTGTGCTCCGCGGAGGAGGGGCCCTTGAGGGGGAGGTACTGTCATGGTCTTACCTGCTTGCTGCTCTCCTTCGTTTGACATGTGCTGGCGGCCATCTTGGTTTCTGGGTTTCTTGTAGCCTTCCACCCTGCGGCTCCTCCTTCCCCTGGGAGGAGCTGGATGCCTAGCTCATATATATAGGAGGTCTGTGGCTTCAGTTCCTTGCTTGGTCCTCTTGTGTTCACATGCTTCTAAGACTGCTGCTGCTTCTGGTTCCTGATCCTGGCTTCGTCTGACTACCCTGCTGGTTCCTGATCCTGGCTTCGTCTGACTACCCTGCTGGTTCCTGATCCTGGCTTCGTCTGACTACCCTGCTGGTTCCTGATCCTGGCTTCGTCTGACTACCCTTCTGGTTCCTGACCTCTGGCTTCGCAAATACTCTGCTCGGTTTCACCATCCGTTTGGACTTTTGCTTTACAGCTTTATTTTCAATAAAGCCTTCTTATTTTTCACTTATCTCTTGTTGTACGTCTGGTTCATGGTTCCGTGACAGTAAATCCCCTGATGACCCCACAAACTTTATTAAATGTGGATTTAAAGCTATATGCTAAAATTCTGGCCTCCCGTATTAACACTCTCCTACCCTCTCTAGTAGACTCAGACCAAGTTGGATTTGTTCCTGGGAGAGAGTGCAGAGATGGTACTAGGCACATGGTCAACCTTATTCAGCTAGCGGACAGATACAGGATCCCCACAGTGTCCGCTTCTCTTGACATTGAAAAAGCGTTTGACAGAGTGCATTGGGGGTTCCTGGATCAGGCCCTGCAAAAGTTTGACTTTCACGGCCCCATACTTTCAGCCATCATGGGTTTATAAACCAAACCATCTGCTAGAGTGCTGGCCTCTGGTTATCTATCTGACCCCTTCCAAATTTCAAACAACACCCGGCAGGGTTTCCCGTTGTCACCTTTAATCTTTACACTGGTCATGGACCCTTTAGCAGCAACAATCAAGAAATGCCCACAGATCACAGGAATATCAATAGGTGATCTCTCCCATGTCATTGGTTTATATGCCGATGATGTAATCTTGTCCTGACCAATCCTGAGGAATCCTTAGCTGCCGTGACTCACATTCTCAGCTCATATTCACACTGTTCCTACTATAAGCTGAATGTAAAAAAAAAAACAAGGTTCTAGCCTTCCATGTGCCGGAAGATACCAGAGGCCGGATACAACAGAAATATCTTTTTCAATGGGCTGAGTCTTCCATCACCTACTTAGGAGTGGAGCTGGCCCACTCTGTGGCGGAGACCATGTCCATGAATCTGAGTAATTTAAGGTCTGAATTAAAGCAGGATTATGCCAAAATGACTTAAGTCCACCTATCCTGGATAGCTCGCATCAATGCAGCTAAAATGTTATCCCTTCCTAAAATACTGTATTGTTTTCGATGTCAGATCTGATAAGCTTTATATGGGGTAATAACTGTCCTAGAGTATCAAAATTGGCTTTACACCCTCCAATAAAATCTGGGGTACTGGGAGTTCCTGATCTTTATAAATATTATCTGGCCAATCTGGCAGAACAGGCACTAGAATGGTGGTCCCCGTCCACCTTGCAGAGATGGCTTAAAATTGAGGAGACATATGTCAAGGGACAGTCTTTGAAAGATGTGCTGGCTGCATATATTATAAAGCGTTTTCAGCATAACCTGCCATTGCTAACCATGCAGGCCACAATGTTTATCTGGGCTCATCTTGTAGACTCCAAAAAACGTTGTCCCATTTCACTAGTCAAATTCCCTATTACTGCTCTGGAATATCATATTCCTACCATATCCCTCGCAGTATGGGTAACTCAGGGTATCCATTCCATTGGGTGCCTATATGATAAATCCTCTCTAGTAGACTTTGGAACACTATATACTCCCAAATAAACTGTTCTATCAATATCTCCAGATACGGCATTTACTGAGTTCCCTGCCGTCACCGCCTTTATGTCAAGAGAATAAACCTCTCAATGCCTTCCTTGATAACCGCAAGGTCCCACGTCCCAAACTACCCTCTACTCTAGTATATTATCCTCCGACACAGAGAGTAAGCAGTCATTCATGTTGAGATGGGAACAGGAAATGGGGAAGTCCTTCTCTATTTCTCAATGGCAGAAGGCCCTCTACTGGTCCTTTAAATGCTCCAAATGTGTCAATCATGTAGAGCAAGTGAGGAAAATCCAGTTGCGCTGGTACCTGACCTCTAATAGACTGGCCCATCTGGTTCCCAACTATTCCCCATTATGCTGGAGGGGATGTGGTGAGATAGGAACCCCACTTCATATGTGGTGGTCATGTTCATCAGTTAGCACCTTTTGGGCTGAAATTACTGATATTATTAAAGAAGTCACAGCAGAAAACCTGATTCTCTCCTCGGAACTAGCTATTCTGTCCTCGGAACTAGTTATCCATTGCTACAATGGATCTGAAAAAAAAAAAAAAACGGATGCCATACAGACATCATCTTTTTTTTTTGCCGGACAGCAAAACACATACCTTTGTGTGAATGTAGCCTTAAGGGGACACTAATCACAAGCTACATGGAGATGCTGCAGGCCTGCAGACTATCCTGGAAACACTGACTAGGGCAAAAGTCCCAGTCACAGACGCATAAACAAGCGCTAAGTAAGCTTCCACTAATTGCAAAAGCAGACGTTGCGCTATGCATATGTATTTTCCATATACAAACATGGAGAAGTTATGCTGAGGTCAACAACGATTTTTCCTTCCGAACATGCAGAGTTGAGTTAGGGTTAAGCCCCCCTCCATTCAGCGACGATGACAATGAAATGAAGAGCGTCCCTAATATACAGTAAACAGATGTATTATTCTTTTGTTATATAAAGTATGTTTACCGCGTAATGACAGATCCCACGCAAGCTGTCAGCCTTTGATTTCAGGATGGCAGGAAAACCATGTTACTCTGTCATGTAGCCGACATCTCGCCATCTGGAAAAATCATAAATATTCACTAGGATCTTGTTTGTCTGTCATCATGTCTGCTGCCGCTCTGTGCGATGCGAGAAGGAATATTTTCTCTAATAAACCTACCTTTTTGCACTAAGAAACATCAAGAGGAAATAAAAGGCTAAGTGCTTAAAGGGGAAACGTAAAGCAGACGTTACCTATGGATTACCTATGAAAACTGAGCAATATACAAACGATATATATGATTGGAGCAGAGTTCTATCATAAATACAGCGAAACCTCTTCGCGTCGACTACCAAAAATTCCACAAAAAAAGATCTTTTGTGGGGATGGTCCTCTCAAAGAGAAAAGTAACCCGAATGCAGGTTAAAGTGTCTAATAATAATAGTAATAAAAACACTAGTAGTGATAAAAGACCAAAATCATGTATATTATGTTTGTTATCACGTCAGGATATCCCACCAAACCAGTCCGATACTAGTGTAGAGTCCAACTAGCACACTACTAGTAGATAAATGGTTAATGTTTTGTGCTGTTTGATATGTCTTATTTCTACATCTACGGGAGTGTTTTTGCAGCGTTTTCCTTTACTTGAGAAGAAGACCTTTAATGGGTCTTTAAATATGTCTTGGACATGTACCGATATGGCTGGAGACAGTGACTATCTTTTCTATTGAGATTCTTCTGGAAGGAGGGCAGAGCTAAGCTAGCTCTGAGACCATGCTTTCTTGCCAGTGTAGAGAGTCTGGAAGAGTCTTAGGAGGAAGATGCATCTGTGAGGAGACATAGGTCACAGGCCTCACAGCCTAGCACTAGGCCTTAGGCTTCTGGCCTGACCAAGCCATTCATACAACTGGCCTGGCCAGTGTTTAGTTTAAGGAGGAGTTCAGGGTATAGTCTGTGAGGAGAATGTTTCAGTTAAGGGCCTCGTAGCCTGGACTATGTCTTAGGCTTCCGAGTTTGCATCTTTTGCAGATGTCATTGCTGCTTGTGATCGGCATAGCAGAGAAATTGGGAACGGCATAGAAGAGAAATTGTAAGAAAGGCCAACAAATAGCTGCATCTAAGATGACTTTGAGATTTGGCAGTATGCCTCTATCTTGTTTGGATGGGTTCTGCAACTTGCTGCCAAAGGAAGAAAACCTTGACATACTTTTTGAATTTCATCTCAGTCTCCCACCTATCAATTCGTACTCTAACACCAAGGGCACCCCACCTTGCACCAACCAGGAGACTCTATACAGGATGTGTTCCAGAGTGATTGCTGCTCCCCTCATCCCAAGTGCAACCCCTCCTGTCACTGCACCGGCCAGGGGCGTAACTAGAAGTGACTGGGCCCCACAGCAAATATTTGTAAGGGCCCCCCAGCGCGCTTCGCACCTCCCTCCTCCTGTGTAAACCCCACTCCTTTGGCACAGTGTAGCGGTACACTGTATATTGTGGGGCACAGTGTAGCTGTATACTGTATATTGTGTGGCACAGTGTAGGCTATATGTGTATAACATAAACATATTTCATATGAAAACTTACAGTTACTTGGCCCTTGGGGATCTCGGACACCACTTCCACACTTTGGCCGGGGGCTCGGCGGAGCTGATGTTGTGCTTTATCCTAATGAGAAAGATTTCATAATAAGGATTTGGAGAAGGGGCAGAGGGATAGCAGAGCAGGGAGAGGCTGGTGCTGCTACTAGGGGGTCATACCATGGGGGAGTAATAAAGTCCACTATAATGCCCCCCCCCCAGTAGTAATAATTCTCCTTATAATGTGACAGTGCAAAAATACCCCCTTGTAATGCCCCCAGTTGAGCTAGCTAATGTCCCCATAGTGCCCCAATAATGTCCCAGTATAAAATAACCCTATATAGTGCCCCCAGTAAATTCCCCCATAGTGCTCCTCTCCCCCCTTCCTGCTAGTGCCCCCCATAATGTACCAGTATAAAATGCCCCATATATAGTGCCCCTGTAGATGCCCCTCAGTGTCCGGCCTCTGATAGGCTGCCGGCCTAGTGTCCCCCATAATGCCCCCCAATAGTGTGCCAGTAAGTGTCCCCATAGATGCCCCCCCATCATGTGTCAGTATCAAGTGCCTCTCTCCTCCCCCCCACATGTCCCAGTATCATAGTGCCATCTCCCCCCCCAATGTGCCAGTATCAAGTGCCTCTCTCCTTCCCACCCCCCATGTGCCAGTATCATAGTGCCAAACCCCCCCCATGTGCCAGTATCAAGTGCCTCTCTCTCCTCCCCCCCATGTCCCAGTATCATAGTGCCATCTCCCCCCCCCCCACAAAAAAAGTGCCAGTATCAAGTGCCTCCCCCCCCCCCATGTGCCAGTATCAGGTGCCTCTCTCCCCCCCATGTGCCAGTATCAGGTGCCAACCCCCCCTCCCCCCCAGGTGCCAGTATCAGGTGCCAACCCCTCTCCCCCCCCATGTGCCAGTATCAGATGCCTCTCTCCTTCCCACCCCCCATGTGCCAGTATCAGGTGCCAACCCCCCCTCCCCCCCCAGGTGCCAGTATCAGGTGCCAACCCCCCTCCCCCCATGTGCCAGTATCAAGTGCCCCCCGCTCCCCCCATGGCAACAGGGTATTAAAAAAATAAAATAAACACTTCTACTTACCTCCATGTCAGCGATACGATGCAGCCTCTTCCTGTGTCCCGCCCTGTATGTCCATATATGGAGTCAGTGCTTGTATTTCAGAAAAGTTTCTGCTGGGATTCAAACCCACAACCTTCTGTATCAGAGGCAAAGCATCTAACCACTAGACCATAACAGCTGCCTTGCTGTTGACTGGAAAAATATGAGACTTCTACTGTTATAGCTGGCTAAGTGTACATCTATACACATGACAGCTGCTCATATATAGAGATATAGCAGAGCTGAGTGTGCTGGGACAGCTGTCATATAGAGATATAGCAGTGCTGGGTGTGTTGGGGCAGCTGTTATGTGTATAGATGTACACTTAGCCAGCTATAACAGTAGAACTCTCATATTTTTTCAATCAGTTTCAATCAGTTTCAATCAGTTTCAATCAGTTTCAATCAGTTTCAATGCAGCCTTTATGGTTGTGTGGATAAATGCTTTGCCACTGATACATTGGAGGTTGTGGGTTCGAATCCCAGACACATCAGGAGACTTTAGGAGACCGTAAGATTAGATCACATTAGCCGCTGCTGCTGTGAAGGGGCCCTGAACATTAAGACATCGATATTTAACTAACTTGAAAATAAACTGTCACACACGCTGCCGGGACGCCGGGCCCCCTTGGCAGCCCGGGCTCCGAAGCAGCTGCTTCCCCGGTAGTTACGCCACTGGCACCGGCCCTGGAGTAAGTTTGTTGGAGAGAAGCCCAGCCACCATGAACACTCTGACCAGATTAGACCCAAATTGAGGACTACCACCTACATCCTGTCCAATACTACTCCCATATTTTCCGCACACCCCCTAAGTTACTGCACTAGGACTAATAAAACAGTTTTGGTACTATACAAGGATTGATTATGCCTAAGGAGAGGGGGCAATAGCAGTGGAGAGCATTGCCACAAGTGCTGGAATGAGCCTTGTTGTAATGTCCCACTTGCTATGGTGATGTGGAGCATTTCAGCCCAGCAAGTCTGTTCCTCCTGTTTTCCCACCACCACCCACGTCCCCCGTCAGAACGCCCTCATCCTGTCAGGTCCCACCTGTTACCCCCATTGACCATAGTAACCTTTATCCAGTCAGGCTCATTACATGATCACCCAGCCCTAACAATGTCAGCTCCTGAGCGTACACCTCCAATGAGGTCCTAGATCCCATGTGCCACACTGGGCACTGATCATCTGGTACCCAGCTCCGGTCCACGAGACCCTTCTGCTATTACTGCACTGAAAAGGTTAATGTACTGTATTTTAGGCATTTTGTGTCACAAAGGCTGTCTACATGGAAGAGAGGCAGTTAACTAACCAGTCCCTGTCTCAGTTGTTAGATGTTTGCTAGGTGTGGGCTGGCCCCACCCCTTCCTCTTTGAGTCTGTGTGTAGTAAGTAGTCGAGTGAGGACATGAGAGAGCTAGCTGGAAGCTGCCTCTGTGAGAGCTCTGGAGTGAACAGGGAGAAAAAGCAACAGCAGCATTGAGCAGGGTTACTACCACAACTCTGGCCCGCTTGCATCTCCTGACTTACTGGGGCTGAAGTGCGCCACATCAGCATAGCAACCAGGACACCACAGTGCAGCTCATTCCAGCGCTTGTGGCGATCCTCTCCACTGTCCCCTCTTCCTCTGCAAATGTAGTCTTTGACATTTTGTATCCTAGGTCTGTTTTCTACTTTTATTTTTTTGTTTTCACACTCATAATTACTTTGCACCGTGTTACTGGCTCCCAACGTTGGGGGTGGCGTTGTAGCCATTGCTCCACTGGTCAATCTTATCATTAATATTTTATTATTTTTAGGGTTGGACATTACTTTATAGAAAGCTGATGGTACAGATGGTAAGCAACAGTTCAGATCCAGCATATGAATGTGGAATCTTGAGGATCCTTTAGTAAATACAACAAAACAGGCAAGTATGAACAGAGTCCAAGGAGAATCAGACGTGAGAGAATAGGCAAGTATGAACAGAGTCCAAGAATTATTGCAGAGTCCTGAACAATCAGAGGGGAGAAAACAGGCAGGTACAGAGTTGAAGATTTAAGATTGAGTTCTGACGAATAGCAGAGTCATATTTGCAACACAACAGGCTTGACTTGAAGTAGCTAAACAGGAGTGGTGCTTTATAACTCAGGACTGTGGCCACACAGCCGTGAAGCAGAGCTGGCACGGTTGAACTTTTGGCTTGGCTTGGAGCAATACATTTCAGAACTGTGAACATGTAGCAATAGTGGAAAACCAGGCAGACTGGCATCAGGACCAGACAGGAATCCACATGGCAGGCAGAGTGGCATCAGGTCCGGACAGGAAGCCACGTGGCAGGCAGATTGGCATCAGGAGCGGACAAACAGACTGGCACAGGTAAACACGGACACGCCAAGCAGCATGGACTGTATAACAGAAGCTGATTAACGCATTAGAAACTGAAAATGAGCTGAATTACACCAGGATTATAGATTAACCCTTGCACTGCTGCAGAAGGAGGTGAGGTTCACCTATGGACACATGCATAGCCCACTGGAATAGGGCATGTCCTCCATATTGGGATACAGGAAAGATACAAGGTTCAGGATGCAGGCAGGAGGTCCCCTTCCCTGTCCAAGATCAGAGCTAGGTACATGGTGCAGGTCTAGCAGGGCAGCAGAGCAGGCGAACAGAGTGCATAGTCTGCGTTATTATTCCTACCCCCATCTATATTGTTGATATTGCTCATCATGTATATCAGCGTTTTTATGTTTTCCAGCATTTTTTCCTTGTTTGCTCCTCCCCTGTGACCTCTGACCTATCAGGTGGAGATGTTTTATTCCTGTTTGGGTGTATAAATGCCTAATGTTAGACACATTGTTTTACTGTGTAATAGCCTGAGCAAGTGACCGGTCCTTAAACGCGTTGACTTTTACACACCAATCAACTATTAAAGAAGAACACACCTTAGACCTTCTACTTTAGCAGCATTGTGCAAAGTTCACTTTCTCCCATCTTCTACTAGTTCAAATCTTGGTCCCTAGCATGGTTTCCTCTCATATTCCTGGTCCCCAGCATGGCTTTCCCACTTATTTCTGGCCCCATCATAGCTTTCCTACTAATCCTTGATGTCCAGCGTGGCTCCATCTCTCATTCCTGGTCTCCAACGTTGACACCTGAGTGGTAGTCTGTAGGCTCCCTTGTTCATCATCTGTGTGGGCATGACATGAGTTGCACTTTTTTCTTCTCTGACAGCCTCCCTCCTCCTCCTCCTATCTGCTCCAACGACACGGCACAATGCTGACAGTTTCCCCAATGATGTACCAGTATCATGCTCCGGTCTAGTAGTTTTGTGCACTATAGATCCACATCCAGACAATTCACAGTATGTGTAAATCCAACATGTGGTCTTTTCAAAGCGATTTCTAAAGTAAAATGTAATTTAAAAAAAAGGGATAATCTGGGGTGGTCTACTTATTGAGGTGCAGCATCCATAGAGTATTATGGTGAGGAAAATACATCACAAAAAGAAAGGGAGGTCTTCTCGTTAGTTATCACTGTATATTTTATGGATTTGGATCTTGGCCATATTTAACCTTCCTGGCGGTATTCCCGAGCGGGACTCAGGGTTAATTTTCGCTGCCAGGATTGGTAACCCCGAGTTATGCTCGGGGTAACATTGCAGAGCTGTCAGCGGAGTCCCTTCACCTTCTTCTGGCGATCCAGCGAAGTCCTCTGCTGTGATCGCCGGCCGGCATCTGACTTCCTGGTTTCGTTCCCTGCGAGCAGCAGCGGCGCATGGGAGCGGAACTGGTCAGGAAATTGAAAAGTGATATAAACATAAAAGTGACACACTCACATAAAAGAGGTTATACATTGTAATCTGAGAGGATTACACTGTATCACCTCAGATCTGACATTTGATTACTGTACAGTGCCCCTTGCCTGCCATTTTACTGTCATTTGTGCCCATAAAATATTTATAACATGGCATCAAAAAAGCGCAACTTTACTGAAAAAGCGCTTACTACACGGAGGTGCTCGCAGAACTGAGCGATAGTGAGTTGTGGGAGATTTGTCGTCTGACACTGACCGTGATCTGGCAAGTGACAACGGCGATGATCCTGCTCCTGACCTCAGCCATGTGCGCACTTGGTGCCCTATTGACTGCGATATGGACCAGGTAGCGCCCCCCAAGATTCCCGTTCACTGGATCACCTGGGATGAAGGTAGATGTTGAGCGTGACAACCCTCTGGCATACCTGCAATTATTCCTCACTGAGGAGGTAATTGAAAAAATTGTCACGGGGACAAATCGCTACCAAGAGCAGCAATCCGCTACGCTCCATGCCACGTTTTCCAGAAGCAGAAAGTGGGAACCGGTGACCAAAGAGGACTTGTGGCAGTTTCTGGGACTCATCATTCTTCAGGGGGTGATGGCGAAACCGCTCCGGAAATGGTACTGGACCACCAATAAGTTACTGGCCACTCCATTTTTTGGCACCGTGATGTCAAAATACCGGTTTTCCCTCATCATGAAGTATTTCCACTTCACGAACAATGAAGAATTTGATGAGACCATGCATCCTGCGCCCAAACCCAAAAAAATCTGGGAGGTATGGCAAAGTATTGTGACTAATTTCCAGCGGACCTACGTGCCAGAAAAGGACGTCAGCGTAGATGAAAGTTTGATGGCCTACAAGGGACGCCTAAGCTAGATACAGTACATTGCATCTAAAAGAGCGCGGTTTGGCATCCAATCCTACATGCTCTGCGAGTCATCCACTGGGTACACCTGGAATTAGGTCATTTACACTGGTAAAGGCACGAAGTTCAACCCCAGGTACAGCGGCTATGGGATGGCCACATCTGTCCTTACACTGCTGGAGCCATTGCTGAACCAGGGATATTGTGTGACCACGGACAATTTCTACACGTCTCCGGAACTGTATGAGGTTTTGCTACAAAACAAGACTCATGCATATGCATCTATGTTTGTCAAGAAAAAACTCAAAACCGGAGAAATGGTTGCCTGGCAGAAGAGTAAGATGATGGCAATGCGATAGGGAGACAAGAAGGACGTGTATCTCATGAGTACTGTGCACAATACCTCTACTGCCATCGTCCACACAAAAGGTGGGAAAGATGTGCTGAAGCCGCAAGTCGTGATAGACTATAATAACACCATGGGAGGTGTCGACAGAGCCGATCAGGCAATGACATTTTATCCGGCTATGCGCAAACAGCAAAAGAAAAATTATAGGATCTTCAAGCATCTTCTGGAACAATGC
This sequence comes from Bufo bufo, assembly GCF_905171765.1. NCBI lineage: Eukaryota > Metazoa > Chordata > Amphibia > Anura > Bufonidae > Bufo > Bufo bufo. Next base: position 769,329,806 of record NC_053389.1, on the reverse strand, counting down.
CTTTGGAATGCATATATCCTGCACAGAGCAAAGAGTGACAAGCCTCTTGTTCATTCTGAGTTTATATGGAAGGTGGTTGAGTGGATTTTTGTCAACCACCAGACGCCATCAGTAGCTGTGAACAGACCTGGACGTCGTGCTGTTGACGTTGTCAACCCAGAACGCCTGACTGGTCGTCACTTTATGGACTACATCCCGCCAACCGCAAAAAAGGCAGCACCTACCAGGATGTGCGTGGTTTGCTGCTCAAAGAGAGATGGCAATGGAAAGAAAGCCCGAAAAGAAACCAGGTTCCATTGTCCTGATTGTGACGTCGGACTTTGTGCAGTCCCATGTTTCAAAATTTCTCACACTCAGGATGTTTATTGAATTTTCTTTGTTTGACATATTTCATTATTTTTTATTACATTATTAAATAAAATTATATTATTTATTAGATTATAATTCATGATTTTGTGTTTCAGACTTTATTACATCTGGGATGTCTACTAGAGTCTTGTTTGGTCAGGTTTAAGTAAGTAATTACTAAGAATTGCAGGCCTACAATACGTAACACCAAATTTCCATGCAAAAAATTGTACCACTTTTGGTACAAAATTCCTGACATAATCATACCGCCAGGGAGGTTAATGATTATTCCATAAGTCTAAGATAAATTGGCAGGACTATGACAAACTCTCATAGAAGGTTGTTGTCGCCTTTAATAAAGCTGGAATAGCTTGTCCTTATCATATAAGGCAATGCAAATATGAAGGGGGGCCTATGAGAAGAGGTTTAAAATGATATGGTATATATAAGTTGTTGGGCCTCATCCCATGTCTTGGACTCCCTATCACAACCACATAGCATGTGCATGGCCCTCGCCATTGAAGTCCGTGAGAGACAGACAAACCAGACATTCCCTTCAACTTCCATAGAGAGAGCCACTGTGGTCAACTCTGTGTCTCTTCTGAGCTGGACAGCCATTCGGGGAACCTATTTTTATGAAAGGTGAAGAATCTACATATGAGCAGTGTATACACTACCCATATAAATAGTGAATACCGGGGTGGTAACTAGAAAGTGATGGGTCTCATATGAAATATTGGGAAGGTAATCATTGGTTGGCATCTAGATCTCTAGATATTGCGTTGGCCGCCATAGAAAGAGTGCTTAGTAGACTGCAAGCTAAAATTAGCCAACCGTCACTGGACAACTGCTTCTTCCAATCCTTTTATGATAAGAAGAACTTCTCTAGGCAGGAAGGTGGGTACTGAAAGCTACCTAGATTTGCACTGACCCAGCGGATGACTGCTAAAGGGTTAACTTTGTGGTGAAACATGGTTAAAGTATTCTTTCCTTACCACTATGTATACCTAATGGTTGTGTTTGGGCAACAAATATTGATACAGATTTTGAATGTGGTGGAGCCTCTGGGCCATATACCCTGTCTGCCCTATGTATAATCCATTTCTGGTTATATGCAAGGTCCACGTGCAGACTGCAGAACATGTGAATAATATTTATCCAACTCCTGTAAGTTATGGCAAGAAAGATATTAATTGATAAATTCATCTCTGCTACATCAAATTTAATCTAATGATGTAATAGGAAAGATATTTATGTGTAAAGGGGTTGTCCCATGAAAAATATTCTATATTTTTCAAACCAGCACCTGGATCTAAATACTTTTGTAATTGCAAGTAATTAAACATTTAGGGGGTCATTTATTAAGATCAGTGTTTTAGACGCCAGTCCTAATAAACGCCTGTGCTGGCTGTGGATCAGCCGTAGTTATGAAGAGGCGCTGGTTTCTACATATATTCAGCTGATCCACCGCCGCTTCTAAATGTGAGACAGCTTCCTTGCTGTCTTACATTTAGACCATTTTCCACGCCTAAAACAGGCGTAGAAAATGGTAAATGAGATGGGCCTGCCAGCCTGTCCCCTTCCCTGCCCAAACCACGTCCTCTTTTTTAGACCTGGCGTGAGCGGAGAAAAGTCACAGTTTGCGGTGCAAAGGACCTTTGCAACACAGTCTGCGCCATAAATACGCCTAGTATAGGCGTATTTTTGGTTAGTAAATGACCCCCTCAGTATAGCCACTGAGTTATTCAACAAAATGTATAGTGCCTTGCAGAAGTATTCACCCCACCCCCCTTGACTTTTTTTGTGTTTTGTTACATTACAGCCTTAAGTTCAATGTTTTGTTAATCTGAATTTTATGTGATGGATCAGATCACAATAGTCTAATTTGGTGAAGTGAAATTAGAAAAATATATAAATAAAACTATTGTTTAGAAATAGAAAACAGAAAATTGGCATGTGTGTATGTATTCACCCCCTTTGTTAGGAAGCCCATAAAAAGCTCTGGTGCAACCAATTACCTTCAGAAGTCACATAATTAGTGAAATGATGTCCGCATGTGTACAGTCATGGCCAAAAGTTTTGAGAATTACATAAATATTGGAAATTGGAAAAGTTGCTGCTTAAGTTTTTAGAATAGCAATTTGCATATACTCCAGAATGTTATGAAGAGTGATCAGATGAATTGCATAGTCCTTCTTTGCCATGAAAATTAACTTAAGGGCTCATTCAGATGGCCGTATGCTATCCGCAAAAATGCGGATCCGTTTTTTTGCGGATTAGATGCTGACCCATTCACTTCTATGGGGCCCTTTTCTATTCCACAGTTCCGCAAAAAAAATTCAACATGTCCTATACTTGTCCGTGAAAATCAGGACATGGCCCCATTGAAGTCTATGGGTCTGCAAAAATACTGAATGCTATCCGTTTTTTTGCAGATCCGTTTCATTGCTGTCATTAAAGGACCTGCTGAGATCATTTCAGTAATCGTCTTGTTAACTCAGGTGAGAATGTTGACGAGCACAAGGCTGGAGATCATTATGTCAGGCTGATTGGGTTAAAATGGCAGACTTGACATGTTAAAAGGAGGGTGATGCTTGAAATCATTGTTCTTCCATTGTTAACCATGGTGACCTGCAAAGAAACGCGTGCAGCCATCATTGCGTTGCATAAAAATGGCTTCACAGGCAAGGATATTGTGGCTACTAAGATTGCACCTCAATCAACAATTTATAGGATCATCAAGAACTTCAAGGAAAGAGGTTAAATTCTTGTTAAGAAGGCTTCAGGGCGTCCAAGAAAGTCCAGCAAGCGCCAGGATCGTCTCCTAAAGAGGATTCAGCTGCAGGATCGGAGTGCTACCAGTGCAGAGCTTGCTCAGGAATGGCAGCAGGAAGGTGTGAGTGCATCTGCACGCACAGTGAGGCGCAGACTTTTGGAAGATGGCCTGGTGTCAAGAAGGGCAGCAAAGAAGCCACTTTCTCCAAAAAAAACATCAGGGACAGATTGATCTTCTGCAGAGAGTATGGTGAATGGACTGCTGAGGACTGGGGCAAAGTCATATTCTCCGATGAAGCCTCTTTCCGATTGTTTGGGGCATCTGGAAAAAGGCTTGTCCGGAGAAGAAAAGGTGAGCGCTACCATCAGTCCTGTGTCATGCCAACAGTAAAGCATCCTGAGACCATTCATGTGTGGGGTTGCTTCTCATCCAAGAGAGTGGGCTCACTCACAATTTTGCCCAAAAACACAGCCATGAATAAAGAATGGTACCAAAACACCCTCCAACAGCAACTTCTTCCAACAATCCAACAACAGTTTGGTGAAGAACAATGCATTTTCCAGCACGATGGAGCACCGTGCCATAAGGCAAAAGTGATAACTAAGTGGCTCGGGGACCAAAACGTTGACATTTTGGATCCATGGCCTGGAAACTCCCCAGATCTTAATCCCATTGAGAACTTGTGGTCAATCCTCAAGAGGCGGGTGGACAAACAAAAACCGGAAGACAGCGATTCGGAGAACGAGAGCCTCGACGACCAGATCGTCCGACTGGAGGAAAAGTTGCGGGAGTTGCGTAAGATTGCCACCGCCAGGATCCAGACGCCGCCTAAGAAGGAAGAGGTAAGGGTGCCTGTCCCCACCCGTCGGCCACCTTCTGCTACCACAGCTACGTTGAGGCCCCCAAGAAGGCCCTCTCACCCTGTGACTTGCTGCGCAGAGCCAGTTGTTCCAGCGCCCACCGGACCGCTTGCGGCGGCGGTATCTAGGCAAGCACAACCTGCGATTGTCATCCCTGCACCGGTGCGGTCAGCAGCTGTCATCACCCCTAGGCCTATGGGGCCAATACCTATTAGGGGTCCCTTCATGCTGCAGCTGCCCCCTAATACCGTGTTGTGGGCACATCCGCCTGTGGAAGATTATTACAGGCCTCATTTGCCAGCAGAGCAAGGGAGCACCACTGAAGTACCAGGTGATTATGATATGCCCCTGTGAATTGGCCTGCTAGGCCCTTGATTTATTTGTTTTGCCAAGGGATTTATTTCTAGAAGATTTAACCCTTTCCGGACATGAGTCCTTTGTTATGGTCCTTTGTTGCTGCTGCCAGTTACCCACGGCTCAGTGGTAGTGGTCACCCACTGAAATAAAAATGTCAGCAAAACCATTTTGTTTCCAGGACCTCCTGCCTGCTTCTACGATCTCACACCAAGTTGTGCCTGTTCCTACGTTGCACCTTTAACCCTTTAACCCCCTTTTCAGGTTGATTAAGGGTATTACAGCACTTGTTTTTATATTATGCCATTTGAAAAGTTGGGCTATCTTTTATGTGCTGTCATTCTATTGTGCAACTGAATTCTAAGGATACGTGCCCAGTGATAGACTCAAAAGTACCTGAGCCTCTGTGATTTGCTACCTTGCCTTACTGGTGACAGACACTCACTCTAAATAAGAAAGGAACCTGGGTACGGACTCATATTTGTTCCTTGAGCCCCCAAGAACTTTTAAATTGTTTACATTTTTTTTTTCTGCTGTTCTATCAAGGACAATTTGCACGTATGGACTATCCTGGTAATAATGATACGCTGTGCCAGGTCAGCGCCCCTGTTCCCTCACATGATCCTGAGAGAAGAGAACGACGCCCCTTTTCACCGTTACTTGTTCCTAAGCCTGTGGAACTGCCTGAATTATGCATGTAATGTGCTTCTGCAAATGTTGATGTCTTTTTCCTGCTTTGCATTGTTGTCTCTTTTTCAGGTGCAGTATCCAGCTGGGCAGGGCCCCTCCATGTTGCGCCGAGGTCGGGCAACGTTAAAGCGTGGTGGTATGTAGTGTCCCACTAGATAAGCGTGGGCACTACACAAGGGTCAATTGGTGTGTGCGTTACTCCTCCTCACAAGGGACAGGAATGTTATCTTTAATTGTGCATCTTATGTATTTTATAATGTATTTTTGTATGTAATGTTACCCTGTAATATGCAATATCAGGCCTAGTTGGGTGCAGTTAGTCATCCCAAACGCTAGAGGGAGTTAGAGAACCTCTGGTATAAAGGTCCAGGCCCAGACAGGGAGGGGTGGTTGAAGGTCAGGAGTCTGCAGAGACAAGTTGGGAGGCCCAAGTCAGAGCCTTCTCCTGACATGCAACTAGACAGCCCAGGCTTCTAGTTGCTACCAGGAGACTAGTAGAGAGATCCTAGTCTACCTGCTGATCAAGAAAGCCATGGTTAGCTCAGAAGACCTACCCCAAGGGAAGAGTTTGCCTCCTGGGAGAAATCCTGCAGTTCCCACCAAGTCAAGCAGAGTCAGCATGTCCAGCTAGTACAAGTAAGCTGAAGGGCAGAAGGGGTAGAAATGTAAAGCAAGAATGAGTACCTGAGGAAGATTGTTACCAAGGATAAAAGCCTGCATTGAGGTATCCGGGCCTTGGGATCAAAGCCAGACTGTCACGGCTGAGGATGGGGGAAACCCTCAGCCGTGTGCCGGAAGGAAGATGGTCGCTGCTTGACCAGGACGAACAGGATTAGGGAGCAGGTCACCTCCTAACAGGGTCCCTAACCTGACCCTAACTCCTACCTGCATGGGCCGACCTTGAAGGTAGGAAGACCCATGCGCAGGAACCTCGGATCCCTACTCGCCCTCCGCCGGTCCCTAGGCTAGGAGTCAGAGTAAGACATCCTGTTCCTTCTGGATCCGGAGGAACAGGAGTCTCACTGGCCAAGCTGCAAGCAAGGGGAACAAGTGCAACCTGTGGCAGTGGCAGGTACTTGCCACAAACATCACACTGACCTGCCACAGACAACCAAGCCTGGAACCCATGTGGGTGTACTGCCCACAAACAGCAGGACTCAGCACACAAACATACAACACACGGGAACCCAGGACCACAGGTGCAAAAAACAACATAAAGCAAACACATCTTCAGACACCAAAGGACATATATAAGCTTTAACTTAAACCTAAACTCAAACTTAAACTATGACCACAGTGGTGGCTCTCACTGGCGGATGACAAACACAGGAGGCTGCTATCAGCAAGCATGCTGAAGCAACCTACTGAGCTCTGCAAGAGAGAGGGTCTTTATAGGCCCAAGTGGCCACACCCAAGGATTGGACACACCCAGTGACATCACACACACACTGGGAAGGAAGTTAACCCTTCCAGTAACACAGAAGGGAAAACACAACTTAAAGGGGAAGTGCACACAAAACATAATACACAGTGCACACAACACACATCACACAAAACCGCATGCACAACGTAGCAAGCTGCAATGGCACAGCTCCGACTGCTACGCTGCCACATACACACTGTTGCCAGCGGCAACCACAGGTGAGGCAAATACCACAGCCCTCACCTGTGATTGAACACCAAAGAGAACCGCTGACAACCGCATGCGGTTCAGGAGTCACGGTCATAGCCATGGCCGTGACACAGACAGGAGTTCTAAGGAACAGTGTACACTATCTCCGAGGAGTCTGTACAGCCTGATTCTGCGTGTGTTGTTGTTTACCCTCTGTGTATCTTGCAAGGAAACAGTATACCTGCCATAATTGTGAAACCCTGCTTGCTAAGTGTACTTGATATGGGGAACTGAGTTGACATCCAACTGTACAAAGTTGAACGGATTACAGTAAAGCAAAGTTTGGTTCACCACACCATCTGTGTACCTCACTTATTAAGATCATCCATCGGTGTGCCACCGTTACTGGCACTGGCGTCACGTAACCTTAAAGGGACCTTGCCCCAGGCACGTAAAACACCTGCAACATCCAGGGCACCTCATCCACCACCAGGCCTGGTCCCTAAATACAGAGTGTGCCCCAGAGGATTCCTGTGCCAGCCTCTCCTTCACTGCTGCATGCCTGCCCAGGGTTTCCCTACAGAACTGTGAGTAACCCTCGCTTGCCGTTAACCGTGATCTCACAATCGCAATACCCTGCAGGTCTGGCGTGCTGCATGCTTGCTTGGTCTAATTTTAAGTGAAACTTCAGTGGGATTAACCCTATTAAATCAGACTTACTGCCTGGTAGGGTTGATCCTGCTGAGTAAAATGATACCTCTCTTGTGAAAATCGGTTGTGACATTCTTGAGAAAAAAGATCTTATGTCAAGAAAGAGGTGCACCACGGGGTGGGGCCAGCACTGAAAAGCTGAGGTGCAATGAGGGGTTAGGCCCTGCCCCATGGTGCACTGAAGTCCTCATTTGTCTTTTTTTTCTCAGGAAGGCCACAGCCAATATTCACAAGACAGGTATCATTTTAATCAGCAGGGTCAACCCTACCAGACAGTACGTATGGTTTAATAGGGTTGATCCACCATTTTTCTTTAAAATGAGACCAAGCAGGCAGAAGATGCATCATATTCATCACAGTGGCTCATGCTGGGTGATGCATTTGGCGAATCTTCCTTTTCTTACAGCACCTCTTGGGTGGCTGACTTTAGGCCAACATTTTTGGTACATCTAAAGCCATGCCCTCTAAAGTAATAATAAATCTGCCCCAAATTGAACAAATTTGGGCACAAATTGACAAATAGCTTTGAAACCTCTCATAAATAGCCAACCCTTGCGCCCCAAAGCTACATCAATCATTTCATGTCACATGCCCCTACCACTGAAATCCTCACGATTATCAGGGGACTAATTCTGCCCCATGGGTGACCTGTACTCTCGCCCCAAACTGACTGATAATGTGATCCCAGATACAATCGCCAACCATCAAATACCGGATATAATGGCGCAGTGGGGGCCAGGATCCCTCTATGAACCATCCATTTTAGTAGATGAGAATTTTTTACTAATGTCTACTCTTTAGACAGGACAGTACAGACTGATGGACTCTAATCGCTCTGCGATGATGTCATGAATTGAAGTGCATTCCCTAAAAGCTTGGCTTTAAAATGCAATTTTAGCATTTCCCATGGGGCCGTATAAATTGCACACATATGTACTCGAGTCGCTGTCTGGAGACTTCAGTATTTTGCCAATTGTTCTACGAGGCTTTCAATAAAATGAGTTTAATTTCTTTCAGACAAGGATCCTCAAGGGGCTGAGTAACAAATAGTGAAAAGACAAAAATTCAGTAGACGCTGTATATCACTCGGAAGAAGAGTTAGGCCACTAGTTCATTGACCATGCACCGTGGCCGCAGTATGCATGGACTAAACTGTCTTAATTGCCTCTTGAGGACATTTACTTGGTACTGGATGAATGACCTCATATATTATAACAACTTCTGAATAGTCTATAGGGCCTGACCATGTGCCTCTGATTTCAAGAAGAAGCAGGGGCGTAGCTATAGGGGTGCAGAGGTAGCAGTCACTACCGGGCCCAGGAGCCTGAGGGGGCCCAAAGACCCTTGTGCCACATGAGAAGACACCGGTATTATAGAAAGCACATGCTGGTCAAGTTACACCTCTGCCTGGAGGAAAGGGGTAAGATCAAGAATTTGGCATGGGGGCAGGGGGCGCCATTTCAATTTTTGCCTCAAGCAGCATGAAGGCTATGTACTCCAATGCCAAGCTGAGCTCTTGCACCAGGGCCCATGAGCCTTTAGCTATGCCCCTTAATGGAAGCGTGCAAATTCTGAATTGGATTGCTTCCGAGTGATAAAATCTCTGTAATATGGTGTGCTGGCTACTAGAGATGAGCGGATCTTCCAAGATTAGTTTCGGATTCGACAGATTTTTCAAAAAAGTTAGATTCAGGTCCGAATCTATTTGTTCCAAACCAAAGTCGCTCCCATTGCCCTGGCAATTAGTATATGACCCCCTCTAGTCCTCTAAGAACACAGATTTTTTTATGAAAAGCTCCTATCTTGTTTCGTTACTTTTTTATTAATTTTTTCATTTTCCCTCGACCGTCCCCTTGGTCTGATACAGCGTCAGGTGTAACTGTATCTACTTTTATCGTTGCCACCGCAAACTGTGGTTATTGCTTGGCCACAACTGACTGCCATTACCTCCTGGCTGGTGGTGACAGAACACTATTGATTGCTTACATGCTGGGCGCCGTTTTACAAGATTTGTCTGAATCAAACCAGAAAAGATTTGGGTTCGATTTGGTGCCTAAAAAAAAAATCAAACTCCTGGGCCCCAAATGGAAAATATGTGACAAGGCACCCTCCTACTACATGCATTATTGGCAACTCTCCTGGAATGTCTAGGAGATTCTCGGACTCCTGGAAGAGCTGGCAGGAACGAGTACAGGTAAGCATATAAAGCTACGCTCAGTACAAGTTCTTCCATGTCGCTGAAGCCTCATCTAATCCCATCACCAAGGTATTCATGAACCTCTCTTGTATTTCTCTGTTAGGGTGGGCGAGGTGTCTAGTCCTTCCCTCACGTCAGTCGCTCCATTAGAGAGGAAGAACTTCCGGTCATTAGAGTACTTTTTCTACGTGTCTCTAATCCTTAAAGATCAGGTCCCACATTTCCTCCGTTCTTCTGTCATGTCCAGAGATGGGAACTAACTAAACCGTGAAAAAAACTATATTACACAAATACATTTACTCCATAGTGTACTCACAGCTATGTCTACAAGGTTCTTAGTGAGATCTTGTTTTCCCCATTCTTCTCCATCATCAGCTAGAAAACGACTAGGTGAAGGAACCTGACGTCACACATTGAACAGGGAGTTCAGGATGGGTACAGGATTTAACCACACTAAAATGCTGGCAGATGCAAAAGACGAGAACAGCAGTGAATAATTAATAGCGGGACGGCGCTGGGCTTGGCGATAATGGACGCAGCTGGGCACAAACGGCCGGAGGGACAGCCCTTTGGGCACGTTAGGAAGGTAATTTGCGTATAAACAAAAAAGATTTTTTATCAAAAATAAAAAGGACAGGTGGGGGTAAAAATAGTATATCAAAAATTGGGCGGGGGGCAGGGGGGGCCCATACAAAAATTTTCTGCCCTGGACTGGTGGTTCCCCTTCCCTTCCCTGAGCATGGTTCTTTATCAGTGATGGCCCCCACTGTGAGTTTTTGATGCAGTATTTATGGGCATGTGTGGGTTAATTATGGAAGCATCTCCTGGGCCCTGCCTAAGGGGGTGGCTTGGTAACCCCTCCTATCTAGAAGGCATATATACCCCCTCCTCCCTGCTGGACTTCCTATTGTCCGTGGAAGCCGAGTTGCCCGCCCTCCCTCCCTTAAGTGGGTTTATTTGGGCTCATTGCTGTTTTTTTTCTTGGTAATGATGGATATTTGTTGATATTCTTTTCTTTTGTCTTTCTTTCAAGAGCGATTTCGTTGGTTTTCTGATTGTGAAGTCACAGCTGGCGGCATATGAGACGGTGGAGTTTGGTTGGAGTTGTTGGCGTACTTGCCCGCCGGGAGACCGGCGGTTGGCATTACCGCCCGATGTCATATTTATATGAGTTTCCGTATTGATAATAAAAGCTGTGGCCGATCACCTCCCAGCAAAGAGTTAACATGTTGTTAGTGTGTTTCTTGTAGAATAAAGGTAATGGAAAATGGGGGGACCCTGGTGAAGAAGAGGAGGCTCTTCCCCCTGCCCTTCCCTGCTTTGCCAACAGTCTGCCTCCCAGCCTTGTCAATTTGCTCATTCTATTCAAGCCAATTTCACTTCACCCCATTTACCCATTGAGACAGAACTCAGCAGTGCAGAGAAGTGGTGAAGAAACTGTAAGGATCTGTGTGATGTCATCATGTGGGAGGAACTCATGTGCTATGTGTGAAAAGTTAGTGTTTTCTCACTATAAGGGTCCATTCACACATTCGTGTGTGTTTTGCGGATCCAAGGATCCGCGGATCCGCAAAACACGGACAGCGGCAATGTGCGTTCCACATTTTGCGGACCGCAGATTACCGGCACTAAGAAAATATGCCTATTCTTGTCCGCTATTGAGGACAAGAATAGGACATGTTCTATTTTTTTCAGGATCGGAATTGCGGACCCGGAAGTGCGGGTCCGCAATTCCGATCGGGGCCGCACGTCCTGCGGCCCCATAGAAATGTATGGGTCCGCAATTCCGTTCCGCAAAATGCGTAATGGAATTGCGGATGTTTGAATGGACCCTAAGTTGTGATATGCTAGGAGTGGAGTTCTTTCCATATACTCACTCCCTGTAATTTCCTCTGATAGCCCATAATAACATCCTAGATATGGATGGAAGTTATAGTTCTGTTATACCCCCCTCAATGTAATGGACACTGATGCCCCATAATAACAGTCTAGACATCATGGGAGTTGTAGTTCTGTCCTCTTATACCACTCACCGTGTAATGTCCACTAATGCCCCATAATAACAGTCTGGTCGTGCTGGGAGTGATAGTTCTCTCCTCCTTTACCCCTCTCCCTATAATGTCTACTGATTCCCCATAATAACAGTCTGGTCATACTGAGAGTTGTAGTTCTCTCCTTTTATACCCCTCTCCCTATGATGGCCCATAATAAAAGTCTAAACATGGCTGGGAGTTGTAGTTTTCTCCTCTTATACCCCTCTCTCTATAATGTCCACTGATACCCCATAATATGTATGGACATGCTGGGAGTTGTAGTTCTCTCCTCTTATACCCCTCTCTCTATAATGTCTACTGATTCCCCATAATAACAGTCTGGTCATGCTGAGAGTTGTAGTTCTCTCCTGTTATACCCCCCTCTCTAAAATGTCCACTCATACCCATAATATGTATGGACATGCTGAGAGTTGTAGTTCTCTACTCTTTACCCCTCTCCCTATAATGTCTACTGATTCCCCATCATAACAGTATGAACATGATGGGAGCTGTAGCTCTCTTCTCATATACCCTTCTCTCCCTATAATGTTCAATGATGCCCCATCATAACCCTCTGGTCATGTTGAGAGTTGTAGTTTTCTCCTCTTATACCCCAATCCCTATGATGTCCACTGATGCCCCATAATAACTTTCTTACACTCTTGAGTACTAATAACTACCACACATGTCTACTGAACGCTGAGTGTATTACAGAAATACAAGAACCACAGGAGTGCGCCAACCAACATTTGCATGCAAGTATTGGGCACCATATAGTATATAATTTCTATCTCCCTATAGAAACTGTAATCCTAATTAACAATGATAAATTCCTAAACCTCATTTAATGCATTAACCAAAGCCGCTTTTACAAGGGTGTAATATGGGGGGCTTTGTAAGTACCTGAACTTCCTGCAGTTCATCAGAAAATTAGTTATACACCATACCTCTGGTTCTAATGAACTGCGAGAGGCTGTAGTGGTGCATCCATAATATGGGCCCAAAAAGCCCCCGTATTACACCTATCTGAAAAGAGGTTGAAAAGCGTTCTTTTTTTGAAAAACAAAACAAAAAACATGGTAATTGAAAACAATTGTATATGGAAACAGTCAGTGAGCGAAAATGTCTTTTCTGACTGATTATCAGAAATATATTAGCTATTCCTCTGTACTGATAATCATTATTGCTGTTACTGCGGTGTGTAATGGGTATTGCTCCAGCAGCAGTCTGTGTTACTCTATAGATCGGGTATAGACAGAATAGGGACAGAGTACAATGTACACTATTAATGCTTGTGTGTTTGGTGCAAATTATTTGGCATTGTGATCCGGACGCTGTTAACGTCTGGCTGCAGCATCAATGTTTGGCCTAATTAGGAGCAGATGGGTGATCAGATGTGCATGTGCTCATCTTTTCACGCCTTTAAAAAATAAATAAATAAGACTATCCCAATTTGTGACAATCAGAGAGCAAATATGGTCTCTGATTGATGGGGGAGGAGGATAGACAACATGCACATAAGTCCATGTTACTCTTCCCCTGTACAGTCAGTCAGCGCCTCTCCTCCTCTCCCTGCAGCCTGTCCCTCAGTGGCCACCCTGTGAAATCACAGTTTGCTGAAGAGGGAGGGCTTCTTTAAAGTGGAATATCTTAGGCTGTGTAACAGATAGCGATATGAGCTGACAATCTAAGATTTAAAGGGGTTTTCTGATATATTTTTTACTGATGACCTATCCTCTGATTGGTCACCAGTATCTGATCTGGGGGGCCGGCATCCACGACACACATTATTGTAAGTGGGCACTACCCCCTTAGTCCCCCTTTCCCATAATATTGCCCCCTTAGTGTCCCTCTTACAGTGGTGAAATCCCTTAGTGTTAATAATTAAGATAATACTGTTGGGTGCCATAAATATAAAGGGATTTTTTGGGTTAAAATAATGTTTTGGGCAAGGCTCCTGATAGCACGGGTTTGGTTTTCATCTAATGCTCTAAGTAATAAATATATGGCTAAATCTCGTTAACAAGATCATAAGGTATGAATATGTTCTATATAAACAAAGAAACTCAGAGGATAAATGGCTTAAGATATGGGGAGAATGGATTTTTTTATTTCCTGGCTCTCCCTTCATTATCCCCACTCTTCTTTTTTTTGTTTTTAGGGGGGGGGGGGGGAGACGCATCACAAAGGGGTGGGAGTTTGGGAGGGTATTAGGGGCGTAAGGTTTAAGAAATAGAAATAACAATTTGGATGTTTTACTTTGTATGGTTATACCTTTGTTTAAAAATAAAAAATAAAGTTTTATAAAAAAAAATAATAATAATATAATACTCACCTAGCCCCATTCCACAGATGAACAGAGCACATCCTGCTCCCCAATATCAGGCATGATTGTGGCAACATCATCGTACCTGCTGAGCAAGAGTGTACACAGGCCCATTCACGCTCTCAAGTTTCCAACACACACAATGACTTCACTGTATTGCACCTGCTGCTGGGGGAAGAGCACAGATCGGGGAATGGTGGAGCAGGAAGCTGACGGCTAATGTCCCACCATTATATTCAACTATATACCTCAACCGTCCCAGGACTGTTGGAAGGGTGCCACAATCCGAGACTGTCCCGCCAGATCTGGTACGTTTGGGAGATATTAGATACGTCTTTGATAAGTGAAGTGCCTCCATGCAAGGATGTACGAGATACTTTCTTGGCAGGGAAAGGGTCAAGCAAGCTAATTTTACCCTGTGCAGAATTATTTTAATTAAGTAGTAGAGAGCCAAGTAGGAGGAATGCAAATGTACAGTATATGTGTGTATGCTTAAGACTGTCCACATCAGTGGGACAGGGACCAATGTGAGCAGGACTGGAGTGGTCCAAACAGTAATGGGACAGAGCAGAAGACAGCACCACTAGGGTCTATTGCCTGATCCTTAATACAGCACTGCAATGCTGTCATCATCTTCCCTCACTTGGAAATACTCATCCCTCTCCATGCAGTCCATGACCCGCCAACATCTCTCTCGTTCCAGCGAGCACAGCCATTGAGGTAGTTCTGCCTGCTTCACTCTGTAGGCATGTTTTGGACTCCCCACCTCCTGGCTGCTACATTCTGCTCCTGTAGGGCGTGCGCTCTCCCTGGCTCTTCACAGACAACGGAGGAGCAGATGGGAAAAGTCAGTATTCTCTTCTACCACCACTAATGATTGCAGGCGCACAAATATAAGCCATAGCAAATTAGGAAAGCCATGCTTTTCTAGTGGAACACACTGATGCCAGTGACTGGATATAACATATTAACGCTGGACCACCAATGGTTATTAGTCACAGCTCAGGCACAAGAAGAGGGGATTACAAAGAACATAGGGCATGTTAATAGCAGTGCTCCAAGCGCTACTGCCAGCCCCCTGGTTCTCAAACTATTTAATTGGCATACATATAAAAACTAATATATCATTGCAGCAGTTCTTATAGCCATTAGACAGATATCAATTTAATCTGCATAATTAACCCTACTAGGCAATATGCCCTGTTTAATAGGGTTGATCATGCTGACAGGCGTTCTTTAATGGATCGATCTTTTGCCACAATGTTAGTAATTACTTTCCAAAATGACATAATGAGCATAATATTCCAATATTCCATGCATAATAAATATACTTAATTACAATTCATTATGTAGGAGGAAAATGCCATTGTTTTCGGGTTGGTGTTAATTATCTGAAGATACAATGTCATTTAGCAGAGCTACTTATTAATCACATTGTTTACATAGCAATACACAGTTCTCATCGAACTTAATAGGCAGTCCACGTAACTGAAGTGCCAGGGCCTGGCGATCAATAGATGCTCGTTGTAGTCACATTTTGCTCTAGACAATAAATGAGGGAGATCTCTCCTTGCTGTCAGTGAATGGAAACTTGTTTAAAGGGAGTCTGTGAGAAGGAAATTCACTGTTACACCAGGCACAATAGGGGACATTTATCGAAGCTATTGTGCCACTATTGTGGCATACAAAAGTTACAAATTAAAGGCATATTTGCGAAATAATTAACAACTTTGACTTTAGAAAAGTGGCGAGAATACGGCAGGGCTTTAGGGAGGACAGAGCCTTTTGTGGCCCTCACTCTGGGCACCCTTGCTCCAGCCCCTTCCTCTCCTTCCCAGATTCCTGTACAGTCATCTAGCCTGGCCGTGTCAATCAAAAAGGAGAGTCAGCTGCCCACAACCATTGTGGGCCCTCCCCCCAGGCTTTGGCTCCATCCTGTGTGCAAGCAGTCGGTCTGTGGAGCCTGAGTCTTGTGAGCACCTACAGTCCAACTCCATTTAAACTTACCAGACTGAGTGAGGAAAATGATTATTATTCAGAAGGCTGAGCATCCAAACTGGAGGGTGCGGGGAAACAGACTGTGGAGGTAACGCTTGTGTTGTCACTACTGTATTTCACAGCTCTTGGCTGGGTTTCAACTGTCTCAGGTAGGCCCGGACTGTCCCACAGGGGTACAGGTGAATCACCCGGTGGGACCCTGAGCAAGGTGGACCCCTGCACCAGTGACATATAATAGGGTAGACTTACTGCATTACATATAGATAGATACAGCACGTGAACCAGCCTATGGTCATATAGAAAAACGGGTAGATTATTGAAGAAACTACGCAGTTTGTTGACGTGATCAGGCAGCTGAGATGACTTATGGGTACAAAGGCCGCCAGCTACAGTAGTATCCTCTTTTCCCAGGGACCCACCTCTATCAAAGTCGCTACAGGGACTATAATCAATCATCTGGTAGCATCTTGCTGCTGTGTGAGTAGGTAAGATTTGAATGTATCCGTATGGAGGGACCCCAAATTTTTTTTTTACTGGTGGGCCCTAGGCACCCAAGTCTGACACTGGTCTCAGGTCTTCAGTCATACAAGAGAGAGACAGATTATGGGTCTGTCTTAGGATCTACACCCCGCAGTGGGCCTAGTAGAAAACCTTTGCAAGCAGGGCCGCTGATAGAAATCATGGGGCCCCGTACAGCATACATGACGGGGCCCCCTTCAGCTCCACCCCCTGATCCCTCCTTCAGCCACACCCCTGGCCCCGCCCTTGGCCCCTCCCCAGACGCCGCCTTGAAACAACATGCAGATTTGTCTACAAGTGATATTTATTTTTCTCCAGCCAGTTATAAGTTTTATTATCCAAAATAAATACTGTTTTCAGATGAGAACAGACCTCTTTAATATCAATATGTAATAAAAAAACATTAATGAATAAATGAAGTGGTATTTTGAAAAAATTAGGAAGATTAAACAAATGATAAAGGTGGAAAAAAAACAACAAGCCAGGTCTCGTTAAAGATAGTTTACTGTAGACAACTGGGTAAACATAAGTGCGCCAACAGGCACAAAAACAACAGGAGTCAAACGACCCAAGTTCAGAGTGCAATTGAACATTCACAGTCTGCATATGTGCATATATTTATGGCTTCACCCAAAAACAATGTGAAACACTGACCAGTTTCACTAGTCCTTTCCCATTTTGCCAAAGGTGTTACAAATTTGTAGTGGACATTCTTCGTACCTTTGCTTCAGCAAACTAATTTATAAGGTCTTTAAAGTTTAGCTGTCTTGCAAGTTCATGCTCAATGGACAGAAGAGCCAGACTGTTCAGACGCTGCTCACTCATTGTCGATCGGAGATAGTTTTTTATCAAGGCTAACTTGCTGAACGCTCTCTCTCCTTCTGCAACTGAGAGTGGAAGGGTAGCAAAAATTCTAAGGGCAATACAAATCTCTCCAAAAATCCCTTCAAGCTGCAGCTCATAAATTGAATTTAATAATTCCAAGGGACCCAGCTGATTGGTAAATGTTTCTGCATACATTTTCCGCAGGAGTTGTAGTTCTGTAAGTAGGGATTCAGTAAAGTCATCACGGTATGTGGAAATCAGCATTTCTGTTGAAGTTTTCAGTTCTTCTTCTGAAAGAGTCCTCAGATTCAAGATGGGAGCAAAGAGCTTGCAGACTTCTTCCATTGATTTAAATCTTTGATCCAGGTCTGAAATTATGACATCCATTGCTGGGAAGAACATATTGACTTTGAAATAAATTTCCACATCCAGATCTTTTACATTTTTATCAGCCTTCTTTTTACGAAGCTGGTGAGCATTCAGTAGCTCCTTGGGAATCTCCATAGAATCAGCAACAACTTTGGACTCCGAGAGTAGAGCTGGCCACTTATCCCGTAGAATCTTCATTTCTTCAGACAAAGCCCTGATGTTGGCTGCACCTATGTCAATAGATACAGACCTGGACTGAAGGATTTTATTCCGTTCCTCAAAACTTTGCAGGACCTTGACCCAGAATGTAGCCAGAACAATTGCACGGAAAGAGGAGAAATAATCTAGCAGCCCTTCCGCTTCAGAGTGTGCAGCACTTGTCAGTTTTTTACTTTTCAGCACTCTTTCCAAAGCTTTCAGAACACTTGGAAGCTTTTGTGCGATTGGCTTTACTGCTTCAATCCTGGAACTCCATCTGGTGTCACTAAGGCCATGTAAAGAACCACCAACTTCATCTAACAAAGCGCTCCATCTCTCAGGACTGCTGCTAAATAGAACATATAGCCTATTTACACTCCCAGAGAAGGTCTTCATTTCAGGGGAACTTGAAGCTGCATGTACACCAACCAGATTTAATGAGTGTGCTGCACATGGACTAAACAACGCTGCTGGATACTTTTGTTGGATCCTGGATCTTACACCTTTAATTTTTCCTGACATGTTGGCTCCATTATCATATCCTTGACCTCTACAGTCTTTGACATCAATGCCATGCTCACACAATCTTGTTAGCAGCATTTCAGCAATTTCTTCACCAGTCTTCTCAAAGAAATCAAAGAATTCCAGGAACCTTTCTTGAATGCCCCATTTTCTTTTCACAAGATCTCTGTGCACATATCGCAGAATAATAACATTCTGTTCCATATGCGATACATCTGGTGTTGCATCACAGATCACTGAAAAATAAATAGATTGTTGCCTTTCAGAAAGCATGACATTCAAAACATGTCTTCCACATACATCGATTAATTCGTTTTGTGTGGCTGATGACAGATAATGTGCAGGTAGACGCTTTCCTTTTTCCTGGCTTTGTTTTACCTTTTCCAAGTGCTCCCTAAGTACACTATCATATTTGGCAACAAGTTCAAGAGTTCCAAGGAAATTACCATTTTGAATGTCTCCAATTCTTTGAGAACATCCTCTAAAAGCCAGATTCCGTGAGGCCAAAAATAAGGTAACATTAAGAAGCCTTTCCAACAGAGCTGCAAACTTTTCTGCTTCTCTTGTCAATTTTCTTTGCATCTCAAAGTCCACACCTTGTCCGCCTATGGACCTCTGTAAAGCTCGCCAACTTAGGTAGTACTTTCGGTGTTGAGCAGAACGTTCATGCTCTGGCAATCGTGTATAAAGTCGATGCCATGTGTTTTTGGAAGGGTCAAAGCCTTCGCTCCTACATAGTATACTCCCATCCTTTCTATGGTAATAATTTGTAGAAAAAGCTCTGCAAGTGATGCAGTATAAAACATGTTTGGAATCACTCCATCGAAGCCAGTCTCTTAAAATCTTCTCACGTCCATTTGAGGATTTTGCATACAAAAGATACTCCGAAAATGAACGTCCATCGCTGTCCAAAGTCATACGATATGCCATTTTTTTCAGATCCTCTTCAGTCATCAATCCAGAAAGCACAATTTGATTTCTTTCTTTGTCTTGAAGATTTTCTGGCCACAGTGCTGGATCTTTCCAATCGACTTTGCACAAATCCATAGTAACAGGACCTGTAGAACTTGAGGCAAAAGAGGAGCTGCATGAAGTTTCTAAATCGCTCAAAATTTCAAAGGGATATGCAATGGAGGAGGTATCTTCTATACTTGCAGCAGACTGGGTGCATGAGGACACACTTTCCTCAGGTAAAACACTCTCAGTGGAGCAGTTTTGAATTTCAAAGGCAGCCATACCCTCTTCTTGCAAATCTTCAGATATAATGAGCAGCTCACAATGTTGAGAATGGCCCTCAATTGTGTCTGACCTAACATCCATATCTAGTTCTGAGGATTCTCCTTGTTCAACATTAGGTTCCTGGGTAGTTTCTGGCTTCTTAAAATAGTGAAATATTAGATTTTTCTTCTTTATTTTTTCTTGTTCTTCCTCTCGCTCTTTCCTCTCCTTGCGCTTCAGAAATCCAGACTTGTGTGGATACATTTTTGGATTGACCTGAAACAGGGAGATAGGATTCTTGTTCTGAACAAACGCAGCCAGAATCCCAAATTTGGGTCATATCTAAGTAAGATTGCCCAAAGGCGCTTATCACTCACTCCACCTCAATGTGATCATGGGCATTGGGCTCCATTCACTAAAGCATATTGCATGCGGTATTGGGCGACGACACATTTTCCTAAAAATTGCATGCAATAATAAAATAGCAATTGGTTTCATGAGATAAATACAGGCAGTCCGTCCCCAAGTTCCAAACTGGCTAGGGACTGTAGGTTTGTTTTTAAGTCAAATATGTTCGTAAGTCGGAAAAGCATGCGCAGAACAGCAGATATGTTGTTTTTTGAAGTTCCGTCGAATGGGCCCGCCATCAAAAAGTGGCCGCGAATGCGCAGAACAGCAGATACGTTGTTTTCCGATGTTCCTTGAATGTGCCCGCCATTGAAAAGATTCCGTTGAATGTGCTCGCAGTCAAAAAGGTTCATTCGAATGTGCCCGCCGCCGAAAAGTGGCCACGCAGCCTCCCGTTCGCAAGCAGGAGTTGTTCGCAAGTCGGATGTTCGTAACTCGGGGACTTCTTGTACCGCATATTTGAATGGAATAACGCAGGCCATGTTTTACTAAAAATTTTTGCAGAATGGTAAAAAAAATTGAAATTGATTTTTTACCACTGCTCTTAAAGCGGTAGATATTGTTTCAGGAATGGAGCCCAGTGTCTTAAGATACTATCAGCTCAAAAACACTCACGGTCGCTCAAAATAAAAAGCATACATATCCACTACTTAATGGGCCTGTAATCTATTTTTCCTGAAATTGTTTCTTACTGTGGTTTTCTGCCTCTTTGTAACGTCCTCTGCAAGCTCCCGAAGCTCTCCTATCCACTTTTGCTGTAAGAGGAAGACGGGACTTTAAGTTAAGAATACATACTTGAATAGAACTACAGTTTAGTGTCACTTTAACTTGTGACAACACTCTATGGGCCACTCCGCGGCGCCAGGGAAGGACAAGCTGGCCGGGACTTGATTCTGCAGAGCAGACTGAGCAGAGCAGAGGAGCGGGCGCGGGAGAGAGAAGAGAAGAGATACTCTTCCGCGCCCGAAACAGAGGAAATAGTCCCTACCTGCTGCCGCATACAAACGGAGCAAGCAGGCAGGTACTGAGCGGCGATTTAAAAAAAAAAAAAAACGTAGAAAGCAGGGGGGGGGGGGGGGCGGGGGTACGACGGCGTTTGACTAGCGGTCAGGGCTGTGGAGGTTTTTTTTTTTTTTTTTTTTAAAACATTAACCACCTCAGCCCCCAGTGCTTAAACACCCTGAAAGACCAGGCCACTTTTTACACTTCTGACCTACACTACTTTCACCGTTTATTGCTCGGTCATGCAACTTACCACCCAAATGAATTTTAGGAACTCGCCATGCCCCTCACGGAATACCTTGGGGTGTCTTCTTTCCAAAATGGGGTCACTTGTGGGGTAGTTATACTGCCCTGGCATTTTCCAGGGGCCCTAATGTGTGGTAAGTAGGTAAATGACCAGTGAAATCCGAAAGGTGCTCTTTGGAATGTGGGCCCCTTTGCCCACCTAGGCTGCAAAAAAGTGTCACACATGTGGTATCGCCGTATTCAGGAGAAGTTGGGGAATGTGTATTGGGGTGTCTTTTTACATATACCCATGCTGGGTGAGAGAAATATCTTGGCAAAAGACAACTTTTCCCATTTTTTTATACAAAGTTGGCATTTGACCAAGATATTTATCTCACGCAGCATGGGTAAATGTAAAATGACACCCCAAAACATATTCCCCAACTTCTGCTGAATACGGAGATACCAGATGTGTGACACTTTTTTGCAGCCTAGGTGGGCAAAGGGGCCCAAATTCCTTTTAGGAGGGCATTTTTAGACATTTGGATACCAGACTTCTTCTCACGCTTTGGGGCCCCTAGAATGCCAGGGCAGTATAAATACCCCACATGTGACCCCATTTTGGAAAGAAGACACCCCA
This sequence comes from Bufo bufo, assembly GCF_905171765.1. Classification (NCBI taxonomy): domain Eukaryota; kingdom Metazoa; phylum Chordata; class Amphibia; order Anura; family Bufonidae; genus Bufo; species Bufo bufo. The sequence continues at coordinate 769,307,975 of NC_053389.1, read as the reverse complement.
AGGTATTCAATGAGGGGCATGGCGAGTTCATAGAAATTTTTTTTTTTTGGCACAAGTTAGCGGAAATTGATATTTTTTATTTTTTTCTCACAAAGTCTCCCGTTCCGCTAACTTGGGACAAAAATTTCAATCTTTCATGGACTCAATATGCCCCTCACGGAATACCTGGGGGTGTCTTCTTTCCGAAATGGGGTCACATGTGGGGTATTTATACTGCCCTGGCATTCTAGGGGCCCTAAAGCGTGAGAAGAAGTCTGGAATATAAATGTCTAAAAAATTTTACGCATTTGGATTCCGTGAGGGGTATGGTGAGTTCATGTGAGATTTAATTTTTTGTCACAAGTTAGTGGAATATGAGACTTTGTAAGAAAAAAAAATAATAATTCCGCTAACTTGGGCCAAAAAAATGTCTGAATGGAGCCTTACAGAGGGGTGATCAATGACAGGGGGGTGATCAATGACAGGGGGGTGATCAGGGAGTCTATATGGGGTGATCACCACAGTCATTGATCATGCCCCTGTAAGGCTTCATTCAGACGTCCGGATGCGTTTTGCGGATCCGATCCATCTATCAGTGGATCCGTAAAAATCATGCGGACGTCTGAATGGAGCTTTACAGGGGGGTGATCAATGACAGGGGGGTAATCAATGACAGGGGGGTGATCAGGGAGTCTATATGGGGTGATCACCACAGTCATTGATCACGCCCCTGTAAGGCTTCATTCAGACGTCCGGATGCGTTTTGCGGATCCGATCCATCTATCAGTGGATCCGTAAAAATCATGCGGACGTCTGAATGGAGCTTTACAGGGGGTTGATCAATGACAGGGGGGTAATCAATGACAGGGGGGTGATCAGGGAGTCTATATGGGGTGATCACCACAGTCATTGATCATGCCCCTGTAAGGCTTCATTCAGACGTCCGGATGCGTTTTGCGGATCCGATCCATCTATCAGTGCATCCGTAAAAATCATGCGGACATCTGAATGGAGCTTTACAGGGGGGTGATCAGGGAGTCTATATGGGGTGATCACCACAGTCATTGATCACGCCCCTGTAAGGCTTCATTCAGACGTCCGGATGCGTTTTGCGGATCCGATCCATCTATCAGTGGATCCGTAAAAATCATGCGGACATCTGAATGGAGCTTTACAGGGGGGTGATCAGGGAGTCTATATGGGGTGATCACCACAGTCATTGATCACGCCCCTGTAAGGCTTCATTCAGGCGTCCGGATGCGTTTTGCGGATCCGATCCATCTATCAGTGGATCCGTAAAAATCATGCGGACGTCTGAATGGAGCTTTACAGGGGGTTGATCAATGACAGGGGGGTAATCAATGACAGGGGGGTAATCAATGACAGGGGGGTGATCAGGGAGTCTATATGGGGTGATCAGGGGTGATCAGGGGCTAATAAGGGGTTAATAAGTGACGGGGGGGGGGGTGTAGTGTAGTGTAGTGGTGCTTGGTGGGACTTTACTGAGCTACCTGTGTCCTCTGGTGGTCGATCCAAACAAAGGGGACCACCAGAGGACCAGGTAGCAGGTATATTAGACGCTGTTATCAAAACAGCGTCTAATATACCTGTTAGGGGTTAAAAAAACACATCTCCAGCCTGCCAGCGAACGATCGCCGCTGGCAGGCTGGAGATCAACTCTCTTACCTTCCGTTCCTGTGAGCGCGCGCGCCTGTGTGCGCGCGTTCACAGGAAATCCCGGCTCACGCGAGATGACGCGTATATGCGTCGCTGAGCGCAGGGCTGCCACCTCCGGAACGCGAATCTGCGTACAGCGGTCCGGAGGTGGTTAATTGGTTATGTCGAGGCTGCCCGGGCCCCCCTGCCAGCCGGGCCCGGTACAACTGGGCCAGCTGTACTGGCCTATCAGCGGCCCTGTTTGCAAGCATTGTAGCCTCAGGCTAGACTAGTGTGTAGCAAGGCCTGATATAGAAGTAAATGCATCTTGATAAAGTACCTAGAGATAACCCTCCTGATTCAGCCTGGAATTTATTAAGACTGTTTAACCCTTTGGCTACCGGAGGTTTTTTGGTTTCTGTGTTTTCATTTTTCTTCCCTATTTTCGTGAGCCATAACCTTTTTATTTTTCCGGTCACATAGCTGTATGAGGGCTTATTTTTTGTGGAACAAGTTGTACTTTCTAATGCCACCATTAAATATGGCATAAAATGTTGTAAGAAGCGGTACAAAAATGGGGTGAAATTGAAAAAAAACGCAATCCCTCCAACGTTTTACGGGTTTTGTTCCCACGGTCTTTTGTTTCCGGCAAAACTGACCGATGCCCTTCATTCTATGTACGATTACAACGATACCCCATATGTATAGGTTCTTTATGTATAAATAGTGTAAAAATAAATGTAAACTTTAAATGTAAATTTTTTTTTTTTTATATCCCTATATTCTGACCCCCATAACTTTTTTATACTTATGTCTACTGAGCTGTTTAGAGGCTCATTTTTTGTGGAACAATCTTACTTTTAATTGATACTATTTTGGAGTATGCGTGACTTTTTGATCACATTTTATTAATTTTTTTGGGGTAAAAGAAGCAACGAAAAAATGACAAATCGGCCATTTTTACACTTTTTTCCGTTACACCATTTGCCGTATTGGATATTTTTTTTTATATTTTAATAGTATGGGCATTTTCGGTCGCGGTGATACCCATGATGTTTATATTTATTGTTATTTAGGTATTTATTTTTTTAATTATACAGAAAGGGGGGTGATTTAAACTTTTATATATTTTTTATTACATTTTTTTTATTTATTTTGGTTTATCAGAAATGTATTAGCTTATTTTGCTCACCTTTGCTCATTTCTTATCCTGGCCTGCCATCTAGTGGCCAAAATAAGAATTCCAGTTTGAATACTGTTAGCCTACTCAGTAAGGCTGCTAGTATTCAGCGCAGGTAGGAAGCATGGAAGCGCAAGCTTCTGGGTTTTTGCGCATTTAGGTGCCGTGATCTCACTTGATCACGGCATCTAAAGCATTTAATTACCGCAATCGGCATTATTGCCGGTCACAGTAATAAGCCGCAGGTCTCTGCTGACAGCAGAGATCTGCTGGCCATGACACCCGCTGCATGTGCGAGCGGGTGTCATGTTTACACATCGCACCAGCGCCATACATGTATGGCGCTGGTAGCCTAAGGGTTAAGAACTGTGGCTACACTGAATGTGAATGTATGTGGAAATTCTTGGTTCTTCAATAAAAGCATGTTATGTGTTGAACTGCACTGACCTCTCAGTTTCATCCGCTGCTGGATCCTGCCTTGTACCTTATGATCATTCAAACTCAAGGGCAACCTATTGTCACGGTTAATGGGGAAGGGGAATACACCAGATACACACAAAAGGAAATAGACAACAGTCTAGGCCTCAAAAGCTAAAGAAGAGGGATGGTGACCTCCTAGTAATCCCTAGTCCTTTCCCTAACTCCTGCCAGTATGAGCAGATCCTGAGGGTGGAAATGCTCATACGCTGTATACCTAGGCCCTGCTGAAACTGACGAGCCCTAGGATAGGTAGCAGGAGACGAGACAGCTGGTTCTTTCCAAGATGAAAGAACAAAACCCACCAGCGAACAACAAACAGAAAAGGCAACAAGCACTTAGCTTTGGGAAGTCTGGAGAAGCAGGAGATTCAAAACAAACAAGCTCTAGCAACTCCAACAGGAAATATCAACCGCATGGTCAGCAGTGTGAGGCGGACCTAAATAGAGCCTCATCACTGATAACGAGCAGAAGCTAAGGAGAGTTGAGATCCTGCCAAACAACAACATGCTAAGAGGAAAACAGAGAGACCTGTCAGATAGCCTCACGTGCAGCAAGTCTATCCGATCTTCTCACCTCTGTATCTTCCAATAGGCAGGAGATTCGGACCAGGGTGTGCCCCGGAGGAACAAAAGGGGTGCCCCATCACTGCACGACCTAGGGGAGTGCTGGGGCAGGACCAACACCACTGTGAGTAGCCCAACCATCTGCCCCCACTACCACTTCCGCCCTCCTCTCCATCACGCCTATTCCCCCACCCATAGGGTGCCTATGTTTTTTACTCTTTATTCCTCTTTATTGAATAGTGCCAGTAAAAAAAAAAAACGAAACTACAGCAAATAACGCCAAAGAAACACTCTTTTGGCCTCCGTTGTTATAATGGGGGCCTATAGCTTGCACAGTGCATACAGTAAACATAAACAGAATAGAAAGACTCTCATATACAACTCCATCCTCCTCCACATACATTGAACTATGTCTTCAGAAGTCAGGGCAAACTTATTTATCATGAGTATTTCATATTGGAAAATCCTTTGTGTATTCTAAGGGAAGTTAAGGATTAGATAGATTTACTTAGGTTCACAGCAGCAGTAATCCTACATATATGGCAGGGTTTAGGGCATAAGGCTGGTCGTAGCAGGCGGCCTCTTTATTAGCCGTCCCTTACTTATTGCAAAACTGCAATTTCAAAGTGCAGTAAAAACAATCCCGGGAGGGAGGGGGGCACTTATTAATATCTGCCGGTTGTAAAGCTGCTTCATGTTTATTAAATCAGATTAATTACACCAACTACTCCCACTTGTGGCAATGGGATTTTTATTTCATATATCTGCTTCTGATTTATAAAGCTTTTCATGATAGAAAACCCCCGAACTCGATGGCTGAAAGGAAACAGAAGTAAATTAACGTCAGTGACAGGTTTAAGACGTGCATATGAAAAATGTGCGTGGCTGGTTTCATCAATGCCAGCCCACCCAGACCGGTGATATGTACATCATGAAGCCACGACCAAGGTCATAATGTTCTGCTGGATGATTATTCTAAAGGCCAATGTGTATTGTGCAGCATGTTTTATGGGTCAGTCCCAAGTACTTTCACTCATAGTTTCAGTGGGCACCTTCTCCTTAAAGGGGTTGTCCCACAGAAAAATATCTGGCATTCCACAAACGAGCACCTGGATCTGAATACTTTTGCAATTGCATGTAACTAAAAATTTAGCATAGCCACTGAGTTATTCAATCAAATGTATCTGCATAGCGCCACCTGCTGTTTGTTCTTTTTCTTGTTTCTTTTTTTGCAACATTACTGAGGTGGACGCCCGTGATCAGTTCATCCTTTAAATGACACCAGCCATCTGTCTTCTCTGGACCAAAGCTCATTTAAAACGGACTGAGGCAAAATGGAAAACTGTTCTGTGGTCACATGAATCAAAATGTGAAATTCTTTTAGGGAACCACAGACACTGTGTGCTGTCCACTCAAGAGGAGAGGAACCATCCAGCTTGTTATCAGAGCACAGTTCAAAAGTCTGCATCTCTGATGGTATGGGGTTGCATTAGTGCCTATGGTGTGGGCAGCTTACACATCTGGAAAGGACCTATCATATCAAAGCTGAACAGTATATAGAGGTTTTACAACATATGCTCCCATCTAAACAATGTCTCTTTCAGGGACGTCCTTGCATGTTTCAGCAGGACAATGCTAAACCGCATACTGCATCCACTATACCAGCATGGCTTCACAGAAGACGAGTCCAGGTGCTGATATGGCCGTGTACAGTCCAGACTTTTCACCAATAGAAAACATTTGACGCATCATAAAATGAAAAATCCGGCAAAGAAGACCCAGAACTGGTGAGCAGCTAGAATAAGACAAGAATGGGACAACATTACTCTTCCCATACTCCACCAATTGGTCTCCTCACTTCATAGACGTTTACAGAGTGTTGCTACACAATGGTACACATGGCCCTGCTCCAACGTTTTTGAGATGAGTTTCTGCCATCAAGTTCTAAATGAGTTAAAATTTTTTAATGAAATGGTAAAAAGTCTCAGTGTCAAAAGATCTCATATGCAGTGTTGGGTGAGCATGCTCGGTCGAACACTTTTTTACTCGAGCATCGCGATGCTCAGCACATCGCGGTGTTCGTCCGAGCACCGTGTGTGCTCGAGCGCGATGCTAGAGTCTCCTCCCCGCACGTTTGTTGGCTGCTACACTGCCAATAAACGTGCGCGGTGATACTGGCACTCACTGTAATGCTGTAGCCATGTTGGCTACTGGTATTACCAGTGATTGGCTGGCCGGAACGTGTCATCGAGTACTATATACCACCCAATGACATGTGTTTCGGCTCAGTCTTAGTCAGGGAGAGCTGCAGCAGAAGGGACAGATAGTGTAGGGACAGGAATTGATTTGTTTGTTAGGCAGGTTTTACTGGTGAAAGGTGTTAGAGACCCAAAAGTCCTTTTAAGGACTATTGTTTTATCTGGCTGCCATATATATTATTAGTGCAACCTGCACTAAATTGCGTGCAATTGTTTGGCCGCTGCTGACAGTGACACAACCTCTGCTACATCTGTTGTGTTACATTTGCGCTGTTAAATTCAGCACAATTGTTTGGCTGCTGGGGACAGCGACATTACCTGCGCTACATCTCCTATATAACGTTTGTCCATCCTACATATCTGTGACATTCAGTCAAATTTTTTCGCTGCTGGTGGCAGCGACATTATCTGTGCTACATCTCCTGTAAAATGTTTGCCCCTCCTAAATATCAGTGACATTCAGTCTAATTTATTTGCGCATACACTTATAAAAACTGCGCTACTGTACGTGTGACATACTTGCAAGCATATATACCATTTAATATGCTGATGGCGAGCAGTAAGGGGCAGGGAAGTGGCTGTGCTGCTGATTGTGCATGCAGAGGCCATGGTCCTCGGCGCGGTGAAACTGTGCCTGCTGCCAGAGCACAAGAAATACACTCATCCGCCTGAGCCATACAGCGCGGGACACAGGCCGGAAGAGGTCTGCATCGCATCGCTGTGTGATGGAGGTAAGTATAAGTGTTTTGTTTTTTTTTAATATCGGACTATATGTTACTGCCACAAGGGGGGAGCAGGAGGCATTTGATACTGGCACATGGGGGGGGGGGGGGTTGGTACTTGATACTGGCACATGGGGGGTTGGCATTTAATACTGGCACATGGGGGAGGGTTTGGCACTTGAAACTGGCACATGGGGGGTTGGCACTTGATACTGGCACATGGGGTGTTTGGCACTTGATACTGGCATATGGGGGGGTTTGGCACTTGATACTGGCACATGGAGGGGTTTGGCACTTGATACTGGCACATGGGGGGGTTGGCACTTGATACTGGCACATGGGGGGTTGGCACTTGATACTGGCATATGGGGGGCATTGAGAGGCACTTGTTACTGGCACATGGGGGGGCATGGAGAAACACTTGTTACTGGCACATGGGGGGGGAAGAGAGGCACTTGTTACTGGCACATGGGGAGTGTAAGAGAGGCACTTGTTACTGGCACATGGGGAGTGGAAGAGAGGCACTTGATACTGGCACATTATTGTGGGGCACTATGGGGGCTTCTACTGATGCCACAAAGAAGGGGTATTTTATATGGGGGGCTCTGTGTGGTACTAGTATAATCTGTTTCTGCAGTATAGTATTGGGGAGCACAGTGGCACAGTATTGGGGGTAGTAGGATGATTTGTCCAGAAGATGGGAGGATGATGGAAAAGTAGTAAACTAAGATTTTTTTTTGTTGTCAAACTGCAGAGACGGAAAATGGCGACAAAATGGTGGTCTGGTCTGAAGGTCTGAAAAGAGAAGACGAGGACAGAGAACATCTACATCAAAGGAGACGTCACTGGATGTAAGAGGTATGGGGCGCTGTATTTCTGTAGTGATGGGGGGGATGTTAAAGTCAGCAAGTGTCATGTGGGCGGGGGCCTTATTGTTTTTCACCCCAGGGCCCCATTTCACCTAGAATAGGCCCTGCCCGGATGCCTCCCGCCCTGCACCTGGACCTTTGCAAGCACCATCATCTACCACATCCACTTCTGTGTCCCAGCGCAGCGTACAGATGTCCATACCCCAGGCCTTTGAACGAAAGCGCAAATACCCAGCCACCCACCCACTGGCCATAGCACTAAATGCGCACCTTTCCAAATTGCTGGCTCTGGAAATGTTGCCATTTAGGCTTCTGGACACCGAGGATTTCCGCAGCCTGATGGCGGTGGCCGTCCCTCGTTACTCAGTCCCCAGCCGCCACTATTTTTCCCGGTGTGCCGTCCCTGCCTTACACCAGCATGTGTCCCGTAACATCACCCGTACCCTGACCAACGCAGTTATTGGGAAGGTGCACTTAAAAACTGACACATGGACAAGTGCTTGTGGCCAGGGATGCTACATTTCCCTGTCGGCACACTGGGTAAATGTTGTGGAGGCCGGGAGCGAGTCGTACCCTGGGATGGCACAGGTGCTACCAACACTATGGATTGCGGGCCATACTTTCATCAGGATTTCCGTTACCACCTACATTAGTGGCTGCAACCCCCCCTTCTCCTCCTCCGCCTCCTCCTCCACTTCCACCTCTGAATTCTCACCTTGCAGCACCAGTCAGCCATCAGTCAGTAGCTGGAAGCAGTGTAGCACTTCAGTGGGGAAGCGGCAACAGGCCGTGCTGAAACTTATTTGCTTAGGTGACAAAAAGCACATCGCCGCAGAGCTGTGTGGCAGGGGATAAGGGACCAGAATGAGCTGTGGCTCTCGCCACTCAACCTACAACCAGGCATGGTTGTGTCTAATAATGGACGTAACTTGGTGGCAGCTTTAGAGCTCGGCAAACTCACACACATACCATGCCTAGCCCACGTGTTCATTTTAGTGGTTCAGCGGTTTCTCAAAACCTACCCTAATTTCCCTGAGCTACTGGTGAAGGTGTGCCGCGTGTGTACCCATTTCCGAAAGTCATCTACAGCTGCCGCCGGTCTGTCAACACTGCAGCAGCGCTTGCAATTGCCAGCTCACCGACCATTGTGCGACCTGAGCACGCACTGGAACTTCACGTTCCACATGTTGCCCAGGCTTTGTGAGCAGCAGAGGGCAGTAGTGGAATACCAACTGCAACATGGTCGTCACCTTTCCAGTCAGCTTCCGCTATTCACAAGCGAGGAGTGGGCATGGATGTCTGACCTCTGTGAGGTTTTACCCAACTTTGAGGAATCAACACAGATGGTGAGCGGCGATGCCGCTATTATCAGCGTCACCATCCTACTTCTGTGTCTACTGAAATGCTCGCTGCTCACAATGAAGGCGGACGCTTTGCATGTGGAAGAGGTGGAAATGAGGGAAGACAGTACACAGTACACAGGGTGATAGCCAGACCACACTCCGTTCGTCTTCTCAGCGCGAATTGGATGATGATGAGGAGGAGCAGGAGACGGTTGCTACAGAGGGTAGTACCCATAGCAGGTTTATTCCATCTGGTCAGCATGGAAGGGCCGAAGAGGAGGAAGAGGATGAGGAGATTGAGAGTCATCCTCCTGTTGAGGACTGCGAAGTCTTGTCTGTTGGGACTCTGGCACACATGGCTGACTTTATGTTATGCTGCCTTTCCTGTGACCCTCGCGTTATACCCATTTTGGCCAACACCGATTACTGGTTGTTCACCCTTCTCACCCCCGCTACAAAGAGAACTTCTCATCTCTCATTCCTGTGGTGGAGAGGACTAGCAAAATGGTGCAATACCAGAAGGTGCTTGTGGAAAAATTGCTCCAAGGATTTCCAGCTGACAACGCTGGCGGCAGAGTACGCAGTTACTTGGGCACCCGCCGAGGGGAGACGAGGGGAACATACAGCAGTTCCAACAGAGGCAGGGCAACACTCTCCAAGGCCTGGGACAGTTTCATGACACCCCGCCAGCACCCTCACCCTGATTCGTGGCCTAGTGTCACAAGGAGAGAAACGTTTTGGAAGATGGTGAAGGAGTACATAGCAGACCGTGTCAGCGTCCTCAATGATCCCTCTGTGCCCTACAACTATTGGGTGTCCAAGCTGGACACGTGGCACAAACTGGCGCTCTACTGAAAATGCTGACAGGTTGACTCTTATCACAATGAACAAGGCCTGGATTGACCATGACTTCTCTACTCCACCAGAGGAAAGCGGCTGAACATAAAGGCACTTTAAATGTGGCTTTTATGGTGTACTGAATACACTGTATTCCCATGCAACCCTTCCACCACAAAAAAGGATATATGGTTCAATCTTCCTTTTCTCATCCTTCTCCATCATATCAACATGCTTATTAGGCTGTCCTCACTCCTAATGTTTTAGAGCACGCATCCTCAAACTGCGGCCCTCCAGTTGTTGAAAAACTACAACTCTCAGCATGCCTTAACAGGCTACAGGTATCAGACTACAGAAGGGCATTGTGAGAGTTGTAGTTTTACAACAGCTAGAGGGCCGCAGTTTGAGGGTGCCTGTTTTAGAGGGTCAGCTCAGCAGCAGACCCTCACCCATAATGTTTTAGAGGATCAGCTCAGCAGCAGGCCCTCACCCATAATGTTTTAGAGGGTCACCAGCATGCCCTCGTCCATAATGTTTTAGATGGTCAGATCAGCAGCAGACCCTCACCCCTAATGTTTTAGATGGTCAGATCAGCAGCAGGCCCCGCCCCTAATGTTTTAGATGGTCAGCTCAGCAGCAGACCGTCACCCCTAATGTTTTAGATGGTCAGATCATCAGCAGACCATCACCCCTAATGTTTTAGATGGTCAAATCAGCAGCAGACCCTCACCCCTATTTTTTTAGCTGGTGAGATCAGCAGCAGGCCCTCGCCCCTAATGTTTTAGATAATCAGATCATCAGCAGACCCTCACCCCTATTGTTTTAGATGGTCAGCTGAGGAGCAGGCCCTTGCACTTAATGTTTTAGAGGGTCAGATCAGCAGGCCCTTGCTCCTAATGTTTTTGAGGGTCACCAGCACACCATCAATCATAATTTTTCAAGACTGTGTATGATGCCCTCCTTTATGTGTAATAAAGGGTGTATTGGAGTGCCGGTTCCTTGTCATTTTTGGCAGCCCTTTCACTTAGTGCATAGGCTTTATGAGTGTAGGAGTCCCACTACCTGAACAATTGCTCCACAATGTGAATGAGGCCCTCCATTATGTGATATACAGGTTGTATCGGAGTGCCTCTTCCTTCTAATATTTGGCAGCACTTGCACTTTATATACAAGTAAATATACACAAAAGAATGTTTCCTCTAAAATCGATGTTCTCTTCGGTTTTGTGCGTATTATTGTCAGTCTGTAAAAGTGCCGTACTACTCTGACAACATCGTTCCCAGCAGCGACCTGGGAGTCCAAGATGCATCCAGACATCCCCCCCATGCTGTTCCTGAACCATTTCAGTGGTGTTTCCATCAATTTCTGACCTTTTCCTATGTACCAGACACCCTCCCCTCTTCAGAGCAGGGGGTGCCTGTTTTAACCTCTTAAGGACATAGGGCGTACAGGTACGCCCTTGTGCCCTGGTACTTAAGGACACAGGGCGTACATGTACGCCCTGTGTATTTTCGATCACTGCCGTGCGGCTGGCAGTGATCGGAACCCGGTGCCTGCTCAAATCATCGAGCAGGCACCTAGGCTAAATGCGCGGGGGGGTCCCGTGACCCCCCCATGTCGGCGATCGCGGCAAACCGCAGGTCAATTCAGACCTGCGGTTTGCTGCGATTTCTGAAGTTTCTGGTCCCCGCAGTCCCTGACCGCAGGGATCAGAAACTTTATATGCCATAAAAAAAGTTTTATTTACCCCCCCCTGCACCCCCGAATGATTTTTATGGTGGCGGGAGGTGCAGGGGGAGGGTTGCGGGCGGTGTGGGCGGTGCGGGAGGCGGGCGGTGCGGCAGGCGGGATCGCGATCCCCCGCCCGCCTCCCCTTGTATAATCGTTGGTGTCTAGTGGGTATACCAGGGTGCCTGCACATAGCTGGCACCCTGGTATAAACGGCTGACATCTGCGATGCGATGTCAGCCGTTTAACCCTTTCCATACAGCGGTCCGTACGGACCGCTGTATGGAAAAGGTTAACAGCGCAGGGAGCTCCCTCCCTCTCCCATCGGGGGGCTGCTGTGCCTTTGCAGCCCCCCGATGGGGAGGGAGAGAGCCCCCAGAGAGCCCCCCGAGAGATCCCCTCCTTACCCTTCCCCGTCTGCGAAGTTCTGAGCAGTACTGAGCAGACGGGGAAGGTTCCCATGGCAACAGGACGCCTCTCAGGCGTCCTGCTGTCCATGGTGCTGAACAGATCTGTGCTGAATGGCATAGATCTGTTCAGTGTAAGTAAAATACAGTACAGAACAATATATATTGTACTGTACTGTATTATTCAGACATCAGACCCACTGGATCTTCAAGAACCAAGTGGGTCTGGGTCAAAAAAAAGTGAATAAAAGTGAAAAAAAAGTAAAAATCAAAAAACACATTTATCACTGATAAAAAATGAAAAAAATAAAATTCCCTACACATGTTTGGTATCGCCGCGTCCGTAACGACCTGATCTATAAAACGGTCATGTTACTTTACCCGAACGGTGAACACCATAAAAATAAAAAATAAAAAACTATGATGAAATTGAAATTTTGCCCACCTTACTTCCCAAAAAAGGTAATAAAAGTGATCAAAAAAGTCGCATGTACGCCAAAATTGTAACAATCAAACCGTCATCTCATCCCGCAAAAATCATACCCTACCCAAGATAATCGCCCAAAAACTGAAAAAACTATGGCTCTTAGACTATGGAAACACTAAAACATGATTTTTTTTGTTTCAAAAATGAAATCATTGTGTAAAACTTACATAAATAAAAAAAAAGTATACATATTAGGTATCGCCGCGTCCGTATCGCCCGGCTCTATAAAAATATCACATGATCTAACCCCTCAGATGACCACCGTAAAAAAATAAAAATAAAAACGGTGTAAAAAAAGCCATTTTTTGTCATCTTACGTCACAAAAAGTGTAATAGCAAGCAATCAAAAAGTCATATGCACCCCAAAATAGATGCCAATCAAACCGTCATCTCATCCCGCAAAAAATGAGACCCTACTTAAGATAATCGCCCAAAAACTGAAAAAAACTATGGCTCTTAGACTATGGAGACACTAAAACATTTTTTTGGTTTTAAAAATGAAATCATTGTGTAAAACGTACATAAATAAAAAAAATTGTATACATATTAGGTATCTCCGCGTCCGTGACAACCTGCTCTATAAAATTACCACATGATCTAACCTGTCAGATGAATGTTGTAAATAACAAAAAAAAAACGGTGCCAAAAAAGCTATTTCTTGTTACCTTGCCGCACGAAAAGTGTAATATAGAGCAACCAAAAATCATATGTACCCTAAACTAGTACCAACAAAACTGCCACCCTATCCCGTAGTTTCTAAAATGGGGTCACTTTTTTGGAGTTTCTACTCTAGGGGTGCATCAGGGGGGCTTCAAATGGGACATGGTGTCAAAAAAACCAGTCCAGCAAAATATGCCTTCCAAAAACCATATGGTGTTCCTTTCCTTCTGCGCCCTGCCATGTGCCCGTACAGCTGTTTACGACCACATATGGGGTGTTTCTGTAAACTACAGAATTAGGGCCATAAATAATGAGTTTTGTTTGGCTGTTAACCCTTGCTTTGTAACTGGAAAAAAAATATTAAAATGGAAAATCTGCCAAAAAAGTGAAATTTTGAAATTGTATCTCTATTTTCCATTAAATCTTGTGCAACACCTAAAGGGTTAACAAAGTTTGTAAAATCAGTTTTGAATACCTTGAGGGGTGTAGTTTCTTAGATGGGGTCACTTTTATGGAGTTTATAATCTAGGGGTGCATCAGGGGGGCTTCAAATGGGACATGGTGTCAAAAAAACAGTCCAGCAAAATCAGCCCTCCAAAAACCAAACGGCGCACCTTTCACTCTACGCCCCGCTGTGTGCCCGTACAGTAGTTTACGGCCACATATGGGGTGTTTCTGTAAACAGCAGAGTCAGGGCAATAAAGATACAGTCTTGTTTGGCTGTTAACCCTTGCTTTGTTAGTGGAAAAAATGGGTTAAAATGGAAAATTAGGCAAAAAAATGAAATTCTCAAATTTCATCGCCATTTGCCAATAACTCTTGTGCAACACCTAAAGGGTTAACGACGTATGTAAAATCAGTTTTGAATACCTTGAGGGGTGTAGTTTCTTAGATGGGGTCACTTTTAGGGAGTTTCTCCTCTAGGGGTGCATCAGGGGGCTTCAAATGGGACATGGTGTAAATAAACCAGTCCATAAAAATCAGCCTTCCAAAAACCAAACGGCGCACCTTTCACTCTACGCCCCGCTGTGTGGCCGTACAGTAGTTTACGGCCACATATTGGGTGTTTCTGTAAATGGCAGAGTCAGGGCAATAAAGATACAGTCTTGTTTGGCTGTTAACCCTTGGTTTGTTAGTGGAAAAAATGGGTTAAAATGAAAAATTAGACAAAAAAATGAAATTCTCAAATTTCCTCCCTATTTGCCAATAACTCTTGTGCAACACCTAAAGGGTTAACAACGTATGCAAAATCAGTTTTGAATACCTTGAGGGGTGTAGTTTCTTAGATGGGGTCATTTTTGGGTGGTTTCTATAATGTAAGCCTCGCAAAGTGACTTGAGACCTGAACTGGTCCCTAGAAATTGAGTTTTTGTAAATTTCGGAAAAATTTCAAGATTTGCTTCTAAACTTCTAAGCCTTATAACATCCCCAAAAAATAAAATATCATTCCCAAAACAATTCAAACATGAAGTAGACATATGGGGAATGTAAAGTCATCACAATTTTTGGGGGTATTACTATGTATTACAGAAGTAGAGAAACTGAAACTTTGAAATTTGCTAATTTTTTTCAAATTTTTGTTAAATTAGGTATTTTTTGGTGCAAAAAAAATTTTTTTTTTTACTCCATTTTACCAGTGTCATGAAGTACAATATGTGACGAAAAAACAATCTCAGAACGGCCTGGATAAGTCAAACCGTTTTAAAGTTATCAGCACTTAAAGGGACTCTGGTCAGATTTTCAAAAAATGGCCTGGTCCTAAGGTGTAAAAAGGCTGTGTCCTTAAGGGGTTAATGCTTGGGTTCTCCCATTGACTTCCATTGTGTTCTACTCAAGCACCCGAGCACTTTGGTGCTCAATCAACACTTCTCATATGTGTTCTGTGATCTATTGTGAATAAAATATAAGTATATGAGATTTGCAGATCATTGGGTGCTGTTTTTAATCTACATTTATTTCCATTTTACGCAGACCATCAACATTTTTGGACTTGGGATTGCCTATAGATATGGTATTGCCATAATCCTACTGACTAGTGTTGAGCAAATCAAGCTTTGGATCCAAAAGTTTGTTTTAAAGCTGTACGGAGGCCTGCTCAACACTAGTACTGACCCACAGAAAAAAGTAATTATTAGCATCATTTTTAGCGCTCAGTAATAACAAAACCCAAAAAACCTTGGCAGAATTATGTTTTTTTCCCATTTCACCTGATAAGTCATTTTGTTCCTATTTTCCAATAGAAGATATGGTAAATTAAATGGTGCCAATCAAAAATACAATTTATCTTGCAAAAAATAAGCTCTCATATGGCCATATGAATTTAAAGTTGTGGCTGTTAGAAAGTGGGGGGGGGGGGGGGGAGTAATAAATCAAAAATGCAAATATAAACATTGGCCTGGTCCTTAAGGGGTTAAAAGGGTTGTATCATTTCAACAAATGGCATTTATCATGTAGATAAAGTTTCTACAAGGCACTTACTAATGTATTGTGATTCTCCATATTGCTTCCTTTGCTGGCCGGATTCATTTTTCCAGCACATTATAAATTGCTCGTTTCCAGGGCTTATGACCACCCTGCAATCCAGCAGCGGTGGTCGTGCTTGTACACTATAGGAAAAAGCGTCAGTCTCTCTGATGGTCAGGACTGTGGGAGTGCATATAGGCACACATACACAGCAGCTCCTGTCCCGGCCACTTCATATCTGCACTGCAGTCGTGGCCAATAACCCCTGGAAACGAGCAGTGTATAATGTGATGGAAAAATGAATCACGCCAGCAAAGGAAGCAATATGGAGAATCACAATACATTAGTAAGTGCCTTTTAGTAACTTTCTCTACATGATAAATGCCATTTGCTGAAGTGAGCCAGCCAACCACTTTAAGGTAAGTAGACTAGGTTTCTGAGAACATCTGTAGTAATAGCATTTACACATTACATTAAGTGCTAATATCTCCCCCTATAGGTCCTGATATAAAAATCAAGGCAAAAATTCACCCAATGGATTGACATGGACTCTTTAGCCATAATTTTGCATATTCTCTGTGCATTAATCCAAATAAAGTACTTTATATCCATAACGATGCATAGGAAAACAGGTATAAAAACCAAAACATATTAATATTTCCATTTACTAATGCACTAATGAAGGCAACAAGCTAATGTATGCAAGACGGAAGAAGGCAGAGGGTAATAGATACAGTGCACATTTATGTGGTGTCCTGCTTCGCATAGTAATGTTCTTCATGCAGTTCCCTCAGCTCATCTGTCTCCACCCTTGGTGTCAGATCACAGCTGTTTTCAATGTTTATTTCCTATTCTTTCACAAATTCCGTCAATTACCAACATCTAGTGAGCTCCTCTTTCTGGTGCTCAATTCTTCTGCAGCACCACCAGAGGAGAAATGTAGAATTACACATTTCTGGTCCTCCATAGTGACAGACAATGTTTTAGCTACATTTCTGACTAATAAGTATAGAAGATTGCCTACCTTTTACATTATACTCCAGTTCTCTTTATAACAGCTGGAGAACCACGGATTGTATGGTCATAGTATGCCTAGCTATTTAGGGGGTAGAATGTCCCTTAAAGGGGTTTTCTGAGACTTTACAACTGATAACTTATCGTCTGGATATTTCATCAGTATCTGATCAGTGGGGGTCCGACACTCAGGATCCTCGTCGATCAGCTGTTTGAGAGAACTGGAGTATAATGTAAAAGGTAGGCAATCTTCTATACTTATTAGTCAGAAATGAAGCTAAAACACAGTAGTGTTGCAAATTTCTCTCAGTTTAGCCTAGGCCATGTGACGTCGCGTTCATTGGCCACACAGCCTAGGCGCAACTCAGCCACATTGAAGTGAATGAGGTTGAGCAGCAATACCAAGCACAGCCGCTATCAAATGGACGGCACTGTGTTTGGTGAGCAGAGAGAAGGCCACAGTGCTACTGTGAGCGCCAATGCATTCTCAAACAGCTAATCAGCGGGATCTGGTGTTGGACTTCCACCAATCAGATACTGATGACCTATCCAGAGGATAGGTCATCAGTAGTAAAGTGTCAGTAGTATAGTGTCAGAAAACCCTTTTAACCAGTTAAGGACTATACGGTAACTGTATTCTAAGTGGTCCAGGACGTTAAACAGCTTGTCTTAGCAAGATAACCCATGTCCATATGCCTTATTAGGACATATTGGGACTGGAGTCCACTATGGACTCCCTCAACGTAATGCTGCTCTGTAAAGGTGGATTACATGGCCTAATTGTCGGGCAGATTATCGGCTATGACATTTTTACCCTCTAAATGTGTCACTGGTCACCCGATGAATGAGCGAAATGCTTGTTCATCGGGTGATCCTATTAGTTCATGCAAACACATCAATTATAATTTCTGAGCAGCAGATCATGAGGTCTAAACAGCGATCTGCTGCCCATAAACAATGCAACTGTATGGGGATGCACGACTTTTGGGAAGGAACGTTTCTTTCCTGACAATCGGCTTTAAAGGGAACCTGTCACCGGGATTTTGTGTATAGAGCTCAGGACATGGGTTGCTAGATCGGCGCTAGCACATCCCCAATACCGAGTCCCCATAGCTCTGTGTGCTTTTATTGTGTAAAAAAAACAAAACTATTTGATACATATGCAAATTAACCTGAGATGAGTCCTGTATGTGAGATGAGTCAGGGACAGGACTCATCTCAGGTTAATTTGCATATGTATCAAATAGTTTTTTTACACAATAAAAGCACACAGAGCTATGGGGACTGGGTATTGCGGATGTGCTAGTAGCCATCTAGCAACCCATGTCCTCAGCTCTATACACAAAATCCTGGTGACAGGTTCCCTTTAAGCGCGGCCCGTGTAAACCCACCTCAAGAGTGGCTCCTGTACTGGTTGACCTGACTCACCTGTGCATTACATGGGCGGCCATTCATTTTGCCATTATGTAATGCTGCATTTCACCTACAGCGGCCACTGTATGGGAAATGTGAGGCTGGCCATCGATTTCTCTAGAGATAATAGCTGATATTCAGGGATGGGAAAAGCAGAACTTGCACTGATCAAGGGATTGCCATGCTGGCTTTTTTCAAAAGGGGTTGTCTTCTAGAGAAAAGCCCTTTAAACTGTGCATTGCATTTAAACTAACACTGTGAATGTACAGCATGGGTTTTAAATTCCTGCAATCTAGTAGGATCAGATCAGGTGCCTGGCTGTCCTCTCTCTTTCATCAATGGAGGCAGAGGATATGTACCCGATATGGCAGAGCTGTTAGTTCCTAGCAGACCCAGAGTAGCTCTACCAGAGACACATAAAATATCGTAAATAGAAAAAAAATTGAAGTAAAAAATAAATAAAATATAATACAAATAAAGTATAAAACACACACTGCATCCACTCTACTGCCAAATATTGAAAATTATGCAAAATAATATCTAAAATATACAAAATAATACCTAAAAATGTACAATACACTTCCAATGGCTAAAACAACACAAAAAAACACGTCATGCAGGATTTCACATCAGCAGCTGAAAATTGCAGCAGAAATGCTTTCTTTGGCACCGATACAAATGTACCAGGTGTGGGGATTCGCTCTGGTAATTAGGATAAGCGGGCGCAGTACAGAGGCAAAATACAAGTTCGTAATTCAAACTTCAGTGTTTATTCACACATGATGCCAAAAACAAAACATCACTTTTGCAGTGTTGGTGTTACTTCACACCCAATGGCAAGTTAATAAAACAAAAGTCACCTTAAGTTCTGCCTCAGAAAGTTCAAATACAGGATATAGGCGGCCTGTTCTCCTGACACACGGGTCTCTGCTCTACAGCCCAGCACAGGCCCCAGATCCTAGCACACAGACCTCCTGAGCTCCACTGTCAGACGGAGGTAATCCTCTCCACCTGGCAGTGCTGGCTGGTTTTTATGCCTAGAAAAACCCGGCCTGGAACGGGGGGAGTAGTCACCCACCCAGCACTTTGACTACTCCCAGTAAGAGCCGTCCCAGATCAGCTATTACAGCCATACTAAGTATCAAGGTGTCAAACAGCAACTGCTGCTGACACATAAAAACCGTCTCTTACTCCACCGAGGCCAGGAACCTTGGTGACACCTACCTATCATCCACGATGATTCCTTGTACCTTCTTAAACAGGTCAGTGCAAAATTGTTTTAGTATGGTAAACTATATAGACAAATATGCAAATGCTAGTTAGGCATAGTATGGCCAAAAATAACAGTATGGATATCACATACAGCAAAGAGGCACAGCTTGAGATTTGGGACCTGATGTTAAAAGCTATGTATCGTGCTAGATCATGCTATAAGTTCTATAGACTTTGTGAAAATAGCAGCATATTTCAGGTGATTTACTAAAGATTCCAAACCTTATGATTGCTACAAAGGCCTATAGAAACACACTACATTGAGTACAATACTATCTGAATAAACTCAAATATACAATCAAAGTTATGAAGGTTAATAATATACATTTCATTTGAAATCTCATGTCTTTTTGCTCCTGTACCAACACTCATAAACCCTCTTTTCACTGGTTATACATTACCCTTATGCTACATAATGTCCTTGGTGGAGTTACTTGACCCATACATCCATGTCTTAGCTACAAACTGGCACTTGTGGATATATGCATTCACTGTGTAATGCAGGCTTTGAGTTGGTCTAGCCTCAATGTTGTTTAGGTGATGGGTGTCGGAACCGTATCCCCTTACCCGCAGCAGTGTCTCTAAAGCTGTGGCTTGCTAGTCACTCTGTCTATATCACGCTGTAGCTTTTCAGGTTTCCTAGTGTTTTGTATTCTTGCAGTCTCCCCGGAGTAGTGGTCTCCCAGGAAAATTGGTTCACTTGATACTCTCTAAGACCCTAGGAGTGGGAGCAATTGGATGTGTTTCCACACTCCACACTGTCTAGGGTAGAACTCCCCCTCCTGGCAGAAATCAGACCAGCCCAATCCTACCAAGAGGGGAGGAACAGGGTGGTTCCAAACATACTTTCTCATGCTAGTTTACATACATAACAATAATAATACATTACACATAACAATTGCAGATACCCCCAGGTCTGGAGTACTGCACATGTGCTGCACATTATATACATGCTACATACCCACCACTCACACATTATATACATGCTACATACCTGCTACTCACACATTATATACATGCTATACAGTATACCCCCTTACACATTATGCACAGTACATGCAGTTGGCGTAGCTATAGGCAACCGGGCCCCTAAGCCAGCGGGAGCCACAGCGAATCCTATAAAGTGAATACTAGTGAGCGCCTCCATTATGGCGGTCAGATTTGAGGTCTGATATGTGGGTCTGATTTAAGGATTTAATATGTGGATCTGATATATGGGGGTCTGATCTGAAGATCTGATATGGTGGTCTAATTTGAGGCCTGATATGAAAGGTAAGAAGGTATGTAAGGGGGTATTTTTTCTACTGGCGTACATTATAAAGGGGTATTTTTTTTATATTTGCACACATTATAAGGGGGTATTTTTTGTACTGGCGCACATCATAAGGGAGTATTTTTTGCACTGGCGCACCTTATAAGGGGGTATCTTTGAACTGGCGCACATTATAAGGATGATGGAAAAGTAGGAAACTAAGAGGTCTGTTTGTCAAACTCTGCAGAGACGAGAGATGACTGAAATAAATCATCATGGCGGTCTGGTCTGAATGGAGAAGATGAGGAAAGAGAACATCTACATCAGAGGAGACGTCACTGGTGGAAGAGGTATGTGATGCTGTATTACCCTGTTAGGTTGATAATTTGGCATGGGGGTGCCGTTTCAATTGCCTTCCCCTTGCCTGCTCCTTGTCACAAAGCACTAAGGGAAGGGGGGCCCCAATCTGAACTCTTTCACAACAGCCCATAAGCCTTTAGCTACGCTGCTTTATACATACCACATACTGCCACTCGCGCATTATATACATGACACAGTCGCTCACACATTATATACATGACACATACCTTACCCTCCACTCACACATTATATACATGACACATACCTTACCCTCCACTCACACATTATATACATGCTGCATAACACCACCTGCACATATATGCCATATACCTACCACATTTGACACATACCTTATATCTGTCGCTCAAACTCTACATATATGCCACTTATATGTTACACACATAATGCATACATGCCACTAGATAAATGCCACATACCCTGTACATGCAACTCATAAATCAAACATATAAAGGACATACTGCACATATTGTGCACACAAAAACTCACATATTATTAGGCTACTTTCACACTAGGGTTTTAGTTTTCCGGTATTGAGATCCATCATAGCGGCTCAATACCGGAAAAAAACGCTTCAGTTTTGTCTCCATTCATTGTCAAATGGGGACAAAACTGAACTGAACAGAACGGAGCGCTCCAAAATGCATTCCATTCCGTTTAGTTGCGTTCCCAGACCGGAGAGCAAACCGCAACATGTTGTAGTTTGCTTTCCGTCCTGGGATGCAGAGCAAGACGGAACCGGCATGACCCCCAATGCAAGTCAATGGGGACGGAACCATTTTCTCTGCTACAATCTGCCACAATAGAAAACTGATCCGTCCATCCACCATTGAATTTCAATGGAGTTCATGACGGATCCGTCTTGGCAATGTTAAAGATAATACAACCGGATCCATTCATAACTGATACAGATAGTTGTATTATCAGTAACGGAAGCGTTTTTTGCTGAATCCTGCCGACTCCAGTAAAAATGTGCATACAGTCCTCACACTGTGTATATTTTGACAAATGACATATGATGCACTGACACCCCATCGCAGATTTCATTATATTTGACAGAAAAAATAATTTAGATTGCAGAACTATTTTTTCATCAAAATAATGAACACCTTAGAGAACCCTGACAGACACCATTCATAGACTCTTAACAAGAGTCTCTCTTTACTGTATGCAGGATTGAAGTTGTAGTATATCTAGCAGTAGGTTGTATATAATGCAAAGTACAATGCAATAAATATGGCATTGGCCCCCACATTTCTCTGGCTAAAATATCTGCTATAGGGATCTGTCATGGTCTGGTGGCAGTGGACCGCGACACTTTAGCCGTGCATGCTTGTTGCCGGTGGCAACATGTAGTTTTTAGCATGTTTAAAAACTTCCCCTTTTAGGTTGTTGTCCCTTCCCATTCTGGTAGGTATGGGGTTAAAGTGTGAGCAAGGCGGAGCTGGGTGTGAGCTCTCATAGTACTTGGGCTTGGAGTCTGAGGTTAGTGGGACTTCAGCTTCTTGTGGAGCTGGAGTTATGGTGCCATCCTGGACCTTACCATCTGTCCAGTTTAAGGGCCACCTTGTTGGACATACTGTCACGGTGGGGAGTGGGAGGAAACTCCACACCGTACAATGTAGGTAAGCGGGATATGCCACTAGGCCTGGAAACAGGAATAAAGGGAGAATGTCACCTTCTAACACATCCCTAAATCCTAACCCTAATGGTGGGAGGGCTCATGCCCGAAACCTCGGGCCCTACTAACCCTAGAGACCCCTGATAATAATGTCAGGACTAGGAGACGACCTGTTCATCCATGACACGGATGAACCGGAGTCTCCAGCAGGCCTAGCAACAAGAAAGGAGCAGACAGTAGCATAAACCAGATTGGCAGGTAAGCACCCAGCGCAAACAACATACACTGGAACAACAGCACTTACCTGCCACAACAACTGGACAAAACAACAACTGCTACTGACTAGTGGTTCACCCTCCGGGAGCCTACTTCCGCAGGCAGGTGGTCAACGCGGTTCCCCCTCCGAGGAACCCAGAAGTCCCAATAACCTCAGGCTCCAAGCGCCCACACCCAGCTCCACCTTGCTTACACTTTAACCCCATACCCACCATAATGGGAAGGGACAACAACCTTAAAGGGGAAGTGTGTAAACATGCTAAAAACTACACGTTGCCACCGGCAACGAGCATGCATGGCTAAAGTGTCATGGTCCACTGCCACAAGACTATGACACAGCCGTGACAGGATAGCTGTTCTCTGGCAACCGTGTCTGAAGTGTCCAGTATTCTGGGGTGCATAGGTTATCTTAACTTGATATCTCTCTGCAGCAGCAGGGTCTCGATCGCCTTAAGCTGGGTTACCTTGCTGTCTCTCTCTCTCTCTCTTACCGAAGCCATGCCAAGCCTCCTTCTTTAGTTCTTGTTTGTTTGCATCTCCTGGAGCTCGTGGAGGTGACCAAGGCTCCAGGGCTTGGTGTTGGATTATATGGGAGAGGAGCACAGACTGCTACTTCGTCCTCCTTCTCTACAGTTAGACTGACTGGAATCCTCTTGAACTAAGGGGTGGATCCAGCCCACATCTGGAGCTCCAGAAACAGCTTAGCCAGGATTGTTATCTACGGCCTTGCCTGGCTCAGGCTGGAACAACTGAGTGTGCAGTACATAGCATTAACATTTCAAACATTATATAACAACCAAACCTTGCAGATACCTCAAGTGTGGGGTACTGCAGATGCACTAGAATATGTCTCTCAGCACCGCTGTCACTTAGTATCTAGTGTACTAGCATCAATTTCCCTGCCTGATGCATGCCCAGCAGAAATATAGCGTTCCACAATAAAGGTGCATTGCTTCTACTGTGAATTTGCTGCGCAGGAAAATCGATGCTTGCATAATAGAAGACATGAGACATGCTCTTAGATAATTAGCAGCTAATTTTCTTTTACTTTTTCTGTCTCTCCTTCCTCAATGACTCCTCTAGTATGCAAACATTCAGTGCTTCCCACATAACCACTGTATGCTTGTAGAAAACAATATTTTTCATAAGCAACTTGCGTTCCCTTCAGGCTCCCTGCAAACATGATTGCTAAAAAATAAAGGAAACATGGATGGCACATCCACATGCTATGTGCTGACCTATTGCCTCCCGACATACAGTCATTTACATTGCTTCTCAGCATAATTAATGGTATACAGAGCCATAATTCACATACTGTACACGAGGCATTTGCATACGTTTTGATCAAAATGCATTAGACCACTCACCAGGTCAAGGTTGCTTTTTTTGAGTGGTTACCTACTGTAACTTGGCGCAGCACCACGTGGCAACAGCAGCCACTGCAACACAGTGCCCACAGGTGGTTAGACCCAGCAGTCCAACAGCACCCCTGCCGTCAGACTAAGGCTGGGTTCACATTAAGTTTTTGTCCCATATTTAATGTATATATTTAGAAAAAAAGGATGCAATAACAGTACATTACGCTTTTCCATCCTGCAGAATACGTATACTTTTTTTTTTTTTTTTTACAATGGAACTCTATGGTACAGATGCCACTGATAGTAATAGTGAAGCAGGGAGCCATCGGCTCCCCGCTACACCATTCAGCTCCCAGCAGCAGCACAATATGCTGTCACACACCGCTCTGCTGATCTGGGAATCAGCCTCTACTCCTCCTTCACAACAAGCATGATGTGTGATAGTACCCTGCTGCTGGGGAGCACCCACAGCTGAGCTGTGATCATCAGAGGAACCAGGTGAGTATTTACTGTTTTAGTTTTTTTTAACTTCCTGTGAAGGGGGCACATGTGGGCATAAGTATTATGAAGGCGGTATATATCTGCATATAGCTACTATGAAGGGGGCACAACTGGGCATAACTACTAGGAAGAGAGCACATGTGGACATAGCTGCTGTAAAGGGGGCACATCTGGGCATAGCTACTATTAAGAGGGCACATCTGGGCACAGCAACTGTGAAGAGGACACATCTGGGTATAACTACTGTGAAGAGTGCATATCAAGGCATATCTATGTTGAAGGGGGCACATCCAGGCATAACTACTATGAAAGGGGCACATGTTAGCATTACAACTGGGAGCGTTATATACTGGCACAATGTGGGCATAACTACTGTGAAGGGGCCCAATGTGGCCATTACTACTGTGAAGCGGAAGCATATGGGCATAACTAATGTGAGGGGCTCAATGTGGACATATACTGTGAAGAGGGCACATGTGGGGATTACTACCATGCAGAGGGCAAAGTGTGGGCATTACTACTTTGGCACAAAGGGGGAATAATTACTATGTAGGGGCATTAAGGGGACTGGGTGTGTATAGTTATGCTTTGGGCTGAGTTAGAGGCGTGGCCTAGTATGAAATAAATTGCGCGCTGCACATATTGTCCCTCTTTCCACATTTCAAAAGCTTGCCAGTGATTGACAGTGTGCCAGTCATTGATAGCGTGCCAGTGATTGATAGCATTTCCTGTGTAAGTGTGTATACAGAGATAGCTGTCAGCAGGGTCAGGACGATGGGTAGGAGCATGATCACTTCATTGCACGAGACCTGGTGCATGAGCAGGGATGTCTTGTGGACCGCCTACGACAGAATGTGATAGCACAAGTTTACAGATCGGAAGAGGTCTGTGGCCTGCAGCACAGATGGCAGAGGGGAATGGGAGTGAGGTAGGGTTTTTGGTTGTTTTTTGGTGTGGTGTACTGGGAGCCCCAAGGAAGAAAGGGGGAGCAGCATTATATACTGGTAACAAGGAGGGGGAGGGAAGCAGCATTATATACTGGCACTAAAGAGGGGGGCAGCATTATATACTGGCACCAAGGGGGGCAGCATTATATACTGGCACCAATGGGAGAGGGAAAGCAGCATTATATACTGTCACTAAGGCGGGGGGGGGGGGGGGGGGAAGAGTTATATACTGGCACCAAGGGGGTTAGGTAGCAGCATTATATACTGGCACTGGGGAAGCAGGCAGCATTATATAATGGCACGAAGGAGAGGGGGAGCATTATATACTGGCACCAAGGGGGGAGACTTCTATACTGACACTAGGGTGGAGGAAGCATTATATACTGCCACTAGGAGCGTGGGAGCGTTATATACTGGCACTAGTGGGGAGGGAGCATTAAATACTGGCACCAAGGGGGAAGCATTATATACTAGCACTTGGGGGGGCATTATATACTGACACTGGGGGGGGGGTAGCACGTTATACTGGCACTAGAGGTAGGATTATATACTAGCACTAAGGGGAGAGCATTATATATATACTGGCACTACAGGGGGGATGGAGGAGCATTATATACTGGTACTACGAGGGGACATACTGGAATTAGGGGGGAAGCTAATATATATATATATATATATATATATATATATATATATATATAGGCACTGCAGGGGAGTTATAACTGCAATCGAGCATTAGCATTACAGGAGGTACTGCAGGAGGGGCATTATAAATACTGGGGGCATTATGGTGGCATTATTTATACTGTAGGTACTGAAGGTGCCTTATTATTATTGGACACATAATGGGTCACTAAAGGGGCACTCTATTGGGGGCACTATTACTAATGAGGGCAGTCTGGGAGCACTATTACTATGTGGGGACTATATGGCACTGTTTTTCCGACAGTATAGTGTTTGTGGGCGTGGGAACAGCGGGCACGGTATTGGGAGTAGCACGCAGGATGACAGTGGCCTGTATAAATTTAGGGGCTGATTTGCAAAATTTGAAACAGTCCCCCATCTACCATGTACTGCGTCTTAGAAAGCAAATAATACAGCAATTGGCAGTGTACTGGCTCCCCTGTCTTAAAGAGGACCTTTCACTAGTTTAAAAACTAAAAACTAACTATATCAGCGGGCAGAGCGGCGCCCAGGGGTCCCCCTGCACTTACTAGTATGTCTGGGCGCCGCTCCGTTCGCCCGGTATAGGCTCCGTTGGCCAGCGCTGCAGCAAGGGACAACCCTAATACAAAAACTCTGCCCAGTACAACAGAGGGAGCTGCAGACACCGGAGCCTATACCGGTCGAACGGAGCGGCGCCCAGACATACTAGTAAGTGCAGGGGGACCCCTGGGCGCCGCTCTGCCCACTGATATAGTTAGTTTTTAGTTTTTAAACTAGTGAAAGGTCCTCTTTAAGGGCCTAGTCACAATTGCAACCGTTGCCATCTCTATAGCTATGCCACTTGAGATAGCTGTCAGTCACTTATTACACCTCCACTGTGAATTGACACCGGTTCACAGGGGTGGTCTTAATCTTCTTCCTGAAAACCATATATTAATCTTCTCAGCTCCTCCTGCTCTGTAACATGCTGCCTGCAGATTGCTTTACATTTTATGGTGACAGGTCCTGGGAGTCTGTCCTGTCAGCAGGACATTCATTGATAAACCAGGCACTATACCTAGTAGTGCTAGTTTAACCACCTCAGCCCCTATAGCTTAAACCCCCTTAATGACCAGACCACTTTTTACACTTCTGCACTACACTACTTTCACGGTTTATTGCTCGGTCATACAACTTACCACCACCCAAATGAATTTTACCTCCTTTTCTTCTCACTAATAGAGCTTTCATTTGGTGGTATTTCATTGCTGCTGACATTTTAACTTTTTTTGTTATTAATCGAAATTGACCGAAATTTTTGCCCAAAAATGAAATTTTTCACTTTCTGTTGTAAATTTTTTCAAATATAACTACATTTCTATATAAATTTTTCTCTAAATTTATTGTTCTACATGTCTTTGATAAAAAAAAAATGCAATAAGTGTATATTTATTGGTTTGCGCAAAAGTTATAGCGTTTACAAACTATGGTACAAAAATGTGAATTTCTGCATTTTGAAGCAGCTCTGACTTTCTGAGCACCTGTCATGTTTCCTGAGGTTCTACAATGCCCAGACAGTAAAAACACCCCACAAATGACCCCATTTCGGAAAGTAGACACCCTAAGGTATTCGCTAATGGGCATAGTGAGTTCATAGAACTTTTTATTTTTTGTCACAAGTTAGCGGAAAATGATTTCTTTCTTTTTTTTTTCTTACAAAGTCTCATATTCCCCTAACTTGTGACAAAAAATAAAAACTTCCATGAACTCACTATGCCCATCACGAAATACCTTGGGGTGTCTTCTTTCCAAAATGGGGTCACTTGTGGGGTATTTATACTGCCCTGGCATTTTAGGGGACCTAAAGCGTGAGAAGAAGTCTGGAATCCAAATGCCTAAAAAATGCCCTGTGAAATCCTAAAGGTGCTCTTTAGAATTTGGGTCCCTTTGGGCACCTATGCTGCAAAAAAGTGTCACACATGTGGTATCGCCGTACTCAGGAGAAGTTGGGCAATGTGTTTTGGGGTGTATTTTTAACATATACCCATACTGGGTGAGAGAAATATCTCTCTAAAAGTCAACTTTTCCCATTTTTTTATACAAAGTTGTCATTTTAGAGAGATATTTCTCTCACCCAGCATGGGTATATGTAAAAAGACACCCCAAAACACATTGCCCAACTTCTCCTGAGTACGGCGATACCACATGTGTGACACTTTTTTGCAGCCTAGGTGCCCAAATTCTAAAGAGCACCTTTAGGCCTCTTTCACACGGGCGTTGCGGGAAAATGTGCGGGTGCGTTGCGGGAACACCCGCGATTTTTCCACACAAGTGCAAAACATTGTAATGCGTTTTGCACACGCGTGAGAAAAATCGCGCATGTTTGGTACCCAAACCCGAACTTCTTCACAGAAGTTCGGGCTTGGGATCGGTGTTCTGTAAATAGTATTATTTTCCCTTATAACATGGTTATAAGGGAAAATAATAGCATTTTGAATACAGAATGCAAAGTGAAATAGCGCTGGAGGGGTTAAAAAATAAATAAAAAATGTTTAACTCACCTTAGTCCACTTGATAGCGCAGCCGGCATCTGCTTCGGTATTCTTTCTTTAGGACCTGGGTAAAGGACCTTTGATGACGTCACTCCGGTCATCACATGGTACGTCACATGATCTTTTACCATGGTGAATCACCATGGTAAAAGATCATGTGACGTACCATGTGATGACCGGAGTGACGTCATCAAAGGTCCTGTAACTGTATTTAATGCTCACCATAGGTCCTTCAACAAAGGAGACAGAAGGAGATGCCGGGCTACGCGAGCAAGTGGATTAAGGTGAGTTAAATTATTATTATTATTTTTTAACCCCTCCAGCGCTATTTTACTATGCATTCTGTATTCAGAATGCTATTATTTTCCCTTATAACCATGTTATAAGGGAAAATAATAATGATCGGGTCTCCATCCCGATCGTCTCCTAGCAACCGTGCGTAAAAATCGCACTGCATCCGCACTTGCTTGCGGATGCTTGTGATTTTCACGCAACCCCATTCACTTCTATGGGGCCTGCGTTGCGTGAAAAACGCAGAATATAGAGCATGCTGCGATTTTCACGCAACGCATAAGTGATATGTGAAAATCACCGTTCATCTGAACAGCGCCATAGAAATGAATGGGTCGGTATTCAGTGCGGGTGCAATGCGTTCACCTCACGCATCGCATCCGCGCGGAATACTCGCCCATGTGAAAGGGGCCTTAGGATTTCACAGGGCATTTTTTAGGCATTTGGACTCCAGACTTCTTCTCACGCTTTAGGTCTCCTAAAATGCCAGGGCCACCCCATTTTGGAAAGAAGACACCCCAAGGTATTCCGTAAGGGCCATGGCGAGTTCATAGATTTTTTTTTTTTTGGCACAAGTTAGCGGAAAATTATGATTTTTATTATTTTTTTTCTTCTTACAAAGTCTCATATTCCACTAACTTGTGACAAAAAATAAAATTTTACATGAACTCAACATACCCCTGACGGAATACCTTGGGGTGTTTTCTTTCCAAAATGGGGTCACTTGTGGGGTATTTATACTGCCCTGGCATTTTAGGGGCCCTAAAGCGTGAGAAGAAGTCTGGAATCCAATTGCGTAAAAAATGCCCTGTGAAATCGTAGGCTGTAAAAAAGTGTCACACGTGGTATCACCGTACTCAGGAGAAGTAGGACAATGTGTTTTGGGGTGTATTTTTACATATACTCATGCTGGGTGAGAGAAATATATCTCTGTAAAAGTCAACTTTTCCCATTTTTTTATACAAAGTTGTCATTTTAGAGAGATATTTCTCTCACCCAGCATGGGTATATGTAAAAAGACACCCCAAAACACATTGCCCTACTTCTCCTGAGTACGGCGATACCACATGTGTGACATTTTTTTGCAGCCTAGGTGCGCAAAGGGGCCCAAATTCCAATGAGTACCTTTTAGGAGGGCATTTTTAGGCATTTGGATTCCAGACTTCTTCTCACGCTTTAGGGCCCCTAAAATGCCAGGGCAGCATAAATACCCCACAAGTGACCCCATTTTGGAAAGAAGACACCCCAAGGTATTCCGTGAGGGGCATGGCGAGTTCATAGAAGTTTTTTTTTTGGCATAAGTTAGCGGAAATTGATTTATTTTTGTTCTTTCTCACAAAGTCTCCCTTTCCGCTAACTTGTGACAAAAAGTTCAATCTTTCATGGACTCAATATGCCCCTCAGCGAATACCTTGGGGTGTCTACTTTCCAAAATGGGGTCATTTGTGGGGTGTGTTTACTGTTCTGGAATTTTGGGCGGGGCTAAATTGTGAGCAACCCTGTAAAGCCTGAAGGTACTCGTTGGACTTTTGGCCCCTTTACGCACCTAGGCTGCAAAAAAGTGTCACACATGTGGTATCGCCGTACTCAGGAGAAGTAGGGCAATGTGTTTTGGGGTGTATTTTTACATATACCCATGCTGGGTGAGAGGAATATCTCTGTAAATTGACAACTTTGTATAAAAAATTTAATTTTTTTTTTATATTTGCAGATATTTTGTGACAAAAAAAAAAAAATCTTCTATGAACTCGCCATGCCCCTCAAAAGTGATCTTTTTATAGCGCCGCAGCGATTTTACGGTGTTTTTGCAGTGATCAGAAAAAAAAATTCTGTCACTGCGGTGGGGCGGACTGAACGCAAGTGTGCGCACAAGATCAGGCCTGATCGGGCAAACACTGCGTTTTTTGTAGAGCCTATAGAACATGTCCTATTCTTGTCCGCAATTGCTGACAAGAAAAGGCATTTTCTATATAGTTCTGGCAATGTGCGGATCTGGAAAATGCGGAAAGCACATTGCCGGTGTCCGTGTTTTGCGGATCCGCGGTGTCCGTGTTTTGCGAATTTGCGGATCCGTAAAACGCATACGGACGTCTGAATGGAGCCTTACAGGGGGGTGATCAATGACAGGGGGGTGATCAGGGAGTCTATATGGGGTGATCACCCCCCTGTAAGTCTCCATTCAGACGTCCGCATATGTTTTGCGGATCCGCGGATCCACATATTTACATATTATAAAAGTCAGTTTTTTTTGAAGAAACTGCTGAAGGAAAGTGAGTAAGAGCATTATATATTCATATATCGCAGTATAAGGAATTTAACTAGCCCAAAAAAAAAAAATTACTTTAGTGGGGTGACAGAAGCCCTTTAAGTCCAAAACTGACTTGGTCCATCGAGGACTGACGGAGCTCTAGAGCACAGGTTTATTTTAGAAATGTATTGTTTGCAACTGTATAGTCTCAATTAATGAACTCCTCATCAGTGTCTGAATTCTGTACAGAATAGCAATTATCTACATCCATTGCATTTGCATTATCTGCTGGGAGGAAAATCCAGGATCCTAGGAAATGCAGACATTTGCTCCTTATTCTTATTGCTGACATCATACCTGTGAATAACACTTCCAAAATTGCTTTAAGTGTTGATTATATTGCTGTCTTTTTTTTTTGTAACATTTTCTGAAATCCACTAATGGACAAGTTCACATTTTAACAACATGAGATATTTTAGGAACCAGGAAAAAACTTAAATAGATGTTCTTTCACAGACTTTATAAAGTGTTAAGCCAAATGTCAAATGAATGTCTGATTGGAGTAGACCTGTCATGGCTAACCTCCGGCACTCCAGCTGTGGTAAAACTACAACTCCCAAGATGTACACTTGCTTGGCTGTTCTCAGAACTCCATAGAAATGAATGGAGCATGCTGGGATTTGTAGTTTCACCACAGCTGGAGTGCCGGAGGTTAGCCATCGCGGGTAAGCAATTCTAAGCAATTCTTAGAACGAATATAACGCCATTGCCTACAGCAGTACTCCATCAGTCTTGGCCACCAGTAGACCTTTTAAAGGACTGGTGTGATGTCATCACTAGCAACTTGGTCTGCGTTTTGGTAGAGGTTCCACAGGAACAAATCAATATGACATATCATGTAGATATTTCATCAAGGCATAAGGGTATGACAATATGTATGGCCACAATGTTATATGAGAGATGTCAGTTGCATAGGTTCCAAATACTGATAAGCACCCAGTCATCCACCCATCAACCATGATGGGGTCCATGCCTAGTTTAAAGGCTATGCCCATTTAAAATAAAATAAACTTAGCAAATTGTCTTGCTGAAAAAAAAATCTACTGCTCTATGTATACAGCTCCTATGCAGACCTATGCATCTTCAGAAAAAAAACTAAAAAACAAATGATGCACCCCTAGAGTAGAAACTCCAAAAAATGACCCCATTTTGGAAACTATGGGATAAGGTGGCAGTTTTGTTGGTACTATTTTAGGGTACATATTATTTTTGGTTGCTCTATATTACACTTTTTATGAGGCAAGATAAGAAAAAATTGCTTTTTTGGCACCGTTTTTATTTTTTGTTATTTACAATGTTCATCTGACAGGTTAGATCACGTGGTATTTTTATAGAGTAGGTTGTTACCGACGCGGCGATACCTAATATGTATACTTTTATTATTTATTTATGTTTTACATAATAACAGCATTTTTTTATTAAAAAAAATCATGTTTCAGTGTCTCCATATTCTGAGAGCCCTAGTTTTTTTTTTTTGGGCGATTG
The DNA here is from genome assembly GCF_905171765.1 of Bufo bufo. NCBI lineage: Eukaryota > Metazoa > Chordata > Amphibia > Anura > Bufonidae > Bufo > Bufo bufo. The sequence goes on along the minus strand of NC_053389.1, from coordinate 769,275,030 downwards.
TCTTAGGTAGGGTCTCATATTTTGCAGGATGAGATGACGGCTTGATTGATATTATTTTGGCGTGTGTATGACTTTTTGATCGCTTGGTAGTACACTTTTTGTGATGTAAGGTGGCAAAAAAAAAACGCTTTTTTGACACCGTTTTTATAAATAAATATGTTTACGATGTTCACCTAAGGTGTTAGGTCATGTGATATTTTTATAGAGTAGGTCGTTACGAACATGGAAATACCTAAAATATGTATACTTTTTTTTATTTACCGTATGTAAGTTTTACACAATGATATCATTTTTAAAACAAAAACGTTTTATTGTCTCCATAGTCTGAGAGCCATAGTTTTTTTCAGTTTTTGGGTGATTGTCTTAGGTAGGGTATCATTTTTGCAGGATAAGGTGACGGTTAGACTGGCACTATTTTGGGGGTCGTATGACTTTTTGATCACTTGGTATTACACTTTTTGTGATGTAAGGTGACAAAAAAAATTGCTTTTTTGACACCTTTTTTTTTTACAGTGTTCGCCCGAAGTGTTAGGCCATGTAATATTTTTATAGAGCAGGTCTTTACGGACGTGGCAATACCTAATATGTATACTTTTTTTATTTATGTAAGTTTTACACAATGATATTATTTTTGAAACAAAAATAAATAAATCATGTTTTAGTGTCTCCCTAGTGTGAGAGCCATAGGCCTCTTTCACACGGGCGTCGCATGTGAGGGCCGGATAGGATGCGGGTGCGTCGTGTGAAAATGTGCGATTTTTCCGCGCGAGTGCAAAGCGTTTTAATGCGTTTTGCACTCGCGTGAGAAAAATCAACATGTTTGGTACCCAAACTTCTTCACAGAAGTTCGGGTTTGGGTTAGGTGTTGTGTAGATTTTATTATTTTCCCTTATAACATGGTTATAAGGGAAAATAATAGCATTCTTAATACAGAATGCTTAGTAAAATAGGGATGGAGGGGTTAAAAACATTTTTAATTTTTTTTTACCTCACCTCATCCACTTGTTCGCACAGCCCGGCTTCTCTTCTGTCTTCTTCTTTGATGACCAGGAGGAAAAGGACCTGTGGTGACGTCACTGCGCTCATCACATGGTCCATCATCATAGATTTTTCAGTTTTTGGGTGATGGTCTTAGGTAGGGTATCATTTTTTCAGGATGAGGTGACGGTTAGATTGGCACTATTTGTAGACGTGTTTTACTTTGATCGCTTGGTAATACACTTTTTGTGATGTAAGCAGTGATGGCCAGTTCGCCGTGTTCGCGAACACAGGGGGGCTGCCATCTTAAATCACAAGTCCGGCGATGCACAGGTAAGTCCTTACCTGTGCCGCGAGCCGGTCTGAAACAAATGCGGTCACCGGGAGCAGGCAGTTCCGAGAACAGCCCGATGAAGGCCCCCGGCGGCTGATCTCGGAACTGCCTGCTCCCGGTGACCGCATTTGTTTCAGACCGGCTCGCGGCACACGCACAGGTAAGGACTTACCTGTGCATCGCCGGACTTGTGATTTAAGATGGCAGCCCGCATGTGTTCGCGAACACGGCGAACTGGCCATCACTGGATGTAAGGTGACAAAAAAATTGCTTTTTAATTTTTTTTTTACAGTGTTCATCTGAGGGGTTAGGTCATGTGATATTTTTATAGAGCAGGTTGTTACGAACGCGGTGATACCCAATATGTATACTTAATTTATTTTTACATTTAACACAATAAAAACATGTTTGAAACAAAAAAAAATCATGTTTTAGTGTCTTCATAGTCTGAGAGCCATAGTTTTTTTTATTTTTTGGGTGATTGTCTTAGGTAGGAGCTCATTTTTTGTGGGATGAGGTGATGGTTAGATTGGTACTATTTTGGGGGGCATATGCCTTTTTGATCGCTTGGTGTTGCACTTTTAGTGATGTAAGGTGACAAAAAAATGGTTTCTTTAGCACAGATTTTATTTAATTTTTTTGACGGTGTTCACCTGAGGGGTTAGGTCATGTGATATGTGTATAGAGTTGGTCGATACGGATGTGGTGATACCTAATAAGTCTACTTTTCTTTTTTTCCCAAATTTTTACAATTTTTTTTCACGTTATTTTGGGAAAAGGACACTTTTTTTTTTTACTTGAAACTTTAAATTTATTTTTTAAAAGTTTTTTTCACTTAATTTTTTTGTCCCACTCTGGGAATTCAACTTTTGGGGTTCTGATCCCCTTTACAATTCTTCTGTATTGTAAAGCATTGGCTGTAAGTGTATTACCAGTGTAATACACTTACAGCTTGCTTGCCTGTGAGATCCAGGGGGCTGGATCTAACAGGCTCTCCCGGAAGGCAGCCACGATGCCTAAGGTAGGCATTGGGCTGCCTTCCCTGCCATGGGGTCCCATGGACACCGGCACCAGTGAGTGTACCGCACGTGCCGCTGTCAGCGCTGACCGCGGCCGTGTAAGGGTTAATGATTTCACCGATGACGGCACATACAGCAAAGGTCCGGCTATCAGTGACAACCGGACCCCTGCCGCTGTTCGGGTGGGCGAGCGCAGCTCCTGCACCCGCCCGATCAGCGCGCCGTACCTGTACTGCGCTTGGATTTCTGTCCTGCATTTCTGCACCGTACATGTACGCCGCTGGTATCTTAAGGGTTACCCAAGACTTCATTTTTCATTTCAGATACATTGAACACATATGAAAAAAATTAGGTGTAAAGGTAAACATAGGGGGTCATTTACTATAAGATATACGCCAGTTTTCAGCAGATTGCGGCATAGAGGTTATTATTTGCACCGCAATCTGCGACTTTTCCGTCTGGCTTCTCATTTATTATTTTCTACACCTGTTTTAGGTGTAGAAAATGGTCTAAATTTAAGCCAGCAAAGAAGCTGGCTTACATTTAGACCGGCGATGGATACGCCGAAGTTATGTAGAGGCCGGCACCTCTACATAACTTCGACGGATCCACCACCAGCACAAAGGTCCAACATGGACAAGGCAACTAAATGCCTGTTTATAAGCAGCTAAATATAGAGTTCTTGAGCCTGGGGATTTAATCTGTCCATAATGGGAGTGATGTCCCAGTGCATAGCACAGCAAACCAAAAGTAAGGTGAGTAATGCAACTCATTGCAATGTTGAAATAATCTGCAGGGACAGTTTGGTGCTGATCAGGTTTACAGTGATGTGCAAAACTATGCAAACCCTTGAATATTCTTTTTACCAAACAATAAATCAAAAATCTCTAAGAAATGGTCATGCATGTATAAAATAAAACCACAAAGCATTATGCTTGCATTAGTATTCAACCTCCACACTGATCCTCTTAGGCTCTCTTTACTGTGATATTGGTGAATGATTTTCTGATCGATACAGATTGGAGAACTAATCAGAGATAATGGAATGGAACATTTACTGTAGTTCATTTGGTGAAAGGGCGTCATGGACTAGGTTTCCACATTGTTTGAGATAGATTTTGGCCCATTCTTCCAGGCAGATCTAGGTTCTTTCAGATAGCCAGATGTTGATTCTGCTCAGGAATTTCCAGTTGAATAATCAGTTGGATTGTGACCAGAGTTTAGATTGGGCCATTGAAGGACATTTACTTTTTTGTCCTGGAGTAATTCCAATAGAACATTGGCCTCGTATTCGGGATCATTGTCCTGCTAAAAGATGAACTTTCACCCAAGGTTCAGCTTTACTAGAAGATAGAAATGTGGATTTCTTCCATTTCCTAAATGAGCATTGTAATAAATAAGTATTTGCACTCCAAAATTCTACTTTAGTGGTCCTAGATTGGTCTCAATCAAGGATTATAATGCTACTTTTGCAGCACATACCATACCTAGGCTGGCCATGACTTTTGGCCTCAGCTAAATCACAATTTCTTATGTGTGTCTTTTCCTTTCGAGGAAGACTCAGGCTTGGTTAAAAGCCATAGCAAAGACTCTTTAATGAATTGGACATTGACTTATGGGTTTGCTACCTACAGGTGGCACTAGAGACACAGTTTTCTTCCTTCAGGAGGAGCATTGTCTATAAGATTCCGTCCCAGCTGGCATCTCCACAAGAAGAAACCGTAACCCTCAAGACCATACATACCATGAAATGTAGATTTTGCATAGCCCTGTCCTAACTCTATGAATGGCCACTCCACCAGCTAGAGATTGCATTACCTAAGTGATATCTGTCCTACTGTAATCAGTGTCCAGTTTTCCCTGCTCCTTATATTTAAGTTCTACGTATTGTCCTAACCTGTTTTATACCTAGTGCTGGTCAATGATTATGTCCTAGTCTTTGTGTCTTTTGTTTTCCATTCTGTGCGCAGCACAAAGCTTCCATGCTCTTCCTCCTGAATTCTGGTTGGGGCATCACTAGCTGCCAGACTTTGACTTTTTGGATCCAATTTTATAGGACATGAGGCCCTGTTCAACAAGCAACGTATGGCCCTATTCGTTATTTTTAGACAGTTTTCCACATAATTTCAAAAACTCCAGAGGTCTAGTGTGGTGAAAGTATAATTGTAAATTTACTGGTTATGGCATTGCTCCTGAGTGTTCACATTGCCCCTTAATGTCCAGTCCTTGGGAATTCCAGTTGCCAATTTGTAACTACATTGGTTGTGCACAAGACCACAGAACTGCTTCCAAAGTTGTACAATGGCTCTTGGTACTCAGTAGGGCTAAATTGCAGAACCAGACAGTTGCAAGAACAGCATGCATGAAAACAAGACACTGGTGTAGGACAGGAGCCGAATGCTCAGGGTCACAGAAGGAGATGGTCCAGCAATGGCATGGATGGGATATGTGTGGCATCAAGGTAAATAGTGAATGAATGACAGTGAACAGATACAGAGTATACTGTAACTGAACTGACTCTATCTGAATTCAGCAAAGCCTCCTGGACAATGCAACAGCACTACAACAAACAAATCCGAAACACATCAAGAAAAAACATGGAACTACAGATCCTAGAATACAGAACAAAATAAAATATATTTGAAAGAGAATGCACTTAGGAAATGCTACACCCAACAAGCTGAATAGAATGAGGTCTGTATCTATAAAGGTTCAACAATCAGCGACTCCACCCTGATCAAAGCATCATGGTGTGAATGTGTTTTCAGCAGCTGGAACAGGGAGACTAGTCAGGGTTGAGGGAAAGCTGAATTGGGCAAATACAGAAATATCCTTAATGAAAACCTGATCCAGAATGCTCTGGACCTCAGACTGGGCTGAAGGTTCATCTTCCAACAAGACAATGACCCTAAGCACACAGCCAAGACAACTCTGTGAATGTCCTTGAGTTGTCCAGCCAGAATTGTGACCAAGCTGAAAATCTCTGGAGAGATCTGAAAATGGCTGTCCATCAATGGTCCCCATCCAACCTGACAGAGTTCGAGAGGATTGGCAGAAAATCTCCAAATCCAGGTGTGCAAGAAGACTGGAGACTGTAATCACTGCCAAAGGGGCTTTAACTAAGTCCTGAGAAAAGGGTCTGAATACTTATTTTAATATCTTAGTTTTTTCCTTATCAATAAATTACAAAAGATTTCAAACATTCAGTTTTAACTTTCTATTATGTGCAGATTAATGGGAGGGAGAAAAAAGTTTTTTTTTTTTTATGTTATCACAAGACTTTCTGAATGTTCTATAAACTATTAGAGATATTGCAAACCCAGTTATATAATATTATACTGGTTTTGTTTCCAAGTTCATGGAAATTGGCTAAAATGATCATGTTCTTCCTTTCTCTAAAATAACCCCTATTCAAGCAAAAAAATAAAATTCCATGATTATGTATTACAGAAGTCCACAGTCACCTCCAGCTGTTGTGAAATGAAGTCCATGCATCTGGCCGGAAAAGCCACTGGATGTTTAAACCTTATCTACAAACTTACAAGACAATGTGTATCTAATCTGTATCTGCTAACGGGCCCTGGAACATGTATAGTTGCCAATTCTGATGGCAATAGGTTAAGTGGACCACTTCACCCTTATGCAGGGTTATCTGATGCATTATCATTCCACAATGTGGCATTTGATGTTGGGTTTCTGACCATTTGGCCCTTTGCCCACATATCTGAAATGTTTCTTGGTTTAAGGTTTCAATCTTTGGGGACTCTGCGATCTGGCACGGTTCCTGGGAGGGAGTTACGCTCAATACAGCTACTATCTTCTTCACGGATGAATCTGACCTTAATGTTTCTTCAGAATATCCTTATTCAACAGCTTTATTCTGTTCTTAAAATGTGTTTATATGTCTTTTCGACATCTATTGACATAAATGATTGCAGCTGTAAGGTTTCAACCTGCACCCTCGGCTCATGCTCCTCTGCTAGACTTAGAAAGCAAAACGAATGAAGTCTTCCCGGCCGAGGTGATGCTATGGTGGAGCTCTAGACTAAGGGACTCCAATTGATCTATATGATTATCTGCTTTACTGATCTTTTTGAAACAGCAAAATCATTACAAAGCATACAAATCCAGTGCATCCTTGTGCAACCTATAATTGTTAAATTTTTTAGCCCTGAAACAACCTTCTTTACATCTTTCAAACATAGGGTAGCCTGTTATATGACTAATGTAAAATGTATTCCTTCATGTTTGGCCTCCTAGGATGCTTCCTGATTCTAGGACCTCTGAACTTTTGATTCAATATTGGTTCCCTTAGGGTTTAGGCTTCTCTTCCATCCTTTTTCCCTTCTTTCTCCAACTTTTGCCCTGACCTAAATTCCCTTTCTTTTATTTATCTTTCTAGGTTTTATCTCTATCTCTTTACCTCCTGGGAACCTTTTCTTTTTCTGCCATTGACCCAGTCCATTCGTGTGTTGACATCTATATGCCCTCTAGTGCCAGTTATTCCATGGTTTAACATTGTTTAACCCCTTTGTATGGCTAGGCAGGTGGGCTTCTGCATACATTGCAGAACCTACAGAAAACACTGAAAAAGGCAAAGGTTGTCCATCAATAAAAAAAAATATATTAGGAAAAGAATGGGTTTAAAAAAAACATTTCTCACCTCACTGAAATCCCACCTCTGATATTCCAGTGGTAACCAGTTTCCCGCTGGTCTCTGCTTCCTGACACCAGTAAACATCAGAATGGCAGTGGTGGGGGATTGGTGGAGGATCCTTATTTTATATTTTTATCCATTCTACACCTTATTTAAAAAGAAAATTGTCAGACAAACCCTACTCCTAGTCATCAAACATTGGTAACTGCTACTATCCCAACTAATAAGCTCAACACCTGTCATACGGAGAATGTATTACTATACTACTCATCCACATTTGGAAACAAAACATTCTGTCTTCTACATAAACATTGCTGCACAATGGCCTCCTCATAAATCTGAGGAATACATAACATTTATAGCTTATCCATTCCTTTAATGTCACTGATATGTAATAAAAATACAATATACTTTTTATTTTGCTTTCTGAACACAAACAGAAATTGATATAGTGGTCCAAAAGCTTGGACTATAGCCATGATGTACTCACGTGTCACCATTATTCACCATAAAATCCATTGGCCGCTTGTCACTGTCTGTTATAATCTGCCAAGACCACGCATGTTTCCTGACCTACTTTGAAGAACTTCTAATTATTCAGACAAGCTCATGAATTGAAGAGCTGTAGACCCGAAGAAAGTACTGTCTGTGATGGTATTTAAAAATCTTAAGCTTTGTTCAGGTTGGTGTTTTTGCTTACCATCAGGCTTAAAAAAATCTCTGCTCCAGAAGTCAGGCAAAGTGGTAGACATGGCTATAGCCTGAAAGTTGTGATGATCTCACCTGTTTTAGGTCCAGACATGGAGAAAAGAGGCATGGCTTGAGTGCAAATCAGTGAGATTTGTGTTCTATTTAAATAGTCACTGTACTTTCACGCAATTTCATTTCATAGATAATGGTGTAACTAGCACATTTCTATATCACTTCATTTAAACAACATGCCTGCATCGACCTGAAAAAAAGCTGTAAAGTTATGGCCACTAGGGGTTTCACTTCCTCCTAATTTGCAAGATCTGTCTCTAGTAGCAGAGACTCAGAAGACGGCAGAGAGGAAGTGGCGATGTGTCAGAGCTAGGTCAGATACTGAGCCTGATAAAACAATTGCTTCTACACAAGAATATAGGAGCCTCCTGTGTGTCTGTAAGTGTCATGTCCCCCTCCTTATCTGTTCTGTGAGCTCCAGAGCTCAAAGAAAACATAGTGGGAAGTAAGGGAAAGGACGTCACAGCAGTATAGTGCTAGCAGATTTCACAGAAGGGAGACACCCCTTGCTTGTGTGAGAAATGCATCTAGCTGTGCAGCTGAAACATGGAATAATCTGTCTGAAAAAGACTTTAGGATATCCCAAAAAATCTGTTCCTTCACAGTTATGATTGAATAAAGAAGCACAACTATTATAAAAACTTTTTGGGAAAACTCAGGGACGCTTGAAATCCTGCTGCAATATTGCCAAATACAATTACTGTCTATCCTGTGAGTATACTTGTGTTTTGACATTATTACCAGACTACTCTTTGCCTGCTACTTTATTTGACCTTGGACTTTCTGGTGACCATTCTCCTGCCTCTGCATCGTTGTACCTTTCTCTCTCTTGGCTCCAGATTGTTTTTGTTACAGCTATTGGATACTATTTTGGCTTTCATGTTTTACTTCTGTTTTTTACTCCGGCTAGTATGACCACTCGACCTGTCTGCTCCACCTGCTAGCAGCTACCACATGAACCCAAGATAGGAATTCATATGACCCGCAGGGACCGGTCAGGGTTATCTAGTTAGGTTGAGACAACACTATATGAATGAAGAAGAAAACTGTAATATTTATTAAAATATAAATTAACTATGAGACCATGCTTTGAAAATGAGGACAAATTAAGTTGTCATACAATAGGGGAAAGCAAGAAATCCAGTACGGACTTTTTTGATGATCAATTAGATGATTATAAAAGTGGGCATGATGTGTTAAGACAGGTAGCCACTGAAGAAGGAGTAAGTTTATACTCCGAAACGCATCTGATTTGTGATATATACCTATAAACCTCAAGACCCACTTTGAATATCCATGGATATGTGCTAAAATAGCACTCTATCAAAGGACAGGATAAGCGCTCTATTGATTATCTGATCCTCCTCCCAAAATCCCCCAAATAACTACAGGACTGAGAAACCTGAAGTCAGCGCATAGGAACACGTGGGACGCTGAGCTCTAACACACAGGACCACGTGAGACGCCAGGTACGGTCCTCGGGGATCACACCCAACGCAGCCTGGAGTAGAGGTAATACGGTCAGAGCTGTCTTCAGGAAGGAGGTAACAGATACTAAGGTACCGACCGCTACGTGGGACGCCAGTGTAGCGGCGCTACCGATTGATATACATTACTGCTTAAAGAGATACAGTATCTCTATTATTATGATGATAAAATGGATACAATACTAACTCAGTGACATTGGATAACAATATCTATGCACACAGTATGGTAACCAACCAACTTTATCCATTATCAATTTTTATCTATAGTTTGGCTTGAAGTGGTACAATTACCTCTAACGGACATAACATCAATTAAGTGACTATTTGATAGTAACATCTGTCTAACTGATATGGAAAACTAACCTACAGTCAACACGGATATTAATCATCTTTAGAAGAGATAATCTCTTACGGATATTATAGATTATATATACCAATTTATATGAATGTGTCACCATATTTGAAAGATATAATATCTTATTAAGAAGTGTGTATATACCATCAAACGTGATATTAGTGCAATTATATTCATCAAATTATTGCTGAAGTATGGCACCTAATGTGGCAATGTTTTGATGACTGTATGGATGATAGCTACTGATTCATAATATAACTGAACCCCATTAGTGGTTATACCGCACATGCATTTTTCCTAACATTGCCACTGCATATTGTCCGATTGTTTGTTTTTAACATTTTAGGTATTTTTTTATTTATTTTTATATATATATATATATATATATATAGATGCATATATGTATTTTGGTTTTCGATGTACAATAATAAATGGTGATTTAGGGAAACGTATTCTCTGGTTGGTTTCAGATAAAGAATGCCTGTCATAACATTCCTCTAATTAACTATTAACTGTAATTGATAGGGTGAGTCAAACCTGACAAGAGCACCATATCTATACTATTCTTCTGGTTAAATATGTCACATTAGTGGGGTATCTGAGCTTAGAACGCCACTAGAATCCAGGGGCTAAGGCACCATATAAAATAACAAAGTGAAAGTTTAGTTTTTGGAAGTTTTTGACACAACATTCTAAGCCCTTTAAAGGGGGTTATATCACGAAACATATTCTACATTTTTCAAACCAGCACCTGGATCTGAATACTTTTAATAATTTAGCATAGCTACTGAGTTATTCAATAAACTGTATCTGTTGTGGCAATGTGAATAGTGGTGGGTGCAGTAAAGTCCCGGGGAAGCATGAAAAAGGGGTGTTGTTTGGACCAGGAGCATGTCACCAAGGGGCCCAGCCTTGGTGGAGTAAAGGCCCTAGATATAGGTGGCCACCAAGTTAGTTGGTGGACACCAAGACAGTTAGCTTAGCTGGCTCCAGCTAGTCCGGGGCAGGCTTTTACTGGGAACAGGCAATGTGTTGGGTGGTCGACTGTTCCCCATGTTCCAGTCCGGGATTTTGGAATATGCCCATGTCCAGGGATGGTATTTAATCCTGTTGCTGGACTTGGGTGTGGCTCCCAGTCTGGCGAAGGAGACAGAGTCTTTGTGAAACACAGTCCTGCTGGAGGCTCTGGAAGAGTGGTCTCAGCTGGGCTGGCTGAGGGGCCACGGGGCTAGGTGCCAGCCAGATTGTTGGGGGACGCCGTCACGCTTGGGTGCAAGTGGTCACAAGGCTGGAGTCGGGAGGATTACTGGGCCACACTCCCCCATAAAGGCACTGGACTTTAGACCGTGTGTGAATGGTGCCCTGTACAGCCAGGAGGCTGATGGACATTAGGCTGGGAAAGTCGCATGTTATGACCATGTGTGAACGGTCCTTTAGGTTAGTCAGGTTATGTTATGTTTAGTTAGAGCCCAGCTGGGCAGGTGTTTATTTTGTATCATTTATGTTTGTTTTGCTGAGCTGCCAAATAAAGCAATGTTTAGACCTGAAACTTGGTGTCTGGCGAAGATACTTGTGTGAATGACCCCCGGAGAAGAGCTAACCTCCCACAATGTATCGAGCCACCTACTGTTTGTTCTTTTCCTTATTTTTTTGTGAGTCTCACTGAGGTGGTCGCACGCACTCAGTTTAAATCTTCAACTGCCACCAGCCTTATGTTCTGTTAGAAGATGTGGCAGTTACAGGGAGAGAGCTGCAGCAGAAAGGACACGTCCCCTGAGCTGCAAGGCTGAAGATAAGTTAGGAGAGCAATGAACGATGAGATCTCTGGATCCATGTGAGGTACAGGGTGGTTCCAGCTTTGTTAGAAAAGTATTGCATTGTACTATATGATGTCTGATTTTCATTTTTTACATCAATCATGGCATAACCCTCTTAACCTTTGACAGACAGAAATCTCTGAGCAGTTCTGACAGGGTTTGCTTCCAAGGGTATACCGTTTCTCCTTGAGGAAATTTGGCTCATGCAATGCTCCCTGGGAAAAAGCATGCAAATTAGCTGTCTAGTGCCACCTATAGGCAGGTACCCTGCAAGTCAATACCAACCCATTAAAAACCTTGAAATATGACAAGCGGGATTTGTTATGCTATAGTTCTGGATGTCAGCTCCATGCGAAGAGAGTTCACCAGTGTGAATTGGTATTTTACTGTGATTTTTGAGTATTACATTTTTGGTGTACTTTGTCTTTAAATAATACTTGAGGCCGGTTCTAAATAATTCGATTCACTATTCCCCTCCAAAGAGTGAACACAAGAGGATGTAAAAGATAAAGATGTTTATTGACGAGGTTAAGACTGAGTATATAATTACTAGTCTCTGTTCCATCTTCTAAACGAACCTTAATTGCATTTTGGCAGAGTTGTTCCCTTCTAAGTATCACTTGCAGGAAAAGCAGAAGAGCCAAAAACAATAATTAAGATACAGAGTAAGGCTTTGTAAATTCCTATAATACTTCTTATTACTGAATAATTTTTTAAATATATATTATGGGGCATTATGATTTTTGTTTTACTTATTGCACACATGGCCAGGGGAGGGAGCAGTGGCGTGCCTAAGGTGTTTGGCACCTAAGGTGGGTCCTTTCTCTGGCACCCCCTCCCTCTCATACTTTAAAACATTGTCCCCTTGCACAGTTGTTATGCCTTCATTTCCCCCCCTCACAGTAGTTATGCCCACATTGTGCCCTCCACAGTAGTTATACCCTTATTGCTCCCCTTCACGGTAGTTATTCCTTTCATTGTGCCCCTTCACATTAGTTATGCCCACATTGTGCCTCCTTTACAGCAGAAATGTCAACATTGTGCCCCCTCACAGTAGTTATCCCTTCATTGTGCCCCTTTACAGTAGTTATGCCCACACTGTGCCCCCTCACATTAGTTATACCCTCTCAGTGCCCCCTCACAGTAGTTATGCACTCATTTTGCCCCTTTACAGTACTTATGCCCGCACTGTGCCCCCTCTCATTAGTTATACGCTCTCAGTGCCCCCTCACAGTAGTTTTGCACTCATTATGCTCCTTTACAGTAGTTATGCTCACACTGTGCCCCCCTCACATTAGTTATACCATCTCAGTGCCCCCTCACAGTAGTTATGCACTCATTTTGCCTCTTTACAGTAGTTATGCCCGCACTATGCCCCCCTCACATTAGCAATACCCTCTCAGTGCCCTCTTCACAGTAGTTATGCACTAATTTTGCCCCTTTACAGTAGTTATGCCCACACTGTACACCCCTCACAGTAGTTATACCCTCTCTGTGCCCCCCTCACAGTAGATATGTCCTCTGTGCCACTATAATAGTTGTTATGACCCTTCACAGGAGTAATGCCCACCCTATGTACATACACTACACTGTGTAGATGACAGCTTATTCACACACCATATGACACCCCATTCACCTATAGTTTAGTCCTCCTCCTGTGCAGTGCTTGGCTAAAGAACCTTGATCATGTGACTGTGACATCACGGAAGGTCCTGCAGCCTCTGCTTGCTGTAAATGGTGTGCTGTTTGTAAGGCTTGTAGCCCCGCCCACTCTCCAGTCCTCTTCTCCCTGCTACATAGCTGGGGGAGGTGAGCAGAGGACTAGGCTGGGGGAGGGGAGCAGAGGACTAGGCTGGTGCTGGATATGGAGAAGAAGCGTCCAGAGAGGATTATAAGCAGCACGGCAACAAATAAAACACGCTGTCAGGGAGAAGCAGTCCTACAGCTGTTCATCTCTTACCTGACAGCCTGCTGTCTGCTGTCCAGGCGCAGATCCCCCCCCCCCCCCCATTTGGACACCACTGGGGGGGAGGCTACTGCTGTAGCCAGTTGTCTTACAGCCAGACACAGGAGAATAGGGAAGAGGAGGGGGGATATGGCTGAGTTCCTGAGCCACAGGGAAGATTTATTTGTATATTTTTCAGTTCTAATTGTAATATGAACCAATATATGATCAAAGGAGATTGAGGAGGAATGACCGGGATTATCTTTTTATACATTTTCCATGTTTAGAGTTCATTTAAAAATAATCTTCAACTTTGTAGACTAAGAAAGCTTAGGAGTTTAGCAGCTCTTATAGAAATCTTGCTGAGAACACAGGGTTAATTCTCCTTATCTGTGATGGTGAAGTGACGGGGCCCAGGGCTGTATTTATAGCTGGTGCCGTCCTAGGCATCAAGTCTGAGTATTCCCTATCAGGGCCCAAATTGACAGAAGGTGGGGCCAACACAAGTAGGTGGGCAACTCAAGTAGGAGGAGCTAACAGGTAGATGGGGCCAGCAATACCACAGAGGGGTGGTATAATGTGCTACACTTTGGTATCTGGTTTTGTAGTGGGACCACATACCATAGTGCAGCACAATATACTGCCCCAGCAGCACCAAATGCCACAGTGCAGCACAATATACTGCCCTGGCAGAATGAAGTACCACAGTGCAACACAATATACTGTCCCAACAGAACCAAGTACCACAGTGCAACACAATATACTGCCCTAGCAGAACCAAATACCACAGTGCAGTACAATATACTGTCCCAACAGAACCAAGTACCGCAGTGCAGCACAATATGCTGCCTCGGCAGAACCAAATACCACAGTGCAGCACAATATACTGCCCTAGCAGAACCAAATACCACAGTGCAGCACAATATACCACCCCAGCAGAACCAAGTACCGCAGTGCAGCACAATATACAGCCATAGCAGAACCAAATACGACAGTGCTGCACAATATACTGCCCCAGCAGAACCAAATACCACAGTGCAGCACAATATACTGCCTCGGAAGAAAAATACCACAGTGCAGCACAATATACTGCCTCAGCAAAACCAAATACCACAGTGCACAGGGCCGTCTTTAATATTGATTGGACCCTGGGCAAAAATTTACTTGGGCCCTCTGGATCCCGCCTTCCCACACCTTAGGCAATCACGGCCTCCACCACAACACACACAAAAAAAAATCCACACATCTGGTAGAGTACAGTGAATGACTGTAAATACTTCCAGTTCTGAAGACTCCAGCGGCTCAGGATCAGTGCTCTGGGCAGCTGGGCTCAGGCTGGAAGTGGGCACCGCTCTGCAGGAAGGAGACCAGGGCTCGGCTCACCCTAGTGTTACAGTGCACCCCAGCACCCCACAGTATGCAGTATAGCACCCTATAGTATACAGCACCACACAGTATGCAGTTTAGCACCCCACACAATACAGTACCCCACAGTATATAGTAGAGCAGTATAGCACCCCACACTATACAGTACCCCACAGTATATAGTAGAGCAGTATAGCAGCCCACAGTATACAGCACCTCACAGTATACAACACCTCACTGTATACAGCACCCCAAACTATACACGATACAGCCCCCCACACTATACAGTACAGCAGTATAGCACTCCACACTATACCGCACCCACAGTATACAGTATACAGACCCCCACAGTATACAGTACAGCAGTATAGCCCCTCACACTATACAGGCCCCCCCACACTATACAGCCCCCCCCACACTATACAGGCCCCCCCACAGTATACAGCCCCCCCCACAGTATACAGGCCCCCACACAGTATACAGTCCCACACAGTATACAGCCCACCACACAGTATACAGCCCCCCCCCACAGTATACAGGCCCCCACAGTATACAGGCTCCCACACAGTATACAGCCCACCACACAGTATACAGCCCACCACACAGTATACAGCCCCCCCACAGTATACTGCCCACCACACAGTATACAGCCCACCACACAGTATACAGCCCCCCCCCCACAGTATACAGCCCCCCCCACAGTATACAGCCCACCAGACAGTATACAGCCCACCACACAGTATACAGGCCCCCCCCCACAGTATACAGCCCACCACACAGTATACAGCCCACCACACAGTATACAGCCCCCACAGTATACAGCCCCCACAGTATACAGGCCCCCACACAGTATACAGCCCACCACACAGTATACAGCCCCCCCCAGTATACAGGCCCCCACACAGTATACAGCCCCCCCCAGTATACAGACCCCCCACAGTATACAGCCCCCCCACAGTATACAGGCCCCCACACAGTATACAGGCCCCCACACAGTATACAGCCCACCACACAGTATACAGCCCCCACAGTATACAGACCACCACACAGTATACAGCCCACCACACAGTATACAGCCCCCCCCACAGTATACAGGCCCCCACACAGTATACAGCCCACCACACAGTATACAGCCCACCACACAGTATACAGCCCCCCCACAGTATACAGGCCACCACACAGTATACAGCCCCCACACAATATACAGGCCCCCCACAGTATACAGCCCACCACTATACAGTAGTTTACAGTATATTAACATAACAGCCCCTGTCACCTTTTTCTGATGTAATGTTCACACAAAAAAGCACCACAGAACACTCCTGGTAGGACCTGTGATGACCTCATAGCCATGTGACCAGTAATTGCTAGGTTACTGGTCACATGGTGATGATGTCATTAAGGTCCTGATCACAACTTTAACACAGTACGATCATGATGCCTGGACTCAGTGCAGGCAGGCATGGTAGCACCCCCCTGTGTAGCTGACAGCTTGACACCCGGGGCAGTAGCTAGCAGGGCTCAAGAGGCAGCTGCCTTGAGCCCCCCAGGAGCAACTGGGCCCGGGGCAGCTGCCCCTTTTGCCCCTTGGTAAAGACGGCCCTGACAGTGCAGCACAATATACTGCCTCAGCCGAACCAAATACCACAGTGCAGCACAAAATACAGCCCCAGCAGAACCAAATACCACAGTGCAGCACAATGTACTGCCCTAGCAGAACCAAATACCACAGTGCAGTACAATATACTGCCCCAGCAGAACCAAATTCCACAGTGCAGCACAATATACTGCCCTAGCAGAACCAAATACCACAGTGCAGCACAATATACTGCCCCAGCAGAACCAAATTCCACAGTGCAGCACAATATACTGCCCAAGAAGAACCAAATACCACAGTGCAGCACAATATACTGCCCCAGCAGAACCTATTGTTGCACTTGCGTATTTGGTTCTGCTGAGATATTTTGTTCTGCATTGTGGTATTTGGTTCTGCTAGGGAAGTATATTGTGCTGCACTCTGGTATTTTGTTATGTTGTGGGACCAAATACCACAGGACAAAATACTGCCCCAGCAGAACCAAATAGCACAGAACAGCACAATACACTGCGTGCAGAATTATTAGGCAAATGAGTATTTTGACCACATCGTCCTCTTTATGCATGTTGTCTTACTCCAAGCTGTATAGGCTCGAAAGCCTACTACCAATTAAGCATATTAGGTGATGTGCATCTCTGTAATGAGAAGGGGTGTGGTCTAATGACATCAACACCCTATATCAGGTGTGCATAATTATTAGGCAACTTCCTTTCCTTTGGCAAAATGGGTCAAAAGAAGGACTTGACAGGCTCAGAAAAGTCAAAAATAGTGAGATATCTTGCAGAGGGATGCAGCACTCTTAAAATTGCAAAGCTTCTGAAGCGTGATCATCGAACAATCAAGCGTTTCATTCAAAATAGTCAACAGGGTCGCAAGAAGCGTGTGGAAAAACCAAGGCGCAAAATAACTGCCCATGAACTGAGAAAAGTCAAGCGTGCAGCTGCCAAGATGCCACTTGCCACCAGTTTGGCCATATTTCAGAGCTGCAACATCACTGGAGTGCCCAAAAGCACAAGGTGTGCAATACTCAGAGACATGGCCAAGGTAAGAAAGGCTGAAAGACGACCACCACTGAACAAGACACACAAGCTGAAACGTCAAGACTGGGCCAAGAAATATCTCAAGACTGATTTTTCTAAGGTTTTATGGACTGATGAAATGAGAGTGAGTCTTGATGGGCCAGATGGATGGGCCCGTGGCTGGATTGGTAAAGGGCAGAGAGCTCCAGTCCGACTCAGACGCCAGCAAGGTGGAGGTGGAGTACTGGTTTGGGCTGGTATCATCAAAGATGAGCTTGTGGGGCCTTTTCGGGTTGAGGATGGAGTCAAGCTCAACTCCCAGTCCTACTGCCAGTTTCTGGGAGACACCTTCTTCAAGCAGTGGTACAGGAAGAAGTCTGCATCCTTCAAGAAAAACATGATTTTCATGCAGGACAATGCTCCATCACACGCGTCCAAGTACTCCACAGCGTGGCTGGCAAGAAAGGGTATAAAAGAAGAAAATCTAATGACATGGCCTCCTTGTTCACCTGATCTGAACCTCATTGAGAACCTGTGGTCCATCATCAAATGTGAGATTTACAAGGAGGGAAAACAGTACACCTCTCTGAACAGTGTCTGGGAGGCTGTGGTTGCTGCTGCACGCAATGTTGATGGTGAACAGATCAAAACACTGACAGAATCCATGGATGGCAGGCTTTTGAGTGTCCTTGCAAAGAAAGGTGGCTATATTGGTCACTGATTTGTTTTTGTTTTGTTTTTGAATGTCAGAAATGTATATTTGTGAATGTTGAGATGTTATATTGGTTTCACTGGTAAAAATAAATAATTGAAATGGGTATATATTTGTTTTTTGTTAAGTTGCCTAATAATTATGCACAGTAATAGTCACCAGCACACACAGATATCCCCCTAAAATAGCTAAAACTAAAAACAAACTAAAAACTACTTCCAAAAATATTCAGCTTTGATATTAATGAGTTTTTTGGGTTCATTGAGAACATGGTTGTTGTTCAATAATAAAATTAATCCTCAAAAATACAACTTGCCTAATAATTCTGCACTCCCTGTATATTGCCCTAGCATCACAAAATATCTCCCCAGAAGCTGCCCTCTCCTACTCCTCCAATTGTCTCTAATTAAGATTTAAGGAAGGGACTGAGTAGCTGAGACACAGGTCACAGTAGTGCGCCAGCTCTAGTAACAGCATACTGTCTGCCAGCACTAACAAACATACAGAACAATACTGCATTGCATACCTCTTACATCCAGTGACATCTCCTGTGAAGTAGACATTCTCTTTCCTCATCTTCTCCGCTCGGCCCAGACCGCCATGACAAATTCTTTCAGCTGCATTTCGTCTGCAGAGTTTCTTACATAGACATCTTAGATTCCTCACTTTTTCATCAATGTCCCCACCTTTTCATCCTGCTGCAACTCCCAGTACTGTGCCCACTGTGCTCGACAATGTCCCCAAATACTATACTGCTGAAAAAATAATGCCCCCAATAATAATAAGGTCCCATAAAATTTCTCCATTAATAATAATGCTATATAGTGTCCCCCATAGTAATAATGCCACTATAGTGCCCCCAGTAATAATAATGTCCCCTAAAATACTCCCAGTAAAAATATTATCTCATATTGTGTTGCCAGTAATAATACCTGTATAGTGTTCTAAGAAATAATGTCCCCTTCCAGTGACCTCCCAGTAATGTCCCTCAAAGTGCTCTTCTTCCCTCTGAGTAACGGCCCCCAAAGTACCCCTCCAGTAGTTATGTTCTCCATTGCCCCCCCTCCCAAGAGTAATGTCCCTTATAGTGCTCTCCTTCCACCAGTAATGTACCCCAAGCGGCCAATGAAAAAAAAACACTTACCTGTGTCTCGTTTCCCAGCGTTCCAGAGGACTGCGAAACAGTTGAATTCAGGAGGGGGGATTTGCAGCTGTACGTGAAGTGCTGCCCCCAATTTTCTGGTGCCCTAGGCACATGGCTAGGGATCTCTTATGGAAAATACAACCCTGACTCTGTAGCTCCAGTGCCAGGGGGCAGCAGGAGAACTAAACAGCTCCGTCCTCTGTGAAGCAGATGAAGATGGTTACTGCCAAAGGTAGCGGGAGTAGATTTAAGCAAGTCGCACGGCACCTAGCCGGTGCCTCTACATAACATAGGCGCATCAGGCGGCACCGGACATGGACTAAGACCAGCATCTAAATCGCCACTCTTAGTAAATGTCCTCCTAATTGTTTTTCTGTTGTGGCCTGTATTAGACTTAGCATTACTCCTGCAATATAATTGTAACCGTACCTAAATGGCAATGGAAATAGCACGTATAGGAATATACTTTCACATGTTTTATTTGGCTGGGATTAAGTATATATACATGCAAAATCCTAAAGGTACACATTTTAAATCATATCAATCCTCTTTTCAGTCCCTCTTGGTCCTATGTTTCATTCTTCAAAATACTGAAGATATTGAATTTGTTTTATTACAATAACATTAGGAGTCCTACAGCGACATGAATGATTAAAACTCATTTCCCTTCCATGATAAACAAGATATTATTTTCTCATGATGTGATGCATCAGCCAGCGGGGTACGAGTGAGGACCCGCTTACCTTCTGACTCAGTTTGTTGTATTCACAAAGTTCAGATGGTTTTATAGATCCTTATTTGATTTCTTTCCAGCCCCCTTCTACCCCTCACATAGCCATGGGTAAGATAATACGATTCTGTTCTCTACACCCACCACTATAGGGGGAGCTTACAGAATAACGATTTATTATCAAAGGGTGGTTTAGAAATGGTATCTGTCAGCAGATAGCCGATACCTATGACACTGGCTGACCTGTTACATGTGCACTTGGCAGCTGAAGGCCTCTGTGTTGGTCCCATCTTCATATGTGTTCGCATTGCTGAGAAAATGATGTTTTATTATATGCAAATTAGGCGCTAGGAGCAATGGGGGCGTTGCTGTTACACCTAGAGGCTCCGCTTTCTCTATAACTACCGCACCCTCTGCACTTTGATTGACAGGGCCAGGCAGTATAAACGTCCTCACACCAGGCCCTCTCAATTAAAGTGCAGATGGCACGGCATTTGCAGAGAGAGCAGAGCCTCTTTGTGTAATAGCAACGCCCCTATTGCTCCTAGAGGCTCATTTGCATATAGTAAAACTTTTTTCTCAGCAGTGCAGGCACATATGGACATGGGACCAACACAGATGCCTTCAGCTGCCAAGTGCATATCTAACAGGTCAGTCAGTTTCCTACTGTAGGTTCAAATCTGCTGACAGATGCCCACTGCAGCGCTGGCCCACTGCACTTGCCTAGTCTTACCTTCGTAACAGTGAGATGAGACGACCCTTTTAACTCCGGCCACCTAGTTCTGTTACGACTGTGCCACACTGGTCTCCAACCTAACCCTTCTATAACTCAGCTGCAACTCTGCTACAACGTGCTCCAGTTTATAAACTCTGCTATATCAACTCCGCTACATCGGTGTTCTGATCAGTGATGCTGGATCAAACCTTCAGCTCTGCTGTAATACATCTACAGCTCTGCTACCCTGGTTCTTCAGCTATGCTATATTGGCTCTCCAGCTCTGCTACACCTGTCCTTCTTTTCTGGTGCACCAGCACTACCTATTCGTGTTGCGCAAGATCTGCTCTACTGTACAAGGAGAGAACGTAACATGGACCCTTATCCATTAGCCAAAATGGAGTGGCTACAATGACCTATCCCTCTGAAATCTAGGCTCTCAACTTGTAATATCTATAACCAATGGGGTACACACCAGGAGGAGGGGGGGAGTGGTTATTATGGCAGGAATATTTGAAGTCAGTTTTGCAGGATATTGCGTTGGATTTCTTTGCACCAAATTTATCGAATGTCACATGGTCTTTTTTTATTTTTTATTTGGTGCATCTTTAAACCTAGCATTTTTACCTAGAAATGTTACTCCAGTTTTCCTGTG
Source organism: Bufo bufo (assembly GCF_905171765.1). NCBI lineage: Eukaryota > Metazoa > Chordata > Amphibia > Anura > Bufonidae > Bufo > Bufo bufo. Next base: position 769,253,739 of record NC_053389.1, on the reverse strand, counting down.
ACACCCTTGTACTGGAGTGAGTTTTAGACTTTTTTTGCAACTATATAAAAAGTCTCAGTGATAAATGCAACTCATTAACATAGCTAACCACCCCCACTTTTGCACCTATTTTTCAAAATTGAAGTGAGTGGTGTAAAGATGCAAAAAGTTACAAAATTTTGTGCAAACGACCCCAAAAAGTTGCAAAAGTCAATATCTTCAGCTGGTACTTGTACTGTGCTCATGATAGTTTTTTAATAGGCAGCACACAATATGATCATAGATTTGGTGGTGCTTTGTCATAATTTGTTTGCATATTGTGGGGGTTGTCTAAGGTAATTTCATTTTGGACCACTTTTCTGAGGAAGGCCACCCTAGGCCAAAACATAATAAATATATGAAGCTATAATTAGAAGAAGCATGTGCTGACGCTGTGTTGCCATTACACATAAAAGAGGATGTCTTGGGCAAATACAAAGACAGTCTTAAAGGGGAATACCTATCTCAGACATTGATGGCATATCACTAGTATATGCCATCAATATGAGGTGCAGGTTTTCACTTCCCAGGTTTGCCCTGTCAGGTTTAATAAGTGGGATTCCATCAGTTGTGTTGAGGAGAAGTCAGATGGATACACAGCTGATAGTCCTACTGAATAGACTGTTAGAATTTGTATTAATGCAAGAAAAAAGCAGCTAAGTAAAGAAAAACGAGTGGCCATCATTACTTTAAGAAATGAAGGTCAGTCAGTCAGCCAAAAAATTGGGAAAACTTTGAAAGTAAGGGCTATTTGACCATGAAGGAGAGTGATGGGGTGCTGCGCCAGATGACCTGGCCTCCACAGTCACCGGACCTGAACCCAATTGAGATGGTTCGGGGTAAGCTGGACCGCAGAGTGAAGGCAAAAGGGCCAACAAGTGCTAAGCATCTCTGGGAACTCCTTCAAGACTGTTGGAAGACCATTTCAGGGGACTACCTCTTGAAGCTCATCAAGAGAATGTCAAGAGTGTGCAAAGCAGTAATCAAAGCAAAAGGTGGCTACTTTGAATAACCTAGAATATGACATATTTTCAGTTGTTTCACACTTGTTTGTTATGTATATAATTCCACATGTGTTAATTCATAGTTTTGATGCCTTCATAGTTATGAAAATAAAGAAAACTCTTTGAATGAGAAGGTGTGTCCAAACTTTTGGTCTGTACTGTGTATATATATATATATATATATAAATATATATATATATATATATATATATATATATATATACAGTTGCAAGAAAAAGTATGTGAACCCTTTGGAATGATATGGATTTCTGCACAATTTGGTCATAAAATGTGATCTGATCTTCATCTAAGTCACAACAATAGACAATCACAGTCTGCTTAAACTAATAACACACAAAGAATTAAATGTTACCATGTTTTCATTTAACGCACCATGTAAACATTCACAGTGCAGGTGGAAAAAGTATGTGAACCCCTAGAATAATGACATCTCCAAGAGCTAATTGGAGTGAGGTGTCAGCCAACTGGAGTCCAATCAATGAGATGAGATTGGAGGTGTTGGTTACAGCTGCCCTGCCCTATAAAAAACACACACCAGTTCTGGATTTGCTTTTCACAAGAAGCATTGCCTGATGTGAATAATGCCTCGCACAAAAGAGCTCTCAGAAGACCTACGATCAAGAATTGTTGACTTGCATAAAGCTGGAAAGGGTTATAAACGTATCTCCAAAAGCCTTGCTGTTCATCAGTCCACGGTAAGACAAATTGTCTATAAATGGAGAAAGTTCAGCACTGCTGCTACTCTGCCTAGAAGTGGCCGTCCTGTAAAGATGACTGCATGAGCACAGCGCAGACTGGTCAATGAGGTGAAGAAGAATCCTAGAGTGTCAGCTAAAGACTTACAAAAGTCTCTGGCATATGCTAACATCCCTGTTAGTGAATCTATGATACATAAAACACTAAACAAGAATGGATTTCATGGGAGGATACCACAGAGGAAGCCACTGCTGTCCAAAAAAATCATTGCTGCACGTTTACAGTTTGCACAAGAGCACCTGAAGGTTACACAGCAGTACTGGCAAAATATTCTGTGGACAGATGAAGCCAAAGTTGAGTTGTTTGGAAGAAACACACAACATTATGTGTGGAGAAAAAGAGGCACAGCACACCAACATCAAAACCTCATCCCAACTGTGAAGTATGGTGGTGGGGGCATCATGGTTTGGGGCTGCTTTGCTGCGTCATGGCCTGGACAGATTGCTATAATTAAAGGAAAAATGAAATACCAAGTTTATCAAGACATTTTGCAGGAGAACTTAAGGCCATCTGTCCACCAGCTGAAACTCAACAGAAGATGGGTGTTGCAACAAGACAACGACCCAAAGCATAGAAGTAAATCAACAACAGAATGGCTTAAACAGAAGAAAATACGCCTTCTGGAGTGGCCCAGTCAGAGTCCTGAGTACCTCAACCCGATTGAGATGCTGTGGCATGACCTCAAGAAAGCGATTCACACCAGACATCCCAAGAATATTGCTGAACTAAAACAGTTCTGTAAAGAGGAATGGTAAAGAATTACTCCTGACCATTGTGCACATCTGATCTGCAACTACAGGAAACGTTTGGTTGAAGTTATTGCTGCCAAAGGAGGTTCAACCAGTTATTAAATCCAAGGGTTCACATACTTTTTCCACCTGCACTGTGAATGTTTACATGGTGTGTTAAATAAAAACATGGTAACATTTAATTCTTTGTGTGTTATTAGTTTAAGCAGACTGTGATTGTCTATTGTTGTGACTTAGATAAAGATCAGATCACATTTTATGACCAATTTGTGCAGAAATCCATATCATTCCAAAGGATTCACATACTTTTTCTTGCAACTGTATATACACATAGTTAGTGGGAGATAGTCAGTGTACAGTCGTGGCCAAAAGTTTTGAGAATGACACAAATATTAGTTTTCACAAAGTTTGCTGCTAAACTGCTTTTAGATCTTTGTTTCAGTTGTTTCTGTGATGTAGTAAAATATAATTACACGCACTTCATACGTTTCAAAGGCTTTTATCGACAATTACATGACATTTATGCAAAGAGTCATTATTTGTAGTGTTGGCCCTTCTTTTTCAGGACCTCTGCAATTCGACTGGGCATGCTCTCAATCAACTTCTGGGCCAATTCCTGACTGATAGCAACCCATTCTTTCATAATCACTTCTTGGAGTTTGTCAGAATTAGTGGGTTTTTGTTTGTCCACCCGCCTCTTGAGGATTGACCACAAGTTCTCAATGGGATTAAGATCTGGGGAGTTTCCAGGCCTTGGACCAAAATGTCAACGCTTTGGTCCCCCAGCCACTTAGTTATCACTTTTGCCTTATGGCACGGTGCTCCATCCTGCTGGAAAATGCATTGTTCTTCACCAAACTGTTGTTGGATTGTTGGAAAAAGTTGCTGTTGGAGGGTGTTTTGGTACCATTCTTTATTCATGGCTGTGTCTTTGGGCAAAATTGTGAGTGAGCCCACTCCCTTGGATGAGAAGCAACCCCACACATGAATGGTCTCAGGATGCTTTACTGTTGGCATGACACAGGACTGATGGTAGCGCTCACCTTTTCTTCTCCGGGCAAGCCTTTTTCCAGATGCCACAAACATTCGGAAAGAGGCTTCATCGGAGAATATGACTTTGCCCCAATCCTCAGCAGTCCATTCACCATACTTTCTGCAGAAGATCAATCTGTCCCTGATGTTTTTTTTGGAGAGAAGTGGCTTCTTTGCTGCCCTTCTTGACACCAGGCCATCTTCCAAAAGTCTTCGCCTCACTGTGCGTGCAGATGCGCTCACACCTGCCTGCTGCCATTCCTGAGCAAGCTCTGCACTGGTGGCACCCCGATCCCGCAGCTGAATCGTCTTTAGGAGACGATCCCGGCGCTTGCTGGACTTTCTTGGACGCCCTGAAGCCTTCTTAACAAGAATTGAACCTCTTTCCTTGAAGTTCTTGATGATCCTATAAATTGTTGATTGAGGTGCAATCTTAGTAGCCACAATAACCTTGCCTGTGAAGCCATTTTTATGCAACGCAATAATGGCTGCACGCGTTTCTTTGCAGGTCACCATGGTTAACAATGGAAGAACAATAATTTCAAGCATCACCCTCCTTTTAACATGTCAAGTCTGCCATTTTAACCCATTCAGCCTGACATAATGATCTCCAGCCTTGTGCTTGTCAACATTCTCACCTGAGTTAACAAGCCCATTACTGAAATGATCTCAGCAGGTCCTTTAATGATAGCAATGAAATGCAGTGGAAAGTTTTTTTTGGGATTAAGTTAATTTTCATGGCAAAGACGGACTATGCAATTCATCTGATCACTCTTCATAACATTCTGGAGTATATGCAAATTGCTATTATAAAAACTTAAGCAGCAACTTTTCCAATTTCCAATATTTATGTAATTCTCAAAACTTTTGGCCACGACTGTAGGTTATATCTGCAGCGTCCCACTCAGGACACGTGGGAACTGCAAAATTACTGTAAAACTGCATTACTGTGTTGCATGTCATTTTGCCTTACATCACCTGTTGTATCCCTGTTCATAGGCTGGTCAGGTGTATTTTATACATCCCACCACTAGATGGGGATAGCACTTAGTCTATATAAATACTTGAGTCAGGTCTAGAAAAAGGGAGAGAATAGAGTTAGGTGTTAAGCTAAGACTACACATCACAGAGTAGTGGGTGAAGTCAGAAGCAGCTATGTGGTAGTGCCAAGGTATGAGGAGCAGGAGAGCGTTTTCCTCCTGTTATCCTCTTAGTTCCTTTCATTCTACAACCAGAGGATAGAGTTTCGTCCCTGGAAGAAAACCTAGCAGAGAGACATCGGTGATAACAGCCACTACCTAAGGTTTAACGGGCACCTTTGCACATTGTGGAGGACAATCTAGCTACAGGCGGCCTCACCATAAAGTATAGAAGACAGATTAGCTACCTGTTCAAGAGCTTGGAAGATACAGAAATTATAGGACTAAGCATACCCGAAAAGAGTACTACTGAACCACAGCCTGAGTCAGGACCTAGCCAAAACCTATTAACAGTGGATCAACAGAATTCCTCTAAATATCAAGAGACTGTATTCTGTCTGGATGTTTATGCTGCAACTAAAACCAGCTACAGTAAAAGTTGTGAGTTGTATCCTACCACTGTCTACCTCATTCTTCAATACTACCACTACAACTGGTTGTACCACCATAAACGGTACTGGCATCACGACAAATACCACCAAGGGACCCAGCCGCCACAAGCACCCTAAACACCGCCGTCATCAAGGGCACCTCGACCTCCATCTAGGCTGGTGCTTCCCTACCACAGACTGTGCCCCGGAGGATTTCGTGCTGTCCACCTCAACACTGTGCTGCTGGCCCAGGGAGGCTTTCTGCTAACCGTGAGTAAACCGATGAACTGTACTACTATTTCTCTCATCGGCCCACCGTGCACCTCACGTGTCGCCCCTGCGGTTCTGGCTGGCTGCATATTCTGATATAGTGTAGCTGTAGGTTCTGCTGTCCATACATACAGGCTACAGACATAGTGCTGTGATGTCACAAGTACACAACAATACTTAGTGCACCAATCAGTAATATGTAGTCAGACCTACTAAAATGTGAAGGTGCACGTATTGCGCAAAAATATGCACATCATGGAGAGCACACGACGGTTTAGGGAGGGTGATGAGGGACTGATGGTGCCTCCACCCCCTTCCCAGGTTATGAGAGCGTGCCCCCCCCTTTCCTCTGCCTTAAACCTGCAATGTTGGGCCCATTTGGGCGATGAGGGGTTAAGGAAGTTGGGAGCAGGGGTGGAAGGGTTAAATGTGTGGTGGTGCACGGAGCAGGAAGGGGAGGAGGCAATGGCAGGTGATATATACTCCCCCCCCCCTGCTCCTGCCCCTTCCTCTGTACGGTGAAGGCAAGCTGGTAAGTGCTTGCTGGCTGCCTGTCCCCAAGAGAGATGGCCGCAGGAGACGCTGACCTCCGCGACGCGCTCCTGGAGAGATTTAGTGAGGAAGGGGAGAGCTGGCTGCGATCATTCCTAGGCAGCCTGAGCGCTCCCTCTTCCTCCATACATCCTGCGCTTGTGATGCCTACTGCGGTGGGGACGCAGCAGGTTGCTGCTCCCCCCCCACCCACCCCCTTTGTCATGCCGGGTGAGCGGCGATCGGCGAGGACTAACCTGCGTGCCTGGGACACACTCCGCCTCCCTCCCCGGGTACAGCTTCAGCGCCTGCAGTAGATCGCAGGCGCGCGGCGCCCATGCGCCATCCGGCGGCGTTTTCGCGCCGTCCGGAGATACCCCCCCTTACGCTTCTTCCGCCACTGTGGTCTTCAGCGTGGCAGGCGGCGGGAGTGTTGAACATGGGAGCGAACAGTAGTGTTGAGGTGGCGGGGGCATTAACCCCCCCTGAGTCACAGAAAGCCCCTCCACCCCCGCAGGGTGAGATGTTGCTTCCCCCTTCTGTAGGGTTGGAGCTGGCACAAGCCGTCCCGCCAGGATTGGTGGCTCCTGCGGTGGGTATACCCACTGCTGGGCCTTCCCACTTGCCCCCCCCTCACCCCCCATCAGCCACTTGCGCCCCCCCCCCTTACCCCCCCTCAGCCACTCGCGCCCCCCTTCCTGTCTGATCACGCAGGCGCAGGGAGTTGTCCTTGTCCCCCTCCTCGTCAGTGGACGGCAGGAGTAGGGGCTGGCGTGACTGCCATAGCTGCCGCTCGCGGCGGGGTTCCCGGTCGTCCAGGTACAGTCGGCGGTCCAGATCCTCTCAATGGTGCTCTCCATTGTCCTCGGATGGGTCCTCGGGCGCATCGGAGGAGTCTGTTCGTACACCGCGTTCCAGACGGGGCAGACCGGTTCCGGCTGATGGGTCCAGGGCCTCTAGCCTGGCTACTTCGGCAGTCCACAGGGAATTTGTGCCTGTACCTGCAATGGCGGCGCCGATGCCTTCTTCTTCATCTGGTGAGTACCAATATGCCGGGGCTTGGGGGCGGGTGGATCCAGTGCGGGTCTGGAAGTGTTGAAATCCTTATTGGACAAATTGCCGTCTTTGTTGCCCCCAGCAACAACTGCGCCTACAGCGCCGGGGCTGGGGTCTGATCCGCAGGAGGCCTCGTTGTCCTCCGGGAGGGTCCCTCCGGTATTGGCGAGTGTGCATAAGGATTCCTTTTTCTGCGGTGTCAGCCCCTTAGGTTCTCATTTAGATGAGGCAGTACGGGAAAAGATTTGGTCCAACCAATATGTGGACATTTGGTCTCTGATATCGGTGGACCAACATACTGTAGATAAAGAGAAATGTTTTTTAGATAAGCCGTATGACAGGAGGGTGAGGGTGTCAAAGACTATGAACAATTGGCTACAAGCATTCCCGGTCCTGGATTGCGTTATGGGTCAGCGGCACCCCGAACGCTGTTCTGAATTGTTCATATACTTGGACACCATCTATAGTGCGTATAAGGCTCACGGGGGCAGTGCGTGGTGGAGATATGATGAGGAGTTTAGGAGACGTTTGGCGCTGCAGCCGACGCTGGGGTGGGGGGTGAAGGCTACGGATGTATGGCTTCACCTGATGGTGTCCCAACGACCCCCTTTCTTTCAAGGGGCGGCCGCTTGGACCGGGCCTCCGCAGCCCAGGGACCAGTGGCCGTCCGACGACCGGGCGCGTGCTGGTTGTTTAATGTAGGTTTCTGCAAGTATGCCGGTTTGTGCAAATATAAGCACGAATGCTCATCATGTGGGGGCTCCCACACAGCGGGTCGGTGTACCAGGTCCCAGGTTAAGCCCAGGAAGACTCCCTCCCCCTTCGAACAAAAGGACGCCAGTCAGCGTGGTAGAGATGGCGCCGTGGCTAGACAGGCATCCCAATAAGGAGGCAGCTTTCACTTTGCGTAACGGTTTTTCTGAGGGTTTTTTCATTCCGTTTGTTCTTGAAAGGTCCCCGGTTTTGTTCTGATAATCTTAAGTCGGTCAGGGAAAACCCAGAGGTGCTAGAGGCTAAGTTGCAGAAGGAGGTGTCAGCGGGAGGGATTGCCGGCCCTTTTGTAGCTCCCCCTTTCCCTAACTTGAGGGTTTCTCCATGGGGCGTGGTTCTCAAAAAAGAGACCGGTAAATTCCACCGCATACATCAGCTATCTCACCCCCGGGGTTTGTCCGTTAACGATGCTATCCTCCAGGAGGAAGCATCGGTAACGTATGTCTCGTTTGATAGAGCAGTGACTTTGGTGAGAGCAGCGGGTCAGCGTGCCCTTCTGGCCAAATCGGATATAGAGTCGGCATTTAGACTTCTGCCCATTCACCCTGATTGTTTTTATTTGCTGGGGGGTTGTTTCGAAGGCCTTTTTTATTATGACATGTGCTTGCCCATGGGGTGCTCCATTTCGTGCCATTATTTAGAGAAGTTCAGCTCATTTTTGGAATGGGTTGTGCGTGTCGAGTCTGAGTTGTCGTCGGTGATTCATTATTTTGACGACTTCCTTTTTGTGGCACCGCAGGAGGGGGACGGCTGCCGGTTTCTACTGTCTACCTTTCTGGAGTTAATGGCGTGTTTTGGAGTCCCCATTTTGGTGGAAAAAACAGAGGGTCCGGTGACCTGTCTCTCCTTTTTGGGAATTGAGATTGATACGGTCGCTATGGTCTTTCGTCTCCCTTCGGACAAATTGGTTAATCTCATGGGATTGATTGATGGTTTTTTGGTAGTGAGGAAGGTTTCCTTACGGCAACTCCAGTCTCTCTTGGGTTTACTTTGCTTTGCTTGCCGAGTCATGCCCATGGGACAGGTTTTTTCGCAGCGCCTCTCTTTGGCTACGCGCGGGGTCCGGTCCCTTCAGCATCATATCCGCCTTACAAAATCTCTGAAAGCTGACTTAATGGTATGGTGTTCCTTTTTAGGTTCCTATAACGGTCACACTTGCTTTATTGTGGCAGAGATTTCAAACTCGGAACTGGCGGTGTGGTCTGATGCGGCTGGCTCATGTGGTTTTGGGACAATCCTGGGCACGGAGTGGTGCGCATCTTCCTGCCCCGAGGATTGGTGCGCCTCGGGGCTCGTTCAGAACCTTACTTTGCTGGAGCTGTTCCCTATAGTGGTGGCGGTTGAGATCTGGGGAGAGCGCTTGGCTAATCGGCATGTTTGTTTTTGGTCTGATAATTTGGGGACTGATCAGTGTATTAATTGTTTGTCATCTTCATCCCTCCCGGTGATAGCTTTGCTACGGCACTTGGTCCTCCATTGCCTGGAGCGTAACATTTATTTTAGGGCCAGGCATGTTCCTGGGGTTGACAACCGGATCGCTGATGCTCTTTCTCGCTTCAATTGGCAGGTTTTTCGGGAACTTCTTCCGGAGGCGGAGGCAGATGGAATGGAGTGCCCGCAGTACCTGTGGCAGCTAGTGGTCAACAGTTGATGTCCCTTGTGAGTGCGTCGGTGTCACCAGCGACGTGGCAGGCACATGGTAAGGCCTGGGAAGACTGGTTGGCTGTGCGAGGTGTAAGAGATGTCGCTAGGAGGGATGATCTTCGTTTGGAGGTTACTATTTAATGGCTGTTAGGGATGAGGTCTCTGGGGGTCTCTGCCCCGCTAGCTTGGCAGGGGTGGCGTTCTAATTTAAGTTATGTGAATGGGCGGATGTGATGAAAAACTTTGTTGTGAGGCAGGCCATGAAGGGATGGCAAAGGGAGTATGTAGTGAGGGATAGTAGACGGCCTATTTCTTTTACCTTACTATGCAAGTTGATTGAGTGTTGCGGGGAGGTTTGTTCATCAGCCTTTGAGTGTTCTATGGCGGCGGTTAGTTTCAGTCTCGCCTTTTTTGCAGCTCTGAGGGTGGGGGAACTCGGGGTGCCTTCAGGCACTAGACCGGATGGCTTGTTGGAATTGGATGTCGAGCTGGGTAATAATGCTCTCAGAGTCCGTATTAGAAGATCGAAAACGGATCAGTTGGGGAACGGGGTATGGTTATCGATATTGCCAGTACCGGGAGTAGCCTGCTCGGTTCGGTTGGTGTCTGAATATAGGTTAATTAAATTTTTTCGCGCATGCTGATGAGTCCCCGTTTACCCAATTTCAGTTTTCTTCGGTTCTGCGCAATTGCCTGCGGCATTCAGGGGTGGAGCCTGGTGAATTTGGCACTCACTCTTTTCGTATAGGCGCAGCCACAGAGGCGGCTAGAGCGGGTTTATCGGAATCAGAGGTGATGCGCATTGGCAGGTGGCGGTCGGCCTGCTTTGCGAGATATATTCGTCCTGATCTGCTGGTTTGAGTTACTGTGTTTGCAGCCATTGCATAATATGTAAAAAAATTAAAATAAAAAAAAGGATTATTAAGGTATTCATGGCAGATCTATGTTTTCATTGTTTTTTCTCTTTCAGGGGCTGTTCGTCCGGTGGTGTTGCTGTTGGGCCACTCTTACATATTTTGGGCTGCGCAGAGGGCGGAACGCAGGCCTGGAGGTCAGAGCCTTGGATTCAGGAAAGTAGAGTTTTTTTGGAAGAGTATACGGTGCCTCCGATGGTCTCAGCTGTTACCTGAGGTGGTGGATTTGGGTCTCCGGTCGGCGGGGCTGGTCATACTAGTGATTCATGCAGGCGGGAATGATCTCTGCGCCCTGCGGCTGACTGAGTTAATGGCGCTTATGCGCTCAGATCTGGAACGGTTTCCGGCCTTCTTTAGGGAATTGGTCATTGTGTGGTCGGAGGTGGTTCCCCGAGTGGTGTGGCATGGGGCTCGGGATGGAGAGGCACTGGAGAGGTGCCGGAAAACCTTAAATGCCCGTATTTCACGTTTTGTGTGCTCCCGAGGTGGGGTGACGGTTCGTCACCGACAATTGGAAGGTGACAATAGGGCGTTGATGAGACCGGATGGGGTGCACCTGACGGACATTGGTTTGGATATATTTTTGTCTGGCCTCCAAGATGGCATTGAGCAAGGCTTCTTTTTGCTGGGTCGTGGTCGGAGTCCCGTATAAAAGTCGGCCCTCCTCCGTGGCGGCAATGTAGAGAAAAGGAGCATGGTGGGAACAGATTTGGCGCACGTGCCCTCTGGGGTCCAGGGGTCGGCACACCGCACCGAAGGAGTGCTTGGAGGAGGAGTTTAATTTGCCTTTATAATGTTTAGCTGTGGCCGATCATCACCCAGTAAAGCAAGTTAAAAGTTAAACGGTATCCGTGTCCTTTGTTATAGGATAAGTGAATGACGGGGGCCTGGTGGTATCTCTCTTATCCTAACCCCTGTTCCTGAATACCAGCAGTCTTGAGAGCACCCGACAGTTTAGGGAGGGTGATGAGGAACTGATGGTGCCCCCATCCCCTTCCCAGGTTATGAGAGCGTGGCCTCCCCCCTTTTCCTCTCTTCTTCTGCCTTAAACCTGCAATGTTGGGCCAAATTTGGGCGATGAGGGGTTAAGGGAGTTGGGAGCAGGGGTGGAAGGGTTAATGTGTGGTGGTGGGGCTACGGAGCAGGAAGGGGAGGAGGCAATAGCAGGTGATATATACTCCACCCCCCCCCCCACCCCCCGCTCCTGCCCCTTCCTCTGTACGGTGAAGGCAAGCTGGTCATGCCCTCCCTCCCTTTATTGTTATGTTTGCTTATTAAGTTTGGATGGTCATGTTGTTTTCTTTTGTTTGAGGATCCTGAGTTGGAGCGGAGTTCGGAAGTCACAGCTAGCGGCAATGTAGAGAAAAGGAGCATGGTGGGAACAGATTTGGCGCACGTGCCCTGTGGGGTCCAGGGGTCGGCACACCACAACAAAGGAGTGGTTGGAGGAGGAGTTTAATTTGCCGTTATAATGTTTAGCTGTGGCCGATCATCACCCAGTAAAGCAAGTTAAAAGTTAAACGGTGTCCGTGTCCTTTGTTATAGGATAAGTCAATGACGGGGGGCCTGGTGGTATCTCTCTTATCCTAACCCCTGTTCCTGAATACCAGCAGTCTTAATTGCTGATTTGCGCAATCGCAAATACATTGGAGCATATAAAGCTATTGTAATGTTCTGCCGTGCCAACCATTTTCTCCAGTCTCAGGAAACTTCTAGCACCTTGAAAAATGTAGCAAAAGAGACCCACGCCTGTATTGTGTGCGCAATACGCGCATACTTCATTGCCGATTTTCGCAATCAAGAAAATAATCGCGAATTTGCGAAGTTATGACGAATATTTACCCAAATATTCACGAAATATTGCAAATTCGAATATTGCCCATGCTGCTCATCACTATTTGCAACCAGTCAATGCATCCAAAACTGTGTAGGTTACCCAGTTTATTATTATAGATGCATCAAGTGGTGGAGAAGACATCGAAGTATAGAGTCAGGCCAGCCAGTATCCTCTATCCCCAGGGACCCGTCTTCTCAAAGTTGCTTAAGGGACCCCCATAATCAATCATCTTTAGGGTCTTCCTGTCGCCTGCCGCAGTGTGAGCAGATAATATCTGAATGTACCTTTACAGTGGGCCCCCAGACCAAATTTTACTGGTGGTTCAAGGCACCCCAGTCCGACACTGGTGCTGCCTGTGCTAGACTGCTCACCACACAGCCCAGAAGCTACTCGGCTCATCATGGGCATGGGTTGGTGTAAAGGGAACAACGAGGAGTATTATTGCGATAAGTGTGATACAAAATGTCATTGTTACTAGGCACAAAGAGGACACTGTTATTGTAGAGGCATTATTACTGCTTGGGGCACTAAGATAAGTACTATTACGGGGGCCTAAAGGGGGCAGTATACTGTGTGGGTCCTTAAAGGGGTTCCGCAGTTTGTTCTAACTGATGATCTATTCTCTGGATAGATCATCAGCATCTGACCGGCGGGGGTCCGACACCCGGGACCCCCGCCGATCAGCTGTTTGAGAAGGCAGCAGCGGTCCAGCAGCGCTGCGGCCTTCTCACTGTTTACCGCTGGCCCAGTGACGTCACGACTAGTATCAACTGGCCTGGGCACGGCTAAGCTCTGTTCACTTGAATGGAGCTTAGCCCCGCCCAGGCCAGTTGATACTAGTCGTGATGTCACTGGGCCAGTAGTAAACAGTGAGAAGGCCGCGGCACTGCTGGAGCACCGCTGCCTTCTCAAACAGCTGATCGGCGGGGGTCCCGGGTGTCGGACCCCTGCCGGTCAGATGCTGATGATCTATCCAGAGGATAGATCATCAGTTAAAACAAACTGTAGAACCCATTTAAATGAAAGGGAGCACAATAACTGCTTGTAGCACAGAGAGGGCACTTTTACTGCGTGGAGTACTATTTTAGCTTGGTCGCTATTTATCTGGCAGTATTATATTGAGGGTTGGTATCTGTCTGGCCCTATTATTTTGGGGTCACAATTTGCGTAACACTATTATTTTGGAGGGGGGGGTAATTATTGACATGACACAAATATTTTTGTTTTTGGATTTCTTTATGTTTTCCGATATTTCAGTAGTACAGTATTTTTGTGCAATGTGTAATATTGCAGGTATAGTCATAGGGAAAATGTAGCAGAGACATGCACAACATTGGGGGTAGCAATGGGATGGGGGGTTGTTTGGAGAGTTGGAAATAGATGGGGAGGGAGCTGTAAAAAAACATCTGGCCAGTGAACTCTGCTCAGTGTCTGAAATAATGTCATGGTGGTCTGGTGCAGGTTGAGGTGAAAAGGTAGTGAGAACAACTACAATGAGCTAAGACGTCCCATGTGTTTCAAAACCGTTAAAAAAAATTATAATTGTTTTTATAATCTTCGACTGACTCTGTAGATGGTCCAGGGGCCTTAATACAACAGTGACCTAAACAGTGACCTAAAGGTCTAAGAGAAGAAAAACCTATTTGAAGGTGACTTTGGAGTCAATCACTGGCCATCAGGGGCTATTTCTTATGGGATGATTTGCTAATATCCTATTAGATCTTATTGATGATGTGTCCTGATGGTATGTTATAGCTCTCAGTTGGGCCTAAGGAGCACCATGTAGCATCTTCCCGCACCCCTGTCGTCTGACATTGGAAAGGAAAAAGACAATCACACCTAAGCCAGGCTTCAAGCTCAATAAAAAGATTGACAGCAAAATGGTGAATACCTCTTCAAACTAAGCATGGCAGGAATCTGTGCCTATAGAAGGGTTAATTAACACGATCCGTCTCAGTTTTCTGCATTTCATATGTTTTGAGTTAGGCAGAGCCCGTGTAACACGGCAAGGAAAACACAGGTTTCTGCCAAAGGCAGATTAAGCTTCCATTTGTAGTGTTTTGACAAGGAAGCGAAAACCTCAAAAGAGCTCAGAGAGTTTGTGGCAGGGAAAGAAAATTTCACCGGACAGAATTGTTTTCTATGTCTGAATAAAGCAGACCTAAGTTACCCAACCTTGAACTGTTCTGGAAATGAGAGTTGTCATCACACCCCCGTGTCTATTTTTCGTGAAATTCCTTGCCCTCTCTGAGATCTCCTATATTCTCCTGCAGTTTCTGTTATACTTTTTTGTTGATGGGCAGTTTCCTAAGTTTTAGGCTGGTTCAAATGAAAAGCACATTTTTATTTCACTTCACTTCTCTTTAAAGGGGTTCTCAGGGATTTTCATATTGATGGGCTATCCTCAGGATAAATCATCAATATGAGATTGGTGGGGGTCTGACTCATGGCAACTCTGGCGATCAGCTGGTGAGCGCCACAACCTCCTCACAGCTCACCAAGCACAGCGCCATCCATTGGATAGTGGCTGTGCTTGGATTTGCAGCTCCGCCCTATTGAATAGAATGGGACTGAGCTGCGCCTAGGCCACGTCACCGATGAACGTGATGTCACTGGCCTAGGAAGAACCCTAAGCACTCACAGAGCGCCGTGGCCTCTTTGAACAGCTGTTCATTGGAGTTGATGGTAGTCAGACCCCCATCGATCAGATATTGATAGGGTATTTTAGTGACCCTGCCGGTATTTTCCTACAAGGTCTGTTACAAATGAGTGCTCTAATGGGGGCATAACTCTTATTGGGGGGCACTAATGGGGGGCATTAATTATTCTTGGGCGCACTAATGGGGGCATTATTCTGCTGGGGGACACTAATGTGGGCATTATTCTTACTGGGGGCACTAATGGGGGCATTATTCTTACTGGGGGCACAAATGTGGGCATTATTCTTACTGGGTGCACTAATGGGGCATTATTAATTCTGGGGCACACTAATGGGGGAATTATTCATTCTAGAGCACACTAATGGGCCATTACTCTTAGTGGGGGGCACTAAAGGGGGGTATTCATTCTGGGGTGCACTAATGGGGGCATTACTATTACTAGGGGGGCATTACTATTACTGCGGGGCACTAATGGGGGCATTACTATTACTGGGGCCACTAATGGCGGCAGTATTATTTCTGACGGCGCTAATGGGGGCATTACATTTTATTCGGGGGTACTAATGAAGGCATTAATATTACTGGGAGCATTAATATACCCTGTGTTAAGCCATGCCCCCACTTGGCCGGTATTTTTTTTTTTGGAAAGGTGGCAACCCTAGATATTGACGATCTATCTTGAGAACCCCTTTAAGAGTTCATGCACATGAGAGTATAATAGGGCTTCCATAGAGAGGTATGGGGCTTCTGCTGTATTGTATGCTTTTGATTTCATATGGAAGCATACACAAATTAAGGCATGTTCCACCAGACTCCAGAAGTATCTCTGTGCCCATGGAATCGGGCAGAACCTGCACAGCACTGTACATAGGCTCTATGGCTCTGTACTAAAGGCTCTGTACCAGTAAGAATATGTCCTTAGAGGGTATGTCCACTATCTGCATACATTTCAGAAATATTATAGAAGCTACTACATCACTTAAGGGGTTTACCTTAGCCTGCAAGCAGAAGGTGCCCATAGGTACTGATATAAACAAGCTGTGGTGTCTATAACATCTCAAGATGATAGCTATGTCTTCTACTTAAAAGAGGCTGAAGCGTTTACTGCATACAGAGACACATGGAAGCTATGGAAGTCTTATATCTGCACCTACACTGAACACTTTTAGCTCTAACACATCTTGGGAAGCTATGGACACCACAGCCTCTTGTTACATCAGTGCCCATGGGCACTGAAAGGGCTTCTTGTGAAACTTAGAGTGAATGTGGACAACCCCTTTAAGGGAATCTGAATTTTAGTCAATTTCTTATAGATAGATATAAGTCTGTTTTTGCATTGCAGTCTTTTTTCAAATGTATAGTCCATTTCAGAACTGAGAAGTTAAAATTCTACTGGCTCTAAATTCATTAATGCATTATTATAGTATAGAGAGCAGAGGCGTAGCTTCAAGTTTTGGGACCCTGATACAAAATTTTTATGTGGTCTTTAAGCCCCTTTAAAAACTAGTGTCCTCGTGCCTCTGCTCTACATTATATTGCCGCCATATAATACCTCTTGAATTATACTTGAAATATGTGGCTGGCCGTGTCTTCCCGTGGCACAATCAGCTGAGCAGAACCAAACTGATAGTGTAGTGTCCTGGAGCAAGGCTACTTTGGGACTATGGAAGTTTCTGGACATTTTGCCCATATTGCTACTATGCAAAGCCATCAACTCCCTTCTTTTTTTTTAACTTTGAAGGGTTAAAAGGGAGTCTGTCACCTCCATATGGCCATATACAGTTCTTACATTGTCCTATCTGTTCTGCCTCTCCAGTCTAAGCATTGAAAGTGTGATCTCTGTAACTTACTGTTGTGCTGAGATAGCGGTAACCATCAATCTTAGTTGAATTGGCTGACAGTGACTCGATCCAAACGACACCTTGTAGATCGTGAAGAAGTTTATTCCAAACTGTGCAGATCATACACCGATGAACAAATGGATAGGTCAAAAAATCATGCTGTGAGCAGCTAACAGAGCAAGTAGCTGAGATGAGGGGTGAAGCCAGAATGAAGAAGAGGGGAGGAGACAAGAGAGAGAGCAGAAGCTAGGGGAAGAGAGAAGGGACACACATAATGAAAAGGCAAACCATGCATGTGTAACATGATACTCCCCGTCGAAATCTATGATTTCTAATAACATTTATAACAATAATAACCTTGTTCAAGTCCATGAAATATAGATGTTTTTCTACTGGAACACCTGCAACAAAGAGAACAAAGGAACATAAACGAGAAAACATTACTACAATACTTGTAGAAAAGCTCTTGAAGTGTGGAACGGTAGGAAGTAGATAGTTCCGTGAGTCCATCTTCAGAGGGGAAGGCAGCAACAGCACCGGTCCTTCTTACCTCCCTTTCTATCAACCTGGTGTGAGGAGTTCTTTACAAATGTGCCACTTACGACACTCTTGATTTGTGCCATCCTTGTTTGCGAAGTGATGAGCGATGTGAATAAGACGTGCAGTCGCTCGTACAGCCGAAGACCACTTAGAAAACCGCTCAAATCGACGAGATTTCAGTCTTACCTTTGCTTCCACAGAGGTGTTAAGTGTAACTGCAATGGTCTTGATTTCCTTATCAGAGTCCGGCTGGACAAGTTCAAAGATAGACTCTACAGGCCTTGAGAAGAATTCTTCATTCAAGAAATACTGGTGGGGATATCCATGATATATCCAGAAATGTAGCAGCATGCACTGCACGACTGCCTAAGTCGGCAGGGTTAAGGTCGGTGTGTACATAGTGCCATTGCTCTGGCGTGGAGAATTTCCTGATGCGTTCCACTTGATTGCCGACATACACATAGAATTGTCTTGTTTGATTATGTATGTATCCTAGCACGATTTTACTATCTGTGTAAAAGTCAAAGGAATCAATGTCAAGGTCTGTTTCGTGCTCTATAAGCTCAGCAATTTCAACAGCTAACATGGCTGTTCAAGCCTTGGGATGGTATGTGCAGGCTTTGGAGTTAGCTTGGTTTTGCCCATGACGAATCCTATTCCTATTCCACCGATAGAGTGTACAGGTCGGAGATAAGCTACAGCAGCTATGGCTTCCATGGATGCATCCGAAAAGACATGGATCTCTAGTCTGGTGGCATTCTTCAAGGACGCAGGAGTGTAAGAGCGTGGTATCTTGATGTTCCAATGCCTGGAGGGACTGCTCCAGGATTCCCACCTTTGTTGTTTCTCCTTTGGTAAAGGGGTATCCCAGTCAGTGTTCTCTGTAGTGAGTTGTCTGAGTAGTATCTTACCCTGAATAGTAAAGGGTGCTATGAATCCCAAAGGGTCGTAGATACTGTTCACTGCAGACAGTACTCCTCTTTTTGTGAAGGGCTTGTCACAAGCTGATTTTTGAAATGTGAACGTATCTTGCTTAACATCCCACAGCAATCCAAGGCTGCGTTGTGTGAGGGAAAGGTCAGACTCTGGTTGGAATTCCTTGGCACTGACAGCATGATCATCGGAAGGAAATGCTCCCATTACCTTATTGCTGTTGGAGATGATTTTGTGTAGTCTGAGGTTGGCAGTGGCGAGCATGTTCTGGGTTCTGGTGAGAAGGTCAATGGCCTCTTCTTCCGTAGGTAGGGACTTAAGACCGTCATCCACGTAGAAGTTCCTTTCCACAAACTGACGTGCATCCGTCCCGAACTCCTGTTCGCCTTCTTGGGCAGTTTTTCTCAGTCTATAAATGGCAACTGCGGGGGAAGGGCTATTGCCGAACACGTGAACTTTCATCCGATAGTCTATGACCTCGTTGTTGACATCATTATTGCGATACCATCGGAACCTGAGGAAGTTTCTGTTATCTTCATGGACGATGAAACAATGAAACATTTGTTGAATGTCAGCCATAATGGCAATTGGCTCTTGTCTAAAGTGGAGTAGGACTCCCAAGAGGTTGTTGTTCAGATTGGGTCCAGAGAGAAGATTGTCATTGAGAGAAAGGCCTTCATAGCGAGCGCTTGAGTCAAAGACCACTCTAATCTGGTCAGGCTTACGAGGATGATAGACACCAAAACACGGTAGGTACCAGCATTCTTCTCCTTGTATAAGAAGGGGTGCAGGTTCAGCATGATCTCTCTCAAACACCTTCTGCATAAAGTCGACAAAATGCTTCTTCATCTCCGGTTTCCGGTTCAGGTTGCGCTCTAAAGAGATGAACCGTGAATCTGCGTGTTGTCTATTATTTGGAATTCTCTTCCTTGGAGTGCGGAATGGTAGTGGCGCCACCCAGCTGTTAGAATCATCTTGATAGAACTCTTTACTCATGGTTCTCAAGAATTCCTTGTCTTCCACTGTGGCTGCTAACTCATTGGGCCAGATTTATCATGACTCTGACAGCTCACTCCACTTTCACATATGGCTAAAGTCAGTTTTAGCCAAGTCAGATTTATGATCGGCCCTTTAAGACTGTAATAAATGTGGTTTGACGGTAGCAGTTTATCCGTCAGTAAGCAGCTTTACAAAAGTCGCACATCTTTACGAAAAAGTCGCACGTTTTTATGAAAAAGTCACATGTTCTATTAAAAAGTCTCATAAGATAAGCATGGTCCTCACTGGAGTGAAATTGGGACTTTTTTGCAACTTTTTTGCGACTTTTTTAAATAGTCCCAATAGTAAATCTGTCTAGAGATTCATTTACATAAGAAGACACGCCCACTTTCAGAAAACTGGCGAGCATAGTGCAGAGCAGAAAAAAGTCGCAAATTTGTGCGCAGTTTTAGCGTTTGGGACTTATTCTGACCTGAGCTAATGATAAATCTGGCCCATTGTCTTTTGTGGTCACTTCAAACACTGTGTTACCAATGTTGTCATCTCGAAAGATAAATGCTTTCCTATCATCGAGTATGATGCGCTCTGGCGTACCTTTGACACACAGGCTTCCTTTCACACTATAGTGATGTTGTTGTCTTGGAAAGCAAGTAGTGCGTCCATTGGGCAGGACATGAATTTTAAAGGAAGAAACCGAGAGAGGTTTCCTGGCGTTGCTACGACAGACGTTGCCAATCACGACCCAGCCTAGATTCAGATGCTGGGCGTAAGGTGCATCATGTGGGCTGTTGATTTGATGGCGCACCTTGTGCACCCTTAGGATGTCTCTCCCGAGTAGCAACAGGATATCAGCATTCTCATCAAAGGCTGGTATTTGATCAGCTATGTCTTTCAAGTGAGTATGGTGCAAGGCAGCTTCAGGAGTGGGAATCTCATCCTTGTTAGTTGGGATCTGATTGCACTTAATGATAGTAGGCAAGGGTATTTCCAAGTTGCCGTTGAGAGGAGTAACTACAAGGTCACTGGCTCTTCTACCCCAGACTTCTGTAATCCCTGCACAAGTACCTAGGGTATAAGGTAGAGCACCTCCTGTTATGCCTAAGAGATCAAAGAACCTTGTACTTGCGAGAGATCGGTTACTCTGGTCGTCGAGAATGGTATACAGTCTTATGGCCCTTTCAGGTTTGCCCTTAGCATATACGAGAACCAAGCATATCTTAGCGCAGGATTTCCCAAAAGTCCTTCCCACAGACTTGTGCATGTTGAGAACACTGGGGTGGAGGTTGCTGTTTGTTCAGTGTGCTCCCCGCCAAGCTTTGCCCTGGGGGGAATGTCAGTGGATGGAGTAGTGCTGTGTTGTACAGATGAAGGGCTTGAACGTGGTTGTCACTACCGCATTCTATGCACTTAATGATGGCCTTACAGTCTTTTGCCAGGTGTTCTGTGGAAGCACAGCATCTGAAAAAAACTCCAAATTCCTATAAAAGTTCCTTGCGTTCCTGTAGAGGTTTCTTTCTGAAGCCGATGCACTTCTTAAGTGGGTGTGGCTTGTTATGTATGGGACATTTGCGATTCGGATCCTCAAGTTTCTTGTTTTGTCCAGTCTTCGGAAGAACCGTAGCAGGTGCAGGTTGAACGTCAGTCCTTTTCACTGACACTGGACCCCTGCGGTCTCTGTGCATTATGCGCGTGTTTGCAAGTCCTAGAGAAGGTGGACTAAGAGGGTTACAGTCACCGTAGAAGAAACTTGGGTCATTCTTAGAGTCCGCAATTTCCTTTATGAAGGTACAGAAGTAGGAAAAGGGAGGAAAGGCTACTCCATACCTTTTCTTGCAAGTAGATCCTTGACTAACCCATTTTTCTTGGATGCCATATGGTAGCTTAAGGACAATAGGGTTGATGCCACGAGGGGTGTCAAGGTAACTAAGACCGGGTGGGTGGGGGGTAGGTGGGTGTCAGCCTTAGCTAGTTGAAGCTCTAGTAGAAGATCACTAAGTTCTTGAAGCTTTAGATTGTCTTTAGCTGTCATCCTTGGGAAGCCTTGCAACCTTTTGAGTAAGGCATCTTCGATGGCCTCAGAGCTGCCAAAGCTATGATCAAGTCTGTCCCAAGCAGCGTCGAGAACTGCAGCAGGATTGGAAATGTAAACGGTTTTAAGTCTCTTGATACGTTCAGCTGACTGAGGACCTAGCCACCTGATGAGTAGATCCAATTCTTGTGCAACAGTGATATCTAATTCGCTGATTGTTGCTTTAAAGGTGAATTTCCAGCCTCTGTAATTTTCAGGTTTGTCATCAAACATGGTGAGGCCCGTCCTAGTGAGTTATCTGCGAAGGATGTACTTGGCAAACTGCGACATGTCTGTGTTTTCAGACTTTGGGTATACAATTGCAGGCGGAACAAAGTTAGTTGCATTAGCTGGTACATTGATGTTGAGTGACTTGGG
Source organism: Bufo bufo (assembly GCF_905171765.1). Taxonomy (NCBI): domain Eukaryota; kingdom Metazoa; phylum Chordata; class Amphibia; order Anura; family Bufonidae; genus Bufo; species Bufo bufo. The sequence continues at coordinate 769,232,147 of NC_053389.1, read as the reverse complement.
AACATAAGATGGTGCTGAGGCGTTTAACACTGGAGCTGGTGTACAGTCCAAAGGTGTTTTGGCTTGTAGCCGCATAATAGTGTATTGGTTAGAGGGTGGCAGGTTAGTGCGATAGTGTGGTAGGTCATTTCTATTCGTACCCACTTCTGCCACTTGAGAAAGTGTAATAGATGTAGAGACAACACCTTTGTTGAGTTCTTTGGCTGCTATGACAGAGTGATGGAGTTTTGATGAGGTCTGTGATGACACTGATGCATAAGATATAACAGAGTGACGGCTACTGACACTTCTTTCATTGTCACTTACAGCCTGCTCTAAGACTCTTAGTCTTGCCATGTCTTTGGCGTGCTCACATTGCTTTTCTAAGACTTCTTTTTCTGCTCTCTTCTTTGCAGCCTCAGCTTTCTTCTGAGCAGCCTCAGCTTCCCTCTGTGCAGCCTCAGCTTCCCTCTCCGTTTTCTTCTGTGCAGCCTCAGCTTCCCTCTGTGCAGCTTCAGCTTCCATTTCCGCTTTCTTCTGGGCGAAAACTGCCTGGATTTTTGAAGCTTCTGCATCAGCGCGGGCTTTGATGAGTCGTTGGCTGAGAGTAGAAGATGTTGATCTTAAGGATTTGGAAGACCGTGTGGAGCGCTTAGAAGTTGTGGAGAGATGGGATCTAGATTCATGGAGATGTGCGATTTTTACATCTGTTTTTGTCCTTGTTTGTATTACTAGATCGTCTCTTTGAAGATTGAGCTCATTCAATTCCTGTAATTCTTTTAAGGAATTTTCTGTGTTGTACCGCTTTAGGAGATCAGCATATTTAGCAGACAGTCTTTGGTAATTCTCATAGGCAGCATTCAACTGCTTAACAGCGCCCTCTAAGTGCAATACCTTATGAGTTGGTTCAGACAGAGCTGACATGCATTCAATAGTTTTAGACCATGAGTGGCTGATGTTCTGCAGCAGTTCTTCTTTGTCAGCCTCATAGTTCTTTTGGACTTTCCAAGTTGGCTTCACTAAATGTTTTTGTTTTTTGTGGCCTTGAGGATCTGACTCCTGAGCTGTTGGAAGTTCAGGTTCTTTCTGTGTATTAGGTTCCTCAGATTGTACATTGCCTTGATGGTGCATTGTGATGGCAAGCAGAGGGTTAAATCACAAGGTATGTGTTTGCATAGAAATGTATCAATCTTCTGGCTCTGGGAGAGGGTTTTCTAGGCAACCAGTGGGAGGGGGAGTCAGAGAGAAGTTTAGCAATGGCTGCTACAAAGTTAGTTTTGATTGCATACAGAGCTTAGATTGACTTGCAGGCAGAATGCATGTGACAATACAGACAGTCTAGGAGCTGATTAAATAACAGTTGCATGAACAGTTTCTTCAATAATCTGTGCAGAAAACTGATGAATCTTATGCTGAGATTTACTTGCTGGCTGGAGTATACAGGCTTGTACATATATTCTGCTATATTCCAGTGTCCATATACATCTCACTATACATGCATTGCTAGCAAGGATCCTTTGAAAGATATTTTGCAGATCTTGTAAGATCCCTTCACTGATTTTTTGACTGTTCTGCCTCTCCAGTCTAAGCATTGAAAGTGTGATCTCTGTAACTTACAGTTGTGCTGAGATAGCGGTAACCATCAATCTTAGTTGAATTGGCTGACAGTGACTCGATCCAAACGACACCTTGTAGATCGTGAAGAAGTTTATTCCAAACTGTGCAGATCATACACGAACAAATGGATAGGTCAAAAAATCATGCTGTGAGCAGCTAACAGAGCAAGTAGCTGAGATGAGGGGTGAAGCCAGAATGAAGAAGAGGGGAGGAGACAAGAGAGAGAGCAGAAGCTAGGGGAAGAGAGAAGGGACACAGATAATGAAAAGGCAAACCATGCATGTGTAACATGATACTATCGCACACCTATACATTAATGTAATGGTACCTTTGTCTTTGTCTTTACACTTGCAGAAGCTGGAAAAACGAACTTTGATTGATATGCAAATGATAACTCGCAAGTGCCCAGGGGCGGTGTTCACTGTGTTGGTGCCCAGGCTGCTCTGCCTTTTTTCATTCTTTCCCCACACCAGCCTCTGCATATGCCCGCCCTCGTATTCCCTCGTATCCTTCGGTCCGGCCGAGATCCCGTGCCTGCGCACTGCCTCTGGGCCGGGGCATGCTCACTGCGATGCACATTGTTGGCACGGCATCGCTTTAACTACTGTGCATGCTCCGGCGAACGGCGCAAAACCAGCAGCAATGTGGCGTTTGCCGGCGCATGCGCAGTATTTAAAGCGATGCAGTGCCCACAATGGGCATCACAGTGCGCATGCTCCGGCCCGGCGAGGCAGTGCACAGTCACGGGATCTCGGCCGGACCGAAGGATGACGCAAGGGAATAGTAGGGCAGGCATATGCAGAGGCTGGGGCGGGGGAACAATGAAAAAAGGTAGAGCAGCATGGGCACCAACACAGTGAACACCGCCCCTGGGCACTTGCGAGTGCTCATTTGCATATCAATCAAAGTTAGTTTTTCCAGCCACTGTATATGGCCATATGGAGGTGACAGACTCTCTTTAACTTGCACTGTGATTTATGATTTAGTGTGCATTTATACTTTTTGGTATTGTTGAACGGCATTTTATATGCTTATTGTAATATAGACTGTTCATTCGCACTGTTATTGCCCTATATTTGCACTAGATTGTGGAAAGGGTTAATGCACAGCCAGCTAATACTGAGAGACTGGGAATTTTCACCTATATAAAGTTTTAAAAGGAAAATTTCAGACTCTGTTGTTTATGTGTGAAGACTTGTTTATGTCTGGAAAAACTGCTTAATCATTCCCATACACTTGCTTTGAAACTCTATACAATTCTATGACAGACTGAAATTGTAACATTGCATCTGTTTAGGCTGTGTATCTCCACTTTGCCCCTCCTAATAAAAGTTTCTAGTTCAGTTAGCAACTGTATAAAAAGAGAGCAGTCAGAACCTCTTGATGTCTGCAGATAGGAACCAGTGTTTAGTAGGACAGATGCTGCCAGACTGCATGAGTGACCAGAAGAAGACCCTGAGATGGGGATGCTGAGCCACAGACTCTGGGTTACCAGCCTATTGACCAGGGTTCCAGCCAGATGACTGAGTCAAAGACCCTGAGCCAACAGCCTTTGGCCAAGGTACCATCCTTCTGAGAGAGAGGGAGGGACAGCTAGCTCAGACTTTTTCTTAGCAAAAATGCTTCTTCTGCCAGGGAAGAGACTGGAGAAGACTGCCATCTGCCTCGCCTGTATTGTTTTGCACTTGACTTCTTCCAGTAAAGAAGCACCCTGGTTTACTGCAGGCCCTGACTCTCTGGACTTATTTCCCATTGGGGTGCAACACGCCTTACCATCCATTCTGGAGAGCAGCAACACGTGGTGACACCCCAAACCTTGGCACTATAAAAGGGTTTGTCTCTGATAAGTGTCAAATAATCTCTTAGAGGGAACTCTACAATGGTGTTCTCAGAAGGTCCATATTTTTCTTGCATTTCCCATATTCCATGATTTAAAAGGCTCCTCCGGTTTACTAAAAGGGGTCACTTGCTTCAAATGGAATTATGTACAAGAGAACCGCTGAAGGGACACCCCCTTGTTCTCTGGCACTCAGACCCCTCAATTGCAAGTTCTTGACGTGTTCTAGCTAGCAATTTTATATTGTAATGATAATTCTTTTATTTCCCTGGATTCCTAGATAGGCCGTCACACCAAATCAAACAGTTTCTCTGCCCACAAATCTAAGGATTTGGAGTGCCGGTCTTTTGGAGTCATCTTATTATAAGTAGTAGTATAACAGCACAGCCTCCAGTTTCCTTTTCTACATCGTCACTACCACCATCTGCTCAGAGCAGCCGGTTCAGGGCCGTGTACTGAAAAGAATGCTCTTTAGGCTAAGGGACCTGTTTGTTTTTTTACAGCTCTGTAATTCCGGCTGGCACAGCTGGCAGACACTGAGCCTCCGCACAGAGCCAGCTCTGTTTTGCTGAAGTGTTGGCTGAGAGCGGCACGTCCATCAGGAGAATTGGAGCAGACCCAGGAGCGAGGGCTGGAGTGTGGAATGAGCAAAGAGTAGGGTGGTTCACAGCTGTTGTAGAGACTGGTACATCACATCCCCACCTAGATATAGCTGTGCACATCTCTGTGCTTCTATATCTATCTATCTATCTATCTATCTATCTATCTATCTATCTATCTATCTATCTAATATCTATCTATCTATCTATCTATCTATCTAGTGTATCTCATATCTATCTATCTATCTATCTAGAAATAAACAATCAACCAGCACCTCCAGGTGGATAAGTTAAAAACAGGTGCACGCTACCAAGGCTATTATATATGTAGAACTAGAAGTAGCAGCACACCACTATATGCACTAAGACACAAGGAAAGGGTGAATAGAATATGTAAAAAAGGTAAAATGCATGACTGCTATACTTACTATTAGACAAAGTAGAAGCTCTTAGCGCATATTATTGATCAAAAATATGTCGGGCCCATCTACCAATCGACAAGGTGGCTTCTAACAGACGGAACCTACTCTAACACATGCTTGTATCCTACAAGATTCTGGGTCAAAGGAGCATCCAGCTATTGTGATATTCCTGCGGGAGTGCTAGGTTCCTGCAGAGGATGACTGTTCCCCTATATACTACATTCACCTTAGGGTACTTTCACACTTGCGTTGTTTCATTCCGGCAGGCAGTTCCGTTGCAAACAGATCAGGCAAACTGTATGCAAACGCATGTCATTTTTGTCTGACTGATCAAGAATTTTTCAGACTGATCAGGATCCTGATCAGTCTAAAAAATGCCCGATCAGTCAGAAAAATGCATTGCAATACCGGATCAGTTTTTCCGGTGTCATCAGGCAAAACGGATCCGGTATTTATTTTTTTCTCATTTTTAAAGGTCTGCGCATGCGCAGACCGGAAGGATGGATCCGGCATTCCGATATTTTGAATGCTGGATCCGGCACTAATACATTCCTATGGAAAAAAATGACGCATCCGGCATTCAGGCAAGTTTTCAGTTTTTTTCGCCGGAGATAAAACCGTAGCATGCTACGGTTTTATCTTTTGCCTGATCAGTCAAAATGACTGAACTGAAGACATCCTGATGCATCCTGAACGGATTACTCTCCATTCAGAATGCATGGGGATATGCCTGATCAGTTCTTTTCCGGTATAGAGCCCCTGTGATGGAACTCTATGCCGGAAATGAAAAGCGCTAATGTGAAAGTAGCCTTAGTGCATATAGTGGTGTGCTGCTACTTCTAGTTCTACATATATAATAACATTGGTAGCTTGCACCTGCTTTTAACTTTTCCACCTGGAGGTGCTGGTTCATTCTTTGTTTATTTCTATGTACTGTATATAGGGGAACAGGCATAATCTGCAGGAACCTGGCACTCTATCTCATATCTATCTATCTATCTCATATCTATCTATCTATCTCATATCTATCTATCTCCTATCTATCTTATATCTATCTATCTATCTATCTATCTCATATCTATCTATCTTATATCTATCTCCTATCTATCTATCTATCTATCTATCTATCTATCTATCTCATATCTATCTATCTATCTATCTATCTATCTATCTATCTATCTATCTATCTATCTCATATCTATCTATCTATCTCATATCTATCTATCTCATATCTATCTATCTATCTATCTATCTATCTATCTATCTATCTATCTATCTATCTATCTATCTATCTATCTATCTATCTATCTATCTATCTATCTATCTATCTATCCAGCCATCCATATATCTAGATCAGGGTGCGCAGCCCCCGGGTCGCATTTGGCCCATAGAGCTGTGGTTTGTAGCCCCAGTCCTGCTGAACAGAGACATCACTGATCATACGCTGGATTAAAGGTCCTGCTACTGCACGCTAGCAAAAGAAGGTCAGTCCCCAAGCTGTCAGTGACAACCAGGGACCCGAGGCGAAGACAGAAGTGGTTTATTACCGCTTCTGCCTTCTCCTCGGGAAGGTGCATAGTGCTCAATGAGCGCTATACAGTTAATAGAGGGAGTGACTATGCCGCCTCCTCTATTGGAACCAGTGATCTGATTGCCAGGTGTCTCAGAGGCAGAGCTGCAGGATCTTAGCAAGCATATTATGTGGCAAAAATATATTTTAAAATAAGTTAAAGAAAATAAAATAATAAAAATGTCCACGCCAAGCAAAACTGCCCTCTTCATTTGAAACCATACATATTCTATATCAAAATGACTGACACAAAATAGGGAACTCATTTTAATAGTTCATTTTTGTGTCAGTTTGCATATTTAAAGAACAAGGAGCTATAGTGTGTTTGAAAAAATGAAATGACTTTTAAAATATTTAGCAGTTTTCCCCAAATAAAGCTAAAAAAATATATTAAAAAAGCTCTGTCACATAAAAAAATTTTTTTTTTAAATCGCTAAATTATTTTGGTAGTCCAACAAAAAGTTACAACTGTTAAACCACATGCGCTAAATCATGAAAAAGTGTCCGGTCATTAAAGGCTATGTGCACCTTTAGAGGTAATTTTTTTATTATTATATTATTTTGAGCTAAAAATAATTTTTTTCAATTGGTCTTTATTGAAGAGTTTTGTGCAGCCTTGAGTTTCTGTAGTAGCAGGCTCTGAATGTTCACTCTGTTCCGTCAGGCAGCTAAACTGACGGCTCCTTATCTCTGCTCTCTGACCTTATAAACACTATAAGCGGTTGCCGTGCAGTCTGGTTGCCAGGGGCAACGTGTAGTTTGTGATTTGCACGCGCACTTTCCTTTTAAGGTGTGCCTCCCTGCTGTTTGGTGAGCAAGGGGTTAATCTTCTGGCTAGTGGGGTTTAAGGTGTTTCCTGGGTGTGGCCGCAAGCTTGATATAAACCTGTGGCTTGCTGGCTGGGGGCAGTTGTACTACAGCTTTGCTTTGTGTTGGAGCTCTGCTCTGCTTCCCTACCTCACTTGTTATTTGTTAGGTGTGGGTTTATGTTCAGGGTGTGTTGTACGTCTTCATGGTTGTTACATGTCTGGCCTGTTGTTGGTGTTTGTCCCTACATGTATGTTTGATGTTTGCCCTGTATGTTGAAGCCTGTTTGCAGCGCTGCTTGGGGCTGCCATGCACTGTGTGAGCATGGGGGGCTCTGGCAGAGTTGGTATGCTGGATTCCTGTGTGGCAGGGGCGGACTGGGCCAGGGGGGCAATTGCCCCCCGGGCCTCTCTGTTGCCTCACTGTCCCGGCCGGCAGACTGTCACTAAGGGCACTGCCTCCGCCGCCGTTACTAATACTACTTACCTGCGGCTGCGGACTGCAGAGGGAGACGGGGAGGCGTGCTGCCGGCAAACTATCAGAGAGGCCGCTGGACCGGCGCAGAGCTGGAGGCGGGACGGGAGTGATTCAGTGAAGGTGCTCGAGGAGGTAAGTATAAGTCTGACTATTTTTTTTTCATTTGTCACTGATAGGGGGCCCTATCTGGCTACTGGCACATTATAGGGGGGCCCTATCTGGCTACTGGCACATTATAGGGGGGCCCTATCTGGCTACTGGCACATTATAGGGGGGGCCCTATCTGGCTACTGGCACATTATAGGGGGGGCCCTATCTGGCTACTGGCACATTATAGGGGGGCCCTATCTGGCTACTGGCACATTATAGGGGGGGCCCTATCTGGCTACTGGCACATTATAGGGGGAGGCCTATCTGGCTACTGGCACATTATAGTGGGGGGCCCTATCTGGCTACTGGCACATTATATGGGGGGGCCTATTGGCTACTGGCACATTATAGGGGGGCCTATTGGCTACTGGCACATTATAGGGGGGCCTATTGGCTACTGGCACATTATAGGGGGGCCTATTGGCTACTGGCACATTATAGGGGGGCCTATTGGCTACTGTCACATTATAGGGGGGGCTATTGGCTACTGACACATTATAGGGGGCACTATGGGGACATTAGCTCAACTGGGGACATTACAAGGGGGTATTTTTTGCACTGTCTATTATAAGGAGAATTATTTCTACTGGGGGGCATTATGGTGGTCTTTATTACTCCCCCATGGTATGACCCCCTAGTAGCAGCACCAGCTTCTCCCTGCTCTGCTATTCCTCTGCCCCTTCTCCAAATCCTTATTATGAAATCTTTCTCATTAGGATAAAACACATCAGCTCCGCCGACCCCCCGGCCAAAGTGTGGAAGTGGCGTCTGAGATCCCCAAGGGCCAAGCCAAGTAACTAAGTTTTCATATGAAATATGTTTATGTTATACACATATAGCATACACCGTGCCACACAATATACAGTTTCTTCTGCAAAAGTCATCAAGTGTCATGGGGGGGACACAGAGCAGCGCCCAGCGGGGAGGAGAGAATACACGGATGCAACACTGTATCAGCCAGAAAATGACACTTTCGGCATTATACAAAAAATGCCATTTTCGGCTATGTTTCGGTGGCCGATATATCGGAGCATCCCTAGTTTATTTTGTTTTTCTGTGTTGTAATTTACATGGCTGACTAAAGTGGCAAGGGGGGGGGGGGTTTAGGAGGAGGCAGGGGAAATGGGAAAGCAGGAGGGAGGCTCAGTGGGCCTCTGGGTGTTACTTGCCCCCTGGGCCAAAAGTTGCCAGTCAGCCCCGGCTGTGTGGGTTGTTTGTCCTGTGACCTACTGTGTGTTCGGGCTCCTGTACTGATGCACGGGTTCCAGTTATGGAGGCTTCGGCAGGTAAGTGAGTTGTCTTGTTGTTCTTACCTGCCGATCCTCTTGCTGTGTACGGTCTCTCCCTTTCCCTGCTTCTAGGCCTTTAGAGACTCCTGTTCCTCCTTGTTGTGGATGAACAGGTCGTCTCTCCCCTGCTCCTAAGTGAGGGATTTCCAGGGCGGCTCAGGATATTAGGTATCCAGGGTATGAGCCGTCCCACCATCAGGGTCCGCTCATACGGTTAGGAGTTAGGGAGAGGATTAGGGACGCAGTAGGAGGTGACCTGCTACCTGATCCCGGCGTCCTGGCCTAGTTGCTACCATTATCCTTTACATTGTACGGTGGGGGCCTACACCCGGAAAAGAAGCATCGGGTGTAGATCGATGTCATCGGCGCAGGCGCACTGAGGAAGGAGCGGGCAAGCGAGCGTCCTTCTCTCAGAGAGCCTGCGCCGAATGAGGACCGGTACGGCGCAGGCGCAGTATTTTATGGGCAGAGAGGGCCAGCGAGAGGAGTAGCGCGGTCGCTGGCCCTGTCAATCAAGTGGAGGAGGGGGCGGCTACCAGCAAGTAACCGCTTAACTTGTTGGTAGTGAAGAAATTTGCATATCACAAAAGTACTATTTTTAAAGAATTTAAAGCACAGCCAGAGGTAAGAGGGGTATATATGGACTCTGCGTACATTAGCAATTATATTAAGTCCAATACTGAAAATTGCTGTTTTGGGGGTGACGGAAGCCCTTTAAGGGTTACTTCACGGCACCGGTCACACAGACCTATAACTGGGGGGTCAGGAGGCCGTATTAATGTCACCACTTAACCCACTATTTCACTGTATGATTTTTGTGCCAATTACTAGGAACAGATGTTCATAGGAGCGCTCATTCCTGATAACTGGCTTTACAATCATGCTGCTGATTAGCCGATAAGCGAGCAATCCCTCATTTATCGGCTGATTTGCACATTTTAGCAGGATGAAACATGTACGATTATCGTCAGCTGATCTACCCGTGTAATCACTGCTGCTGATAATCAATAGAACTGACTGAGGGAAGGAATGACTGTGGTAGTGATCATTCCTCCCCATTCACTTTGCATCAGCCTGTGTAATAGGCCGATGCAAATGAACACCACTGGGCTTTTTTTTTGTGGCCCCCTAAAATACAGCAATGTCACAATGAGGCCCCCAGACCAAAAAAAGCTGGTCACGCCTGATGTAGATAGTATTTCCGCTGCAATTGCACACACAACCTGTTGACAGCTGTGGCACTGTTTTTTCACAGAAAGCAGCCATGTTTTTCAGACTTTGGACAACCCCTTTAAGAGAAGACATAATCAATGCAACCAGCAGGTGACAGTTTAATCACTAGAACCTAGCTCCAACAGGTTCAGGGATTCGCAGAAGAAGACAGAAGCTAGAAAGACTGCACTTTGCATGGGAGTGACTTATAGCTTCACTGTAGGAAGAATGGCCCGTTAACAGTATTGTACATGTAGACCATGTGGCTGACACTTGTACTTGGGGCTTTGCGGCTGGTGCAGGGGACTTGGGGCTGGAGAGTAGAATGGGAGTGGCGGGTGGCAGTGAGGTTGGTTGTAGTCCTCACTGTGGTATAACCCAGCTCCAGTGCTCCCTGGAACTGTGCATGTTGGAGGGGTGCAACCCTTCTTTCTCTAGGGGCACACCGTGGATTTTGGAGTATCCTGCCTGGTAGCAGATTGAGTGCCCTTGATGTTAGATGTTTGGGTAGAGGAGTACAAGGCAGGAGAACAGGGCCCCAGGTCACATATAAAAACCAATGACCAGGCCAAATTCATTATAGTATAAACCAGAGTCTCTCTTTTACTGAATTGAATAGGTGCCACAGTGCACACACCAGCAGCAGGCACAGCTCTCAAGTATATCACAGAGTAGGTTTTTCCAAAGGCTGTGTATAGAGGATGGCCACCATGGTGGTCCTCCCTGAGTCCCATTCTATAGATACACACAACTTTCCCAAATGACTAAAGGCATGCAATTTCTCTCAATATTTCTCTGCAATTCTCTAGATTGGGTGGCCAGTCCATCTCAGTAGTATGGCAAGTGCTAGAAGCAATATAACCCAAACCACATGCAGTAAAGTCTACAGCAATATGCGTGCATTACCTTTACTGTCTTTGTCCAAGCACTGTCCTTATGGTCCTCAACCTTCTGCAAAACCTCAATGCTTCCTTCCCTCAGAGGCTGGTTCTTAGCAATGTTGTTTTTCTAGCAGCTTTCTCTCACAGGGATGGTGTCTCCCTGGAGGAGAAGTCTTTTCTCCTGCTTCAGCTTGCCTGGTTTATAGTGTTGATCGCGAATATTCTAATCGCAAATTTTTATTATGAATATTGGCACTTCGAGAATTCGCGAATATCTAGAATATAGTGCTATATCTTCATAATTGCGAATATTCTAGATTCTAGATCAGTACTCATGATCCCTCACTGCTTCTTGCTTGTGGGCCAATGAGAAGGCTGCAATATCTTTTTAAGGAGTAGTGTTGATTGCGAATTTTCGTATCGCAAATTTTTATCGTGAATTTTCCGATTGCCGATTTTTGCAATCAAGAAAATAATGAATGGAGATTACGAATTTGCGAATATATGATGAATATTCGCCCAAATATTCACGAAATATCGTGAATTCGAGCCGCTCATCACTGCTGGCTTACACACCAACAGCAGCATACGCGTCTTCACTCTTGGCTGTCTTGCCAACAAATACCCACTGGCCAGGAGAATGCGGGGCCAGCCCACCAGCCAGCAACTATTACTAAGGACTGCCAGTTAACTGTTTACTACCCACACACAGTAAAGTCACATTAGCCATTTGCACCACTGGAGGTGCATAGTTAGCATACATTAACCCTTTTAACAGTGAACCATTTTAGATTATAACATTAACTCTTAAGCAGTAAATAATTTTATACTGTGTACCATTAGCATTAACCATTTAGCAGTGAACCTGCGGGTGACTGCAATACCAGTCACAATTCATGGAGAGGAATGGAGCTTTAAACCTATGGTTGGTATTATGGTCTTATCATTGTTTGGTGTACCAAAGAGAATTAAATGTTACTTGACGCCCATGCACCCCGCCTAGCTGGTGACAGGAAAGAGTAAAATGGGCTGAGATCTAGACAAATGCTCTGTCATAAGCTGTTACATACTTATCCTACATGGAGAAGAATGCAATGTTCAGCAAGTACTGGCAGACACAAACTCAGCCGAACGCTGGCAAGAGTTGTTCTCTAATCTTCCAAATGTACATGCGAGCAATAAGCATCATATCAGCATCCACTGATTTACATCTAGACCATTGCGGTGTCAAGAAATTAGTTTTTTAGACTCCATCTGGGTCCATCACCCGTCTTTGACCTCCCAGCCACTGCCGCAACGAGTCTCGTGGTGGCACTGCCCCCAGCAACTTTACCTCCATTCCTTCCCATGTACTCTGGTTACCCCCATGCAAGACGCTTATCCAAGGAAGCAAACAGTAGACTACCTTATCACATGTCACTACTGAAGCCCTGATGGCCTGGACAGCTGATGCTTGTGTCCCCAAAAGCTTTGGAACAGACGTTTAACATAATACGGATGCGTTCGCTAGTCTATTGATTGGTGACTATCTGGTAGTGTATATGGACACTGTGAGGTTGTATTATTTGGGCACTACAGTATATGGTACATCAAAAAAAGCATCCATAGAAAGTACTTCCAAAGAGACCAACAAACCTAAGGCCATAACTGAATCCACATTCATCAAGGCTGCGCGGTGTGCGGGGAAGAATCCCACCTATCTATGTCAGCCCACTTGTTTTAGGCGTAGTTGGTGGTCTCCCCCGATCATGAAATGATATGCCATACATTGCCTGATTAAGAAAACCCCTTTAAGAGACATTGTGACATAAAACTGGTTTGTGTGGGCCAGTTTCTCTTCTCAAGAAGTCGTAGGGTGTAGGGTCCCTCATTCTACCTGGTCTTGCAGGGAAACTCATCAGGAGAGTGGTGATGATCTTTGATTGTTATCATCCTGGGGGGATGGAGGCTTCGGCACAGGCCCCAAAGGGTCTAGAAGCATTGATGTCAAGGGAGGAAATATTACCTTTGGCTGCCTCTCTTGGCCATAGGTTATGTCTGGTATTGCGCATATTGACTTGAATGAGTCTGAGCTGCAGTACCAGTCACAACCCATGGACTAGAGTGGCGCTGTTTCTGGAAGAGAGAAGCAATGATTTTAAAATCTCATTACATCCCTTAGAAATTCTAGAGGGCGTCTTCTCAGGTCCAGTGCATCATAAAGGTTGTGTCTACATCCACCAGATAAATCTAGTCGTACGCGCAATTCCTTTTGTCAGCACAAATGTCAAACTCTGAAAGTGACTTTAATGTGTTTATACGGATGCAAATAAAAGTATGAATCACATCCTATAAACAGGAGGGTGCACAGTGTCAAACACCCTCGAACACACAGACTTTACATGCAATGTTCTTCCTTTGTAGGCAAATTCTATTGCAAATTAAAAACCGGTGCATCAAACAGGAAAGATGAATAATAAGGACAGAGCAGGATGGAGTAGGCAGCAGGAAAATACATACGGATAAAGTTTTCCAGATACAAAGTCTGTAGGAAAGTCAGTGGGAGTCATGTCCCAGAGCTTAGACTTCTAAAACCAACCAGTCAGCATGAGTGTGCATGTGTTCAAGGGGTTGTCCGGGTTCTAGATACTGCTGAACTATCCTTAGGATAGGTAATCAATATAAGATCGGTGGGGTTCCGACCAATCAGATTTTGTCTGCAGCTACCAGGGATGGAAATAACACAATGGATGAAGCCAGTAGCTGTGTATAGTGGCCGTGCCGGGTTACTGTAGCTCAGCTCCAATTAACTTGAATGAACTAAGACAGTGTTCCTCAACTCTAGTCCTCAGCGCCCACCTACCGATCAAGATTTGAGAATATCCCACAGAATTAATACCTGTGGTAAGTCTTGATGTATTGACACTAATTATATCACCTGCTCAATACTAAGAAAATCCTGAAAACATGACTGGCAGGTGAGCCCTGAGGACTGGAGTAGAGGAACCCTGAACTAAGGAGAAGGTACCAATATCTAGAACCCTGACAACCCCTCTAAATGCAGCTTATGCAACAACTATGGGGCCCCTGGAGAGAATCCGGTGTATGGGGCGGCATCCCACTAGGCTTCCTGCTGCCCAGGGACGGACTGGGAACTTAAAGTGACACTGAAAACTTTAAAGTGACCCCATTTTGTAGGTAGGCCCATATTGACAGAAGGTAAGCACCACAATTAGGGGGAGGGCAACACATGTGGGCAGGGGCAAGAGAAGTAGGTGGGGGCAGCAACAGCATAGCACAGCACACAATACCTCCCCAGCAGAACTACATACCACAGAGAAGCACAAAATACTTCCTTAGCAAAACCAAATACCAGAGTGCAGAACAAAATACAGCATACAGCTGGGAGTGCCGCGATACAGTTAAATTCAGGGGGGCACCTTTGGCCGCTAGCTAGGTGTATAAATATCTAATGCTGTCAGCAGTAATTAATGTTGAGTGCATCTAATCAATGCGTATCCGGTTGGTGGCCACGAAGAGGGCTGGGGAGGCCTGCTGGGCATTGGCCCACTGGGAAATTTCCCTGTAGAGTTCTTTGGCCAGTTAACCCCTGCTTTTGCTTCCTCTTTGCTTGTTGTCATTCAGCTGCCCCACATGGCAAGGTACAGCCTCTTAAAGGGGTTTGCAAAATGGGGGGTTGGGCAAATCCCTCTGCAGCAAGCCGATGTAGAGGATGGGAGTGGCAGTGGCCCTGATGAGGTTTTGTGTCATGTTGTACCCCCTCCGGCTGTCGCTCTCTGGGGATCGTTGCAGTGGAAAGGTGGTTTGAAGAATCAGATCAGAAGTGAATGCATAAAAGTTGCTCTTTACTTAGTGCAAAATTTAACTTGTCGCACATCCAGCAGTATTAAGTACAAAATGCAGTTTCTGGCACCAGATGAGGAGGTATGGTGGCTGGTTGTGTGGCAATTTAATAGCATTAGCATGCATATAGGTGTCCACTGTGTGATACAGACTTGATGTTAGTCTGTCCTGAAGGTGGTTTGGATGATGGGTGCCTAGCCATAGTCCCTCACCTGCAGCAGCGTCTGTAAGGGCTCGATCAGATGGCCGTATGCTGCATAAATGCGGATCTGTTTTTTTACGGATTAGATGAGGACCCATTCAATTCTATGGGGCCCCTTTCCTCCTTTCTACAGCTCCATAAAACAAATAAAACATGTCCTATACTTGTCAGTAAAAATCAGGACGTTGCCCCATTGAAGTTTATGGGTCTGCAAAAAATGCGAAATGCAATCTATTTTTTTGGAGACATGCTGAGCTGTCCGCAAAATAACGGATCCGCATTTTTGCGGACAGCATATGGCCGTCTGAATGAGCCCTCAAGCTGTAATTTTACTGATCACTCTGATGTCTTGTCACACTGATGATTTCTGGAAGCAGTGTTCTTGATGCTGATGATCTTTTTGGAGTGTCAGTCTGGAACAGGGCCATTGCGTCTTATATGTCATTTTGATGCATAATGTCACTTTATTCATGTCATCAGGCCTGTTAGGGTGTAATTCCTCCTCCAAGACAGTAGAGGGAGCTAGGGAACCCCTAATATAAATAGTCAGGTCCTGTTCAGGGAAAGGGTGTGTAGAGTCAGAAGTGAGTATGGACTTTAGCTAGGCAGCAGCTAACATGCAGCTTCTGACATGCAGCTAGACAGCCCAGGCTTCTAGATGCTACCAGGGGAAGAGTTACCTCCTGAGAAACCTGCAGTTCCTACAAATTACAGTACAGAGCAGAG
The DNA here is from genome assembly GCF_905171765.1 of Bufo bufo. Lineage (NCBI taxonomy): Eukaryota > Metazoa > Chordata > Amphibia > Anura > Bufonidae > Bufo > Bufo bufo. Next base: position 769,216,536 of record NC_053389.1, on the reverse strand, counting down.
CTGAAGTGTTTCCAGCCAGACAAAAGAGCTGAAGGGCAGAAGAGTCTATTTAATGCAAGGAGATATATACCTGAGGAAGTTTCTTTACCAAGGATAAAGCCACCAATAGGGCATACGGGCCTTGGGATCAAGACAGACAGGAGTTCTGAGGAATAGTGCACAGGATTTCTGAGGAAAAGGTGCAGCCTGATCTGTGAGTGTGTTTAACCCTCTGAGTATCTTGCAAGAACATTGTTGCCTGCCATTATTGTAAAAGCCTGCTTGAAACTGCTTCTGTCATATGGAACTGAACCTAAAGAACTGTATATAGTTAACTGTTCCAGTAAAGAAAGTTTTGGTTAACTGCAAACTGTGTTCCTCACTTATTACTGCTATCAATCGGTGTGCCACCGTTACCGGCACTGGCGTCACGAATCTTAAAGGGATCTTGCCACAGGCACATTAAACCTGCAACACCTAGGGCACCTTACCTACCACCGGCCTGGTCCTTATACACTGAGAGTTCCCCAGAGGACTTCAGTGCCAGCCTCTCCATCACTGCTGTACGCCTGCCCAGGGTCATCCTATAAACTGTGAGTAACCAAGAGCAACCCTCGTTTGCCTAGTAACCGTGACCTCACTATCGCAATACCCTGCAGGGCTGCGTACTGCAGGGTGAAGGGAGTTGTCATTTTTTTTTTTATTAAGCCCTGCCACTAACTCAGCCTAATGTCTGTCTATGCACATCCCAATCCTACCTAGTCCTCTTTTTGCTCCACTCAGTAGTTATGCCTCCTCAGTGCCCCACACAGTAGTTATGTCCCATTAGTGTGGCAGGCGCCTTTTGCACTGTGGCATTAGAAGAATTTTGATATCTCTGACTTTTAGTATAACCAGACTGTCTATTACTCTGTAATTCCTCTAGCGCCGTTCTATGGAAACAGTAGGTTTAAAAAGCACACCAAATGCTTCAAATAACTTCTTTATTAACTTCAACTTTTCTTCATATATAACACTGTCGCCTCCGCAGCAGATAGTCCATGTACAAAACACGTGTTGAAAAGATATTACAAGATGGTGGTTTAACTGTTCAATCTTGTTATTCAACATAAAATGGTGGATATATTTCTCTCTTCAGTATCTGTACTGTCACTTTAAGTTATTTAAGCACTTTATGATCTCTCTGAGAGGTATATCTGAGGTCTAACTAATAGCTCTACTTGAAGTATGCAGTTAGCAGTGACTATTTGCAGATTGGTTGAGTATGATCTGGTATGGTTGTATGCAATTTGGATTGCAATATGGAATCTGAATGCTTGCAATTTGTAGCTTGCAATTTGTATTTGCAATTGTATGGTTGTAATTGAACTTGTATTTGGTGGAACTGTAAGTAAACACACATATAACTGGTTCAGTATACAGTTCTAATCACTATACTAACAGTAGGAACATTATATAACTGTTTTAAATACCTATTTTGGCCTCTTGTTCCCATAAAAACACAGCTCTCATTGGAGTAAATGTCTCTTTAGCTCCTGTCTCTGGTGAATAATGATTCTAGCGGCAGGAGCTGGGGGAATTCCCAGACAGGCTGTGAGGCTGGCTGTGATTGGTGAAAACTCTTTCTGTGTGAGAAGCTGGCTGTGATTGGTCTACACTTCTGCCCAGCAACAACAGATTAACGCTATACTTTCTGTTGTTTCTGCTGTGTCACTGAGCTTACCTTTCATTACAAAATGAATCTTAAAGGCATATTATCTTTTTCTGCTTCTGTGAACACAAAACTGTTATAACAGTTATATGACATCCAAAACATGATGTCACAGTGAATAACTCTGCTTTTGTCTTTAACACATAAACATAGGAACTGTATTAAGGCTATTGGCAGGTTTAGCTGTATACACATATAAGCTATACTAGCAACCTAGGACAGTTCTTAGCTAGCCAGCTACAATTAGTGCCCCAAATAGTAGTTCTGTACCATTAGTGCCCGTGACCCCCCCGTGTCGGCGATCGCCGCAAACCGCAGGTCAATTCAGACCTACGGTTTGCGGCTTTTACCTGGTGCGGCGGCGGTGGTGCCATCGGGTCCCCATGGGTGTAGGGGACACCCGATGGCATGAAAGGCAGCACAATGCCTTCCTTTAGCATCTGCGCTGCCTTCCGGTGACGAGCCTGTGAGATCCAGCCCCCTGGATCTCACAGGCCGGAAGCTGTATGAGTAATACACACAGTATTACTCATACAGCGAATGCATTCCAATACAGAAGTATTGGAATGCATTGTAAAGGATTAGACCCCCAAAAGTTCAAGTCCCAAAGTGGGACAAAAAAAAAAGGGAAAAAAAAGTTGAAAAAATAAAGTTTTCCCCCCCAAAAAAGTTTCAAGTAAAAATAAACAAATACGTCATTTTCCCCAAATAAGGGTACTTTCACACTTGTGGCAGGACGGATCCGACATGCTGTTCACCTTGGCGGATCCGTCCTGCGGCTATTTCGCTGTGCCGCCGCTCCGTCCCCATTGACTATAATGGGGATGGGAGCGGAGCTCCGGCGCAGCACGGCGGTGCATGGCGAAAGGCCGCCGGACTAAAATTACTGCATGTCAGGCTTTTTAGTCCGGCGGCTTTCGCCGTGCACCGCCGTGCTGCGCCGGAGCTCCGCCCCCGTCCCCATTATAGTCAATGGGGACAGAGCTGCGGTTCGGCGGCACGGCGAAATAGCCGCAGGACGGATCCGACATGGTGAACAGCATGTCGGATCCGTCCTGCCGCAAGTGTGAAAGTAGCCTAAAGTAAAAAAAAAATTGTAAAAAATAGGGGGGGAAAAAAAGTATACATACATGATCTAACCCCTCAGATGAACACCGTAAAAAATAAAAAATTAAAACTGTGCTAAATCAACCATTTTTTGTAACCTTACATCACAAAAAGTACAACAGCAAGCGATCAAAAAGGCGTTTGCCCACCAAAATAGTACCAATCTAACCGTCACCTCATCCTGCAAAAAATGAGCCCCTACCTGAGACAATCGGTCAAAAAATAAAAAAACTATGGCTCAGAATATGGATTTTTTTTGGGTTTCAAAAATGATATTATTGTGTAAAACTTACATAAATAAAAAAAAAGTATACATATTAGGTATCACCGCATCCGTATCGACCGGCTCTATATAAATATCACATGACCTAACCCCTCAGATGAACACCGTAAAAAATTTTAAATAAAAACTGTGCTAAATAAACCATTTTTTGTCGCCTTACATCACAAAAAGTGTAATAGCAAGCGATCAAAAAGTCACACGCACCCCAAAATAGTGCCAATAAAACCGTCATCTAAACCCGCAAAAATCATACCCTACCCAAGGTAATCGCCCAAAAACTGAAAAAATTATGGCTCTCAGACTATGGAAACACTAAAACATGATTTTTTTTGCTTCAAAAATGAAATCATTGTGTAAAACTTACATAAAAAAAGTATGCATATTAGGTATCGCCGCATCCGTGACAACCTGGTGACAACCTGGTGTATAAAAATAGCAAAAAATCTTGCCTCACAAAAAGTGTAATATAGAGCAACCAAAAATCATATGTACCCTAAACTAGTACCAAAACAACTGCCATCCTATCCTGTAGTTTCTAAAATAGGGCCACTTTTTTTGAGTTTCTACTCATCGGGTGCATCAGGGGGGTTTCAAATGGGACATGGTGTCAAAAAAAACAGTCCAGCAAATTCTGCCTTCCAAAAACCGTATGACATTCCTTTCCTTCTGCGCCCTGCCGTGTGCCCGTACAGCTGTTTACGACCACATAAGGGGTGTTTCTGTAAACTACAGAATCAGGGCCATAAATATTGAGTTTTGTTTGGCTGTTAACCCTTGCTTTGTTACCGGGAAAAATTGATTAAAATGGAAAATTTGCCAAAAAATTGAAATTCTGAAATTCCATCTCCATTTGCCAATAACTCTTGTGGAACACCTAAAGGGATAACGACATTTGTAAAATCTGTTTTGAATACCTTGATGGGTGTAGTTTCTTAGATGGGGGTCACTTTTATGGAGTTTCTACTCTAGGGGTGCATCAGGGGGGCTTCAAATGGGACATGGTGTAAAAAAAAACAGTCCAGCAAAATCTGCCTTCCAAAAACCGTATGGCATTGCTTTCCTTCTGCGCCCTGCCGTGTGCCCGTACAGTAGTTTACGACCACATATGGGGTGTTTCTGTAAACTACAGAATCAGGGCCATAAACATTGAGTTTTGTTTGGCTGTTAACCCTTGCTTTGTAAAAGTAAAAAAAATATTAAAATGGAAAATCTGCCAAAAAAGTGAAATTTTTAAATTGTATCTCTATTTTCCATTAATTCTTGTGGAACACCTAAAGGGTTAACAACGTTTGTAAAATCAGTTTTGAATACCTTGAGGGGTGTAGTTTCTTAGATGGGGTCACTTTTATGGAGTTTCTACTCTAGGCCGGGGTGCATCAGGGGGGCTTCAAATGGGACATGGTGTCAAAAAAACCAGTCCAGCAAAATCTGCCTTCCAAAAACCGTATGGCGCACCTTTCCCTCTACGCACCGCTGTGTGGCCGTACAGTAGTTTATGACCACATATGGGGTGTTTCTGTAAACTACAGAATCAGGGCCATAAATCTTGAGTTTGGTTTGGCTGTTAACCCTTGCTTTGTAACTGGAAAAAAATTATTAAAATGGAAAATCTGTAAATTAGTAAAATCAGTTTTGAATACCTTGAGGGGTGTAGTTTATAGAATGGGGTCATTTTTGGGTGGTTTCTATTATGTAAGCCTCGCAAAGTGACTTCAGACCTGAACTGGTCCCTAAAAATTGGGTTTTTGAAAATTTCTGAAAAATTTCAAGATTTGCTTCTAAACTTCTAAGCCTTGTAACATCCCTAAAAAAATAAAATATCATTCCCAAAATGATCCAAACATGAAGTAGACATATCGGGAATGTAAAGTAATAACTATTTTTGGAGGTATTACTACAGTATGTATTATAGAAATAGAGAAATTGAAACTTGGAAATTTGCAATTTTTTTTAATATTTTTGGTAAACTTGGTATTTTTTTTATAAATAAAAATGATTTTTTTTTACTTCATTTTACCAGTATCATGAAGTACAATATGTGACGAAAAAACAATCTCAGAATGGCCTGGATAAGTCAAAGCGTTTTAAAGTTATCAGCACTTAAAGTGACACTGGTCAGATTTGCAAAAGATGGCCAATAGGGCCGAGTCCTTAAGGGGTTAAAGGGAATGTGTCACCTATACTTTTTTGGCAGTTAAAACCAAAGAGTGAAATGTATTATTTTATTTCTAATCTGCTTTTAGTATTGTAAATGTTTTATTTTATGAACATGATTATGGGTTCTGCCATCTTACAGATATTGCTACATGGCCCATTGACACATATCTGGAGTGGACCTCCTTGACTTCTATGGGAGAGTATTCTAGGCATGCTCTGCGATCTGTGCAGAGGTCTGAAGGGAGTAGATAAGCTTTGATATCACCTATTGTGAATGGTGGATCCTTATATGTAAAAAATAATATACAGGGTGGGCCATTTATATGGATACACCTTAATAAAATGGGAATGGTTGGTGATATTAACTTCCTGTTTGTGACACATTAGTATATGTGAGGGGGGAAACTTTTCAAGATGGGTGGTGACCATGGCGGCCATTTTGAAGTCGGACATTTTGAATCCAACTTTTGTTTTTTCAATAGGAAGAGGGTCATGTGACACATCAAACTTATTGGGAATTTCACACGAAAAACAATGGTTCAGTGTTGGATTTGCCAAAATTTGCCAAAATGTGGACGCATGAAATCTGTCTCTAATGAAGAAACATCAGTGGCTGTCCTAGCTTCATTCAGCAAGAGCCCACAGCGTGGCACTCGTCGCATGTCACTGGAGAGTGGCATTAGTCGAACATCCCTTCGGCGGATATTAGCTACTCACAAATGGCACCCTTACAAACTCCAGCTACTGCAGCATCTCAACGAGGATGACCCAGATCGGCGCACTGAATTTGCAGAATGGGCAAAACAAAAATTGGAACAGGACCCTCAGTTTACGCAGAAGATTTTGTTCAGCGATGAGGCAAACTTTTATGTGAATGGTGAAGTTAACAAAAAAAAACACTGCTATTGGTCTGACACTAACCCACATTGGATAGATTCCTCCAAGACTGTTGGAACAAGAAAATTGATGGTATGGTGTGGTATATGGGGTACAAAGATAGTGGGGCCATTCTTCATCAATGGAAACCTCAAGGCCACTGGATATGCGAAATTGCTACATGATGATGTGTTTCCATCTTTATGCACTGAAGCTGGCACGTTCCCTGAGTTTTTCCAGCAAGATGGTGCACCACCACATTATGGGTGTCAGGTCCGAGCATTCCTAGATGAACAGTTTCCTGGAAAGTGGATTGGTCGTCGTGGGCCAGTTGAATGGCCCCCAAGGTCTCCCGATCTGACCCCCTTAGACTTTTATCTTTGGGGTCATCTGAAGGCAATTGTCTATGCTGTGAAGATACGAGATGTGCAGCACCTGAAACTACGGATACTGGAAGCCTGTGCTAGCATTTCTCCTGCGGTGTTGCTATCAGTGTGTGAAGAGTGGGAGAAGAGGGTTGCATTGACAATCCAACACAATTGGCAGCACATTGAACACATTTTATAAGTGGTCAGAAACTTGTAAATAACTCATGAAAGAATAAAGTTACGTTAAAACCAAGCACACCATTGTTTTTCTTGTGAAATTCCCAATAAGTTTGATGTGTCACATGACCCTCTTCCTAAAAAAACAAAAGTTGGATTCAAAATGGCCGACTTCAAAATGGCCGCCATGGTCACCACCCATCTTGAAAAGTTTCCCCCCTCAGATATAATAATGTGCCACAAACAGGAAGTTAATATCACCAACCATTCCCATTTTATTAAGGTGTATCCATATAAATGGCCCACCCTGTATATGTATATGTATATATATATATATATATATATATATACACAGGGAGTGCAGAATTATTAGGCAAATGAGTATTTTGACCACATCATCCTCTTTATGCATGTTGTCTTACTCCAAGCTGTATAGGCTCGAAAGCCTACTACCAATTAAGCATATTAGGTGATGTGCATCTCTGTAATGAGAAGGGGTGTGGTCTAATGACATCAACACCCTATATCAGGTGTGCATAATTATTAGGCAACTTCCTTTCCTTTGGCAAAATGGGTCAAAAGAAGGACTTGACAGGCTCAGAAAAGTCAAAAATAGTGAGATATCTTGCAGAGGGATGCAGCACTCTTAAAATTGCAAAGCTTCTGAAGCGTGATCATCGAACAATCAAGCGTTTCATTCAAAATAGTCAACAGGGTCGCAAGAAGCGTGTGGAAAAACCAAGGTGCAAAATAACTGCCCATGAACTGAGAAAAGTCAAGCGTGCAGCTGCCAAGATGCCACTTGCCACCAGTTTGGCCATATTTCAGAGCTGCAACATCACTGGAGTGCCCAAAAGCACAAGGTGTGCAATACTCAGAGACATGGCCAAGGTAAGAAAGGCTGAAAGACGACCACCACTGAACAAGACACACAAGCTGAAACGTCAAGACTGGGCCAAGAAATATCTCAAGACTGATTTTTCTAAGGTTTTATGGACTGATGAAATGAGAGTGAGTCTTGATGGGCCAGATGGATGGGCCCGTGGCTGGATTGGTAAAGGGCAGAGAGCTCCAGTCCGACTCAGACGCCAGCAAGGTGGAGGTGGAGTACTGGTTTGGGCTGGTATCAAAGATGAGCTTGTGGGGCCTTTTTGGGTTGAGGATGGAGTCAAGCTCAACTCCCAGTCCTACTGCCAGTTTCTGGAAGACACCTTCTTCAAGCAGTGGTACAGGAAGAAGTCTGCATCCTTCAAGAAAAACATGATTTTCATGCAGGACAATGCTCCATCACACGCGTCCAAGTACTCCACAGCGTGGCTGGCAAGAAAGGGTATAAAAGAAGAAAATCTAATGACATGGCCTCCTTGTTCACCTGATCTGAACCCCATTGAGAACCTGTGGTCCATCATCAAATGTGAGATTTACAAGGAGGGAAAACAGTACACCTCTCTGAACAGTGTCTGGGAGGCTGTGGTTGCTGCTGCACGCAATGTTGATGGTGAACAGATCAAAACACTGACAGAATCCATGGATGGCAGGCTTTTGAGTGTCCTTGCAAAGAAAGGTGGCTATATTGGTCACTGATTTGTTTTTGTTTTGTTTTTGAATGTCAGAAATGTATATTTGTGAATGTTGAGATGTTATATTGGTTTCACTGGTAAAAATAAATAATTGAAATGGGTATATATTTGTTTTTTGTTAAGTTGCCTAATAATTATGCACAGTAATAGTCACCTGCACACACAGATATCCCCCTAAAATAGCTAAAACTAAAAACAAACTAAAAACTACTTCCAAAAATTTTCAGCTTTGATATTAATGAGTTTTTTGGGTTCATTGAGAACATGGTTGTTGTTCAATAATAAAATTAATCCTCAAAAATACAACTTGCCTAATAATTCTGCACTCCCTGTATATATATATATACACTGCTCAAAAAAATAAAGGGAACACAAAAATAACACATCCTAGATCTGAGTTAATTAAATATTCTTCTGAAATACTTTGTTCTTTACATAGTTGAATGTGCTGACAACAAAATCACACAAAAATAAAAAAATGGAAATCATATTTTTCAACCCATGGAGGTCTGGATTTGGAGTCACACTCAAAATTAAAGTGGAAAAACACACTACAGGCTGATACAACTTTGATGTAATGTCCTTAAAACAAGTCAAAATGAGGCTCAGTAGTGTGTGTGGCCTCCATGTGCCTGTATGACCTCCCTACAACGCCTGTGCATGCTCCTGATGAGGTGGCGGACGGTCTCCTGAGGGATCTCCTCCCAGACCTGGACTAAAGCATCTGCCAACTCCTGGATAGTCTGTGGTGCAACGTGACGTTGGTGGATAGAGCGAGACATGATGTCCCAGATGTGCTCAATCGGATTCAGGTCTGTGGAACGGGCGGGCCAGTCCATAGCATCAATGCCTTCGTCTTGCAGGAACTGCTGACACACTCCAGCCACACAGGGCCGGCCTTAGGTGTTCAGGCGCCCTGTGCGAGCTAATCTTGTGGCGCCCCCCCCGAAACAAAAACAAAAAAAACCACTGCTTGTTGCTGGCATCATGGCATAGGCTGGCTGACTATCCAACCAAGTAGTTACCAGCCCGCACACCCCAAAGGCCGGTGTAATGTTATACTTCCCTACTTCGTGAGATTTCCCTACCTTCGTCACTTCCGGTCGCACCGGACATGACGTGAGGAGGTGTGCAGCGCCGCGCAGGCGCACAACGACAGGTTAGGGAAATTTCACAGCAGAGTGCGCATGCGCCAGGAGCCTCGCCGGTGGTTAGGGTAGGGAAAAACTATGGGCCAGTGCGCAGGCGCAGTGATCGGATGGATGTTCTCAGCTGGACACCGGCCGACACTGCGCATGCACCGGGAGCCTCACCAGCGGTTAGGGAAGGGAAAAATTACGTACGGGCCAGTGCTTTTTCCCTACCCTAACCGCTGGTGAGGCTCCCAGCGCATGCGCAGTGTCGGCCGGTGTCCAGCTGAGAACATCCATCCGATCACCGCACCTGTGCACTGGCCCATAGTGCGCCCCCCCCCAATACCCCAGTATAATAAACATTGGTGGCGCAGTAGGCCCCCCCAATATAACAAACATTGGTGGCGCAGTGCGCCCCCCCCCAACACCCCAGTATGATAAACATTGGTGGCGCAGTGCGCCCCCCCCAACACCCCAGTATAATAAACATTGGTGGCGCAGTGCGCCCCCCCAACACCCCAGTATAATAAACATTGGTGGCGCAGTGGGCCCCCCCAACACCCCAGTATAATAAACATTGGTGGCGCAGTGGGCCCCCCCAACACCCCAGTATAATAAACATTGGTGGCGCAGTGCGACCCCCCATATAATAAACATTGGTGGCGCAATATAATAAACATTGGTGGTGCAGTGCGCCTCCCCCCTCAATATAATAAACATTGGTGGTGCAGTGGGCAGTGCCAATGAGGGTTAAAAAATAAAAAAATAATTAACTCACCTCCTCCAATTGATCGTCTCCTGTTCTTTCTTCATGACCTGTCAAAGGACCTGTGGTGACATCACTGTTCTCATCACATGATCCATCACCATGGTAATGGACCATGTGATGAGCTCAGTGACGTCACCACAGGTCCTGAAGAAAGAACAGGAGACCGGCAGCTACGCGATCAACTGGAGGAGGTGAGTTAATTTTTTTTATTATTTTTTAACCCTCATTGGCACTGCCCACTGCACCACCAATGTTTCTTATACTGGGGTGTTGGGGGGGGGGGGGAGGGGGGCGCACTGTGCCACTAATGTTTCTTATACTGGTGTGTTGGGGGGGGAGGGGGGCGCACTGTGCCACCAACGTTTCTTATAAAGTTATACAAATACAGGAGGCGGGTGCCGGAATCAAATAGCCGGCACCCGACCTCTGACAGGGAGCTGCGATCAGCGGCAGTTAACCCCTCAGGTACCGCACCTGAAGGGTTAACTCAACTGCCGCTGATCGCAGCTCCCTGTCACAGAGGTCGGGTGCCGGCTATTTGATTCCGGCACCCGCCTCCTGAATTTGTATAACTTTATAAGAAACGTTGGTGGCACAGTGGCCACAGCCCCTCCCCTCCTCCTCCCGTCTCTCTTCTTATTGGCAGCGGCGGGGGCAGCAGGCAGGTAAGACACAGGGGAGGAGGAATCAGGTCAGACAGGGGAGGGGGAGATGGAGGGGGCGCCCCGAGGGAGAACACAAGTGCAGCCTCGCCTGCCGCATATTACATTGCGAGCTGTCGGCCGCCCAGCGCCCCTGTTGCTATGGCGCCCTGTGCGGCCGCACAGCCCGCACACCCCAAAGGCCGGCCCTGTAGCCACATGAGGTCTAGCATTGTCTTGCATTAGGAGGAACCCAGGGCCAACCGCACCAGCATATGGTCTCACAAGGGGTCTGAGGATCTCATCTCTGTACCTAATGGCAGTCAGGCTACCTCTGGCGAGCACATGGAGGGCTATGCGGCCCTCCAAAGAAATGCCACCCCACACCATTACTGACCCAATGCCAAACCGGTCATGCTGGAGGATGTTGCAGGCAGCAGAACGTTCTCCACGGCGTCTCAAGACCCTGTCACGTCTGTCACATGTGCTCAGTGTGAACCTGCTTTCATCTGTGAAGAGCACAGGGCGCCAGTGGCGAATTTGCCAATCTTGATGTTCTCTGGCAAATGCCAAACGTACTGCACGGTGTTGGGCTGTAAGCACAACCCCCACCTGTGGACGTCGGGCCCTCATATCACCCTCATGGAGTCTGTTTCTGACCGTTTGAGCAGACATATGCACATTTGTGGCCTGCTGGAGGTCATTTTGCAGGGCTCTGGCAGTGCTCTTCCTGTTCCTCCTTGCACAAAGGCGGAGGTAGCGGTCCTGCTGCTGGGTTGTTGCCCTCCTACAGCCTCCTCCACGTCTCCTGATGTACTGGCCTGTCTCCTGGTAGCGCCTCCATGCTCTGGACACTACGCTGACAGACACAGCAAACCTTCTTGCCACAGCTCACATTGATGTGCCATCCTGGATAAGCTGCACTACCTGAGCCACTTGTGTGGGTTGTAGACTCCGTCTCATGCTACCACTAGAGTGAAAGCACCGCCAGCATTCAAAAGTGACCAAAACATCAGCCAGGAAGCATAGGAACTGAGAAGTGGTCTGTGGCACCACCTGCAGAACCACTCCTTTATTGGGGGTGTCTTGCTAATTGCCTATAATTTCCACCTGTTGTCTATCCCATTTGCACAACAGCATGTGAAATTGATTGTCACTCAGTGTTGCTTCCTAAGTGGACAGTTTGATTTCACAGAAGTGTGATTGACTTGGAGTTACATTGTGTTGTTTAAGTGTTCCCTTTATTTTTTTGAGCAGTGTGTATATATATATATATATATATATAGTCGTTGCAATCCTCTGTGATAAATAAATGACTGATGAAAGGTGATCTGTACAGACCAAGAAGTAATGCCTATTATTAAGCTTTGTGGCCAGTGCAAAAAATTTAGGATTACTTTAAAATATACAGTGGTGCCTTGAGTTACAATGGTAATTGGTTTCAGGAAGACCATTGTATGTTAAAACTATTCCACAAGTTCATAACTAGTGAAAAACTAGTAATTGGTTCCTAAACCCTAAAATGTTGTCCCAAAATAAGAGAAAATTTAAATTTTAGAAAAATAAGCTGTCAGATAACGTCATTACATATAACAGCCAGGAATAGAAGTTGAAAGCTGTAAATCTCTTTCTGTGATGAAGACAGGAGCTTCTTCAGGGTCCAGTACAATGCACTCAGTGTACCAGAAAAATAAAATGGAGCTGCCCTCACCAGACATCCAAAGTTGCAGTTAATCCTGGGAAAGACAGAGGGCAGTAGAGGACATGTAGTACCGTAGTATTGTAAAGAGGAGCTACTAGACAACCAATACAGGGGTTGATGTTGATTGGTTGAGTCTGAGGCCTTGTATGTTGAGTTTAGTCTCATCATACAATGGCCCATGAGAGACCATTGTAACCTGAAAATAATTGTATCTTGAGAGGCCACTGGGCTGTAGGTAGTGACATAGAAAATTAAAAACAGCATCACTGAAGGTTCATAAAAAAATGGTTAACATAAAAACTTTCTAATGATGCACGTATACACATGCAGTACCCCACATGGGGTATCTGCAATTGTTTGTTAATGTACTATTAGGCCTCATGCACACGACCGTTTTTCGGGTCCACATCCGAGCCGCAGTTTTTGCGGCTCGGGTGCGGACCGATTCACTTCAATAGGGCCGCAAAAGATGCTGACAGCACTCCATGTGCTGTCCGCATCCGTTGCTCCGTTCCGCGGCACTGCAAAAAAAAAAATAGCATGTCCTATTCTTGTCTGTTTTGCGGACAAGAATAGGCATGTCTACAATAGGCCGCCCATTCCGTTCCGCAAATTGCGGAAGGCACACGGGCGGCTTCCGTTTTTTCCGGTTTGCGGACCGCAAAAAACAGCACGGTCGTGTGCATGAGGCCTTAAAGGTGTTGTCTGGGCTTTTTCTATTGATGACCTATCCTCAGGTATCTGACACCCGGCCCCCCACTGATCAGCTGTACAAGGAGACTGTGTGTGCAGTGCGCACGTGTAGTCTCCCATCTCTCTTTTTGTCCTCTGCTGCTGTCCCATAGACATACAGCAGTGAACAGGAAGAGAGAAGGGAGATGGCACATGCGCACTGCGCACGCTGTCTCCTCATCCAGCTGATCGGTGGTGGTGCTAGGTATCGGACCCCCGCCGATCTGATATTGATGACCTATCCTGAGTATAGGTCATCAATATTAAAAGCCCTGACAACCTCTTTAAGGTAATGTACTGCATTTAATATTATGTTACTCACTACTATGTAATATGACACTCACTAAGTTAACTATTCTGGCCCAGCCCTACCTGGAGTTAAGGGTGGGGGCTGGTCCTTCCCCCTGGCTTTAGAAGATTCTACTGTTCTAGGAGTAGGCAGTGTGTGAGAACGGGTCCTGGAGGAGAGAGGGAGCAGACTGCAGGCGTTCCTTTCCCCAGGCATTCAGCTTGAAGCTTCAGGAGACTAACAGATCTCCTTGTGTCCTCTGCCGCTTCTACAGATATATATGTAGAGAGAGATGATTTTGGAGAATTTTCTAGCTACATTGTGAGAGAATTACAGACTTTGCTGCAGCAACTGGGAAGGAAACAAGTTAAGACACCAATGGACCCCACATGCGTGGATTCAAAGGCAAATGTTTTAATCAGCAAGAAAATGCACCTTAAGGGATGTCTTAAGAAGGCAAATCCTGTCCATATGTCCAATTAGAGCATACTCTCATGTGATACCCTCTGATGGACTTGGCCTGTCCATGCATTGCAGGGTTGCCTATTCATTTGAAAGGGCATTGTGTAATACCAAAGTTACCCTGTAGTGGCCGCTGAAGGGCATACGACATGGATTTCAAGGGAAGGCTAAGAGATAAACCCTTTATGTGGAAAATAGAAGTGAATATAACGTCCAGTGTAGTTTAAATATCTGCAACGTGATATAAAATATTACTAGTAATCCTCACAGAGCATAAAGGAATGACTATTGGAAAAGCCATATATCTTCATTTTCATGGACTGACAACTTTTTAACCCAGGGACGGGGAGAGTATTTGGTTATATTACCTGTGCTGTAAAGAATGAGCGTTTGCGTGGTAAATAATACCTATGACTGTAAGTGTATGCAGATGTTCTTCTAATCTGCAGGACATTGCCCAAATGACTAAACCATCTGCTGTATGTTTATTGAGTAAAAGATATTTATTTATCTCCTGACCGAGGTGAATGGTGACTGTTATATATCGTGCCACGGCGATGTTTATCTAGAAACTACATCTATCACTTGACACAAAATGGCTGCCCTCACCAGAGACATAACTTGAGACATGTGTTGGACTGAAGTCCCTTGGACCCACCAGAGGAAATTATTTTGAGGGCCCACCCTCTATGTATACAGGACCTTATGGACATTTTTTAATTAGGGGTCCATTATTGGGCTTGGGCCCATCGGAGGATCGCCTAGTACTCTGGTGGGCCAGTCCGACCCAGCTTTTAAGTGAGGTCTCCTACCCACCATGTGAAGTTTGTAAAATGGGTGTCTTCTCATGTGGCAGACAGGCCTTTAGGCCCCTTTAGGCACCAGGGCCTTGGTCTGACTTCCCCCTCTCCCATCTGGCTGCAGTTCCTGTTGGTGACCATGCCCCTTTGCTAGACAGCCAAACTCCTCCTACGGGTTAAATTAATGCTAAGGAGATAAATGTTGTGATTTGTTGTTAAAGTCCTCTTTTTATGCACTATGTACCCCTAATGGTGACGTATGGGCTGTAAATAGTTAACACTGGCAGTCCTAGTTAGGTTGACAGGAGACAGGTTGGATCTGCCCCCTCTGGCTAGAGTAGATAGAAAGTGTCTAGACCTCAGAGCTAGAGGCAACACGTGTTTGTTTGAGCTCCTGAAAAGTAGGCCTGGAGAGAAGCCTGGTCCTTGGTATCTTCATCAATGAGGCTGCAAACTGCCAGAGATCTACTTTCTGGAGACAGTAAGGTATCATTCATTTATGGCAAAAGACTTTACTGCTTATGGAAAGAGTATATTGCTTTGGCGCCCACCCCAACTTTGAGACAAACTGGCCATCCGGATCTTATACCTCCACCACGCAGACTAGCAATTGCAGAAAGAGTTAATGAGAGCGGTATTGCACGCCTCAGGTTATTTGAGGAAATTGCAAAGTGTGCTTAAAGGGCGACTTAGGGAGCATTACTACCATCATTGCCACTGTCTATACAGAGAAGAGCCCACTCTGTGATATACTTCAGAACTGTGCCTACTGCTGCTATATGTACAATTCCTATCGTCTATGCTCTGCTGCATACACATCTGACAAACACAGATCCCTGCTACACAGCGCATATGTATTCATACACACGCCACTACGGCATACACTTCTGACAAACACAGCTGAAATATACACACACAGCAAAATATGTGGCAGATTCAGCTGTATGAAGTGGAAAGTGCAGTTTCTGGCACCAGATGAGGAGGTATGGTGGCAGGTTGGATGGCAATAGGTTGACACCAGCAAGCACTTGTGGATATAGATGCCCACTGTAGTACAGGCTTGATATTATTCTGACCTAGTGATGGTTTAGGTAGGTGGTGGTGTCTGAGCTGTAATCCCTCACCCTGTAGCAGTGTCTGTAAAGCTGTATTTCGTTCCTCTGATGCTTTCTTGAAGCTGTGCTCGTCAATAAGATCTGGTGGTTCCTGAGTTTCTCTCTGGAGTGCTGGTGTCACAGGGGAATAAGATACGGTTCCTGGGAGTAGGAGCTCTGACATGTGTTTCCTCACTCCTGAACTATTTAGACTGGAACTCTCCTCTCTCAAGCTAAACTGGACCTGCCCCTCTTGGCAGGAAGCAGGACCGGCCCACTCCTTCAAAAGGGGAGGACAAGGGTGGTTAGCCTTGTTCCTGCCAACCACTGCCAGCCATTGACCTCCTCAATATGATAAAAATACATAACATGACAATACATTACAAACATTTGAAGATACCCCCAGGTCTGGGGTACTGCACAGTTAATCAAAGCTTTCATCTCCTTGTTGGGCGTTGGGCAGGGAGACAAAGAAATGTGCAGACATGCCCCTCTTTCATTGCCGTATGAGAGATCTGCCTCATCATTAAGGAAGCAGTCAGGGAGGTCTGACACTGCTGGAGCACCCTTACTGTGGACTATAAGATTTTTTCTTGCTAAAAAAAAAGTGCGTCTTATAGTCCAAAAAGACAGTACTTGTTTTCCTATCCCATTAGAAGACATCTACACTATTTTTAATCATAATTTAATGTAGGGATTGCAGGTTGTAAACCTGTTGGCGAAGATTTATCAAACTGGTGTAAAGGAAAACTGACTTACTCGCCCATAACAACCAATCAGATTCCACCTCAAAGGAGCTCTGAAAAATGAAAGGTGGAATCGAATTGGTTGCTAGGGGAAACTAAGCCAGTTTTCCTTTACACCGGTTTTGATAAATTTTCCCCATTATCCACAACAAAATCTGTGTGATATGGCGCGGTTTACTGCGGTAAGTTACCCTGCAGACTTAGAGTGAAAATTTTTCCTTCGTCTGTGGAGGCTCCAATCCTGGTTTTGGCTCACAATCACTGATGGAAATTACTGACCAAAACACTGACGTGTGAATGAGGCTTTAGGGTCCATTCACACGTCTGCAAGTGTTTTGCGGTCCGCAAATTGCGGATCCGTAAAACATGGACACTGGTCTTGTGTGTTCCGCATTTTGCGGACCGCATATGGCCAGCACTTTAAATAGAAATGCCTTTTCTTATCCGTGTCTGCGGACAAGAATAGGACATCTTCTATTTTTTTGTAGAACGGAAGTGCGGATGCGGAACGGAAGTGCGGATGCCGACAGCCCACTGTATGCTGTCCGCATCTTTTGCGGCCCCATTGAAAATGAATGGGTCCGGACCCGTTCCGCAACGTTGCGGAACGGATACGGACCCATTGTGCGGATGTGTGAATTGACCCTTAGGACTTGTTCAAACGACCATGCCGTGTTTTGCGGTCCGCAAATTGCGGATCCGCAAAACACGGATGCCGCCTGTGTGCCTTTCGCAATTTGCAGAACGGAAAGGAAAGCCATTTATAGAAATGCCTATTCTTGTCTGCAAAATCTCATGTCAGGAGAGCTGAGAGGGCCTCTTTATGAATGGTGGGGACCTTCATATTTATTCAGAACGTAGTCATGCCCGGAACTATTTTATTTTCCTACTACTGAGAAATATTGTTGCCGGTCATTACAAGATCATTTCTTATAATACTCTATGACATGTTTTGGCTACCCAGTGCATTAAAGCAGAGTACGTAGCTTTGTAGATTTGCCTGTAATTGGAAAAGGTCGAAGCTCTGAAATGTAGTCTTACACCAGAAGAAAAAAAAAAAACCTTTTCTTCATCAGATGATGGAAGCTGAAGTCCTGCAGCTATAAACCATTCCGTTACAAGCCTCTCTCTGTCTGCTGTTTCCATTTACAAGATTAATAAGATTTCCAGACGCTATGCAAACAGTCCCTCATCAAATGGGGCACAGTGCAGAAACACGAGCAGCTCCTCTTACCTAACGGGAGAAGAAGAAAAAACAAAACAAAAGGACTTTGCCTCTCGTTCCTTTGAAACAAATGACAGGAAACAGCCGAAAATTTAAAAAGCCCCAAAGTTGTGTAAAAATCAGCACTGTGGAGCAGTTACACGGTGCGCGAGCCTCATCCGCCCGACCTTCCACTAACACACTTCAGAGGATTTAAACAGTAGACCTTCAGAAAAGTCTGAATCCTTAATACGGTTTATTACGCCATGTGTGGAAGGAAAACACTGCTGAGCACTGGCTGGAGTAAGAAACAAGAGTAGTAACTCAGCTTTCCTTCACCTCAGGCTAAGACTACCTTTTATACCCTAGCCCTGTCAGTGGCGTTGCTAGGGCTGATGTCACCCGGTGCGGTAGAAAATTGTGTCACCCCCCCTTCCCCCGAAGCAATCATTTTTTAGCGATATATGGGGGCTATGGTGGTGCTACTGCCATAGGGGGCATCCGTTAGCTCAGCAGACCCCCCTAGCAGTCAGAGCCTGGTATTTTCTGTCCGCCGCCACAAAACAATGGCGCTTATAGAACAGACTACACAGTGTAGCGGTATACTGTATATTGTGTGGCACAGTGTAGGCTATATGTGTATAACAAACATATTTCATATGAAAACTTACAGTTACTTGGCTTGGCCCTTGGGGATCTCGGACACCACTTCAACACTTGGCCGGGGACTCGGTGGAGCTGATGTGTTTTATCCTAATGAGAAAGATTTCATAATAAGAATTTGGAGAAGGGGCAGAGGGATAGCAGAGCAGGGAGAGGCTGGTGCTGATACTAGGGGGTCATACCATGGGGGAGTAATAAAGCCCACCATAATGCCCCCCTCCCAGTAGAAATAATTCTCCTTTTAATGTGACAGTGCAAAAAATACCCCCTTGTAATGCCCCTAGTTCAGCTAATGTCCCCATAGTGCCCCCATAATGTCCCAGTATAAAATACCCCTATATAGTGCCCCCAGTAAATTCCCCCATAGTGCTCCTCTTCCCCCTTCCTGCTAGTGCCCCCCATAATGTACCAGTATAAAATGCCCCATATATAGTGCCCCAGTAGATGCCCTCAGTGTCCGGCCTCTGATAGGCTGCCGGCCTAGTGTCCCCCATAATGCCCCCCAATAATGTGACAGTAAGTGTCCCCATAGATGCCCCCCATCATGTGCCAGTAACAAGTGCCTCACTCCTCCCCCCCCACATGTCCCAGTATCATAGTGCCATCTCTCCCCCCCCAATGTGCCAGTATCAAGTGCCTCTCTCCTCCCCCCCTATGTCCCAGTATCATAGTGCCATCTTCCCCCCCCCCCCAAAAGTGCCAGTATCAAGTGCCTCTCCCCCCCCCATGTCCCAGTATCATAGTGCCAACCCCCCCCATGTGCCAGTATCAGGTGCCAACCCCCCTCCCCCATGTGCCAGTATCAGGTGCCTCCCCATGTGCCAGTATCATAGTGCCAACCCCCCCATGTGCCAGTATCAGGTGCCAACCCCCCTCCCCCCATGTGCTAGTATCAAGTGCCTCTCTCCTCCCCCCCCAAGTGCCAGTATCAAGTGCCTCTCCCCCCCATGTCCCAGTATCATAGTGCCATCTCCCCCCCCAAAAAAAGTGCCAGCATCAAGTGCCTCTCCCCCCCATGTCCCAGTATCATAGTGCCATCTCCCCCCCCCCCCAAAAAAAGTGCCAGTATCAAGTGCCTCTCTCCTCCCCCCCCCATGTCCCAGTATCATAGTGCCATCTCCTTCCCCCCCCGAAAAAGTGCCAGTATCAAGCGCCTCTCTCTCCCCCATGTGCCAGTATCAAGTGCCTCTCTCCTTCCCCCATGTGCCAGTATCATAGTGCCAACCCCCCCATGTGCCAATATCAGGTGCCAACCCCCCTCCCCATGTGCCAGTATCAGGTGCCTCCCCATGTGCCAGTATCATAGTGCCAACCCCCCCATGTGCCAGTATCAGGTGCCAACCCCCCCATGTGCCAGTATCAGATGACAACCCCCCTCCCCCTATGTGCCAGTATCAAGTGCCTCCCGCTCCCCCCATGGCAGTAACAGTCGGGTATTAATAAAAAAAATAACACTTCTACTTACCTCCATATCAGCGATGCGATGCAGCCTCTTCCTGTGTCCCGCCCTGTATGTCCATATATGGAGTCAGTGCTTGTGTATTCTAATTTAGCCTGTATTTCAGAAAAGTTTCTGCTGGGATTCGAACCCACGACCTTCTGTATCAGAGGCAAAGCCATAAGAGCTGCATTGCCACTGACTGACAAAATATGAGACTTCTACTGTTATAGCTGGCTAAGTGTAAGTCTATACACATGACAGCTGCCCTAACACAGCCATCACTGCTATATCTCTATATGACAGCTGTCCCAGCACACTCAACTCTGCTATATCTCTATATATGATAGCGGCCCCAGCACACCCAGCTCTGCTACATCTAATACACATGACAGCTGCACCAGCACTTGCTTCACGCTAAGATTAATGAATTAATGAATGGGAATGAATGTACAGACCCCCCAGAGTGATTAGCTTGGGGGACACATTGGGGCAATGACATCCCCCTTTTTTCCATTGTATATATTAGGTTAGTTCCCCCCCCCCCCCCCCCCCGCGCCCCTACTATTTTTCCCTGTCCTGCTTTCCCGCCTTATTTTTCAGGTAAAATTACCTCAGTCAAGGTGAAGATGTAGTTTAATCCGGTTGGAACTGGTTCCTGTTTCTTCAGATGAAGATATACGGCGAGTCAAGCTATGCTCCTGATTGGTTGCTGCCCGTTGCTGGGGGAGATTTCCAGCGCTGTGATTTGTTCTCGCCCCCCACGGCGGGAAATTTATCCCCTTTATATTCCCAGGTTCGGCGCTACTTTAGGGCAGTAGACGAAGATTTGGACAGCACCCGCCCCCCCCCCCCTTAATTTTAAGTTATTTGGCGCTTTGATTTATTAGAGGGGCTGTATCGCTCAGCTGAGTGGATCTTGGTCTATATATGGATGGTTTAATATTGGTCTATATTGATATGGTTTTATGGTTTTAATTATTTAGTTAATTTATTTAAATTATTCAATGGTATTTATTTATGGTTACCCTTAATAAAGCACTACGGCCATTTCTATTCCATTAAGTTGTCAGTGTTTTATTTATTTAGTTACATAAGGTTTTTGAGGCGGAGTGGTGTCAATTGCCGCCATGCTAATGTGACATCACAAGTGAATTTTATTTCTGTGACATCACAATCGAGGCTACTGGGACATCAGAAGTGTGTTTCAATTAAGCTAGCTGCTGTTGCAGTGCCCCAAAGGACTACTTCAAAGGGTTAGTTACTGCTAAAAAGGTTACCGTAATTGAATGCTTTTGAGTTAAATGTTGTTATTTGTTGTTAAAGCACTTATTTCTTTATGAACTGTGTATACCTAATAGCAATCTATGGTTACCACTGGCAGACCTGGTTAGATTGCCAGGGTGATGGACTTGACCCACCCCCTGGTTAGTTAGTTAGTTAGTGACCTACATGTGCAAGCTCCTGAAAACTAAGCTGGAGTCCAGAAAACCTTTATCTCTGAGGCTACAGCTGCCAGAGAAGATCCTTTATCATCAAAATACGCCTGAAGGAAAGGTCCATCACAAGTGTGTTTGCATCAGGAAAACTGTTGTGACATCAGAAGTGAGTTTCAGTACGGTAAGCTGCTATGACATCACAAATATATTTTCATCAGGTAAGCTGCTATGACATCACAAGTATGCTTCCATCAGGTAAGCTTCTATGACATCACTAGTGTGTTTCCATGAGGTAAGCAGCTGTGACATCAGAAGTATGTTTCCATCAGGTAAACTAAAGTGACATCACAAGTGAGTTTCAGTTTGGTAAGCTGCTGTGACATCACAAGTGTGTTCCAGGCAATTAAACTGCTGTGATATCGCAAGTGTTTTAGTCAGGTAAACTGCTGCATACATAACAAGTGGCTTTAAGACTATTGAGCGGTGTCAAACCGTCTGTGATCTGTGGCTACGTGACCTCTGACAGCAAGATCTCTTACTATTGTCACTTTTCTCCTGTAACTTCATCAGAAGACAAGATATATTGAAATGAATAAAGTACTCTGTAACCTTATCAGATGTTCATCGGCGTGAAAATGGCCCTTTCTTAAACTGAAGGCATCAGTGTCTAGGATTCATGCCCAGAATGTCAGCCACTTGCGCAGTGACCCAGTAGGACACTTAAAAAGGGTTAATTACTGTAAAAAGTTAATTTAATGTTGCTGAACCGCTGAGTTAAATGTTGTGATTTGTTGTTAATGCACTATGTACATCTAATAGCAATGTATGGGCAATATATGGTTAGCTAATTGTCATACTCAGTTAGGTTACCAGAGTGATGGACTTCATCAGTCCTCTGATTAGTTACTTAGTGAGTCTGAGTGGAACAGTGCTACAAAGAAGACCTACATGCTCCTAGAAAGTAGGCTCAGAGAGAAGCCTCGTCCAGGAGATACCGCTACTATGACACCGGCTGACCTGTTACATGTGCACTTGGCAGCTGAAGGCATTTGTATTAGTCCCATGTTCATATGTGCCCACATTGCTGAGAAAAATTATGTTTTACTATATGAAAATGAGCCTCTAGGAGCAATGGGGGCGTTGCCGTTACACCTAGAGGCTCTGCTCTCTCTGCCACACCCTCTGCACTTTGATTGACAAGCCAGGCAGCAGGGTCCGCAATCCGCAACATTTAGTCCGCACGGCAAAAAAATAGAACATGTTCTATTTTTTTGTGGTGCAGAGGCACGGACCGAAATCCCATGGAAGCGCTCCATAGTGCTTCCGTGGGCTTCCGCTCTGTGCCTCCACTCCACACCACTCCATATCTTGCGGATTGCGGACCTCTGAGCATCAGTCAAGTTCTTGATGTTATATATTTTTGGTGGAGAGATGTCCTTGCAAAATAAAACAATATTCAGTAGATTGTACAGAAAATCCATACGCATTAGATTAAAAGGAATCTGTCAGCTGTTTTAACCATGCTAAACTGCTGACAACACCACATAGAGCAGGAGAAACGTACCTTTTGTGGAGTTTTTATGATCAGGAGTAGTGTGAGTATGAAGTTTTATTCTGCCAGCAAGTGCCCAGGAGGTGGGGCTTCACCACCTCCCCTCTGTTATGAGCAATAGCATAGCATCCAACCAGGAGACCACTACAGCTGTCACTTAGAGGGTAGTCTATTTGTTTGCGCACCCATACACTTGGTCACATGGGTGGACTGGGAACTGAAAGCAGCCCTGGAAAAAAAAAATGAAAAGTGGCCACATGTTTTGGGGGCGGGTCCAAATTGACAGTAGGCAGGGACAACATAAGTAGGCGGCGCCAGCAATACTGTAGTGCAGCACAAAATACCACCCCAGCAGAACCAAATACCACAGTGCAGCATAAAATACCGTCCTATCACTATACTGAGGACGGTGATACCGTTGAATTCAGGAGGGCACATGCAGCTGTTGGCCAGGAGCATAAGTACCTGATGCTCCTAGCGTTAATTAATGCTGAGAGCATCAGGTCGTTATGTACCCGGCCAGAACCCGTGATGAAGGCTTGGGTGCTCCTCTGGGCATTGGCCCACCAGGAAATTTCCCTGTAGGGTATATGGCCAGTCTGCCCCTGCTGGGTCATGATACAGCCAAGAATGGGAGTTGCCGATCAGGGCATGTGAACTAACTTTAATCCGTGCGCTGCTCGTGTGTAGTCCGTTGGGCACTCAAGTAGCACACAGATACCTGAACATGACTGTTTCTAGTATTGCAGCTCAGCCCCATTCGCATAGAGCAGTGCTGCAGTACCAGACACAGCCCATTGGCAAGAGTGGCGCTGTTTCTAGAAGAAATCAGCCATGTTTTTCTAATCTTATACAACTCGTTTAATGACTAAAACCAAAGTCCTTACAATTATGAGGTAAAAAAATCTAATAAATACAATTTAAATGGGAAAAAAATGGGCTTTTTTAAATGTTTAAAAGTGGTGAAAGTCTTTTATGCCTTAATTACAAGTCTAGACACATGCGAGCTGCTCGCTTTTAAATGTGTTTTCTTTCCTTTTCCTGCTTCCAGGCCAGTGTAGGGGTAATTCACTGTGTCAGGCTGCACACGCAGGGATCAGGTTAATTGGAGAGAATGGTTTTCATATTGTACCACTGCAAAATGTATACAATTGGAGGTGACGGATATATAATACAGTATATGGGTGAGATTGTCTACGGCTTTACCGCAACATAGCATGCATGTCGTAAATTGGCATTCAATGGCATCTGTGCATGGGCTTGTGAAATAGTTCTGTAGTGCTAATGGGATGTGCTTTGTGCATGATAGGGGAAGCAGGGGTGTGCATGAAGGATTTTGTCAATAGTGGTTCCCAGGTACTGTTACACCGACATATATATATATATTGATGACCTATGCTCAGAATAAGTCATCATTATCAGATCGGTGGGGGACTGACCAGTGGCATAGTGTGAGGGGGAGGGTAGATGAGCGGTTGCCCCGGGCACCAAATTTCAAGGGGGCACCAGAGTTGATGGCGGCGTACTGGAGGCGATGGTTTTAGTCCCCGCTGTTCAGCTTTATAGGCTGAAGGCCACAAGGCCTGAGGTCTATAAGGTAGTGGAACAGTGCAGGATGGTCCTGGACCTTGTGCGCCGTGTCAAAGGCAGCGTGACATCACACCGCCTGAGACCCGTCACCAGGACACAGGCAAGGCTGGAAGTGAGGTGAGTATTTTTCTTTCTTTCTTTTTTGTTTTTGTCTTTGTCACTGCTGGGGGCTCTTAGGTGAAGGTTGCCATTATATATAGATGGCACTATGGGGGACTTTATATGTAGAGATGGCAGTATGGGGAGCATTCTATGTAGAGATGTCACTATGGAGGACATTACATGTAGAGATGGCACTATGGGACATTTTATGTAAAGATGGCACTATGGGGGCTATTTATGTATAGAGAGCACTACCGGAGGGGCATTATATGTAAATAGGGATCCCTGAATGGGGACCAAAAAGGAGTATTATTTCTAAATACTGTAGATGTGTCAAATTATGCAGAGCAAGTTGTGGTCACTAGGAGAAGTCATCATAGTGATCTGTGCAGGACTGAGAAGAAAAAGGAAAGAAAATGACTCCAGTCAGAGTTGACATCACCTGTAAGAGTGAGGATCTAAAAGGGATTATTAATGATTGGGATCTAAATTGATATGGTCATTGTGGAGCTGTATTATTTGGCCTCTATGTAGTGTTTTTATTGGTATAACGGTATACTGTGGGATGTGATTCTATAGAAGGGGGTGTATCCTTAGCTTAGGTCAGGGCAATACTTGTCTTGTCCCGGGTGCTCGCAACCCACGCATACGCCACTGGGTCTGACAAACTAACAATATCCTCCCCCTAAAGATACGCTAGCTCCAAACAAGGTAATGGCTGTGTGGGGATTCAAACTAACAATATATAGAGTGGAAGCTGAAGACAATATACATTGTGTAGTTTATGGCAGCGGCGTACTGAAGCTCAGCTCCCGAGTGCTTGAATGTGAGATGAGCTCGAGTACCCAACTACACAGCCACTACACAGCGTATGGTGCTGTCTGCCTCCAGCTGTGTATACTCTATAGTTTCCAACCTGAAACTGAAAACAGCTGATTAGAGGGTGTGACTAAATATAACTATGTATGCTAGTGCCCCATTCATTTTAGCAGACAGTTCCTCAAAAATAATAGTGCCAGTACAGTGGTAATATTTTTTGTGACCTTGGGCAGTAAAGGGGCAAAGGCTACAATCCTGGTGATCTAGGGTACTAAAGGGGTTAAGGTGTCACTACCATTTTGTTTTATTTATTTAATAGGTTCAAAAAATGCACAGCTTGAAACTGAGCTCAAGCTGAAACTCAATGATGTGAGAACTTGAAGCATTTGGCCGATATATATCTCTCTCTGCATTTTTTCATTTCAAAAGGGGGGTGGGGGGGGGGGTAGGGCAGTATTTCACTTTTCGCCTTAGGCCATGTGCAGCACAGATTTCAATTTATGTTGTCACTTTGAGTTGTGTTTGGGAAGCTCAGAGCACCATTATCCCCTGGACTGGGGAGTCACCATGACAGGCCAATGCTAAGAAGGTGACAGGGAGCGGAAATCAGTTTCTGCTCAGTGGGTATTTAAAAATGTAAGATCAACCAAGGACTAGAGGATTTTTTTTAACTATTTCCTATTTTTTTTCTGTCCTGTATTTTTCCCCTAAGACTTGCAGAATAAAAAGATATACTGGTAGGTATGAAACTAATACGATGCAAAAAAGTTACATTAAGACATAAAAAATAATAAAAATGAGAGAACCAGAAAGTATACAGTCGTGGCCAAAAGTTTTGAGAATGACAAAAATATTAGTTTTCACAAAGTTTGCTGCTAAACTGCTTTTAGATCTTTGTTTCAGTTGTTTCTGTGATGTAGTGAAATATAATTACACGCACTTCATACGTTTCAAAGGCTTTTATCGACAATTACATGACATTTATGCAAAGAGTCAGTATTTGCAGTGTTGGCCCTTCTTTTTCAGGACCTCTGCAATTCGACTGGGCATGCTCTCAATCAACTTCTGGGCCAATTCCTGACTGATAGCAACCCATTCTTTCATAATCACTTCTTGGAGTTTGTCAGAATTAGTGGGTTTTTGTTTGTCCACCCGCCTCTTGAGGATTGACTGCAAGTTCTCAATGGGATTAAGATCTGGGGAGTTTCCAGGCTAAGGACCCAAAATGTCAACGTTTTGGTCCCCGAGCCACTTAGTTATCACTTTTGCCTTATGGCACGGTGCTCCATCGTGCTGGAAAATGCATTGTTCTTCACCAAACTGTTGTTGGATTGTTGGAAGAAGTTGCTGTTGGAGGGTGTTTTGGTACCATTCTTTATTCATGGCTGTGTTTTTGGGCAAAATTGTGAGTGAGCCCACTCCCTTGGATGAGAAGCAACTCCACACATGAATGGTAGCGCTCACCGCTCCACACATGAATGGTAGCGCTCTACAGGACTGATGGTAGCGCTCACCTTTTCTTCTCCGGACAAGCCTTTTTCCAGATGCCCCAAACAATCGGAAAGAGGCTTCATCAGAGAATATGACTTTGCCCCAGTCCTCAGCAGTCCATTCACCATACTTTCTGCAGAAGATCAATCTGTCCCTGATGGTTTTTTTTTGAGAGAAGTGGCTTCTTTGCTGCCCTTCTTGACACCAGGCCATCTTCCAAAAGTCTTCGCTCACACCTGCCTGCTGCCATTCCTGAGCAAGCTCTGCACTGGTGGCACTCCGATATCACAGCTGAATCCTCTTTAGGAGACGATCCTGGCGCTTGCTGGACTTTCTTGGATGCCCTGAAGTCTTCTTAACAAGAATTGAACCTCTTTCCTTGAAGTTCTTGATGATCCTATAAATTGTTGATTGAGGTGCAATCTTAGTAGCCACAATATCCTTGCCTGTGAAGCCATTTTTATGCAACGCAATGATAGCTGCACGCGTTTCTTTGCAGGTCACCATGGTTAACAATGGAAGAACAATGATTTCCAGCATCACCCTCCTTTTAACATGTCAAGTCTGCCATTTTAACCCAATCAGCCTGACATAATGATCTCCAGCCTTGTGCTCGTCAACATTCTCACCTGAGTTAACAAGACGATTACTGAAATGATCTCAGCAGGTCCTTTAATGACAGCAATGAAATGCAGTGGAAAGTTTTTTTTTGGGATTAAGTTAATTTTTATGGCAAAGAAGGACTATGCAATTCATCTGATCACTCTTCATAACATTCTGGAGTATATGCAAATTGCTATTATAAAAACTTAAGCAGCAACTTTTCCAATTTCCAATATTCATGTAATTCTCAAAACTTTTGGCCACGACTGTAGACAATATCAGGTCTTTACAGGTTTAGGTACCTCCTTCACAATTTAGGAGACTCACACATCACTAAAGGGTTTGTGGCTTGTCCCCCCACTTCCCTCGTCTAAACCTGACGGCACTGTTTCAGTACTCAAGTATAGTGTTGAGCGGGTCCGTACCGAACTTTGCGCATTCGGGTACCCGGAACCAAACCCGAACTTTGCCTTAAAAGTTCGGATTTGGTGTTCGGGCATTTAATAAAGCTTGTTAAAAGGCTGCGGGGCAGCCAATCAACAAGCTTTTAAGCTGTAGGCACTTAGAAGCCATCACAGCCATGCCTACTAATGGCATGGCTGTGATTGGCCGGTGCATCATGTGACCCAGCCTCTATAAAAGCTGGATCACGTGTAGCACCGCCCATCAGCTCAGAGTATTGCAGGGACAGAAAGCAGGCTGCTGAAGTGAGGGAGAGTGTTAGGAATCTGGCGATTATTTTTTTTTGTGGGTGACCTCCAGTTTAATGATTTCTTGTTGGTGCAATACACCAGCTTTGCACCCCTGACACAGAAATATAAAAAAAAATCTGGCTGTTAATTCTGTGGGTGTCCTATAGCAATTTTTTTTGTAGGTGCAATTCACCATCTTTGTACCTTGACACAAAAGGATTGGATGGAAGATGATGTGGAGGATGATGAGGTCCTAGACCCCCACATGGAATCAAGGTCATGCGAGTGACGTGTGCAGTTCGGAGGAAGAGGTAGTGGTCACACAGCAAAACAGGGAGCAGAGTGGCCGTCCCCTAGCCAGTATGCCCACTGCACCCTGTGACTGAGCCAGGGGCGGACTGACCGGTCGGGCACTTCGGACATGGGGGCCCGCCGTACTCACTGTATGCTGGCCTGGTAATGGTGGTAATGGCAGCGGGGCCCGATGCACTCACTGTATTCTATCGCACCGGGCCCCGCTCACTGTAATACTAATTTTCATATGTGAACAAGAAGAGAAATCCTCTGCGATCCTCTCCCTCTCTGTACTCACAAACTCAGTAATAGCCTGGCAGGCCGGGCGGCAGCGTAACTTACTGACGTCACGAGCCTGCTCCACCTGCTTCATTCATAAAGTGGGAGGAGCAGGCGCGTGACGTCAGTGAGTTGCGCTGCCGCCCGGACTGCCTGCTACTGAGTTTGTGAGTACAGAGAGGGAGAGGATCGCAGAGGATTTCTCTTGTTCTTGTTCACATATGAAAATTAGTATTACAGTGAACGGGGCCCGGTGTAATAGAATACAGTGACTGCACCGGGCCCCGCTGCCATTTCAACACCAGATGCCGGCCCCCAGACCCTGTATTGGGGGTCATTCACTCACAGGGACACTGTTATGGGGGGATCTGTGGATGACACATATATAGCATAAGGTGCTATATATGTGTCACCCACAGTGCCATCCACAGAGCCCCCACAACAGTGCCATCCACAGAGCCCCCACGACAGTGCCATCCACAGAGCCCCCACGACAGTGCCATCCACAGAGCCCCCACGACAGTGCCATCCACAGAGCCCCCACAACAGTGCCATCCACAGAGCCCCCACAACAGTGCCATCCACAGACCACCATTAGTTCAAAACCCACCAAAAGCACACCTTTTGGTTCAAAATATTTTTTAATTTGGCTATACCCCACCCCTCTTGTAATTGTTCTGCTACTTGTGGGCTGCGCGGGCATGAGTTCAGTCACTTCGGTGCGCAATCCCGTCCTTCAGCGCGTGATCCCGCAAGACCCGCCGCTGTAGGTCACGGGTCTCGCGGGATCACGCGCTGAAGTGACTGAACTCATGCCCACGTAGCCCGCAAGTAGCAGATCAGTGGAACAAGTATAAGGTGGAGGGGACTGTTTCTAACAGAGGCTCACTAATGGACGCTGAGATTAGATCACCCCATACGAAAGCATTGAACCAAAGGTCTGTTTTACTCCAGGAAGCCCTCAGGTGGCTGCCAGCGACTAGAGGATGACTTATTGCTGGAACGTAAACAATGCAGCTTCTCTAGAACATTGCAGCTCGATTTGCAAAAGGGACACTGTACCCAGACCACTTCAATGAGCTGAAGTGGTCTGGGTGCCTTTTGTGTCGCTTTAACTTTGAAATCTTATTAAAGATTGTGTAGGGTGTGGGCTGGAGGCGGGGCATGGAGGCGGGACAAGGGTGGGGCTTGCAGCAGAACATGGACTGAGCCCGCCAAAGCCAGCTCCAAGGAGTTCCCTGGCGTGGCAGTTCATCAGACAATGTGCTGACGACAAGGCACGAGTGGTTTGCATGCTGTGCAATCAGAGCCTGAAGCGAGGCATTAACGTTCTCAACCTCAATCCGGTATCTAAATGCAAATGTAGTGTCCCACTAGGTAAACACCTGCAACATCCAGGGCACCTCACACAACATCAGGCCAGGTCTCTACATACCGAGTGTGCCCCAGAGGAACTTGTGTCTACCTCTCATTCACTGCCGCATGCCTGCCCAGGGTTCTCCTCCAAAAAAGTGAGTAACGCTCGATTGCCCATACCGTGACCTCACTGTCGCTATACTCTGCAGGTTTGGCGTGCTGCACAAAGAACGAGCTGCAGTGGAGTAGACACGACAAAAACCACAAAAGATCTCAGGCTTCTCCTGCTTCCTCTTCTGCTGCAGTCTCGGCCTCTTCCTCCCCCTCTGGAGTGACAGTGCCACCTTGCACCCCACAAACAGAGGATCTGGCAGCAACCTCCGTCACCATCACCAAGCATCTCCACACTGTCCCAGGGAAGCGTTCAGCTCTCCATCTCCCAAACACTGGAGAGAAAGAGGAAGTACCCCCCTACCCACCCGGAATCCCTGGCCCTGAATGCCAGCATTTCAAAATTCCTGGCCTTTGAAATGCTGTCATTCCGTCCGGTGGAGACGGAGACTTTTAAAAACCTTATGGCGGTGCTGTCCCACAGTACGTTGTGCCCAGCCGCCACTACTTTTCCAGGCGAGCCATCCCTGCCCTGCACAACCAAATGGTGGACAAAATTAGGTGTGCACTGTGCAACGCCATCTGTGGCAAGGTCCACATAACCACCGATACTTGGACCAGTAAGCATGGGCAGGGACGTTATATCTCCCTAACTGCACACTGGGTAAATTCAGTGGCGGCTGGGCCTGAGGCGGATAGCAGTTTGGCGCATGTCGATCTGCCACCGAGGATTGCAGGACATTTCTCTTTGCCACCTGTTGCCTTCTCCTCCTACTCCACTTCCTCCTCTATCGCCTCCTCATCTGGTCAGCGTAACACAGTCACCACCAACTTCAGCACAGCCAGGGGGAAACGACAGCAGGCTATTTTGAAACTCATCTGTTTGGGGGAAAAAACCCACACCGCGCAGTAGCTGTGGACTAGCATGGAACAACAGACCGATGAGTGGTTGGTGCCACTGAGCCTCAAGCCCGGACTGGTGGTGTGCAATAACGAGCAAAATCTCGTAGTAGCTCTGGCCTAGCCGGTTTGACTCACATCCCTTGCGTGTCCCATGTGCTGAATTTGGTGGTACAGAGGTTCCTGAAAAATGACCCTGATATGTCAGAGATGCTGCAGAAAGTGCGGGCCATCTCTGCGCGCTTTCCGCATTCTCACCCTGCCGCTGCTCGCCTGTCTGCGCTGCAGCGTAATTTCGGCCTTCCCGCTCACCGCCTCATATGCGACGTACCCACAAGGTGGAACTCCACCTTGCACATGCTGGAGAGACAGTGCGAACAGCAGCAGGTGATAGTGGAGTTTCAGCTGCAGCACGCAAGGGTGAGTCGCTCGGCGGAACAGCACCACTTCACCACCAATGACTGGGGCTCCATGTGGGACGTGTGTGCTGTGTTGCTCTGTTTCGAGTACTCAACCAACATGGCCAGTGCCGATGATGCCGTCCTCAGCGTCACTATCCCACTTCTATGTCTCCTTGAAAAAACACTTTGAGCGATGATGGAAGAGGATGTGACACAGGAGGAAGAGGATGAGGAAGAGGGATCATTTCCACGGTTATCAGGCCAGTCATTCACAAGTGGCTCGGAGGGCGGGTTCCTGCACCAAAAGAGGCCAGGTACACAACTGTCCAGCCAGGGCACAGTTCTGGAGGATGTGGAGGAGCAGGATGATGATGAGGAGGAGGAACCATGTTCACAGCAGGGTGGCACCCAAAGCAGCTCATGGGCCTCACTGGAGCGTGGCTGCGGGGATACAGAGGACACAGACGATCCACTTCCCACAGAGGACAGCTTGTCATTGCCTCTAGGCAG
Source organism: Bufo bufo (assembly GCF_905171765.1). NCBI lineage: Eukaryota > Metazoa > Chordata > Amphibia > Anura > Bufonidae > Bufo > Bufo bufo. Next base: position 769,184,486 of record NC_053389.1, on the reverse strand, counting down.
CCTGGCACACATGAGCGACTACATGCTGCAGTGCCTGCGCAATGACCGCCGAGTTGCCCACATTGTAACCAGTGCTGATTACTGGGTGGCCACCCTGCTGGATCCCTGCTACAAGGACAAGGTGCCATCCTTAATTCCGTCACTGTAGCGTGATAGGAAGATGCGCGAATACAAGCGCACGCGCTGCTGGTGGCATTCCCACCTGACAGCGGGGGCACAGTGGAAGCACAAACAAAGGCAGAGGAGGAGGAAGAAGTCGCCAACGCAGCTGGGGCACCGCCAGCACCTCAGAAGGCAGGGTTAGCATGGCCGAAATGTGGAAAAGCTTTGTCAGCACACCACAACAACCAGCACCACCAGCTGATATGGAACGTCTTAGCAGAAGGCAGCATGTCACAGCCAGACAGCTGAGAAGCGCTCACAGGAGCTTCTCAGATCCTCCTCCTTGAATTTCTTTGTTTTGGTTTAGTTTCTCATCTCGTTAGTCTATCTCAGCTGTCATGCAGTCAGACTGATCGCTACCCTTTAAGTTCCTCCCCATAATGCAGTAGTGTGCGGCTGATACAACTTCCTGGAGTGTGTGTGCATGCTGTTCCCAGTTCCCAGTTCCCAGTCCTCAGTCCTCAGTCGTCTGCAGATAAGTGCTGTTTATGTATTTATGTTTTTGTCTTTTCTGGATCCAGGTGACCCTGACTCCCTCCGTGTCAGTGTAGGGAGCCGGTGGTCGTGTCCCTTCACTATTGTAGGGTCTTCAGGTAATAGATAGCCGAGGAACGTGGATATGCGGCCATCCACCTTTGGGGTGTTCGCATAGGCTGAGCAGTGAGGGAGAGCGGCAGCTCTATTGCAGGGGTCTCCCTTTGTTCCTTAGTTGTGGATCCAGAGAGACATTGTTTATATGGTATTGTCTTGTTTCCTGTACACCATCCGTGACATTATCAGCCGCCAAAACCGTCTCAAGCATGGATCCGGTTTCACTTTTGGCTGAACGCCTCCAGGGTCTTTCATTGGAGGTAGCTGATCTCCGTAGGATTTTTTCTCAGTTTCAAGTGACCGGTTCAGCTTGCGTTCATGGAGTTTGTGCTGAGCCCAAGATCTCGCTCCCGGATACGTTCTCTGGGGGTAGTGAGAATTTTGTGCGTTTTAAAGAGGCTGGCAAACTCCATTTTTGCCTTCTTCCCCATTCTTCTGGTGATGAAGAACGGAGGGTGGGGATCATTGTATCGCTGCTCAGGGGTAACGCTCAGTCTTGGGCCTTTTCGCTACCGGAGGGGGCACAGCCCCTCCGCTCAGTGGATGAATTCTTTTTAGCCCTGGGTCAGATATATGATGATCCGGATCGTATTGCTCTGGCTGAGTCTAGACTACGTCTGTTATGCCAGGGTAAACAATCCGCAGAGATATACTGCTCCGAATTTCGGAGATGGGCAGCTGATACTGGTTGGAATGATGCTGCACTCCGAAGTCAATTTTGCCATGGTCTTTCAGAGGGATTGAAAGATGCATTTTCCTTTCATGAGAGACCTATTTCCTTGGACTCTGCTATGTCTCAGGCCGTTCGTATTGACAGGCGTCTTAGAGAGAGACGAGAGATCTCTCCTTCCTGTCCTACTCAGTCTCGGAACAGTGCAGCGGTCTCATTCTGTGCGCAGGAGTCTCAGTCGCTGTCAGCCCCTTCTGAGCAGGAGTCCATGCAGCTGGGGTTGATTGCCTCTGACAATAGAAGATTCAGCCCGCAGGGGAGGGTTTGTTTTTGTTGTGGAGGTATAAATAATCTGGCAAATGTTTGTCCCTCTAGGAGATTCAGGCAGTTTTCTGGGAGTAATAAAGAGACAAAAAGGAAAAAATCTTTTAAAAATGTTCCGTCTGTTACTATTGGCAGGGTTGAGGCGGAAATTGAAGGTTTTCCGTTTGCTTGTAGTTCCCGTTTTGTCCTGCCTGCTAGGGTGGCGCTAGAGAGCAAGAGCATTTTTTGTGAGATTTTTGTGGATAGTGGAGCAGCTGTCAACCTCATTGATAATCAATTTGCAATAACTCATGGTTTCCAGGTATGCACTTTGGGAAAGGATATTCCTGTTTTTGCTATTGATTCAGCTCCACTTTCTCAGAAATCATCAAAGGGCATAGTTCACAATATCCGTTTAATTGTGAGTGATGCTCATGTTGAGGATGTGTCATGTTTCGTCCTTAGCGGTTTGCCTACTCCTCTAGTGTTGGGGCTACCCTGGCTCACTAAACATAACCCCACCATTGATTGGCAAGCGAGGCAAATAAATGGTTGGAGTAACTTTTGCAGAGAGAATTGCCTCATAACATCTGTTTCTGAGGTTTCTACTAAGACTGTACCACCTTTCCTCTCTGAATTTTTGGATGTCTTCTCTGAGAGTGGAGTTCAGGGTTTGCCTCCGCACAGGGAGTATGATTGCCCTATTAATCTCATCCCAGGCGCCAAGCTGCCTAAATCTCGTTTATACAATCTCTCCCAACCTGAGAGGGTCGCTATGCGGGCTTATATCTCTGAGAGTTTGAGAAAAGGACACATATGACCCTCGAAGTCACCTGTTGCCGCTGGTTTTTTCTTTGTTAAGAAAAAAGATGGTTCTTTAAGACCTTGTCTGGATTTCAGGGAGCTGAACAGTATCACTATTCGTGATCCTTATCCGCTTCCTCTGATCCCGGACCTGTTTAACCAGGTTGTTGGGGCTAAAGTCTTTTCCAAATTAGATCTAAGAGGGGCATACAACCTGGTTAGGGTCAGAGAAGGAGACGAATGGAAGACGGCTTTCAATACCCCTGAGGGCCATTTTGAGAATTTGGTTATGCCTTTTGGTTTGATGAATGCCCCAGCCGTTTTTCAGCATTTCGTCAACAGCATTTTTTATCATTTAATGGGAAAATTTGTATTAGTGTATTTGGATGACATTTTGATTTTTTCTCCTGATTTCAAGACTCATAAGGAACACTTACGTCAGGTCTTGCTCATTCTGCGGGAGAATAAATTATATGCGAAACTGGAAAAATGTGTGTTTGCGGTTCCAGAAATCCAATTTCTGGGGTTTCTTGTCTCCGCTTCTGGTTTTCGCATGGACCCCGAGAAGGTCCGCGCTGTGCTTGAGTGGGAGCTTCCTGAGAACCAGAAGGCGCTGATGCGTTTTTTGGGCTTTGCCAATTATTACAGGAAATTTATTTTGAATTATTCCTCTGTTGTTAAACCACTCACTGATATGACCAGAAAGGGGGTAGATTTTTCTTCCTGGTCGGTAGAGGCGCGTAAGGCCTTTTCTAATATCAAGGAGAGTTTTGCTTCCGCTCCCATCCTAGTACAACCTGATATTTCGTTACCCTTCATAGTTGAGGTTGATGCTTCTGAGGTAGGGGTGGGTGCGGTCTTGTCTCAGGGTTCCTCTCCTGCCAAATGGCAACCGTGTGCCTTTTTCTCAAAGAAACTCTCCTCCGCAGAGAGAAATTATGATGTGGGAGATAGGGAATTGTTGGCCATCAAGTTGGCTTTTGAGGAATGGCGCCATTGGCTAGAGGGAGCCAGACACCCTATTACCGTGTTTACTGACCATAAAAATCTGGCCTATTTGGAGTCAGCCAAGCGTCTGAACCCGAGACAGGCCAGATGGTCTTTGTTCTTTTCAAGGTTTAATTTTGTTGTTACGTTCCGCCCTGGGGTTAAGAATGTGAAGGTAGATGCCCTGTCACGTTGTTTTCCAGGAGGTGGGAATTTTGAAGACCCGGGTCCCATTTTGGCTGAAGGTGTGGTGGTCTCTGCTCTTTTTCCTGAATTAGAGGCAGAGGTGCAGGCAGCCCAGTCAGAAGCTCCTGATCTTTGTCCTCCTGGGAGGTTGTTTGTGCCTCTCGCTTTGAGACACAAGATTTTTAAAGAACACCACGACACGGTCCTTGCTGGGCACCCGGGGGCAAGAGCCACACTGGATCTCATCGCTCGGAGATTCTGGTGGCCTGCGCTTCGTAAGTCGGTTGAGGGTTTTGTGGCAGCTTGCGAGACTTGCGCTCGTGCCAAGGTCCCTCATTCACGGCCATCAGGTCCTCTCCTTCCTTTGCCCATTCCTTCCCGTCCTTGGACACATCTGTCCATGGACTTCATAACGGACTTGCCTCGTTCCTCGGGGAAGTCTGTGATTCTGGTGGTGGTAGACCGTTTTAGCAAAATGGTGCATTTTATCCCTTTCCCTGGTTTGCCCAATGCTAAGACGCTGGCGCAGGCATTTATTGACCACATTGTCAAATTGCATGGGATTCCTTCAGACATAGTCTCTGATAGGGGCACGCAGTTTGTTTCCAGATACTGGAAGGCTTTCTGTTCTCGCTTGGGGGTTCGGTTGTCATTCTCTTCTGCTTTCCATCCGCAGTCGAATGGCCAGACAGAGCGCGTCAATCAGAATCTGGAGACATATCTGCGCTGTTTTGTGGCGGAGAATCAGGAGGATTGGTGTTCTTTTTTGTCCCTTGCTGAGTTTGCTTTAAATAACCGTCGTCAGGAGTCCTCTGATAAGTCACCATTTTTTGGTGCATATGGGTTCCATCCGCAGTTTGGGACTTTCTCGGGAGAGGGCTCTTCTGGTTTGCCTGATGAGGACAGATTCTCCTCGTCTTTGTCATCTATTTGGCAAAAGATTCAGGATAATCTAAAGAGCATGAGTGAGAGATATAAGCGTGTGGCGGATAAGAGACGTGTGCCTGGTCCGGACCTGAATGTTGGTGATCTGGTGTGGTTGTCTACCAAGAATATCAAATTGAAGGTTCCCTCCTGGAAGTTGGGTCCTAGGTTTATTGGGCCTTACAAGATCCTGTCTGTCATCAATCCTGTTGCCTACCGTCTTGATCTTCCTCAGACTTGGAAGATCCATAATGTTTTTCATAAGTCCTTATTGAAACCTTATGTTCAACCTATTGTACCCTCGCCTTTGCCTCCTCCTCCGATTATGGTTGATGGAAATCTTGAATTTCAGGTCTCTAGGATTGTGGATTCTCGTCTTGTCCGCGGTTCCCTCCAGTACCTCGTTCATTGGGAGGGTTATGGTCCTGAGGAGAGGATGTGGGTCCCAGTGACGGACATTAAGGCCTCTCGTCTCATCAGGGCTTTCCATAGGTCCCATCCTGAGAAGGTGGGCAGTGTCCGGAGTCCACTCCTAGAGGGAGGGGTACTGTCACAGCCAGACAGCTGAGAAGCGCTCACAGGAGCTTCTCAGATCCTCCTCCTTGAATTTCTTTGTTTTGGTTTAGTTTCTCATCTCGTTAGTCTATCTCAGCTGTCATGCAGTCAGACTGATCGCTACCCTTTAAGTTCCTCCCCATAATGCAGTAGTGTGCGGCTGATACAACTTCCTGGAGTGTGTGTGCATGCTGTTCCCAGTTCCCAGTTCCCAGTCCTCAGTCGTCTGCAGATAAGTGCTGTTTATGTATTTATGTTTTTGTCTTTTCTGGATCCAGGTGACCCTGACTCCCTCCGTGTCAGTGTAGGGAGCCGGTGGTCGTGTCCCTTCACTATTGTAGGGTCTTCAGGTAATAGATAGCCGAGGAACGTGGATATGCGGCCATCCACCTTTGGGGTGTTCGCATAGGCTGAGCAGTGAGGGAGAGCGGCAGCTCTATTGCAGGGGTCTCCCTTTGTTCCTTAGTTGTGGATCCAGAGAGACATTGTTTATATGGTATTGTCTTGTTTCCTGTACACCATCCGTGACACAGCATTTCACCAACATGGTAGAACAGTATGTGTGCACACGCCTACACGTACTGACTGATGGGTCTGCCCGCCTGAGCTTGTGGATCTTGCTTAGAAATGGCTTCTTCTTTGCACTGTAGAGTTTCAGCTGGCAACGGCAGATGGCACGGTGGATTGTGTTCACTGACAATGGTTTCTGGAAGTATTCCTGAGCCCATTCTGTGATTTCCTTTACAGTAGCATTCCTGTTTGTGGTGCAGTGTAGTTTAAGGGCCCGGAGATCACGGGCATCCAGTATGGTTTTACAGCCTTGACCCTTACGCACAGAGATTGTTCCAGATTCTCTGAATCTTCGGATGATGTTATGCACAGTTGATGATGATAGATGCAAAGTCTTTGCAATTTTTCGCTGGGTAACACCTTTCTGATATTGCTCCACTATCTTTCTGCGCAACATTGTGGGAATTGGTGATCCTCTACCCATCTTGGCTTCTGAGAGACACTGCCACTCTGAGAAGCTCTTTTTATACCCAATCATGTTGCCAATTGACCTAATTAGTGTTAATTGGTCTTCCAGCTCTTCGTTATGCTCAAATTTACTTTTTCCAGCCTCTTATTGCTACTTGTCCCAACTTTTTGGGGATTTGTTGACACCGTGAAAATTGGAATCAACGTATTTTTCCTTTAAAATGATACATTTACTCGGATTAAACGTTTGATCTGTCATCTACGTTCTATTACAAATAAAATATTGACATTTGCCATCTCCACATCATTGCATTCAGTTTTTATTCACAATTTGTTTAGTGTCCCAACTTTTTTGGAATCCGGTTTGTATTTTACAGGCATTTTAGTGCCCCCAAGTTTCGGGAACTTTGAGCCGAACCTTAACTTCCAGGTGTTCGCTCATCCCTACTCAAGTACATCATTGCTGTATGCATGAAATGAAAATACATCTTCATCTTTGGACCAATACCTGCTAGAGCCCAGAAGAGACCTGTGTGTTAAAGGGGTTGTCAGGGATTTCCCAGAGTGGTGGCATTGGATAGAAGTAGAATTTAACTGGTCAGTAAAAAAATTTTTTTTGTTATACCATTTCCTGCTATTAGTGAAGATTCTTAAAATCCTGGACAACCCCTGTAACCTAATCTTCAAGTCCACAAGACAGCAGGAACGGCATACCTTCTAGGTCCCAGCGCAACAAAATCTGCACCATAAAGAAATCTCCAATTTTGGGATATTGGGATGAAAAGTGTCAATACCTGCATTTTGTTTCGCTGCTGAATTAACAATCTGCATTGGAACAGAATGCAAGTAAAGTTTTGTTGCAGATTTCCTGTAGCTAAATGTCTCCATTCATTTCAGTGGAGATGTAATCACTTGTCCATAACATTATTTATATACAAAATCTGCACCATAATCTGCAACAAAAACCGCACCTGCGGACTTTGTTGCGGAAAGTTGTGCGACATGTGAAGACACCCTTATGCACACAGTCTCGATACTCTTGTCAAGTGTTAAATGAAGAATAGCCCTGTGCTTTTCTATATTTCTTTCAAGACTTCTCAGGTTGACAAAGTAGGCCAACCACTTCCACAGTGGGAATGTCAAACCTCCACATCTCTAGTAGTATTTTCTGGCACCCCCACATTACCGGTAGTCACAGCAGGAACAGTTAAGAAGCAGCTAAAGCATAAATTATGTTTGTCACTGGACTAAATTTGAAAAATGAATTCCTTGAATTTGTTGGTTCTCAAGTTGTAAAAGTTTTCTTCAGAACAAACTTTCAAGATCATGATCTGATTTTATTTTGTTTAAGCCTTAGAGATTATTTATCGGGCGAATCCAAGCTAAACCATGCTTAAGGAAAAGCTGACAAAATATACCATCCTCCCAAGCATGGGAACCAATCTCTTAGTGTAGACCTGATAATGCCAGAGCCTTGTCCGTGGAGACCTAATCGCCATTGTACATAGCTAGTATGGGGGCTTTTATCTCTTTTGTTGTCCGTGTAACACCCCAGCGCCTCTTATAATGTCATCTGATATAAGTTACATAAATGTACATAAAACTTACCAGCAGGTGGCAGCATCATTGGCAGAGATTGTCTTAATGTTATGGCACTTCAGAGTGGAATATTCCTGTTCTATTCTGCCCCCCCCCCCCCCTCCTTGCTGGAGAGAGGTCCCTCTTCCTGCAGCAAGGGAGGGAAAAAACTGTTATAACCAGATATAGTTTGCCCCCTGTTGGGGAAAGGAGGGTTTTGAGTAGTACTCCCTCCTTAGGGAAGAAAGTAGGGGCACGTCTCCGCAAGAGTCTGAGCACCTTCAGCTCTGCTGGATGAAGAGAGCAGAAACTATAGCCAAACTCCAGAGTTCCAGGAAGAAAGCATCCCCTGAGAATCCATCTGTGAGATAAGTCCAGAGTCCTAGGAGAAGCCAATTCCTCAGCTAGTATGTCCCCATACAGCAGAAGTTACCAGATAAGTGCAGAAGCTAACCCTGCATTAGTTACAGAGCCACCAAGCAGACATTTATCCTGCAAGCTCCACATTTAAAGCAGAAGTACTCATTCCTGCCAATCATTGCCAAAACCTGCTGGGACCAAGAGACCAAAGCTGTATACTGCTTGGATACAAGTTATTTCAAGTAAAGTAATATGAATCACTCAGGCTGGCTCACAGTATTTTTGCATACATATAATTTATTTCCCCACTAAAATATTAAAATATTTAGACATAACCTAATTACATGTCATATTATCAGCATAAATATATAGATGAATACAATGCGGAGCTCACGCATATATCTATATAGTAGGAGTACTCCAAATAAATGAGACCTCTTAATTTACTAATGTGGGCGTCTATTTGCAAAAAATCGTTCGATTATACCACTCAGATGTTTCATATGGTTATATGCTGTTTTACCAGTGGTTGGAACCTGGATGGTTCAAAAGATGTCCTCTCTGTGGTCGTTGGTGAGTAAAACCTTTGCACACGAACACTGCTTGCCGGTGATGGTTCGCCGCCTTCAACACCTGTTGATTTACTACCTCCTCTTGCGGAGTAGTCTCTCGACTCGTTCACCGTGGCATCTCACGTGATCAGCCCGGAAGATAGTTGTTAGTTGATGATGTCATTTACTTAGGTTAGTCGGGATGGCGGAAGTTGATAAAGCAGAGTTCGGTCGATGTAAGATTCGGTTTTGCTTAGCCGGATTGTTGCACTATGTTGAACCAGTCACCATCGGTTAATCCGCTGTGATGTTATTTTACAGCTGGCACCACTTAGAGCTGATATCAAAGTCTCCCTTTTCGGGATAGATTCAATGTGGTAATCGAAAGAGTCCTTTTTTTTGCAGAATAGAAAATAACGCACCGATAGTTGGGTCAAGTTCACACTACACTGCGTGCAGAATTATTAGGCAAATGAGTATTTTGACCACATCATCCTCTTTATGCATGTTGTCTTACTCCAAGCTGTATAGGCTCGAAAGCCTACTACCAATTAAGCATATTAGGTGATGTGCATCTCTGTAATGAGAGGGGGTGTGGTCTAATGACATCAACACCCTATATTAGGTGTGCATAATTATTAGGCAACTTCCTTTCCTTTGGAAAAATGGGTCAAAAGAAGGACTTGACAGGCTCAGAAAAGTCAAAAATAGTGAGATATCTTGCAGAGGGATGCAGCACTCTTAAAATTGCAAAGCTTCTGAAGCGTGATCATCGAACAATCAAGCGTTTCATTCAAAATAGTCAACAGGGTCGCAAGAAGCGTGTGGAAAAACCAAGGCGCAAAATAACTGCCCATGAACTGAGAAAAGTCAAGCGTGCAGCTGCCAAGATGCCACTTGCCACCAGTTTGGCCATATTTCAGAGCTGCAACATCACTGGAGTGCCCAAAAGCACAAGGTGTGCAATACTCAGAGACATGGCCAAGGTAAGAAAGGCTGAAAGACGACCACCACTGAACAAGACACACAAGCTGAAACGTCAAGACTGGGCCAAGAAATATCTCAAGACTGATTTTTCTAAGGTTTTATGGACTGATGAAATGAGAGCGAGTCTTGATGGGCCAGATGGATGGGCCCGTGGCTGGATTGGTAAAGAGCAGAGAGCTCCAGTCCGACTCAGACGCCAGCAAGGTGGAGGTGGAGTACTGGTTTGGGCTGGTATCATCAAAGATGAGCTTGTGGGGCCTTTTCGGGTTGAGGATGGAGTCAAGCTCAACTCCCAGTCCTACTGCCAGTTTCTGGAAGACACCTTCTTCAAGCAGTGGTACAGGAAGAAGTCTGCATCCTTCAAGAAAAACATGATTTTCATGCAGGACAATGCTCCATCACACGCGTCCAAGTACTCCACAGCGTGGCTGGCAAGAAAGGGTATAAAAGAAGAAAATCTAATGACATGGCCTCCTTGTTCACCTGATCTGAACCCCATTGAGAACCTGTGGTCCATCATCAAATGTGAGATTTACAAGGAGGGAAAACAGTACACCTCTCTGAACAGTGTCTGGGAGGCTGTGGTTGCTGCTGCACGCAATGTTGATGGTGAACAGATCAAAACACTGACAGAATCCATGGATGGCAGGCTTTTGAGTGTCCTTGCAAAGAAAGGTGGCTATATTGGTCACTGATTTGTTTTTGTTTTGTTTTTGAATGTCAGAAATGTATATTTGTGAATGTTGAGATGTTATATTGGTTTCACTGGTAAAAATAAATAATTGAAATGAGTATATATTTGTTTTTTGTTAAGTTGCCTAATAATTATGCACAGTAATAGTCACCTGCACACACAGATATCCCCCTAAAATAGCTAAAACTAAAAACAAACTAAAAACTACTTCCAAAAATATTCAGCTTTGATATTAATGAGTTTTTTGGGTTCATTGAGAACATGGTTGTTGTTCAATAATAAAATTAATCCTCAAAAATACAACTTGCCTAATAATTCTGCACTCCCTGTAGACGCATTTGGGAACAACAGTTCCTTCCTCAGTAGAAAAATGTGAAATGCTGAATAATCCAAATACTGTGAGCCAGCCTGAGTGATTCAAATTAATTTACTTGTTTGTATTTCAAGTAAAGCAACGTCTGAATTTCATCTAAAGGTCTGGACATCATTCATTCTGCAAAGTTCCTCTATTACTCCTGCTATCACTACACTCAAATTTATTGCAAGTGAGCCAGGAGTCCGGCCGTACCCAGGTAGGAGACACCGTGACACAACTACCACAACACTACAGAGACATTATAGGCCATTACACCACTCTGGCATTCCTAACCTGGGACATGCGTTATAACACCTTCGAAGGGCCCTGGGATAGTACAATGAGCACGCTGCAATTGGCATCACGACAAATACAGAATATTATCCACCCGTACCTGGCCACTGCACAAGGCAAAAACGTGCAATGGTGGTTGACCTAACCTTTTCCACAAACTGGAGATTTGAAAGTGCCAAGATGGACTGCCAACGCTTCCACCTTATGAGTGCCACCCCTGAGACCTAATTAGCTACTATTTTAGTGTTGTTCCCATTTTTTAGATCAAATTCCAATGGCTTACCCTTTTATCCCTGGTGATCTACTCAAAAATTGCCACCACAATAGTGGTTTTCTCTAGTGATATTGTGGTAAACTTTTGATATCCAAAAACGTTTGATTAAAAGTGAATTTCCATCCTTCGGTTTTTAATCTACACGGGTCTAAAATTCTAAGCAGGCTCACTTTCAGATATTTAAATGAATCTCCACCTATGTGCTGACTCATTTATTACTACATCTTTATGGAGACTATTGGGCCATTTTTCTCATAAGTAGCTCCAAACTTCCAACAAAGACGTCACACTAAATAAGTTGCCAGTAGGGCGAGCTCAGGAACCTACTTCTTAGTATTTTTGTTTAGGTACCCTCTGGTGGCAGCAGTGGCTAGATAGTATTTTATTAGTCACCTCTATATCCATGGAGTGGATTTGGACCTTTGTATCAGAGAAACAAAGCTCCGATTAATTTGAATTAGTTCCAAAGAGACTTAAAGGGGTTATCCAACTCCTATAATGTCCCCCAAAATGCCCGGGCCCCTCATACTGGTTATACTTACTTTTTAACCCTTGCAACTCAAAAACGGCTGAACATTTTTAATAAAGATCAATTGAAAAAATTATTTTATGTTTTTATCGTGCGGGTGCAATGCGATTTAATGTGTTTTGCATGCGCGTGATAAAAACCGCATTGCGGATGCGATTTTCACGCAGCCCCATTTACTTCTCGCAGAATATAGAACATGCTGCGATTTTCATGCAACGCACAAGTGATGCATCGAAACCAACGCACATGTGCACAGCCCCATTGAAATGAATGGGTCCGGATTCCGTGCGGGCGCAATGCGTTTGCATCACGCATTGCACCCGCACTGAATACTCGCTCGTCTGCAAGGGGCCTAAGCCTGAAATGAGTAAAATGCAATCATAAAAAATGCTCCAAAGATATCCATAGCCTTTAAAGGGGTTAGCCAAGCCCTATAATGCAGTCAATAACATGATGATGCTAGGGAGGCTCGTCCCTATCGCGGCCTGCTATTGGCTGCCCTCTCCTGTCACCGAATGTCTTCATCTGCATGATGGGGAGATGCAGCGGCGGACACGCGGGCATCAGAAGAGACATGGGTGCCGGAGAGCGTGGTAAGTATGACCAGTATGAGGGGCCCAGACACTTTGGGGGCATTATAGGGGTTGGATAACCCATTTAAAGGCTATGGATATCTTCAGGGTATTTTTTTATGATTGCATTTTACTCATTTCAGGCTAAAAATCGTTTTTTCAATTGATCTTTATTAAAAATGTTCAGCCGTTTTTGAGTTGCAAGGGTTAATAAAATCAGTCTGTTTGCTAACTGTTTCTCCTGAATTCCATCAGCTGACAGCTCATGTGAAACCTTATCTTTGACCTCTTAATCTTATAAACACTCATAGCTAAACCCTTATCAAACGGATAAGAATATGGCTTAAATGAGTGTCTATGAGGTCAGGAGATCAGAGATAAGAACTACACTTGAGCTGTCAGATGACATGATTGAGAAGTGATACTCTGTGCACAGACTGATTTTTTAACCCTTGTATGTCAAAAATTGCTGAATATTTTTAATAAAGACCAATTGAAAAAATGATATTTAGCACAAAATGAGTAAAATGCAATCATAAGAAAAATTGCCCCAAAGGTGTCCATAACCTATAGAGAAAAGGCCAATGTTCGGAAAAGGGCATCAAGTTCGCAATACCTGTTTGATACTCAGTCTGTTGCACTATTAATGTAAATCCACAAATAGTTCATCATTACCAGGGAAAGACTAAGACACAGAGCACGGCTGCATTTTCCATTGCTTTAACAGAGGACAAAACGTAAATCATTAACAGAAATTAGAACTTTCATGCCATCTGACTTTCCAGATATAAACATGTGTGACGTGCCCTTACATTCCAGATCAAGATCTAGTTCCGTAAGTTAAAATTAATAATATTTTCCAGCCTGAGGCTCTGGTGCCACAAATCGGTGCCGGAACTACACACCTCAATCTACAGTGTAGTGGGTAATGCTCGTTACAGCAGCATTGCCCCCGCTGAAGTGAATGGGAGCAGCACTGCATTAAGCAGCTCTGACCACTAAATGGTAGACGGAGCTGAGTAGTTCCGCCGCTGGGACTACTCTGGAACAGCTTATGGGCACTATCTACTTCCCGAGGTATTTCGGCATCCTAGGCAGACCAGGTAAATTGCGCCCCCCACACCAAATCAATTAAAATTGACATTACTTCCTAATAAAGAGATTAAAACACATTTAAAAGAAGCTGTCAGGGGCAGATCCAGTGACTTGGTGATGTCTCCATGGATTTCAGTTCTTCGCTTTCCTTTTCTTCTCCATTTGGTCCAGACTATCACACACAGATGTCTTTTAGTAAAGGAGATTCTTGTCAAAATCACTGGTTCAAGCAGGTCTCTGTCGGTGAATCTTCTTTATTTACATAATAAACATACAGGGAGTGCAGAATTATTAGGCGAGTTGTATTTTTGAGGATTCATTTTATTATTGAACAACAACCATGTTCTCAATGAACCCAAAAAACTCATTAATATCAAAGCTGAATATTTTTGGAAGTAGTTTTTAGTTTGTTTTTAGTTTTAGCTATTTTAGGGGGATATCTGTGTGTGCAGGTGACTATTACTGTGCATAATTATTAGGCAACTTAACAAAAAACAAATATATACCCATTTCAATTATTTATTTTTACCAGTGAAACCAATATAACATCTCAACATTCACAAATATACATTTCTGACATTCAAAAACAAAACAAAAACAAATCAGTGACCAATATAGCCACCTTTCTTTGCAAGGACACTCAAAAGCCTGCCATCCATGGATTCTGTCAGTGTTTTGATCTGTTCACCATCAACATTGCGTGCAGCAGCAACCACAGCCTCCCAGACACTGTTCACAGAGGTGTACTGTTTTCCCTCCTTGTAAATCTCACATTTGATGATGGACCACAGGTTCTCAATGGGGTTCAGATCAGGTGAACAAGGAGGCCATGTCATTAGATTTTCTTCTTTTATACCCTTTCTTGCCAGCCACGCTGTGGAGTACTTGGACGCGTGTGATGGAGCATTGTCCTGCATGAAAATCATGTTTTTCTTGAATGATGCAGACTTCTTCCTGTACCACTGCTTGAAGAAGGTGTCTTCCAGAAACTGGCAGTAGGACTGGGAGTTGAGCTTGACTCCATCCTCAACCCGAAAAGTCCCCACAAGCTCATCTTTGATGATACCAGCCCAAACCAGTACTCCACCTCCACCTTGCTGGCGTCTGAGTCGGACTGGAGATCTCTGCCCTTTACCAATCCAGCCATGAGCCCATCCATCTGGCCCATCAAGACTCACTCTCATTTCATCAGTCCATAAAACCTCAGAAAAATCAGTCTTGAGATATTTCTTGGCCCAGTCTTGACGTTTCAGCTTGTGTGTCTTGTTCAGTGGTGGTCATCTTTCAGCCTTTCTTACCTTGGCCATGTCTCTGAGTATTGCACACCTTGTGCTTTTGGGCACTCCAGTGATGTTGCAGCTCTGAAATATGGCCAAACTGGTGGCAAGTGGCATCTTGGCAGCTGCACGCTTGACTTTTCTCAGTTCATGGGCAGTTATTTTGCGCCTTGGTTTTTCCACACGCTTCTTGCGACCCTGTTGACTATTTTGAATGAAACGCTTGATTGTTCGATGATCACGCTTCAGAAGCTTTGCAATTTTAAGAGTGCTGCATCCCTCTGCAAGATATCTCACTATTTTTGACTTTTCTGAGCCTGTCAAGTCCTTCTTTTGACCCATTTTGCCAAAGGAAAGGAAGTTGCCTAATAATTATGCACACCTGATATAGGGTGTTGATGTCATTAGACCACACCCCTTCTCATTACAGAGATGCACATCACCTAATATGCTTAATTGGTAGTAGGCTTTCGAGCCTATACAGCTTGGAGTAAGACAACATGCATAAAGAGGATGATGTGGTCAAAATACTCATTTGCCTAATAATTCTGCACTCCCTGTATGTGCATAGAACAACGCGTTTTGGGGCTCAAAATCTCCCCTTCATCAGGTTAATAGGTAATCACCATGGGACATTTTGAGCCCCGAAACGCGTTGTTCTATGCACATATGTTTATTATGTAAATAAAGAAGATTCACCGACAGAGACCTGCTTGAACCAGTGATTTTGCGCCTGACCAGAATTTCCTTTACTACAAGCACCCTTTGGGGGATTGGGCACCCAATCCCAAAGATACTTCTTCTGCGGCTGCATTCCTGGATCCTAAAGGTCTATATATACCTATAAATCTACAATAGAGTTGTGTCTAAGTGCAAGATAATGCACCTGGGGCGTAAAAACCCAAGCGCAGAATATAGAATATTTGACACAGTCCTGACCTCAGTATCTGAGGAAAGGGATTTAGGAGTAATTATTTCAGAAGACCTAAAGGTGGGAAGACAATGTAATAGAGCAGCACGAAATGCCAGCAGAATGCTTGGATGTATAGGGAGAGGTATAAGCAGTAGAAAGAGTGAAGTGCTTATGCCGCTGTACAGAACACTGGTGAGACCTCACTTGGAGTATTGTGCGCAGTACTGGAGGCCATATCTCCAGAAGGATATAGATACTCTAGAGAGAGTTCAGAGAAGAGCTACTAAACTAGTACATGGATTGCAGGATAAAACTTACCAGGAAAGGTTAAAGGACCTTAATATGTATAGCTTGGAAGAAAGAAGAGACAGAGGGGATATGATAGAAACTTTTAAATACATAAAGAGAATCAACTCGGTAAAGGAGGAGAGCATATTTAAAAGAAGAAAAACTACCACAAGAGGACACAGTTTTAAATTAGAGGGGCAAAGGTTTAAAAGTAATATCAGGAAGTATTACTTTACTGAGAGAGTAGTGGATGCATGGAATAGCCTTCCTGCAGAAGTGGTAGCTGCAAATACAGTGAAGGGGTTTAAGCATGCATGGGATAGGCATAAGGCCATCCTTCATATAAGATAGGGCCAGGGACTATTCATAGGATTCAGATATATTGGGCAGACTAGATGGGCCAAATGGTTCTTATCTGCCGACACATTCTATGTTTCTATGTTTCTATGTGTCTATTATTTTCACAACCCTAAAAGGTGAGCACCCTTATCTTTCAATCAATTTATTTTGTATTGAACGTACTACCCTATTGTGCGCCCCCCACCTTCTTCTCTTGTCTCTCTATTCCCCTCGTCACCGAGTGGAATTTAGATTCGCCCGTGGTTGCCAAGACACAGGTGTCTTTGGCAGGGCTGTACAGCTCTCTCTGCCACATATGAAAACACTAGTATTACTATATGGCACATGGTTACAAATTTTGCAAAACAGCCCCCAAATTTATACGGAACCGAGATCAGTCCCCACATTTATACAGGTCACTGTCATCCTGCTGCTATCCCCAATACTGTGCCTGCTGTGCTCCCCCATGCCCATAAACACTATACGATCAGAAATGAAAGTGCCATACAGATATTCCACCCATAGTAATTGTGCTCCTAGAGTGCCCTCATTATCTACAGTGCCCCCAATAGTGATAATACTCCCCAAGAGTGCCCCATTAATAGCAATGCCCTCCATATTGTGTCCAATAATAATTACGCCCATACAGTACCTCAGTAGTAATGCCACCATAGTGTCCCCAGTATTTATAATGCCCCTCCACTACAGCAGTGCCCCCTGTAGCTGTAATGCCCCGTGCAGTTATAGATCCCCTTTAGTGCCAATACATATATATATATAATGCTCCCCCCTCTGTAGTGCCAATATATAATGCTCCTCCATCCTCCATAGTGTAGGTATATATATATATATATATATATATATATAATGTCAGCTACTATATATAATTATTGGTAATATTAGCCTTAAATGGTTTGGTCCATCTCATACTTTGATGACATACCTTCAGAATGGGGCCCCAGAAGTGGAGGAAAGCACGAAGCACATGCTCTGTTGCTCTCCATTCACTGCTATGGGATTTCAGAAAATAACCAAGCAGCTATTTTCAGAAGTCCCATAGATGTAAATGAAGAGCGCACCACGTATGCACGGCCACCTCTCTATTAACCTTTATGAGACTACTAGAAAACAACCTTGCCAACGCTCGGCTGTTTTCGGAACTCCCATAGCGGTGCATGGAAGGGTGGCCACCCTTGTGATGTGAGGGAGGGGGCCCGTTCTATCATTGATGGCATATCCTATCGATGTCTGAGACATAGACAACCCCTTTAATGAGAGAGTGATGTGTAATATATAATCCTTATATGGTGGTAATATTTTATCCTGGTATTGCTGTGTTTTATATAAGTATATTTTTTAATAGGTATATTTTCTGATCTTTTAGACTCTAATAAAACCCCTGGTAATTTTCGAAAAATTGATGCAATACTAGAGAAATCTTGAGATATGAGAGTGAGAGCCCAGGTTGTAGAAATAGTCCGGATCGGTCTCTGATTTTACAATTGTTCAAAATGACAACCATTTTAGGTTTGCTATTAAGAACTAGTCATTCACCATGCGGCTGTCAAAAATGTATGGCCAGGTTACACCCACGCACATTTGCCTAGGCATTATGTCCATGTGCTAGGACATTCAGTATCAATAAGCAAGACTGCCACTGTGACTGCCATCTATAGAAACCTCCGGCATCACCATCTGATCCATAGTGATGCTGTTATTTTCACTATATATCTTGAATTCAAAGGTTTCCTTGCTTTTTACTTCTTTTACTTTCCTGGCCCTCTGAGCTTAGGGAAGGTCAAAGCCACTTCCTGTTCTCTGCTCAGTGTCAAGCTGGCAGTAAGCTGCGGTGACAAGCGGCTATGGCTTATGACCAGGCTGACACTGAGTGGAAAATGGGAAACAGCTTGGAAACTAAATGACTGTATCCTTCCCTAACTTAGATAGTTTAATTTATTTCAATAGTTGAGAGTTCCTTTAATTTTAATTTATTTAAAATGTGAAGAATTCCTTAAAATTTTTTAGATTTTTTTTTCTTTGTCAGAATGATTTAAAGACCATAAAAACTAGCATATATTTCAGGGAGCTGCAAAAATTCAGCCTCAGCTTCCATCCATCGAGTTCAATCTTTTCTTATAATCTGTTTCCTCCCTTGCTGTTTTCCAGCAGCCAACATTACAGCTCTGGTATGCCGCCTAGCTTTCCCAGGCTCACGTGAAATCTGTAGGAGCTGGAAAGGCTTTTTCATTATAGTCGCCCATTATATTCTTCATTTACTACTGTATTACCATGATACTGGCTTTAAACAAACCAATTTTGTTGTAAGGGGTCCCCCCTGAAGATGAACTAATCGCTGGATTTCCTACAGCTGGTACCAAGAGCAACCACCTATAATATAGTAGGGATCCTGGTAGCAAGTGTTTAATTGCCCTACAGTGCCCCAACAGGGACAATGAAGCATTACATAGCTACCACTAAAATCAACAGACTGCTTTTGTAATGCATGGATGTTTTAGGTCCTCCAGAGAAAGAGATGCTCTTTGCACCAACCCTTTGCTACTGCCAATAAATGAGGGTCCTGAACAAGGGGACCCACCAGTAATAAAAGGGTTCTCCGGTCATTTCTCCTAATTTGTATTCAATAATAACCTGAGGAAGTAAGATCTTTTACATTGTACTTACCCGATTCCAACATCTCCGCTGCACTCATGCATGATTGCAGTGGAGATGGTGGGATTGGCGAGGTGACAGGAAGGTAAATACAAATACAATCTAAAACATCATCATTCCACAAGTTTTTTTTCTTTAGAGAGCATCTCATAGTTGCCAGATCTCAAGGGCACAGACAAGAGCAAGGTCGGTGGACAAGCTAAGGTCAAGGCAGGCATAGTTCTTTCAATCCGGTAAACAGACAGAAGGTCAGGGCTTGCAGCAGAGGGTCAACCTGGTAAACAGGCAGAGGTTGGCACAGGAGGTTAGAGCAAGACTGTAGAGTACCTTTGCAGGACTAGACGAGCTAAGAACATATTGCTCAGGCATGTTCTCATAAGGAAAGGTGTCTTAGATAACCGTAGAAAGGCCGCCATTGGCTGATTAGACTGTCATTTAGGAGCTGGGGAGAGAGAGCGTGCACCCTATTGGGAGCATAAAATAGCAGGCAAAACTAAAAACACACTTGGGTGGGAGGAGAGAGATGCCTGCGTCCATGGCCACTGGGAATACAGCGCTGTAGGGAGGGATGATTATTCGGGTGCAGGCACAGACCCACAGCATCATAATCTACATGGGGTTTTATATGCTCCTTCCATTATGGCATGGGTTTTTCCAGGTTCTCACATTTCTTCAAATGCACCAAAAACAAACTAAAAGGTTATTTGGCCCTAGTGTGCATATGGGAACCATACCAAACATATTGGGGTTCCTTAGAAAGAGTTAAACAACCATTGAATGTGTGTAGCCACCTTTAGATTGTGAGCCCCACTGGGGACAGGGATGTTATACAGGTATATGATGTACCAGCACGCTGCAGATTAAAAAATATACATATAGTACATATGATTGGACCATAAAGCTGCAATGTGAGTGTACCCACTAAAAAGCCACTCAGATTCTTAATAGGGGGTACTGAAAATGACTCAGAGGATCTTTGCTAGAGGGGATATCATACTGGATTAATGCTAAAAGGGTTAATATCTACCATTAAGGGTTAATGTACTCTTCCATACCATTTATGTGATTTCAAGAGCTAAACATGGGAAAACAGCTTTGTTATGGTCCCCGACTCAGCAGGAGGAAGGCTGGTCCTGCCCCCGCTGAGTTAGGAGTGCGGTGTAGTGTAGTAAGTTAGCAGTCGGCTGCTGAGGTGTGTGCAACTAGAGCGTGGAGTAGTTGAGAGTTGGCAGCCAAAATGTGAACAGCTGAATGGATCTGTGCAAGGCCTTCTATTGGGCTCTCCATCCCTGCATGCTGAGGACATGTGCCAAACAAATAACACAAATAACACAGATATTTACAGACTGTTGAGGACCATAAAGGACAGAGCGTTATAGCAAAGGTAACACACGTCTATGGTTTCGGACTTTGCTGCATGTGGTACAGGCGTATTGCATTGGGGCCTACCTCACTTCTTAGACAGATTGGCCATCCAATCTAAGATCTGCACTCCGCAGCATGGGAATTGCAGAAAGAGTTAATGGGAATTGTATGACTTTCGTGATTTGGGAAGATTGCAAAGTGTATTTAGAGAGAGACTCAGAGATAGCTACTAGACAGCCTGCTTCCCCTTATATAGCCTTGGAAATATTATGTGTACCCTGAAGAGACTTATCCTCACAAGTGTGATTTACCAAGATTACCTCAGTAAAGCTTGGTGGACCTATTACCTTACTCTGGCCTTCTTATTGCCTTGCACCCTACACCTGCACTGCTGCCACCATTTCATTGCCTGCACCATGAGGTAGCCCTGCCTTGAACCCATCTACCTAACATCAAGGCCACCCCACCTGACAACAGACAGGAGCCCCAGAATGTCCAGGGTGTGCCAAAGGAAGAAAGGGTGCACCCTTCAACCACTGCACATTCGGCCCAGGGAGAGCTGAAGAAGGACAAGCCACCATGAGTAACTACTACCACCCTCATTGCTGCAACCACCACTCCCATCCTTCCCGTCACTACCCCTGCTGTCCGGGTTGCTGCAGTAGGAGATCACATCTGCTCTAATTTATTTTTTATACAAAATACAACAACACTAGATCCATCCTATAATGGAAACTGTCTCTAAACTGACTATTGACTCTAATAGGGTCAATTTGATTTCCCTCAAAGCCCGTTTTTACAAGACAAAATAACACAACATGCTGCTTTTTTACCATGACCCCTAACGGGCCCTCTGACACAGATGTGGAACCAGCCTTAGTGAGCAGATCCTTTTCACACTGCAATTCTCTACACTTGACAATGGCTGCTTGAGCAAGCAAGGCTTCTTCTAGACTTGTGGTCAGGCAGATGGTGTGGGTTTGGCAACAAAGGCATCTAAATATATACATACATACATACGGCAGGGTTCTGCATTTCCAGAAATGTCAAGTGTACTTCACTGTTGTCTAGACAGGAAAAAGCAAGGAGACTGATTGCGGCCTCATGCACACGGCCGTATATATTTTGTGATCCGCAAAAAATATGGATGACGTCCATGTGCATTCCGTATTTTGCAGAACAGAACAGCTGGCCCCTAATAGAACAGTCCTGGTCCGTAATGCGGACAATAATAGGACATGTTCTATTTTTTTGCGGAACGGAAATACGGACATACGGAAACGGAATGCACACGGAGTAATTTTTTTTGCGGACCCATCAGGGGCGTCGTTAGGTCAAAACATTCGGGGCTTGAGCCCTGGATGTTTTGTCTAGTGCCCCGAATGTTATGTTGGCCTGGTAGAATTTTTATTATTTGGCTATTCCAGGGCCTTTTAATATTGATTGGACCTGGACAACCCACCACAGATCATCCCCCCACCCCCCTTGTACTTGTTCCGCTGATCCGCTACTTGCGTGCTGCGCAGGCATGAGTTCAGTCACTTCGGGGCGCAATCCCGTCCTGCGGCGCGTGATCCTGCGAGACCCGCCGCGGGAGATCACAGGTCTCACGGGATCACGCGCCTCAGGACAGGATTGCGCACCGAAGTGACTGAACTCATGTCCGTGCAGCCCGCAAGTAGCGGATTAGCGAAACAAGTACAAGGGGGTGGGGGATGATCTGTGGGGTTGCCCAGGGTCCACTCCCATCAATATTAAAAGGCCCAAGCTAAGATTTCTGCAGTGGTGAGGAAATGAAACATAACAGATATTGGAAAGTTACCGAATGTTGTATTATATAATGACTGCAGTCTGCAGTACTGCACTAAATTTGCGTAAACCAGAACACCCCTTTAAGCATGCCTTTAATGTGCAATTTCAACACAGTGGGCTTGTGCCCCGGATGTTTTCAGACCCTAGCAACATCCCTGGGACCCATTGAAATGAATGGTTCCGCATACGGTCTGCAAAAAACCCCAGAACAGACACGGAAAGAAAATATGTTCGTGTGCATGAGCCCTAAGGATGAGGCAAGAAAGCAATAAAAGAAAGGTGGCAGAGAAAACTGTAACATGGAGAAAATTATGGTAATTATTAGACATAGCATAACATGGTAAGTACTATCACAGTTATATTCTTGCACACTGGGCAGTATTAAAGGGATTCTGTCACCAGATTTAACTCTATTAAAGGGGTTCCGCAGTTTGTTCTAACTGATGATCTATTCTCTGGATAGATCATCAGCATCTGACCGGCGGGGGTCCGACACCCGGGACCCCCGCCGATCAGCTGTTTGTGAAGGCAGCGGCGCTCCAGCAGCACCGCGGCCTTCTCACTGTTTACCGCCAGCCCAGTGACGTCACAACACAACCATTCAAGTGACCAGAGCTTAGCCCCGCCCAGGCAAGTTGATACTAGTCGTGACTAGTCGGTAAACAGTGAGAAGGCTGCGGCACTGCTGGAGCGCCGCTGCCTTCTCAAACAGCTGATCCCGGGTGTCAGACCCCTGCCAATCAGATGCTGATGATCTATCCAGAGGATAGATCATCAGTTTAAACAAAGTGCAGAACCCCTTTAAGCTAGCTGACATTAGCAATGTGCTAATGTCAGCTAAACCTAACTAGCCTATTCCTACTTTTATCTATGCCCCCGTTATGCCAGAAATCTAACTTTTATAATATGCTAATTAGCCTCCAGGAGCAGGGGGGGGCGTTGTTCCTGCTCCTAGAGACTACGTTCTCCCACCTTTGTCGCCTCCCTCCAAGTCCTGATTGACAGGGCCAGGCAGTGCTCGCATCTGTCTGTATTATAGTAGTTATATTCTTATACACAGGAGCAGTATTATAGTATTTATATTCTTGTACATAAGAGCAGCATTATAGTAGTTATATTCTTATACATAGGAGCAGTATTAATGTAGTTATATTCTTCTACATAGGGGCAGTATTATAGTAGTTATATTCTTGTACATAGGAGGCAATATTGTAGTAGCTACATTCTTGAACATAGGAGGCAGTGTTATAGTAGTTATATTCTTGTACATTGCTCAAAAAAATAAAGGGAACACTTAAACAACACAATGTAACTCCAAGTCAATCACACTTCTGTGAAATCAAACTGTCCACTTAGGAAGCAACACTGAGTGACAATCAATTTCACATGCTGTTGTGAAAATGGGATAGACAACAGGTGGAAATTATAGGCAATTAGCAAGACACCCCCAATAAAGGAGTGGTTCTGCAGGTGGTGACAACAGACCACTTCTCAGTTCCTATGCTTCCTGGCTGATGTTTTGGTCACTTTTGAATGCTGGCGGTGCTTTCACTCTAGTGGTAGCATGAGACGGAGTCTACAACCCACACAAGTGGCTCAGGTAGTGCAGCTTATCCAGGATGGCACATCAATGCGAGCTGTGGCAAGAAGGTTTGCTGTGTCTGTCAGCGTAGTGTCCAGAGCATGGAGGCGCTACCAGGAGACAGCCCAGTACATCAGGAGACATGGAGGAGGCCGTAGGAGGGCAACAACCCAGCAGCAGGACCGCTACCTCCGCCTTTGTGCAAGGAGGAACAGGAGGAGCACTGCCAGAGCCCTGCAAAATGACCTCCAGCAGGCCACAAATGTGCATGTGTCTGCTCAAACGGTCAGAAACAGACTCCATGAGGGTGATATGAGGGCCCGACGTCCACAAGTGGGGGTTGTGCTTACAGCCCAACACCGTGCAGGACGTTTGGCATTTGCCAGAAAACACCAAGATTGGCAAATTCGCCACTGGCGCCCTGTGCTCTTCACAGATGAAAGCAGGTTCACACTGAGCACATGTGACAGACGTGACAGAGTATGGAGACGCCGTGGAGAACGTTCTGCTGCCTGCAACATCCTCCAGCATGACCGGTTTGGCATTGGGTCAGTAATGGTGTGGGGTGGCATTTCTTTGGAGGGCAGCACAGCCCTCTATGTGCTCTCCAGAGGTAGCCTGACTGCCATTAGGTACCGAGATGAGATCCTCAGACCCCTTGTGAGACCATATGCTGGTGCGGTTGGCCCTGGGTCCCTCCTAATGCAAGACAATGCTAGACCTCATGTGGCTGGAGTGTGTCAGCAGTTCCTGCAAGACGAAGGCATTGATGCTATGGACTGGCCCGCCCGTTCCCCAGACCTGAATCCAATTGAGCACATCTGGGACATCACGACTCGCTCTATCCACCAACGTCACGTTGCACCACAGACTGTCCAGGAGTTGGCAGATGCTTTAGTCCAGGTCTGGGAGGAGATCCCTCAGGAGACCGTCCACCACCTCATCAGGAGCATGCACAGGCATTGTAGGGAGGTCATACAGGCACGTGGAGGCCACACACACTACTGAGCCTCATTTTGACTTGTTTTAATTAATTATGACATCCGCACTTGTTACCTTGTGTAGGATGTCTATTGTGGTACTTGTGGTTCGCCGCGGGCATCCTCCACCGTATGCATTTTGCTGGGGATTGCCATTAGCAACGGGCCACAAGTGCAGGATTTGCTCCCCTATATATATGCACAACTGCATGTGGGTTTGAGCACCTCCTGCTAATGCCAACCTGTCTTCTTAGTTTGCATGTTTCATATAGCCATAAGGGTGGGACTCTGCTCTAGTTGCAAGGGTTCCTAAAGTTCTTCCAGGGAAGCCATGTCTTAAGGTATTTCGTACGAGAGTATGACTCCCAGTGGGCCAGCTCTTCAAACCTAGACAATTGGTCTACTTTCTCCATCCAACGAGGAATGGAGGGAGGGTCTGTTTCCAGAATAGAGGAATCAGTAAGCGAGCAGCTGTAATGAGTATGGTGGGCAGGTCTGATTTGGCTGGGGTGACTGATACATTAGGGCACCAGAGTAGGACTAATTTTGGATCCAATACAATAGAAGCGGAACAAATCTTGTTTAGCATAATCTCAACTTGGTTCCAGAAAGGGCGTATATTCTCGCAACTCCACCAGATATGGGAGAGAGAACCGATGTCTGCCCCACACCTCCAACAGACCTCTGGGACCTCTGGGTAGAGTTTGTGAAGGAACTCTGGCGTTTTATACCAGCGGGTGAGCAATTTGTACGAGTTCTCCTGAATTTTGATACAACGGCTAAAGCCATGTGTATGGGTCAATATGAAGGCTTTTTCCGGGTCAGATAGTTTAATGGATAGTTCTTTCTCCCAAGAACATAAAAAATGTGGTTCAGAGTGGGCAGAGGACAAGAGTTCCTTGTACATCGTCGAGAGAGGTCTGTTAAAGGGCTGCACGGACCTCAGTCTCCGCTCCAGCCATGTAGGTGAGTCAAAGTGAGAGATCTGCAGTTGTAGGGATCTCATGTCCCTCTTAAAACAAAGGAGGTGTAAAACTGATGCTGAATTGACCCTTGGCAGTTGGAGGATCCTTCCCCAATCCAACTCCCCCTCTGGCGTTAATACATCCTGCAAGGTGTACTTCTTAAGCAAGGTCCAAACTCCCGTGGGGTCCTGAACTGTGGTGTGAATAAAGGATTGTAATAGATGCAATGGGAGCACAGGGCTAGGAAAATTAAGTTTCTTGGAATGGCATAGCTTAGACCAGGTGAGTAGCACCCCTCTCCAAAGCAGAGACAACTTGGTGGCCGTGGGGAAGCATGGACGGACACCCAACATGATCAATTTCTCACGGTTTGTAAGTAAAGTCTGCTCCAGATGGGAACAAATATTCCCTGATGATCTGAGAGGCTCATGCCCCTACACATAAGGTTGGCCTTGTAGTATATATGTACATCAGGTAGCTTGAATCCCCCAAATCTCTTTTCTCTAGTCAAAATGTTGTATGCCACTCTAGGGGACCGGCCTCTCCAAATAAAGAAGGACATCATTCGGCGGACGTCTGTGAAGAATGACTGTCGGACCCAGATTGGCAATGTCTGTAGGAGGTACAAGAATTTATGGATTATATAGGTTTTTAAGTAGTTTTTCCTGCCTATCCAGGAAATAAATGGCATCTTCAGTGTTTGAAGTTGTGTTTTAACAGACTGCAGGTGTGGTAGGTAGTTGGAGGAAAATAGATCTTTGGCATTAGCCGTCACTCGTATACCCAGGAATGGTATATGTCTTGAGGCCCATTTAAAAGGGGTGGTGTGCTTGAGGGTCTGCACTATGTTTGCAGGGAAGAAGACGTTGAGGGCCATGGACTTGGTATAGTTTATTTTAAAGTTGGAAATGAAGCCAAACTCTTCAAAGATGGTGAGCAGCTTGGGGAAAGATGACTTGGGGTTCGAAGTCACCACCAAGAGATCATCTGCAAAGGCAGCCGTCAGATGCCTCTGGGATCACACAGTAATTCCCTCAATCCCAGGCGATTGGCGGATCTTGCTTAACAAGGTTTCCATGACTAGGACAAAAAGGGTCGGGGAAAGTGGTCACCCTTGGCGTGTGCCATTGGTAATGTCAAATGCTGGGGACAAGGTCCCATTGACTTTGACCCTGGCAGAGGGGGCAAGATACAGTGAGAAAATAGCTGCAATAAATTGCTCTGGTATACCAAACTTCGACAAAGTTTTGGACATAAAAGACCAACTTACCCTGTCAAAGGCTTTTTCTGCATCAGTACTCAGTAATGCCACTGGCACTGAATTATTTTGTGCCCAAGACATCAAGTGCAGTAGGCGTATGGTGTTCTCACTGCCCCGTCTGCCAGGGACAAACCCAACCTGCTCGCCATATATTATGTCAGGAAGCATCAATTGGAGGCGTTGGGCCAAGATCTTCGCCCACCACTTGACATCCACATTTAATAAAGAGATGGGATGATAACTGCCACATTCGAGGGGATCCTTGTTTTCCTTGGGAAGGATGGTTACATGGGCCATTAGGGATTGTGACGGTAGCGACCCACCAGTTAGTAAGTGGTTACAGAGGGATTTAAAGTATGGTATCAATATAGTTTTAAAAGTCTTGTAGTATGAAATGTTCAGGCCATCAGGACCAGGGCTCTTTCCAGAGGGTATTGAGGATAGTACTTTCAGTATCTCAGTGTCTGTGACTGGGGCGGTGAGTTGGGAGGCCTGTGAGGGATTTATGGAGGGGAGATCAATCGTACGGAGGAATTCATCCGTCGCGTTAGCTATCAGTTCTGGAGTTGATTGATCCGAGGGCGGCAGATTGTATAGGTTAGAGTAAAAGGCGCAAAACGCTTTTGCTATTTCTGGTGTGGCCTTATATTTGGTGCCCGAAGCATCTTTAATAGCAGGGATAAAGGAATCCATCTGTTGTTGTTTACTAAGTGCTGTCATTAATTTATTCCCTCGGTCACCATGGGCATAAGCTTTAAACTTAGAGCGAAACAGCAGCTTGGCAGAAGTAGCATTTAAAAGGTTTTTTAGGTCATTCCTGGCTTCATGCAACTCTGTGGGAGGCTTGGGATTGCTTATGGGTGAGCTCAAGGGCCGTGATGCGGGACATTAATAAGTTCTGGGTATGAGAACGTTGTTTCTTTATGTGAGAGCCTAGAGCAATCAGTTCGCCGCTAATCACGGCCTTGTGCGTCTCCCAAATAATGGGGATAGGTGGGGGTGAAGGCCCGGAGGCATTGATGTGGAAGAACTCGGACAATGAAGTTGATAGCCTAGAGACATTGTCAGGGTCCTGGATAAGGGTGTCATTCAATCTCCAGGTCCAATCCTTCTTTGGGAGGCTGGTGAGCGAGAGAGTTAGAAAAATCGGGGCATGGTCGGAAAGGACAATACTCCCAATTTTATTTATTTATTTATTTATTTATTTTATGCACTTATATAGCGCTACTATATTCCGCAGCGCTTCACAGACATTAGCATCCAACTGTCCACAATGGGGCTCACAATCTAAGGTCCCTATCAGTATGTGTTCACAGGATGGAGTGGCTCTACCAATCAGTAGGATAGGGTGGTGCACAATATCTATGTGTTAACTCCAACACACCAAAGGGTTAATTAAAATTGTAGTAATAAAGATATGGCACTCATATAACTGGAGGATTGCTCAAAACAAATTCCTTTATTTAAATTCTCCTAATGGATTCACAATTTTAAAAAGTTATAATGTTAAAACGTCATACAAGATACGTAAATTGTACAGAAATTAAAAAACAAAAGGATAAAACATCACAAATGACGGTAAGGTAAAATTCACTTGAGGTATAGATTTAACTTATAATCATATAGGTCAGACAGCATATAGGTGCTTAATAGATTCACCACAGGAAGATCTAATTATCGATAATTCACTGAAGCTCTCGATTAAATAGTCACCAAATCTTCGGTTTATATAATCGTCGACTCTTGGTACTATAATGCACTTATACACCATTCGATTTGATTATGAATTCTTGGCTCGAATAGTTGAAAGAGTCACATTAATTCTTATGTAGCAGTTCATAGGCTTATCGAAATTTTGAAAAATCGGGAGTGCGGCTTGTTCGTTTAATCGCCGTTCCTTCAGCGTCCCACGTGCTCGAATTCTCACTAGCTCCGATCAAGCTGAAGATGGAACTGTATCGCTCCAGGAAGTTTGCGAGCATAGATTCCTGTATAGGACGAGTCAGTCACTTTAGAGGTTGTTCATGAGGAGGTAAAATTGCAGATGTTCTTGCGTACGCCAAAAAGGTGGTAATGTGGGGTCCAGATTCCTCTCAGACGCGTTTCGAAGTCTCAAAAGGTGCTGACTTCTTCCTCAGTGGTAACCTGGTCTCCCACTAAACCACCTTTTTATATCCTCTTTCTTAATTGCATCCAGATGGTGCTAAATCCAGTCTTGGATCAGAGTTCAGGTCTCATAGTAACAAATATCTGGCCCGGATTATGGTGATACAATAAAATTGATAATAAAGTGAAGTTAATTGAAATATGACACCTCTCCTTGTTCTATAAGTATCATATATATATATATATATATATATATATATTATATCAAGATCTTGCTATTTATGAAAAAAACGCAGGTGAGGTAGTGGTGCGGTTTTCATGCGTTTTTTATCTACCGATCCGTTTTTTTCACAAATGCTACTGAAAATTAACCCTTAATCTTTTGGATAAAGGGTTTGGTGTTATTTGCATTCTTTATTAAGTTATATCATCATTTTTATTCAACTCCCACTAGTATGTTTATACCAGTGGGATTCAGATACATGTAAACTAAAATGTATAAAAGAATATAAAATTGATACATAAAAGATTAAAATCATGCACTTAAACATTTTCATACATAGTCAACAATAGATAATACAAAGGTGGACTTGTGTCAGATTTGATGGATACGAGATTGTGGTTGAATAAGAGTGGGTGCCTTCCACTAAGGCACGGTCGGACGTACGTAATTAATATACCATCCGACCATGCATCGGTGGAAGGCAACCACCCTAGAGCCTTCATTGTCTATAAAAAAACTAAAATTTCTAATTCGGCATTTAGGCCGTGTGGGATAAGGGTGTCCAGTTCAAAAATCCACCTTGATTCTGTTCTGGACATCTTTTCCACATGGTTCCCTCCTCTCCAATCCATTTCAACCTTCTCTATCGCTACAAAGTTCAAATTCTTTGTTTGTTGGTCATGGTATTCCTTAAAGTGTTTTGAGAGTGGGTGGTCCATATGGCCTTTCCTGATGTTGTTGAGGTGTTCTGCAATCCTTGTCTTTGTCCTTCCCACATAACTTTTATTACACGGCCAACTTATTATATAGATAACAATCGTAGTACTGCAAGTAAGATATTCTTTTATTTTATGTCTAAACTGATTGACCGGGGATACTATTTTGTGTGTCTTCCGTGGAAAACATGTAGATCGGCAATTAATACAGGTGCCGCATCTGTAAAAGCCTTTTATATCTAACATTGTTTTTTTCGTAAGATTGTTAGTTTTCTTTCTTTTTGTTGTCGGGGCTACCTTTAAGCCTAAGTTGGGAGCTTTGTTGTATACAATGTGTGGTATAGTCAGGATCAGTGAACCTATCTCCCTTCAGAAAGTGCCAGTGTTTTTTAATTATATGTTGGATTTTGCGATACTGGGCATTCTTATAATCCCCTCATCTTTATTTTTCTTCCTAGGTTGTATTGTATTAAAAAAGGATTTTCTGTCTAATTCTCGTATTTTGCTCAAAGATGAGTCTACTAGGGTTTCAGGGTATTCTCTAGTCGCAAATTGTTCTTTCATTTTGCAGGCTTCCTCTTCAAATTGGTAATCTTTAGTGCAATTCCGTTTTATGCGTCAAAATTGTCCATACGGTATATTTAGCAGCCATCTGGGTAGATGGCCGCTGGTATAGGGGATCAGGCTGTTTTTATCAACGTCCTTCAGAAAGGTATTGCAGATAACTTTCTCACTTTCAATTCGGATATTCAAATCCAAAAATTCTATGTTTCCATCGTATATTTTGGATGAGAGGTGTATGTTTCTGTCATTACCATTCAGCATATCTATGAAGGAGGTTAAAGAGCCTACATCCCCGTTCCATACTAAAATAATATCATCAATATACCTATACCATAGCACCAGGTCCGTCCCCAGCCGGGGCAGAACAGACCTCTCCTACCAGTCGGCCATGAAGAGGTTTGCATAGCTGGGGGTGAACCTGGTGCCCATGGCAGTACCGCATTTTTGCACAAAGAAATTTGATCCAAAACAAAAATAGTTATGGGACAAAATGAAGTTTACACTTTCCTCCAGGAAGCTTATTTGTTCTTTTTTGAGTCTACCTTCCATTATTAATTGATCCCTCATAGCTTCTGTCCCTTGTTGGTGGTCAATGATTGTATACAATGACCGCATATCCAATGTGCACATTGTCTATTCGGGGTTAAATTTTAATCTTTCTAGAATATCAATAACTTGTGTCGTGTCTCGGATGTAAGTTTTCGTACTTTTTACTGTCGGCTGGAGATGGGTGTCAATGTATTTTGACAAATTGCTTGTAATCGAACCTATCCCGGATACTATAGGTCGACCGGGTGGTTGTGTAGGGTTCTTATGTATCTTCGGCAGACAGTAAAAGACAGGCATTCTTGCTTGTGTATCACATATAAATTCATATTCTTGTCTATTTAGCATATTTTGAGAGATTCCTCTTTCACATAATTGTTTCAGCTCCTCTTGATAGACCTTAGTTGGATCCATTTTTAATTTCATATATGTGGTCTCATCATCCAATTGTTTTAGACACTCCATATTATACTCTTCCTCACCCCAGATTACAATGGCCCCTCCTTTATCAGCTGGTCTAATCACTATTTTTTCTTTCATTTGTAGTTCCTTTATGGCTTTTATCTCCTGATTGGTGATATTGCATCCCTTATTATTGTTTTTAATCTTTCTTAAATCGTACTCTACCGATTGGCGGAAGGCAATAATTTCCTGACTCAGTTCTTGTATGGGATATTTCTTGGATTTCTTTTTTAAATCCGTATGTATATATTCCTGTGTAATTACCATAGATCTCTCCACAGGATTTCTAAGGTGATACTTCAGAATCTGCAACATCATCCGTGACACATACATAATAGAAACCACCCAAAAATGACCCCCCTTTTAGAAACTACGCCCCTCAAGGTATTCAAAACTGATTTTACAAACTTTGTTAACCCTTTAAGTGTTCCACAAGAATTAATGGAAAAAGGAGATGAAATTTCTGAATTTCACTTTTTTGGCAGATTTTCCATTTTAATCAATTTTTATCCACTAACAAAGCAAGGGTTAACAGCCAAACAAAACTCTATATTTTTTGCCCTGAGT
This sequence comes from Bufo bufo, assembly GCF_905171765.1. NCBI lineage: Eukaryota > Metazoa > Chordata > Amphibia > Anura > Bufonidae > Bufo > Bufo bufo. The sequence continues at coordinate 769,152,401 of NC_053389.1, read as the reverse complement.
CTGTAGTTTACAGAAATACCCCATATGTGGTCGTAAACTGCTGTACGGGCACACGGTATTGCGCAGAAGGAAAGGAACGCCATATGGTTTTTGGAAGGCAGATTTCACTTGGATAATTTTAAGCTGCCATTTCACATTTGAAGACCCCCTGATGCACCCCTAGAGTAGAAACGCCAAAAAAAGACCCCATTTTGGAAACTACGGGATAAGGTGGCAGTTTTGTTGGTTCTATTTTAAGGTACATATGATTTTTGGTTGCTCTATATTACACTTTTTGTGAGGCAAGGTAACAAAAAATAGCTGTTTTGGCATCGTTTTCATTTTTTGTCATTTACAATGTTTATCTGACAGGTTAGATCATGTGGTATTTTTATAGAGCAGGTTGTTATGGATGCGACAATACCAAATATGACAACTTTTTTGGGTTGTTTGTTTCAGTTTTACATAATAAAGCATTTTTGAAAATAATGATTTTTTAGTGTCTCCATATTCTGAAAGCCATAGTTTTTTTTGGGGGGCGATTGTCTTAAGTAAGAGCTCATTTTTTGCGGGATGAGGTGATGTTAGATTGGTACTATTTTGGGGGGCATACGCCTTTTTGATTGCTTGGTGTTGCACTCTTAGTGATGTAAGGTGACAAAAAAATGTTTTTTTAGCACAGATTTTATTTTATTTTTTGACGGTGTTCACCTGAGGGGTTAGGTCATGTGATAATGACGGTCGATACAGACGCGTCGATACCTAATATGTCTACTTTTATTTTTTTCCCTATTTTTTTCAATTTTTTAAAACTTTTTTAGAGAAAAGGGCGCTTTTTTTTTTTTTACTTAAAGAGTTAATTTTTTTTGCAACAATTTCTTTTTTTTACTTCTTTTTTCACTTTATTTTTTGTCCCACTATGGGACAGGGTCTGATCCCTGTTTCAATACAGCACAATACATCTGTATTGTGCTGTATTGAACTGTCAGTGTCTTACACTGCAAGACGCTAACAGTTACCTAGGAGACCCAGCCCTGGGGCTAGATCTCCTGGGTTTCCATAGCTGGCAGTCCCAGTGCCTGTTCAAGGCATCGGGGCTGCCATAGCAACCCTCGGTTCTCCGTCACCTCAGCACGGGGACCCGATGGGGATGTACAAGCTGCCGCAAACCCCCTGTATGCTGCGGTCAGTGTGACCGCGGCATACAGAGGGTTAATCCGCCAGCATCTGTGTTTTCACTGATGCTGGCAGATACAGCAGGGGCCCAGCTGTCAGTATCAGCCCGGCCCCTGCTGCTGATCGCGGCAGCAGTTGTGGGGCAGCGCGTTAACCCTAGGACGAGAATGCTCGTCCTAGTGCGTTAAGTACCTGCACGCTAGGACGAGCATTCTCGTCCAAGGTCCTGAACGTGTTAATAGAGTTATTGTTATTTATATGGTTATTTATAGTTTATGTTGTTTTATTAATAAAAATGGCTGCTGTGGCCGATTTATTACAGCCTGGTGTCTGAGTCTTTATTAAAGGTAAGGGATATGAGATGGTGGGATGGGATGGATTGGTAAAAGGTGGGGGGGGGGGGCTGTTTGTTGGGGGGTTCAAGGGGGCAGGTGAGTATGAAATAGGGGTCGGCTTTTAGGTAGCCAATACCCCCGTCATGAAGACTAACAACAGGCAGCAGGCGATTTACCAGCGTCTGTCTCAGGAGAGATCTGACATCTTCTTTTTACAGAAGACTTATTTGAAGAGCAATGCTCAGGTGTTTGCAGCCAAGAGAGACTGGAGATATGGAGCATCTTTCTGGTCCTTCGGGCTGGAGAGAAATGATGGTGTGGCGATTCTCTTCAATAAGATACAGTTGCAAGAAAAAGTATGTGAACCCTTTGGAATGATATGGATTTTTGCATAAATTGGTCAAAAAATGTGATCTGATCTTCATCTAAATCACAACAATAGACAATCACAGTCTGCTTAAACTAATAGCACTTAAAGAATTAAATGTTACCATGTTTTTATTGAACACACCATGTAAACATTCACAGTGCAGGTGGAAAAAGTATGTGAACCCCTAGACTAATGACATCTCCAAGAGCTAATTGGAGTGAGGTGTCAGCCAACTGGAGTCCAATCAATGAGAGGTGTTGGTTACAGCTGCCCTGCCCTATAAAAAACACACACCAGTTCTGGGTTTGCTTTTCACAAGAAGCATTGCCTGATGTGAATGATGCCTCGCACAAAAGAGCTCTCAGAAGACCTACGATTAAGAATTGTTGACTTGCATAAAGCTGGAAAGGGTTATAAAAGTATCTCCAAAAGCCTTGCTGTTCATCAGTCCACGGTAAGACAAATTGTCTATAAATGGAGAAAGTTCAGCACTGCTGCTACTCTCCCTAGGAGTGGCCGTCCTGTAAAGATGACTGCAAGAGCACAGCGCAGACTGCTCAATGAGGTGAAGAAGAATCCTAGAGTGTCAGCTAAAGACTTACAAAAGTCTCTGGCATATGCTAACATCCCTGTTAGCGAATCTACGATATGTAAAACACAGCAGTACTGGCAAAATATTCTGTGGACAGATGAAACCAAAGTTGAGTTGTTTGGAAGAAGCACACAACACTATGTGTGGAGAAAAAGAGGCACAGCACACCAACATCAAAACCTCATCCCAACTGTGAAGTATGGTGGTGGGGGCATCATGGTTTGGGGCTGCTTTGCTGCGTCAGGGCCTAAACGGATTGCTATCATCGAAGGAAAAATGAATTCCCAAGTTTATCAAGACATTTTGCAGGAGAACTTAAGGCCATCTGTCCACCAGCTGAAGCTCAACAGAAGATGGGTGTTGCAACAGGACAACGACCCAAAGCATAGAAGTAAATCAACAACAGAATGGTTAAACAGAAGAAAATACGCCTTCTGGAGTGGCCCAGTCAGAGTCCTGACCTCAACCCGATTGAGATGCTGTGGGATGACCTCAAGAAAGCGATTCACACCAGACATCCGAAGAATATTGCTGAACTGAAACAGTTCTGTAAAGAGGAATGGTCAAGAATTACTCCTGACCGTTCTGCACGTCTGATCTGCAACTACAGGAAACGTTTGGTTGAAGTTATTGCTGCCAAAGGAGGTTCAACCAGTTATTAAATCCAAAGGTTCACATACTTTTTCCACCTGCACTGTGAATGTTTACATGGTGTGTTCAATAAAAACATGGTAACATTTAATTCTTTGTGTGTTATTAGTTTAAGCAGACTGTGATTGTCTATTGTTGTGACTTAAAGGTGAAACTCGAAAAATTTGAATATCGTGCAAAGTTCACTTATTTCAGTAATGCAACTTAAAAGATGAAACTAATATATTTGATAGACTCATTACATGGAAAGTGTGATATTTCAAGCCTTTATTTGTTATAATTTGGATGATTATGGCTTACAGCTTATGAAACCCCAAAGTCACAATTTTGAGGTACCCTTTGCTTAGGGGGTATGGATTAATTAGCTGACTAGAGTGTGACACTTTGAGCCTAGAATATTGAACCTTTTCATAAAATTCTAATTTTAAGCTGCATTAATGCAGTTCCTTTTAATTTGCATTACTGAAATAAATGGACTTTTATCAATCTGTCACTACCAGAGCTTTGAGAACGTTCTCACAGCTCTGTTTCTCCACTCCTGTGATGATGTCACTACTAGAGCTTGGAGGAGTTCTCACTGCTCTGTTTCTCTGCCCCTGTGATGAGGTCTTTACTCCCAGCTGTTCCTCCTGCGTTTGATTTCCCTGCCTTTAAATCACCCCTCCTCCTATTGTAGGGCGTAGATTATATTTCTCATTTCAGTTGTAGCTCTTGCTTGAATATCTTCACTTGTAAGCTATCAGTTCACTGGACCTGTGTTCTGCTGCAGCAAGCACTCCGGATATTGCCAGCTGTCCTTGGATCCGTCTTCTCTGCGGCTGCAGCTCCTTCAGCTAAGTGTGCAGACAGTGTTGTGTACCTGGTTATTTTCTGACTGGATCTGAGGTGGCCACGGTTCCCTCCATATACTGAGCAGGGAACCGGTGGCCGTGCCCCTTCCACTATTGTAGGGGTTACAGTGGTCATCAGTCTTAGGTACGCGGGCATGCCTCGTTCCACCATTTGGATGCGGGCATGTGCTTTAGCAGCATAGGGAGAGCTTTGAGGGTCTGACAGGGGTCACCCCTTATCCTCCCTAGTTTGGGTCCGGTCAGTAGCTCTTTTTACTGTGTATGCTCTTGTTGCTCACAAACAGCCGTGACATTATAATCCACCAAAACCGTCCTTTTTGACATGGATCCGCTTTCTGGCCTGGTTGACCGCATGCAGGGTCTTTCTTTGGAAGTAGCGGATCTCCGTCAATCTATGACTCAGCTTCAAGCATTGGGCTCTGCTCCGGCTCATGGAGTCTGTTGCGAGCCAAAGGTCTCACTTCCGGAAACGTTCTCCGGGGGCAGTGAGAATTTTGTTCGCTTCAGAGAGGCATGCAAACTCCATTTTTGCTTGTGTCCCCACTCCTCTGGTAAGGAGGAGCAGAGGGTGAGGATTGTCATCTCCCTGCTCAGGGGTAATGCTCAGACTTGGGCTTTTTCGCTGCCATCAGGGGATCCCTCCCTTCGATCCGTGGAAAGATTTTTTGTGGCCCTGGGGCAGATATATGATGACCCGGATCGTGTTGCTCTGGCCGAATCTAACTTACGTGTTTTATGCCAGAACAAACTGTCTGCGGAGCTTTATTGTTCTGAATTTCGGAGATGGGCAGCTGATTCAGGTTGGAATGATGCTGCACTCCGGAGTCAGTTCTGTCATGGTCTCTCAGAGAGATTGAAAGATGCGTTTGCTTTCCATGAGAGACCAACGTCCTTAGAGTCTGCCATGTCATTGGCGGTACGCCTTGACAGGCGTCTAAGAGAAAGAAACGAGACCTCTCTGTCCAGCCATGGTCAGTCTAGGGGCAATGGTGCGGACTCATTCAGTGTGCAGGGGCCTCATCCTGTCTCTCTCCCCTCTGAGGAGGAGCCCATGCAGCTAGGTCGACTTGCCCCTGATAAAAGAGGATTTAGTCCTCAGAGTATGGTGTGTTTTTGTTGTGGGGGCATAGGTCATTTGGCAAATGTTTGTCCGTCTAGGAGATTCTTGAACTGTACTAGGAGCGATAATAAGAGAAAAACCTCAAAAGGTAAATCATCAAATTCTGCTTCATCTGCTACTTTGGGCAAAGTTGATGTAGGAATTGATGCTTTTCCTCTGACCTGCAGTTCCCGTTTTCTCCTGTCTGCCAGGGTGGCGCTAGAGAGCAAAGTCATTTCTTGTGAGATTTTTGTCGATAGTGGAGCGGCCGTCAATCTTATTGACACTCAATTTGTAGCCATGCATGGTTTTCAGGTTTGCACATTAGAAAAGGATATACCTGTTTTTGCTATTGACTCTGCTCCACTCTCACAGAGATCTCTGAAGGGCATTGTTCACAATATCCGGCTAGCTGTAGGTGACACTCATGTGGAGGATATATCTTGTTTTGTCCTTAACGGATTGCCTTCTCCTCTAGTTTTGGGGTTACCCTGGCTCACTAGACATAACCCCACTATTGATTGGCAAGGAAGGCAAATAAATGAGTGGAGTGACTTTTGTAGAGAGAATTGTCTCACGGCGACTTTTGCAGAGGTGTCTACTAAAACTGTGCCATCATTTCTCTCTGATTTCTCGGACGTGTTTTCCGAGAGCGGTGTTCAGGAGCTACCTCCTCACCGGGAGTTTGACTGTCCCATTAACCTCATTCCCGGCGCCAAGCTGCCAAAAGCACGCCTCTACAATCTCTCACAACCGGAATGAATCGCAATGCGAACCTATATCTCCGAGAGTCTCGATAAGGGGCATATTCGTCCCTCAAAGTCACCTGTTGCCGCGGGTTTTTTTTTTTGTTAAAAAAAAAGATGGCTCTCTGAGACCTTGCCTAGATTTTAGGGAGCTGAACCGTATCACGATTCGCGATCCCTATCCCCTTCCTCTGATCCCGGACCTCTTCAACCAAATTGTTGGGGCCAAGGTGTTTTCCAAATTGGATTTGAGAGGTGCGTACAACCTGGTCAGGGTCAGAGAGGGGGATGAATGGAAAACGGCCTTTAATACCCCTAACGGGCATTTCGAGAATCTCGTTATGCCTTTCGGCCTGATGAATGCTCTGGCCGTCTTTCAGCATTTTGTTAATAGTATTTTCTACCATTTAATGGGGAAATTTGTATTGGTGTATCTTGATGATATTTTGATTTTTTCCCCTGATGTTCAGACCCATCAGGATCATCTTTTTCAGGTTCTGTAGATTCTGCGGGAAAATAAATTGTACGCCAAGCTGGAGAAATGTCTTTTTATGGTATCGGAGATTCAATTTCTGGGTTTTCTCCTCTCTGCTTCTGGTTTTCGCATGGATCCGGAGAAGGTCCGTGCTGTACTTGAGTGGGAGCTTCCTGAGAATCAGAAGGCATTGATGCGCTTTCTGGGTTTTGCGAACTATTACAGAAAGTTCATTTTGAATTATTCCTCTGTTGTCAAACCCCTTACTGACATGACAAAAAAGGGGGCGGATTTTTCCTCTTGGTCGGAGGAGGCGCTTGCAGCCTTTTCTAAGATTAAAGAGAGTTTTGCGTCTGCTCCCGTCTTGGTGCATCCCGATGTTTCCTTACCTTTTTATTGTTGAGGTGGATGCTTCCGAGGTGGGTGTGGGTGCAGTTTTGTCCCAGGGCCCTTCTCCTGCCAAATGGCGACCCTGTGCCCTTTTCTCTAAAAAACTCTCCCCGGCAGAGAGAAACTATGATGTGGGAGATAGGGAGTTGTTGGCCATCAAGTTGGCTTTCGAGGAATGGCGCCATTGGTTGGAGGGGGCCAGGCACCCTATCACCGTTTTTACAGACCATAAGAATCTGGCATACTTGGAGTCGGCCAGGCGTATGAATCCGAGACAGGCCAGATGGTCTCTGTTCTTCTCCAGATTCAATTTTGTCGTTACATTCCGCCCTGGGATCAAAAATGTGAAGGCTGATGCTCTCTCTCGCTGTTTTCCGGGAGGAGGAAACTCCGAGGACCCGGGTCCCATTTTGGCGGAGGGGGTAGTTGTTTCTGCTCTATATTCCGATTTGGAGGCCGAGGTCCAGGCTGCCCAGACTGAGGCACCTGCCCGTTGTCCTTCTGGGAAGTTGTTCGTGCCTCCTGAGCTACGTCACAAACTCTTCAAGGAGCATCATGATACGGTTCTTGCTGGTCACCCCGGGAGTAGAGCCACGGTAGATCTCATTGCTCAGAGATTTTGGTGGCCGGCTCTTCGTAAGTCGGTGGAGGGTTTTGTGGCTGCTTGTGAGACGTGCGCTCGCGCTAAGGTCCCTCGTTCACGGCCTTCAGGTTCCCTTCTCCCGTTTACCCATACCTTCCCGTCCTTGGACACACCTGTCCATGGACTTTATCACGGATCTTCCTCGTTCCTCGGGGAAGTCGGTGATCCTGGTGTTGGTGGACCGTTTTAGCAAGATGGCTCATTTCGTACCTTTCCCTGGTTTACCCAATGCTAAAACGTTGGCGCAAGCTTTTGTCGACCATATTGTTAAATTGCATGGCATTCCCTCTGATATTGTTTCCGATAGAGGCACGCAGTTTGTGTCCAGGTTCTGGAAGGCTTTCTGTTCTCGCCTGGGGGTTCGGCTGTCCTTCTCTTCTGCTTTTCACCCGCAGTCGAATGGTCAGACTGAACGCCTCAATCAGAATCTGGAGACATATTTGCGCTGTTTTGTGGCAGAGAACCAAGAGGATTGGTGTTCATTTCTCCCTCTTGCTGAGTTTGCTCTGAACAACCGTCGTCAGGAATCTTCTGATAAGTCACCATTCTTTGGTGCATATGGGTTCCATCCGCAGTTTGGGACATTCTCGGGAGGGGCTCTTTCTGGTTTACCTGAGGAGGAGAGATTTTCCTCGTCTTTGTCTACCATTTGGCAAAAGATTCAGAGTAATCTTAGAAAGATGAGTGAGAAGTATAAGAGTGTGGCTGATAAGAGACGTGTGCCTGGTCCGGACCTGAATGTGGGTGATCTGGTGTGGTTGTCTACAAGAAATATTAAACTGAAGGTTCCCTCCTGGAAATTGGGTCCCAAGTTTATTGGGCCTTATAAAATCTTGTCAGTCATCAATCCTGTTGCCTTCCGTCTTGATCTTCCACGGGTTTGGAAGATACATAATGTATTTCACAGATCTCTCTTAAAACCATATGTCCAGCCCACGGTACCCTCCTCTTTGCCTCCTCCTCCGATTTTGGTTGATGGCAATCTGGAGTTTGAGGTTTCCAGAATTGTGGACTCTCGCATTGTCCGCGGTTCTCTTCAGTACCTCGTTCATTGGAAGGGTTATGGTCCTGAGGAGAGGATGTGGGTTCCGGTGTCGGACATTAAAGCCACTCGCCTCATCAGGGCATTTCATAGGGCTCATCCTGAGAAGGTGGGTCCTGGGTGTCCGGAGTCCACCCGTAGAGGGGGGGGGGGTACTGTCACTACCAGAGCTTTGAGACGTTCTCACAGCTCTGTTTCTCCACCCCTGTGATGATGTCACTACTAGAGCTTGGAGGAGTTCTCACTGCTCTGTTTCTCCTCCCCTGTGTTGAGGTCTTTACTCCCAGCTGTTCCTCCTGCGTTTGATTTCCCTGCCTTTAAATCACCCCTCCTCCTATTGTAGGGCGTGGATTATATTTCTCATTTCAGTTGTAGCTCTTGCTTGAGTATCTTCACTTGTAAGCTATCAGTTCACTGGACCTGTGTTCTGCTGCAGCAAGCACTCCGGATATTGCCAGCTGTCCTTGGATCCGTCTTCTCTGCGGCTGCAGCTCCTTCAGCTAAGTGTGCAGACAGTGTTGTGTACCTGGTTATTTTCTGACTGGATCTGAGGTGGCCACGGTTCCCTCCATATACTGAGCAGGGAACCGGTGGCCGTGCCCCTTCCACTATTGTAGGGGTTACAGTGGTCATCAGTCTTAGGTACGCGGGCATGCCTTGTTCCACCATTTGGATCCGGGCATGTGCTTTAGCAGCATAGGGAGAGCTTTGAGGGTCTGACAGGGGTCACCCCTTATCCTCCCTAGTTTGGGTCCGGTCAGTAGCTCTTTTTACTGTGTATGCTCTTGTTGCTCACAAACAGCCGTGACACAATCAGACTTTTTTTCAATCAGACTGTGATTGTCTATTGTGATTCAGATGAAGATCAGATCACATTTTATGACCAATTTGTGCAGAAATCCATATCATTCCAAAGGGTTCACATACTTTTTCTTGCAACTGTAGAAGTTGAGGTGGAGAGAGTCCTGTAGATCTGTCCGGGCCGCTGCCTGATGCTGGACTTTATACTGGACATTGCGTATTATAGAGTCATTAATATCTATGCTCCTCAGACTAGAAAGGAGAGGAGGGAATTATTTTAGCAGATTAAGCCATATTGTTTTACATCCAGGGTGTTTATAATGTGCAGGGATTTTAATAGTGTCTCATGTAATGTGGATTGTTCCAGTAGTCATAAGCAACTGAGATATGATGAGAACTTCCTTAACAATATAGTCCAGCAGGCTCATTTAGTGGATCCCTGTGTTTTACATAGCTCCAGTAGAGCCTACACTTACCATAAGGCCGGTAACGCCAGTATAATTGACCGGGTATAGATAAAACGTGAAGTGAGGAGCTTTGACTACAGGACGAGCCCCATAGAGTTCTCTGACCATTGTATGGTTAGTGTCACGCTAGATCTGGCCGGGGCTGTGGTTTGTGGTAAGGGTTACTGGAAGGTGAATAGCACGGTGCTGAAAGACCCAGAGTTCAGAGAGGCTTTTATCACCTTCTATAATGAGCGGAGGACCACCCAGTGTATGTGTGATGACACAGCGGAGTGGTGGCAGTGTATGAAGAGTGATTTCAAGCAGTTTCTCATACGCGCTACGAGGAGGCATAGTAATGTGGAGTATATGAGGTATTCTGTACTGAGGCTGCAGCTGAGCCGGTTATATGGTAAGATCAATAGTGGTGAGAAAATAGATGGTAAGTACGTTAGCCAGATAAAGTAGAAGATGCGAGAGCTGCAGTACGACCGTCTAAAGTCTTTCAAAAGCAGAGGGGCAGTTTGATAATTGGGGGGTTCACAACCCATACCCCTATATTGCCTGTAAGAACAGGGTCAGCAGGAAGCTTATGACCAGCCTGTTAGATGAACATGGGGTGGAGCAATCAGATCAGACTAAACTCCACAAGATTATTGGAGATTATTACAAATATCTGTTCAAAGGCTGTCAGATAAGTGGTGACAGCATCAGAACTTACCTGAAAGGTGTCAAATTCCCAAAACTGGATAATGCACATGCATATGGCTTGACCGAGCCCAAAACTGAGGAGAAGGTGAAGAGGAGCATTGACTCCTTAAAAACTAAGAAGAGCCCGGGCCTGGACGGACTGACAAGTGAATTCTATAAGGAGTTCAGAGATTAGCTCCAGACCTGGCGCAGGTCTATAATGATTGCCTTTCTGCCAGGAAACTTGTACAGTCACAGTATAAATCTGTTCTGGTTCTCCTGGCAAAGAAAGGAAATCTTAAAGACTTAAAAAACTGGCGTCCATTGTCGTTACTGAACACCGATTATAAAGTCCTGGCCAAGATCTTGTATTACAGGCTGAGTGCAGTGGCAGATGAGCTCATCATCCCCAACCAGATGTGTGGTGTGAAAGGCTGGACTATAGAAGACTCATTGCTGCTGGTAAGGGAAGCAGTGACATACATGAGGCAGCACAGTGGAGGAGCATATATGGTAGGGTTAGACCAGAGCAAGGCTTTTGATAGAGTCCATCATGACTACCTGTACCAGGTGTTGTTGGAGTACGGACTTCCTGCATGCGTCGTACAATGGCTGCAGGTTCTCTATAAGGAGGCAGTAAGCCAGCCTCTGATTAATGGTCACTTGGCAGAACCCTTTAGGATCATGTCTGGTGTAAGGCAGGGCTGCCCTCTTAGCCCATTATTATATGTCTTAAGTCTGGATTCTTTTTTAAGAAAGTTGCAGGATAATAGAAATCTCTTGGGATTGAAATGTCACCTACAGAGTAAAATAGTGGACATAAAGTTCTGTGCTTATGCGGACGATGTGACTGTTCTGGTGTCGTCTAGTGGTGACTGTGTGGCCTTACAACAGGAGATAGCAGCTTTCTCTCGAGTGTCGAATTTTGCTGTGAATATGGATAAGAGCGAGGCGTTGTGGCTGGGGGGTGACCGTGGGGTCTTCTCAGTGCCATTCAGAACAGTGCAGGACAAGATAAAGATTTTGGGAGTTCAGTTTGGAACTGTAGATGATGGGAAGGTGAACTGGGAGGAGAAGCTGGCGGTGTGTGAGCAGAAGGTGCAGTGTTGGAGGCACTGGAAGCTGCCTTATCAGGAGAAGATCCACCTGCTGAAAAGCTTCCTGCTCCCGCTATTCCTCTGTCAGTGTGGTGTTCCCAGTGCCTGATAAGTTACTTCTTGTGGGGTAATAGGGTGAATATAGTCAGGAAGAACATTGTCTATCTCCCCTAGAAGGAGGGTGGCCTGTCCATGCCCTGCCCAGAGCTCTTCTTTAACCTAATGTTTCTGATGAATAATTTTTCATTTTGTAAGAGTTCAGAGTTGAAACTGTGAAGTAGTCTGTTTAAGAACCAGATACAGCAGTTTGTCTTTGTGTGGTCGGTAGGTGACCCCATTAAGAGGATCTCGGGGCGCATTAAGTATAAAGTTTCCTGATACGCGGTACATGTAATTAGCAAGATCATTAAATGGAAAATCTTATATGGTGATGTAAAGCAGCTCAGTAGGAAAGAGATGTATAAGATCCTGTTGATATCACAGTTTAGTGCCCACATCCAGCTGAGGAACGCCCCAAACCTGGATGTAAAACAGGCTGTGAAAATTCTGGAGGGACATTCATGGTAAAATCTATGTCAGGGACAATCTTAAGTGTAGAAATGTGCCAGACAGATCCTGCCCTAGAGAGCAACGCCATCAGGTACTGGAGTCCATTGAGCATCTTCTGCTGGACTGTCAGTTTAGTATCCAGGTATGGGAGGCTATGTCACTGTCCCTTCAGTTACCACATCTAGTGGGGCAGCCGTACCCTCAGCTCTTTACATAAAAACTGAAAACGCAACAAGAACGCCCCATCCTCATGTCTAAGAAGAGGACCACTCCCCAAGCTTGATCCCGACCTGTATTCCTGCAAACATCTCACTGGACATAATGAACACCCCGGAACTGCAAAAAGAATAACATTATGCCCCTTTCCTTCCCTATCTGTTTTAGATAAGCAAATCCTCACCACCACCTTGCCCTGATAAAGATCTACATCATCCCCTTGTAGCCCCCACGCACACCGATCACTGTTGCACACCAATTCCCCCAAACAAAAGCGAACCAATTTGCAACAATAGGGCAAACGAGACTGGCCTCCTTTTATCCTCCGCCCGCTTTCCCTTTCTCCAACCCCTCAACACCAGCCAAACCAATAAAGTTTTTGTGACATCCGGAAGACCGCGTAACTTAAAACCAAATGCCAAACCCGCCATACATCTATTTAACTGCGCAACTGACCAACCCTCTTTTACCTGTCCTAAAAATAACAGCAGTGGAACGTCCCCATCATCCACACATGCCCCCAATTTCTCACACCACTGTTTCCAATTACGCCAAGCTTTACTGTAAGCCGCCCACGTACCCTCACTGAAGCCCGCAGCAGTCCCTCTACTGTACCTCCAAGAGCTCCCATGATATCCGTTTCTGGCGCCAGATGACGAAAACGCTCCCACTGCGAATGAGAAAGGGCATCCGCAATACAATTAGACACCCCAGGCACGTGAACCGCCACCACACAAGCATTAAGCGACAAACAGAGTAAAACTAAATGCTGCAATAATCGCACCACTGGGGGAGATGACGCGGTCAAACTATTGATCGCCTGCACCACCCCCAAATTATCGCAGTGAAAACGAATCTTCTTATTCCTAAATTTCTCACCCCACAAGACCACTGCCAGTACTATAGGAAAAAGCTCCAAGAGAGCCAAGTTCCGTACCCAGCCCCTTAACACCCAGGACTCTGGCCAATGATCTGCGCACCATTGTCCATGACAATACACCCCAAACCCCCCCCCCCCCCCCCCCCCCCGTGCGCTGCATCCAAAAATAACTCAAAATCAAAACTATCTACAACATCCCCAATAACCAATGCTCTACCATTAAAAATTTGCCGAAAAGCCTGCCCATACTTTCAGATCTTCCCTCAGGAGACTTGTTCGGCTCCTTCTAGGGTACCAACCCCAAAGGTGATACCCGCAAATTAACCAAAGGTGGTTCTAAAAATGGACCATCCATCCTACCCAATGACACCTCCGTGGCCAACTTTTTAGACACTACTTCTGGATGCTCCAAAGCCGAGCGTAAATTTTTTCGCACCCCAACCACTGGCAATGGTGTAGACGGAATACTAAACCCCTGGTAAACCCCCCTTTTAATAACCGCTTCCCGATTGGGGTATCTATTTAAATACCGCTCCATCTTTTCCACCCGCACCGGAGTCAACCCCTTTTGCAGCGGCCTCATCCCCTTTTTTGACTATTTCCCTCGAAGTAACGATTGGCCCTGTGGTTACCACCGCATGACGAGCACTCATTCTTAAAATTGCATTTTGCTCCAAACTTACAGCTTCCTTCGTTAAAGAGGGAGCACAAACCTTTGGCTGACAACGCTGCAAAGCTACACTGGCTTGACCCTCCCGATTCCCCCCATAAGGACTGCCCCGGCCTCACTGGTGCTGTCGCCCTCAACCATAACCCAATATCTTTATGATCCCACCAGATATTAGGGTGTACCGCCTTTCTCTGCCTAAATTGCTCATCATACCGGAGCCACCCTGTACCCCCATAAACCCGCTAAGATAGCAAATGCTTGGAGCCAATTCAAAAAAGTGCACAGGATCAAACTATACCGGCACTTTTCCTCCTCTTCCTTTTTTCCTTCATCTTTTTTAGCCCTATCTAAGTTAAAATGCTCAAGAGGGAGTAGTGAGAAAATTTCCACATACTCCCCCTTCCATATACGCTCACGAATGTCCTGCTTCAAATGCGCCCCTAACGGCCCTTCAAAGCATACGTACACCTCACCTCTTGCCACATCGTCCACCCAAGGCCTATCATTTCCCCCCCCCCACCGGCCTGAGTCTGTACCGACACCGAACCTGGAGCCCAAGTCGACGAACTCCATGCCATCTCACTAACCCCAAGGCTTATCCGATGCCCCGAAGGCAGATACCCAACCCGCAAGACTACTTAGCAACTGTCTCAGGCCGCCAACTAACTCCCTTTGAACACCCCCCAGCCCCGACACCCCCTGCAGTGAAGGTCCTGGCTCCTGATGATCCTCACGGTCAAATCGTCCTCTTTGTCCTGCTGCCGACATCCCACTGAAAGCCTGCAACCCAACCTCCTGCTGGCTGGATGCGTTCTGCGGTGACCACAACACGTCCAGTACATCCTGATGAGCTGGGCCAACACCATGCTGCCCGTCATGCTGCTGAGGCCTGTTCACACTCCTGGCCCCACCGTGCACAGCCTCGTTCAACCTGCTGCTGCTCCCTCGACGAGTGGGCCCCCCAGCCACTCCTGACAGGGGAGAGCCCACAGATCCTGGTCCTGCATCCATTCTGCCTGCTGCTGAGGACAGGGTACTGAACCCCCCCTTCCCCGTCCTGCAATGGGTCCCGCCGCAGAGTTTGATTCCTCCCACGCCTGGAGGGTCTGGATAATGTCTGCCAACTGTGAAGGGTCCCCGGAGGGGTTCCTTAACTGGTGCCGGACCCTGGGGGTCGTGGCTGTGGGCTTGCCGTACCCGCCGCCTCCCCCTGCAGTAAGCCTGCCACTTGCTCCTGCAAGCATCCTGATCCTCGGGCCTCCGCCGCCGCCCGCAACTGCTGAAGCAACTCCTCAACCGCCTGTATGACGGTAAGCCCTAATAGTGGGAGCTTGCTGCCTTAAATTATTAACTAAAATGGCGCCCGATCCCCTCACTACACCCCTTAAAAAGCTCAAACTCCACCCCTTATGTGCACACCCCTCCACTACTGAAATTAACCCCTTAATGGCCGGAACCCTCGGCCCAAAACCAATCATGTTGGCCTCCCCTAAGCTCCCGCCTAGTCTGGCCTCTCTTGAAATGAAGATCCACAGATTAAGAGATGAAATTAGAGTCTGATCCTAAGGGCTCATGCACACAAACGTATTTTCTTTCCGTGCCTGTTCCGTTTTTTTTGCGGACCGCATACTGAACCATTCATTTCAATGTGTCTGCAAAAAAAACGGAAGGTACTCCCTGTGCATTCCATTTCCGTATTTCCGTTCTGCAAAAAAATAGAACATGTCCGATTATTGTCCGCATTACGGACAAGGATAGTAGTATTTTATTAGGGGCCAGCTGTTCCGTTCCGCAAAATACAGAATGCACACGGACGTCATCTGTATTTTTTGCGGATCCGTTTTTGCGGACCGCAAAATACATACGGTCATGTGCATGAGGCCTAAATCAAAGTTGATGACGTGTGAGTGTCTGGATGATTGCACACGTGAGCTGGCTATACTGAAGAAGAGTCTGGAGGAAGATACAAACATAATATCTAAAATACAGAACTAGGCAAGTGACAAAAAGAAAGAATCTAGAGCCCAAATTGTAAAAAGGAGACAAATTTATGGAAAAAAAGAAACTGAATATGAGATTGGTTGCAATGTTGTGAAGCAGAGGAACCCTATAATATATGGGGCTGCAGAGACTGGAGGATCATAGCTCTTGTGTGAACCATATTTGGGGTCTGAGCCATCAACCTTGCAAATGCTGGCAATGCTGCAGAACAAAGTGTGCCAGACAGCAAGGGGTTAAGCACAGTGGACTTTGTTTGCAGCACTGATGAATTGATTTGGAGTGTCAGTCCTTTGCTTCAGCAAGAAAACTTTTCATGTGCTGCTATTATACTGTAAGTGACACCCAGCTCAGCGTTGTCAGTGAGCCCCCGCTCAGTGCTGAGTGATAATCTACCCCTTAGGCTCCATTCACACGTCCGCAAAATGGGTCCGCATCCGTTCCGCAATTTTGCAGAATGGGTGCGGACCCATTCATTCTCTATGGGGACGGAATGGATGCGGACAGCACACAGTGTGCTGTCCGCATCCGCATTTGCAGTGCGCGGCCCCGATCTTTGGGTCCGCAGCTCCGCAAAAAGATAGAGCATGTCCTATTCTTGTCCGCAGCTTGCGGACAAGAATAGGCATTTCTATGGGGTGCCGGGCTGGTGTATTGCGGACCCGCAATTTGCGGGTCCGCAACACACCACGGACGTGTGAATGCAGCCTAATTGAACCAAATGCACAGAGTGCTGCAGAGGTTACAGATATTGTACAGAACCCTCAGCTCTCCACAGTGCAGGCAGCTCCATCAGAGATCACTATTCCTGCAGCTGAGGAGAGGCCGAGTACTGATCCATCTGCTGAACAACCTCAATACAGGAGACTGTTCTCTAATGTCACCAGGCCGGCGACCCCCCACCTCAGAGGAGAAACTCGGTCAGAATCAGGTACACAGGACCAGAGGAGAACATCCCCTCCAGACTGTATATTGGGAAAGTTCTTCTGAAAGAGTTCATGAATTTAAGGCTTCTAAGGTGTACGCTCTGATCCATATTCCCTCCACCAGAAATGATGATGTCAGCTTTAAGCTTCAGTAGAGTCTGTATTTATTCTGGAGCCTTTATAATGATACCAAAGACAACAAGATTTGGGAGCACCTCAAAGTGATCCAGCTGTCTAGGCCCCAGGTGGTCACGGTCACTGTGCTCTTGTAGTCAGAGGGGGTCGCACTGGCAGATCTGGAGCTCTGGCTGAACAGACGGTGTATAGTATAAAGACGACCAGCAAAAATCTATGATGAGAAGGGTTTATGGAATAGAGGCTACACTGTGAGAATTCAGCTCGTCCAACACAACAGGGTGACCAGCCATCTGCCGCACTCCTACCTGGGCTCGGACAGAGGGATATGTTATTACCCTGGGCAGCCTCGCCTGTGCCATAGATGTGGGGGCAGACACTTTGCCCACAGCTGCTCTCACACCAAGTGCTCATTATGTGGATAGTTGGGGCATGTAAAGGATGAGTGCACAGGCCTGGTCATCTGTAACCTGTGCTTAGGACAGGGCCATACGTTCCGGAACTGTCCGCATGCAGAACACAAGAAGGTCACTGAGGAGATGTTCACAGAAAACATGGAGGAAGACCAGGAGGATGTCGCTGCAATTACAGATGTAGTCTCAGAAATTGTCAATCCCAATGATGTTACAAGGAAAGGTGCTAGTGACCCTGCTATATAGACTGATGTGCCACCCATGGGTGCTGCTCCACAAATATCACCAGCCACTAAACAGAATTTTTTTTTCTAAAAAGCAAAATATTTTGTAAAAATTTCATGAAATCACTGAAGCAACTCAGCAAGTCACAGACCCAGCTACCGCCAAACCACCTGAACAGCGGCCCTGTGTGTCTACAGAACCAGCTATAGGGGACATACTTGTAGAACCAACTGATCCAGCCACTCAGACCACGTCCACAGAGCCAGCTGGTCCAGCCACAGGAACCAGTGTGGATAATGAAGGCTTCTAGACAGTAAAAAGGAAAAACACCACAGCAGATTTTTTCCAAAAGAACAATCACAGCAAAGAAAACACCTGAGCTATTGGTACAGGAAGTAGCTTCTGGACGTTACAGTGCACTGGGAGAAGGAGGAAGAAGCTGAAATGGAGCAAGTTCATTCTGAATCCCGAGGACGACCCTCAGAAAGAGTACCTATCCCCTCAGTGTCTACTAAAAGATGGGGCACTACAGGTCACAGCTAGTGATGAGAGGCAGGGGCAATATTCGAATTTGCGATATTTCGCGAATATTTGGTAGAATATTCGTCATATATTTGAGAATTCGCGAATTCGAGATAATTTTCTTGATCGCGAAAAATCGGCAATGTAATATTCGTGTAATGCGCTCGAAATACAGTCGTGGATCACTATAGCTACATTTCTCAAGCTGCTAGAAGTTTCCTGAGACTGGAGAAAATGGTTGGCACGGCAGAACATTACAATAGCAATAGCTTTATATGCAGATAGAGTGCTCCAATATATTAGCAATTGCGAAATCGGCACCAATGATGCAAATATTTTGGCGCAATACGTGCAACTTCACATTTTAACAGGTCTGACTACTTATTAGTGATTGGTGCACTAAGTATTGTTGTGAACCTGTGACATCACAGCACTATGTATGGACAGCAGAACCTATCAGCTACACTATATCACTATCTAACCTACACTGACTATCTCCTACTAACTATCTGTATTATATATATGAGCTATCTACTAATGTAATGACACAAGAGAGCACAGAGCACAGCAATAACACTGCTGCTTTTCTCAGATCTGCAAAATACTGCATACAAGCAGGGCCGGTTCTAGTTGAAATGGGGCCCCGACACTTGCTGACTTTAACGTCCCGTATTGACTCTGGAGATTTAATTTGTGGACGTTCATACAGAAGAAACTGTATATTGTGTGGCACAGTGTATGCTATATGTGTATACCAAACATAATTGGCCGGGGGCTCGGCGGAGCTGATGTTGTGTTTTATCCTAATGAGAAATATTTCATAATACGGATTTGGAGAAGGGGCAGAGGGATAGCAGAGCAGGGAGAGGCTGGTGCTGCTACTAGGGGCTCAGACCATGGGGGAGTAATAAAGCCCACCATAATTCTCCTTATAATGTGACAGTGCAAAAAATACCCCCTTGTAATGCCCCCAGTTAAGCTAATGTTCCAAATAGTGCCCCCATAATGTGCCAGTATAAAATACCCCTATATAGTGCCACCAGTAAATGCCCCCATAGTGCTCCTCTCCCCCCTCCCTCCTAGTGCCCCCCATAATGTACCAGTATAAAATGCCCCATATAAAGTGCCCCAGTAGATGCCCTCAGTGTCCCCCATAATTTGCAAGTATAAAATACCCCCGTAGATGATCCCATAGTACTCCTCTCCCCCTTCCCCATAGTACCCACCATAATGTGTCCCAGTATAAAATGCTACTGTACAGAGCCCTCCATATAACATACCCCTTCTTTGTGGCCTCAGTAGAAGCCCCTATAGTGCCCACCAATAATGTGCCAGTAATAAGAGCCACCCCCACCATCTTGTGCTAGTAACAAGAGCCCCCCCATATAATGTGCCAGTAGGCAGAGGCCCCCTTATAATGTGCCAGTAGCCATAGACCCCCCTATAATGTGCCAGTAGCCATAGGCCCCCCTGTCATGTGCCAGTAGCCAGAGCCCCCCCTATAATATGCCAGTAGCCATAGGCCCCCCCTATCATGTGCCAGTCGCCAGAGCCCCCCCTATAATGTGCCAGTAGCCAGAGCCCCCCATCATGTGCCAGTAGCCAGAGCCCCCCCTTAAATGTACCAGTAGCCAGAGCCCCCTATAATGTGCCAGTAGCCATAGGCCCCCCCCTATCATGTGCATGTCGCCAGAGCCCCCCCTATATTGTGCCAGTAGCCAGAGCCCCCCCATCATGTGCCAGTAGCCAGAGCCCCCCCTCATATCAGTAGCCACCAGTATTGTACACAAAAAACACACAAAAAAAACTAAACACTTATACTTACCTCCATGTCAGCGATGCGATGCAGCCTCTTCCGGCCTGTGTCCCGTGGTGTACGGCTCAGGCGGCGCGATGACGTCATCACGCCGCCTGCGCCAGCCTCTGATATGCTGCAGGCCTAGTGCCGGCAGCCTATCAGAGAAACAGGGGAGGGACACACCTCTCCCTCCCCTGCCGCACAGCCCTCTGTATCGCTGTCCTGAGGACAGCGATACAGATGACTATGGAGATGAGCGCTTCCACAATGGAAGCGCTCATCTCCCTGTGCCCTGCTGCCGCCTCCCCCACTTGCCACCACGGGGCACGGGGCCCACTAAAATATATTTAGTTGTGGGCCGGCGGGGGCCCCTAGGACTTGGGGACCCGGGGGCAATTGCCCCCTTTGCCTTAATGGAAGCGCCGGCCCTGCATACAAGGACTGCTGGGGAGGTTCTTATATAGTAAAGGGCAGGCAACTTTCCTATTGGTTGCTAGGGATGTTGCTAAGATCAGACAAAGACATTGCAGCCTTCTTATTGGTCCACAAGCAAGAAGGGAGGTTACTGTTGAAAAAAAATCTAGAATATATTTAGCACTATATTCTAAATATTCGCGAATTCTCGAAGTGCCGATATTCGCAAATAATATTCGCTATTCGAACATTCAAGCCCAAAACTAGTCACAGCAGTGGGAGGAGGGGAAAAGAAAGCCAAGACGTTTAAGTGACCTGAATAAGACTATCGGTAACCTCTGTTAATATGAACAGTGTAAAGACTAAGAACAGGAGGGAGGAGATTTACCCGTCTCCCTAGAGGAGACTTATCTGAGTATTAACGCTCCTGAGTATGAAACCAAGAGACACTGGAGACATGGAGCGTTTTTCTGGTTCTTTGTGCTGGAGAGAGATGATGGTGTAATAAGATAGAAGATTAGGAAAAATAACCGCAATAATGTGTAGTAGAGGAACATTCATGTGTCAGCATTTGTATAATGTTTGGGATGTTTATTATCAAAGTGATGTAACTTTATTTTAATTATTTTCTATGACTTTATTGTAAATATTGTAATATTTTGTTGCTTAATTTTAAATAAAAAGATCATTATAGTAGTTATATTCTTGTACATAGGGGCAGTATTATAGTAGTTATATTCTTGTACATAGGGACAGTATTATAGTAGTTATATTCTTGTACATAGGAGCAGTATTATAGTAGTTATATTCTTGTACATAGGGACAGTATTATAGTAGTTATATTCTTGTACATAGGAGGCAGTATTATAGTAGTTATATTCTTGTACATAGGAGCAGTATTATAGTAGTTATATTCTTGTACATAGGAGGCAGTATTATAGTAGTTATATTCTTGTACATAGGGACAGTATTATAGTAGTTATATTCTTGTACATAGGGACAGTATTATAGTAGATATATTCTTGTACATAGGAGGCAGTATTATAGTAAAAAATACAATGCAACAGCACTTTGCAAACCAAAGTCCAAAAAAGTATTCTAATACTAATGCTATGCCTATTAAGTAAATTTGAGGTTCTGGGCAAATAAAAAAATTTTGTACAAAATTATTTGGGCCCGTCTGCCACATGTCAAGGCTATCTCTGTAATAAATGCTGCATACTTCAAAGTGGTTGGTTCCCAATTTGGATCCCATTCTACTGGAACAGATTACCAGAGTTCACAACTCATATGTGACCCCAGCCTATGTAGACGACTAATTTTATAAAAACTGTTACATCATCTCAAACTATCAAGGCAGGATATTTGTGCCATAGTTACCGTATCTCACAGATCATGTGGGAACAATAATGGCAAACTCTCACCTGTGAAAATTCACTGGCTGCAAGCAGAGATGGGCACACATTCCTGAATTCCTATATATCTCACTCACATAGTAGTGATTAGCTGGTTGCCAGGTTCTCTTCAGTTTAAAAGGAATATATATATATATTACAGAAAGCATGAAATGTTCTAGAAGGGTCAAGTGAGGACAGGCAG
Organism: Bufo bufo; assembly: GCF_905171765.1. Taxonomy (NCBI): domain Eukaryota; kingdom Metazoa; phylum Chordata; class Amphibia; order Anura; family Bufonidae; genus Bufo; species Bufo bufo. The sequence continues at coordinate 769,130,673 of NC_053389.1, read as the reverse complement.
AACAGATTATCATCATGAAAGAGGTTCTCTGTGTCAGGAAGAAGTTCTCTATGTTTTAGCTATGATACGTTGCCCTTTCTGGCCCCCGCTGCGGCTTTGGCCCTCGGTGGCGCCCAGCTGAGGTGAGATATTTCAGGTAGAGTGTTTATTTGCACTGGATATTTCCATTCTGCCTGTACTTCTGCACCCGCCCGGCCTCTCTGTGCACAGGAGAAAGTTCCCTAACTGTAGAAGCAAAAAGGTAATTTTAGGCTGAGTAATTACATCTTTTACTACGATAAAAGGAGCTTTAATTTAGCACCTAAATGACGGTGCTGTGAATATACTATTATGGGTTTATGGCGGAAACAGAACTAAAAATGGATTTCTTGTAATGTTAAATGAGAATTAAGCAGCGTTTCTATAGCCTAGAAGGAAAGATGCTATATGTGAATAATTCCATAAATTAAAGGGGCTTTCCATTTTATATACAGTGGATATAAAAAGTCTACACGTCCCTGTTAAAATGTCAGGTTTCTGTGATGTAAAAAAATGAGACAAAGATAAATCATTTCAGAACTTTTCCACCTTTAATGTGACCTATAAACTGTACAACTCAATTGAAAAACAAACTGAAATCTTTTAGGTAGAGGGAAGAAAAAATATAAAAATTAAATATGGTTGCACAAGTGTGCACACCCTTAAACTAATACTTTCTTGAAGCACCTTTTGATTTTATTACAGCACTCAGTCTTTTTGGGTATTAGTCTATCAGCATGGCACATTTTGACTTGGCAAGATTTGTCCACTCTTCTTTGCAAAAACACTCCAAATCTGTCAGATTGCGAGGGCATCTCCTGGGCACAGCCCTCTTCAGATCACCCCACAGATTTTCAATCTGATTCAGGTCTGGGCTCTGGCTGGGCCATTCCAAAACTTTAATCTTCTTCTGGTGAAGCCATTCCTTTGTTGATTTGGATGTATGCTTTGGGTCGTTGTCATGCTGAAAGATGAAGCAGAAGCCTGAAGGTTTTGTGCCAATATTGACCGGTATTTGGAACTGTTCATAATTCCCTCTAGCTTAACTAATGCCCCAGTTCCTGCTGAAGAAAAACAGCCCCTTGGCATGATGCTGCCACCACCATGCTTCACTGTGGGTATGGTGTTCTTTTGGTGAGATGGGCAGTGTTGTTTTTGGGCCAAACATATCTTTTGGAATTATGGCCAAAAAGTTCAACCTTGGTTTCATCAGACCATAACACCTTTTCCCACATGCTTTTGGGAGACTTCAGATGTGTTTTTGCAAAATGTAGCCTGGCTTGGATGTTTTTCTTCGTAAGAAAAGGCTTTCGTCTTGCCACTCTACCCCATAGCCCAGACATATGAAGAATACGGGAGATTGTTGTCACATGTACCACACAGCCAGTACTTGCCAGATATTCCTGCAGCTCCTTTAATGTTGCTGTAGACCTCTTGGTAGCCTCCCCGACCAGTTTTCTTCTCGTCTTTTTATCAATTTTGGAGGGATGTCCAGTTCTTGGTAATGTCACTGTTGTGCCATATTTTCTCCACTTGATGATGACAGTCTTCACTGTGTTCCATGGTATATCTAATGCCTTGTACCCTTCTCCTAACTGATACCTTTTAACAATGAGATCCCTCTGATGCTTTGGAAGCTCTCTGTGGACCATAGCTTTTGCTGTGGGGTGCGACTAAGAAAATTTCAGGAAAGACCAACTAGAGCAGCTGAACTTTATTTGGGGTTAATCAGAGGCACTTTAAATGATGGCAGGTGTATGCTGACTGCTATCTAACAGGATTGTGAATGTGATTGCTTAATTGTGAACATAGCTACATCCCCAGTTATAAGAGGGTGTGCACACTTATGCAACCACATTAATTAAAAAAATAATTTTTCTTCCCTCCACCTAAAATATTTCAGTTTGTTTTTCAATTGAGTTGTACAGTTTATAGGTCACATTAAAGGTGGAAAAAGTTCTGAAATGATTTATCTTTGTCTAATTTTTTACATCACAGAAACCTGACATTTTAACAGGGGTGTGTGGACTTTTTATATCCACTGTAAATTCTGCTTCAATCAGTAGAAAAGGGCATCTGTCAGCAGAATCGTACCTATGACACTGGCTGACCTGCTACATGTGTGCTTGGCAGCTTAAAAGCATCTTTGTTGGTCCCATGTCCATATGTGCCCGCATTGCTGAGAAAAATGATGTTTTAGTATATGCAAATGAGCCTCTAGGAGCAATGGGGGCGTTACCATTACACCTAGAGGCTCAGCTCTGTCTGTAACTGCCACGCCCTATGCACTTTGATGTAAATGCATCACACCTGGTTCTGTGTAGAGGGTTTAGCAGTTGCAGAGAGCAGAGCCTCTAGGGGTAATGGCAACGCCCCTGTTGCTCCTAGAGGCTCATTTGCATATATTAAAACTTAATTTTTCTCAGCAATGCGGACACATATGAACATAGGATCAACATAGATGCCTTCAGCTACCAAGCGCACATGTAACAGGTCAAAAAACTGATCCTGTTGCACATTTGGCATCCATTTGAGCCATTTTCATTTGAATGCAGTACTTTTTTTTTTCGTCTACAAAAACAGATCTCAGCCGGAAATGGCTCAAGCAGATGCCAAATGTGCAACAGGATCAGTTTTTTTTTTTTCATGTTTTTCTGTTTCTGTTCTTCTGATGGATTGGAAGAATGGAACATAAAATAAAGATGTGATCTCTCCCTTAGACTGTCGGCCGCGAAAGATCGGGCAAAGTGGATATTTTTGTCGGATCCTTTTGTTTTCCTCAGATGTAAGCTGCCACCAGGGCTGTCTGACAGTCACATTTTCCCCTCACCCCGTTGAATACACATAAAAGTTCAGCCGAGCTCAACATGTATGTGAATGGGGGAGTCAGGAGAGAAAGCTGTGGCTATTGAACAGGGGAGAAATGGGAACTTAAACCGGCCCTGGAAAAAGTACTAAAAGTAGCCCCGTTTTGTAGTCGGGACAAAATTGATGGAAGGCAGGGCCAGCAATACCATATTGTGGCACCTTATACCATCCCAACAGAGCCAAATACCACAGTCCATCACAAAATACTGCCAGCAGCATAAATTACATCCCCAAAAACTTCATCTGGCCGGAGGGCTCAGGCGGCTTCCTGGGCATCGGCCCACCAGGAAATTCCCCTGTAAGCTCTATGGCCAATCCACCCGTGATATTCAATGTCTATTGCTGTACAGCTTGATACATTGTAGCAATGCTGACATATGGACACCTTTTCGTAGTAAGTGATAACAGATAATCTGTCTCATTGTTTATTTGTCCTGTTGAATTTTGTCATCTTCTCGTCAAACATAATACTTATTTTATGGTACAATCAGTTGATCATCAACTTTTATTTAAAAAATGTAATAAAATGGGTAATATTTTTTGCTTCCTGCAGAATCTTTTTATCTAAAGGTGGATTTAAACTGCCCGACATTACCGGGAATGACCATTTCTGCAAACACTCATTCCCGATAATCCTCCCATTTAAATGTGCCGCTAATTACCCGATGAACAAGCGAAACGCTCATTCATTGGGTGATCCTGTCGTTAGTGCAATTCACAAATTATCGTTTCTGGGCAGCTGATCGTGCCGTCTAAACAGTGATCTGGTGCCCAGAAACAATGATTCTGTACGAGAATCCTAGGCGCATGACGGGTGCCATGGCCAAGATCGCTGTGTAGTCAAAATTAGAGATGAGCGAATTTCTCAAAAATTCAATTTGGCCGGTTCGCCTAATTTTTTGAAAAAAAATGCTTAGATCCAAATTTATTTGCAGCGAATTACGTAAAAAAATACATAGGGAGTCTGCTGTGGTAGTGAAATAATACTGTGAGTCAGTATGACATGCAGATGACAGGCGTCGCTCTTAGAATCACTGCACACTTTAGTTATTTGGTCAGTTTTGGCCCCGTGACTGCCCAAATAAGTGAAGTATCAATTCAGCCTTACAGGTCGGTGTTAGCGCCAAGAAGAAGCGCACTCCTTTTACACTGTTGTCGGCTAATTCCACATAGATGTCTACAGAACTTGTTCTATTAATCGCTTATACAAGTAGAGCCCCCCCGACAGAGTAAAGAGGGTTTCAGCAGTAAGTTTGTGTCGACGTCACTGATTATTTTGCCCTTCCTCTGATCCATCAGAACAATAACCCACAAAAAACGAATCCTGTCTGTGGAGCATACGCCTTCACTCGGTCAGCCTTTGCTCAATAATCCATCAGTATTGCAATGCCCCAAAAAAAACAGGAGTGGATCCAAAACAGAGATGACACGTGAATGGAATATTTGCATGTCTTCTGTGTTTTGTACCCACTCTTGCTTTTGGCTAACAAATCATAAGCCAAGTCTGATGGGATCATACAGGCCTTACAGCTGCTACACAGACAGGATCAGTTGTGTATCTCATTTTTTCTTCCTTTTGACAGTCAGAAGAAAGGTCAAATAAATGATGATGTCAGCCAGGCCGAAAGGCAAAATAGTGGACTACTCATGAAGTGGGGAGGGTGGGAACAGCATAAGAAGTCCACAGAGTGGATCTATGACATAGTGGTGAGGTAGAAGCAGCATGAGGAGACCACAGAGTGGCACAATGACAGAGTCTGGAGGTGGCGGCAGTATGAGTAGGCTACAGAGTGGCAAAATGACAGAGTCTGGAGTTGGCGGCAGCAGCAGCATCAGGAGAAGGCCACCGAGTGACACAATGACCGAGTATGGAGTTGGCAGCATCAGGAGAAGGCCACCGAGTGGCACAATGACCGAGTATGGAGTTGGCAGCATCAGGAGAAGGCCACGTTTTGGTACAATGACTGAGTATGGAGTTGGCAGCATCAGGAGAAGGCCACTGAGTGGCACAATGACCGAGCATGGAGTTGGCAGCAGTATGAGGAGGCCACCGACTGGCACAATGACAGAGTCTGGAGGTGGCAGCGGCAGCAACAGCATCAGGAGAATGCCACCGAGTGGCACAATGACCGAGTCTGGAGGTGGCGGCAGCAGCATCAGGAAAAGGCCACCGAGTGGCACAATGACAGAGTATGGAGTTGGCAGCAGTATGAGGAGGGCACCGAGGGGCACAATGACCGAGTCTGCAGTTGGCGGCAGCAGCTGCATCAGGAGAAGGTCACCGAGTTGCACAATGACAAAGTATGGAGTTGGCAGCAGTATGAGGAGGCCACCGACTGGCACAATGACAGAGTCTGGAGGTGGCGGCAGCAGCATTAGGAAAAGGCCACCGAGTGGCACAATGACCGAGTATGGAGTTAGCAGCAGTATGAGGAGGGCACAGAGTGGCACAATGGCCGAGTCTGGAGTTGGCGGCAGCAGCAGCATCAGGAGAAGGCCACCAAGTGGCACAATGACCGATTATGGAGTTGGCAGCATCAGAGAAGGCCACTGAGTGGCATAATGACCAAGTGTGGAGTTGACAGCAGTATGAGGAGGCCACCGAGTGGCACAATGACCGAGTCTGGAGGTGGCAGCAGCAGCATCAGGAGAAGGCCACCGAGTGGCACAATGACCAAGTGTGGAGTTGGCAGCAGTATAAGGAGGGCACAGAGTGGCAAAATGACAGAGTCTGGAGTAGGCAGCAGCAGCATCAGGAAAAGGCCACTGAGTGGCACAATGACCGAGTATGGAGTTTGCAGCAGTATGAAGATGGCACAGAGTGGCACAATGACCGAGTCTGGAATTGGCAGCAGCAGCATCAGGAGAAGACCACCGAGTGGCACAATGACCGAATATGGAGTTGGCAGCATCAGGAGAAGGCCACCGAGTGGCACAATGACCGAGTATGGAGTTTGCAGCAGTATGAAGATGGCACAGAGTGGCACAATGACCGAGTCTGGAATTGGCAGCAGCAGCATCAGGAGAAGACCACCGAGTGGCACAATGACCGAATATGGAGTTGGCAGCATCAGGAGAAGGCCACAGAGTGGCACAATGACTAAGTGTGGAGTTGGCAGCAGTATGAGGAGGCCACCGAGTGGCACAATGACTGAGTCTGGAGGTGGCAGCAGCAGCATCAGGAGGATACCACAGAGTGGCAATGTGACATAGTGTGGATATGGCAGCAGCAGCATCAGTATACCATAGAGTGGCAAGGTGACATAGTGTGGATATGGCAGCAGTATCAGGATACCACAGAGTAGCAAGGTGACATAATGTGGATATGGCAGCAGCAGCATCAGGATACCACAGAGTGGCAAGGTGACGTAGTGTGGATATGGCAGCAGCAGCATCAGGATACCACAGAGTGGCAAGGTGACATAATGTGGATATGGCAGCAGCATCAGGATACCACATAGTAACAAGGTGACATAGTGGGGATATGGCAGCAGCACCATCAGGAGACCACAGAGTGGCAAGGTGACATAGTGTGGAGATGGCGGCAGCAGCAGCTGCAGGATATCACAGAGTGGCAAGGTGTCATAGTTTGGATATGGCAGCAGCAGCATCAGCATACCACAGAGTGGCAAGGTGACATAGTGTGGATATGGCAGCAGCACCATCTGGAGACCATAGAGTGGCAAGGTGACATAGTGTGGATATGGCAGCAGCATCAGGATACCACAGAGTGGCAAGGTGATATGGTGTGGATATGGCAGCAGCATCAGGATACCACAGAGTGGCAAGGTGACATAGTGTGGCGATGACAGCAGCAGCATCAGGAGACCACAGAGTGGCAATGTGACATAGTGTGGATATGGCAGCAGCAGCATCAGGATACCATAGAGTGGCAAGGTGACATAGTGTGGATATGGCAGCAGTATCAGGATACCACAGAGTGGCAAGGTGACATAATGTGGATATGGCAGCAGCAGCATCAGGATACCACAGAGTGGCAAGGTGACGTAGTGTGGATATGGAAGCAGCAGCATCAGGATACCACAGAGTGGCAAGGTGACATAGTGTGGATATGGCAGCAGCATCAGGATACCACATAGTAACAAGGTGACATAGTGGGGATATGCCAGCAGCACCATCAGGAGACCACAGAGTGGCAAGGTGACATAGTGTGGAGATGGCGGCAGCAGCAGCTGCAGGATATCACAGAGTGGCAAGGTGTCATAGTTTGGATATGGCAGCAGCAGCATCAGGATACCACAGAGTGGCAAGGTGACATAGTGTGGATATGGCAGCAGCACCATCTGGAGACCATAGAGTGGCAAGGTGACATAGTGTGGATATGGCAGCAGCATCAGGATACCACAGAGTGGCAAGGTGATATAGTGTGGATATGGCAGCAGCATCAGGATACCACAGAGTGGCAAGGTGACATAGTGTGGCGATGGCAGCAGCAGCATCAGGAGACCACAAAGTAACCCGGTGACAGAGTGGGGCGGTGGGTGGCAATGCCAGTACCCACTGACGAAGGTGGGTGAAAGAAGGAGCACTTGGCTTCAGATTTGTGTGGCATCAGGTGGGTGGCAGCATCAGAGTAGTAGCTGAGGCAGGTAGCCAGAAGAAACCGTTCCCTTTTGCCAAGGTTTGGGTGAGGCGGCATGGATGATCTAACCAGATGCATCAGGCATTGGTGGGTGGAAATCCTGGCTGATCCACGCCTGATTCATCTTGACAAAGGTCAGCCTCTCCACATTTTGGGTGGACAGGCGAGTTTTTCTTGGAATAACTATGGCCCCCATCGCACTAAACACCTGCTGTGATGCCACACTAGTGGCCGGGCAGGCAAGCTTTTCCAGGGCAAACTCTGCTAGTTGCGGCCACAAATCCAGTTTGGCTGACCAGTAGTCCAGCGGATCTTCAATGTGGGTTGGTGGGGTGCTGTCCAAGTTCAGGACCTGCTCCAGGAATCTCCCTGCTGCTGCTGGTGAGTGTTTTCTTCACTATGCAGGTGAATAGAGCTACTCATTAGCGACTGTAGACTCAGGCTGCTGCTGATGGAGCTGGTACTGCTCCTGCCACCCCACCCCTCCCCAGCGGCAATGGCAGTGGAACGTGAGTGCAGAGGCCCCCCCCCGGTCAGACCTGCGAGAGCATGGACAATGGCGTAGAAAGGCAGCGGCCAACTGACTACATAGGATGTCTCTGTAGTAGTTCAGTTTAAAAAAGGCCCCCATTTTGGACTGGTAGCGAGGGTCCAACAAGGTGGAGAGCCAGAAGTCATCATCCCTCTGCCGAATAGTGACAATTCGGCTGTTACTACGCAAGCAAGTGAGCATGCATTGGGTCATTTGTGCAAGTGACTCGGAGGGACTCCCTGCCTCCATCTCCACTGCATACTGCCACGGTATGTCTGGGTCCTCTGTCTTGTCTTCCTCATTGCCCTGTAGCTCCTCTGGCTGCTCCTACTCCTCCTCTCCTATCACCGGAGTAGAAAAGCCACCCATTTCGCTACACATTGCTTGTGCATTAATGTCCTCCTCCTCCAGCTTAGCCCCCCAAAGGGCTCATGTGGCCGTGAGATCTAGGTGCCACGTCTCCAGTGCCCTGACCAGCCATTGTTACCAGCATCTGTTCCAGGACATGTAACAGTGGAATGACGTCCTTCATCTCGTAGTCCTGGTGACTGACAAATAACGTGGCGTGCTCAACAGGCCTGAGCAAACGGCAGGTGTCACGCATGAGCTGGCTGAAATTGAAGTTACACAGGGGAGTACTCCTATCCGCTTGCATCATCAAGAAATCGTTGATGGTCTTTCTCTGTTTGTATAGTCGGTCCAAAATATGGAGGGTGGAATTCCAACAGGAATGCATATCAGCCTATGTTGGGGGATGCCGTTCTGCTGCTGCAGCTCAAGGAGGGTGTGGTTTGCAATGTATGAGTGGCTGAAGTGCATGCAAAGTTTCCTGACCATTTTTAGGAGATGGGTGGAAGACTTCAGGAACCACTTGACAACCACATTGAACACATGGCCATGCTAGGCTCATGGCTCAGCCTTCCTTGACGCAGCGCCGACATCATGTTCTTCCCATTGTCGGTCACCATGGTTCTGATTTTCAGTTGTCACGGAGAAAGCCAGGATTCAATTTCTTGATGCATCACACGGAGCATTTCCTCCCCTGTGTGACTCCGTTCGCCAAGGCACACCAGGTGCAGAACATCGTGACACCGCCGAGCCCTGCACATGTGGTATGCTGGAGGGGCACTGTGACTTGTCCCTGCAGTGGAGGCTGCGGACATGGTGGAGGATGAGAAGGCAGAGGCGGACTTTGTCGCTGGACCAACGCCATGACAACATGGAGGCGGAAGCGGCGGGACCTGGCCAAGTTGCTGATGTGGCTGTGCAGGAACCACATTCACCCAGTGGACCATAAAGGACATGTATTGTCCCTGACCGTAGTTACAGCTCCACACGTCAGTGCTGCCGTGCACTTTGGCCGACACCGACAGGCTCAAGGACTGACCCACCTTCTGTTCTACATGTTTGTGCAGGGCTGGTACTACCTTTTTCGAAAAGAAAGGACGGTTTGGGACTTCACCTCAGCTTGGCACAAGCCATCAGTTCTCTGAAAGGTGCAGAGTCCACCACTTGGAAAGGGATGGGCTGCAGCACCAGAAACTTGGACAGGAGCACGTTCAGCTTCTGCGCCATTGGATGCGTGCACTTATACTGTTGTCTCTTGGCAAACGCTTCAGTAATCGATTGCTGACGGAATGACTGATGAGGAGGAGCAGGAGCATCAGGAACAGGAGACGATGGGAATGACAGACAGCTCCCTTTGGCTGAGGTGGTGGAGCCTTGACTGCCTGAAATCGAGAGCGGGGTGCCACTGGGTGAAGCAGCAGTTGCTGCGGCAGGCTGGACCACCACATTGGAGTCATGGTTCTCCCAGGCCACTTTATGGTGACGCTTCATATGTTGACGCAGGGCTTTTGTGCCAATATTGGCACCCTGGCCACGCTTCACCTTCTGCCCACATATTCTACATATGGCCATATTGACCTCCTCCGGTGACTTAACAAAAAAGTGCCACACTGCCAAGTACCTGATTGTCCCCCCAACACTACTTACTGGCTGACTGCTACCACAGCTGCTTCCGTGAACCCGTGCACTACTCCATTCCGGACAGGTAGGTTGCTGCAAAGCATGTGGTCTAACCCGTGCCCATTTGGCTCCCGACCTCCCACTGCTGCCACCCTGCTGGCTCCCGGATACGCTAGCAACTTGCTGGCTCCGCTGCTGCCTCATGGGCAAGCTGCCACCCTCTTCTCCTGATGATGATGAAGCCCCTTCTGCACCCGGCTCCCAAGTGCGATGAGCTTCAGCATCATCGAGTAGTGTCTGCACGTCACTGATGTCCTCCTCAATGGTTTCTGAGCCTGACTGCTCGAAACACCACCTCCAACGCCACTTTCCTCATCACTACTTGCCGTCCAAGCGGAGGGAGTGGCGGATGTCTCCTCCAGATCTTGGCTGGGCAGTAGCTGCTGACTGTCCTCTAGTAGCTCGTCCTCGCTGTATAGTGGAGCTGAGCCCACAGCATACAATACTTCTGTGGGTGGTGGAACAGCAAAGGACAGAGACAAGTGAGGGCACAGGGCCTGCTCACGGGCCATGCCAAATAAGGGTTGTGTCTGATGAACCCACCGACTGTTGGCTGGGGGTGTCTGATGTCACTTGGGATGAAGTGGATGAGCGAGTTAACCAATCAATAACCGCTGGGTTGCTGGTCAAGACACGACCGCTAGATGACACCGGTAGCTCAGGCCTCTCGCTGCTACTCCTGCTGCCATGCCCCCTTACTCTGTTGCAACCTCTGCCTGCGCCAGAAACATTTAGGCCTCTGCCACTCCTCTGTGCATGGCCTGGCACTTCTCTGTGTGACATACTTTAGCTGAACTAAATAAATTAAAAGCAAATTAAAACACCCCTAAAAGCGATGAATATATTTATCTTTGTGTACTTAAATACGCCACAAAACGCTTTCAACACATATAACTGCAGAAGTGAACTGATAATATATTTTTCTTGTAGTACTGAAATACGCCCCATCAGCTTTCACCAGAAAAAAAATTAAACAGTGAAGTGCGTATAGATTTTTTCTTATAGTACTGAAATACACCCCTATATGCTTTCACCAGAAAAAAATTTAACAGTGCAGTGCGTATATATTTTTCTTGTACTACTGAAATACGCCCCTATACGCTTTCACCAGAAATAACTGCAGCAATGAAATGTGTCTATATTTTTCTTGTAGTACTGAAATATGCCCCTATACGCTTTCACCAGAAATAACTGCAACGTTGCAGTGCGTATATATTTTTCTTGTAGTACTGAAATACGCCCCTATACGCTTTCACCAGAAAAAAATTCAACAGTGCAGTGCGTATATATTTTTCTTTTAGTACTGAAATACGCCCCTATACGCTTTCACCAGAAATAACTGGAGCAATGAAGTGTGTATATATTTTACTTGTAGTACTGAAATACGCCCCTATACGCTTTCACCAGAAATAACTGCAGCAGTTAAGTGTGTATATATTTTTCTTGTAGTACTGAAATTCACCCCTATACGCTTTCACCAGAAATAACTGCAACAGTGCAGTGCATATATATTTATCTTTTTTTACTGAAATATGCCCCTATAAGTTTTCAACAAAAATAACTGTCCTCAGTCCTCACACGTGTACCCGCCATTTTATGAAAAATGCGCTTCGTTACCACGAAGCGCGAGGAAATTCTCTAGTCAAAACCTTATAGATGTGGCAATAGTTCCTGAGTTTTGACCCTCTATAAAAAAAAGGTGGGCATTGGATCTGACCATGGTTCCACCACAGTGTAGGATGGATTTATACATACTGTAATTTTAAGCCAGAAAATTTGCATGTCCTACATGGGGCTTTTGATGGATTTGCTATGGATTTGTACCTTTTACAGCACAACAAGTGAAATCCGAAGCAATTCCACGGCAAAGCATCATCCACATCTGCAAGACAATCCGCACTTAAAGAGGACCTTTCATCGGTCCAAACATTGTGAACTAAGTATCATGATATGTACAGCGGCACCCAGGGATCTCACTGCACTTACTATTATCCATGGGCGCCACTCCGTTCTCCCGCTATGCCCTCCGGTATGTTCAGTCACTTGGTTATAGAAGGAGGAGACTGCCCTTGTTCTCCTGGGCGTCTCCTTCTCCCAGGCTGTAGCGCTGGCCAATCGCAGCTCAGAGCTCACAGCCTGGGAGAAAAAAAACTCCCAGTGCTACACCTGGCCAGCGCTACAGCCTGGGAGAAGAAGACGCCCAGGAGAACAAGGGCAGTCTCCTCCTACTATAACCAAGTCCCCTAAGTCTCCGCCTACTATAACCAAGTGACCGAACATACCAGAGGGCATAGCAGGAGAACGGAGCAGCACCCAGGGATAATAGTAAGTGCAGTGAGATCCCTGGGCGCCGCTGTATATGTCATGATACTTAGTTCACAATGTTTGGACCGATGAAAGGTCCTCTTTAAGTCAATTTTGCAGCAAATTTTTCTATTTTTCTATGATGGTATGTGTAAATATTAGTGTTGATCGAGCACCAAAGTGCTTGGGTGCTCTGGTGCTCGAGTAGAACACTCGAGCACCCGAGCACAATGGAAGTCAATGGGAGAACCCAAGCATTAAACCAGGCACCCCCTGCTCTGAAGATGGGAGGGTGTCTGGTTCACAGGAAAAGGTCAGAAATTGATGGAAACACCACTGAAATGGTTTCGGGAACAGCATGGGGAGGATGTCTGGATGCATCTTGGACTCCCAGGTCGCTGCTGGGAACGATGTTGTCCGAGTAGTACACCACTTTTACAGACTGACAATAATATGCAGATAAAATCGATTTTAGAGGCAAAATTGTTAGGAAACATTCTTTGCTGTATATTTACTTGTATATAAAGTGCAAGTGCTGCCAAAAATTACAAGGAAGAGGCACTCCGATACAACCTGTAAATCACATAATGGAGGGCCTCATTCACATTGTGGTACAATAGTTCATGTAGTGGGACTCCTACACTCATAAAGCCTATGCACTAAGTGAAAGGGCTGCCAAAAATGACAAGGAACCGGCACTCCAATACACCCTTTATTACACATAAAGGAGGGCATCATACACACCATTGAAAAATTATGATTGATGGTGTGCTGGTGACCCTCAAAAACATTAAGAGCAAGAGCCTGCTGGTGACCCTCTAAAACATTAGGAGCGAGGGCCTGCTGCTGATCTGACCATCTAAAACATTAGGGTGAGGGTCTGCTGCTGAACTGACCCTCTAAAACATTTGGGGCGTGGGCCTGCTGCTGAGCTGACCTTCTAAAACATTGGGGGTGAGGGTCTGCTGCTGATCTGAACATCTAAAAAATTAGGGGTGGGGGTCTGCTGCTGAGCTGACCCTATAAAACATTAGGGGCGATGGCCTGCTGCTGATCTTACCATCTAAAACATTAGGGGTGAGGGCATGCTGCTGATTATACCATCTAAAACATTTGGGGCGAGGGCCTGCTGCTGATCTGACCATCTAAACATTATGGGCAAGGGCCTCCTGGTGACCCTCTAAAACATTAGGGGTGAGGGTGTGCTGCTGAGCTGACCCTCTAAAACATTAGAAGCGAGGGCAGCCTAATAAGCATGTTGATATGATGGAAGAGGAGGAGGAAGAGAAAAGGAAGATTGAACCATATACCCTTTTTTGTGGTGGAAGGGTGCATGGGAATACACAGGGCCATCTTTAACGTGGGGCAAAAGGGCCAGCAACCCCAGGCCCAGTTGGTCCAGGGGAGCCCAAGGCAGCTGCCTCTTGAGCCCCGCTGGCCACTGGAGGACTTTCATGGGTTCATACTTTATTAACTAAGTAGCAGGACATGTAGGGCATACATGGGGGATGTCCCTGCACTTACTATTATTTCTGGGTGCCGCTCCGTTGCGCCGATGTGGCCCCGTTATATTCTCCCACACTGTATGCTAAGTAACAGCATCGGAACACCAAGGAGGTGACATCAGCTTTTCTCTGTTGATGTTCCTTCTCCCTGGCTGTAGCGCTGTCCAATCGCAGCGCAGAACGTCACAGCCAGGGAGGAAAAAAACTCACCTTCTCCCTGTGATTTTCTGCACTGCGATTGGACAGCGCTACAGCCAGGGAGAAGGAACGCCCAGGAAGAAAAGCTGATGTCTCCTCCCTGGTGTTCCGATGCTGTTACTTAGCATACAGCGCGGGAGAATGTAACAGGGGCCACAGCGGCGCAACTGAGCGGTGTCCAGAAATAATAGTAATTGCAGGGACATCCCCCATGTATGCCCTACATGTCCTGCTACTTAGTTAATAAAGTATGGACCCATGAATGCGGCAGCGGCACTTGTGTTCTCCCTCTTGCCCAGGGTCCAATTAATATTAAAGGCCCTGGGAATACAGTGTATTCAATACACCTTAAAAGCCACATTTAAAGTGCCTTTATGTTCATCCGCTTTGCTCTGGAGGACTAGAGAAGTTAGGAGCAATCCAGGCCTTGTTAATTGTGATAAAAGTCAACCTGCCAGCATTTTCAGTTGACAGGCGAATGCGCTTATTAGTTATTATGCCACAAGCAGTGCTAAATACCCGCTCTGACAAAATGCTGGCGGCAGGGCAGGCCAGCACCTCCAAGGAGCTTGGACACCCAATAGTTGTAAGGCACAGAGGGATCACTGAGGACGCTGACACGGTCTGCTACGTACTCCTTCACCATCTTCCAAAACTTTTCCCTCCTTGTGACGGTAGGCCGCGCATCAGCGTGAGGGTGCTGGCGGGGTGTCACGAAACTGTCCCAGGCCTCGGAGAGTGTTGACCTGCCTCTGATGGAAATGCTGTGTGTTTTCCTCATCTCCCTTCCTCGGTTGCCCAAGGAACTACGTACTCTGCCGCCAGCGTTGTCAGCTGGAAATTTTTGGAGCAATTTTTCCACAAGGACCTTCTGGTATTGCACCATTTTGCTCGTCCTCTCCACCACAGGAATGAGAGATGAGAAGTTCTCTTTGTAGCGGGGTTCGAGAAGGGTGAACAACCAGTTATCGGTGTTGGCCAAAATGCATATAAAGCGAGGGTCACGGGAAAAGCAGCATAACATAAAGTCAGCCATGTGTGCCAGAGTCCCAACAGACAAGACTTCGCTGTCCTCATCAGGAGGATGACTCTCAATCTCCTCATTCTCTTTCTCCTCTTCGTCCCATCCACGCTGAACAGATGGAATAAACCTGCTATGGGTACTACCCTCTGTAGTGGAGGCAACCGTCTCCTGCTCTTTCTTCTCCTCCCCCTTCTCATCATCATCCAATTCGCACTGAGAATACGAACGGAGGGTGGTCTGGCTATCACCCTGTGTACTGTCTTCCCCCATTTCCATCTCTTCCAAGATGCAAAGCGTCCACCTTCATTGTGAGCAGCGAGCGTTTCAGTAGACACAGAGGCGGGATGGTTACGCTGATAATAGCGGCATCGCCGCTCACCATCTGTGTTGATTCCTCAAAGTTTCGTAAAACCTCACAGAGGTCAGACATCCATGCCCACTCCTCGCTTGTGAATAGCGGAAGCTGACTGGAAAGGTGACGACCATGTTGCAGCTGGTATTCCACTACTGCCCTCTGCTGCTCACAAAGCCTGGGCAACATGTGAAACGTGGAGTTCCAGCGCGTGCTCACATCGCACAACAGTCGGTGAGCTGGCAATTGCAAGGGCTGCTGCAGCCAGACTGGCGGCAGCTGTAGAGGAATTTTGGAAATGGGCACACACACGGCGCACCTTCACCAGTAGCTCAGGCAAATTAGGGTAGGTTTTGAGAAGCCGCTGAACTACTAAGTTGAACATGTGGGCTAGGCATGGTATGTGTGTGAGTTTGCCAAGCTCCAAAGCCGCCACCAAGTTACGGCCATTATCAGACACAACCATGCCTGGTTGTAGGTTGAGTGGCGAGAGCCACAGCTCAGTCTGGTCCCTTATCCCCTGCCACAGCTCTGCGGCGGTGTGCTGTTTGTCATCTAAGCAAATTAGTTTCAGCACGGCCTGTTGCCGCTTCCCCACTGCAGTGCTACACTGCTTCCAGCTACTGACTGATGGCTGACTGGTGTGACTGGTGCTGCAAGATGAGAATTCAGAGTTGTAAGTGGAGGAGGAGAAGGGGGGGTTGCAGCCACTAATGTAGGTGGTGGCGGAAATCCTGATTAGTAGGGCCCGCAACCCTTGGCGTCGGTAGCACCTGTTCCATCCCAGGCTACAACTCGCTCCTGGCCTCCACAACGTTCACCCAGTGTGCCGTCAGGGAAATGTAGCGTCCCTGGCCAAAAGCACTTCTCCATGTGTCAGTCTTTAAGTGAACCTTGCCAATAACTGCGTTGGTCAGGACACGGGTTATGCTACGGGACACATGCTGGTGTAAGGCGGAGACGGCACACTGGGAAAAATTGTGGTGGCTGGAGTAACGAGGGACGGCCGCCGCCATCAGGCTGTGTGGGCTTACTCTCCATGGTGGAAGGAAGTTGGATCAGGGTGAGGATTCTGTTGACCAGACTCTGAGACTGGACTTTGTGGAAGACAGGGTGGTGCTTAACCGACTGGAAGCATTATCTGCTGCAATCCAACCAACCACCTGGTTGCACTGGTCTGACTTTGAGAGTGGTGTCCTTCGCCGCCCTGAAAACTAGGACATGAAGCTAGGTATCATGGATGAGTGTGTTTCTGGTGCTCTGGCAGCAGGCACAGTTTCACCGCGCCCAGGGCCACGGCCTCTGCGTGCACCATCAGCAGCACGGACACTTCCCTGTCCCTTACTAATCGCCTTGAGCATATTAAATGGTATATATGCTTGCAAGTATGTCACACGTACAGTAGCGCAGGTTTTGTATGTGTATGTGCAAATTAATTAGACTGAATGTGACAGATATTTTAAGATGCACAAACGTTATACAGGAGATGTAGCGCAGGTAATGTCTCTGTCACCAGCAGGAAAAAAATTAAACTGAATGTCACAGATATTTAGGATGCGCTAATGTAACACAACAGATGTAGCAGAGGTTGTGTCACTGTCAGCAGCGGCCAAACACTTGCACGCAATTTAGCGCAGGTTGCACTAATATTATATATAGCAGCCAGATAAAACAATAGTCCTTAAAAGGACTTTTGGGTCTTTAACACCTTGAAACCCTAAACAATTCCTCCTGTCCCTACACCATCTGTCCCTTCTGCTGCAGCTCTCCCTGACTAAGACTGAGCCGAACCACGTGTCATCGGGTGTTATATAGTACTCGATGACGCGTTCCGGCCAGCCAATCACTGTAATTCCAGTAATCAACATGGCTACGGTATTACAGTGAGTGCCAGTACTTCCCCGCACATTTCTTGGCTGCGTAGCAGCCAACAAACGTGCGTGGCGGAGACTCGATCATCGCGGTCGAGCACACGCGGTGTTCGGCCGAACACCGCGATGTGCCGAGTATCGCAATGCTCAAGTAAAAATGGTGTTCGGCCGAGCATGCTCGCCCAACACTAGTAAATATACCCGTATTATGCAATCAAAAATAAGTAGATATCTAGGAAACAATCTTTCAGTGTATAAAAATGCGGATACTTGAATTCCTTGGTTTGGGTAACGGGTACTATAGATAGATCTGCTGTCAAAGGGTCCATCAAAACTGTCATCCCCCTTATATGCTATGGGAGGCAACTACTGAAAAAAAATCAGCTCTATAGTCTTATTCAACCTGAGATGTGGGACAGGAGAACAGACAGGTAGTCCAAGTGTCCTCCACCTCTTGACTATATGGGGACCTCAAGAATCTCCACATTCATTGTATCAATTACTCCTCTAGATTTGTTTCAAGCTGAAAGTTTAGGGGGTGTGTACTATCTCAGGGTGTGTGTCCGTTCTTCGTAGCTGGTGGCAGTTGAAGGATGGAACTGAGCATGTGCGGCCGTCTCAGTGAGCAGGACAGAGAAATTAGAAAAAGAGCAAACAGCAGGTGGCGCTGTTATAAAAGTAATCAGATCCAGGTGCTGGTTTGAAAATGTAGAATTTTTTCCTCCTTTAAGTGAAATTTTGGGGATTCTGTCTCAGTAGCCTCAACATTGTGGCCCACAGAAACTAATTAGCAGTGGGGTACAAGGAGCTCAGGGGCACAATTAGGAATTTAGGGTATGTTTGCTTATTCCATTTAATGTATCAGCAGCTGGAAATATGGCCCGGGGACTTCTGGAATCACAGAGTTAATATCCATGTGTGACTTGCAATGGGTTAGGAAAGTTTCCTTTTATTAAATGAAATTGGGAACTTACACACAAGAGGTCAGTCTCTGGTGAAGCTGACATGTCTCAGACCGCTCCACCTGCCATTCCCTTCCTGACTTTAATTATTTGCATCCTGTACTGTTAAGGCAAATCTACGTTCAAGCTACAGAATCTGCGACCGACCTTCTCGCTTGTTCCTGGAAATTCGTAGGAACTGAGATTTCAAAAATATGGTCCCAGTGGTGCCGTAATCTTAATATAAAACATAGCTTCTCCTTCCGAAGGAGGAACGAAGAGCAGATAACTCATCAGTCACATGCTCCTGCGGAAGGAACAAGTAGAGGGTGGAGAATCTTAGCAATGAGCGGGGCGTGCAAATGACACAGGGATGACAGTGAAAAACATAATCCATCACTGAGTAATATTATAAAAATTGGAAACATACGGAAGAGAAATATTTAAAGAGGACCTTTCACCACTCCTGACATGCCTATTTTAATAGCTTCATGCATTCCCCATGTAATGGCAATTCTGGAGCTTCTATTCTTATGTCTGTATGTTGTGCCATTCCTCTATTATTTGCACTAGAAGTTATGAATGAATTGCTATTAGCCCTCGGTAAGGGTACAGAGGGGAGGTAACAAGTTGGGGGGGGGGGGGTGTACCTGCACAGTCTGACAATGGCAGCACTGATTGGATAGAGTCAGACTGTGCAGGTACACACCCCCAACTGGCTACCTCCCCTCTGTACCCTTACTGAAGGCTAATAGCAATTCATTAATAACTTATAGTGCAAATAATAAAGGAATGGTACAACATACAGACATAAGAATAGATGCTCCAGAATTGTTATTACATGGGAAATGCATGGAGCTATTAAAACAGGAATGTGAGGAGTGGTAAAAGGTCCTCTTTAATAAAACATGAAAATAATTGTTCCTCCAATTTTTTTCAAGGAACTGTGCCACTCTTGTCCATAGGTTGTAACTGGTATTGCACCCCAGCTTCGTTTAAATCACAATGTAGTACCCCAGACCTGCTGTACTTTATAATATTCATGTTATGTCACCTTAATGAAATACATCTTGTACACCAGCAGATGGAGTATGGTTGGCAATGGGACTTATCATCTCATTCCTCCCCTCTTGGTAGAAGTGGGTTAGTCCAACTTCCTGCTAAAGGAGGGGGTGGAGCTAGTTAGAGTCAGTTGGAAAGAGGAAAGTGCAGAATGAGGGATCATGCCATCCATCTCCCGCTCCTCCAGGCCATGTGGACCACAGAGGTGGCTCATCTAGGAGGACAACTGCTCCAGAGAGCCTGCAAGGTCACAGAAGATTTGTCAACTACGGCATATTTATGTCAGCAGAGTGATCAAGCTATTAAAACTCTCCTGAAAGGTGGTGGGAAACACGTTAAGACACCATCACCGCAGTTCAGGACAGGCATAGATAGAACCCTGCATCATACAGTGTACACAGCCATGGGTGCCAGAGTAAAGCCGTAAGGAAGAGAATTAAAAGAGAGACTTTGTCCACTAGTGTCATCTTCTGCCACATTGCCAGCCACCATACATCATTACCTGGGAAGAGAAAATTGCACTTTATACAAACTGCTGATGAATGTGCTGCCATTAGTTTTTATAAAATCAGTAAAGAAAGACGTTATTTGTTCTATAATCCCTGCCTGCTTCCTTCATCATCACCTTATTCACTACACTAAACCCCCAGGGATCGACGGCCTGAGGTAGGACACTGTGACACAACAACATCTCATCAGGGCCACTACCACTTCCATCCTCTGCACTGGCTCCTGAGGGGCTTGCTGCAACATTACAGCACAATCCATATCAGGACATATAAAACTCATAGAGCGTCATTAAAGAGCAAGTCAGCAGAATCAACCCTATTTAACCAGGTACACTTCCTAGTGGGTTTGATCCTGCTGATTACATTGATACCTGTCTTGTGAAAATTAGTAACCAAGAAAAAAGACTATGGGGGTTATTTACTAACATAAATACATCTATATTTGGTTTATTTCTGGCGCAGATTCTTTGCGCTGCCATCTGCGACTTTTTCCCGCTCACGCCCTACAAAAGGGTGCGTGGGCCTGTTTTAGATGTAGAAAATGGTCTAAATCTACACCAGCAAGGTAGCTAGCGTTGATTTAGAAACAGCGGTGGATCCGCTGAAGTTATGTAGACGCCGGTCTTAATAAATGATCCCCCCCCCCATATTTCTTTATGCAAATGAGGGCTTCAGTGCACCGAAGAGCTCTATTATGTGGCAAAACCCATATGTGTTACATGTAGATTTGTCATGGGTTTTGCAGAAGATTTGCTACAGATTTCACCCTGTGCATTGCAAAGAGTGTTTAGCGAATTGAAGTGCACGAAATGGACTTCAATCAGAATTTCAGGAAAAATTTGATTCCCCACAAAGCAGAATTTCCTCGTGCCTCGTGGTAACCAATCGATTTTCCTTGAAATAGGGTAAAAAAAAATCATACGTGCCTCATCCATTTGATTGTAAAGAGTCCGCCACCATCTTGATTAAAGATCCTGCAAAATCCCGTGCACGTTGATGTATGTTATCACCATGCTGGACGACGTGATGACATAACCACGCAAGATTTTAGCTGGATCTTCAATCGAGATGGCGGCGTTGGGCTCTTCGCGATCAAATGGATTAGGAGAGTATATATTTTTTTATTATTATAGACCTTAATGTTAAACTCAAATGCTGCGATCAGTGATGAATGTGGCATCTGAAGGGTACAATGACGGGAGGCGGTGCAATTCCCTGCCGTTTCCTGTCATTGCACCCGCTATTTACAAAGAAATGTGCATTGTAAATAAGTAATTTGTCACAAACAAATTTTTTTGTAAAATTTGGCGAAGCAGCCAAATCGAATTTTAGAGAACTTTGCTCAGCACACTAATTACAAAGTATTAAATCCGCAGCATAAAGCGCCATGCTACAGGTTTAAAATCTCTGCCTCATGTGGATCAGATTTATCATCCACTTTGCTGATACTGTAATCTGCTGTAGGTTTGGTGGTGTTGTCTGGTATTGCAGCTCACCCCATTCCCAATCCAATAAACAAGGGTGTAGTTGGAGTAGGTAATCCTGGTGATGGAGACCAACAAGCTACTATTCCCACTGTAAAATTTTAAATTGGTGGGAGTGGTGCTCCACTGACTCTTTACTTCACAAAAAAAAAAATAGTGTATAGTTTTCTATGATGATAATGATGATTATTGCATTGGCAGGGCAGGTCCTTGGTGCACCCCCAGAGGTGCAAAATCTGTAACAGGGTCCTCCTGACCATGTGACATATATAAACTGTTGGATGCCTTATGGCACATGAGTCCTGGTGATACTGGTACCAATGCACCACCATAGATATACCCCTGTGTAAGCGTACCTGCACACGGGTGCGGGATGACAAACAGAAATTCCACACAGATTTTCATGTGAATTTCTGTGCGTTTCCTTACCAAATCTGAACCAAAATCTGCATGTGTTTCTTGTGGTATGTGTTGCGGATTTGCCACAGATCTCACTGGGTGAAATCTAAATCTGCAGGGCAGCTAAATTTCCACACAGAAAAAAACAAATCTACATGAGATTTGTTAACTCTCATTCACTGTGCTGGTACTGTATTATGCTGCGGGGTTTTTTTTCGCACAAAACTACGCGTGGAAAAAACAAGTGTTATCCACAACATACGCAGGTACCCTATAGGACCTCACAGACATGAACTTTGCCTGGTATTTCGTTACCACTCAAAAAGCCATAATAACCACATGTAATCTTTTTGGCCAATTTTTTTAGCGTTTTTTCAGGCATTATTTTTGCACATAGTGTGGGAAATTTATCATAGTGTTTTTGCCACTACTCAGGGCCGGCACTACCATAAGACAGACCAAGCGGCTGCCTTAGGGCGCATCCTGCGCAGGAAAGGGGAGGGCGGAAAAATGAATGACCTTTTTTTTTTTTTTTATGACTTACTTAACTTACTTGCTACTCCGAGTTGCGCCGCAGTGCCGCCGGCTGCACTCCCCAGCCTGCGTGTGCCGTGCAGCCCCGGCCCTCACTCACTGTACAGGCCTGGAAGCATGGCAACACGGTCACGTGGGCTTAGGCCAGGGGGGGGCGTGACTGGCGAGTGGCGCCACGGCGGCGGGAAGCAGGGACTAGAGCTGACTGACTGTGTCTGTGAGTCTGAGTCTGACTCACACAGCCGTCAGCCAGATTGCCATAGCAGCAGCCAGCAGGACAGGTGGGTAGGGTAGGTGATCACTGATGAGATTAGCGCACTAGCGCCAGAGGCTGAGCGCACAGGGGGAGAAATGTGACACAATAGGGGGTAGTGATGTGATCATGGATGGGGCCGGGGGGGAAGGGATGATGTGCCATGGGGGGAGAGAAATGTGACAACATGGATGGAGGGGGGAGAAATGTGACAACATGGATGGAGGAGGGAGAAATGTGACAACATGAATGAGGGGGAGAAATGTGACAAGATGGATGGAGGGGGGGAGAAATGTGACAACATGGATGGAGGGGGGAGAAATGTGACAACATGGATGGGGGGGAGAAATGTGACAACATGGATGGAGGGGGGAGAAATGTGACAACATGGATGGAGGGGGGAGAAATGTGACAACATGGATGGAGGGGGGAGAAATGTGACAACATGGATGGAGGGGGGAGAAATGTGACAACATGGATGGAGGGGGAGAAATGTGACAACATGGATGGAGGGGGGAGAAATGTGACAACATGGATGGAGGGGGAGAAATGTGAGGGCTGATGTGACATAGGTGATTTGACATGGAGGGGTAAGAAATGTGACATTGAGGGGGAGAAATGTGACATGGGGGCATGATGGCTGACATGGGGGCATAATGGCTAACATGGGGGGCTGATGGTTGACATGGGGGCTGATGGCTGACATGGGGGGCTGATGGATGGGGGCTGATGGCTGACATGGGGGGCTGATCTGAGGCATTGGGGGTCTGATCTGAGGTCTGATAACCATTGGGGGTCTGATTGCTGGTCTGGCCTGAGGTGTAATGGAAAATATTTTTTTCTTATTATCCTCCTCTAAAACCTAGGTGCGTCTTATAGGGTAAAAAAAATATGGTCCTCAAACCAGCGATTGTCTGAGGCAGAGCGAAGATACCAGGACCACACAGAGGAGAAGCCAGCTGCTGCAGACGGGACCAGACCCAGGTGAGCTGCGGGGGGCCCAAAAGGCATTTATCTACATTCACGCCACTTTTCTGAAGTTTTCTAAGGCTATAATGGAAATGTGCAATGGCCGGGTTCAGCATCTGGGGGATCCCTTGGCCCTTGGGAGGTTTCTACGAAATATGTCCCTCCTATAGAGCAAGTAAACGTGACGCCATAAAGTAGAAATAAAGTTGAGTCCAGAATTGGTTATATGAAAGTTGCTTTATTTTGCATAAACAATAATCCAAACAATCCACAGAACTTGTCTTGGTTCCCAACAGGTTTTAGCAGGACTTTGGTAGGCATACTCTTCTGCAACAGTCTCAGCTCTGCTATGCTGTAACTTTCTCAGCTCTGCTATGCTGTAGCTTTCTCAGCTCTGCTATGTCAGCAATATTAAATAGGAATGCTTTCCTTTCTGCTTGATGCTGTTGTTCTAAGTCTGTCTCCCACTTTGATATTAGGAACTCCTTGTCCTGGTTGGCTTTTAGGGAGAGTTCAGTCCCTCCAGGGACGAGCGTCTGTTTTCCTCCCTACACCATGGGGTACAGGCACTAACTGGTTCTACCAAGATCGTACTTGCTCCTTGGAGGAGAGTACATCAGAGCTGGAAAGTCAGGTTCCACCCTCTGTAAAGTAGCACTGCCAAGTCTGCTGCCACCCGCTGGGGAACCAGGTTACTACATGAACATAAACATTTTGCATAGGAAGAAATGCACACTACATGGAGGACCTGGAATAAAAGCAGACGGTGACATGGTTATTGCATATACAGACAGAAGCAGGGTGCAGGAGTGGTAATGCTACTTGGGGGTGTTACAAATGTCGGTCTTGACAAATGTCCTCCAGTGTGTCTTTAAGTGTAAGCCTGAAAAAATGACAATAACTCCAGCATGCAGGGGTAGACTGGCACTAGAACCTACAGGGAAATGTCCTGGTGCGCCGATGGGGAGGGGTGTGTGCGGGTGTGTTCCCACAGTTAATTAATGTTATGAGCATCAAGCCCTTATGTACTTGGCCGGCGGCCGCAGGTGCCCTCCTGCCTTCTGAGTTACCCTCCTGAGGCAACTGGAGTAGAAATATAGATCACAGAACATGGCGCCTGGCGCTGGCGCTGGCCACTGCTGAGGGGCAGATTCTCGGGAAGTATTTTGTGCTTTTGGGGCATTATTTTGCAATGCACTTTGGTATTTGGCTCTGCTGGGGCGGTATTTCATGCCACAGTAAGGTATTGACAGCCCTGCCTCCTATCAATTTGGACCTGCTAGTGCCTACCACATGGTGCCATTTTGAATTTTTTTTACAGGGTCACTTTAAGTTCCCAGTCTGCCCCTGCCAGCATGATGTGTTTTTGTAAAGGAGCCAGAAAGACAATAAATGTCACTTAATGAACAAAAACGTCAGGAGCAAAAGAACGCTTGTGTGTCCTGCGTTTCATATGTACCATAGACCTTCAGCTAACATCTGGAGCTGGTGGTTTTATCACAAAAAAATTGCCCTAAATATGCAAAAGTGCAGAAAAACACCAGCAAAAACCTGTGAGTGAAAGTAACCTAGATGTATAAAAAACCTGTGCAGACAAAAAAGTAGTAAAACTTTTAAACTGTTTTCCTAGCCCAAGACGACTTGTGCTTGCACAAGAGCAAAGGACATAAACTTTCAGCACTTAACATAGTTCTTCAATCCAGAAAAAGCTCTCAAAATCAACGTTAAATTATTTAGATGCATCAAATCATTCTGCTGACATAAATCACGATAAAAAACCTCTCTCTTCAGAGAACAGAGGATGGAAGAAGGTGCCAACAAAACATTACGTGTGGCATTTTTGGAAAATTACATTGAAAATTGCAGGCTCCGGATATTTTATGCATCTTCCTGACGAGACTGCCAACCATTAGTTCTAGGTATTCCGACACGGACAGAGTGGAAACTGCAGAATCAAAAAGGTTTTGTTTTCCACAACAGTTTCAGAAGTTCTGTGAAGGATTGGTAATGAGGATTGAGTCAGCAGCTCCACATTAAAGTAGTATTCATAACTAATCACTAGGATCTGCCATCAATTAATGATCATGGAGATCTGATCTCATAGCTCTGCGTCTCCTTCCAACTTTTCCATGACGGTACTTAAAGGCTTACAGTTTTCAAACCAGCACCTGGGTCTGAATACTTTTGTAATTGCATGTAATTAAAAATGTAGTATAGCCAGTGAGTTATTCAATAAAATGTATATGCATAGCGCCACCTGCTGTTTGTCCTTTTTCTTATTTCTTTGTCCTGCTCACTGAGATGGCCGCACATGCTCAGTTTCATCCTTCAACTGCTTCCTGAGCTGTGATAGGGAGAGAGCTGGAGCAAGAAGGATATGCCCCCTAAGCTGCAGCAGAAGGGACACTCCATGGATCCATGTGCAGTACTGGGCTGGTTCTAACTTTGTTAGAAAGAGATTGGCATGTGCTATAGGATGTCTGATTTTCATTTTTTACATTAATCATGGGATAACCCCTTTCATTTCCAGAGTTGAATATTTGCGGTGCTGTGATTGTGCAGGGAAAAAGGTTGTGATTGAGAGCAGCTAAACCAGAGCTACAGATCAGCCACCACTAGGGGGAGCTTTGGAGGTTAATGCATACTGTGTCACTATTCAGTTCAATGTATTACTAACAGACAGAATGCTTCTAAGCTCCCTCTAGTGGAGACTGCAGTTTGCCAAAATGTAGATTTATAGGGTAGACATTGAAAAAGGAAGCATTACTACCCTTATCTGTCCCGCACCACTTCCGTCCTGAGTTTGTTCCAGTCCCCACTGCTCTCTGTTGACTGCCACAGCTCAGAAATAGCAGGCGGACCCACTCAGCATATCATTGCCAGCAGTGACTGGCGAAGCGGGCATCTCAAGCAATTTCCTGTGTGTCGAGCCAGAAGCAGGAAGTGGGGTACAATGAGAACCATAGGAACATCCGAACAGCAGTAAGGGGGGGGGATCAGGGAGGTGAGTAATACTTCTTTTTTTATTTATTTTTACCCAAGTTTGTCATTTTCTAATTTTTCTTAAATCTAAATTGAACCCCTTGGTTCTCTGCATTGTCACCAAATCTTTTATCCTCCACTGTAGATTTTAATTAAATCAACCTATAGGGAACAAGGATCGCTCCTCGCACTCGCATCTCGCCCATTAGGGGAATCAATAAGGTAAATTGCTCGGCAGCAGATGAATGTAATGAATGATCTCAGCTCAGTTTTACCTGTTTCTTTTTTTTTTTAACGCAGGCAAAATTCATTTGCTTAAGAACAAGTTCTATCCATGAAATATGGTTTTTGAGTCAGAAAAATACAGTGTTTAAGTGAATTGCCTGCGGTTTCATAAACTGAAGGGAAAATCCATTTTCTTCAATCTTTCATTCAAATGTTAACCCCTTCAATACATGTTAGGCTCAAGCTGCTTTCACAAAAGCCATTAAAAGTATTAATAGTAATGATAAGAAGAGTGATGAAGTTAATAAATTTAGCTTACACAAATATATTTTGGGGATTTTTTGGACTATAAGACTCACATTTTTATCAGGAAAAAAATCTTAGGCTACTTGCACATTAGTGTTTTTTGCGGATCCGTCATGGATCTGCAAAAACGCTTTCGTTACCATAATACAACCGCATGCATCCGTCATGAACGGATCCGGTTGTATTATGTCTTCTATAGCAATGATGGATCCGTCATGAACACCATTGAAAGTCAATGGGGGACGGATCCGTTTTCTATTGTGTCAGAGGAAACGGATCCGTTCCCATTCACTTACATTGTGTGTCAGGATGGATCCGTCTTGCTCCGCACCACATGGCAGACATAAAAACGCTGCAGGCAGCCTCCAGAGCGGAATGGTGACTGAACGGAGGCAAACTGATGCATTCTAGGCAGATCCTTTTCCATTCAGAATGTATTAGGGCAAAACTGATCCGTTTTGGACCGCTTGTGAGAGACCTGAACGGATCTCACAAACGGAAAGCCAAAACGCTAGTGTGAAGTAGCCTTAGTTAAAAGTACTTACCTGCATCTTAAGGGCTGTTCACATGGCATTTTTTTTCTGCAGAATTTTGGAGCGGACAGCCGACTCGAAATTCCGCCGAAATTCCGTTGGCAGCTAAGTACTTTCTGCCTGCCATTCATTTCAATGGGAGGCACAGCTGAAGGTTTAAAGCTCCTTCTCTGTACAGCCGGCGTTGCCTCCCATTGAAATTAATCGCAGGCAGAAACCAGCAAGAAAACCATGTAGTCACCAGCGAAATTTCAGAGCGGATGTCTGCACCAAAATTACACTGCAACAGATGCCGTACCCTTAACCCCTCCCCGACATGTGACGTAATAGTATTGGGTCTTGTTGGGTCTTTAAAGATGGCGCCCACTCCGCTCAGGCATAGCAACCGGGTGCCTGCTGTTTCTTACAGCATGCACCCACGGCTAATCTCCACGACCGGTGGTAATGCCGATTGCAGACATTTATCCCCTCAGATGCAGTGGTCAAATGGGCAAAATTGCATTTTTTGCCCCATTTCCCACTAGATTCTATGCAATATTAAATGGTGGCAATGGAAAGTACAACTTGTCCCGCAAAAAAAAAGCCCTCATACGACTATGTGAACGGAAAAAAAATGAGCCATTGCTGTTTGTTTCAATGGTCAATAGATGACACGCTAGGATTAACAGGAGCTGACTTGTAAACTATTAAACCCTCTAAGGGTGTAAGGCTGAGTTCACACTTCAGTTATTTGGTCAGTTATTTCCATCAGTGATTGTGAGCCAAAACCAGGAGTGAAGCCTACACAGAGATCAGGTACAATGGAAAGATCTGCTCCCCTTCTGTGTTTATCACCCGCATCTGGTTTTGACTCGCAATAACTGATCGAAATAACTGACGTGTGAACTCAGCCTTAGGTTCCGCGGCCAAGAGCGGTCCGTGGTGTGCCGGGCTGGATTCCTGTTCAGAGCAGGAGTGCACAGCGTCATTGGTTGCTATGACGCCATGCGCTTCATGCCGCCGCTGCACTACAGTAATACACTCGTATAGTATATTACTGTAGTGCAGCGGCGACATGAAGCGCACGGCGTCATAGCAACCATTGGCATACCACGGACCGCTCTCGGCCGCGGAACACGGCCGTGTGCATTCGGCCTTACCTAGACTATTATAGTTAGTGACAATGACCCCTCCACTTCATTAAACTACCAGGGAAGTTTTAATAAGTAAGTAATAAGTTATTTTCTCATCTTCTGTTGTCTAAACCTGGGGGACTATGTTATGGTCAGGTGTGTATTATAGTCTGAAAAATATGGTGTGTATGTGTGTGTATATCTATATATACACTCACCTAAAGAATTATTAGGAACACCTGTTCTATTTCTCATTAATCAATTATCTAGTCAACCAATCACATGGCAGTTGCTTCAATGCATTTAGGGGGGTGGTCCTGGTCAAGACAATCTTCTGAACTCCAAACTGAATGTCAGAATGGGAAAGAAAGGTGATTTAAGCAATTTTGAGCGTGGCATGGTTGTCGGTGCCAGACGGGTCGGTCTGAGTATTTCACAATCTGCTCAGTTACTGGGATTTTCACGCACAACCATTTCTAGGGTTTACAAAGAATGGTGTGAAAAGGGAAAAACATCCAGTATGCGGCAGTCCTGTGGGCAAAAATGCCTTGTGGATGCTAGAGGTCAGAGGAGAATGGGCCGACTGATTCAAGCTGATAGAAGAGCAACGTTGACTGAAATAACCACTTGTTACAACCGAGGTATGCAGCAAAGCATTTGTGAAGCCACAACACGCACAACCTTGAGGCGGATGGGCTACAACAGCAGAAGACCCCACCGGGTACCACTCATCTCCACTACAAATAGGAAAAAGAGGCTACAATTTGCACGAGCTCACCAAAATTGGACTGTTGAAGACTGGAAAAATGTTGCCTGGTCTGATGAGTCTCGATTTCTGTTGAGACATTCAAATGGTAGAGTCTGAATTTGGCGTAAACAGAATGAGAACATGTATCCATCATGCCTTGTTACCACTGTGCAGGCTGGTGGTGGTGTAATGGTGTGGGGGATGTTTTCTGGGCACACTTTAGGCCCCTTAGTGCCAATTGGGCATCGTTTAAATGCCACGGGCTACCTGAGCATTGTTTCTGACCATGTCCATCCCTTCATGACCACCATGTACCCATCCTCTGATAGCTACTTCCAGCAGGATAATGTACCATGTCACAAAGCTCGAATCATTTTAAATTGGTTTCTTGAACATGACAATGAGTTCACTGTACTAAAATGGCCCCCACAGTCACCAGATCTCAACCCAATAGAGCATCTTTGGAATGTGGTGGAACGGGAGCTTCGTACCCTGGATGTGCATTCCTCAAATCTCCATCAACTGCAAGATGCTATCCTATCAATATAGGCCAACATTTCTAAAGAATGTTATCAGCACCTTGTTGAATCAATGCCACGTAGAATTAAGGCAGTTCTGAAGGCAAAAGGGGGTCCAACACCGTATTAGTATGGTGTTCCTAATAATTCTTTAGGTGAGTGTATATAAAGGACGTATGTATGTTCCGCGATCACTCAAAAATGGCACCATTGATTTCAACGAAACTTGGTATACACATCCCTTGCTACCTGGAAAGAAATCTTGTGGGGGTCTCAGCTCTCAAGGACGTACCGTTCCAGAGATATTCCCAAACAATTTACTGCATTAGCCAATACAAGCCTTCAAGTCTTTCTCTTCATATCCCAACTGCCATACACACGGTCACATGTCCCTTATCAGCCAATAGAAGCTCTTAGTCTCCACATACACACAGTTTTACTCCAGGTATCCTTAACAACCCAGCCATTTTTCTTCACTGCTGTAGGTCAGCTTTAGGCTAGGGCTACACGACGACATGTGTGGCGCGACAATAAGTAGCACGACGCATAGGGCACAACTACACTGCTACATTAGTCGCGCGACATTGATGTAGCACCAATATCGCGCAACAATTTTTATAATGATAGTGTGAGATGGGGAAAAAGCTCTCATTGTTTGAACGCTGTTTGTGTGGATTAAATTAATTGTTCTGGACTGATATTCTGCTGTTTGGCCACAAAATCTCGCTGTTTCCTAACACAGCTACAGACTGCATATATATATCTCCATATTCATGAGAGAGGTGGCGTTACACACAGAGCCTGGAGAGGAAGAGAGAAGGAGAGGCAGCCATTTTAGAGTGAGGCTGTGAGAGACACTGTGTGAGCAGAGATTTTGGTGTGAGAGCATCCCTCAGTGACCAGAGCTGCAGCTAAGTGAAGCTGATCGTGTCCAAGACCCTGATCCTGTCCAGAGGATTGTTTGTACCAGGCCACAAGTGTTGCTACTGTTCATTGCAAGGACTCTATAGCTTAAAGTGACATTTCTCATTGGAGAGCTGATAAAATTCCCACAAACTGAAGCCAGGCTGGCATTTTGCTCAAAAGGAATACTCAGGCACGTGCTACAGGACCAGTTATGGGAGGGGAAATACTGTAGATCTGTGTAAGATTGTAAGCTGCTGTGCTGTACCGCAGGCTAGCCCATACCACACACCTATACAGTGATTCTTTTTCTTTTAAGGTAATAACAGGTAAGGTGTGGCAGTTGTGCCCACCAGTAGGTAAATCACTGCTCTTTGCTCCTGCATCCATCGGAGGGCGCTGCGCTGTGCAGCACAAGGGTCTCAGCCTTCGGGCTGGGTGTATATAAATTTATTGTATGTTCCCGGCATTTGTGGTTGCGTTTATTGCCACATTTAAGTAAAATTCTGTTTTGGCAAAAGCTGGTGTTGGGGTTGCTTTCCTCGTTCGTGACTTCGCTGTATACCTGGAGAGCCCACCCTGGTACACGGCTTACAATGGTCTATGATGTTGCACTGCGACATGTGACATGCTGCGACTTAGATGGATTTTTTGCAACTGCCGTGTCGCAGTCACAGCATGTCACATGTCGCAGTGCGACACCATAGCCTATCATTATAAAAATTGTTGAGACAAAATGTAGCACGACACATGTCGTCGTGCAGCCCTAGCATTAAAGGGGCAGAGTGCTGTGGAGGTCACTGTTAAAGGGGCGGGCACTGTGAAGGTCACTGTTAAAGGGGCGGGCACTGTGGAGGTCAATCTTAAAAAGGCGTTCACTGTGGATGTTACTGTTAAGGGGGAATGCCGCTGTGGAGGTCACTGTTAAAATGGCGGACACTGTGGAGGTCACTGTTAAGGGGGCAGAGGCCACTATTAAAGAGGCAACTGCTGTGGAGGTCACTGTTAAGGCAGCAGGGTACTGTGGGTAACTGTTAAGGCAGCGAGGTACTGTGGAGGTCACTGTTAAGGGGGCGGACCCCTGAGGAGGTCACTGTCAAGGGAGTGAGGTGCTGTGAAATTCACTGTTAAAGGGGCGGGCTGCTGTGAAGGTCAAAGTTAAGGGCATGGGCTGCTGTGGAGGTCCCATTTTAAAGTGTCGGGGCACTGTGGGGGGTCAGTGTTAAGGAGTGGGGGACTGTGGAGTTCACTGTTAAAGGGGCGGGTGCTGTAGAGTTCACTGTTATGGGAGATACTATCGATATCTTTTAACGACACACAGAAACATGAAATGAAATAGATGAAATATAACCGTGCGAAGCCGAGTCCTTCTGCTAGTCTATATATATATATATATCCTGTTGTAATATTGGGAGCAATGTTTGTCCCACTGACGTTCCAGAGAATATGTGGATTCTTTCAGTTGTAATCCCTTTAGCGCTGCCTAGGCTGGAATGAGAATTCTAAGGGATCCTCTTGTTTTCCTCCTTAACCCCCAAGAGGAGGTATGGCCTCAGCAGGAGAATAGACAGAATAGTAATGGATTGGAGAGAGTAACACTGGTGCAGTGAGAGCATAGTCAGGAAGGTACACAAAGGTCACCGCTAGGAGAACTGTCAGGATTCGACAGGCCAAAGGACAAGACGGGGACTTAGTAAGTATAGAGCCAAGCATGAACAATATGAAGGGCAAGACAGGAGTGAAATCCAAGACCAAATCAGTATTAACGTCAATCAAGAGTCAGATTCAGGAACAATAGCACAAAGAAGAAAAAACAGAATAAGGTCTGAATGGAAGGTGCTGGTTGACTAGAAATACACAGTTGTCGGCAGAGGTGCACGGCGGAATAGTAACCAGACATGGCTGCAGAGATGAACTGCTGTCGGAACCAGGAGAATTAAAATTATCAGCCTCACTGTTGGGTTGCATTCCCTTTTAAATATTAGAAATCTTTTCTCCACAAAACAAAATTACATTTCACCACATTATACAGTAACTTTCTAGATCTGTCAACCGATATCTCATTCCTATAGTTACCTTAAATTTACAACCCTGAGACTATTCTTCAGTATACGGCCAATTTCATGTATTAAAGAGCCTCCTTAACTAAAAGCTTCTAGTCTAATTGGCCTAATGAGAAACAAGAAAACCTAATGTATCATAAGGGAAATATATGAACCACACAGGTCAAAGTGCAGCGCAGAGGTCATAAGCTAATGCATTCAGCAGTTGGTAGGGTATAAGGTAGATATCGGACTACAGCATTCCTGTTTCCTCTGCATTGTTTCTTAGATTGCCATGACATGTGATATACAATATCCACATACCTACTACTGTACACTCTTACTAAGGCCTCAAACATAGGCACTTCATGTACCAATGTATGTAGCCTCTGTACTTTGCCATATTATGGAGATAGTTTCCCCTAGAAGCAATACACAGTGCAGCATCCAATGGAGCCTGACATGATTCTTACAGAATTCATATCAAAAAGCTTCTATATGGAACTGAAGCCATACAGAGTTAGGGCTCTTTCACACTTGCGTTGTCCGGATCCATCGTGTACTCCACTTGCCGGAATTACACGCCGGATCCGGAAAAACGCAAGTGAACTGAAAGCATTTGAAGACGTATCCGTCTTCAAAATGCGTTCAGTGTTACTATGGCACCCAGGACGCTATTAAAGTCCTGGCTGCCATAGTAGTAGTGGGGAGCGGGGGAGCAGTGTACTTACAGTCCGTGCGGCTCCCCGGGCGCTCCAGAATGACGTCAGAGCGCCCCATGCGCATGGATCACGTGATCACATGGATCACGTCATCCATGCGCCTGGGGCGCCCTGACGTCACTCTGGAGCGCCCGGGGAGCCGCACGGACGGTAAGTATACTGCTCCCCGCTCCCCACAACACTTACCATGGCTGCCAGGACTTTAGCGTCCCGGCAGCCATGGTAACCATTCAGAAAAAGCTAAACGTCGGGTCCGGTAATGCGCCGAAACGATTTTTAGCTTAAGGCCGGATCCGGATCAATCCCTTTCAATGGGCATTCATTCCGGATCCGGCCTTGCGGCAAGTGTTCCGGATTTTTGGCTGGAGCAAAAAGCACAGCATGCTGCGGTATTTTCTCCGGCCAAAAAACGTTCCGTTCCGGAACTGAAGACATCCTGATGCATCCTGAACGGATTTCACTCCATTCAGAATGCATTGGGATAATCCTGATCAGGATTCTTCCGGCATAGAGCCCCGACGACGGAACTCTATGCCGGAAGAAAAGAACGCAAGTGTGAAAGGGCCCTTACAGTAGGGCCCCATAGAAGTCTTATTATGGGTTCATAGAACTTGGATGCGATATTAGGAAAGGTCATAAATGAGATTAGTGGAGGTCTTGGAGAACCCCTGAGATCAGGAGTTTAAAGAGGCCACAGTGTTTGGCCTCTTCTTCAGACCAGTGATGTCATGTTCATTAGTCACATGGCCTTTCTGCAGCTATGTCCTATTCACATGAATATGCTTCAGCTTCGATATCAGACACAGCCACTATACAAATACAACACAGTGCTTGGTACACAAAGAATCCGCCGCACCACTTGCCTGAGCTCTTCGGCCCCTTCAAACTAATTTGTACATCGTCTTAACTAAGATGTGCAGGGTAGTGGCCCTTTTCAGAGACATTGAAAAATAGTTAAATAACTAAAATGAAGAAAATAAAAAAAATCAAGAGAAAAGAGAGAAAAGCTCTGAGTCTTAAGAGACAACAGAGTGTCATACACAAATTTCTTTTGCTAATTTTTTTCTATTTGAGTAGAATCGTTTTGGACCCAGAACGAATCTGTCGTCCAGTTAGGCCAAATTAAATTCATTGCTAGAACTGAGTTCATATGAATGTGATGTGACTCATTTACTGCATGTTAGTTCTGCAATATTGCCATCTGTAAATGTAGTGCCCTAGAGCAGGGAGTACTTTGACATTTGTACATTTGTACATTTGTGGACATTTGCCTATTTCCCCTATGCAAAGTTAAAACTTCTTACTATATTTCATCTAAAAGGGTTAACTTGCACTGTTTAATACTGTGTAACTGCATTTTATATATATGTTATGATATATACAGTGCCTTGCGAAAGTTTTCACCCCCTTGACTTTTTTCATATTTTGTTACGTTACAGCCTTCAATGTTTTTTTTATCTGAATTTTATGTGATGGATCAGAACACAATAGTCTAATTTGGTGAAGTGGAATAAGAAAAATATATAAATAAAACTATTGTTTAGAAATAGAAAACAGAAAATTGGCATGTGTGTATGTATTCACCCCCTTTGTTAGGAAGCCCATAAAAAGCTCTGGTGCAACCAATTACCTTCAGAAGTCACATAATTAGTGAAATGATGTCCCCCTGTGTGCAATCTAAGTGTCACATGATCTGTCATTACATATACACACCTTTTTTTTGAAAGGCCCCAGAGGCTGCAACACCTAAGCAAGAGGCATCACTAACAAAACACTGCCATGAAGACTAAGGAACTCTCCAAACAAGTAAGGGACAATGTTGTTGAGAAGTATAAGTCAGGGTTAGGTTAAAAAAATAAATCAAAATGTTTGAGGATGCTGAGGAGCACCATCAAATCTATCATAACTAAATGATAATAACATGGCACAACAGCAAACCTGCCAAGAGATGACCGTCCACCAAAACTCATGGACCAGGCAAGGAGGGCATTAATCAGAGAGGCAGCACAAAGACCTAAGGTAACCCTGGAGGAGCTGCAGAGTTCCACAGCAGAGACTGGAGTATCTGTACAACAATAAGCCATACGCTCCATAGAGTTTGGCTTTATGGAAGAGTGGCCAGAAGAAAGCCATTACATTCTGCTAAAAACAAAAAGACACGTTGTGAGTTTGCAAAAAGGCATGTGGGAGACTCCCAAAATGTATAGAGGAAGGTGCTCTGGTCTGATGAGACTAAAATTTAACTTTTCAGCCATCAAAGAAAACGCTGTGTCTGGCGGAAAACCAAACACATCACATCACCCAAAGAACACCATCCACACAGTGAAACATGGTGGTGACAGCATCATGCTGTGGGAATGGGACTGGGAAACTTGTCAGAGTTGAGGGAAAGATGGATGGTGCTAAATACAAGGATATTTTTCAGCAAAACCTTTACCACTCTGTGCGTGATTTGAGGTTAGGACGGAGGTTCACCTTCCAGCAGGACAATGACCCCAAACACACGGCTAAAGCAACACATGAGTGGTTTAAGGGGAAACATGTAAATGTGTTGGAATGGCCTAGTCAAAGCCCAGATTTCAATCCAATAGAAAATCTATGTCAGACTTAAATATTGCAGTTCACAAGCTCAACCCATCCAACTTGAAGGAGCTGAAGCAGTTTTGAAATGAAGAATGAGCAAAAATCCCAGTGGTAAGATGTGGCAACTGCTCATAGAGACTTATCCAAAGCGACTTGGAGCTGTGATTGCTGCAAAAGGTGGCGCTACAAAGTATTGACTTTAGGGGGGTGAACAGTTATGCACATTGACTTTTTCTGTTATTTTGTCCTATTTGGACAAAATAAATTTATTGCTTCACAATAAATAAATACAAATCTTCAAAGTTGTGGGCATGGTGTGTAAATTAAATGATGCAAATCCTTAAACAATCCATGTTAATTCCAGGTTGTGAGGCATCAAAATATGAAAAAAGTCAAGGGGGTGTGGGGGGGGGGGGGAATACTTTTCCAAGGCACTGTATCCTGTTCATTATCACTGTATTTATATGGTTCTGTGGAAAGGGTTAATGATTACTGAGAGACTGTTAAGGCTAGTTTCACACTAGTGGCAGCCTTTTCCGCCAGGCTGTTCCGATGGGTGAACAGCCTGCCGGATCCGTGCTGCCGCTAGTGCACGCGTGCCCGGAGGTCTGCTCCCCGACCCCATTGACTATAATTAGGGCGGGCCGGAGTTCCAGCCGCCTCTCGGCATGTTTGCCGTGCTGCCGCCGGAAAACATCAATGGGGCCAGAGCGGACCTCCAGCGGCACGCGTGCACTAGTGGCAGCACGGATCCGGCAGGCTGTTCGCCCGCCGGAACAGCCTGCCGGAGAATGCTGCCGCTAGTTTGAAACTAGCCTAAGGCTTTGATTGAGAAGCTGGTAATTTTTCACAGCTGCCATAGGGTTTAAAGAAGACCATGTTTTGGAGGGAAAAACTCCCGTCTGGTATAGAGAGGGACAGCTAGCTCAGCCTTTCCTGAGCATCAAACCCTTCTTATGCCAGGGAGGAGACTCTGCCAGACTACTGAGTGACAAGAAGAAGACGCTAAGATGGGGATACGCCGCCACAGACCCTGGATCACCAGCCTTGGACCAGGGTACCAGCCTTCTAAAGAGAAAGAGGGACAGCTAGCTCAGGCCTTTCCTCAGCATTAAACCCTTCTTCTGCCATGGAGGAGACTGGAGAAGCCAGCCCAATGCCTCACCTGTATTGTTTTGTACCTGAATTCCTCTAATAAAGAAACACCCTGGTTTACTGCAGACCCTGACTCTCTGGACTTATTTCCTATTGGGGTGCATCACGCCTTACCATACTTTCCAGAGAGCAGCAACACGTGGTGACACCTCGACAGTGTTCGGGGGACCCAGCGTAGCGTTGCATCAACACCTAGCAGAATGTGATCCCCAAAATGAATTCAGACCTCAACTACACCAAATAAATTCCAACCTCAGACTAGACTCCCCAAACTATTATACACTTTACACCATAACCATACTTGCCAACAGTCACCATGTTGCTGGATAATCCCACAAAGCAGGCAAAGCTTATGCAAAGTGAGTATTCCATAGCATCCCCAGGTGGTCCAAGGGCCAGTTCTTAAATGTTGCGACATTGGTAAGATGTTGGTAAGTATGCACTAATATAGACCCTACACTAGACCCCAAAATTATTTCAGGCCCAAGATCAGACCCTTAAATAAATTCAGACCTTGGACCAGACCCCTTAAATAAATCCAGCCCTCATACCTCTAAATAAATGCAGCCCCCAGACCAGACTATAGCTTTTACTTACTAATTCTCATTCATTTCACATCTGGGTGGCTTACTACATGCTTACCCTGCCTTGAATCAGGACCCAGTGTCACGAGAGGCAGGCGGCGGGCTTCTGTCCCCCTGCGCTCTCGATGCTCCCCGATCTCCTTGCAGCCTGGACGCTCGCGGCGTCTGGCTGCACCTCCTGGCTCCCGGCGTCTCCGTTGCCATGGGGACGGGGGACGCCGTACATCCGGCCGCTCTCCTCCTGCATGAGCGGTCGGTGTCCCTCGTCGCCATGGGAACCGGGAGGGGCTGAGTGCCGATCTGGGCACTCGGCGTTCGACTACAGTCAAGGAGGATGGACCATGTGACGCTGGCCACGTCACATGATCCCTCTCCTCCATTATTTAAACAGGCAACCTGCTGGCCACAGGTTGCCTGTGATTTCGTCTCTAGGGCTGTGTGTACTATTATTATTTAGCATCCTACTTGACCTCTGGTATTGACCTTGTTTGTTTCCTGACCTCGCTTTTGCCCGCTCCCTTGGTACCTACACTATCTCTCGGATTTGACCTCGGCTCGTTCTCAGATTTCGTCTCCTGCCTCATCCCTTGTATTGACGTGACCGAACCGGACCGACCTCGGCTAGTTGACCCGCCATACCTCCCTATCTATCAGTTTGCCTTAGTCTTGTGTACCGCCTTCTGCCTTGACTGTCTGTTCCTCTCTTTCTCTGTTCGCTCTGCTCTACATTTACGTAGGTCAGGGACCGTCGCCCAGTTGCGCCCTGTCACCTAGGGCGGGTGGTGCAAGTAGGCAGGGACAGGGTTGAGGGTGGCAGTTTAGAGGGTGACTTCCTCTCTACCTTCATTACCCGTGACAGAATCACAGGCCTCAAATTAGCATGGACTCCCTACAGAGTCTCACCGAGCATGTGCAGGGTCTTGCCCAAATTGTGCAAGAATTAGGGGAGGGGTTACAGGTACAGGAGACCGCCCAGACACCCCCCATTCTCGCTCCCGCCGCCATT
This sequence comes from Bufo bufo, assembly GCF_905171765.1. Taxonomy (NCBI): domain Eukaryota; kingdom Metazoa; phylum Chordata; class Amphibia; order Anura; family Bufonidae; genus Bufo; species Bufo bufo. Next base: position 769,091,800 of record NC_053389.1, on the reverse strand, counting down.
CAGCTAGAACCGCATATCAAATTACCTGACCAGTTCTCGGGTGACTACCAGAGTTTTTTAGCTTTCAGGGAGAGCTGCAGACTTTATTTAAGACTACGACCTCACTCCTCAGGCCCTGACCCACAAAGGGTTGGCATAATCATCTTTTTGCTTCAAGGGGACCCCCAGGAGTGGGCCTTTTCTTTGCCGTCTGACTCCCCTTGTCTCAATTCTGTCAACCTCTTTTCCCAGACACTAGGGGTCCTTTACGATGAGCCTGGCCGGGCATCTGTGGCTGAATCTAATCTAAAGGCCATTACCCAGGGTGAGCGACCCGTGGAAGATTATTGCACCCAGTTCCGCAAGTGGTGCGTTCCCTCGGGCTGGAACGAACCTGCTCTCAAATGCCAATTTAGAGCAGGATTGACAGAGAGGTTGAAGGATATGCTGGTCTGCTACCCCAGTCCTGACTCTTTAGAGGAGACCATGACCTTAGCCATCAGATTAGACAGACGGATTAGAGAGAGCGAGCGGGAGCATTTGTTTTCTCCTCATCCCCTTCTCAAACCTGAGACTTCTCCTACCGAACCCAAGATGGAGGCTCAGTTGGACGAGCCAATGCAGCTCGGGGTGACGCGAAGAGAACTACGCCGTCGTCGCGGCTCTTGTTTTTATTGTGGCGATTCCGACCACTGGGTTCGTCAATGTCCCAAAGCTCCTCCTTCCGGGAGATCGTCCAAGTCAGAGGGATCCAAGGACAAGGTATTCCCAGAGGTGGTAAGAAGCAAACTATTGCTGCCTGTCTCAATTTCCTTTGGGGTCTTAAAGGGGTCAGGAAGTGCTTTTGTGGACTCTGGGTCAGCATTTAGTTTTGTTGATCTCAAATTTGTTGAACGGGTAGGGATCCCAATACTAAAATTGTCCACCCCGGTCCAGGTGGTCGCTATCGACTCTACTCCCCTCCTGGGGGGCACGATAAAACTCCGTACTCCCGAGATTACCCCGTCTGTAGGGGTTTGCCACTCTGAGAAATGTTCTTTTTTCATTTTAGAGAATCTGTTGGTACAAGTAGTTCTTGGCATGCCCTGGCTTCAGCAACCTAATCCGGTCATAAACTGGAGTTCGGGCGAGTTAGAGAGATGGGGTTCCAACTGTAGTTCTTGCTTAACTGTAGTTCAAGCTGGAGTTTCTTTTGATGCCATTCCTCACTTTATTGCTGATTTTCATGATGTTTTTTCCACTGCTGAGACCGACACTCTCCCTCCCATAGGCCTTATGACTGTGTTATTGAGTTAGTTCCCGAGTCCAAGTTTCCTAAGGGACGCATTTACAATCTCTCTGGTCCTGAACGCACTGCCATGAGAGACTACATCCAGGAGAGTCTTAAGAAGGGACATATTAGGCCCTCCACCTCGCCCTTGGGAGCTGGGTTCTTTTTTGTTAAGAAGAAGGACGGTGGTCTCAGACCCTGTATTGATTATAGAAACTTGAATAAAATTACTATTAGGAATCAATATTCCATCCCGTTGATTCCGGATTTATTTAACCAGATCTTGGGTGCTTCTTGGTTTTCTAAACTCGATTTGAGGGAGGCTTATAACTTGATTCGTATTAAGGAAGGTGATGAATAGAAAACTGCCTTTTATACCCCAGAGGGACACTTTGAGTATCTTGTTATGCCATTCGGTCTATATAATGCCCCAGCTGTGTTTCAGAACTTTATAAAAAACATTTTTAACGAACTTATCGGCAAAGTTATGATTGTTTATCTTGATGATATTCTTGTCTTTTCACCTGACTGGAATACCCATGTATCTCACATCAGATCTGTTCTTAGAATCCTCAGGGAGAATCATCTGTCCGTTAAATTGGAGAAATGTGTGTTTGGGGTTCAAGAGATTCCCTATCTTGGGTACATTCTTTCTCCACATTCATTTAAAATGGATCCCAGTAAGGTTCAGGCTATCCAAGACTGGGTAAGACCATCCTCCTTAAAGACACTTCAACGCTTTTTAGGATTCGCCAACTTTTATCGTAAATTCATAAAGAATGTTTCTGTTATCGCTAAGCCCCTTACTGATTTAACTAAGGCCTCCTGCACACGACCGTTGTGTGCACCCGTGGCCGTTGTGCCGTTTTCCGTTTTTTTTCACGGACCCATTGACTTTCAATGGGTCCGTGGAAAAAACGGAAAATGCACCGTTTTGCAGCCGCATCCGTGATCCGTGTTTCCTGGCCGTGAAAAAAATATGACCTGTCCTATTTTTTTCACGGCCAACGGTTCACGGACCCATTCAAGTCAATGGGTCCGTTAAAGAACACGGATGCACACAAGATTGGCATCCGTGTCCGTGATCCGTGGCCGTAGGTTAGTTTTTATACAGACGGATCCGAAGATCCGTCTGCATAAAAGCTTTTTCAAAGCTGAGTTTTCACTTCGTGAAAACTCAGAACCGACAGTATATTCTAACACAGAAGCGTTCCCATGGTGATGGGGACGCTTCTAGTTAGAATACACTACAAACTGTGTACAAGACTGCCCCCTGCTGCCTGGCAGCACCTGATCTCTTACAGGGGGCCGTGATCAGCACAATTAACCCCTTCAGGTGCCGCACCTGAAGGGGTTAATTGTGCTGATCACGGCCCCCTGTAAGAGATCAGGGCTGCCAGGCAGCAGGGGGCAGACCCTCCCCCCCTACCCAGTTTGAATATCATTGGTGGCCAGTGTGGCCCCCCCCTCTATTGTAATAATAGGTTGGTGGCCAGTGCGGCCCCCCCCTCCCTCTATTGTAATAATTCGTTGGTGGCACAGTGTGCGCCCCCCATCGGCCCCCCCTCCCTCTATAGCATTAACAACATTGGTGGCCAGTGTGCGGCCTCCCATCTACCCCCCCCCCCCCCCCGATCATTGGTGGCAGCGGGTTACTAGCAATAGTACAATAGTAAAAGATTCATACTTACCTGGGAGCTGCGATGTCTGTGTCCGGCCGGGAGCTCCTCCTACTCGTAAGTGACAGTTCATTTAGCAATGCGCCGCACAGACCTGTCACTAAACAGTAGGTGGAGCTCCCGGCCTCCCATCTCCCCCCCCCCATCATTGGTGGCAGCGGAGTTCCGATCGGAGTCCCAGTTTAATCGCTGGGGCTCCGATCGGTAACCATGGCAACCAGGACGCTACTACAGTCCTGGTTGCCATGGTTACTTAGCAATAGTACAATAGTAGAAGATTCATACTTACCGGCTGCTGCGATGTTCGTGTCCGGCCGGGAGCTCCACCTACTGTTAAGTGACAGGTCTAGAGGGAGGGGGGGCCAATGGGGGGCGCACACTGTGCTACCAACGATTTATTACAATAGAGGGAGGAAGGGGGGGGGGCGCACACTGTGCCACCAAACGAATTATTACAATAGAGGGAGGAAGTGGGGCACACTGTGCCACCAACGAATTATTACAATAGCGGGAGGAAGGGGGGGGGGCCGCACTGGCCACCAATTATTCAAACTGGGGAGGGGGGGGGTCTGCCCCCTGCTGCCTGGCAGCCCTGATCTCTTACAGGGGGATATGATAGTACAATTAACCCCTTCAGGTGCCACACCTGAAGGGGTTAATTGTGCTGATCACGGCCCCCTGTAAGAGATCGGATGCTGCTAGGCAGCAGGGGGCAGTCATGTACACAGTTTGTAGTATATTCTAACTAGAAGCGTCCCCATCACCATGGGAACGCCTCTGTGTTAGAATATACTGTCGGAAATGAGGTTTCACGATCTAACTCATATCCGACAGTATATTCTAACATAGAGGCGTTCCCATGGTGATGGGGACGCTTAAAGTTAAAATATACCATCGGATTGGAGAAAACTCCGATCTGATGGTATAAAAGGGACTCCAGACTTTACATTGAAAGTCAATGGGGACGGATCCGTTTGAAATGGCACCATATTGTGTCAACGTCAAACGGATCCGTCCCCATTGACTTGCATTGTAATTCAGGACGGATCCGTTTGGCTCCGCACGGCCAGGCGGACACCAAAACGACTTTTTTTTCATGTCCGTGGATCCTCCAAAAATCAAGGAAGACCCACGGACGAAAAAACGGTCACGGATGACGGGAAAACGGGACCCGTTTTTGCGGACCGCAAAAAAATACGTTTGTGTGCAGGAGGCCTAAGAAAGGGTCTGATCTTGTCAACTGGTCATTGGAGGCCTGTCAGGCCTTTGAGACTTAAAAAAAAAATTTCAAGTGGCCCCAGTCTTGGTTCAGCCTAATCCTGAGGAACCTTTTGTGGTGGAGGTGGATGCCTCGGAGGATGGTGTGGGGGCCATTCTTTCCCAGGGGTTTTCCAACTTCACAAATTTAAGACCGCGTGCCTTCTTCTCTCGCAAGTTCTCTCCTTCGGAGAGAAATTACGACATTGGAAACCGCGAGTTACTAGCCATAAAATGGGCATTTGAAGAATGAAGGCATTTTTTAGAAGGGGCTAAACACTGTATTACGGTCCTCACTGATCCTAAGAATTTAGTGTTTCTTGAGGTGGCTAAACGCCTTAATCCTAGGCAGGCTAGGTGGGCTCTATTTTTTACTCGTTTTAACTTCTCTGTTACTTTCAGGCCAGGAAGTAAAAATATTAAAGCAGATGCCTTGTCCCGGAGTTTTAATGCCATCCAACCTCCTGACGCTCCTCCTGAACCCATCTTACCGGCAAGCATCTTTGTGGCAGTGATATCCTCGGATCTTTCCTCTGAAATTTAACGAGCTCAGCAACTCCACAAACTCCTTCAGATAAGTTGTTCGTTCCCGAGCATTTTCGTTTTCGTCTTATGACTTATGACAGTGTCATGACTCTGTTCTGTGTGGTCATCCAGGCATCGCTGCCACTAAGGAATTGCTGCTGAGGTCCTTCTGGTGGCCTACTTTGTCTAAGGATGTACGATCTTATGTTTTGGCTTGTGAGGTATGTGCCAGATCTAAGACCCCGAGAACACATCCCGCTGGTGAACTACAACCACTACCCATTCCCTGCAAACCATGGTCACACATTTCCATGGATTTTATTTCTGACCTGCCCCCCTCCAAGGGGAAGTCAGTGGTTTAGGTAGTGGTTGGCCGGTTTAGCAAGATGCATTTTGTTCCTTTAAGTAAGCTCCCTGATGCGAAAACCTTAGCATCCTTGTTTATTGAACATGTGGTACACCTGCATGGTGTCCCTGAAAATATCGTCTCTGATAGGGGCGTTCAGTTTGTTTCCGGATTCTGGAGAGCTTTTTGTCAAAGATGCAACATCTCTTTATCCTTTTCGTCTCTTTCCATCCAGAGACTAATGGACAGACGGAACGGTTAAATCAGGCAGTGGAACTTTTCCTGAGGTGTTATGTATCCCACAATCAGCTTGCCTGCCATTGCCTTTCCCATCACTGGGTACTGTTGTCTTATCAACCTCCCTGTCTATCCGTTTGCCTTAGTCTTGTGTACCGCCTTCTGCCTTGGCTGTCTGTTCCTCTCTTTCTCTGTTCGCTCTGCTCTACACTTACGTAGGTCAGAGACCGTCGCCCAGTTGCGCCCCGTCACCTAGGGCGGGTGTTGCAAGTAGGCAGGGACAGGGTTGAGGGTGGCAGTTTGGGGGGTGCACTTCCCCTCTACCTTCATTACCCGTGACACCCAGTGTGGCATTGCCGAGAGGGGAACGGAAGTTGGAGTAAGGAGCTTTCAGGATAACTTTTGGATGATGCATGATGTAACCAATAATCCAAAAAGTAACCAAGAAGTAATCCATGAATGTAACCAAGAATTCAAAAAGAGTATGTAAAAATAAGAGGAAGACGAAATCATCCGGGGATCAAGGGGAGATGGTCCAGACCCAATGGAACCCCTTGAGCCTGTCTGTCCTGACAATTACAAGCTGTCAGGGAATGCATAGTTTCACAATGTATTAAGAACCACAATGTCAGGAGAGGACATACACTGTTTTGTGTAGACCTCTACAGACCTGGTTCCAACATAGCCTGCTAGACAATGGACAAGTCAAACACGATAGGAACTACCACTCTTTTTGAATAATCGTTCATATTTTCCATGGAAAAACAGGTAAAACTCAGCTACTTAGACAGTTGCATTTGTTTATCCTGTAAATGCTGTTCTTTTGTCTAATAGCAGCTCTGGGACCAACACTTCTCAACTGGATTTGCAGAGAAGCAGAGATGTTGCAATAAAATTAAAGTGGATTATAGAGCGGCATCTGCTGTCATTGTTACCTTTCAGCTAAAACCCGTGGAAGTCATAAATGCCAGGATTTACTGTGTACTGACAATACAGCCCATTGAATTACATGGCTGGGGATAGGGTCACAGAAGGTATAAGGGATTGAGTGGAGACACGTCTGGGATATAGCTTCTCCAGCAATGCATCTGCTTGGGGGAAGGTGAAAAATATGGAGGTCTACAATTATTTAACCTTGTAGTTTCTACACCGAGGTACCTGGATCTACAACTCTCTTGTCTATTTGCCTCTTCACTTAAACTACCCATATGTTGATCTCATTGTCAGATTGAAGAAGCATTGATAATTTGGTAGGGGTTTTAGAGGCAGTATAGATGACTACAACTCAAGCCGCAACCAAATATGACACACATTAGACAAGGGCTGGGATTCAATGATCATTTTTGGTGGCAAGCAGATGTTTCCATGTCTCCCACAGACTATGACGAGTAAGTGGACTCTTGCAATTTTGTTTGGAGCAGGAAACCAGCTTCTCCATTTCTGTGATCAGTAATGCCTCGTTTCCACTGAGCGGATCGGTTCGGGTCGATACGGTACGGTTCGCTATTTTGGGTGTTTCCACTATGAAAGCGATCCATACAAGCGAACCGTACCGCACCATTCAGGGTCCTGCTTCAGATGTAGGGCCATAGAAAAATGGAACTGTTCGGTTAGGGCGGAGCTACTTGCGTCACACAATACATTCTCCTGATTGGCGGCCTGAATAACGTCAAATGTAAGCGCAACATAAAACACGAGCTGCTGGATGACCTCCATCTTTGTTGTTTGTAGCATCGCGTTTTTCGTCGCACTAGTGTGACGTCACGCTACGCATTTTTTTCTAAACCACGTATGGACCCGGCGGCCCGAGTTGCAGTGGAAACGCTCACCTAAATAGACCGGACCATTAAAAATCTTCCAAACTGTGCCGACCCGAACAGATCCTCTCAGTGGAAACGAGGCATAATAGTCCCAGCAATGGTACCCCCATGACACATCATGTCAATGCTCATAAAATTAAAGCTAGCCCTACTGAAACCCTGATGAATAGCTCATATCTCAAATGCAAGTGCAGATTGCTATGTATTTGATATGCAGTGGCCACTGCAGGAGAATCATGGTAGTATGAATAGGTGACCATGTAACACATGGACAGCCCAAGTCCGCCAGATGGCCAGTCTATGTTAGTGGTTGTCTGTTTTGGCTACTAGAGGGTGTTGCAAACAGCGTCCCTCTATGAAGTCCATATGACCGAATAAAGTATATGAAAAGAGGTTGCCATGGTGAGACAAGTTCTTCAGGAAGCACGACTTATATAATTCTTTGGGTCAATGGAAATGGTGTACCACACTTCAAAATTTTGGCTTAGGCGTCTGTACTATGGACTCACTTATGCACTAGGGTTTCCCCATCAAGAAAATGATAACAAATCATAAAGATATATACCATCATTCTCTGATCGGTAGCAATTACACTGTTGTGAACCTGATCCTGTGAAAAGGGGGCCAAGTACTAAACCACAGGATCGGGGTCATGGCAGTCTGACCTCCACTGATGATCAGTTTTTTCATACAAAGTGCCGCTCCCAACCAGAGGTGAAGTCCTGGGACCTAATGTAAAATCTCTCTCATTTATAATACTAGTGTCTTCTTATATGGTAGAGAGGTCTTTGGACCAGGGCTCAGGTGTGACTGCTACCTCTGCACGCACTTTAGTTATACCCCTGCTTCTGGATACCCGATGTGCAGTGAACAACTACACATTTCCTCATGTGACTGGGATTTTACTAAGTTCCCTGCATGGCTTTTGCAGATAAAACTTTGAACTTAGAAACATTGCTAGTTTAGCATTGCCTCCCTCAGGTCCCAGCAGTTGGACACCCCCCAATTAGACGATGGTGAAATAGCCAACAAGAAGCCATCACTTGCTATGAAGGGAATACCCCTTAAACCTTTATGAGCATCTTATTTAAAGCATTAGTGGCCTAGTTTTGCAATTGTCACAATTAATCATCTATTGTGTGATACGTTACAACATTTTTTTTAGTATAATCTGCTTTTGCACCAGGCAACATATTATGTTGAAAAAAAAATCACCTAAGCTACAGAGGAAGCTGCAGAGAGAGGCACACTTATCTGTCTCATTAAATGCTGCTTAATTCTGCATTTCCGTCATAGGAGTATCTGCAAGATAAGCAGTTCCTGCCTTTTATAGCATAACTACAGCATAAATCCATCAGGGATTAAGACACTATGTATTTATAATGTTATAAAAAAATACAAAATAATATCACCCAAGTCGAAAATGTGCTCTGGTACAGATTCAGTTTTATTGAAATATAATATCCTGTTTCTATCTCTAGCATCTAGTCGCAAACATTCGACTAATTGTGGATTAAAAATAGCTGCTCGTATAGCAATAATAAACTGATATTGCAACGTGCCCTATGTGCAATTTTAATTGTCATTAATAAAATGATTATGTATGAAGACATCATAAATGTAGATGAAGTTGGATACTTAGAACATATGGCCCAAGCAACAGTTACTTTGGCTCCATTAATGTTTAATTTGTTTCAGCTCTGTAAAGTAAAATGTTTAAGCAAATGAAATAGAAAAAATATGTTAGAAATGTGTAGTCATAGTAAATCCTTCATCTTGTATTTGTATTGGTGCAGGTCCATAACGTCTAACCCATGCCTAAATTAAAGGGACTATCATGCTATTCTAAAAACATGAATTCCATAAACACATCAACCAGCAATAAACAGGTCATGTGGCTTATAAGAGTGCCATTGCTAAATATGGAGCCGTGATATGGGTTAGAGATAAGGAACCCACAGATATTTGGGTTAGGACATGGGTTAGAGATTGGGTTGGGACATGGATTAGAGGTGAGGGACCTAGAAAAATTTGGGTTGGAGCATGGGTTAGAAATGAGACCCACTAGGATTTCAGTTAAAACATGTACTGTATAAGAGATGAGGGACCCAAAAATATTTAGATTTTGGCATGGGTTAGAGATTAAGGACCGACAAAGATTTGGGTTAGGGCATGTGTTAGAGATGAGTGAGCCACTAAGATTTTGGTCAGGACATGTAATAGAGATGAGAGACCTATACAGATTTGGATTAGGACAAGGGTTAAGAGCTTGGTTGAAATATGAGTTAGATATAATGGACCCACTAAGATTTGGGTTAGGACATGTGATAGAGATAAGGAATCCACAAAGATTTGGATTGGAACATGGATTAGAGATGAGGGACCCACAAATATTTGGGTTAGAGATGAGGTATCAAAAAGAGTTTGGTTGGGACATTAGTTAAATATGAGGGACCCACTAGGACAGTGGTGGCGAACCTATGGCATGGGTGCCAGAGGCAGCACTCGGAGCCCTCTCTGTGGGCACCCGCACCCTGGAAAAAGTCTATGGTATTCCAATATGCCTTAGAATTTTCCTGCCATTCATCAGCGCAGGGCGCACTATGTACGGCACAAGCAGCGCATTGAATGTAGGCAGGCTGTTATAGCTAAATGATAAAGTACATGGAAGATATTCTATACTGGGCTGTAGTATTCAGGTTACATTGCCGTGTTGGCACTTTGCGATAAATATGTGATTTTTTTGTTTGCAGCTTGTGCACTCGGTCTGTAAAAGGTTCACCATAACTGCACTAGGATTTGGGTTAGGACATGTACTAAAAATTATGGACCCAAAATGATTTGGGTTGGGACATGGGTAACAGATGAGTGACTGACTAAAATTTAAGCTGGGAAATAGGTTAGAGATGAGGGACCCACAAAAATTTGGGTTAGGACATGTGCAAAGAGTTAATTTATTGTTAGAATGGTTAATGAACTTTCCATGTTTTGATTGTGATCACAAGTGCTGCAGCAGAGGGAAGGCTGGACCTTCCTCTCTCCCCAAGGGAGGAGCTATTAGCCAGTGAGCCTGGCCTTGGCAGCCAAGGTGTGATGAACTGCATGGGACTGTGGAATGTGAGGCCTACTAAAAGAGGTTTTCCATTCCTACATGCTGAGGGCAAGTGCCAAACCTCTGAGAGAAGTAAGCAAAGAACCAATACACGGTTTAAGATCACATAAACTGTGTGTGATAGTAAAGGTAATGCTTGTTTATGGCTATGGACTTTTCTGCGAGTGTTGAGGGTATATTGCTTCGGCATTCCCACACTTCTATAACGGATTGGCCATCCGTTTGAAAATCTGCACTGCACTGTGGGAACTTCAGTACTGATTGTGGGAGTTTTGCACACCAGTTGCCAAATTGGGAAGATGGGGCAGCATGGTGGCTCAGTGGTTAGCACTGGTGCCTTGCAGCTCTGGAGTCCTAGGTTCGAATCTGTCCAAAGACAACATCTGCATGGAGTTTGTATGTTCTCCCCATGTTTGTGTGGCTTTCCTCCCACACTCCAAAGACATACTGATAGGGAACCTAGATTGTAAGTCCCATTGAGGACAGTTTGATTCTAATGTCTGTAAAGCGCTGCGGAATATGTCAGCACTATATAAGTGTGTAAAATAAATTAATAAATTACTAGCACTTATAGAATGAGACTACTATTACCATCATTGCTGCTGCCTATACACAGCCATTGGGGAAAGTAAGCTCTGTGTTATACCTCAAAACTGTGCCTATTGCTGCTATCTGCACTGCATCATCTGCATCAATAAAGTGGGCCTGGTTATTGTCTCCGTTATCCATCGGCCCCTACATTTACCCTCCTGTCTTACAAACAGCCAACTATTCACCATCAATGGCACCCCACCTAGCAGGAGCCCCAAGTCTGCCCCATGGGAAGAAAAGATGTTCTCTCCATTCACTGCGGGCCCAGGAAGAGCCAGGGTGAACTGTGAGTACTTCTACCAAGACAAATTAGATAATAATGGATGACCACCTGAATCAGACAGAAGAAATATGTAATAAGTGGTCAAAATTTAAACTTAACATTTAATTAGTCATTTTTAGAAAATAGGTCCCATGATAATAGATAACAATGTATAAATATAAACAAGAAGCAACGCGGCGGTTTGCCACACAGATGGTAATAGTGCACAAAAACCAAGTCATACACTAAAAGAGATGCTCGGCGGCACCAGAAAATAACCGGTTGGTCCTACCGCTCAGATGAGATGCTCCTAAAACAACAATTGTCCAGCCGGTGTTGATAGATGAGCACACCGTTGCTAGTGGCAATTGCGTGACGCAGGGTGGTATGTAGAGCTGGCTGGCCCTAGTGATGCCCTAGAGCCCTACAATGGCCTATGTGACCGGATAATGGTGACCCGCCACCAGCCACCTACAGGAACCTCACCCTGGAATTAGTGCGCCCTAGAAAGCCCTCGCTTACCTGGTCCCTACATGCATGTTTCGCTGGAGGAGATGAGTAACAAGCTCATCAGGGGAAACACGGGAGCTTGGGCTGAACCTGTGCAGGGTGCACTGACAATGATGTCAGATGTGCGCTCTGCACAGAGACAAAGTTTCACCACGATCCAGATATAGATCAACGTGGGCAGACTAGCTATGAGGGAAAAGGGGGGTTAGGATATAAAGCCCCTCTCCTAATAACCAACTCAGACGCATGGGCTGATGTAGCCTAGGTAGCACATAACAATCACTACCTTTTAAAGAGGGAGCCAGCCTCAGAATGAGGCTTGGCTAGGACACTCCTACCTCATTCGGAGCGAGCGGTGCACGCCCGCGCATGCGCGGAGCGGTACATCGCATAGAAGGAGGAAGGCAAGAAAGCGGACGTGAGTGGTAATGATGACATCACCGCGTCCTATCTCGCTGATACACGCGAGATGACGCGACGGTTGCCAAGCAAACGGGACGCTGTTCCCAGGCACCGTCGGACCTCGCAGCTCCAGATATGTAGCTGTGCTCGATATAAACATGGTATTTAATGGCACAAAGATAAAATAATATTGGAATCAAGACTATGTTGGCAGTATATGAACACATATGGAGGGGAGAAGGGATGATGGTATCGAAGGAAGGGGCAGGGAGGCAGGGGGGGGGGAGAGAATAAATATAACTAATAAGTATAATTATAAATATGAAAGGAGACACAAGGGAGAGAGGGCAGCATGGAAACATACAATGAATGAGAAAATATGCAGGAAACCTGAGGCTGGCTCCCTCTTTAAAAGGTAGTGATTGTTATGTGCTACCTAGGCTACATCAGCCCATGCGTCTGAGTTGGTTATTAGGAGAGGGGCTTTATATCCTAACCCCCCTTTTCCCTCATAGCTAGTCTGCCCACGTTGATCTATATCTGGATCGTGGTGAAACTTTGTCTCTGTGCAGAGCGCACATCTGACATCATTGTCAGTGCACCCTGCACAGGTTCAGCCCAAGCTCCCGTGTTTCCCCTGATGAGCTTGTTACTCATCTCCTCCAGCGAAACATGCATGTAGGGATCAGGTAAGCGAGGGCTTTCTAGGGCGCACTAATTCCAGGGTGAGGTTCCTGTAGGTGACTGGTGGCGGGTCACCGTTATCCGGTCACATAGGCCATTGTAGGGCTCTAGGGCATCACTAGGGCCAGCCAGCTCTACATACCACCCTGCGTCACGCAATTGCCACTAGCAACGGTGTGCTCATCTATCAACACCGGCTGGACAATTGTGGTTTTAGGAGCATCTCATCTGAGCGGTAGGACCAACCGGTTATTTTCTGGTGCCGCCGAGCATCTCTTTTAGTGTATGACTTGGTTTTTGTGCACTATTACCATCTGTGTGGCAAACCGCCGCGTTGCTTCTTGTTTATATTTATACATTGTTATCTATTATCATGGGACCTATTTTCTAAAAATGACTAATTAAATGTTAAGTTTTAATTTTGACCACTTATTACATATTTCTACTTCTACCAAGAGCATAGCTACAACCACTCCTCCCATCCTCACCTCCTCTCCTGGGCTTGCTGCACATGGCTTAGAGGTGACAGACCACTTTTCCCAGATTTGAGCTGGGATATAGGGTAGAGATGAGAGACACACAAATATTTAGGCTAGAGATGAGGGATCCACAAGGATTTGGGTTTGGACATGGGCTATAGATGAGGGACCCACTAAGATTTCAGTTTAAAGGGAACCTCTCACCTGGATTTTGGGTATAGAGCTGAGGACATGGGCTGCTAGATCGCTGCTAGCACATCCGCAATACCCAGTCCCCATAGCTCTGTGTGCTTTTATTGTGTAAAAAAAAAACGATTGTATAGATATGTAAATGAGGCAAGTAAGAAGCCCAAGCGCCGTAATCTCGCGATGTGCGAGCTAGTGCATGCGCAGTGTCAGCATAGTGTTCCTTCCCTGTGCTGGCTTCAGCCTCAGGGAACAAACTGCGCATACGCTAGCTCGCACATCGCGAGATTATGGCGCTCTAGCTTTGTTACGTCGGGGAGCAAGTAGGAGATTCGGAGGATGCGGGGCGGTGCTGGGCTCTTTCACAGTGGGCGTGGCTGGGCTCAGAGTCAGAGAACGCTGGACTCATCTCTGAAGCATGGAGGAGAGAGGACTCATCTTTGCCTCATTTGCATATCTATAAAATTGTTTTTTTGACACAATAAAAGCACACAGAGCTATGGGGACTGGATATTGCAGATGTGCTAGCGGCGATCTGGCAGCCCGTGTTCTCAGCTCTATACCCCAAATCCAGATGACAGGTTCCCTTTAAACATAGATTATCAATTATAGACCTGCAAAAAACCTTTTGGCCTATCAGTGGGTCATGTGATATCTCAGTGGTTATCACTGTAATGTTGTAGCACCAGGGTCACAAGTTTGAGTAAGACTATTGACACCAGTGATTGTGTGGGCTTCCTCAGAGTTGTCAGATTTCATTCTAACTCTTCTCCTCAATTTGCACATATGAGACCCACTTTACACAGGGACTGATTGAAGTGAATTATTTCTAGTATAAGCACATTTGGGCAAATTTGCTAGTCCTATAGATGGTGTAAGCTTAGACAGGCTGCCTAGTCATACATCAGATTTTTCATAGTGGCTCAAGCTAGATGATACATGTGGTGCAGGGATAGACATATATGTCTCACTTTATTCCAACTATTGGTTGGCTAAGGCTACTTTCACACTAGCGTTCGGAGCGGGTCCGTCTGATGTTTCATCAGACGGATCCGCTCCTATAATGCAGATGTTTGCATCCGTTCAGAACGGATCCGTCTGCATTATAACTTAGAAAAATTTCTAAGTGTGAAAGTTGTCTGAGCGGATCCGTCCAGACTTTACATTGAAAGTCAATGGGGGACGGATCCGCTTGAAGATCGAGCCATATGGTGTCATCTTCAAGCGGATCCGTCCCCATTGACTTCCATTATAAGTCTGGACGGATCCGCTCGCCTCCGCACGGCCAGGCGGACACTCGAACGCTGCAAGCAGCATTCAGGTGTCCGCTCACTAAGTGGAGCGGAGGCTGAACGCTGGCAGGCGGATGCATTCTCAGTGGATCCGCTTCCACTGAGAATGCATTAGGGCCGGACGGCTGCGTTCAGGACCGCTCGTGAGCCCCTTCAAACAGAGCGCACGAGCGGACACCTGAACGCAGGTGTGAAAGTAGCCTTAGTTTGAGACAGAATTTTACACCAGAATTGTGGTGCAATATTGGAAAAAAATTGTGCATATTACACTACTCCTCTTTGACTGCAGAGCCACTCCCTGTCTCAGTAAGGCCTCATGCACACGACCGTGTGTATTTTGCCATCCGCAAAAAACGGATCCGCAAAAAATACAGATGACGTCCGTGTGCATTCCGTATTTTGCCAAACGGAACAGCTGGCCCCTAATTGAACAGTACTATCATTGTCTGTAATGCAGACAATAATAGGACATGTTCTATTTTTTTGTGGAACGGAAATACGGACATTCGGAGTAACTTCCTTCTTTTTTTTTTGCTCACCCATTGAAATGAATAGTTCCATATACGGTCCGCAAAAAAAAATTATGAACGGTCACGGAAAGAAAATATGTTTGTGTGCATGAGGCCTTAGGCGCCTACTTTGTTGGGTGTGGCTCAGATAATTTCTCTAAACCTAGATGCACCAAATTGAGCCACGTTTTGGCACAATTTAAACTAAAATATAGCTGCTTTCATATTTGTAAATGTGGGTCACTATATACAATACTAAAATACATTCAGGCACTATATAAGTAATGGAAAATAGATACATTTCCTTATCCGTCTCCTTAGAAAATAAATATGACTGTGTTTTTCCTTTGACCTATCTAAAATGATCCATTTCCTATAACATTTGTATCTTTGTCCTTCAGGAAGAAAATTGGGGCCAGAAGTGACTGCTTATCTCCCTCCTGAACTATGCATGCCCATTTGGTAAAAATCAGCACCTAGAGGCTCCGTCCACTCACCCATTATCCCGCCCAGGTCCAGTGTTGTGCCCGCCCAGCTCCTCTTGATTGATGGCACGGTCCGCCGCATCGCTGCCGAAATCCCGCGCCTGCGCCGTTCACATCTGTCTTCGGCGCAGGCGCAGTGAGTGAATGATGCGATCCTAGTGCTGGATTCCTCACTGTGCCTGCGCCAACTACGTCACAGTGAGAAAGCCGGCATCAGGAGAGCGGCCTTCACTCACTGCGCCGAAGACAGAAGTGAACAGTGCAGGCACGGGATTTCAGCAGCGATGCGGCGGACCGTGGCATCAATCAAGAGGAGCTGGGCGGGCACAACACTGGACCTGGGCGGGATAATGGGTGAGTGGACGGAGCCTCTAGGTGCTGATTTTACACCCACATAGCACCTAGAGGCTCATTAGCATATAATAAAAGTGCTTATTTTAACAAAAACGGCTGCAGGGACTAATGTTAGAAACATACTGTTATGTAGTGCTGACATTAGCGCATCGCTACTGTCAGTCAGCTACATAACAGTATTTCTGGTGGTAGAAACCCTTTAAAGAATATTTACCCAGGTGCTCAAGGTAGAAGAAAGTCTACATAGAGACTTAGGTCAGTTGTACATGTTGCTTTTGTGTTGATTTCTTAAATGCATCAAAAACTCAACACCCACGTTTTTACAGTGATGCCATTTTGTAAATAGTTTGTGAAAAACAACACAAAACGAAAATTGGAAAAACACTCCTCGGAAATATGCTTGAATTTTTATTTGAGATTTATTGCCACAAAATACAGTGTGATGTTTCGGACACTACAGCGTCCTTCTTCAGACAAGGCAGAACTGGTTGCAATTGAATGTCAAAACGGGCGAAAAATGCTATAGGACATCTGTCCCAGCTAGAGGAACTGGTGATGTTTCAGGGGTGGTAATACATGGTAGTGGCTTAGAAAATTGGTGGATTTTACAATATGAAAAAACATTGGTCCCTCAATGGCTTCAGGATACAATGGGGGTCATTTATTAAGACCAGTGTTTTATACGCCGGTCTTAATAGCCCCTATAACTGGTGGTGGATCCACCAAAGTTATGAAGAGGCGCAGACTTCCTTGCTGGCTTACATTTAGACCAATTTTTATCTCTAAAGCAGGCGTAGAAAATGATGACTAAGACGGGCCTTCCAGCCCGTCCCCTTCCCAGCCCTCTCCACACTCCCCTTTTTAGACATACCACGAGCAGGGAAAAGTCGCAGATTGCAGCGCAAATAACCTTTGACCCACAATCTGCACAAGAAATATTCCTAATATAGGCATATTTCTGGATAGTAAATGACCCCCAATATTTTTAACTTACCTAGTATCTGGGCCATCTTAAGTTGAAACTAGACTCAACATACAATGCCTCAGATTCAGATTCAACCAATTGACATTTTTCTGATAAAACCCCTGTATTGGATAATTTGCTCCTTTGGACACCAGGTGAGGGTGGCTCCATTTTATTTTATTTGCTACACTATGTATTTTTAAGAAGCTCTTTTCCTCATCACAGGATCTATTCTTGACTATTATATTTAAGGACTTGCTTTTTCTCTATTAGTTATCTGCTTATTTTCCTAAATCCTCATTTTCTCTCATCTTGGGATGACATTTGGGGGCTCTAGAACCAATTGCTAGTTTTCCGTAGAGTTATGGACTGAAGTTACAATGGTTTAAACACAAAATGGTCACTAGGGAACCAGTTATTATTGCAACTTGAGGGACCGCTGTAAATGGTCTGCAACAGTGGGATCCAGCTGACGCAAAACTACAACTCCCAGTGTTAGCATTTACTGACCCTCAGGATCCCCACTGAACCTGTATTTACATGGTGAATTAATACAAATTCCCAGACCCATTTAATTGCAACCTACTGCATGCTATAGTCAAAATCATGCCTCAATTTCCTGTATTGACCACCAGGCATCCAGTAGCAAATAGCAAGCAGATAGCAAAGACGACACATAAGGTGCATTTTCACTGCCCGAGAATCCAGACAATATGGCCATGTAAATGTGCCGCCGATCACCTGATGAACGAGCAAAACGCTTGTTCATCAGGTGATCCTGTCGTTCATGCAGCCACCACCAATCATGGCTTTTGGGCAGCATATCGTGTGGTCTAAACAGCAATCTGCTACTCAGAAATCATGATTCTGTATGAGGACAAGTGATCCTACTGTGAAGGAGATCGGTGGATGTAAATACAGCAGCCTCCTTCACTGAACCAGCTGCCGACTGTTGGGAAGGAACACTTCCGGACAGTCGGCCGCTCAGTCGGCCCGTGTAAATCCAGCTTTAGGAGGACTCTATTAGAAATAAGGTAACAAGACCATTTTGGAATATTAGCTGCCATGAGGTGGTGAAGATTACTGAATAGCAGGACAGGGTCATTTTGTTTATGTCCACTGAGGCTAACCATCTGTAGTGAAGAGGTTAAAAGTACGTGCGACTTTGGTAGTAAATTCAATTCAGAAGACCGTGATTTAGTTAATTTCATTAATACGTGCTCCTTGGCAAGCAGCCAGTAGGAGGGATGAACATAACACAATTAACATCAATTAGGACGTCAAATGGAGGACAGGTGCCTTCACAAAACTGTCTCCACAGAGGTTGTTCCTATCATGGTGTACAAGACAATGGAAATCATAGAAGTTTACACCCTGCAATTATTACCATGTGTGTTAATGACACGACTACAAGTGGCCATAGCCACCAGAGTAGCAGGAGATTCTCTCATGGGCTCAGGCTTTGACTCAAAAATGGGCTCCAGAGGCCCAGTAGAAGACAACCTACAGTTGAAGTCAATCACTTGTCACCAGGGTCTATTTCTTATGGGATGATTAACAATAAGATCCTAGTAGATCTTATTGATGATGTGTCTGTGCATACAATGATCACAACACAGAGTACAAGTATAAGTAGATATAAAAATGTTCCATGTGGAATCCCACCAGTATTACAAAAGTTAATGGTAATTGTATTGACTATGATGCCTAGCTCTACAGAAATAATATGCACCATGATTAGTTTCAAGTTTAAGGTTCAAGTTTATTTGTCACGCACAGTGCAATACATAGTATACCGTGCGGTGAAATGCTTATTATTGCAATGCATAAGCAAACCCAACATCTAATTAATGGATACTCAACTGCAAACTGTGGTCTGCAGCCAACATAAGGATACTAATCACTGGTGTAGCTATAAGGGTCGCTATAGGGGTCACAGCAGTCCCTTGTCAGTGGCAACCACTGATTATGTATTGTCGTCCTCAGGACGGTAATACAATTAGATTCTGCGGCAGGGGCATGGGAGCCTGCCCTGTCTCCCTGCCCTGCTGTTACCTTTAGTAGGCTCCAGGCCGGCACAGGTGGCGCAATGACATATTCATCTTCTCACGGACAGTGTACGGCTCAGGAAAAAGGCGAGAAGCGTGCACCGCATTGCTGACAGCGGAGGTAAGTATCTGTGGTTATTGTTTTTTTATTTTACACCATGATGTGGGGGCATCTATTGGAGCACTATGGGGACCAGGGGGGGAGCACTATGGGGCCATCTACTGGGGGCACTATGGGGATATTGGGGTAGAGCACTATGAAGTCATCTTCATCGGAGCACTATGGTGATATTGAGGATGGGGAGACCACTATGGGGGCATCTACTGGAGGCACTAAGGGGACATTGTGGGGGCATCAACTGGGGGGACTGAACAGGGTCTGGCATACATAAGGGGGGGTGGCATGTTTTTGGACTGGCATGCCTTATGGGGGGCACTATGCACTATGGGGATATTGACTCTACTAGGGCCAGATACAGAGGGATCATTTTTTGTACTGGCACACAGAAGGGGATATTTTTTGTACTGGCGCACATTATAGGGGGGGTATTTTTTTTCAGTGGCACATATTATAAGGGGGTATTTCTTGTACTGGTGCACATAAGAAGGGGGTATTTTGTGTGCTGGCGCTCATTATAAGGCAGTATTTTCTGTACTAGCACACAGTGTAAAGGGGTATTTGCACTGGCGCACATTATAAGGAGAATACAGGGAGTGCAGAATTATTAGGCAAATGAGTATTTTGACCACATCATCCTCTTTATGCATGTTGTCTTACTCCAAGCTGTATAGGCTCGAAAGCCTACTACCAATTAAGCATATTAGGTGATGTGCATCTCTGTAATGAGAAGGGGTGTGGTCTAATGACATCAACACCCTATATTAGGTGTGCATAATTATTAGGCAACTTCCTTTCCTTTGGCAAAATGGGTCAAAAGAAGGACTTGACAGGCTCAGAAAAGTCAAAAATAGTGAGATATCTTGCAGAGGGATGCAGCACTCTTAAAATTGCAAAGCTTCTGAAGCGTGATCATCGAACAATCAAGCGTTTCATTCAAAATAGTCAACAGGGTCGCAAGAAGCGTGTGGAAAAACCAAGGCGCAAAATAACTGCCCATGAACTGAGAAAAGTCAAGCGTGCAGCTGCCAAGATGCCACTTGCCACCAGTTTGGCCATATTTCAGAGCTGCAACATCACTGGAGTGCCCAAAAGCACAAGGTGTGCAATACTCAGAGACATGGCCAAGGTAAGAAAGGCTGAAAGACGACCACCACTGAACAAGACACACAAGCTGAAACGTCAAGACTGGGCCAAGAAATATCTCAAGACTGATTTTTCTAAGGTTTTATGGACTGATGAAATGAGAGTGAGTCTTGATGGGCCAGATGGATGGGCCCATGGCTGGATTGGTAAAGGGCAGAGAGCTCCAGTCCGACTCAGACGCCAGCAAGGTGGAGGTGGAGTACTGGTTTGGGCTGGTATCATCAAAGATGAGCTTGTGGGGCCTTTTCGGGTTGAGGATGGAGTCAAGCTCAACTCCCAGTCCTACTGCCAGTTTCTGGAAGACACCTTCTTCAAGCAGTGGTACAGGAAGAAGTCTGCATCCTTCAAGAAAAACATGATTTTCATGCAGGACAATGCTCCATCACACGCGTCCAAGTACTCCACAGCGTGGCTGGCAAGAAAGGGTATAAAAGAAGAAAATCTAATGACATGGCCTCCTTGTTCACCTGATCTGAACCCCATTGAGAACCTGTGGTCCATCATCAAATGTGAGATTTACAAGGAGGGAAAACAGTACACCTCTCTGAACAGTGTCTGGGAGGCTGTGGTTGCTGCTGCACGCAATGTTGATGGTGAACAGATCAAAACACTGACAGAATCCATGGATGGCAGGCTTTTGAGTGTCCTTGCAAAGAAAGGTGGCTATATTGGTCACTGATTTGTTTTTGTTTTGTTTTTGAATGTCAGAAATGTATATTTGTGAATGTTGAGATGTTATATTGGTTTCACTGGTAAAAATAAATAATTGAAATGGGTATATATTAGTTTTTTGTTAAGTTGCCTAATAATTATGCACAGTAATAGTCACCTGCACACACAGATATCCCCCTAAAATAGCTAAAACTAAAAACAAACTAAAAACTACTTCCAAAAATATTCAGCTTTGATATTAATGAGTTTTTTGGGTTCATTGAGAACATGGTTGTTGTTCAATAATAAAATTAATCCTCAAAAATACAACTTGCCTAATAATTCTGCACTCCCTGTATATCTACATCAGAGGAGACATCACTGGATGCAAAAGGTATGTGACGCTGTATGACCCTGTATGTTTTGTAGCACTGTATGTAATGTTTTCCAAGTATGTCTTTAAGGCCAGACACACATCAGCTAGTTGAATGCGATAAACTCGCAGCGTGTGTAAGTGAGAGTTCCTGTTCGGGCCTCCGCTCCTCTGACAGGATCGAACAGCATTATGTCAGTGTAATACAACAGATTCCAGGACTCTCAGGGTTAGGCCTCATGCACACGACCGTTGTTAGGGTCCGCATCCGAGCTGCAATTTTTGCGGCTCGGGTGCGGACCCATTCACTTCAATGGGGCCGCAAAAGATGCGGACAGCACTCCGTGTGCTGTCCGCATCCATTGCTCCGTTCCGTGGCCCTGCAAAAAAATTATAACATGTCCTGTTCTTGTCCGTTTTGCGGACAAGAATAGGCATTTCTACAATGGGCCGTCTGTTCCATTCCGCAAATTGCGGAAGGTACACGGGCGGCTTCCGTGTTTTGCAGATCCGCAATTTGCGGACCGCAAAAAACGGATCGGTCGTGTGCATGTAAACCTACGCAGCATTATAATGCTGTGCCATCAGGGCAGCGGAGGCCAGAACAGGAACTCTCACTGACACATGCTGTGAGTTTATCTCATTCAAGTCACTTGCGTGTGTCTGGCCTAACAGTAGGGCAGGAGGGAAGTGTAATGACCTAGAGTGGCATTACCACCTCTTTTGTGGCCCCCACTATCTCCTTTGTGTGATCCTGTGTCATCTTCTATGTTTATTGCCATTTCCTGCAAAGTGGGTATTTATATTTCCTTTCCAACTAATGTTCAAGTGTAATGTGCCTGGTTCACCAGCCTGTGGTAGCAACATTGGCAGAGTTAGTTTCCCTGGAGAGGAACCTTCTAGTTCCTTTCCAGCCCTCTCTAGAGAGGGAGGAGTTTAGTTAGTGTTAGTCAGTCTAGAGGATCCCTTCCTTGTTAAAGGAGTATGCCCTCGCCTCTACCGGGCAGGCCATGCCTGTGAGTTCTACATGGTTGCATGTGCAGCGTACTCAAGTTAGGTTTAGAAATGTTCCTGGGTGTTGTAGTGCAATAGACACTAACCTGAGACGGCTGACTCTCTGCAAGGGCAGGTGATGATGAGAAATGTTCGTGACGCCAGTGCCAATTAAACGGTGGCACGCCGTTTGCTGATAGCAGGAATAACTGAGGAACCACGTGATGTTAAAACAGAACTCAAACTTTAGTAGTCATCATATAGGGACATTGACGGAAGCGCAGTTCCTTTGAAGACAGTTGATTTTCAATACAGTTGATGCAGGCAATATATATATAGCAAGGTGACTTTAGAGTGTTAAACACAGGACTTGCAGTACAGGCAGCTTGCACTCTATTCCTGACTGATCCTGGAACATAGAAACTCTTCTCCAAGGTCCAATACCCTAGCTCTGGCGTATATCCTTGGTTTTATCTCTATCAAGTACCTCCTCTGTTGTCTTGAGTACCTCTTGCTTTTCTTGACTTGCCTCTGTCTCTCTCTCAGCTTCCTCAGGCTCTAGAAACTTCTGAACTCCCAGGCTGTTTAACAGTGGTCTTCCTGCTTCTGCATATATAAATTCAGGAGGGGAACCTTCTCCTTGGATCTGGAACCCGGTTACAGGGACTGCAATACCCTCTCCTGGTCCGCAGGCTTCAGGCCTGGACTTGACTCTGACATTGTTTAGTCTCCAACTCCAGACTCCAACTACCACTCTAGACTCCAACTCTAGACTGACTTTCCTTTCCCTGACTGGGCCTTATATAAACTAGGGCTCCCTAGCTCCCTCTAGTGACTAAGAGCTGGAATGACACCCCTAGCAGGCCTGTACATGCACATTTTACAGCAACAGGAAAATACATAGCATTACATTACATTACATTTTATAAAGATGACTTATACCAAATTCCCCATAAATAAGGGGACACGACAGCACAACAAGTGACCCTTTTGTAGTGACGGGCATTACAGTCCCCGTACACTACATACCCCACTGCTTTAAGCTGAGTACGACCTCGTACTCCATCAGGGCTCGCCCAACTGGAATCTCTACCTGAAACAGAAAAATAGACATGCAGGCATACATATATGTAATTCATCTGCATTTACATTCATATCAGGTCCAATTGGCAAAAGTGAAGGGTGGTGACAAGGGGCGTCGTTCTCTTCTCTCAGGATAGTGAATGGAACTGGGGCGCTGACCTGGCACAGCGTAACATTATAACCAGGATAGTCCATGACAATGAATAAGTCCATAATAGAACAGCAAAATAGATAAAACAGTATAAAAGTTCTTGGAGGCTCAAAGAACAAACATGAGTCCGTACCCAAGTTATGTTCCTATTAAATCACAGAGGCTCTCGTGCGGT
Source organism: Bufo bufo (assembly GCF_905171765.1). Lineage (NCBI taxonomy): Eukaryota > Metazoa > Chordata > Amphibia > Anura > Bufonidae > Bufo > Bufo bufo. Next base: position 769,068,119 of record NC_053389.1, on the reverse strand, counting down.
GGAGTCCATCTCTGGGCACATTTCCTTTAAAAAGAGTAAGAATCTCAGAGGCTCAGGTTCTTTTGAGTCTGTCTCCGGGCACGGTTCCTTAGTATCAAGTTGCACAATATAAAACAAGTGCTGTAATACCCCTGATCAACCTGAAAAGGGGGTTAAGGGTAAAAGGTGCAACTAGGGAACAGGCACAACTTGGCGTGGGGTAGCAAAAGCAGGCAGGAGATCCTGGAAACAAACTTGGCTTTGTTGACCTTGTGATTTCAGTGGTTAACACCTACCACTGAGCCGTGGATGAACTGGCAGCAGCAACAAAGGACCAGAAAACATAGGACTCCTGTCCTGGAAGGGTTAACAACATCATTCTTTGGTGAAATAAATCAAAGGCTTAGCAGGCTGATTCACAGTGGCATGTCATAATCACTTGGCTCTGCTGGCAAGTACGGCCTGTAGTAGTCCTCTACAGGAGGATGTGCCCACATAACGGTGTCAGGGGGCAGCTGCAAGGTAAAGGGGCCCCTAATAGGTATTGGCCCCATGGGCCTAGGGGTAAACCCTCGGGTGGACCGTACCGGTCCCGGCATACTGATTGTGGGTGGTGCTGCATTGGGTACCGCCGCCGCAAGCCGTCCGGTGGTCTCTGTGCAGCAGTTCACAGCAATAGCGGGTCCTCTTTGGGGCCGCAACGGAGCGGGGGTGACAGAAGGTGGTCTACGGGTTGTGACAGGCACCCTTACCTCATCCTTCTTAGGCGGCGTCCGGATCCTGGCGGTGGCAATCTTGCGCAGCTCCCGCAACTTTTCCTCTAGCCGGACGATCTGGTCACCAATGCTCTCTGTGTCGGAATCGCTGTCCTCTGCTGGCGCCGCCGGCGCAGGTACAGTCAACGATGGCTCGGACGCGGCCTCTGCAGATTCCGGTGGCGCATCGGGTCTCCTACCCTTCCGGATATTCTCCAAGGTAACCCGAAGTCCTTTTAAGTTCTCCATGTCCTGTACGGTCTTCTCCCGACGAGGCAGCTCGGGGGAAGGATAAGGGCTCACCCATTTTTCCAACACGGTTGGCTGCCAGAAGACATTAGGCCCAATGAAGGAGCTCCGCTCCTGGAAGGCGTGATGGGCCGGCTCTGGAGAGCGTTCCGGTTCCCGCTCGCAGCCAGAGTAGTCTTCTTCTGCCTCCCAGTCCTCAGGTTCTCGCTTGGGACGGGTCACGGCAGTTGCATAAGGGCCTCTCAGGCTCTCGGCAGGGGTGAACTCCACTTCCTCTCCCTCGCGGAGGCTGTGCTGATAGGAAGGGAGGTAGTCTCTCTTGACAGATCTTCTGTTAACATATAAGTCTCTGCCAGTTAAATAATCTTGGATGAACCCGTAGCCACGGATTTTATCAAAGGACACCACCAACCCCTTTCTCCTTTCCAGGCGGGGTTGGGTGTTGGGGTGTCGTTCATAGATAGTCTTGGTCAATTCCTCATAATAGATTTTAGTCTTTGTATTCCGCTTTATAGCGGCCTCCCGGATCTCTGCCATTAGTGAGGACCACTTGAAAGAGGGCTGAAAAAAGTCTCTCCAGGAGCCATAGCAGGGCTCTGGTTCTTTCTCCCGTGGCGGGCAGGCGGGTTTCTCCGGTCCCGGAGAGTAGGCCGGTGGAGCCCCCTCTGGCTCTACACCAATATCAGTCATCTCTGGTATTTCAGGCGCGGACGTTGCAGCAAAGCGGTGCTCACTCTCCAACATGCTCGATCCTTCTCTGGAGAGCGACAGGGTGGCGCCAATAAGATCAGCCAGATCCTCCCATTGCACTGGGAGGCCGCCCCCCAGGTATTCCAGTATATGGAAGGCGGAGTCCATGCTGGCCGACATGCAAATGTCCAGATAAGCAGTGGCGCCTGACCTTGAACTCCTTCCCGCTATTTCCTCAAGAAGGCGCCAATTTTTCCCACCTTTTCGGGATGAAGATGACGCAGCAGCTATTTCAGTAGCCTCAGCGGCCATCTTTAGCAAAATCCGCTGTCTATTCACTGACAGCAAGCAGGATGATGAAAAGTCCACAAAACCACACTCCGATGTGGCGATTTCTTTCCTCTTGATAGCGCAACACTGCACAGTGCGTTTTGGAGATTTTAGGAACACTTTGGGTAGGATTTTCAGTCCACAAAGTCCACTTTAAATAAACAGGCAATTTGTCACTTTGGTCACAGGGCAACTGTATAAGGCACAAAGTTCACGCTTCTTGCACTAGAAAGCGTGCGTATCCTGTTCGTGACGCCAAAAGAGAAGTGCAGCGTACTCAAGTTAGGTTTAGAAATGTTCCTAGGTGTTGTAGTGCAATAGACACTAACCTGAGACGGCTGACTCTCTGCAAGGGCAGGTGATGATGAGAAATGTTTGTGACGCCAGTGCCAATTAAACGGTGGCACGCCGTTTGCTGATAGCAGGAATAACTGAGGAACCACGTGATGTTAAAACAGAATTCAAACTTTAGTAGTCATCATATAGGGACATTGACGGAAGCGCAGTTCCTTTGAAGACAGTTGATTTTCAATACAGTTGATGCAGGCAATATATATATATATAGCAAGGTGACTTTAGAGTGTTAAACACAGGACTTGCAGTACAGGCAGCTTGCACTCTATTCCTGACTGATCCTGGAACATAGAAACTCTTCTCCAAGGTCCAATGCCCTAGCTCTGGCGTATATCCTTGGTTTTATCTCTATCAAGTACCTCCTCTGTTGTCTTGAGTACCTCTTGCTTTTCTTGACTTGCCTCTGTCTCTCTCTCAGCTTCCTCAGGCTCTAGAAACTTCTGAACTCCCAGGCTGTTTAACAGTGGTCTTCCTGCTTCTGCATATATAAATTCAGGAGGGGAACCTTCTCCTTGGATCTGGAACCCGGTTACAGGGACTGCAATACCCTCTCCTGGTCCGCAGGCTTCAGGCCTGGACTTGACTCTGACATTGTCTAGTCTCCAACTCCAGACTCCAACTACCACTCTAGACTCCAACTCTAGACTGACTTTCCTTTCCCTGACTGGGCCTTATATAAACTAGGGCTCCCTAGCTCCCTCTAGTGACTAAGAGCTGGAATGACACCCCTAGCAGGCCTGTACATGCACATTTTACAGCAACAGGAAAATACATAGCATTACATTACATTACATTTTATAAAGATGACTTATACCAACTTCCCCATAAATAAGGGGACATGACAGCACAACAAGTGACCCTTTTGTAGTGACGGGCATTACAGTCCCCGTACACTACACATGTCCCCTCCTGGGCTTTCATTGCCTAAAGCCAAGCTAAGTAAGCTTCAAGCCAGGAAGAAGTTTTCCTAGGATTACAGTAAGAGACAGACTACAGAAAGTTAAGTTCCAGCAGAAGAGGAAAAGAGCTGAGAGAGTACAGATATAGCAGAGCTGAGAGTGTTTGCCTGCCAAAACCTGCTGATGACCAAGATAAAGTTGGAAGATTGTTCTTAATACAAGTCTGGACTTATTTATTCTACTTACTCATCATCCCAGTTCAACACCCCTTTTATCACTGCTTCGGACAACCACGTCTGGGATCCAAGGATATCCAGGTAGGAGCACCGTGACACATGCATACAACACCTTCAGGGAGATTGTATGCCATCCTACACTCTGGAAATCCTACACCTGGGTACCAACACCACCATCTTAAAGGGGACTACATGGGTCAGCCACTCTGTGAGGTCTAATATAATGTTGGATAGCCCCTTTAATGTTTGGGGTCTGATGTGGGGTCGGATTCACTTGAGGTTCTGGACTCAAGTCTGATTAATTTTAGGAGTTTTGTCTGGGGTGTGAGTGATTTTAGGGGTCTAATCTGGAGTCTAAATAGATTTTGGGGTCTGGACTGGTTTGCTAAGAAATAATCATAAATCTTTATGTAACAGTTTTACAAACTGCAGCTCATAATTTTCAGCTCAGAACTTCTAATGGCCACTATTACAACTTCCACATGGGAGCTGACCACAGAACTGGGAGCAAGACGCTTTTTTTAGATATGAGAAGGGTCAGACTGGCCTACCAAAGTACCAGAGGATCCTCCAGAGGGCCCAAGCTTTGACAAAAATGGACTCCTAATAAAACAGGGCCCTTATGGTCCTGTATACACAGAGGATGGGCCCTCAGAAATCAGTTCCTCTTGTGGAACAAGTTCAACACTGGATACATGGCTGGATCTGTGAAGTCCCAAGGAAAGGAAAACATAGATTAGGTTTCCATGAGTTCTGAATGGTAAATCCATATAGTTTTCCAGGGATATAAGAGTGAATGATGGGTTCATCTAAGCAGATTTGTCACTCTGGAAACTAAGAAACCTGGGTGACAGCCACAATGGGATCTGTAATGGCAGCTATATTGACTCAACACGGTTGATTTGGGGGAGGGGGGACGTGCTCCCTGTTGGTATATCAGATGTATTCCTCTGCTATTTGTTACCACAGCTGCCGAGCATTCAGTGCATGCTGAGGCACACCTGGTCATTTCAGATTTGAATCTTTTTTTAGAATTTTTAAATGTAATCTTTTATTTTTCTCTTTGTCTATTTCCGTTCAATAAAGCATAACTGAATAACAACATGATTGGACTCACTGCCTAATGTCATCCTTTTGGGACATCAGCACTTGAAATAGTTTCAGCGTCATGCAGTGTTTGATAGAATCAAGCTCTTCATACGGGACTGCACCACTACAAATGTAGCAGACATGATCTGTTTTCTGTGGTTGATGATAACCCAGTCACGATTTAGTTTAGATAGGGTATGTTTACCTGCAGTCCTATGAACGTCGGTCAAATCTGATATGTGGGGCTTTTTCATTCTATATTTGGTGGGGAAATAAGGGGGCATAATTGCTTCATGGGGAGTAAAAATGGGTCCTTCATCCTGCATTAAGGGGACACAAAAAGAGGGAATTTTTACAAAGGAGGGCCTAAATGGGGGCACTAATAGTGTGTTGGGCCTAAAAAGGAGAACTACTAACGTGTCGGGCCTGAAGGGGGCATTATTACTGTGTGGGGTGTAAAGGGGGCACTATTGTTATGTGGAGTTTACTGTGTGGGACACTATTACTCTCTGGCCACTATTACTGTTTTGGTCACTATCCGACACTATTGCTTTCAAGGGGCATAATAGTGGTAGAAGAAGTCACCATGGTGCTCTGGGCTGGATAGAGAAAGTAAGGGAGTGTTAACGACACAGGTCAGAAGAGAGGATGTGACCTTGTCAAACCTTTCCCATAAATATGTATCAAAAATAATGCCTCTAAAAGTAGGGGGAGGCACCTGTGAAACCTTTGCACTTGGCACATCAATGTGTTAAAATAACCCTGGTGTTGGAGGGCAGGACCCCCCCCATCAAGCCTATCCTAAAGCCTCGTGCAGACGTCCGTGAGATACCGGACTGGCATTGTAGGAGCGCACGGCATGATTGGTTGCTACACAGACCGTGTTCCACGGACATCTGCATGAGGCTGAAGAATAAGTCATGAAGAACCCATTCAAATTGTAAAATCATTGAAATAAAATAAGTTGTGCACAAATGTCTAATATTGACTAGTTATGAATTACACTCCGATAATGGCTCCAGACAGAACATGGATTTCAAATTCTTTTACCCTTGGGTGGGGCTTCCTTCTTTACTCATTATCGCCCCCATTAGAGTGACATGTGTTGTATGAACTGGCAGGAAGAAAGGGAGAAAAGGTGTAATAACAACTGTTCTAAACATTTCCAGGTTAAAAAAAATATATATATATTTTCATATATAGATTCTACACTTGGCCTTGTATGGCAGACAGCTGTTGGTTTTTTTTTTTTGTAGCAAATGAGAGTTTAAATCTGGTATGGGACTTTCATGGTTTGAGGCAAATCTTTTTATATTCGTAGAGTTTTCAGCAACCATGTCTAGACATCTTCTTGTTCCTCCACAACAGTGTTCCTCCACCTGGGCTAAGCCACAAAGCTGAACTTTTGGCGTTCCTGTCTTATGTAAGTAAAATAAAACGTGTTTTAGGCAAGTGTGGAAAAAAATGCTTCAATATAAAAATGCTTTTAAAAATCGAAGTGTTAATAGTTTATTCATATCATTTAACAAAATGCAAAGTGAACGAACAAAAGAGAAATCTAAATTTGGTGTGGCCATCCTTTGCCTTCAAAACAGCATCAATCCTAGGTACACTTGCACACAGGCCCGGCGCTATAATAAGGCAGACCAAGTGGCTGCCTTAGGGCGCAGAGAAGGGGGGGTGCCGGGGCGAAAAAATAAAAATTTTTTTTAAAATAAATCACTTGCGAAGTTGCGCCGCAGTGCCGCCGGCTGCCCCCCCCCCCCAGCCTGCGTGTGGGCCGTGTGGCCCCGGCCCTCACTCACAGAGCGGCAGCACGGTCACGGGGTCAAGGGGGGTGGGATCTTATTAGAAAGACCTGGGACAGAGAAAGTCTCCGTTGCGCCCGTCACAAAAGAGGAAGCAGCACATGCGCAGAGCGCGGGTCTACAGATGGACCTGCAGGCTGAGGAGCGGAGGCAGTTCACACAGCGCAGCATGAAGGGTAAGTTACCGTAATGTACTATAGTGTATTACTATGTGTGCATCCAATATACCAGGCTGTGCCCTCTAATGCACTCCGTCAGCTTACATATAAGGGATTTACATTAGTTCTCTTCTGTACATAGATGGACATGACTCATGTATGTAGCAGTTGCATCCCATGGGGATGACTTCTGAATTGTTATAAAGTCATTTACATGTATGTCCTATGGGCGAAGACTATAAAGTGTCCACCTGAAATTGTGCATGGCTATTTATTTTTTGCTCCAGGACTAGGTCAGCGTCAGCCACAGTTCCTGTTCTCCTCTGTGTGGTCCTGGTATCTTCTCTCTGGACTCACGACAAGTTTGAGGACCTCAGCCAATCAGTGGCCGCAGCTGTGTCACATGTGATTGGCCAGTGATTGGCTCAGCAGGAAAGGTCCTCAAACCAGCGATTGTCTGAAGCAGAGAGAAGAGCCCAGAACCACACAGAGGAGAAGGGGAGCTGCTGCAGACAGGACCAGGGCCAGGTGAGCTGCGAGCATAATGTTTTTTGCACAACATTAATGGGGGAGGGGACATGGGAGGGGGGAAATGTGCCATGGAGGGGGAGGGGACTGTATAATACAGTCTTATAATCCTCCATATATACACTATACAGCCCTATAGTCCTCCATATATACACTATACAGTCCTATAATCCATATATACACTATACACCCCATATATACAATATACCCAATAAGTTTGGGGGGGGGGGGGCGCCAAAATGTAGCTTCGCTTGTGTTGGCAAAAATCCTTGCACCGGCCCTGCTTGCACACAGTTTTAAAGAAACTCAGCAGGGAGATTGTTCCAAACATCTTGGAGAACTAACTACAGATCGTCTATGAATGTAGGCTTGCTCAAATCCTTCTGTCTCTTCTTATAATCCCAGACAGATTCAATGCCGTTGAGATCAGGGTTCTGTGGAAGCCATATCATCACATCCAGGACTCCTTGTTCTTCTTAACGCTTAAGACAGTTCTAATGACATTGGCTGTATGTTTGGGGTCGTTGTCCTGCTGCAGAATACATTTGTAGCCAATCAGACACCGCCCTGATGGTATTGCATGATGAATAAGTATCTGCCTGTATTTACTAGCATTGAGGACACCATTAAACGGGTTGTCCGAGTAATTTTTTTGTCCTTTGTATGTTTCTAACTAATCAAATGTAAAGGCTTTACCATGCACTTACTTTATCTGCAGTTGCTCCTTTCTCAGATTTTACTGAGGGTCACATGACCTGTGATGTCAGCCTCTCTCCCTGCTCTGATGATGTTTCGTGCACAAGCCTGAGAGAGCAGATATGTTCTGTACACGAGACGTCACTGTGCTAGCCACACCCCCTGTATTGCCATCACTGTCATAGCCACGCCCCCCTGCACTGACTGAGCTGCTGCAGTCTGTGACCTGTCCTAGGTTGCTAATATAGCTTATATGTTTATACAGCTAAACCTGCCAATAACCTTAATACAGTTCCTATGTTTGTGTGTTAAAGACAAAAGCAGAGTTATTTACAGTGACTTCATGTTTGGATGTCATAAAACTGTTATATATTGTGTTCACAGAAGCAGAAAAGATAATATGCCTTTAAGATTCATTATATAATGTAAGTGAAGTGTAACGGTCGCGTACACACACACACACAGGGGGAAGGGAAGTGACCACTGCGCTCCACCCTTACCCCTGGCCCTGCCTACTTGCCTCGCGAGTCCTAATGACAGGGGACAACTGGACGGCAATCCCTAACTTGGAGTAAGTGCAGGGATGACAGACAGACAAACAACAGGACGTGAACGGACCAAGTCAATACCAGGAAAGCTGCAAAGTACAAATGGAGCAAGCAGAGAATTGTCAGGAGAAGCCGGGGTCATAAATACCAGGAGAGCAGAGAAGTACAAGAGGAGTCCTAAGAGAGTAGTCAGGTGGGAGCCGAGGTCACAATACCAGGACGGAAGCGCAGTACAGGAGGAGCAGGCAGAGGATGGTCAGGGAACAGGATCAGGTAAGTATTCAGCAGTCCAACAAATAGCCAGGAACCTAGAAATTAACAGGCAACCTGTAGCCAGCAGGCTGCCTGATTTATAGTGGGGAGTGAGGGTCATGTGACGTGGCCAGCGTCACATGACCGACAGACCAACCAGTCGAGCACCGAGTGATCAGCTCGCCGCTCAAGGCAGACTAGGAGCAGGGAGCCACCCAGCTAGTAAAGCCGCCCTGGGAAGGAGGTCAAACACAGAACCTCATTCCAAAAGCTAAGCAACAGTTCTGCGGGCAATGGGGGACCGAGTGCACCTTCGGAACCCCGTGACAGTAAGTTTAATGACACAGCAGAAACAACAGAAAGCATAAAGTTAAACTGTTGTTGTTGGGCAGGAGTCTTGACCAATCACAGCCAGCCTCACACACAGCAATAGTTTTGACCAATCACAGCCAGCCTCACACACAGGTTGTGTGGGAAATTCCCCTAGCAGGAGCTGCTAAAATCATTACACCAGAGGAGAGAAGCTGAACAGACATTCACTCCACTAAGAGCTGTGTTTTATGGAAGCAGAGAGGCCAACATAGGTATTTAAAACAGTTATATAATGTTCCTACTGTTAATATAGTGATTAGAACTGTATACTGAACCAGTTATATGTGTGTTTACTTACAGTTCCACCAATTGCAAACTAAAAAGTTCACAATACAAATTCAAATTCCATATTGCAATCATTTTTGCATACAACCATACCAGATCATACTCAACCAATCTGCAAATACTTACTGCTAACTGCATACTGCAAATTGCGACCAAATTCTAGTAGAACTATTAGACCTCAGATATACCTCTCAGAGAGATCATAAAGTGCTTAAATAACTTAAAGTGAGAAAACATATACTGAAGAGAGAAATATATCCACCATTTTATGTTGAATGACAAGATTGAACAGTTTAACCACCATCTTATGCATACCGCCATTTTGTGATATCTTTTCAACACGTGTTTTGTACATGGACTATCTTCTGCGGAGGCGGCAGTGTTATATATGAAGAAAAGTTGAAGTTAAAGAGGACCTTTCATCAGTTTTGACATAGGCTAATTATGTCATTACCTTGTAGGGCGGCCCCCACTGATGCCATGGATGTTTTTTTTTTTAAAAGCTCCCCCATTCGTCCGCTGTAACCCCCCCCCCCCTGATGATTTGCCGCGCCGTATTATAATGAGCAGTAAACTCGCAACGGGGAGGAGATGCAGTCTTCTGCTGTGGGCGTCTCCTTCTCCCTGGCTGTGAGCGCGATCCAATCAGAGCAGACTGCTCACAGCCAGGGAGAAGGAATCTCGCTCCTTGCCCCTGGCTGTGAGCGGTCCCCTCTGATTGGATCGCTCTCACAGCCAGGGAGAAGGAGACGCCCACAGCAGAAGACTGCATCTCCTCCCCGTTGCGAGTTTACTGCTCATTATAATACAGCCCGCCAAATCATCGGGGGGGGCCACAGCGGACAAACGGGGAGGGGAAATTTAGAGAAAAGAAAACACCCATGGCATCAGTGGGGGCCGCCCTACACCTAATAGCATAATTGGCCTATGTCAAAACTGATGAAAGGTCCTCTTTAATAAAGAAGTTATTTCAAGCATTTGGTGTGCTCTTTAAACCTACTGTTTCCATAGAACGGCACTAGAGGAATTACAGAGTAACAGACAGTCTGGTTAGACTAAAAGTTAGAGATATCAAAATTCTTCTAATGCCACAGCGCAAAAGGCACTTCATAGTGCTGCGCCTGCCACAGTCTGCCCTGTGTCTCCCTCCACTGGATTATTCAGGAAAGATTAACCCCTTCAGCAACACAGACTCAATGCTAAAGGCTTTACTGAGTAGCTGCAGGTAGTGAGGAGACACATGCTGGGCACAGGAGCTGACAGACTAGAGGAGTTCTGCAGAGCATTGCACAAGAACATGTAGGGAGAAGATCCTGTGTGTGTCAGCATTGTCATTGTACAGCTGGGACTTGTAGTCCTACACATACAACATGCTGCTGAGTATCCCAGCAGGTAGACATGTCACTCAGGGCAGCACTATTATTCACTCCCTTTGCAGAGCAGGGGGGAGGGACACAAATATTCATAAGAAAAACCTCAGAGATTGTGGTTATTGCAGGTAAACAAAGGGCCAGAAGAGAACCAGGGAAATGAGGAAATAGATTTTTTTTTGCCTAAAACGTGCTTAGCTTATATATATTGCTGACCATCAGATTTAGGCTACATGCATACGGACGTGGTTTTGGTCCGCATCCGAGCCGCAGTTTTTGAGGCTTGGATGCGGACCCATTCACTACAATGGGGCCACAAAAGATGCAGACAGCACTCCGTGCGCTGTCCGCATCCGTTGCTCCGTTCCGTGGACCGCAAAAAAAATATAACATGTCCTATTCTTGTCTGCACTTTGCGGACAAGAATAGGCAGTTATATTACAGGCTGTTCGTGCCGTTCTGCAAATTGCGGAACGCGCACGGACGCCATCCTCATTTACATAGCTGTTGATTTTTACCTTTCACTGGAACAGTGCAGGACTATTATCTACTTACTGTATGGCAGATATCTGCCATGTTGGATTTTGTTTGGGCCGTTGCTGGGTGCTGTAGTTAAAACATTATTTAACAACAGATCTACATCCCATCAATGAAAGCCAAGACCAGGCCACAGATCATACTAGAGATCAGTTAGTCATATTGTTCGAATTGCCATTGTTCTTCGAGATGACAACCTTCACAGACCAACTGTGATCGTCACGTTGTTCAGAAAATGGCCATATGCAATCCAGAATGACTGGGCAGAACACTGTCTAATCAGTAAGGCTTTAGTTACTTTCTCAGAACTAACTTCTATTACTATGCCCTCTACGGTCAAGATTATGAGTATGAATAAGTAGCAGAAATGTTATATCTGATTCCCTATCACATATGAGATGGGTTTTCTTGTCAAAGTTATGCAATAAAATCTCAGACATTGTGATACATCCCTTGTATCCAGAATGACATTCTTCCTTTACATGTCTCTTAATGGCTTCATTTAATAAGTTACTTGGGGACAAACATGTAAAGGAGAGTTTTTGATGTTGACAACTACACACACATAGATATCTCATGCAGCTGCATACTTCCCAGGACATGTCTATGAAGATTATAAAGGAGCGAAAAGAACAAACACAGTCCATAATGAGATCTAAGACTTAGCCACATTCCTCCTGGTGAGTACCATCTACAAGGCTAAACAACCTGCGTTCATGTATTTACTCTTGTGCCTTGTACATAAAATGTTGTAAAAGGGTCCAATGCCAAATTCTTCATCCTGTAATTCCAGAATAGAGGAAGTCAAAAATGTATTGAATATTTCATAGAGGTTGCCTACCCCATTGCTATTGATCCCAAGACCAATGTTGGACTACCAAAATGAATAGAGGGAATCAGCTACTTAATACATTTAGTTCATAGAAACAAACCATCCTACTAATATGGAACCATTGGAAAGGGCCAGTGGTGGATCAGCCTTCCAGCAATTTGACTGTGGTTCATAGAAGTGTACCCTATCTTTACAAAGCCAATAGTATAGTCCAGCTCAAGACCCTCCATGACCTAACTGCTAACTCAAAAAGAGCTACTGTGATCATTCATCCCCAAACAGATTATTTGCTTGTTGGCAGCACATCCTTCTTTACAGGGGGTGATGTACTGCCAACAAGCAATGATTTTTGGTGCCACATGAAATATGTGATCATCCGACAAAGCAGCATTTGTTGGGTATCGGTGGTACCTTTACATCGAACAATTATCAGGAACGGACATTTATTTGTTTATTTATCTCCAATAATTGTCCCCATCCTTGGCCCATGTAAAAGACCCCTAAGGCCAGCAGCAGAACATCAAACTTGCCACTTAGGCTACGTTCACATCTTCATTTAGGAAATCCAGCTGCCTGATCCGGCATGCCGGTTGTCGGTCAAACACAAAACCGTTGCATACAACATTTTTTGTCTGTCAAAACCCAATCAACCAGATTTTTCCATGGGGATCTGACGGTGAAGTAGACGATCTGGCAAAATCCATCCAGCAGGTTGCTCTGTGCAGGAACAGCCTGCTGGATCTCCTAACGATGTGAACAAGGCCTTAGGATAAGTTCAACTATCAGGGCCGGCGCAACCATATAGGCGAACTAGGCGTTCGCCTAGGGCGCCTCCCTCGCACGCCCTCTGTGATGCCGGAATATGACGTCATTCCGGCAGGCATACTAAACGGCGCGCTGGAGGACTGAGGAGCTGCACCACACTGGACCCCAGGCAGGTGAGTGTTTAAGTGTTTGACTGTGAGTGTATGTATGTCTGTGTAAATGTATGTGTCTGTCATTGAGTGTCTGTGTGTGTATGTCAGTGAGTGAGTGTATGTCAGTGAGTGTGGATGTCTGTCGGTCAGTAAGTGTCTGTGTGTTTGTCAGTGAGTTTCCATGTGTGTGTGTGTGTGTGTGTGTGTTTCAGTGGGTAGGTGTATGTCTGTCAGTGAGTGTCTGTCTGTCAGTGAGTGTATGTGTGTCTGTCAGTGAGCATGTCTGTCAGTGAGTTTCTGTGTACGTCATTCAGTGAGTGTCTGAGTGTGTGTGTCTGTCAGTGAGTGTATGTGTGTCTGTCAGTGAGTGTATGTGTACGTCATTCAGTGAGTGTCTGAGTGCGTGTCTGTCTGTCAGTGTGTGTGTGTGTCTGTCAGTGAGTGAGTGACATGAGGGGGCGGCAAAATGGATCTTTGCCTAGGGCGGCAAAAATCCTTGCACCGGCCCTGTCAACTATGCACTGAAATTTGGGTATTCTGTCAAATTGTAGGATCAGAATACCAGAATCACCGGATATGGCATATGCTAGTTCTACTGTCACCCAACAGATCTCATTGACTATCAAGGAGACCATCAGGTTTCCAGCATAGATACCGGCTTACTACCAGACAAAATACAAATGTATGGCCTTTTGTTTTGTTTTTTGCCGGAACCTACGATAGAGGCTCCTTCCAGAATCTCCACCAGAGATGATGAGTCTATAGGTTCATAGATCTCAATTTACAGTTGTGGACTTAAGCTGGGCATATACATTAAATACTGTAGCTCTTGGCCAAACAATCAGCCAACAGCCCATCTTCCTAACAACTCCTCTATGCACATACACATCAGCTGAGCCAAACGTGTATGTGTATTGTGTATGGGGAGAGCAGAGAAAGCTGATGCCAGGTACTTTTGGTAGCAGTTTATCTTCTGGGAGAACACAAGGATTGGGTGAAAATATTAATTTAGCTTGATTCTTCTCTCTGCTGCCATCATCTGTTGGGGCAGAGTCGGGAGCTCCCCATACACATTAAAGGGTCGGCCAAACAAAACACTAATGTGTATGGAGTCTTCAAACCCAAACACATTAGAAGTGTGAACATTTGGGAAATTGTTCACAGTCAACAGTTTTGAGTGGTGTAAATCAACCTGGGTTGGGAGAACAGGGGCATGGAAGCATTAGGTTAAACATTAGACATTGTACTCTACTATGAGCCATTAGGAACTCTAAAAAGCCCCCTGCAGTGTCCATTAACAGGATTACACTCAGACAGGATGTGTAAAAAACATACATCCACATTTTTGTGGTAACTAGCTTAAAAGCTAATGTTAAGGGGCTGTCTGGTTTAGAAAACCCATTTTAAACACCCTTTTGGGCATTCTGGGAGTCCCTGACCAGGACCATTAACCATAAGCCAGAGATGAGAGTGGCTACAACGGGCGTCTCTCATTCTTAGAGCCCACTATGTCCATGCATTATGCTAACAGCCCATTCATTTCAATGTGTGATGTGTAATACTTAATTTCCCCTGTGGTGGTGCTGCAGGAAAATAGAACACTTGCTGCCAGGTCTTCACGCAACTTCTAGCCAAATGCTAGGGGTCCTCGTAGCAAGATATCAGGTTATTATCGACAGACTCTTCTAACAAAAATGGACTGCCCAACTGGGGTGACAGTCATATACATTCGATTACACTGATGTACTCCCTTGCTTGCTCTCTCTCTGAACTCTTCACAGTCTCTCAGCAGAAGCACAGGCATTCAATGAGGTTTGTATAAACTCCTTTTACAGTTCCTGGACTGAGGGGAACAGAACTTTAATATGGGCAGCCAATCCATCTCAAAGTATGGAGGATCTTTTAGCAGTATTCCCTCTCCACAGCAACAAAGCTTTTCTGCCACAAATGTGCACAATACCTTGATATTTGAGTTCAGTGGATGACTTAGTGACTAGCATCACATACCCAGCGGGATTTTGAAATGGAAGTAGATTAAAAAGTTTATAATTTTTAGATTTTAAGCCCTTAGAAACCAAATGTATAACTCTAACACCTCTTTACAAGGGTTCATTATGGTGACAAGCTCTTTTAAGAAAAGGTATAGCCTTCCTTTTTTACTTTTCTGTGCTGTTTTGATATTTTTAATGCAGATATACAATTTACATAAATAAAGGTTCCTTTACACGGGTATAGTGATAGTCAACGAACCTAATGCTCCTAAAAATGTCACTGTTGTCAGTGGAGGTGAGAGCTGCATTCACATGCTGAAATCACCTCCACTGTATAGGAACGAACGATCACTATGGTGATTACTCCTCCTCCATATAGATTCATTGTTCATGGCAAAATATCCCTTTTTTCATAGTAACATAGTTTATGCTACTGAAAAAAGGCTGAAAAAAGACATCTGTCCATCCAGTTCGGCCTGTAATCCTGCAAGTTGATCCAGAGGAAGGCAAAAAAAAACAACCTGTGAGGTAGAAGCCAATTTTATTCACTTTAGGGGGAAAAAAACGACTTCCTGACTCCCATCAGGCAATCAGAATAACTCCCTGGATCAACGACCCCTCTCTAGTAGCTATAGCCTGTAATATTATTACGCTCCAGAAATACATCCAGGCCCCTCCTGAATTCCTTTATTGTACTCACCATCACCACCTCCTCAGGCAGAGAGCTCCATAGTCTCACTGCTCTTACCGTAAAGAATCCTCTTCTATGTTTGTGTACAAACCTTCTTTCACAGTATGATCTGCTGCCCAGAATCAATGATTTTGCTGATGTTTCAGTCAGTGAATGGGTGTTTGCGCATCAACCCACTGGGGAACGCATGACGGAGGATTGGAGTGGTATGTATGGCCTGGAAGTGGTTCTGGTACTCACAGGTCACAATAGTGGTCTCCCCCTCCCTGGGGCCGAGCAGCTACAGGAGGGTGCACTCTTTCACCCCTCGGACATTCCATGGAGTTGGGGCTTCTGCCTGATGGTAGTTGAGGTGCCCTTGATATTTGGTATTTGTCTGGGTGCAAGGCAGAAGAGCAGGAGTCATGGCTGGCAGATGGTGGAGTCAGTAACCAGGCCAGTTAGTATCAGTGAATAATTCTCCCTTCACTAAAGTGCAGAATGGCAGTAGTAGTACATCTGGCACAGTTCCAAAGCATGTAATACAGTGCAATCCTTACCCAGTAGCAGCGTATGCACAGCAACAATAATAGAGGTTGTAGTTCTCTGTCTCTCTCTAAAGTCTCTCTGCGGGTCTATAGGTATGCAGTAAGGTTCTTGTTGAATATTTCTGCAATTTTCAGGATGAGGGGTGCAGATATAGGATGCGTTGGCCAAACCATCTCAAAGTGTGGAAGCATAATAAGCTTTCGGCTGGCAATCGTTGAAGGTGTATGTCCACCTTCAATCTCTGCTTGATCTTTTGTATCCACATTATAGTGAAGCTCTGTGTGGGAAATAAGTGCCAGACAATCAGAATGTCTAAACTATTAGATGGTGGATTAAAGAAATTTTACTGTCTTTGTATATTTGTATCTTTGATGTCTTACTGTTGAAATGATCATAACGCTTAAACAAATGACGCATAGGTGCTATAATGACATTTTGTGCCTGTACACAAACACTTACTTGTATGTCAGTAAACACCGCCATATGGTCAGTTGTGCAGACCTAGTGGCACTTATGTCACCTAAAGTGTTACCAGTGTTACCAGGTAATAAGAGAGGAGCCCTCAGCCGGTGAATGGATAACCTAATGTATGGTAATATACACCAAGTAGCATTGGTGTTACTCTCCTCTACCTTGTAAGACTCTGGACATTCCTGTTTAATAAGGGTTCAAATACAAAAGGGTTAAAAAAGGAGAAACAATACACATAAAAAAAAAACTTGAAGAAATGAATCAATATTTCTATAAACAAAACTACGCATAACAGACAAAAGAAAACTTGAGTATACCAGCTGCTGGTAAAGTAAGTGGCAGTACTCAATGTCAACCAGCAGCTGCGAAAGCATGCAAGGTTTAGAGTGTATAAAAAAAGAGACAAAAACATCTGATCCAAATGACCCTACATAACTCACTCGTAAGGCCTCATTTCAAATATGGGATTCAGTTTTGGTCTCCAAATCGTAAAAAAAAAAGGGATATAGAAGAGCTGGAGAGGGTTCATAGGTGGACAACTAGATTCATAAATGGGATGGGGGTTCTCTCTAACAAGGAAAGGCTGTAATAACGATACCTGCTTCATGATTTATTCGTTCTTTCCAACATCTTACAAAGGACCAGGCGGGAACATCCATGCTGGGAATAGTAGTTTTGGAACAGCTGGACAGTTACAGGTTGGAGACCACTGAAGATGTCCATATACAGTGTAACAGTTGAGGTCTGTAATGACAATCACACAACTGAAAAAGTGAAAATCTCCTTGTCAAACCCATCTTTCGGAGGAGAGCTCTCAACAAGAATACGTTGCTGCTGGATAACGTTGGTCCAACAAGCCAATATGTCAGGCCAGATAGGGTATACCGCACTGTAGAGTAGACATGAACATGAACAAACAGACCAGTATACGCCAGGCAGGATTTGGTATCCAGTAGAGTGGAGTAGGCATGAGCATGGCCAGATGAGCCAAGGGTCAGGTAATTGTGGTCAAGCAGGATAACGAGGCAGTACAATGAAGAATCCAAAAGAGCAGTCGCAAAATCTGGAACACAATAGTTCAAGTAGCAGCGAATGCAAGGCTATAATAATGAGACGACTCCATTTGACTCATTATTTTGACTGGAAGGAAGAAAAGACGGCGCTGGGTCATGAAGAGGTAAGTACATTACCTGAATATTGATAACAAATTCAGATCTAATATCTGAAAAACAGCACCACCATTAATTTCACATAAGGCTACTTTCACACTAGCGTTCAGGGCTCCGCTTGTGAGTTCCGTTTGAAGGCTCTCACAAGCGGCCCCGAACGCATCCGTACTGCCCTAATGCATTCTGAGTGGACGCGGATCCGCTCAGAATGCATCAGTTTGGCACCGTTTGTCCTCCGCTCAGCAAGCGGACACCTGAACGCTGCTTGCAGCGTTCGGGTGTCCGCCTGGCCGTGCGGAGGCAAGCGGATCCGTCCAGACTTACAATGTAAGTCAATGGGGACGGATCCGTTTGAATTTGACACTATATGGCTCAATTTTCAAACGGATCCGTCCCCCATTGACTTTCAATGTAAAGTCTGGACGGATCCGTCTGAACTACTTTCACACTTAGAATTTTTTCTACAATATAATGCAGACGGATCCGTTTTGAACGGATCCCAAGTCTCCATTATATGAGCGGATCCGTCTGGGCAGACCCCAGACGGATCCGCTGTGAACGCTAGTGTGAAAGTAGAAGCCATCTCCATGAAATCCACACTTTTGGGCACTTCCCATTTTCAGAACGAGCCAATTACTCTAAAAGCCATGTGGCTAATATCATGAGCATCTTCATTTCAACTTCTGCATCTACCATCAAGACAACACAAGTGTGATATCTCAGTGTGGTTCATTCCATAGCTGTCAACACTGAGTTTTCACAGCTTTTCTCATTGTGGAGCTGAGAAGATGAGTGGAGGGATTATTTAAAATCACAATTTGTTAAACAAATTTTATCGAATGACTCTTCAAATGTAGACTTTGGTATTCACAGAGTGACAAAATCCACTGAGTAAGAGATGTCACGGTTGGATTGCAGCATGGGACAAAAGGTAAATATCCGGGACACCAAGAATTTAGGGGTCTTTAATTCGCAATTGTCACAAAACACCAAATGTATCTAACCTCTTCCCTTTGATACCTCCAGAATAGACTGTCTTCTGCTTCTATAGTGGTCCGCGACCGTATTAAGGTTCCATGTTGTACATAGTCATAATAGAGCAATGGTAGACGTACATGGGGCCTCTACTGTCCCTCCATGTGCCTCTGATTTTATAAGTGCCATTGGATGCTATATGGATGGGGGTATTCCCTAAAAGCATTGCATGAGCTGTGTACATTCTACTGGCAGCGTTATGTAGATTTTGGATAGCACCATTATTTGAGTCATATATGAGGGCACTATACAGATAATGTGATCATTGTACGGCACTGTAATTTGTGGTCTGTATTGAATACAATAGGTACAGTTTTCTGTCATTATGATAGTATTACTTAGGGCTCATGCATACGACAGTATGTATTTTGCGGCCCGCAGAAAGTACAGGTGACGTCCGTGTGCATTCTGTATTTTGCGGAACGGAACATCTGGCCCCTAATAGAACAGTCCTATTCTCTTCCGTAATACGGACAATAATAGGACATGTTCTAATTTTTTGCAGAACGGACATACAGAAATAGAATGAACACGGAGTAACTTCCGTTTTTTGTTGCGGACCCATTGAAAGGAATGGTTCCGCATACGGTCTGCAAAAACAATGGAACGGGCACGGAAAGAAAACATGTTCATGTGCATGAGCCCTTAGGCAAAGTGTAGGCCTATTTTTTGTCTTATGGGAGGTTTAAGCAGGCCACCCACATTAGATTTATGTTGTCTGAACCCTTCGAAGCCAGCAGCAAACATCTGATGTTTAAAGGGGTCCTCTTGACTGTCCCATGATGACAGATGTCCCAGAAAAAAATAATGATTGGGCTGTTGGATTTTAAAGGGAACGTTTTATCAGAAAATGTGCTGTTGTTCACATCAAATCAATCATTTTTTAGAATTTCTAGTGATTTTTATTTTTTATTTTTTCCAAGTCACTATCTATATCTTTATTAAAAAATAATTCCTAAAATCATGCAGTTTTAACACTGGCCACTAGGCCTAAAATATGTCAACAGTTTCCTATTCTTTCAGAGCAGCCACACGGGCCATAGACACAATAGATTGGAGTGTACATCATTGACTTCTATGGGAGAGTTTTCTGGGCGTGCTCTGCAGAGGTCAAGAGGGAGAAGATAAGCTGTGATATCATCTATTTTGAATGGTGGATCTTGTGTTATCTATACAGAGGTAGTATCTGTCATTGTAATCCTGCCTGTGATGATATTGCGATGGCTGCTGAAATGTGATCTCTACAGAACAGGAAGTCTCAACATATTATTAGGCCTAGTGGCTGGTGTGAAAAACTGCATGATTTTAGTTTTTTGTTTTTTTTATATCGATAGTGACATGGAATACCGTATTTTTCGCCCTATAAGACGCACCTGCCCATAAGACGCACCTAGGTTTTTGAGGAGGAAAATAAGAAAAAAAAAATTTTGAACCAAAAGGTGTGCTTTTGGTGGGTTTTGAACTAATGGTGGTCTGCTGATGACACTATTATGGGGGATCTGTTGAGGACACTGTTATGGGGGATCTGTGGGTGACACTGTTATGGGGGATCTGTGGGTGACACTGTTATGGGGGATCTGTGGGTGACACTGTTATGGGGGATCTGTGGGTGACACTGTTATGGGGGATCTGTGGATGGCTCTTATTGGGGTCTCTGGATGGCACTGTTATGGGGATCTGTGGATGACACTGTTATGGGGGGATCTGTGGATGACACATATATATCATCTTATGCTATGTGTCTTCCACAAATCCCCTCCATAACAGTGTCCCTGTAGTGTGAATGACCGCCAATACAGAGGGTGGGGGTCGCATCTGGTTTTATAATGACAGCGGGGCCCGTGCAGTGACTGTATTCTGCTACACAGGCCCCGCTCACTGTATATAATCGTATCTGTAATTGTAGGCATTGTTAATGTATACATATTCTGGGTATCAGCGCGGAGGAGAAAGGAGGGAGGAGGCAGGCCAGGAGGACATTCATAAAGTGGGCGGCACAGGCGCGTGAAGAAGTGACTCACGCTGCCAGCGCCCGTCCTCCCGGCCTGCCTCCTCCCTCCTCTCTGCTACCGAGCACTTGTAAGTACCGTAATACAGGCGCTGATACCCAGAATATGTATACATTAACAATGCCTACAATTACAGATACGATTATATACAGTGAGCATATATCATAACATAAGCATTATGTTATGATATATTCCCTTTACTGCCCGATCCTTTTTTCTTTGGAAGATAAGCTGCCAAATGCATGTTTGGCTGGACAAGATAGGTATCGGACAAACAAGCATTCCTCCGACAGCTAACTAATGTCTATGGGTAACCTTTCATGGTATATCTTGGATTACTGTTCACAAGGCTGAAGTTTTGATTTGTTCTAAGAGAAGGTGTATAGCAAGATATTTTAGCGATTCTTTCCCCTTTAATTCCATATAATGTAGTTGGTTAGTGGTACCTGGTACCTGGCCGCATTCCTAAAGTCTGAAGTAACTGTACATGTGTACTGCACACTGAAGACCTTTAGGAGGGCCAGGAGTCTAGAAAACATCTAGCTATGTAACAAATTGAGGACATCATTATGGTAAGATGTGTCCTGCTACCACCACCTCTCTTCGTATCATATAGTCGTTTAGTAAGTTTTTTACTCACTTAAGTTGTGTTAAGCCTATTTTTTCTCGAATCTCAGGATTCACAGTAAACAAAAGGCATCCAAGGTCTCCAGTGCACAGCATTTACTTTATCCGGGAAATCAGAAATAGTGCTCCTAGTGGTGAATTTATGTCACAACATGAAAGCTGGCTACACAGATGGAGCATGGTTTTAATGCAGCGAGACAAAACAAGTGCTGTAAAAGAAAACGTTTATTGTTCTTGAATAACTCATGTTTGGGGATAATGGCCTCTTAAGTATTGAAAACCTCCTTGAGCCACAAATTAATCAGTCTCTGATCTTAACAGGCTTTGTCTGTCTACATCATGCTGTCCTCCAACACAGCTAAGAATCCTATGTATCCTACACATTAGTCACGGTCACTATTATGGGTGGTTTATGACCACAAGATCTATTAGCAATAAATGACACATAAACAGGGACCTTGGGAGACAAAGGATTGTCTTTGTAATGGAGTTTATGG
This sequence comes from Bufo bufo, assembly GCF_905171765.1. Taxonomy (NCBI): domain Eukaryota; kingdom Metazoa; phylum Chordata; class Amphibia; order Anura; family Bufonidae; genus Bufo; species Bufo bufo. Next base: position 769,046,217 of record NC_053389.1, on the reverse strand, counting down.
CAGGGCAGTAAGAACTGAGGAGATGCTGATAAAGGGCTTCAGTGGCAAATTGCCTGCCCAGATAACATGGCAGAAATAACAAGAGGCCTTCTACAAAAAGATTTATAAATAAACATTTATCTAGGCCCAGGGCCCACCAGCATATTGGAAGATTGCAAGGACTAGAAGAGAAAAGTCTACAAGAAGCAAGGACATGAGCAGATATGTCATCATGGATGGAAAGAACAACTGAATGTATAAATTCAGCTACAATGTAAATGGCTGGGACAAGGTATTTTGGTGCCCTAGCCAAATTGCGCTCCTCCCTCTGAATTAGTTTAATGTGACCTTACTTTCTTCTAAAGAGGTTTAAATACATTTTATAAGAAACAGTCACGGGCATAGTGATTTACAAGTAATGACTCCACAGAGTTGAGTTCACTTTCCTTTTCTTCTCCATTTGCTCCAGACCATCATGGTCAGACATCTTTGGCCAGGGGTGTGTATCCCCCTCTGCCATATAAGAAGATATCAGTATTAATAAATGGCACACTGTACATGGGGCCTGTTACAGATTTAGCATTAGGCCCAGGAGATTCATTCCATTCAAAAAAATATATATATCAAGTTGCCACCTATAACACTGCCATCCTGTAGCTTCCACCAATACTGTGTCTGTTGCTTCCCCATGTGCCCACATATTGTAAAGTGCTGCCCAATGAATCGAAATGCTGTACTGCCAAAACACAAGTGCCTAAGAACATAGATACAGAACTAGAAAATGATGGGAATCAAAGTAAACTTTAAGCAACAAACCCCAGACCAGATCCCAAAACAGATTCAAATGCCAGGTCAGAACACAACATTATTGGGGTTGTTCAGACATGCAGGTTTTTTTTAAACTGCTTAGAAAGTTATAAAATAATAAAGGTATTTATACGTTTTTCATCCCTGACGCTCACTTCCCAATCACTGGCTGCATCTGAAAAACACATAGTGCAACAGCACTCTACAAACCAAAAGTAGAGTACAAAAGTATGTTACATTGCAAATGCTATGCTATGCTAATAACTTAGAGATGCTTAGCAAATACATTTTGTACAAAATCATTTGAGCCCGTCTGCCACACGCCAAAGCGATCTCTATAAGACGGGTCCTAACACTTCCCAATCACTGGCTGCAGAGGGCACATGTCCGAGTGGAGAGAGACTTGGAAGTACAAAGACCAGCGAGGGCACAGGAAGGAGAGCAGGAATCAGAAAGGTATCACTACTTTTATTATTTTATTACAATCCAATTAATTTTCAAAAATAAATTTTACATGGCTGGACAACTTTTTCTTAATACAGACTCCAGATGAGACCCCAAAATCGATACAGACTCCCAGACCAGACCCGAAAATTAATACAGACCCCCAGACCATGCTCCCTTAATTATTACAGACCCCCACACCAGACCCCAGAATTAACACAGACTCCGAGACTGGACCCCATAATTAATACAGACCCCCAGACCAGATCCGAGAATTAATACAGACTGCCACACCAGACCCCATAATTAATACTGACCCCCACACCAGACCCCATAATTAATACAGACCCCAAGACCAGACCCCAGAACGAATACAGACTCCCAGACTAGACCCCAGAATTAATACAGACTTCCAGATCAGCTCCTAACTTCATACAGATCAGAGATCAGAGCCCTACATGAATTCACAATCCAGATCAGCTCCAAAATTCATACAGACCCCTCAAATTAGCCGCCAAATTTGTAAAGATCCCAGATCAGCTCCTAAATTCATACAGACCCCAGATCAGGGAGCTAAAGTAATTCCGACCCTGATCGAACCCCAGATTAACTCAGACCCCAGATATTAAGGATTGTTTTACTCACTGTAAAAAAAATTATGTTTAAAAGAAATCACTTTATTGAAGAAAACACTTAAAATGATTGTCCGGGTTCCGAGCTGAACCACCATGAATCCCATGAATGAGTGGAGCATCGGAGCTTTTTAAGCTGCATCGCGCAGGGCAAGGGAATTTCTTGAGATCCGGTGACATACTGGGCTCTCCATGGGTAAAAGCCAGGCAGAAATGATATGTCCATCTATTTTCAAAGATAAATTTAAGATTATCTATTACATGGATCACAGTCCATTACACTTGGAAAAGGTATACTTCTATTTCACAATAAGGGATCAGGAAAAGCCATCATAGATGTGATCTTGGATCTTGGACTATCCTAGACCATCCAACCTATAACGATGATCAGATTCTGGAGTGGGGATCATAACATCCCATTAAAGCAGTAAAGCCTGTATTACACTGCATGATTTTTTGCATGAATGCTCATTAGCGATCATCTGGCAGTATAATAAGCCAACGATTGCCCAATGAATGGGCAAACGCTCGATCATTGGGCAATCCAAATCTTTTGACATGTTAAACAATTATCATTTGCAGTCGGCAGATTATGGTGTCTAATAAGGATCTGCCACCGGTAAATCACTATACAACATGGGGACAAGCGATGGCATAGGGATCTCTCCTCCCCATGTTGTGGAGGAGCTCGCTGCATGTAATAGCAGCTGTCTCCTCAGCAACCGAGCAGGCGATTGCCGGAAGGGAACGCTTCCCTCCTGACAATAGTTTGCCACATTGGGCTGTGTAATACAGTCTTAAGGGGCTCTTTGCATGGGACGATTATCCGATGAACGAGCGAAACGCTTGTTCATCGTGTAATTGGATCGTTTCTGTGAACAAAAAAATCCTCCTTTCCCAGTGGCAGATCATGCTGTGTAAACACAATCTGCTGCCGGGAAACAACGAGTTTGTATGGGAAATAGCAATGGCATTAGTGATCATTCCTCCCCATACTTTGGAGGTGATTGCTGCATGTAATAGCAGCGGTCTTCTCTGCTAGTGACCAGCAGATTGTCAGGAAGGAACGCTTCCCTCCCTTCAATCTTTTGGTACATCGTCCCTTGTAAAGGGACCTTAAGGAAAGAAGTTGAAGACCATGACAGTTTCCTTTCTTCTTCCCTTACCTAGAATATGCATCCTATGATAAGACAGAGAAGCTTTCCTATGGGGCCTTTGACTCAAAGAATTGTCACTTTGAATACACACACAACTGCAAATGAAGACTGGCAGTAGGGCAGGCTATGTTATCCATACTGTACTAGCCATGGCATGTCCCTCATCTGGGTATAATGTCCACATTAAACAGCCATGCAATATAAAAGAAGAATCAGTCCTTTCCTGGCTAACAAAAGGTGCATGGGGTGATCATTATTCCCCTACAGGGGGTGGTCATGTCAAATGCAAATAGTAGTGTCCCTTTAAGTTGACCACACAGTTGAGGTCACTTGTCTCTATGGTAAAAGATGCTGGCTTACAATAAGGTTTTGTTCAGTGTATTTGTGCATTTAAAAAAAAATAATAACCAGCCCATTAGTTTCTTGAAGGATTTTCCAAGAACTCAAAAGTCCATTGCAAGTATATCAGTAGCAATAAATTGAAGCAACTTGCCTTGCAGTATTTTCTCATGAAGATGTTTTGCTAGTCATCTGACTGGCTTTCACTATTTGAAATTGAGAGTCCAGTTGCTTTGACTTATTACTACTGATACACCATGACTTGAATGAATAAAAAACCTTCACCGTCCAATGCAAGATAAATCCAACATGCAACTAACGTTCGCGGAAATATCCCTTTATCAAGCATGTTATAGTGTTTGCCAAAATGATGCATGTTGGATTTCACCATTCACTGAATTCCTGCCTCTTTCGTGTGCTGTCGGAAACCTTAAATTCGAGTATTGCTTGTAGTCTAGGTGAGTCTTTCCAAGCCCACCAGAGGATGTGCACCAACTCTGAATATTAGACGGTGCTGCTCAAGCATGTACAATAGCTGAGTGTTGGCTGAACATGTCTTCCGGCATACATGATCCTTCTCACTCCTGACATTAGGCTTTAGGGTAGACTGTTGGCCTACCGCAATGAAATTTACACATTCAGCCAAATTTAAATCTAATGTGTATGATCTTCTTATGAACTTATGTATATATTAAGTTGTAAGAATCCACAATATGGCTACCATAGACATAGGTCATAGGGGTACGGCCCAATTTTGTGGCTGTCCTCATGCGGCCAAGCAACAACCACCGCAGAAGTCAATGACCACACTATTTTGTGGTTAAATTGTGCAGCCATTGGATGCCATGGGTGGACATGGCTTGGTTGCATGTGACCATCCGCACCATTGGACCATAACATCAGAGTAAAGTTGTCCAAGCCAGCCAACAATTTTATGTGTATGGGGGCCTCCCACCTCTTCCCAAAGAGATGATTAAGAAAAAAGGATCAGGCATGTTTAATTTCAGTGCCCGATCCTTTTGTTTACAGGGAAGACAAGCCACCGCCAGGGGCATCTGAGCATGTATGTGTATGGGTGAGTAGGAAAAAATAGCTGACAACTACAGGGAGTGCAGAATTATTAGGCAAGTTGTATTTTTGAGGATTAATTTTATTATTGAACAACAACCATGTTCTCAATGAACCCAAAAAACTCATTAATATCAAAGCTGAATATTTTTGGAAGTAGTTTTTAGTTTGTTTTTAGGTTTTAGCTATTTTAGGGGGATATCTGTGTGTGCAGGTGACTATTACTGTGCATAATTATTAGGCAACTTAACAAAAAACAAATATATACCCATTTCAATTATTTATTTTTACCAGTGAAACCAATATAACATCTCAACATTCACAAATATACATTTCTGACATTCAAAAACAAAACAAAAACAAATCAGTGACCAATATAGCCACCTTTCTTTGCAAGGACACTCAAAAGCCTGCCATCCATGGATTCTGTCAGTGTTTTGATCTGTTCACCATCAACATTGCGTGCAGCAGCAACCACAGCCTCCCAGACACTGTTCAGAGAGGTGTACTGTTTTCCCTCCTTGTAAATCTCACATTTGATGATGGACCACAGGTTCTCAATGGGGTTCAGATCAGGTGAACAAGGAGGCCATGTCATTAGATTTTCTTCTTTTATACCCTTTCTTGCCAGCCACGCTGTGGAGTACTTGGACGCGTGTGATGGAGCATTGTCCTGCATGGAAATCATGTTTTTCTTGAAGGATGCAGACTTCTTTCTGTACCACTGCTTGAAGAAGGTGTCTTCCAGAAACTGGCAGTAGGACTGGGAGTTGAGCTTGACTCCATCCTCAACCCGAAAAGGCCCCACAAGCTCATCTTTGATGATACCAGCCCAAACCAGTACTCCACCTCCACCTTGCTGGCGTCTGAGTCGGACTGGAGCTCTCTGCCCTTTACCAATTCAGCCACGGGCCCATCCATCTGGCCCATCAAGACTCACTCTCATTTCATCAGTCCATAAAACCTTAGAAAAATCAATCTTGAGATATTTCTTGGCCCAGTCTTGACGTTTCAGCTTGTGTGTCTTGTTCAGTGGTGGTCGTCTTTCAGCCTTTCTTACCTTGGCCATGTCTCTGAGTATTGCACACCTTGTGCTTTTGGGCACTCCAGTGATGTTGCAGCTCTGAAATATGGCCAAACTGGTGGCAAGTGGCATCTTGGAAGCTGCACGCATGACTTTTCTCAGTTCATGGGCAGTTATTTTGCGCCTTGGTTTTTCCACACGCTTCTTGCAACCCTGTTGACTATTTTGAATGAAACTATTGATTGTTCGATCATCACGCTTCAGAAGCTTTGCAATTTTAAGAGTGCTGCATCCCTCTGCAAGATATCTCACTATTTTTGACTTTTCTGAGCCTGTCAAGTCCTTCTTTTGACCCATTTTGCCAAAGGAAAGGAAGTTGCCTAATAATTATGCACACCTAATATAGGGTGTTGATGTCATTAGACCACACCCCTTCTCAATACAGAGATGCACATCACCTAGTATGCTTAATTGGTAGTAGGCTTTCGAGCCTATACAGCTTGGAGTAAGACAACATGCATAAAGAGGATGATGTGGTCAAAATACTCATTTGCCTAATAATTCTGCACGCAGTGTATTGAAGGTGTATGGACATCTTAACCATGTATACCTTCCATTTCATACAGAGTACATGGGGGAAAAATATAGCTTGCTGAATTGGCTGACATATGGAGGTATTCTCAACAGAAGCCTTATTCTTATACAAAAGCACCATATTGTAGCACATAGAGTGTCTACAGCTCTTTAGTACAGAAGCATAGGGACTCCTCATGCCTCTGTACACTTTACAAAAGTATTACATCCAAAAAATTGTGTGACATACCACGTGTCTGTCTAATGTTTGGTGTGATCAAAACTGTATTGTGGTAACACATATCCACAAGTCTACAGTCATTAGTATAATGTGGAGCTCTATATTTGGTTAATGGACTATTTCCACTGTTAATCTGGTGGCCCATGCCTGCCCCTGTACCGATCCTTCGAGGGGGCAAAGACAGTTGTCTGGACCCACTTGCCCACCAGCAGTGGACATGACCGTCAACATCTCACAGTGCTTTTCCGGCTGCAGGCTGTAGCCTGCACTTCCCTGTCAGGCCTCCCTGGTCTCTTCATAGGGGACACATGTATGCATGCTCTCTGAGTCTTTAACGGCCAGCGCATGTGGATCCTAGTCTTCTCCAGCCAATGACTGGTCACCCTACAATATTTAAATCACCTTCCCTTAGGAAAGCGTGTCTGACCTTTGAGCTGTCTAGCTTGCTATCTCCCTGTGAAGGTGTGCTCTTCTGTTTGTCTGCCCAACCTCTGACCGTTTAATCACTCAGACCCTCTGCTGCCTGTCCTGACCATTGCCTGTTTACCAGATTGTCCTTTTGCCGCCTGCCCTGACCTCAGACTTGTTTCGGGAATTCGCAAGTGCTCTGCCTGCCCTGACTTCTGCCTGTTTTCTGACTACAAGTATTGCCCGATCCCTTGGTTCTTCACACTGATTTCTCTGTCCCCTGTGGGTCAGCAGCCAATCACACGGGACAATTCTAAGAGGCAGTAGCCTGGTGGCTCCCCTGCAGCAAAGATCAAATCCCTGTATAGGTGTTAAAAGGTGAAAACCAAGGTATCACCAGGATAATGCCTTCAGGACACTCACATTGTACACTATACTGTATGCCATGTATGTCTGATAGGTGGAAAGCTCAACCTAATGGGAGAATGAAGGTCAAAAGATTTTCCCATCAGGTGAGAGTGTCAGTGGGCATCTGTGTCATCTTAATAAGCAATCTGTGATAATACCCATTTAACTCAATGGGGAATTAAATAATTAAAGCGGTTGTCCTATTAAGATAACATTAAGACTACCCCAAAGGATAGGCAATATGTCTGATCAATTGGACTCTGACCACTGTAACAAGAACAGGGGCCCATGCTCCCCAGTTTGAATGGAGCAGTGGTCACACATGCATGCGTCATTCAGCTCCATGGGGCTGCCGGAGCCACTCGGCTATCTAAAACAGTCCCATAGAGTTGAATGGAGCAGCAGACACACATGCATATCTGTTGCTCCATTCAAATGGGGAGTATGGGCTCCAGTTCTTGTAATCAGCACGGGCTCCTGGTAGTTGGACCCCCTCCAATCAGACACCTATACCCTATACTGTGGATGGCAGATGTCACAATTTTTCTCATTGATACCATTCTGAGATAAACCTCTGTATGCCTCCATGTAAAATTGGAAGGAAACAAATGCACAAGTTGGACATATCTATAGATAAAGTATCATGTATCTATACCAGTGATAAGCGGCAGGGGCAATATTGGAATTCGCGATATTTCGCAAATATTTGGGCAAATATTCATCATATATTCGCGAATTCGAGAATTCGTGATCTCCAGCCATTATTTTTTTGATTGCAAAAATCGGCAATCAGAAAATTCTCCTAAAGTCAAAGATATTGCATCCTTCTCTTTGGCCCACAAGCAAGAAGCAGTGAGGGATCATGGATACTGATAAAAAAAAAATCTTGAATATTCGCGATTACGAAAATATAGCACTATATTCTAGATATTTGCAAATTCTCAAAGTGCCAATATTCGCGATAATAATTCGCAATTAGAATATACGCGATCAACTCTAATTTATACCATAATAAGTCATACATTTTTGTCTGCTAATGGGCTTATTATGCATGCCTATATAGTTTCTCTTCTAAATGTTGGTCATCAAGTACTCAACATACCTAATACATAACCATAGTATTGAATTAGGCCAAAACATCAGACCGACAATTCTCACTTCTAAAAAATGCTTCAAAAGAAGAATCAAAAAGCAGAAGGTTGATGATGATAAGCCTAATAATTCATTACAATTTAGAATCAATTTCTACTTTTATTTTAATGTAAGTTTCGTAAACCAGAGCTATGTGTCAACCTTCACTCCCTTTTAAATCACCCCTCACATAGATGTTCAGCTGTTACCACCTAAAAGTAGATGGTGGGAAATCTTCGTTGATGTTGTGCAGAGTGGTAGGACCATTCAGATATTCTCACTAGAAAAGCAGAAGGTGAATGTTTTTCTTTTTCTTTTTTGGGGGGGAAGGGGGGGGAGTGAGTCTTCCAAGTGTACAGCTAACCCTCCAGGGACAACAGAAGGTGAAGATGTCATGCAGAGCTGACATCCAGCTGTGCATCTGGTCATGTCATGTGGACAGAAGCTGATGGATTTAAGGAGGTATCTCATGGGCTTCCCTGGTGAGGTGAGCTTTGCCGGATGAAGTCCTGAATGGACCAGAGGAAGTAGAATATAATTCTCCCAAGTGTATTCTGTAAATCTACAACATGCATATCTTGTACAGTATACAAAACTACTAGGATTTTCAGAAGAATTCCTTCAGAATATGTTTTTCTTCTATTTTTCAAGAATATCAGTAATCAAAATTGTTGTAAAAATGCCAGTGGTGTAACTAGAAATGACTGGGCCCCACAGTAAATTTTTAAATGTCCCCCACCCCCCCAAGCAACTTTTTTGCAACCCCCTCATCCCGTGCAACCCACATTCTTGAGGCTAGTCAAGGTAGCTCTCTCAGATGAGGCCAGGCAGCCACTCCATCCTTTCCTAGGGTGTCTCTGTATATAAGGTAATTTTATAATACTATTGAGTGGGGCCTGACAATAAAATCTTTTAGTCCTCCTCCTGGGTGGGCCCCTTCTGAGTTTTGGCCCTAAAGCAGCTGCTTTCCCTGCTTCTCCTATAGCTATGCCCCTGTAAAAGGCATAGAATTTATTTAAGATTATTTCTAGTTCATATTATTTGGTGCCATCAAACTAGCCACACCGTCCACTGCTTTTGGTAGCCGAGATTAAGAAAAAAGGACCGTCCAAGGGCTGACAACCCTTTAAGGGCACTAGGGCCAGTGATTAATGTGTATGGACAATCTGTACAAAATCCTCAAATAATCTAGCATAGGTCTGCAACAGGGGACTATTAGACTAGGCAAGTACTTGTCTCAGAAAATGTATTTTTTTGGCAGAACCCGTTGACGTACATGGCAGAGGGAGCAATGGAGGTGACATACTAAACATAATAGACCAGAATACTGGTACAAATTGCACAAAAAATTTAGTAAATAAGTGTGCACCAATTTATTATTAGACAATTTTTATGCCCACCACAACAATTTTGAAAAAGTGTGCAACAATAAAAAATGATAAAAAAAAAAAACTTGTGGCATGATACATGACAAATATTTTTATGTGATCTAGTTGTAGAAGAAAAGTTCTCTTCTCACCTATGGAATAGTCATGGCAAAGATGGAATACATTAACACTTAATATGTCAACATGGTGAAAGGTGTAGTGGATATAGAGAAGTTGTGGCAGATATGATGAAGTTGGGGTGGATTACTAGAATTGTGGTGGATATGGAGAGTTGCGGTATATATAGAGAAGATGTGCCAGATACAGTGAGGTTGTGATGGCTATTGAGTGGATTGGGTGGATTTGGAGAAGTTGTGGTTGATACAGAGAGTTCGGGTGCGTATGGTGAAATTGTGCATATATGGAGAGTTCTGCTGGATATGAAGAGTTACCATGGATTTGGAAAAGTTGCAGTAGATCTGAAGAGTTACAATGCATATGTAGAAGAAGTGGCTGATATGGAGATTTGTGGTGGATATGATGAAGTTGTGCTGAATATTAATGGCCATAGAAAGTAGTGGTGGATACGAATAGTTGTTCAGACACTAATCTCGTAAGCATTTGTACTGGGATACTGTTTAAAGGTAGTCATATGGGAGGTGGAGCTTGTCAATGGCGGAGTGAACAGTGTGTGACCTCTCCGGCCAAATATTAAAGATTTATGCATCTCACCTTGGCTTTTTCCCGGTGATGGTGCGCAAAAGATGCCCTACATCAGCCCCTACTCCTGCAGATCGCGATTTGGGAGCCATTTCATGATTCTTTGGCTCGCTGCACAGTAAGCTGCTTCCTTACCAGGCCGCGTGCAGAGCACACCATCTTCTACATGTGAGGCTCCTAATCTGGACATGTCAATGAGAAGTCCTGATGTTTCTCCTCCATCCTATGCTGCAGTGGATAGCCCTGGCTCTGCTTTGCCTCCCTTGTCAGGTTATGCAGCCAGGATCTCATTCCCTGCAGGGTGACTCTCCAGTCATGTCCAACAAGTCAGTGCAGAAGAGGGGCCCCAATTTGCAAGGTGATGATTGTGATTGGAGGGCACACCTAAAGGCTCTGCCTACAAAGTCTGAAATAGACTCTGTTCCTTAAACTGAAAACCTCACATAAACAGGACAATGCTGTCCTGTAAAAAGACATCAAACATGTCGGTCAGAGAGTAGTTGACATAGAGATACAAGAGCAGGTGTTCACTGTCTTGGACTTTCACCAGATGGCCATAGAAGATCATTCTGCTCATATTCAGGACATTCTGACTCATCTTGAAGATATTGAAAACAGGAATAGGAGAAATAATCTCCGAATAAGGGGCCTACCTGAGTCAGTGGACCACGAGATTAGGAAAATGGGCTTATGAGTTTTTTTTGGGAAAGCTGTTGAATTGGGATGCTGGGCACCCAATTGATATTGAACAGATTCATAGAGCCCTTGGGCCCAAATCAGGCTATACTCAAAGCAGGAACTTTATCTCATATAGACATAGGGGTTCATATGTAAGAGAGGATCCTAGGTTTATATTATGCTCTGACAGCGCAGGTTAATGGCTCACTATCTGACCCTTTTGCCATTCCCAATGGGACTAGACAGGGGTGTGTCCCCTGTCCCCCTTCTTATATATCTTAATTATGGAATCTCTAGTTAATGTTCTCAGAGCAAATCAGTCCATTAAGGGATTACTAATAGGACCCACAGAGTACAAATTGTCTCTTTTTGCAGACGATCTCCTACTATATCTATCCGCTCCTAGAATAGGTCTACCCTCTGTCCTTCAGGAATTCGAGAATTTGGGGCGCCTTAGTAACTTTAAGGTAAATGTACAGAAACCTGAGCTTTTAAACATTAATCTTCCTACATGGGAAGTTGAGTATATTAAAGGATCTTTCCCCTTTAAATTGGCCAGAGAGTATATCAAATGCTTAGGCGTCCATCTGGCTTCTAATCCCTTCTGCCTCTTTGATATTAATTACAAACCTCTACAAACCTCTGCCTTTAAGATGGACATACTACCCAGACTCCTGTACAGACAGTCCTCTGTGATATTCAAAAGATATTTTTTACATGTCTAAGAAGACTGGTGTTCTCCTTTGTCTGGATGGGCTCTCATGCTAGATTGAGTTATGGCTTGCTGGCACGCTTCAAAATGCCTGGGGGGCAGGTTTACCCACCTTTTTTCTTTACTACAGAGCAGTAATTTCTAATTGTGTGTTAGATCTTATGCACAACCACTCTTCGAAGAGTGGTAGTATTGTCACACTGCACCTGAGGGTGATTCACCGATCCTATATTGGCGGCTATTCATATACCACCTATTAGCAGGTTCTTATGTCCTTGGGTTTTGCCTAAGATATTCAAGTGCTTTCCCCGTTTCTAATTGATTTTCTAATAAGGTTAGTAGTTGTTTTTCTTTTAATGTTCTCCTTAGGCAGTGATTACATTTACTTGAAAACATAGACTATATTATCATTTTCAGTGAGCCTAAGGCCGATTATCCCAAGCACAACAACAAAGGTCTTCCAGACAGTCAGACGAATGCCCCAAAAATATATAATGCTAGTTGGTTGTCAAACAAAAAGGGCGCCAAAGGATATTACATATCGTAGCCTGGCCTTCTTTGGGCCAGTACAGGTCGTTGCTATAGAACAAACGAACATTCATGGAACGAAGGTTTTTCAAACCATAGGTACAAGCAGCTGCAGTCGTATGTGCTCTACTACTCTGCAAAAGGAAAAGAAAAATGGACAAAGGACTGACTGCTTAAGTTGTTGAAGAAACTCTGTGATAGTTCTCCCGAAGATTTTAAAAACTATTGGCGCATTAGTGATGCAAGCTTTCAAAGTCTACTTCAGATGGTGGCACCTTTGTTGACCAAGCAGTAAACTTGGATGCGCAAAACAATTTTGGATGAACAGTGTTTGATAGCAACCTTGCACTTTCTGGCTACCGGGCTTTCTCTTGAAGAAGTTGTCGACTGGTATATCTGCATAGATGCTTGGTCACATTATAACGCAGACATGTTCAGCCACAATAAAGACATTAGAAGAAGAATATATGAATGTGTGTAACTACAAAAACTACAAACCGGATTCCAAAAAAGTTGGGACACTATACAAATCGTGAATAAAAACTGAATGCAATGATGTGGAGGTGCCAACTTCTAATATTTTATTCAGAATAGAACATAAATCACGGAACAAAAGTTTAAACTGAGAAAATGTACCATTTTAAGGGAAAAATATGTTGAATCAGAATTTCATGGTGTCAACAAATCCCCAAAAAGTTGGGACAAGGCCATTTTCACCACTGTGTGGCATCTCCCCTTCTTCTTACAACACTCAACAGACGTCTGGGGACCGAGGAGACCAGTTTCTCAAGTTTAGAAATAGGAATGCTCTCCCATTCTTGTCTAATACAGGCCTCTAACTGTTCAATCGTCTTGGGCCTTCTTTGTTGCACCTTCCTCTTTATGATGCGCCAAATGTTCTCTATAGGTGAAAGATCTGGACTGCAGACTGGCCATTTCAGTACCCGGATCCTTCTCCTACGCAGCCATGATGTTGTGATTGATGCAGAATGTGGTCTGGCATTATCTTGTTGAAAAATGCAGGGTCTTCCCTGAAAGAGATGACGTCTGGATGGGAGCATATGTTGTTCTAGAACCTGAATATAGTTTTCTGCATTGATGGTGCCTTTCCAGACATGCAAGCTGCCCATGCCACACGCACTCATGCAACCCCATACCATCAGAGATGCAGGCTTCTGAACTGAGCGTTGATAACAACTTGGGTTGTCCTTGTCCTCTTTGGTCCAGATTTCCAAAAAGAACTTCGAATCGTGACTCGTCTGACCACAGAACAGTCTTCCATTTTGCCACAGTCCATTTTAAATGATCCCTGGCCCAGTGAAAACGCCTTGTGGATCTTGCTTAGAAATGGCTTCTTCTTTGCACTGTAGAGTTTCAGCTGGCAACGGCGGGTGGCACGGTGGATTGTGTTCACTGACAATGGTTTCTGGTGCAGTGTCGTTTAAGGGCCAGGAGATCACGGGCATCCAGTATGGTTTTACGGCCTTGCCTCTTACGCACAGAGATTGTTCCAGATTCTCTGAATCTTCGGATGATGTTATGCACAGTTGATGATGATAGATGCAAAGTCTTTGCAATTTTTCGCTGGGTAACACCTTTCTGATATTGCTCCACTATCTTTCTGCGCAACATTGTGGGAATTGGTGATCCTCTACCCATCTTGGCTTCTGAGAGACACTGCCACTCTAAGAAGCTCTTTTTATACCCAATCATGTTGCCAATTGACCTAATTAGTGTTAATTGGTCTTCCAGCTCTTCGTTATGCTCAAATTTACTTTTTCCAGCCTCTTATTGCTACTTGTCCCAACTTTTTTGGGATTTGTTAACACAGTGAAAATTAGAATCAACGTATTTTTCCTTTAAAATTATACATTTACTTGGATTAAACGTTTGATCTGTCATCTACGTTCTATTACAAATAAAATATTGACATTTGCCATCTCCACATCATTGCATTCAGTTTTTATTCACAATTTGTTTAGTGTCCCAACTTTTTTGGAATCCGGTTTGTAGTACTATTGAGAAAAAAACTACTACTGTTGAGAAATAAATAAGTGAAATACCAATTACAGGTGTATGTAGCAGGAATCATTACCAGTAGACGAAGATGATGAAAGAACTGTTCATGATAGGGAGTACTTGGGTGGTAGGGTGGTTGTTCCAGAGGTTGGTTTGCGTTAGTGGTTTGGTGGGAATTAGTGATATGAGTCATCTACTTTTTTTTTTAAGAAGGTTATGCAAAATATCATTAACAATCTGCTCACAGTCCAGTCTTCCCTCTAGCGGTTCCCTGCGTTATTTTCTTGTCAACAGTTTTGCTGTAGAAGTCTAGTTCGTCCTCTTTTTGGCTCATACATGCAGTGTCTCTTGGTCATCTTCATGTATTTTCCTTTTATATTTTCTTTTCTTAAATTTCTTATGTTTCTTGTTCTAAATCCTGGTCTTCTGTCTGAGATAAGGTGGCAGTCTAAAAAGCCCAACATTTTTTTTTTCCTGTTTCCGACAAGTACAAAAGTGTGGCTCGCAACAGGAAAACAGTTTGAAGAATTTTTGAACTTTCCGAATTGCAGAGGGACAAACGTGTGCATTATTGCACCTGCACAATCTGGTTCATGCTTTTATAACTACAAAGGGTACTTTAGTATTGTGTTATTGGCCATTGTAAATGCCCGTTATAATTCCTTAATGATGGACATAGGAACAAAGGGTTGTGTTTCAGATCCTGGAGTTAGGATCACTTCACCGTTTCAATTTCTGTTCTTCTGACCCGTCAGAAGAACAGAAAAAAAGAACAACAACAAAAAAAAATGATAATTTATTTTGAGCATCCATTATGCTCAGGTATGTTAATTTTGAATCCGTTTTAACCATTTCCATCTGAGATTCATTATTTTAGACGGGGAAAAAGTGATTTGTGAAGGACTTATTTTTTGTTTGAAATAACGGATCTGAGACCAAAATGGCTAAAACAGATGCCAAATGAGCATAACTAAGCATAACAGATGCTCAAAAAAAATTATTGCTTGTAAAACAAAACAGTGAACCTAGCCTTATGGAGCTAATCGATTTCTACAGAAAATTGCAAAGCCACCAGCCACAACTACCACACAAGAGCCAAGAGACAGAAAATTTAGAGGTTCATTTATTAAGACCGACATTTAGATGCCGGTCTTAATAACCCCTATAACTGGCGGTGGATCCGCTGAAGTTATGATGAGGCGCCAGCCTCTACATAACTTTGGCGCATCCAGGGACAGTCTAAATGTAAGCCAGCCTCCTAGCTGTTTTATATTTAGACCCTTTTCTACGCCTAAAACAGGCGTAGAAAATGATGAATGACTTTTTTAGACCTGGCGTGAGTAGGAAAAAGTCGCAGTTTGCAGCGCAACTAACCGTCTGCGCCTGAAATACGCCTAATATAGACGTATTTCAGGATAATAAATGACCACCTTAAACTTTGTTTTTGTAGATGAAGCTTTTGCCCTCCATGAAAAAGTTTTGATGCCATTCCCCCACAGAAATCTAACAAGAGAGCAAAAAGTTCTGGACTATCAAGAGATCGCCAAGTGGTCAAAAATGCTTTTTGGTATTTTGGCAAACCTATTTAGAACCTTCCACACAGTAATACATTTAAAACTAGAGGAAACATACTTGGTGGTAGTATATGCATGTCTTATGTTGCACAACTTTTTAAGGACACAGAGTAAAAACCCATACTGTACTGTACAAAGTTTTGACCATGTAGTCATAATGAATGGTATTGTTATACCCAGGAGCAGACTGGCCATAAACCCTATAGGGAATTCTCCTGGTGGGCCAATGCCCATAGAGCCACCCAAGCCCTTCTCACTGCCAGGTACATACTACTGGGGGAACTATAGGGGGTCATTATTAGAGAAGTCCAGGCAGCATGCTGAAAGAAGGATTGGCTTGGTATTGTGGTCTGCATCTCACCTTCTAAACCCCCTGCTCCATATCAGAGACAATTGGAGGAGGAGGAGGACTGGTGGCTACTGATGGCCACCAAAGAGAGACAAGCTTCTGGAGAGGTAATTTGTGCTCTACTATCGTATTACTGACCCTGCCAAGTTGTATTGGCCGCATCTACTTGCGTTGCCCGACCTTCTGTCAATTTGGACTTACCCACAACATTGGGGCAACTTTTATTTTTTTTCCAGGGTCACTTTAAGATCCCAGTCTGCCCCTGGTCATACCTGACGGGTGGAGAGCACAGCATCCTATCTTCGACAACTTACAACTTTTAGTCACTGTAACACGAGAAAACGACCATGTGTTTTTTTTTTACATTACTAGTTGTTGGCCAAATGTTTTAGCAGACAATTATCTCATGTGCATGGCCACCTTTAGATATTTAATCATAATAATAATTTAAAAAAAACAGCTTGTAAAGGAGGCAATGAGGTATTTGGCTTCCTTTTCCCAAGCCTCATAAGCCTGATGGACACAGCAATATTACAGGTTTACAAAGGGGAAGTAGAAGTCAATGGGTTCCCGCTATTTTTGGAAGTCAAATAAAAAAATGAATGGCAACCATACCATGCACCTCTATAGGACTGCCAGAAATAGCTAAACCAGCGATTGAATATAAATGAATGGAGGGTGGGCACACATAGCCTCTGTTCACTTTGTGGGTCCCATTCTGAAGATAACAGTGGGTCCTACACCTATCTGACATTGGCAACATATACTAGATTTATGCCACCAATAACTGAGGTGAGACAAGACCTTTTAGGAGGCATCCCTCTATATGTGTACACTTGAGGGGGGTCATACTGTATAAGGGCACTTATGGTAACATGTAAGGGGTGCACTTAGGAGGCATTCTATTGTGTGTGGGAACTTATTTTTATTATTTTACTCACTTTTATAGCGCTGACATATTCCGCAGTGCTTTACAGCCAATGGAGCTTGCAATCTAAGATTCATATGAGTATGTATTTGGAGGAAACTTGTGCAGATATTGTACTTAGTTGGATTTGAAACTAGGTCCCCCCAAAACTGCTACCACTGAGCCCCTGTGCCACGAGTATGTCTATGTATGACATGGACCTGGCAAACTGCTGGAGGCAATATTCTCATGTCTGTCTGTCTATTGAAACAATCCATTTATTATTCATATTACACATATATCTACCTCTACTACAATATCTGTTCCATGAGATTGTTCTCTCATTAGTGTGGTGTGTATGGGGTTAGCCTGACATGTGCTTTCAACCCACTAGTTCCGTGGTGGGCGTGCTTAACACTCCAAATGGTATTTTAGGAGGGAATTTGGATATAAGTGAAGTTGTGCTACTATTTGATCGGTGTTCTACAATAAGGAGGAAGCTTTACGTGAAGTCACCAGAGTCCTGGATTTGGTTTCCTGAATTCGCTGCTGACCTCTGAGCAGGCCCGTACACTTCAGCAGGGTAAGGTGGTTTATTGCATTTAAAAGGATCCCAGGGCTGCAAGGCATTCGTTCTAAGGCCCTTTTCACACGAGCGAGTTTTCCGCGCGGGTGCAATGCGTGACGTGAACGCATAGCACCCGCACCGAATCCTGACCCATTCATTTTAATGGGTCTGTGTACATGAGCGTTTTTTTTCACGCATCAGTTCTGCGTTGCCCCATACAGCCTTGGCCCCATACAAGTGAATGGGGCTTCAGTGAAAAACGCATTGCATCTGGAAGCAAGTGCGGATGCAATGCGTTTTTTACTGATGGTTGCTAAGAGATGTTGTTTGTAAACCTTCAGTTTTCTATCACTCGCATGAAAAACTCATCAAAACGCATTGCCCTCGCACGGAAAAAACTGAACAACTGAACGCAATCGCAAACAAAACTGACTGAACTTCCTTTCAAAATGGTGCGAGTTTCACTGAACGCACCCTGAACGCATCCGTAGCCAATCTGTCATGCTCGTGTGAAAGGGGCCTAACTGCTTAGGAGCACAATACTGTCAGGGAGCCCTAAGGCCCCTTTCACACGGGCGAAAATTCTGTGTGGGTGCAGTGCGTGAGGTGAACGCGTTGCACCCGCACTGAATCCAGACCCATTCACTTCAATGGGGCTGTGCAGATGAGCGGTGATTTTCACTCATGCTGCTTTGCGTGAAAATCGCAGCATGTTCTATATTCTGCATTTTTCACGCAACGCAGGCCCCATAGAAATGAATAGGGATGCATGAAAATCGCATAACATCCGCAAGCAAGTGCGGATGCAATGCAATTTTCAAGCATGGTTGCTAGGAGATGATGTTAGTAAATTGATAAAAGTCGATTTACTGTATTATTTTCCCTTATAACATGGTTATAAAGGAAAATAATAGCATTCTTAGGCCTCATGCACACGACCGTGGTGTGTTTTGCGGTCCGCAAATCTCGGATCCGCAGAACACGGATGCGCGGTCCGCAGTTTACGGAACGGCACGGACAGCCTTCAATATAAATGCCTATTCTTGTCCGCAAAGCGCGGACAAGAATAGGACATGTTATATTTTTTTAGCGGGGCCAAGGAACGGAGCAACGGATGCGGACCAAAACAACAGCCGTGTGCATGAGGCCTTAATAAGGAATGCTTACTAAAATGTTGCTTGAGGGGTTAAAAAATAAATAAAAAATGTACTCACCCCATCCACTTGTTCGCGCAGCCGGCATCGTCTTCTTTCTTCATCTTTCAGGACCTGCAAAAGGACCTTTGATGACCTTCTATCTTCATTCAGCAGGACCTCCGCTGACGTCACCGCGCTCACCACACATCCGGAGTGTGAAAGGGGCCTAAGGGGAATCACAAGGAGCCTTAAAGGGGCATCATACTTGTCAGGGGCATCATTAGTGTTTGAGGGCACTGATATGGTAACCGGGCTCATGCACACAACCGTATGTATTTTGCGGTACGGAAAATACAGATGATGTATGCGTGCATTCCGCATTTTGTGGAATGGAACAGCTGGCCCCTAACAGAACAGTCCTATGCTTGTCTGTTATGCGGACAATAATTACACATGTTCTATTTTTTTTTTTTGCGGACCCATTGAAATGAATAATTCCTCATACGGTCCGCAAAAAAAATGGAACGGACACGGAAAGAAAGTACATTCTTGCGCAGGAGCCCTTACTGTGAGGGGGCTTTTAGGTTGGGGACACTATTACTATGTGGAGGCACAAAGGGGACTGGCTGGGATTGGGCAGGACTAGCGGCTTAGCTACCATGGAAGCAGGAGAAGCCGCTGCTACGGGGCCCGAACTCAGGATGGGGCCCAGGAGGAGGACAAATGGATTTATTTTTAGGGCCCATGGAGCGGTGAGTATGGTGCTTCTAGTCCTATCACTGGTGTTACTCACCACTCCCTGGTCTTCTTCTCCGGGTGCACTGCACTAAGTCCTGGCAGCTTCTGGACGGGACGTAGCGTGCGATGTCAAGTCACAGTGTAGTGCGTGCCTGGATGCAGTGCTGCACAAAAAGCAGAGGCGCCTGTGGGAGGAGAAGAGTTTTTGGGGGTTTATTTGGTCTGGTCTGAGGTCTGCTTCCAAGGGGGGAAGCCCCTTTCAAAAATTTGCCATAGGGCCCAGTCAGTTCTAGTTACGCCATTGTGTTTTAAAAACTTGCCACTGCGAGCTACCATATGCGCCACTGATGTTGTGGGTTTTTCAAAAGTTGGAAGGTATGGAGATAGACAGACAGATAGATTAGCCCTGGCACCATATCTGACCAAGAGCAACATTTGCATGGAGTTTGTTTGTTTTCCCCGTGGGTTTCCTCCGGGTTCTCCGGTTTCTTCTCACACTACAAAGACATACTGATAGGGAACTTAGACTGTGAGCTCCACAGTAGAGAGAAAGTGATGATAATGTATGTAAGGCCTCATGCACACGACCGTTTTTTTTTTGCGGTCCGCAAAAACATGTTCCGTAGTTCCGTGATCCGTGTCCGTTTTTTCTTCCGTGGGTCTTTCTTGATTTTTGGAGGATCCACGGACATGAAGGAAAAAGTCGTTTTGGTGTCCGCCTGGCCGTGCGGAGCCAAACGGATCCGTCCTGACTTACAATGCAAGTGCAGTGGAATATGTCAGCGCTATATAACGGTATGTTCACACGGTGGGGTACATTTATCAAACTGGTGTAAAGGAAAACTGGCTTAGTTGCCCATAGCAACCAATCAGATTACAGCTTTCATTTTCCAGAAGAGCGCTAAAAAATGAAAGGAGGAATCTGATTGGTTGCTATGGGCAACTAAGCCAGTTTCCCTTTACACCAGTTATGATAAATCTCCCTCAGTGTCTTTTGCCGTGGATCTTTGGAGCGGTCACCCACTCTGAAGTTTTACCTGCGGCCGCGTCTATTCATTTCATTGGGCAGCAGCACTAAGGTTCGCAGACGTTTGTCGTGTGAATTCTTGTTGCAGAAAAATTGTGCAACTTTTTTTGTAATGATAGTCAACGGTATCGCCATGTGACATGCTGCAACTGCGACGCAACAGTCGGTAAAAAATCTGATATTTGGTGACTGTTGCGTCGCAGTCAGAGCATGTCGCATTGCGACGCCAGTGACTATCATTACAAAAAATTTTGTGCGACTTTTCTGCAAAATATTTCACTGTGTAGCCGAGTCCTAAATTTTATCCTTGTGTTGCAAATGCAGCACAGACGATTTTTAATACATATGTGTGAATGAGCCCATAGATAGAGATAAAGAGGTAAACTTACAAAGCCTCATTCACACGTCAGTGCTCCACGTACATGTGCTGTACGTGTTCTCCACGGACAGCACACGTCCCCGTTCATTTTAATGTGTGTATTCACACATTAGTTTTTTACCACGGTTCGTGGGTCGGTTTTTTTAGCACGGATGCATGCTCTATTTTGTCACGCCTATTATAGTCTATGGGTCCGTGGAAAACCACGGATGCAACACGGTTGCGATCCGTGTTTCACGGATCATTAGGAAGAGATGCTTTGAAAATTATTTTTCTGCTCTACACACGGATAGCAAAAAATGGACACACGGATCCATCACGGACATCTTCACGGAGGCATCACCTTTTCACGGATTTAGGGCTCATGCACACAACCGTATGTATTTTGCTGTCTGCAAAACACAGATCCGCAGAAAATATGGATGACGTCCGTGTGCATTTTGCGGAACGGAACAGCTGTCCCCTAATAGAACGGTCCTATCCTTGTCCGTAATGCGGACAATAATAGGACATGTTCTATCTTTTTGCGGAACGGACATACGGAAACGGAATGCACACAGAGTCATTTCTGGGGGGGTTTTGCGGCCTCATTGAAGTGAATGGTTCCGCAAAATAAACAGAACGGAAACAAAATAAGTCTGTGCAAATGAGGCTTAAGCCACATATAAAGCCAGCAGCATTGCCCCCAGAGCCAGGACTGGACAGAAGTACAGTCTCCGCGTCCTCTTCCCTGACCACTTGCTTGTATGTGTATTCATATTCAGTGAAGCCTGAGAGAGAGAGAGAGGAGGGGGGGGGGGGGGGGGGAGGCTGGCATGTAAACTACAACACCCAGTGTGCACAGGGAGAAATCTGAGAGGCTGGGAGGGGATTGTGTAAATGAACTCTGCCTGGGAGGGGCTGCAAATTCTTGTAGGGAACATGGGGGATGGGACTGCAGTGTATTGTTAAGTCTGAATAGGAGCTGCCTCACTTCTCCCCATGCTCAAGAAATCCTGCACACTTGGAGGGATACACTACTGCCTCATGCACACTTAGCAGAGCTGGATATATTGTCTCACAAACCGTCTTTATTTTTCATCTTCAAGATTCTTTTTTGTTTTGATCACTGGAAGGAAAACTTTATCTTTTTTTATTTCCACCTTTAAAACTTTCTCTTCTCCCTGGATCTCCTCGAGGTGCTTCACACAGCCCACATTTTTGTCTTAAGGGCACCAGATGGTTTAAATTAAACTCTCTCCCCTTTTTTATTCTTCCAATACTTCCAAGACTTTTTGAATTTATTTTTTCCTCTTCAAGAAGTTTTGTTACTTCAAGAAAAATCCACCCTCTCCCGATATTTATCTCCTTTTCCTGAGAGCAACTAAAGGGTTAAGACTTTTTGGAAGTTGGGCGAAAAACAAAACCTTGTTTTTATATAAGTTTTAATTTATTTATTTTTTATATATATATATTTTTTTTGTAACCGTTGAAATCTTCAGGAAGATAAAAGGAGAAGACTTCAGTGCCAAGAATCAAGCATTCCAAGTGGGTAAATATTTCCCTTTATACTTACACGCCAGTGTTTGCTGCTAGTATTAGGTTTGTTGATTTCAGGATGTTTGTATTTTATTAAGGTTTTTTATGCTAAACTAGGTTTAGGTGATTGTATTAAAACTGCATTTTGCTTTATTTTATTCTGTTCATTGGCTTTGATGATGATGATGATGAAGTAAGTCAGGGGGATCCATTCAGCACATATGTTTTCTATCACAGTTTCCTGCTCAGTTCCTATGTTTTCATACTTGTACAATAGGTGACTTCAATGTCTGCCTCTCTAGTCATTCAACTTTCCAGCCAGGAGTTTTCATTTTCTTTTAAATGAGAACTACAATAGCATTTTTTTATTTTCATTTATAATTATTATCAGTTTCATTATCCGTATTGTATTGCACATCTATTTTTGCTTTATTAGATCTACATTTTTTACGTAATAGTCTGAGAGTCTACACTACATGGTCTAATTACCTCTCTGTCCAGTTTTCCAAAAAGTTTTCTGAAACATGTCAGCACGCTTTCCTTACTGGGGGGCATTCTGGTTATTGTAGTTCCACAGTAGCTAGCTCATGGTGAATTGCCTGCAAGGACATTAGTAGTCTCATGTGTGATGGGGCTGTTCGTGAGAATCAAAGAATGTTATATCTCCCCTTTGCTCGTAGAGAGTCTCTACACCAGACACAAAAAGTGTTTGAGAGAGAAGTACGGAAAGTGTTTGTAATAGAATGTTCCATGACTCCATTATAAACCCAGCCTGTAGATGAACTACTTTGCTGGGTCAGGCTCAGTAACTTGTTCTCCTCAATATAAAAACTTTATCTATCTAAAGTCTCCTCTTCGCACCTTTTTATCTCTTTTAAGCTCTCAGATTTTTTTTGTGTTTGTGCAGGTGCAAACCTCAGATGACAAATATTGAAGGCAGAGAACTAAGGTGCTGCCTTACGTTCGGGTTTTTTTTATGCAGTTTTTGAAGCCAAAATGGTATTAAGGACAGATATGACAAAAAAAAAAACTACTCATGGGTTTGGCTTAAAAAAAATAACCTGGACAACGTGGCTATTCCAAAAGCCATGCACCTTAGACGATCAGTAGACTACTAGCTGTTATAGGACTGCAAGACCATCCAGAAGAGCATGGAACCATCTTTGGTCTAGTGGTTGCTAGCTTCTTTGGATGTTTTTGTGATGCCGTTATGTCATTCCTAGTACTAAACCCTTTCTTTATACAGTCTTTTATGTTCCTGAGGATTTTAACCCAAGATGTTGCACTTCTAAGCTGTGAAGGTGGATACCTTACAAAGGCACCAAAAATAGTAATGTTGCTGGTAGATGTCCCAGAAATTGGCAAAATATGTGCCAGTTTTCCAGAGTATACATTTTATAGTGTGTGACACATTGACATGTGTGATCCAGCATCTTAAAACAAGATGAGTTAGTGTGGCAAAAATGTTCTCTTCACCCCGTGCACTGACGTGGTTTGGAAATTTTGGAGGTGACGATTCGTTTCCGGCAAGTCCTCGTCTCCAGGTCTTGCTCATTCAGTCCTCAGTCCATTGTTTCCATCCGTGTGTTACAAATGTGTCTGATTTGCAGTAAATAATTAGATTAAATGCTGGCGTTCCACATACGTCGATAATTTGTCTTGCTTATCTCAACCTGTTGGCTGAAGAGATGGTGCCTGTGAAACCTTTACAGTTCTGTGCCCCAGGGTGACTTTACAGTGACGTCTCAGTACCTGGAGCCTAATTAGAAAACTGTATTGCGTACGTTGGCTTCATGCAGTAATTTACTGTCATGGCAGATTATATGTTTCATTGTATGTGTTGCTGGAGAACATATGGGGATTTGAGCATTCAAAGTTTGGCACTTTCTGCGATTGTCCATATGCAAACAAATGGGTTTGGTTGTTCCCATGTATGTAATTGGTTTAGTCAAGTCATGGTGTCCCAGCCTGGTACATATTTAAATCTGTGTGGATAAAGTCCCAAAAATGTGTCAGTCAATCCTGACAATATCATTAGGATCTATTGAAAATTGAATGACTACTGGGACAGGTAGATGGTTTTCTGCTGTCAGATGACCATGCATCTTGCAAGTCTTTAACCTATTCCATTCTTGATCTCTCAATGACTTCAGTTCCAACAGCAGATTTTTATCCTTTCCATCCTATCAAAATAACAAGCACGTTGGCCAAGTCTAATCTGCATGTTGATGGGCAGTCAGGGGTGATGACTGTTAGACATTCATCAAGTCAACCTTCAGTCTTGCTCACGGCAACAGATATCCCTTCCTTGTTGTTTGTTTCTCCTGTTAACTTGCTCCAGAGAATATCATGGCTACATTGTAGTTTCCTGCAACTTGCCCAAAGCCTTTTGTCATGGCTACTTTGAGTGGCGCACAATGGGATACCATAACACAACTGCTTCAGGCAGTAAGTCCGCACAGTCACCCATCATACGAAAGTTGTCCTTCAAAAAGGATCACCAAATGTCAACATCAAGGCGATTAGAGGTTTCTATATATAATTTTTGTGATGGGACATTCGGTAATGGTCTGATGTCCACCAAAATCTAAAAACATTGGCCTATAACATATAGGAAACAGCTGGATTGTATGCAATTAGGGATGTGCATATTTAGAGTACGTGTTAATTTGGAACTTAAGACCTGGTTGTATATGGAAGGGTTGTTTGTTTTTCAGGTCTAACTGGCTGTTTTGCAGGGTTTCCCTGTTCCAAATAGGCGACAATAACCATCTGCTTTCATGACCAGCCTTTGAAGTAGCCCTGCTGGACAGAAACATAAGGTTAGGTGTGAAGAGGCTGTAGGCCACATGATCTAACCATGAAATTGTTTTCCCAGGTGGTTTGGAAACCCATGGAAATATTAGATTTCCAGATGGACTGTCCCTAAAACTGACCTACAGAGGACATGTAGCTACCAATCTGAGCTTGGTAAATGAGTTTCGGGGGTGGGGAGAGAATACATATGTTCCTAAATACTTTAGATGAGACTTCCTTTTGGGTGGTTTCACACACACATAAAAAAAAAATGTTTTGATGCAGTTTCTTGAGCCAACACCAGACGTGGATCCATCAGAAAGGAGAAGTAGAACGCCTTCCTTTATGTTTCCCGTTTCTTTCACATTCACTTCTGGATTTGGCTTAAAAGACTACATGAAAAACTGTCAAAAACTGCAGCTTTAAAAAAATAAATAAAGTGTGAGCACTATTTGAGTCTATTTCTTTTTGCACACTCTTGAACACATTGGTTAATGTTGCAGTGGTTGTGACTTCCTTCTAGATCAGATTTTGAATTTAGAGTAGGAGTCGTAAAGGGGTTGTCCACTCCTGATTAGCAGGGGTCCCACACCCTGCTCTCCCACCTATAATTTCTTCTGCAGAACTAGACGGCTCCACCCATTGTGTGGTAGACGGGGCTGGTTGCTGCCGTATTAACTTCAATGTGGGCAGCGCTGCAGTGACCAGCCTAGTCCACTACACGATTAATGGAGCTATGTAGTTCCTGCTCCAGGGCTTCAGCTGACTGGCGGGGATGTGAGGTATCGGAATCCCAGTGATAAGATTTTGATCCAGAGCTTAGGTCTTCAGTATAAAAGGCCTAGAAAAGCCCTATATATCCTTCTTATGCAATTATGAACAATCAAAGATTTCCTTTTTCTGTGCTTGGCACTGGAAATGTAATAAAACGATGGGTAATATTGATTATCCAGGAGAGTGGTCCCATTAACCCTGTACCAGCCTGTAACAAACCGTGCCTTGAAATTTTGAAAAATATAAAACCACGAGTCGCATCATCTTCCACCAAGGCCACTATACTAGTTTCTTAGAAACCTATTTGCCATTTAAAAATTAGAAAAAGTAATGTAATAAACCCTGCTGGAGCTGTAATGGTGGCCATTATAGTTGTCTCTTAGCTAAACGTATATCTGCTGAGCAGAAGGGGAAGGCTGAGGCCCTAAAGGGGTTCTCCGAGATATTTTTGTGGATGACCTGTCCTCTGGATAGGTCCTCAGTAACTGATCAGTGGGGGGTCCGAAACCAAGGATCCCCGCCAATCAGCTATTTGAGAAGGCCCCTTGTAAAGCTGAATTGTGATTCTTGACTCCTTCTTTTTTAATTTTTTTTTAATGGTCAACAAATTATTTACTTCAATCAGTGTATTGATTAGTATTGCCTGGACCTCTTTTTAATGGTTGTATCATGAATTGTGCTGTGAGGGGAGGTTCTCCTATTATGCATTTGGAGTTCTCTAGATTTCGGTATTGTTTTTAATCGATCCAATAAAATTGTATACCTTTTTATTGTTTGATGTGCTTCCCATTTTGAAATGTGCTTATTAATGTGTTTCATTTGAGAAGGCACTGGCAGTTTTGCCGCAGCCTTCTCGCAACTTTCCCTAGGTCATGTGATGTCACGCTCATTGGTCACATGGCCTAGGCACAGCTTGGCGCCATTGAAGTGAATGGGACAGGACTGAGCTGTGATACCAAGCACAGTCACCCGCTATGAAATGGGTGGCGCTGTGCTTGGGGAGTAGAGAGAAGGCTGCGGCGGCACTGCGAGTTTAGAAAGAGTTGATTTGGCATGGACATGGGTGGTATATCTATTGCAACACCTGCCAAAATAAAATGATGGCAGTCATTTCAGCTCGGCTTTTGTAGGGGGACACATGGTGGACCATTGACCATAGTGGGCTGACCATTTGGCCTTCGAAGATAGTCAAATGAAGCCAACAGAAGATGAAGTGGCATGATACCTTCATATTAGGTATTGGGTCACAGTGGTTGAACATCAACTAGTGCACACGCTGAGACAACCCTTTTACAATGTAGTAAGTTCAAATGCTTGAAGTTGTAGTTCATTATCCATGACTATATCCATGACCATGTCATTGACTGATTCCACATCTTTCAAAGAATGGCTTTAATCCTAAATTATGTCTCAAGGCCTATTTTAAAGGTAAAATGTTGACCTGTAGGGTAGCTACCTTCCAACTGGTGGCATGAGGTTCTTACACACAGTACCTACGCTTCAAATCTAAACTGCTGACATTTGCATGCCATGTGATAATTTTATTATTGTCATGGTTCATTTATTTGAGGCCGTTGACCATAAAGGGTGCAGTTTATTAAAATATAGTGTACCAATAACCGGCATTGATCTAAATGAGCTGGAGTGTATTGCCCTAGAAGTGTGACATCAAGGCACAGAGCTGTAAAGTTATGGTGGAGCCAGTTAAGAAGCTATCATCAACATATTATTACTGTTTGGCTATGCCTGTTATTCAGATGATAATGGCTAAATTGGAGGTCGTGTCTGAATTGTATTGCTTTTTCATCTGAATGCTTATGTAACGTGTAATATGTTCTCCACCAGTGGGCAGAAAAATCCTGCTCTGTAAATTGTGGTGCCCACTGGCATAACCACCAGGGTAGTAGGCATAGCAGCTGTTATGGGGCCTCAATAACGAAGTCATTTGGGCAGTTTGTGATGTATATGGGCAATGGAAGAGTGCATTACTTTTTGCACTATTTCCGTGCTGTGACATCACTGATTTCTTTACATCACCATGTGTATTATCTACTATTGTGATACCGCTATGAGCCTTATCACTGTATTATGACATCATTGAGAACATTATGCCTGTGCTGTAAAGAGCCCTTTTACACGCTCGAGAATCTTAAAGATCTGGTGGTGTAACTGTACTGCCGATTACCCGATGAACGAGTAATCTGATGATTTTTTGTGTATGCAAAAATCGCCATTTGCCGGCAGCAGATCGCGCTGTGCAAAGAACAAGTCAGTTTGGGGAAGAGCCATAGTATTAGCTCTTCCTTCCCGATAATCTGCTGCTCTGTCGTCCCATGTAAAGGGACCTTAACTTCAGGGTTTACCTTTATCTCACCATTGTGACACTACTGTGTGCATTATCCCCGTACATTAGGAAAACCATGATTAATAATTATAAGCTTCTCCTATTGTTGGTGAGGCGCCCCATTCTAAGTTTTGCTATGGGGCCCCGTAGGTCCTCGTTAAGCCCCTGGTGGTGCCCCAAGTACATGCCAGTTTTCCTGTATGCTAAATATAGACCTTTTGGTAATTGATAATCTAGTGTATACTAATAACCTGCACGTCTGGAAACATAAATTATTTTGATTGTCGCAGGCTGGTGCCATCTGGCTGCTGGATTTTTTCGTTTTGCCTTGCAGGTGTGTACGGTAATAAGAGCATATCAATGTGCATTTCATAGCTTGCTGCTTCCAGGCTTTCAGTTCTCTTTGTTCTCACCTATATGTGTTGTTAATGGACGCGTCGATGGATAACTATAAAACGAACATACAGCAAAACACTCTAAACTACTAATTATATCTATGAGGGACAAGGTTATATAAGCACAAGAGCCAGTAAGACACAGATATAGAGATGGGGCCCTTCAGTAGACGTCAAAGTTAGAGAGAGACTCTCCAAAGGTGGACAATCCACCCATCTCTGCTGACATGTCTGTTTTAGTAATTACTGGGTTATATTTTCTCATTATGCCATTCCTCTTTTAATTCCTCTGAGAAATGTATGCATAAAGTGACAACTGGGTGTTACTAGTTAGGGGTGTCTCCCTGCACAGTCTTGCATTGTTCTGTCACTGACAGATAGTGTAGGGACTTTTCCCTTTGGTAAAGGGAAAGTGGTAACACCCAGTTGTCAATTTATTCATAAATAACTGGGAGGAACACCACAATTCAAAGAAAAGTTGCTACAGAATTCATATTTCATATGCAGTACGAGTATTTACTAAAGCAGCCATGTTGAGAGTTGCTCTTTAAGAAACTGCCAATTACGGCATGGTCTACGGGTGTTGGCCGGACTGGCTTTTCTTTATTCGCTTATCATCTCTTGGCCTTTTCTACACATCCATGCTGAAAAATGAGTCTCACCAGAGACATTTTGCATACTGTTGCCCTCTGTTACATCAGTCTAAGTAAAGTATATAGCTGGCTTTCCTTCAAGGAGAGATCCGGAGCATTTCAATGGTTCCAAACCAGTTTGGGCCTATAGTTCTCACATTGTGGGCTTCTTTATTCCATGAAAGTCTGGATGTTTTCCCTAGTAATTTTCCTCAGGTAACCAGCCACTTTGACCACATTCCTTCCTGTAAGCTTTAGCTGTTGTAAATACCTATGTTGATAGAGGTAATTATTGTACCTTCAGAACAAGCATCACTATGGTTGACATGGCTACCCAATTATACCATTCTGTATGCCCCATGAGTAAAATTTCCAAAACCCACACAAAAACTTGTCATGGACTATAAATAATATTTTCATCCAGACTGATTTAAATGCTGAAGGAAAACTATTCAGCAATGTCAGATCAGCTGATAATGGATGTTTCCCAACTGGGAAATTGGTAGCTTGGTCCCCTGAGGCCTCATTCACACTTTCGTGTCCTTGATAATATGGTCGGTGGTTAATCCGTAAAGATGTCCATGAACATCCCGTGTTTGGTCTATGTCTATTTTTTGCCCCTCATGTGTCATCTGTGTTTCACAGACACTGCTAGGCTGAAAATTAGCTTCCAGAGCATCTCCTAGCAATGATCTATGAAAACCACAAACCAAACACTGATTGCATCCATGTTGTATCTGTGGTTTTCACAGACCCAAAGACTTTAATGTGTGCGACAAATTAGGACATGCTTTCATGGTGTCACCACTGACCCACGGTCCGTGGAAAACCACTGATGTGTGAGTACACACATTACAGTCAATGGTTATGTGTGCTGTCCACGGAAAACGCAGACGGCACTGACGTATGCCTGTCTGTTGGCAGCGGCAGATGCTAATGTGCACTAGTGGTAGCAAGGATGGCATGGCATTATCAGAATGTGGCACAAGGGTTAAAACCATATCGCTTGAAGTTAGTATTTACGTGCTGCTGGCAAATTTAGAGACTTTTCTTTGTATGTTTTCTGCAAATAATTTTTGGAGCAGGCATTGGAAAATATTAATTTGTCAGAATTTAATAACACATTGCTCATAACCCAGTTAGGTTTTTATATGTGACAGAGTAATATTAAATACTTAGTTCAGCCTCTGGCGTCTGATTCCAATAATGTTTGCGTTAAAGGCATATACAGTTTTCTCACAAGGATTTTTTTTTTTTCTTAGTGCAGGGTGGACTGGTACAATGTATCTCTGGGGATCTCTCATTGTTGACCTAGAACAAAACAAAATGTTAAAATAGGAAGCCCAAGTTTCTTTGTTACTAGTATTAGACGTATGGTGTATTAAAACTTGATATTTTGATGTTTTCCATAGGAAATATCAAATTTTAAGGTGTGTCTCAATGGACTACGAGGAGCTATTGTTCTCTGTTTCCATTGTCTCTGTGTAGTCCATGTGGAAAAGGTTAAAATTGGAAGTCTCTAATATGTGAATTGAACCTTCAGGTGGTGCTAGGGCTCTTCTTCAAACTTACAAATTGTAATCAAAGTGATGGTTGTCATGTCATAGTTGACCTTTGGACCTACCCTCAAAGATGATCCAGCAGGAGGTACATGTCTTAGTTAATACTGACATCTACATATAGTAGATTTCTCTAGGATGTCAGACTCCATCATATAAATCTTAATTCAACGGACCTATGTAATTTCTGGCAATTTTCATGTTTATTGTGCCTTCATATTTGTGAATTGTACCTCCTATATTTTAGTATATTGCTACTTCAGACTTGAAATGTAATAGTAATGTCAGATGATGTCTTTGTTGGCCTTAAGACCAACCCTTTGATTTAATGGTTAATATTGGCCTGTCTAGGTGAATTTTAAATCATCTTTTCTTTATCATTTAGAAGTTGGCGCTATATTTATTGGCTTTCTCTAGAGGACCAGACTCCAATCTCCATCGAGTTTTCTGGGAGGTAGACCTATCTAACCTTATCTTCTGCAATTTTAAGGTCTATGTAATAATCAGGAACATGAGGGAAAGCAGATGATCCCACTGGAATAGGCCATCACTCAGCAGTTAAGATATGTCTGAGTGGTTTATGTATCTCTTGATACTTGACGTGCCCTGTGATCAATTGAGGAAGTCTGTCGTCCTTGTTTGACATGTTTAGTTTGCAGTCTTCCTGGCTGTGCTGTTCTTTCTTTTTATGGAACATTTATGCTAAGTGAAAGCTAACTAATGGTTTGAAAGGATTGTCCAGGGTTACAATAAAAACATGGTTGCCTCCTTCCAGAAACAGCACCACATTTGATGTTTTACATGAACATGGTAAACCATTTTTAGGCCATAAGGGGAGAAAGATTTGAGCAACGCTTGACTGTGATGGTGTCCTTGGATCCATTTGTCTTGGCTTAGATTGTGTTTCTTCAGGAACATGAGGTACTCTTGGGTGACCTGCTTGGATTTACTAAGATATGATATTTTCAATTTGTATACATGTTGGCAATGTTGAAGAACATTGCTACGTGATGTCCTCCAGTCCATATAATGAAGCTCTTCATAGATTACTGGTTCCACCTATTTAGTAATATCTGTGGGTAAACAATAGCTGCTTTTTAATTGGTAGCACTTTACAAATTCCATCTGTACATTAGTTCTGTCAGATCTTTTAATATCGTTAAAATAAAATATGCCCTAAAGCCCTTTCACCTCTATTTACCACATGACCATCTGTGCAGCTGCACCACATGTCCAAATAAGATGTGAGCTGTATTGGTGATTGATGGGCGTTTCAATCTAATTGCTGTGTATGGAGATACGGTGAATTGTCCATGTCCGTGAGAAGAAGTTTAGACACCTGCAAGGTTTTTAATTGGTCTACTTCTTGATCAACATGGTAGATTATCATAGTTGGTCAGGTTTGATGTGTTAAAGGGATTATTCCATGATTTAATGTAAAAAAATAAAAATCAGACCTCATATAGTACAAACCTAGAACCAGCCTTTTACCTAACAGGGATCCAGAAATCTCCCCATTCATTGTTCCGATTGCTCTGCCTAATATATATCAAGCTGGCAGCTCAGGGCGAGTGTTCTCTCAGCTGAAGGTCAGGGAGCATGTCCTTTCTGCTGCAGATCTCTCCCAATCATAGCTCAGTAGGCAGTTAAGGATGAAGTGTTTGTATCCACCACAGCTAGGTATCCAGAAAAATAAGAAAAAGAACAAACAGCAGGTGGCCCTATACAGATACATTTTATTGAATAACTCAGTGCCTAGACTAAATGTTTAATTACATGCAATTACTAGTGTTTAGCGCGAATATTAGAATCGCGAATTTTTATCGCGAATATCGTCACTTCTAGAATTCGTGAATATTTAGAATATAGCGCTATATATACGTATTCGCGAATAGTGTTGAATATTCTAATCGCGAATTTATTGCAAATATATTACATTGCCCATTTTCGCAATCAAGTAAACAATAACTGGAGAAATCGAATTTATGGTGAATATTCGGCCAAAAATGCGCAAAATATTGCGAATTCGAATATTGCCTATGCCGCTCATCGCTAGCAATTGCAAAAGTATTCAGATCCAGGAGCTGGTTTGAAAACTGCACAATATTTATTTTTATTTTTTTTGTGGGACAA
Organism: Bufo bufo; assembly: GCF_905171765.1. Taxonomy (NCBI): domain Eukaryota; kingdom Metazoa; phylum Chordata; class Amphibia; order Anura; family Bufonidae; genus Bufo; species Bufo bufo. Next base: position 769,013,153 of record NC_053389.1, on the reverse strand, counting down.
CTCCTTTTTAAATTAATTTTTGGCCACACTATTACATGCACTGGTCGATCAAAGCTGGATTAATCCCAGTAGACTGGTGCCTATACTTTCTCTCTCATTTTTCCTTTTTTTTTTGCCTATAAATGTTCTCCTTGTCGAGCAACTAAAAGAAAAGTCAACTGGTTTCAGGAGTAAACTAACTGCCTCCCAAAATTCACATTATTTGGTCTACTTTATGGTTGACTATGGACTCGTAGACCTCTAGTTGTCCCCATTATAGCTCTATACAACAGAGCTGTAACATGACCATGTGCATGAGGTCCTATCTGGCCATGCTTTTTATTAGACTGTTAAATTCTAAGAATTATTCTGTTAACTTTTTTTTATTTATTTTTTATTTTATTCCCCAATGTATAATCTCACAGTAATTCATATCCGGTGAGACAATTGTTTTGTACCGTGTAGAACTTCCTTCATTTCCTCTATATGCTGCTCTACTTGCTGTCGGAGATCATCAGAGCATTCGAGAAAGGTTAGTTAGACAGAAAGGTGACTTGAGGTCAGGCTGTGGAGGTCATAGTAGAAAGGAAGTCTTTCTTTTATAGCATTTAATGTGTTTTCTCTTTTAGACCTCAATTTGTAAAGGCCATCTAAAATATAATGCAGCTGCTTACTGGACAGTGGTATTTTATACTGTTTATTGCTAGTGAAGCCCTCATTTCTTTCATTCACGTTTTTTTACCTTCTGGTGGCAGTTTTGAGCTTCAGATTGTTTCAAAGCAACCTATCTTGATTATAGCAGTAAATGGGTAATAGGTATAAAAAGGTCTGTGGGTATGGACTCCAGCAGCCCACCTTGTTCCTGTACAGTATTTCAAGTATTGTTGCCTAAGTTTGATGTACATTCTAGAACAATTAAGAGTGCCCTGGTTACTTTTTTGGGAATGCCCAGGATTTTTTAACCCCCCACCCTACCCCCAACCTGCAAAAGCAAGGTCCACATGTAGATTTCCCTGTAGACTTGAGACTACAACATTGCCATTCCATACCATACCATACACATTACATGTGCCAGTCCCACACAAGGACAACAGGCAAAGAGTTGGCTCCCTTTAACTAATGTCAATAGTTAAAGGGGTTATCCAATTTCTCAAAAACCCACATGTGCCGGGCCCCTCACAGGTAATATACTTAACCAGCTTCCCGCATTGCCGCTACTGCTTCTCCCTGTACACAGATTAAAACATCCGGTGTCGGGGAAGGGGGGGGGGCGGCAATGGCAGACGGGGACGAGCCTCCCTAGCGTCACCCGCGATGCTAGGGAGCTTCGTCCCCACCTACCATTAGCTGTTTCTCCCCCCCCCCCCCCCTTCTCCCGAAACAGGATGTTTTCATCTGTGTACAGTGATAAGCAGCTGCGGCGGTGCAGAGACCAGGAGCGGTGCCGGGAGCGGGGTAAGTATATTACCTGTGAAGGCCCGGCACATGGGGCGGGGAGTTGAGAAATTGGATAACCCTTTTAATGTCAAGCCTGAAATAATAATTTTGTTTTCTATTTGTGACCCCATTTTGCCAAGCATATTCTGTGTACACTTTTCAGGCAGTACTAGGACATTGAAAAGTTAGCCCTGGTGCCTTGCAGCGCTGGGGTCCTGAGGTCGAATCTGACCAAGAACAACATCTGCATGGAGTTTGTACGTTCTTCCCGTGTTTCCTCCCGCACTCCAAAGGCATACTGATGGGGAACTTAGATTGTGAGCCCCATTGGGGACAGCATGATGCTAATGTCTGTAAATCTCTGTGTAATATGTCAGCGCTGCATAAAATAAATAAGTACATTGAAAATTAAGTGCAAAATATTGTCCTTCTGCAGCTGGCAGCAAAACTCCTAAACAGATGATCAATGTCAGTTTACTGCTACTAGGAGGGGAAGGTGTTATCTGAAGGATAATCCTCATGATAATAGTATGTGTTGAACTGGTATAACAGTATGACAGCTCTGGTGTTCTATTGATAGACTTATATAAAGGTGTCCCAACAAAAAAAAGCATTGCATTTATCAATGTAATAGTCTAATTGAGTCACTGGAGGGGGGTCTCTCTAGTCGCAGTGATGGTCTGACTTAGAGAGTTGAGTGTCTGCTATAAGTCCAAACAAAGGAGAACGTTAAAGAGCCAGGACTGGAAATAGGACATACAAAGTGACTTCAAAATCATTCTATCCAGAAAAAAAATGACAGACAAAAGTATCTCTTTCAGTCTGTCTGAATTGTCTGCTGCTATACAATAGATGGTCAGCCGATCCCAGTTGTATCTTTGGTGTATGTATCTACAAGTAACCCCGTCAAATTTGTTGACTATTTTTGTATATGCTTCAGATTTACCTCAGTCCGTTGTTGCATCTACTGTAAGTAGAATGTCGGACTTTGACTATGTTGCAGTGCTGGTGTGGCATTCAGAAAAAAATCTAAATCTTGGCCGAGACATAATCACAGTTCTATTCTTTTGTTTAAAACACATTATTGGCCTAATATGTTTCCTGTCTGTTCTCGCTCCACCTCACATAGACTCGAGAAACGTTATTCAAGTTTTCTACCTTCCTGCTTCTAATATGATCTATAGAGGTAGAATAAAGGTCCACGGTTGTCTATTGATCATGAGCCAATATAAAAGCTGATTTTACTGGAAAATTGCCCATATTTCTGAATTGTAAACCAGAGTTTACAGAGTATTATACAGTTAGATGGTAGGGAGTGGATGGCCTTCGATGTGGCTATTCGTATGAGCAACGCCACATCTGCTAAGAATTGTGCATGTCCCATTGACTTTGTTTTTGTTGGGTTTATTAAATAGTAGGATTGTGAATGCTTGGTCTATAACATGTTTGTCTCTTTTTTTTATTATTTTTTTTATTCAGGAACAGCGTGAGGCTCGTCTCCTCCTCTTGACACTGGAGGCCTCATGGATTCCGTTGGCCTGCACTAGCCGAGTGGGGATGTTCTCTGGAAGGTCATTGCTTCTCTGGGGTGTCCTACTCGGCGCTGCTCTCTCAGCTGCCCGGCCCCCTTCCACCTTGTCAGACCAAGGTAAGTCATTGTTGCTGTTTTGCTATGTTTTATTTTCATTCGAAATGGGTATCAAGTAGTCGTAGATTATCATAGAAGTCCCTGATTATATTATTTTTTATTTTTTTTTAAATACATTCAACTGAGCAGAAACTTAATTCTACTAGATAGTCTGAAGATGTCCATTCATAAGTCGGCCAAACCTGACAAATTCAGCAGGACCAGCCAACTATTTTGATGTGTATGGGGCTGTCCTGATTCTCCCCTGACTAATGACTGGGACAAACATTTAAATAAATATATCGGCACTCGTCCAATTTGGAGCTTTTTTACGGTGCTCGTCCTGTTCCGGTCCTACTCCACCTAAGGACCTTGTAACTTAAATACAGACAAACAACTTCAGACAGCCCTCCAATTGCAAGTAATATACTCTAGCTGAAAAGTGCATTACAGTATCAAGGTTTCAGGCCATAACATGATCCGGCCCTTTGTGAAGCCAATTTGTGTTTGCACCCTGCTTGGGATCGGCTGCTAATTTGTGTTTGCACCTTTAGCAGGGTGCAAACACAAATTGGCTTGGCAAAGGGCAAGATCATGTTATGGCCTGAAATATTGTTACTGTAATGCACTGGAGTAATCCAAAAAACGATTAATTGCAAATGGATGTCTGAAATCATTTGTCTGCATCCCTGACTAATTACATTTGAGGGGGGGGGGGGGGGGGGAGAAGGATGGGGCATGAATTATTTTGTTCCCAATCCTTTGTTTTCATGGGAGATAAGCCACCATTGGACATGTCTTGAAAATATCTAAGTACTATATTACACCAACAGATTATGTTACTGATTTTCTGACCAACCATTAGTCAGGTGGCTGTTTACACAAACAGATCTTTTGTTATACACACCAACTATTGGTCTGATTGGACAGAAGTTGGTCAGATAATCTGTTGGTGTAATACAGCCTTTACTCTCCTCTCCATTGAAAAGATATGCATGCTTGGTGAAAGCGATTTATGTTGTATGGGCACCTTTATAATGCCCTTTCTCTTAGATAGATGTGATAGGAACTGAGAGTTTTGGCTGAACGTTGGCATCTGTGACACCAATCGAAGCTCAAATATTGTAGTTAATATTATACGTGCTAAGGTCATAAATCATTCATGGTTGGATGATAATGGGTGGATCATTATGCACCACCTTTATGCATTCCACTCACCTATGTTTGTCAATGGCGATGAAGGAAATTCTATCCCTGATGGCTGCCAAACCATATAGAGCAAAGCAGGTTTCCAGCCTTGGGGCTCAGATAATCCAGCACAGACTTCCTGTTTTGCCTTTGTCCCAACGAAGAACTTGTCTTCCTTTCCATAGCCCCAGGGTATCTGCACTCATCTTCTAGGTAAACACTTACATACCTCTCTGGCAGTCTCTTGTGAAGCTACCAGAATGCAGCCCTGTGTTACTGATCCTTCTATACACTGAAATAGATAGGATAGACATCTGATGTGGGTGGATAAAAATTACAGTTTACATTGAAACATCTCCTCTGTACAGCAACATTTGTGAAATTGAAGGCTAGCACAAGAATGTATATAATGTAAAAGTACCTTCTATGGACGCAGGGAAATCTATGGGCTTTTAGGGACACATTGAGCAGAACAAGGGTTTAAATACTGTAGAAGCCATGGGGGGGGGGGAAGGTTTGCAAATACCCTAGAGAAAGGCCATGTGGGAGAAATGGCTGTTAAAGGACCATGTAGATCTTGACTCATCCCCATGGTCAGTGTTGGTCTCTGCAGGGCTACCTCTTAACACGGACTCTAGAGGCAAGCTGAGGTAGATCGTTTCACTGTTTATTCAGTAAATGTTTCAGTGGCCCCCTTTCCATATGTTAAACTAAGAAAAACCTACACATTTGAACTTTCCGTTGACAAAATATAAATCTTTGATGTACTTTGCAGAATGCAATGTGAAAGGAGCATAATAAAATAAAAAACAAGAGGAGCAAATTATGCGCCCAAGGGGTTGCTTTGGCTGTGGTGTAGCTAGAACCAGCACCAGAAGGCGCACCCATTCTCTCTAGTCACCTCGGATTCCCATGGACTTGTGTGATCCTTCTGTAGTTTTTTCATTACATGATAAGCATTTCTGAGCAGTAGAGACCATTCCCAATACTCTCTTCTAAAACATGTTCTTGCATATACTTCTTCCTTTTGACTGGGAACATCTGGTTTATCTCTTCTAGAATTCCTGACCATAACTCACTTCACCTACAGAGCTTCAGTGTTAAATACTGTTCCCCATAAGCCATACAGTGTCTCACAAAAATGTATGATGCCAGTTAGTTCTGCTTGATAAATCTTCATTTATTCACCACAATTTGAAGTCCACCTGGGGTTACCTTCCCACCAACCCTCTTTTGTCCAGGTCACTTAGCACTCTGTATCTGGCACAGGAGATGTTCCTGGTTAAAGATTTGCACCTCTAAACCAAGAAGTTCATGATTCCTAATAGGAAGTTGGCTGTTTGGCAATCATTAGCTACAGTGTAAAGATTGACTTGTATGTAGAACACTTTAACATTTCTGGATAACTGTCCCATACGCTAATTGTATAATACTGATGTTCGGCCATGTTGCAAATTAAATGAGATATATTGAGTAGCCTTGAGTAAAGTCTTTCTCTGTTCCAACTTTGTTCATGGGAAGAATATAGGTGACGTATGTAGCCTTTCCTTTCATGACAGATGTATGATAACTTGGTTGTATGAGGCATCTATTAAATTATTATTATTATTATTATTATTATTATTATTATTATTAAAGCACCATTCATTCCATAGCGCTGTACATATGATGAGCGGTGCACATACATAATACAGACAATTGCACTAATCCTAAACAAGACAAGTTACAAATTGGTACAGAAGGAGAGAGGGCCCTGCCCGTGAGGGCTTACAATCTACATGGTATGGGAGAAGGACACAGTAGGTGCGAGTTAAGTTGGTCATGGCGGTATAGAGGCAGCAGGGTCACTGGTTGGAGGCTTGTCTGAAGAGGTGGGTTTTCAGGTTTCTTTTGAAGGATTCCAATGTAGGTAAAAGAGGTTGTCCAAGTTTTGTTATAGTGATGGACTATCCTCAGGATAGGCCATCAATATCTCATCGGAGGGGTTCAACAACACACCCCCACCGATTAGCTGAAGGCGTAGCACCAGAGCCGGAACTATATAGTTCCGTCTATTATGTTGTAGAGTTAGACTAGTTTCAGCCATTGTTGGATACAGTTGCTGACAAGATTTGTGACGTAATTTGTGTCCTGGGCCCAGCTAAGTCTGCCCAGGTCACAGATCAAACCAGAGATTGATCAGTGATTGTATCTTAAGGCTCCCATAAACATGTGAGCAAAGTCACCTGAACCTGCTGATTTCTTATGTTATAGGGTTGTGCCGATTGGCTAGTTTGACACTAGCAGCGGAGTACCAGCAGGCTGTTTCCCTTAACTATAATGGGTACAGGTGAAGATCTGGCTGCATTCCGGCAAATATGCAGAGAATCAGCCGGAAGAAAAGCGCTGTGGGCTCTACAGAGCCTTACAAACTGCTGGAACAGCCTGCTGGATCTTCACTAGTGTGAGACTAGCCTAAATCTGAATAGGTCTGACCCTTGTTCTCAGGGGCAATAAGGTATCTGGCAGTAGCTTCGTCAATTGCACACTGAATCGTATGTATACAGAGAGGTGAGAAGTAATAGCTCTAAGCCAATAGCTGTTGAATGCGTATGGCCAGTCATGTGGTGGTATATTGGCTATACACATGTGAGAGCTGTCAACCCAACCACTATCACTCAGGTCCCCTCCATTCATGATTATCTTGGCCAAGCCTGTATGTTTCCCGAATGGGTAGAGGAGAGAGGTATCTGGCAGCGTCTTTTCTCCCCTAGAACAAAAAGATTGGGGCAGTTGACATTCGACTGCCCAATCCATCTCTCTCTTCCACATCCAACAGCCCTACCCCCAGTTAACTAATCTGGTAGTACAGGGATGCCCAAGCTGCTGCCCTCCAGCTGTTGCAAAACTACAACTCCCAGCATGCCTGGACATGCTACAGCTATCCGCCTACAGAAGGGCATGATGGGAGTTGTAGTTTTACAACAGCTGGAGGGCCGCAGGTTGAGCATCCCTGTGGTAGTCTATTCCAGGCATCTGCTGCCCACGACCGGATCCCCATTGACTATAATGGGATATGACGGCTTTCGTCCATACAAGTACCGCTGCATGCAACTATGCCGATACAGTAGTTTGTTCTGTGTTGGACTACTGCATATGTAAACCTAACCTTGCCCAGTTCATAGCAAAAATCATTATGCTTCATGGTTTGTGAAAAATTTAGATTTACATTTTTGCTGTGATGACTAAATGATCTTCTTATTGACCAGAATCTGCAGATTTATGGATATTAAAAAAAGGGCCTACTATAGGGGTAATACTTACCCTACCACATGCGTGTGAGTGATTTATAATGGCTCTTGCCTCAGCCTGTGTTTAGAATGAGAGGCCTGTCTCCAGCACACAGAGGAAGTAGATTAACATATATAAACAGTCATTTTGACCCCCACACTTCATTAGCCAAAGGGGCCAGAAACATTTTTGTGCTGCCTCAACAAGAGGCACTGAGGAAGCTTTTGTGTCTGGGCTTGTGAGGAAAGGGGGGGGAGGGGGAGCGAAAGCTTCTCAAGAGGGGTGAGGGGGGAAAAAAATCACACTTTCGTGAAGGAGGGGGTCAGAGGCCAACTGGAACAGCTGGGGTCCTATGTTGTATGTTTTTTCTTCCCTCCTTCAGGAATTAATCCCTCTTCTGAGGAATAAAATCTTTACTCACCAGAGTTGAAAATATAAATCGCTGAGCCGTGCAGCACCTTTCTGACCTTTCCTGAGACAATTATTTCCTGACCATAGAGAAGTTTAGTAGCTTTGCATGATTATAATCACTGAGCATCCTCTTCCATTTTATGTATTGCTTTGCACTATGAACTTACTTAGAATTTTCCCACGATTCCACGCCATCTCTGCTCGTAGACTGAACCCACATGAATATATTAGGATTTGCTTAAGAAGCAATTCCATAATATAGCGTTACTATTAGAGATAAGCAAGTCGGTCAAAATTTTAATAAGTTGACCGATTTAATTCAGGCGTGAATCGAAAGTGCCCCAGTTGGCCTGAAATCTCCTAGGAATATATGAATATATATATATATATATATATATATAATATATATATATATATATATATATATATATATATATATATAATATTTTTTTTTTTTTTTTTTTTCTCTTTCTCTCCTTCTCTTCTCTCCTTCTCTTCTCTCCTTCTCTTCTCTCCTTCTCTTCTCTCCTTCTCTTCTCTCCTTCTCTTCTCTCCTTCTCTTCTCTCCTTCTCTTCTCTCCTTCTCTTCTCTCCTTCTCTTCTCTCCTTCTCTCTCTCTTCTCTCTCTCTTCTCTCTCTCTTCAAAGTTTTCCCAAATCGAATCACCAAAAAGTCAGATGCAATTCAAATTGTTACAAAATTCAGGTAGAAGACAGTTCATATTATTAATACTATCTTGATCTCAATTTTTCATTGTCGCAAGCAGACAACCCAGTTGCATCCAATAGTCTGCTTACACACTGGGTGTTTTGAGGATGTTCCATCTTGTTTGGCTGACGGCTATTCCTTCCAGCCACCTTCCCCAAATACATGCATGCTGAGCTTAATGGGGCATGTATGTGTTCTTAACGAGGACAGGGGAGTCGGCTACTGCCAGACCCATGATGACTGCTAATCTCCCCTGAGAATATAAGGATTGCGCAAGATGAAAATCAAAAGCCCGATTCTTCTCTTCCCCATCATCTGCTTTTCGAAGGAAAGCCAGGACACCCCAATCCACATAACATGGATGGCATTTTCTGATGGGTATGGTCACCTTACATTGAGACATTACCCTGTTCTTGGATCAGAGGTGGTGGTTTCTAAGGTTTTCCCAACTCACCAGACCCTGTGTCATTTACATATACTTTGCCACAATTAAATGATTACATAAGTTAACTAACTTTTGAATATTACTGATCACCTAATGACTAACTTAAGCAATGGAGTTCCAAAGTTTCTTGACTTGTCTGTGCTAATTCACCCCGACAAATGTTGTTTGACTTTTATTCCTGAGAACATAAGAACCCAAGTGGAAGAGTGCAAACAGGTTTATCATGTCTGCAGCATTGACACTTCCTATGTGATGCACATTAGTGATAACGTTACTTTTTGGAATGGATGTTATCAGCACAAAAGGAACCAATAAAGATAAGGATGGAAGTGGAATGGTGTAATAATGGAGGTCTGGGTGAAGATGCTGCACTTTCTTATATAGATTTGCTCCTGATTCGTTTCAAGATTTTTGGTTATCTAAAAGATAGTCAGCAAAGATGATTTAACCAATAATAATCCAGAGAATTAAATTTTATGACCTTTTGATTAGAAAAGCCATACAATTTTTTTTGTTCAGCCACTGGGATCCACACTAATCCTCAGAATGAATAGAGAAGGATGTGGTGCATGGGTTCACTCTCCATGTGAAAGGCATCTATGGAAACCGTACAATGAATTGAACAAACTTCCATCTGTCCTACAACTCATGATGGTAACACAAGAGTAGTTTTGGAGAGTAGACACCTCAAGAAGTTTAGTAGCCCACAATCAAATACATGGGTAGATCCCTCACAAATCATGTGATCAGTTAACATTAAGTGGACTTCTCCTGAAGTAGGAGAGGCCATCATTTTCTGATCGCTGAGGATTTGACACCTTGATAACCCACCAGGCAAGATAATGAAAGGTTTCTGGCACTCTCCAGGGACAACGGCTTGTGTGTGCCTAACATGACCATTCTCTGGATTCCCCTTCATGCCGCTGTCCTCCCAGATTCTCCACCGATCACACATTGATGGCCCATCCTTATGTGTGTCATTAAAGAGATCCAGGCAATGCCTCATAGGAAAAATATGCAAATTATCGTTCCTTCAGTTGGAAACAAACTCGTACCACTGTCTTGTTTGGCTGATATGAGGTGGTTTTCTTCTTTGTGGAGGAGACCTAATTTTCATATGTGTGGGATTCAATAGTTTTTCCATGAAATGGAAGTCACCCATAAACTCAGCTCTGCTACATCTGTATGCATCTATACATGCCTGGTCTAAGCACCCAAAATATCTATGTATATATTATACAGAAATGCTCATACATGGGTAATAATGTTAACGTACTGTTGACTGTATATGCCGGATCCCTAGGAACTCTTGGTTTTTGTAAGTTGCTCATTACCTGTAAGTGCACTCCTGTATCTTTTTTGTGCTGTTTTTTTTTTTTTTAACCCAATTAAGTGCAGAGATAATCCATGTTTTGTATAATCACTTATACAGATGCATTTGTAGTCAAGCACTGGGGCTTGTATGTGCAGAATTAATGAATCGCCTTCCCCCCTTCCCCCCAACCCCTAGCAGACAAAGGGTGTTTGCTTGTCCTAGAGGTATTTCCTGGGTCAGGATGGATAAGGGATTTAAGTGTTTAACTAGAAAACATTTTTTTTTCTCTACTTTTTCTTAGGGGAAACAAGTTTTGGGGAGATTCCAAGATGTAATTAGTTACTAGCAATTAAATGATATTTATCACAGCATGCATATAAATAATGAAGTATCATTTGTGGAATTGGCACTTACAAGCCTTAGCCAGCCAAATTTTATAGATACGTTGTACTGTCTCTCCGTAGACACATTTCAGTAAACCTTAGTGTCTGATAATGGATATAACATTGCCTACAATAATTTATACTGGAAAATCCAAGTTGCTGTTTTTTTTAGGGGGAATATTCCACATACTATAGAGCGCTTTTATACATTTTTTGCTTATTTTAATTATTATTTTTAAGATTAGTATTTTTATAAATTTTTAGTATGATAGTTTTGTTTTGTTTTTCTATATTAAAAAGCTAAACCCGGTCCTAAACCTAAAAATTGGCTATAGTACGCTGTTGGATTCCTTTTCAAGATGGCCACCACTGTCTTAAACTTTTCCATGTAGAGCACTGTAGGAAGACTAAGACAAATCCACACACCCCTTACGCACACACACACTGCCCTCAGATGAACCAGCTGTGATGACAAAGGTGGTGTGTTATAGTTGGATAGTGTGGTTGGAAAAAGACATGTCTCTCAGATTCAACCAGGGGTTGGGAAGAGTTGTGGGAGCCATAATTCTATACATTTCCTTCCGAGTTCAGTGGAGTTGTTGGCATGCCTTAAACTTGTCTACAGTGCTCTGCATGGGGAAGCCTGAGATGGTGGTGGCCATCTTGAATGGAATACAACAGGGACTAGAACGGAGGGCACCAGGTATGCTACAAGGCATGATGCAAGTTTAGGTATGGACTGGATCTAATACTTTAATTAGGCATGTCCAATTAAGCACAAATGCATAGTGGGGTCATAAATGGTGCCGAGTGGTGATGACCTCCAATACGGTTTATGTGCAGTCATTTTTATTATCCTGATTGTGTAGAATTTGATTAGCCCAGCACTCTCTCTGGCATTTATGACATTGGTCCCAGAACAGGTTTCCATCCATGATCATACAATAGTCCAGTAGTACACAACAAAAGAAAGCAAGAGTGTTGAAGTATAGCAAACAAAAGGACCATTCAATGAAGGCTCGTTGGGCTACAGCATACTCCTATAGACATTGGGTGACGTATTAGAGATCAGATAGTATACGGAACCGGTAATATCCCCTTGTACCAAGGCCTAAGTTTGCCTTTCCTGTTAGTATTAAACCAATATTTTTAAAATAACCTAATTGACTACTGTCAATAAAGCAAGTTTTATGGGGTGGATATATATTTTTTAAACTTACCATGTACCACAATTGGGCCTTGTAAGCTTGCGTTTGGCCCTGTAAAGATCTTTGCAATTTTGCATCCTATATAAGATGTGCCATAGTTATGGTATTTCTTGCCAGTTTTACCAAAGTTTTTTGACCTTTTTTTTTTTTCTACTTAATTTTGAGACATCTCTTGTATGTCTTGATCACATTTTATGTGTCTTTCCAGATGACCTAGCTGCAGGTTTAACCCTGTGTTTGTGATGAGTAACATATAAACATACAGCTTTCCTGTCATTGAAAGGGGGATTAAAAAGGTGTTACGTGGCTGAGTGCTTTTGCTTTATTCCTTTTTTAATATGTGGGAAACTTCTGACCCCCCATTCCTCTGCTAAGGTTTTGGGATTAGGGTACCCACAGGTCTTTTTTGTATGCTTCAGGAAGTAGAAGGGGAAAATCTGACTAGGCCCCATTGGCGTTTCCATGGAAACCAGCCAGTGCCTGCTGCTTAGAACCATTCACTAAGCTTTTGTCCTAGTTAGGCTTTGTTTAAGGCCTTTATGGCTAAATCTCCATCAGCATCAGCTTAGCTAAAGTTTGCATCTCATGCTTTGCTTGATTTGCATTTGAAAGCACCAATGTTTTCAACTTTTTTTTACTTTTAGCTTTTTTTTTTTTTTTCTTCAAAACATGTTGCGTCAGTTTCCCCTCAGTGTGTATTAATAAGGATTCCTTCCATGTGCTGTGTATATATAGGCCCTGCTTTTAGTTTCCTAGTCCTTTTCCTTCCTCCCATTCCTTCATTTCTGTGAAGCCCATGTAAAAGAAAATCGTTTTGCAGGCAAGCATATGTATACGTATGTGTGCGTACACGTATATACGTGCTGCATGCGTGACCACCCTCCATTCATTTCTATGGGAGGACCGAAAATAACTGAGCCCCATAGAAGTTAATGGAGTGGAGGCAACACTTGTGCGGTGCGCTTCTCATTCATTACATGGGGACTTCTGTAAATAGCTGAGCGGGCCACTAGGCTATTTTTGGCACTCCCGTAGGAATAAATGGAGGGCAGTGCGCCCTTTGGCACTGTTCTAAGTTTAGGTGCGAGTCCCAGAGGTGGGACCCACACCTATCAGACACTAGGGGCATATCCAAGCAATATAGCCCCAATGTCCAAAATGGGAATATCCGCTTTAACAAAACTGTAAAGGAAAACTGGCTTAGTTGCCCATAGCAACCAATCAGATTCCATCTTTCATTTTCTAGGGGAGCTCTGAAAAATGAAAGGTGGAATCTGATTGGTTGCTATGGGCAACTAAGCCAGTTTTCCTTTACAGTTTCTATCTTCCCCACAGCATATACACAGTGAGGGACATATATTAACCGCCTCACGTCCGCCCATAGACTATAAACGTCCTATGGGTGGACGTCTATTTCTGACAGCACGTTTTAAAACGTCCTGTCAGAAATAGCAGCTGCTAATCGTGCAGCTGCTGATCGGGTTGCCCGCTGTCAGTGACAGCAGGGCAACCCTAAGACCAGGCAGGGACAGTTCCCAGGTGTCCCTGCCTTCACGATCGCTGCAGACACAGCGCTCACCGAGCGCTGTGTCTGCAGAGCAGGAAGCGCTGTGCGCTTCCTGTTCCGGCCCGGCGGTCATGTGACCGCCGTGACCGGAGAGTGCAGGGGCTGTGTGAGGTCTCTCAGAGACCTCGATCAGCCCTGCACTGAGGCTGTACAGCGCTGGATTGCTGCTGTACAGCCTCTATAGGGGTGCATTTGTCCTGTAACTGGGGCTACTATGTCAGCCCCAGTTACAGGAGAAATCAACTGTGAAAAAAAAAAAGAAAAAAGTGAAGCAAATGTCCCCCAGAGGTCTTGTATGACCTTATGGGGGACAAAAAGTGTAAAAAAAAAATAAAAAAAAATAAAGGGTTGAAAAAATAAAATAAAGTTTCACATGTAAAAAAAAAAAAAAGTTCCCAAGTTAGGAATAAAAAAAAAATTAAAAATAGAAAAAAAATAAAATAAAATAGACATATTTGGTGTGTCCATACAGCAGTTTACGACCACATGTGGGGTGTTTCTGTAAACTGCAGAATCTGGGTAATAAATATTGAGTTTTGTTTGGCTGTTAACCATCGATGTGTTAAAGAAAAAAATTGATTAAAATGGAAAATCTGCCAAAAAAGTGAAATTTTAAAATTTGATCTCCATTTTCCTTTAATTCTTGTGGAACGCTTAAAGGGTTAACAAAGTTTGTAAAATCGGTTTTGAATACCTTGAGGGGTGTAGTTTCTACAATGGGGTCATTTATGGGGGTATCCACTATGTAGGCCCCACAAAGTGACTTCAGACCTGAACTGGTCCTTATAAAGTGGGTTTTGGCAATTTTCTTATAAATTTGAAGAATTGCTTCTAAACTTCTAAGCCTTCTAACGTCCTAAAAAAATAAAATGACATTTCCAAAATGATGCCAACATAAAGTAGACATATGGGGAATGTTAAATAATAAATATTTTATGAGGTATCACTTTCTGTTTTAAAAGCAGAGAAATTGAAATTTAGAAAATTGCGAATTTTTTCAAATTTTTGGGTAAATTTGGGATTTTTTCATAAATAAAGGTGAAATATTTTGACTCAAATTTATGACTATCATGAAGTACAATGTGTCACGAGAAAACAATCTCTGAATGACTTGGATAAATAAAGGCGTTCCAAAGTTATTACCACATAAAGTGAGATATGTCAGTTTTGCAAAATTTGGCCTGGTCAGGAAGGGGGCAAATGGCCCAGATGGGAAGTGGTTAAGACCAGCATTTTCCACACCGGTCTCAAGGCCCTCTGTGCTGCTGAAGGAAGCTCCAAAGTTATGTAGAGGCCCAAGCAGTGGCGTAGGGATCGCCATAGCAACCATAGCAGTGTCTATGGGGCCCTACGCCACTGGGGGCCCATCCGGGCTGCCTTCTGTTGATTTTTTATTTTTTTATTTACACACACACAGGCAGCCAGGCCCGAGCCGCGGACCGCCCGCCCACTACACTAGACTAGTGTAGTGGGCGGGGCGAGGGCGTTCCGCGGCTCGGGCCTGGCTGGGGAGGAGGAGTCAGGACTGGAGCAGGGCGCACGCGCAGCAGATGAGGTAGGCGGTGGAGGGGGCCGGGACGGGGGCGTACCTGAGGGACGAAGCCAGCCACCAGCGCCGCAGCGCAGGAATCCTAAGTTCCGGTCCGGCCCTACAGTTGAACCCGCGGCGGGCGTGTGTGGGAAGGGGTGGGGCCTGCGCCCGCCGCTGCCGGCGACTTGCGGCGCCATTGTGAGCTGCAGGCTAGGGGAGGACCGAGGGCGGGCACATTTAGTCTGAGCAGCTCAGCAGTGTCTGACTGAGATTGACTGAGTGAGAGTGTCTCAGTCTCGCACTGCTGCCAGCCTGTGCCTGCGCTGTACTGGACCGGTCCTCTTCTCTCTGCTCGGTGCTCCTGCCTCCTCCTCAACTGGTCTCCAGTCCTGCCAGTCTGTGCCTGCTGCCTGCTGTGACTAGTGTGCTCTAAATAAATGTAAGTGAAAGAAAGTGAGAAATTATCATAATTATGAGATACTTGATCTGAAGTTAAAAAGAGCTGCCTGCAGAGTGGGGCCCCCAAGAGAAGCAGCTCTTTTTAACTTCAGAATTCAGATCATCAGACTCTCACAAATTACAAATTTACAGCACACACCCTGGCCTGTAGTGTCCACCATCAGACAGGGGAGGGAAGAAACCCCAGAACTAGAGTGTGCCCCCCAACTTGGGGGGCACACTGACACTCTAGTTCTGGGGTTTCTTTTCTTCCCTCCCCTGTCTGATGGTGGACACTACAGGGGTGTTTGCTGTAATTAGTAAGTGAGAGTCTGATGATCTGAAGTTAAAAAGAGATGCCAGCAGTGATAAGGAGGGCGCCCCTTCCTCCTTTTGGGGGGCACACTCTAGTTCTGGGGTTTCTCCCCCCCCCCCTTATATGACAGACTAAGGGTACTTTTACACTTGCGGCAGGACGGATCCGGCAGGCTGTTCAGCCTGTCGGATCCATCCTGCCGCTATTTCGCTGGACCACTGCTCTGTCCCCATTGACTATAATGGGGATGGGGGCGGAGCTCCGGAGCAGCACGGCACTGCGCGGTGAGAGGCCACCGGACGGAAAAGTCGGACTTGCAGTAATTTTCGGCCGCCAGCCTTTCACCGCACACTGCCGTGCTGCACCGGGGCTCTGTCCCCATTTCCATTATAGTCAATGGGGACGGAGTGGCGGCAAGGCAAAATAGCGGCAGGACGGATCCAACAGGCTGAACAGCCTGTCGGATCCGTCCTGCCGCAAGTGTGAAACTACTCTAAGTTCTGCTCCTTATTGAAGGTTGCTGTACTCACAGTAGATGGTTCCACTGTGGGCGGGCTCAGGGCTGGTGGTGGCAGAGGCACTACTGTGGCAGGCACCAGGCTAGTCTGGACTGGGAGTCTGATGGGTCTGACTTGTAAAAGTTAGATGAGATGAGAGAGAAAAGTCTGAGTGCACTCAGACTTTTCTCTCTCATCTAACTGAAGACACATGGTAAGGAGCTCTGGAAGGTGTGGTGGGAGGCCCGATAGATATGTGGGGGCTGGGGAAGGGGGGGCCATACATTTTTTTTTTTGCTATGGGGCCCATGCATTTCTAGCTACGCCCCTGGGCGCAATCCTTTACATAAGTTTGGTCATTCCTCCGGCAGGCCATGAGACAGACTTGAAGGGGTTTTCCAAGACTTTAATACTGATTACCTATCCTCCGTGAAAGACCAAGCACATCCACCATACAATGTACGGCGCTGAGCTTGGTAATCATGGAGAAGGTCACGGTGCTCGCAGGAGCGCCGGTGCCTTCTCAAACAGCTGATCGGCAGGGGTCCCAGGTGTCAGACCCCCACCTGTCAGATACTGATGACCTATTGCTGCGATTCTCATGCAACGCAGAAATGATGTGTAAAAACCTAAAAAAAAAACGCTCAGGTGCACAGACTGGGTCAGGATTCAATGCAAGTGCTACACGTTCACTTCATGCATTGCACCCAAGCGAGAAAACTCGCTCTTGTGAAAGGGGCCTTAAGCCATTTTCCACGCCAAAAACCAGCGTGGAAAATGATAAATGAGCTGGACCTGCCGGCCTGCCTGCTTTTCCGCCCATGCCATGCCCCCTTTCCTGGCCACTTTGGAAAATTGGTGCGAGCGGGGAGAAGTAGCAGATGTTACCGCAAAACTGACGTGCAACATAATCTGTGACTTTAATACACCACTATTGTGGCGTATATCGCTTAATAAATGTTCCCCCGTTTTTTTATTTTTTATTAAAAATATATTTTAATTTGTTTCTTGCAATCTTTTTTTCAAATTTGTCATTTCTTTGGTGCAGGAAATTTCTTGAAATGATTTATCTTTTCTAAATTTTATTTTTCTATGCATCAACCTAAAGGCTGTCAAAGGGAGACTCTTTGATTGTAAAAAAAATAATAGAAAATTTCCTGGCAAGACTGTATGTGCTGCCTTTGCACATGTAATTGGAAAGTTAACGTGATTATAGTATTTCATTTTGTTTTCTCTCAGTTTGTGTGAAAGTCAGAAGGCGGCGTCAAGGATTTAATTTGAAAGGAAATCTTATTTGCCACCTCCTAAGAAACCAGCACATCATAGAAGAGGCCGAGGAAACTTCCTGTTTGGATGAGATGTATTTGAGAGTCAACAGGACAAAGAAAAATGATTTTGGCCAGTATGTAGGCCGCATATAAATTGAGGACACGTGCATAGTTGCCAACTGTCCCAATTTTGCCATGACCGTTCTGTGGTTCGGGCCACAAGAGGTGGGGCTTTAACAAGCTCCTCCCAAATTAGGTATATTAAAAAAAAAAATTATATATATATATATATATATATATATATATATATATATATATATAATTTAATATAAATATAAGAAAAATGGCAGCACAGACCCAAAAGCAATAGCAAATAGGTGCAAAGCCCAATGGGAATAAGCAATTACCCACAATATAAAAATCAAAAAGAGGGCAGCACTCCAAGATAAAAAAGTAAAAACTTTTATTCACCCAAGTGGTACAGCCACGTTTCCGCTCAACAATAGAGAAATGCTCTATTGTTAAGCTGAAACGTGGCTGTACCACTTGGGTGAATAAAAGTTCTTTTCTTTTTTTATCTTGGAGTGCTGCCCTCTTTTTGATTTATATATATGTTTATATACAACAAATACTATTTGGTGACCATTTGAAGTTGTTTGTTCCATTATAGTCTGCAGTATGACTGTGGACTCTTCACCCTGTTCTGTGAAGCAGAACAGGGTTAAACATTATCCGAGGTTTACAGGGTAAGAGTTGATGACTCGTTATATATGCAATCTAAGTTAATGAAGTATTATAATGTTTAGTGATACAGAAATCCTCTTCTTTATCAGCTTGAGTGATTAGCTGCCCACAAAGTAAAGCGCACTGCAGTTCAGGAATGCTATTAATGAGAGCTTTACGTACAGTTATATATATATATATATATATATATATAGTGGGTCATGTTCATTATGATGGCAACTCCACAAGTGTCATTGCACCAGTCGCTGATTTCTTTTATTTTTTGCTTTAATGTAATATGATCAATAACTGAAATTTATTTCAGGGTATGACAAATTGGCCTTTTGCAGTGATTCTCCACCTTATACCGCCATAGCGGTTTTAGGTCCAACATTCTGTGCCGATTCGTTCCATAGTATAGCTACGTAGCAGGTAGTGTTGAGCGAAGTGGACTTCGTCCAAATTTCAGGGAAACTTTGTTTCGCCGCAAAGCCATATTTCCTCGTGATTAGTGGTAACGAATCAATTTGCATTGAAATGGCGGTAGAAAAAAGATCATACTCGTCTCGTCCATTTGAGCGCGAAGAGGCCGCCGCGGCCATCTTGATTGAAGATCCCATGTGAAATCTCATGCACAGTGACGTATGATGTATGGTTTCGCGCTGGACCTGCAACCAAGATGGCTGCGGCAGCCTCTTTGCGCTCAAATGGATAAGATTAGTATTTTTTTTTTTCAAACTGATTAACCCCTTAAAGCCTTCATTTTTCATCTCGATCAGCAATGAACGGGGCATCTGAGGGGTTCAATGACGGGGGTCGGCGCAATCGCCACAAAGCATATTTCTTTGCAAAATTCAGCAAAGCAGCCGAATTGAATTTTTGTCAACTTCATTCATCTCTAGTAGCAGGCGAAGCTCCATTTTTCAGATACAGATTTCCCTTGGCCATAGCTTTTAAAGATGCAATTCTGTCTGTCTGCACTGGCCACTAGGGGGAGCTAGGGACCTTACTGCATACTATTATATTACTGTGTCCTGTATAATATGCAGTTGTTGACTTTGGTGGGCCACCATAGTGACAGCATTTTAGTCTTCTAATTTTGGTCATCTCAAGGCACTGGGAGACGTGGACCTCAATTGAAGTAGTCCACAGCCCCCATAAAGGGGTTATCCCATGATTACTGTAAAAAAAAAAATGAAAATCAGACCTCATTTACTACATGATAATATATTTCTAACAAACCTAGAACCAGCCCTGTACCTCACATGGATCCAGAGATCTCCACATTCATTGCTCCAATTACTCTGCTAGCTTTGTTTCAAGCTGACAGCTCAGGGGTTGAGTCCTTTGTCAGGTGGCATGTCCTTTTCTGCTGCAGCTCTCTTCCTATCACAGCTCAGGAGGTATGTCCTTTCTGCTGCAGCTCTCTTCCTATCACCGCTCAGGGGGCATGTCCTTTCTGCTGCGGCTCTCTTCCTATTACAGCTCAGGGGGTATGACCTTTTTGCTGCAGCTCTCTCCCTATCACAGCTCAGGGGGTATGTCCTTTTCTGCTGCAGCTCTCTTCCTATCACAGCTCAGGGGGCATGTCCTTTCTGCTGCAGCTCTCTTCCTATCACAGCTCAGAGGGTATGACCTTTTTGCTGCAGCTGTCTACCTGTAACTGTTACAGCTTCTAATAGCAGCAGTTGAAGAATGCAACTGAGCATGTGCGACCACCTCGGCGAAGTGGACAGAAAAACAAAACAGCAGGTGTCGCTATGCAGATGCATTTTATTGAATAACTAATTGTCCATACTAAATATTAAGTATCTAGATCCAGGCCCTGCATAACATTTTTTAGAATATTGACTATTCTTTGTGGAACAACCCCTTTAACTTTAGGTGATGTGCGCCTACGCAATGTTGACACTGAAACATTGGCTTCTTGAGATTGAGAAATCTAATGTGCTTGATCCACTTTATTTTTTCTTACTACCGAAATATATTGTGTTCTCGCCTGTTAATTTGCCATGTCTTTGAGCGACTTGTCACTGATTTGTAAGGGTTGCACAGACACCTGATATGAGAAGAAGCCTCTTTGTTAGCACCTCAGGAAGGAAACACACAGACATGGAGACTGACCTTTCTTCAGGATGTATGTGTGAAACTGATGGCACGGATGAGCTGTCATATACGATACCGATTCTTTAACCAAAGAATGTTTTACAATAAGATATCAAATGGCGTGGCAACAAAGGCTTCAGATCATATGTTCACTACTTTGGGCTTTAGGCACGTGGAGATGTCCCACTTTTCTTATATCGGTTACACACTGTACGCTGAAGCTTCAGTTTCTTCTGTAGGTCTACAAAGATTTTTCTGAGCATTGTCCACCTGTATCTATGTTTCATCAGGGATTTTACCATGGGCAAAAATGGAATTTGAGCTTCTCTAATAGCCTAGGCTTGCTCCGGCATTTTTTAGGATCCCCCCCCCCCCCCCCCCCCCCCCCCCACATATTATGGCACTTTTATGTGTTCCCTATGTGGCATATTATTGTCAGAACTATATAATAGTATCATTTGGCTGTTGTGTGGTGGTATTATTTATCCACTATTGGGACAGTATTAATTCCAATTTCCCTTCTTTCAAAATCAAGGTTTGAATTAGAAAACGGCATTTCTTTTTGCAAGACTTCCACTGAAGACTACCATCCTTTCCGATGATTGAGCTGTTCGCTGATTGTTGTCCTCCTGTTTGATATAAGTAGCCCAGAGCAGGTCTGAAATTAAATCCTCTCCTGTGTCCGTCTTGCCACCTGAGCATCATCATTTACATCAGTTGCCTTGAGCAAGAATTTGAGCACCTAAGTTAATTTTCCCACCATCTCTCCTGTCACAAGGAGAACAACAACAGATTAAATAAGGCTCTTGCCTCGATGGTCTGAAAACCCGCAATTGCCAATAACTTTAAGTGATCGGCCACCTAACCTATCAAAAGGAGTGGCATTTAATGTCATTTAAACAATAAAAAATGGGCTTGTCTGGCATCTACAGCCCAGCTGACCTCATTTAGGGCCGTTCCCGTAATGGCCCCATTATGGGTGTAGCAGGGTTATTCACTTGTATTCAAATCATCTTCGGGTCTGTCTCTCAACGCAGTGTTTTATGACCATATAAACCAGCAGAAAAAAAAAAAAAGCTGCATCTGTCACTTTGGAAACTCTTAAAGATAAAGAACAAAAAAAAAAAAAAGTGCCATCAAAATGCAAAATAGCTTGTAGAAGTCTTTCCGATTAAATAATGGTTACCTAGCAACTTACTGCCTTCTAAAGCTTCTTTATTGAAGCTTCTGGTGGTAGGAGCCAAGTCAATTGTCATTTAGAACAAAATCACCACTTCTGTATCTTTTTATTTCCCAGTGCTTAAACAGCATAAAAGTATTCTGTACGATTTTTATTTTTGGCATAACAAAAAAATTAATAAAAAATTGATATGTATTTTGTGTGGTTGGGGTAGCAATGGAATCTAGGTGCCCGTACATTTGCTCTCAGAAGCTCATTCATGCTAGGTTCTACAGAGTGTCCATATGTTCTCAAACAGGAGAGGGGAGTAATTCACTAACAGACACCTCTGGTGGTGGCTTAAAGGGGTTATCCTGGAAAAGATGATGATGACTTGGACCCCCGCCCATGTGATAATGATGACCTATCCTGAGGACAAGTCCCAGCATCCCCACCGATCAGCTGATTCAGGGAGCCGCTGCGCCCACCGGAGTTCTGGTGGGTGATGCAGACTTCCAAGGTTTCAAGGATGGCGCCGTACATTGTATAGTGGCAGTACTTGGTATTTCAGCCTAGTTCCATTGACTTGAAAGGAGCTGAGATGCAATTAGGCCATGCTCAAGGCCTTTTCTAAGAGTTGATTGGAGGGAGTCCCCGGTGTCACACCCCCACAGATCTGATACTGATGACCTATCCTGAGGATAAGTCATAAATATCAAATTCAACTTGCCAATCCGTCTTACCCCTGACAGATTACGCTCAACCCCATACATAAGATAGTCAGCCGGTCCCAACGAAAATAGCAGTTTAGTTGACTTTACTTTTCTCTAAGCGTCTTTTAGTTCTCTGCTTCCAACGAGGACCATTTCATTGTAGAATGATCTTTAGCTGAATATACTCTGTAGGGACTGATTTGCTAGATTTTTCTTATTTCTATGCCAAATTATTTGTACCCATATCCTTAGTCAGTAAAACATTGGCGTTTTAACTGAAATCTGCTTAAAAAGGCTATCTCATCATTGATATTTAAAAAAAATATCAGAAATCGTATAGTATGTGACAATCTTTCTAACACAACTAGAGCCAGCCCTGTACCTTGCATGGATTCGGAGCTCTCGCCATTCATTGCTCTGCTAGATTTTAATTTTTTTTTGAGTGTTCAGCTCAGGGGTGTGTCCTTTGTCGTGGGAACATGTCCTTTCTGCTGCAACCATCTCCCTGTTACTGTCACAGCTAGTGTTGAGCGAAGCCAGCTTCGGATGCTACAGCTGAAGTCGCTTTGTTCAAAACTTTGGATTAATACTGTGCGGAGATCCGTCTCCATACAGTATTGGGGTCCATTCACACATCCGTGTGTGTTTTGTGGATCCGCAAAACACGGACACCGGCAATGTGTGTTCCGCATTTTGCGGACCGCGAATCGCCGGCACTATAATAGAATACGCCTAATCTAATAGGACATATTCTATTTTTTTTCGGGAACGGAAATGCGGACCCGGAAGTGCGGGTCCACATTTCCGGATCCGGGCAGCACATCGTGCGGCCCCATAGAAATTAACAGGTCTACAATTCCGTCCAGCAAAATGCCGAAAGAACAGAATTGCGGACGTGTGAATGGACCCTTAGAATGTATGTGCTCTGACTTTGTTGAATAACTTCGGTAGTTGATTTTTAAAGTGGAAAACCACTTAAAAACGTGAAACCGAACTGGGCTTCGGTTCCGACTGGTACCTCGGAACCGAACCAGAGTTCAGTTTCAAGGATGCAACACCCGAAGCCCACTTCACTAAACACTAGTCACAGCCTTTAACAAAAGGTAGGACTGGTGGCAGTTGAAGTATAAAACTGAACACGTGCGTCCACCTCGGTGAGGTGGACAGAGAAATAAGGAAGAGAACAAAGTGCAGCGGCACTATACAGATACATTTTATTGAATAACACATTGGTTATACAAAATTATCGCTGCATTTTTTTTAGACAAAAAATAATAATCAGCTGCAGAAATGACATAGAAAGTGTATGGGAAATATTATTTGCAGTGCTGGTTTTTGACACTGGAGTTACATATATGGTCAATGGCCTTGCTCTAGAGAAAGTGACATCAGAGGGGGATACATACTTTCCTATATAAAAATGAATGCCATGAGGAAAGAAAAAATAAAAACACCAGGTGCTCATATTTGGGTAAAACACCACAAAAATGCCCCAAAAAAAGAAAAAAGACTAAAAAGCTGCACTAGTCAAGCATTTTTGGGGGACAAAGTGGTTTTTACTTGGTGGTTGTGATAAAAGTGAAGGTGCTAAATACTTGAAGATCTTTAAATACAGCGACCGCCCCATAAATCTGTTTACCTCTTTCCGGTACTCGCTGTTTAATTCCTTCAGTATTGCACTTTGCCTTTTGAAAGTACACTTGGTACTGATTCATAGATTGTTGGACTCTGGCCTATGCTGGGGTGGTGTATAAAGGCTGCGTTTAAAGGTCATGTTATATGAATTCGTTTTTTCCAAGACTACATTTTCGTATGTGTTTGTAATACTGTATTATAACCTAAACTAGAGTGTGAAGTGTCTATATGGGTCTTAAGAGTTTTTGTCATCTATCAAGTTTTACAATATATTTATATATACTGAATGTTGATCAATAATATGGTCACCATTATTGGCTGTGCAGTTTAGAAAACCCATTCTGAATACCCAATTCTATCCATCTATTCAGGGGGATGAACAGCTGCAAAAGATACACCTCACTCTGGAGGACCGGGCTCATCTATGCTTCAGGGCTCATGCACACGACCATTTTTTTGCAGCTCTGATGTGGACCCATTCACTTCAAGGGGACCGCAAAAGATGCCGACAGCACTCTGTGTGCTGTGTCTGCATCCGCTGGTCCGTTCTGTGGCCCCACAAAAAAAATAGAACATGTCTTATTCTTGTCCGTTTTGTGAAAAAGAATAGCAATTTCTATCATGGGCTGCCCGTTCCGCAAATTGCAGAACGCACAAGGCCAGCATCCGTGTTTCGCAGATCCACAATTTGCGGTCGTGTGCATGAGCTCTTACATAGACAACCCACTGATTTTAATGGAAATGCAGTAATTTTTTTTTATCTCCCTGCGAAGGTGCTGCAGGGAGAATGCAATGGAACTGACTGTGATCAACTTATGTTCTGGAGAACATTTCTAATAAAAAGGGATTGTTCATAATTTTTACAGGGAAAGTTGTTGGTTTAAAATTTCTATCAAACTTAAATTTGCTATAAAAATAGAACTTGTATTGTGTCTGTGTTACAAGACAGAGTATTGGCCCATATTCACTAATATGTTTGCACCAAAATTTGGTCTATAAGAGTGGCACAGTTTGGCACATCTTGAGTTTCTACACATGCATGCTCGGCAAGAGAGTGTGGCTTAGCAGAAAAGAGGTGGTGCTTCATGGGTAATGAAGTAGGGCCTAAGATGCACCAAAATTGCACCACCATTCTGGCATAAAAATCTGTCTCAAAGTAAGTCAGCCAATAGTTGGTACAGAGAAAAGTGGCTCTTCCTGCTCCACATTGATCATCCAGCCTGAGCTCCTGTAGGCGCGGTCCGCATGGGGTTCCTTTAAGATGAGATAAGCGTTTCCCTTTAACGAATGGTGTTGGTACCCAGGAATAGGAATGGCCGAGTGGTATAGGGTGGCCTATAATGCCCCTTAATGTTTTGTGCACATGTCACGGTGCTC
This sequence comes from Bufo bufo, assembly GCF_905171765.1. Lineage (NCBI taxonomy): Eukaryota > Metazoa > Chordata > Amphibia > Anura > Bufonidae > Bufo > Bufo bufo. Next base: position 768,987,852 of record NC_053389.1, on the reverse strand, counting down.
CTACCTGGACACGTCTGGACCCCAGGCGTTGGCTCCGAAGCAGACAAATAGGCTGAATAATTGAGAGATTTGAAGAAATGATTGAGTCCAGACCTTGTATGTAGTTGAACAGCAGTTTACATGAATAAACATTCATCAGAAATAGTCTTTTAAACTTTGTCTTGGTCCCAGCAGGCTTTAGCATTTAAAACTGGCAGGCAAACTCATCTCTTCTATATCTGTTGCTCTCTGGCTCTGCTGTACTGACAGGCTGGATACATAACTCAGCTTTTGCTGTATGCTGCACTTTCCTTCTGTAGTCTGTCTCTTAAGTTATACCAGGGAACTTTTCTTCCTGAGGTTTCAAGCTTCTGCCTCCATGTCCAGCTGAGCTTAGGGCGCTCCGGCTGGCTTGGTTTGGACTTGGGTACGTCCCGAAGAGACGTGGCCCTGCACACCTTCACCTAGCTTTGGGGTAAGCTAGGACTGACCTCTAACTAGTCTCCACCCTTCCTTAGAGAGAGGGTTAGAATGGAAAGAAGGGTTCCATTCTCTCTAACTGTAGCTCTGCTATGCTTGCTGCCACCTACTGGTGAACCAGGTACATTACATGAACATATACAGTTGCATAGAAATAGGAAATGCACAATGTGGAGGACTTGGAATAAATGCATAGATGAAATGATATTAGCATACACAGATAGAAGCAGGGCATAAGAGTGGTAATGCCACTCGGGGGCGTTACATTTGTGATAAATCTGCTGCAGATGTAGACCGCTGCTCTAAGCTTACACCATCTTTAGAATTAGTAGATGGGACATTAGACCTTTAAAAAAAAAAAAATAATAATTTCAGTGCCACCAAGATTAGGTGTTGCACTCCTTATGATAATAGAAGAACCTGCCATATAAATGTTTTCCCCCTCTCTTCCTGTGTGTCCAGAAAAGGTTTGCTTAAGGTCATAGTGCACAGTGCACCACCCTTATCTTATTGACAGTGATTAGAAATGGACAAACAGATTATCTGACAGATTTTCTGACCAACACACACAGATCTTTTGTTATACACACCAACTATTGGTCTGATTGGACAGATAATCTGTTGGTGTCATACAGGCCTAAGAAAACAGGTGGCTTTCTTCATATAGGTCTATTAGTCTTAGCGATTTTGCTGCCTGTGCAAAAGGGCCGCCGATTACCTGAAGAACACCTCTTTCCCCAACAATCGAAATGCTGAGCTGCAGGTCTAATATAGTCCTTAGGCTGGGCTCACACAAGCACTGTGAACTCTGGCAGTCTGTTCTAGTGTTGATCGCGAATATTCTAATCGCAAATTTTTATATAAATATCGGCACTTCGAGAATTCGCGAAGATGTAGAATATAGTGCTATATATTTGTAATCGCGACTATTCTAGATTTATTTTATTTTTTTCATCAGTAACCTCCCTTCTTGCTTGTGGGCCAATGAGAAGGCTGCAATATCTTTGTCAGAGCTTAGCAGCATCCCTAGCAACCAATAGGAAAGTTGCCCGCCCCTTACTATATAAGAACCTCCCCAGCAGCCATTTTCTACAGTTTTCTGCAGTTCAGAGAGAGAGCAGTGACATTGCTGTGCTCTGTGCTTTCATCTGGATCCTATTCTTTATCCAATTACATTAGATAGTTTAATCATATCAGGGCTGTCTTTAATATTTATTGGACCCTGGGCAAGAATTTACTTGGGCCCCCTGGATCCCGCCTTCCCACACCCTAGCATGCAATCACACCCTCCACCACAACACACAAACAAAAAAAAATCCATACACTCTATGATGAGTGGCCACTAGCGGTGCTCCTTGGCAGTAATGTAAATACTGCCTTTTTTTCTGAAAGGGCAGTGCTTACATTATAAAGCTTGCAGAGACGCGCTATAGACACCGGAACTACTACGTTTAGCTGTTGTGGTTCTGGTGACTATAGTGTCCCTTAATATAGAGGGGGGGGGGAGAATCGGCACAAAAGTATCATTATTATAAAAAAAAAAAAGCACAACTGTCACAAATGTATTTTGTGGATTACTTTTTTTTTTTTTTACAATGTGCAGATAGTACTGTACTACTAACCCCTCCATCCACCCCTACATACAGGGTAATACAGCGCCACATACCTCTTACATCCAGTGACGTCTCTTTGATATAGATGTTCTCTTTCCTTATCTTCTCATTTCAGACCAGACCACCATTTTTCAGCCATTTCTCATCTCTGCAGTTTCACAAACAAAATCTTAGTTTACTACTTTCCCATCATCCTCCCATCTTATGGACAAATCATCCTACCACCCCCAATACTGTGCCGCTGTGCTCCCCAATACTATACTGCAGAAACAGATAAATCCCCTGATAATAGTAGTACCATGCAGATAGTGCCCTTCAATAATTGGCACACAGTGCCCTAAAATAACTGCCCAGCAAATAGTGCCCCTGACACTAATAGTGTAAACCTAACGTCCCTTAAAAATAATTGTGGTAAGCTGATACTGTGCCAATGTCCTCCCACAGTAATAGTGCTCCCAAAAGTCCCACCCACCAATAGGAATAATTCTCTGCTAGAGCACACATGGTAGTAATAGTGCTCCTACAGTGCCCACCAACATGTCCCCACTGTGCCCTAGAAGTAATAAGGCTCCCATAGTGCCCATACTAGTAATCATGTTCCCCATAGACCCCCAGTAGTTGTAAAGGCCATCATAATGCCCCCCAGTAGTAATAATTCTCCTTATAATGTGCCAGTGCAATAAATACCCCCTTTTAATGTCACCATAGTGCCCCCATAATGTGCCAGTATAAAATACCCCTACATAGTGCCCCCAGTAAATGCCCTATAGTGCTCCTATCCCCCCTTCTTCCTAGTGCCCCCCATAATGTACCAGTATAAAATGCCCCATATATAGTGCCCCAGTAGATGCCCTCAGTGTCCCCCCATAATTTGCAAGTATAAAATACCCCTCCTTAGTGCCCCCCATAGATGAGCCCATAATACGCCTCTCTCCCCTTCCCCATAATACCCACCATAATGTGCCCCAGTATAAAATGCCCCTATACAGAGCCCCCATATAAAATACCCCTTCTTTGTGGCCTCAGTAGATGCCCCCAATAATGTGCCAGTAACAAGTGCCCCCAGAGATGCCCCCCAATCATGTGCCAGTAACAGGTGCCCCCATAGATGCCCCCCAATCATGTGTCAGTAAGTAGTACCATATAAAAAAATAAACACTTATACTTGCCTACATTAGGCTGGCAGCAATGCGATGCAGGCCTCTTCAGGCCTGTGTCCTGCGCTGTACGGCTCAGGCGGCGCAATGACATCATCGCGCTGCCTGCACTGGCCTCTCATAGGCTGCAGGCACTAGGACTGCAGCCTATTAGAGGAACGGGGAAGGGAGACTCCTCTGCCCTGCCACAGCACATCTATCTGTATCGCTGTTCTGAGGACGGCGATACAGATGACTATGCCCTGCCGCCTCCCACTTGTCACCAGGGCAGCGCCACCTGGGGCCATCGCCTCACTCTACCTAATTGGCGTTGCAGCCCTGCTAGCGCCCCCTGGAATTTTGCACCCGGGGCAACAGCCCCCACCCCACGCTATGCCACTGGCCCCCCAGGAGCAACTGGGCCCGGGGCAGCTGCCCCTTTTGCACCGCGTTAAAGACGGCCCTGGATCATATACTGTATATAATACAGATAGTTAGTGGGAGATAGTCAGTGTAAGTTATATAGTGTAGCTTATAGATTCCAGTGCAGGGTGTTGGGTAGTGTGATAGGAATTACTGTTTTATCTGCTGTCCATACATACATGCTACAGACATAGTGCTGTAGTGATGTCACAACAATACTTAGTGCAGCAATCAGTAATATCTACTCGGACCTGATAAAATGTTAAGTTGCATGTATTGCGCCAAAAATATGCGCATCATTAGTGCCGATTTGCGCAATCACAAAAATAATGACTGGAGATCACGAATTCTAGAATTCGCAAAATTATTGCGACTATTATGCAAAAGATTTGCAAAATATTGCGAAAACGAATATTGCCTATGCCGCTTAACACTAGTCTGTTCCAGAGGAGGAACAGATTGCCAAAATTCACTGTATCTGCTGTATAGCACCGGATCCCATTTCACTGTAATGGGAAGTGGCAGTGAGTCTGCATCTTCCCATCATATATCCTGGCTTTCAGCCGGACAAAAAAATGCTGCATGTGGTTTCTTTTTTTGGTCCGGCCAAAAGCTGGCATATATGCTGGATACGGTGAATTCGGTCAGTCTGCTCCTCCACCAAAAAAAGAGTTCCGGAGTTCACAGAAAATATGTGAACCCAGCCTTAAAGGGTTAATGAAACAAGAGGTCAATAATGGACTTCCCATTTTATAGTAATCAATCTGGGTCATGTCTGTGCTTCCTACCGGTAGAAATCATTTGGTCAGAAAATCTATCGGTGGTCTCTCGAAGGTCTGTTAATATCAATATGGCATCTAAAAATGTTATAGAACCACATCAACTTCAGGGTCTTCTCCACAGGTTTGACACTTTCACTTGTATGCTAACTTGATTGCCAAAGGTAGTTTCGGACTATCAATTTTTAAAGCAGAAAGCCTTTAGTGTATGTTTGTGTTTTTGTTAATTGCAGCTTTGGTATTATGCTTTTCTTCTAATATTTAATTAACACTAACATTTTCTAGCTTGCTATCCAACCTGTTCTTCACCCATGAAGTACCTGCATAACATTTATATTTTCCACCTGATTCCTCAGTAGGAAGGACTTTAGGAATATTCACATATGCATGGAAGTATCTGTTTAAAGAGCATTCTCGATTTGGTCAGACCATCAAAATTTACCATAAATCCTGTGATGAATGGACCTACCTTAATTGGTAACCTTCAAAAAACCCTTAAGAACCTCACCAGTTGTCACATCATTTAGAGCTAGTTAATCTCACTCCAGTCCCAACTCTTTTTTTTTTCCTTTTAAGTTACAATTCCTTACAAAAATTAAGGCTCACATATAAAGCCTAATATTAAAAACAAATATATTTTAATTCAGATTTTTTTGTTTTTTTTTCCCCCCACTCAGTTGGCCCAGAGTCCAAACAAGAAATGGAATCGTTTTTGGCTCATCCTGGAGACCCGATAATTTTACAGTGCAGGCTTCGAGAGGATGTTCAGAGCATCAGCTGGGTGAAAAACGGAGTTCAGCTTTCGGAGACTAACCGCACTCTCATAACAGGCGTTGCTATCCAGATTCTCAACGCCAGGCAGGAGGATTCTGGGTTGTATGTCTGCGTTACTAGTGGCCCATTTGGAACAGATACTGTTTTATTCAAAGTTAACATTTCAGGTTTGTAGCCGGTGTCCACCTAAGTTTGTCTTTGTAAAATGTTGTTTTCTTTATGGGGTAAACCTAAAGAGATTCTCCAGAAATTTCTTAATGGGGCCCAAATAACTTAATTTCTAATTCACATTCAATTCAGTCTTAAGCAATGTTCTTGGACATATGGAAGGAGGAAGTTAGTATTTCTCTTGCTATTTCTGTGCATCCATTTTCGAAGGAGAGGGTGATTTCAAAGAATCTGCCATGTTAGATTTTTTTTATTTTTTTTTTGGGGCCAATTCCTCTGTTCACCTTTTAAAAATTAACATTAAAGTGACTTTTCAGTCCCAAACCAAAAGTATGATCACTATACATTCGGAATTTATAGTCATCATGCCTGATGCCCTCCACTTTAGTTTGGTGCCTCCATTTCCAATATTTGATCCCCCGACTTCTATCCAAAATGGACCCCAAAATCTTACACTCACCAATGGAGTTGCTTTCAGCAATAAGAAGACCCTCTTCTACTCCTCTGCCCTGGGATGGATTAGAAGAAGACACAGATGGGATGGAAACAACACCAACAAAATCCGGCCTGGTTCTTCTCAGGGCAGTAGGAAGGGTGTTGTATAATAGACTTACCAATAGCAGTTACTTTCCAACAGCTGATTTGAATAGAAAAAGTTGGTAGAACAGATCTTGGGATTGGTGGCACCACAATTCAAGCAGGAGCCAGGTTTTATGAATATACCACTTGGAACCGAACCCGAGTTCGGGAAATGTTTTTTACAGTATATATTAATTTCTGAAGTTATTATGCAAAGTCTCGCGAGACTTCGCGAAGTAATAACTTCGGCTCATCAGAGCCAATACATTCTAATACTGTACGGAGCTTCTGCTCCGTACAGTATTAGAACGAAGTTTTATGCAAATCGACTTCGGATGTTTTATCCGAAGTCTATTCGCTCATCCCTAATTATGACTATAAATTTCCATTGTATAGTCAGGTTTTAGTTTGACCACATTTGGCCAGAAACGTATGTCTACTGGTATTTGAAATACCAAGGATGTAAGTAGAGAAAGAAGTCAAACCATGTCTAGCACTACAAGATTAATAAACATACTAATAATTAAAGTATGGAACTGCGGTTTGCATATTTTTGAACAAGCTGCTTGCAAATGCCTTGAACCCTATCAATGGCCTCATAAATTAGAAGCACACCCTACCTTGACTGCCACAATGTCCTTTGTTTCTATTTCATGTGACATGCAACTGTATCACTACAGTATATCTATCTTGCAAATAGCCTTTGCACGCTAATCTGTAATGAAATGCATAGCATTAACACTTTATATAGAACTGGTGGAAAAGGCCATTCAGGAGGACATCTGACCATTCATTTGACCTCCATTATTTGCTCAGAGGCTAAAAGACTTTCATAACTGCAAATAACCTATGCCTTGGCTGAGCTTTTGTAGACCTTTTCCAGATATGTCATCTCTTGGGGTGCAATGTGTATATGACAACGGAGACATGGTGTTTATCATGGCATGGTTTCTTATCAGACCTCTTTGCCCTCAATTTGGCTACATTGCTTTGAAATTGCTGATCAGTTTAATTTGACTTTTTGTGTAACCACAGGTGTTATCAGTCATTGGCACCTCGTATAATGGAGATTTTTCTTGTCGGTCAGTTGTCTATAGACCATGGTGTTTTACTATTTCTTTTACACGGCAGATTATTGTTAAGATGAATGCAGGGCCGTCTTTAACAAGGGGCAAAAGGGGCAGCTGGCCCAGGCCCAGTTGCTCCTGGGGGGCCCAAGGCAGCTGCCTCTTGAGCCCTGCTAGCCACTGCCCCGGGTGTCAGGCTGTCAGCTACACAGGGGGTGTGTGCCTGCCGGCACTTCAGGCAGTGTACTGTGAGAGCTGTGATTCTATAGGACCTTAGATAACATCATCACCATGTGACCAGTAACCTAGCAATATTAATGGTCACATGGCTATGAGGTCATCAAGGTCCTTTCTACCAGGAGTGTTGCTGTAGAAGTTTGCCTTAACTGTGGAGCTTTTTTTGTGAAGATTACATCAGAAAAAGGTGACGGGCTGTTATGCTAATATACTGTAAACTACTGTATAGTGGGATGCTGTATAGTGTGGGATGCTGTATAGTGTGGGAGGCTGTATAGTGTGGGAGGCTGTATAGTGTGGGAGGCTGTATAGTGTGGGAGGCTGTATAGTGGGGGAGGCTGTATAGTGGGGGAGGCTGTATAGTGGGGGAGGCTGTATAGTGGGGGAGGCTGTATAGTGGGGGGTGCTATACTGCTGTACTGTATACTGTGGGGGGCTGTATATTGTGGAGTGCTATACTGCTGTACTGTATACTGTGGGTGCTGTATATTGTGGAGTGCTATACTGTGGGGGGCTGTACACTGTGGGTGCTGTATATTGTGGAGTGCTGTACTGTATACTGTGGGGGGCTGTATACTGTGGGTGCTGTATATTTTGGAGTTCTATACTGCTCTACTGTATACTGTGAGGTGTTGTATACTGTGGGGTGCTGTATATTGTGGGCGCTGTATATTGTGAGGTGTTGTATCATGTATAGTTTTGGGTGCTGTATACGGTGAGGTGCTATACTGCTCTACTGTATACTGTGAGGTGTTGTATACTGTGGGGAGCTGTATACTGTGGGCTGCTATACTGCTCCTATATGCTGTGGGGTACTGTATAGTGTGGGGTGCTATACTGCATACTGTATGGTGCTGTATACTATAGGGTGCTATACTGCATACTGTGGGTTGCTGCATACTATAGGGTGCTATACTGCATACTGTGGGGTGCTGGGGTGCACTGTAACACTAGGGTGAGCCGAGCCCCGGTCTCCTTCCTGCAGAGCGGTGCCCACTTCCAGCCTGAGCCCAGCTGCTTAGAGCACTGATCCTGAGCCGCTGGAGTCTTCAGAACTGGAAGTATTTACAGTCATTCACTGTACTCTACCAGATGTGTGGATTTTTGGTGTGTGTGTTGTGGTGGAGGGCGTGATTGCCTGCTAAGGTGTGGGAAGGCGGGATCCAGGAGGACCAAGTAAATTTTTGCCCAGGGTCCAATCAATATTAAAGACGGCCCTAGATGAATGCTAACAAGCGTCCGCATGAAGGTTCTTTACCGATCATCTGGCAGTGTAATACTGCCACGGATTACCCGATGAATGATCAAACGCTCTTATATCGAGTAATCAGCATTTTTTAACATGTTAAATCCTGCTCTGGCGGTGGCAGATCGTGTCGTGTAATAGGCGCTCTGCTGACAGCAAACAATGAGACAGTATAGGGACGAGTGATGCATTAGCGATCGGTCGTCCCTATACTGAGGATGAGATCACTGCATGTAATAGCAGTAGTCTCCTCCTCTAGTGAGTAGGCGATTGATGGAGGGGTAATGCTTCCCTCCAGACAATCGTCTGCTCTGTCTGCCGTGTAATAGGGCCCCAACTGTTGCCTATGCTCGTTCAGCCATCAGCTATCTCTCCCAATCCTCCCACACATATGCTCTGCACAATGAGATAAGGATCGGGCAGTTGACATCCAGTGTGCCTGATCTTTATCTCATCTGACATCAATCATGGTGAGAGAGTCAAGAGGCCTCAAACATATTAGATGGTTGGCTGAAATCTGGGTGGTTGGGTTCAGCCAACATAGACTAATGTGTATATCCAGCCTAACATATGGGACTGTATTTTCTCTGACCATTTTTTTGTTTAAAATAGGCAATAACAGAGGTGGGATTTCACCTGTAGATATTTATATGTGCCCATTAGTCTTCATGCAGTGTTTACAATGATCCCTTTGTTTATGCTCTGTGTGCCTTAGATTCTTATAAAAAGCGATCTTATTCATATGCAAATCACCTCTGTCAGGAGCCCAAGAGGTTGTCCCACGATCTCCTGGAGCCCAGCACCGCCCATCAACCCTTAGCCCAGCACCGCCTACTACTTAATTTATTCACTGCACTATCCTGACCATGTAATCTCTGCTCCGTAGTCTTGCGCAGGCGCAGTGGACACTGTAGTCTGCGCCCGTGCGGACTACTGGCACTGGCTTCCACTTGTCCACTGCGCATGTGCCGGCTCCCTGCGCACCCCGATCGGACTGGAAAATAGTCTCTCTGCGCAAGGCAGTCCTAGGCGGAGGAATCTTCTGGCAGCAAGCGCGAGACTACGGAGCAGAGATTACATGACGTCAGAATAGTGCAGTGAATATATTAAGTAGTAGGCAGTGCTGGGCTCCAGATCGATGGGCGGTGCTGGGCTCCAGGAGATCGTGAGACACCCCCTTGGGCTCCTGACAGGTGATTTACATATGAATAAGATCACTTTTTATAAGAATCTAAGGCACACAGATCATAAACAGAGGGATCATTGAAAACACTGCATGAAGACTAATGGGCACATATAAATATCTCCAAATCGTTAATCCTGGTGACAGAATCCCTTTAAGTTTACATACATTGCCCAATTTTTATTTTTTGCTTCACATGGGCTGAGAACCAAGGAGCCAACAAAAAGCCAAATATTATTTTCTAAAGCCTCTCTTTTGCCCCCGTTATTTTTTTTATTCCCTGCTGCCCCAAAAAAGAAACGAGGGTATGCAGTTTTCTAAAAGCTACCAGAAGTGATGGTATGTTGTGGTCACTGTGGTCAAAATAGTTTCATTTTCTTCTTTTTGCCTCACATTTCAAAAAGTTGTTTTTACTGCCCATAGGAAACAATGCTTTAGACTGGATGAAAGCTGAATGTTTATGGGCAACAAGGCCACTGTTTGTTTAGATTATTGGGTCCTTAAAGTATGACCATGTATGTCCAACTATGTGTCCTGTTAAGGGAATTTCTATTCATTATGTTTGATGATTCTGGAAATGTTTGGGTCCACTGAATTCTTTCTGTTGTGCCATCACAGATGCACTACCGTCTGCCGAAGATGAAGACGATGACGACGATAATTCTTCTTCGGAAGAGAAAGCTGCAGAGAGCTCCAAACCAAACCGTAAGTAATAGTTTGAAGACCTGTTCTGTGATACCAAGATGTACTCTGATCTCCGTGGGTGGTTCTTTCATCCCTAGAGCTTTGTTAGTTTCATATAGCATCATGTGAATTGGAGGTATGGGCGATTATGACTAGTGATGAGCGGCAGGGGCTATATTCGAATTTGCGATATTTCACGAATATTTGGGTGAATATTTGTCATATCGGCACTGTAATATTCGCGTAAGGCGCGCAAAATACAGGCGTGGGTCACCTTTTGCTACATTTTCCAAGCTGCTAGAAGTTTCCCGAGACTTGAGAAAATGGTTGGCATGGCAGAACATTAAAAATGGCTTTATATGCAGTTAGTGCTCCAATATATTCGTGATTGCGCTAATCAGCACTAATGATGCGAATATTTTGGTGCAATACGTGAAACTTCACATTTTAGCAGGTCTGCATGTATGTATGGACAGCAGAACCTATCAGCTACACTATATCAGGATATAACCTACACTATCAGTGATGGCCAGTTCGCAGTGTTCGCCAGTGAACACATGCAGGCTGCCATCTTTAGTAAGGTTAGACTCACCTGTCTGGTGATGCACAGGTAAGCCCTTGCCTGTGCCGCGAGCAGGTCTGAAATCAAATGCGGTCACCGGGAGCAGGCAGTTCCGAGAACAGCCCAATGAAGGCACCCGGCAGCTGTTCTCGGAACTGCCTGCTCCCGGTGACCGCATTTGATTTCAGACCAGCTCGCGGCACAGGTAAAGGCTTACCTGTGCATCAGCGGACGGGTGAGACTAACCTTACTAAAGATGGCAGCCCGCATGTGTTCGCTGCCGAACACTGCGAACTGGCCATCGCTGCTGACTAGCTCCCACTAACTATCTGTAATAGATTATATATATATATATATATATATATATATATATCTAATGTAGTGTGGAAAGCACAGAGCACAGCAATGACACTACTGTCTCTCTCAGAACTTTAAAAAACTGTAGAAAATGGCTGCTTGGGAGTTTCATATATAGTAAGGGGCAGGCAACTTTCCTATTGGTTGCTAGGGATGTTGCTAAGCTCAGACAAAGATATTGCAGCCTTCTCATTGGCCCACAAGCAAGAAGGGAGGTTACTGATGAAAAAAAAAATCTAGAATATTCGAAATTAGGAATATATATCACTATAGTCTAAATATTCACAAATTCTCGAAGTGCCGATATTTGCGATTAATATTCCCGATTTGAATATTCGCGCCCAACACTAATTATGACACAAAGCAAATGATTTGGACTAGCTTTGACACCAGCAAACCTTTTGGGGGTAGTTAACATTCCTGGCATTTTTTTACCAGTAAGGAAAAGCAAGTTTTTGAAGTGATGTCTTTTGGCAAATTTCATGAGCTCTCTTCCTCCAAATTTGATATTAAAGTGAAACTTTTTCTACATAACCTCCAAGGGATATCAAATACATATTGGAAGCCATAGTTAGGGAGATTATAGAACTTTTTGCTCTGTGTTAACCATTATATTTCTCCTGTATTCTCTGAGACTCAATTGAGGTTGCAATGGAAAAGTCTACATTAGTGTTCTAGATTGGTTTGTTTAATAGGATAATGTGTTATTAACCAGAGATAGAATACAGTCTGCACATTTCACATGTAACAATGCTCTAAGCCTTGACATTTCTGAATAAAGAGAGAATATAAGTGGGATAAAAAAAAATCAAAGCACCAAAGCCTTCATTGATTTGGCTTCTTACGTATTACTAATGACGCCATTCGATGAAGGAAAGAATGGGTTATTGGATGTGCAGTGGTCTCTTGTCTGAGCTGACAGCCCTATTCTCCTTCATCAGTCATGATCTTCTGATAAAATCCAAGTTACCATTATATTTTTTAAGTAGCTGATAACCCTCTTATTAACGGACCCCGTAGACGCAGGTTAGCTGTGATTCTATAGGATATTATGGCTTGATTATTTGTCAATGAATGGTTTCCACTAGAAGACTCCTCTAATCATAAAATGTCACTTTGTAATTGCTTATTATTGTCCCTTCTTTAGGCCCCATGCACACAACCGTATCCGTTTTGCAGTCTACAAATCTTGGATCCCCCAAATACGGATGCAGTGTGTGTTGCATCTGTATTTTTAGCAGACCCATTTTGCAGTCTGTATTTTGCGGACAAGTCTAGGACATGTTCTATACTTTTACAGAAGGGACATACGGATGCAGAAAGGACACAAGTCATCCATGTGCCTTCTGCATCCGTTTGTCCGTTCTGCAAAATAGGGACTACAGACCCATTGAAAACAATGGCTCTACAAATACAATGCGAATGGCACCCAGAACGCATCCCTATTTTGTGGATCTGCGATTTATGGACCGCAAAACAGATAGTCGTATGCATGGGGCCTATTGAAATGCCTCCTAAAATCAGATGGTTTCATAGCGACCTCCCATGAGAGAATGGGGTGACAACAGCTTTTTTTCATTGGTCTTGTATATTATGGTGTTGTCACTCATCTACATAATATATCGCTTTCACATTCATTACCAGCAGAACGTAGGTGGAATTTGCACCTGAATCTGTGAATGTGGCCTTACTCCTCTGGCTTTCCTTCTGCTGATGAAAAGTTTTTTTAGTCTTCATTTTTGCCATATTTATTATTGAACCAGGAAGCTTGGGATGAACATAGCTGTAGGTCTCCCCCTGATAAGGAACTATTAAAATGTATGGGTTTGTGTGAGTACACTGGAGCATGAATATTATAGAGGCTGACCATATGGCTGCTATAGGCACTTGGAGAAAGGAGGGCCCAAATCTGGTTGATGGTGTCCCATGTATTACTGGGTGCCAGCCTCTCCTCTCTAGAGGAGCACAATTGTTGTCAGAGTGGTGGGAATTTGGTCCATGGCTTAAGGGTAAAAATAAACATTTGGCCCATGGGTACCTGGGTGGCAAAACCCAAAACCTTAACGGGGGGGACCCATATTGCTTTTTTTAAATTTATTTTTATGGGACCCACTCTCTTCTATGCACTCTTCTGTGGGTACAGGTAATAAAGCAGGTGACAGTGATGTTGTGACTACAATCTATAGGTCTTCTACAGCGCTTTATCTATAATCTAAATGGATACTTGCTGAATAGTTTAGAAAGCATGGAAATTGCTGCTCAGGCGGAGCAGATTTTTCTGAACACAAAAATAAATAAAACTAACCTTTAAAAGTCTACACACCCTGCTCTGTAATAATTCTTGTAAGACTTGGTACAGTTTCCCTCAAATGTATTTTTATGTATTTTTTTAATCTTATCCCCCAAAATAGGCCTTTTTTTGTTTTATTTTAAACAAAACCTAACTAATGATGAAACCATCAGGACAGGCTGCCATATGATCCCCTTCTTCTCCGGTAACAATTTGCGTTTAGACAACACATACCTTAAATTCCTGTGGGATTCTTCCAGGCCCCATGCCATCCTAATTGAAGGAAGACTGGCTGTAGTGTAGCATTAACACTTTGACTTCTGGGTCCCCAACTTGTAAGGCTTGAATAAAGCAAGCTATCCCGTCTAAGATACTTTCATACTTTTTTTGTTTTGTTTTTTGCACAGGAGTTAAATGAGGTCTTAAAGCAAAGCTGATGAATTGTTTCATATTTAAATCTATTGTCACGCATTTTGGTGGGACCAGCCAATAATTTAATATGTATGTGTAGCTATTGACCCTCTCTCTCCTGGGGAGAGAAGGATTGGGTGCATTGAGCTGGTCAACTCTTTTTGTTCTCCCAAGAGATAAGATGCAGTCAAGGGTTTTCTTCCCACGATCCATGGTGGTTTCTGTGGCCTCTTAGTAGGTGGATTTTGGTGTTGTCCTCCAAAATCCACTGCTCCACCTTTTCTTCCCACTGCCAAAGATGCAGAAAGCCACAGAAACTTATGGATGTAATTACACAGTATCTAGCAGGACTGACTTCTGTGTTAGGGATGTGTGGCAATCCCCATGCTTGTTGAAGGTTTCCTGTAACAACCAGGACAAATGACAATGTAGTACAATCCAAATACATTTTTCTTTTTCATTAACTATAGGGCCTTACTGGGCAAACCCAGAGAAGATGGAGAAGAAACTTCATGCTGTTCCAGCAGCAAAGACCATAAGATTCCGATGTCCGGCAGGGGGCACACCAGTGCCTACTCTACGGTGGCTGAAGAACGGCAAAGAGTTCAAACCTGATCATCGGATTGGAGGATATAAGGTACAAACAGCCATGCTACAATAAAACATTGAGTCTTCAATACGATGTCTTGTGGTGTTTGCGTGTCAACTCCAGTGATGCTCCTCTTTAAGTGGGCTGCTGCCAGGATATGAGATCACCTTGCATGCCAGGCTGGGCTTTGAACTGGGGACATCCTTTCTCCCTTCCCAGCATGCTGTTCCCACTTGTCTGAGCAGGTTTAGAAGCTGATGCTCATTATTCTATCCCCCTGCTGATTACTGAGCTCGTTAGATGGCTCCACAAACTGAGGGTAATTAACAAATGGATGGAAAGAAAGAAGCAATGGTGGTGACAGTGCTGGTCTCCCACCTATTGCTCATGTTCTTCTATTGCTGAAGCCCATCTTGTAGATGATGAGCTTATCAGATCTACAAGTTCCTGCATTATAGTCTGGGACATGTAGGTTTGTCTACCTCAGTAGTACCCTCTCATTAAGATGTTTCAGATGTCTTATCACTCAAATACTCCATCCCTGACTTCTTTGGTCTAGAAGTGATGTTCATAAGTCTACTATACGCAGCCCTCTTTGGGGTCAGAACAAATGCCATGAGTGCAATCACGATTATCATTAATTTATAGGTATTAGACCAAAAAGTAATCCTATGCTCTGATCACTTCTAGGTCCGTTCTCAATCTTGGAGCCTTATTATGGATTCAGTGGTCCCATCTGATAAGGGAAATTACACGTGTATTGTGGAAAACAAATATGGCAGCATAAACCACACGTACCAGCTGGATGTAGTCGGTAAGAACTCAACATTTCCAGTGCCTCAATGTAATCAAAAGCATCTGTAGGAGATATATTTTTCTATCAATGGCTACCTTTTATGTACACAAACGAAAAGGAAGCCAAATGATTGCTATAGGGGTGGATACTAGGGTCTCCAGTAGGTCTGATTGTTATGGTGACTCACCACCTGCAATATTCTTTGTCTTCTCTTTCTTTTTGATAATCCTTGTCTTCTCTTTGATTATTATTGTCCAAAACAACTAATAATTATTTTAGTCAAATGTTGTAACAAGTGCTAGGAAGGCTAAGAGGAGTGCTTGAGACATGGGTTTCTACAAGCCCCATTCATCTGAATGGGACTATCGCATACATTTTTGCAAAAATTGTGAATTCAACCTTTGCCCCTCTATGAAAGAGTGTATATAATCTTATGCCATCTATGGACTGTTTATATATTCCTCTGGGGACTACTCACAGGTTGCTAATGCAACGGTAGTAAATGGCTCTAAAAATGTATTTTCTTTTTTCCGAAGTATTGATACAAGGCATTGATGTGAATTAACAAAGGGCCGTATTCACACCAATGCCTTATAATATCTTTTTTATAGCAGCCCTTAAAGGGGTTATTCAGGTCTACTAATTCTTTCACTATGATCCATTAGAGACTATGGACCTCATAGAGGAGGAAGGGTCCTGCTTAGGACACCCATCCCTGAGCCAGGCCTGAGGGCTGCTAACAAGGACTGTCTTTCACTCTGCTAAACCCCAATCTGTCCATGTATTTCATGGCTGGCCATTCAGTTAAATAACCAGTATGTGATAAATATGACATTTCACCTACATCAGTTGATATTGGCAGGGACAAATTCTCTGATTGCCAAGGCCATCGCCAGACCTGCTTCAATGGAAAAAAGGGTTGGAAAGATGAGACCCCTTTTTAATGTGTCTTCAAACATCCACAGTAACTATAAAGATGACACTGTTGCATTCCTAATTTACAATGCAATTCCTTTAGAAGGAAAAGCACTTATCCTGAAGCTCTTGTACTCAGGAGCCGCAAAGTGCATGCGTGACCATCACTCCATTTGCGATCGTGGGGGTGTAACAACTGGATAAGGGATAAGTATTTGTAAGTTGACAATCCCTTTAATACTCCATCCATGGGCCCTAGGAGGTGCTAGATTATGAAGTTTTTTTTTTTAAATATCAGAAGTTGTCCTTTTTTTTTTCCACCTTTTTGTGTTGCTGTGGTCTCTACTCAGTCTTTTCTTTCTATTCTTGTAAATTAGTAGTTCATCTTCAATTTTGTGCCACAAATCAGAGTTTCTGGGTTATTGGATACCAAATTAAAGAAACGTTTACTTTTGTAAACATATTTCATGAAATGTCATCTTCTCATTTAATAAATTTTAGGTTTGTTGATTTTTTCCTTGGCAATTTTTTCCCAGTTCTTTTCCTTACTGCATGTCAACAAAGTTTACATTGGCAGCCGTTCATCAGCTGTTCGTAGACCACTTGTGTTAACGTTGCCATTGTTCTCCGGTTGGTCTTGGACTAGACAACTTTGGCAGCTGTTTGTGCCCAGTGAATGCTGGGGATTATTGATCTGTAGTCTTGTGTAGTCCGTCTAGATGTTCCTGAGAACAAGTTTTTGATAGAACAGAACCCATTTTGGCCTAAAGGTTTTGCTTAATGGACTTGGTACAGCAGAACAATTTTCTGAAGGTCTGACACTTGATGGGAATCGATAATCAACTTTATGATATTCTACATGCTTTAATGGAAACCCTGTCCTCACAATAAATTCCCCTAAAGTTAGCTGTACATATCAAATAACTTACAGAGACATATCAAAAGTTTTGATCTGTGGGTGGGTGTGAGTGCTGAGACCCCCAAAGATCCCTAGAATGAGGGGACAGAAGCTAGCACCTATCTCGTTCTCTATCCTCATTGCTCATGACGGAATAGAGATGTGACTATAGACTCCCATTGAGGCCATCTCATGCAGTGAGGAAAGAGATGGCGATATGCTATCATGGTTGACAAAGACTTCGGCTGCCACCAAGCAGCGGTCAATGAGGATCTCTGGAATGGTGGCATTAGGGACACTTTTGAGTAATGTAGTGCTCCATGTTAGTTGCTATAAGCCTACATTTCAGCTTCACTTTAGAGGGTTTTTCAGGATTTTAATTAGCCCCTGTAGCCTGTGTACCTAATGAAAGAATCATACTCGCCTGCACTCCACTCTTCCAGTCCCCAGGTTTTAATTTTTTACTTCTGGCTGGGGTACACATGGGGTCATGTGCACCATTGGAGCCAATGACTGCCATCAGCAGTGATATTTCCAAAACGGTATATGACCCAGCAGTGACATGTCACTTGTGGACATGTCCCTGCTGAAGCTAATCATTAGCTGCAGTGGCGGATGTCACCCTGGCCCAAATTAAACAAGCAATCGATTGGAAGAACACTGAATGAAGCCATTTTGCTTGAACAGATCAGAAGATGTAAAAAATTATTTTGTTAGGTACAACATGCAATGGGAGCTACTTAAAAAGGGCAAGATAAGGATGGTGAGGTTGGCTGAGGGGTCCTACCTCGCTTATTCCATACTATATGTATGGTAGTGAAACAAAGTATCTTGCAAAAATGGTTACAGGGAGTTGCACCGGGTTGCAGTTCATAATAGAGCAATTTAAAAATGTGTTTCATATGGAAATATCGAATATCTTGGATGCGAAAGAACGACAGGCTAAGGGTTTGTTTCAAAAATGGAAACCATTTATTATTCATTGTATGTCTGATGCAGAAATACAGCAAATTATGAAACCTTTCACACTCACTGAGTGGTACTTAGGTGGTCAACCGAGGGGGACGTTTGGGCCGCTTGCTACTCCAGTCTTCTGGCTCATCTTAGTTACATTAAAAGATTGTTTGACTCTGCTAATATTTCAAGAGGTCAGGTCAGATGGCACATCCATTCTCAGGGAGTAGTGTTCTTTCTGCTGCAGCTCATTTTTTCCTATCACAGCTCAGGAGGTGTATCCTTTCTGCTGCAGCCCTCTCCTTATCACAGCTCAGGAGGTGTTTCCTTTCTGCTGCAGCTCTCTCCTTATCACAGCTCAGGAGGTGTTTCCTTTCTGCTGCAGCTCTCTCCCTATCGCAGCTCAGGAGGTGCTTCCTTTCTGCTGCAGCTCTCTCCCTATCACAGCTCAGGAGGTGTTTCCTTTCTGCTGCAGCCCTCTCCCTATCACAGCTCAGGAGGTGTTTCCTTTCTGCTGCAGCCCTCTCCCTATCACAGCTCAGGAGGTGTTTCCTTTCTGCTGCAGCTCTCTTCCTATCACAGCTACAGCTTCTAAAGGAAGACATATATATATATATATATATATATATATATATATATATATATATAGTGACTGTTGAAGAATTACTGCAAACTGAGCGTGTGTGACCACCTCAGTAAAATAAACAGAAATATGGAAAAGAACAAACAGCAGGTGGCACTATACAGATGCATTTTATTGAATAGCTCAGGGGCTATACTAAATTTCTTAATTACATGCAGCTGCAAAATTATTCAGCTCCAGGTGTTGGTTTGAAAAATTTAGAATATTTTTCATGGGACAACCCCTTTAAAGAGGACCTTTCATTACGATAAAAAATCTAAACTAAGTATGCTGACATGAAGAGCGGCGCCCAGGGGTCTCCCTGCACTTACTATTATCCCTGGGCGCCGCTCCATTCTCCTGGTATAGGCTCCGGTATCTTCAGATTTTCGGCTCAACTGGGAGGAGCCTGCTCTTGTTCTCCTGGGCGTCTCCTTCTCCCAGGCTATAGCGCTGGCCAATCGCAGCGCTCAGCTCATAGCCTGAGAGGAGACGCCCAGGAAAACGAGCAGGCTCCTCCCAGTTGAGCCGAAAATCTGAAGATACCAGAGCCTATACCGGGAGAACGGAGCGGCGCCCAGGGATAATAGGAAGTGCAGGGAGATCCCTGGGCGCCGCTCTCCAAGTCAGCATACTTACTTTAGATTTTTTATCGTAATGAAAGGTCCTCTTTAAACTGCTCTAGGGAAAAAGAGAGCTGAGCCGCAATTGGTTGCTGTGGGCAATAAATCTGCCACATTGTTCTCGTCCTGTAATGATGTAATCTAGGATAGGTTCAATGTTGATAGATAAATGAGGCTTTTATACAGGTCGGTGGGATGGAGTAACCATGTGCAACCATTTATTTTACACCCGGTATTTTAGTGTCTTGATTCCTGAGTGATAAAGGCTTTTGGGCCTACGTCCGTAAGATAATAAATGCCTAGCATTACATTAAACAGCACTGATTGCATGTGCTGTGGAGCTGAGGTAATTTGGTGATTTCGACTGTGGTATATCATGGTTGAACGACGTCTAATAAATCTAAGCTGGACATTTTTCTAATTCCCCCACACAGATGTCTTCTATGATACGCTCCAGATAAAAAAAAAACCAAAAAAAACACAACAAACATTTCACAAACAGCTGTGTTATTTGAGACGTGAATGGAAAGAAATCAGGCATTTGTGCTTGTTGTGATAGCACTCATGCACAAGGGGGGAAAAAAAACAGTTTTTTTGGCCTATGTCTAACAAACCATGGAATTATCTCCATTTCCTCCAATAAGTAGCCAATTCTCCTCACAAATATTTCTTTCACTCAACATCCGCCTTTAATTAGCCAACATATTTTAGTTTTTTTTCAAGCTTCCCCTATTTCCACCTCACAGATCCAATTAAATTTCAGATATTTCCTGTGCAGGGGGCAACGTGAGGCCTACTCGAGGTGCTGAGTTTATTTAGCCTTTTAGTTTTTTTGTTTTTTTTTTTCCGTTTTCCACCTTTAATAATTCAGCCATGCTCTTCATTGACAAATGGAACTCTGTTTAGATAGCTATTGTAAGATGTGTCTGTCAAAAAGTCCTTAATCCCTTAAGGACCCTGGGATTTTCCATTTTTGCGTTTTCGTTTTTCACTCCCCGCCTTCCCATAGTCCTAAATTTTTTATTTTTCCATTCACATAGCCTTATGAGGGCTTATTTTTTGCGAGACAAGTTGTACTTTCTAATGGCACCATTTACGGTTGCATACCATGTAGTAGAGAGTTTTTTTTTTGTTTTTTTTTACACTGTACACTATGCGGTAAAATTGACCTGTTATCTTCATTCTCCAGGTCAGTACGGTTCCAATGATACCACACTTGTATAATTTTTCTTGCATTTTAATACTGAATTTTTTTTTTTTTAAAGCTTTGAGGAAATTTTTTTTTTTTTTCATAACCATATTCTGACTCCTATAACTTTTTTGTAGCTATGTGTACGGGGCTGTGTGAGGGCTCATTTTTTAAGGAAAGATCTGTTCTTTTCAGTGATAACAATTTTGTGTGTGCAACTTTTTGATCACTTTTTATAAAAAAAAATTATTGGGTAGTTCAAGTGACAAAAAATGGCAAATTTTTTTCCCCCCGCTATGCCATTTGCCGTATGGCATTAATATTGTTATATTTTAATAGTATGGGCATTTTCACACGCGGCGATAAGTATTTTTGTTTTAAGGAAAGGGGGGCGATTTTAACTTTTTTTTTTTTTTTTATATTTGTAAAAACTTTTAACTTTTTTTTTTAAGTCACCTTGGGTGACAATAACTGGCAATCATTCGATTGCCCATAGTATTCAGTGATGGCTAAATAGCCATCATTGAAGACTTCATTTGCACTATATCTATACAAGGCTGCCACCTAGTGGCCTGTGGTGCTATATACATCTAATTAAATCTGAAGCCGGCTTGAGGCTTCGGTCAATTAGTTCAAGGTAACAGGTCCCCCTATCTCAGCCGGGGAACGCTGTTACCGGACCGGAAGCGCACGACTTCCGGTCTGCGCAGATGCCATGGTCACATTTGAACACGTCATGGGTCCTTAAAGGGTTAAAGGGGATGTCCACGATCTTTTTCTTTAAACCACCTTCACCACCCTTCGGGATCTGTGGAGAGAAGTAACTTACCTGTTCCTCGCTGCTCTATTTGGACTCTCTGGCTCCCAGACAAGGGCGTAACTACCATAGCTGCAGACCACGCGACTGCTATTGGGCCCAGGGCAAGAGGGGGCCCAGTTGTAGTTGGGATCATCTCCTCTTCTACTGGATGTGAAAGCTTGGTCAGGACTCTACCCTCTGAAGGAACAACCTTTAGCAAATTAGGCACTGAAAAGGGTTTAGGCAGAAACCCTTCTGTCCTGTGTAGGGGGCCTGGTTTAATGCTTGCTATGGGGCCCTTACTTCTCTATGTAAGCCAATTCTCCCAGGCCGTCTTCAGCGTTTGTAAACTTACTATATGGATGTGTTCCCAAGCCGCATGTCACTGCTGGGTCACATGCTGCTTAGGGACACATTACTTCTGGGGCCATTCAATGACGCATGGGACCCTGTCCATGAAGGAAGTTTACAGGCCTGGAACGGATGTCCAATGAAGACAGTGAACTTCAGAGCCCAAACGGAGTGACGAGGAGCAGGTAAGTAATTAATTACAGGTCCCACAAAAAAAAAAAATCCTGGGCAACCCCTTTTAATATCTCTTCTGATACCTCTAGTACCTCTTCTGATTAATTGTGGAGCAGGGTGTGGTCCTTTTCCAGAGTACATGGGCCACTTTTCTTTGTAGGCTTTTTGCCTCCACAGATTTTCTGCTACTTCCACATCAGCGTTTTGGGTTTCTGGTTTTGAGATCCGGCATAGGATCTCAAAAACAAGCCAAAACGTTTCAGTTTTGTCCCCGTTCATTGTCAATGGGGACAAAACTGAACAGTATGCATCAGTTCCGTTTTGTTGCATTGTGTGTCCATTCAGCGAAACTGAACAAACTGGATCCGGCATGAAAGTCAATGTTGTATGTGCACTTGGTAGCTGAAGGCATGTGTTGGTCCCATGACTCCCATGTTCATATGAGCCCGCATTGCTGAGAAAAATGAGGTTTTATTATATGTAAATGGCTCTCTAGGAGCAACGGGGGCGTTACCATTACACCTAGAGGCTCTGCTCTCTCTGCAACTGCAGCGCACTCTCCATTTTAATTGACAAGGTCAAAGTGCAGAGGGCATGGCAGTCGCAGAGAAAGTGGAGCCTTTAGGTGTAATGGTAACGCCCCTGTTGCTCCTAGAGGCTTATTTGCATATATTAAAACCTTTTTCTCAGCAATGCGGGCACACATGAACATAAGACCAACAGAGATGCCTTCAGCTGCCAAGCGCACATGTAACAGGTCAGCCAGTGTCATAGGGACAGATCTGCTGACAGAGGCCATTTAATCTGAATTATTCAATCTGGCCTATTGGTTGAAAAACTTTTGCATCTGCTTCAAAAACTTTTATCACAACTATTTTTTTTTTCCCCCTCCATCAGAACGTTCTCCGCATCGGCCAATCCTCCAGGCCGGTCTGCCGGCAAATATGACGGCCATTATAGGAAGCAACGCAGAGTTCCATTGCAAGGTTTACAGTGACCCTCAACCTCACATCCAATGGCTCCGGCACCTTGAAATCAATGGGAGCAAAATAGGATCTGATGGCTTGCCCTATGTGGAGATCCTAAAGGTATGTACCAAGCAAATCGTTTCTAAAAATGTGTCCTAACTGGTGGTGTGCTGATGAAGATAGTGATGTCTATGTTCTGTGGTCTGGAAACTGTCGGCTCCATGCACTGAGTATGTGGCACGCTCTCAAGTCAGACAGGATATGTAGTATTTATTAACTAAGGGTTTGCTAAATATAGATCCGTCTATGAGCATAGCCTAACCACACACCGTGATCCAGTGCATCATAGGGAAGTTAACCCTTACACCACGTCCTAAATTGCTTGTCCTACCTTAAGTCATTGATCCTGTGTTTTATGAAATCAGAGTTTTCATATGCAGAACATGGTTTGCAATTAGCTGGAAAATCTCAGTCTAGACATAAGACTGTGTAGTTTGCAACCCAGACTTAAAGGGGATGTCTCACTTCAGAAAATGGCATTAATCGTGTAGACAGAGTTAATTCAAGGCACTTAATGTATTGTGGTTGTCCATATCTCCTCCTTTACACCACTGCTCATATCCAGGGGTTACGACCACCCTGCAATCCAAAAGAGCTGGACGTGCTTGCACACTATAGGAAAATGCGCCAGTTGCGCTGGTTGGCAGGAATACAGAAATATACATAGAACAGAGCTTTTTCCTGTAGTGTTCAAGCACGACCACCTCTGGATATGAGCAGTGTATAATGTGATAAAAAATTGATCAAGCCAGCAAAGGAAGCAATATGGACAATCGCAATACATTAGTGAGTGTCTTGTATTAACTTTCTTTACATGATAAATACCATTTGCTGAAGTGAGACAATCCCTTTAAAGTTTGTTCCATCTGTAAAGGGCCTGGTAGGGCCAACCGTTGCTTGTGTATTAGCAAATTGTGCTTCTTGTGATGGTGCCTAAATGACTTTTTGAATATACTCAATGTGCTGAGTGCATCATCTAAAACTGTTATGGTCCATGCTGGTAGAATTTTGAAGCCATATTGTTGTGCAGACTTCTCCTAAAGGACTTCTTCACATAAACAAGGTTGCTCAGCAGTATTAGAGCTTCCAGACTCAGTGACTACTGCTACTCTTCTCTGGCACCACGTATGAAAATGTGTACACTAGGGCAACTACACGGTTATTCTGCCCATAGCAACCACAACTTGATGAATGTTACTGGCGGTCATAGTGTCCAGCAGTAGTCTTTTAAAAGAGGTTGTCCAGGATTAGAAAAACATGGCAACTCCATGAAACACCACCACAGCTGTCCATGGGTTTTGTCTGGTATTGCAGTGAATGATGCTGAACTGTAATACCGCTCATCACCTGTGGAAATGTGTGGCACGGTTTTTGGAAGAAAGAAGCCATGTTATGGACAAAGGCTATAATAATGAAGCCCTAGTGGTTCTAAGCATCTTCCAATTAAGAGTCAATACACTTCAATAGATCAGCAGAGCTTGCACTCATACTTGTGGTGATGTTGCTGTGTTGACCCCTCGTGTTATCGGTTTATTTCAGCACTCTGGGATATATAGCTCAGACGCAGAAGTTTTGACCTTGTACAATGTGACAGAGGCAGAAAGTGGGGAATACATATGTAAAGTGTCCAATTATATTGGTGAGGCCAATCAGTCTGCGTGGCTTACCGTCACCAGACCCGAGATACAAGGTAAAAAAAAAATATTAAAAATCGGTGACACCTCCTGAGAACACCAGAAAACTCAAATGAAATTTAGAACCTTGTTGGAACAATTGCTCTGCAAAACTCTCAGCGGGCAAATTGTATTTCTCCTCCTTTTTTGTCTGCTTTATTTCCATGGAAAAATACTTTTGTGTGCAGCCTGGTTTCGTTTCTGATGCCTGTTTCTAGTTTTATTTTTATTTTTTCTACTCTCTACCAAACGAATCTTCTAATGACCACCTAGTGTTCTCCACTGCATCCAAGATGCTGATGTTCTTGGGGAAACTACTCCAATCAAACATTAACAGATTCCTATAGATCAGTGGTCTCAAGTTGTTGGGAAA
Organism: Bufo bufo; assembly: GCF_905171765.1. Lineage (NCBI taxonomy): Eukaryota > Metazoa > Chordata > Amphibia > Anura > Bufonidae > Bufo > Bufo bufo. The sequence continues at coordinate 768,962,900 of NC_053389.1, read as the reverse complement.
CTACAACTCCCCTGAGAGAGTTTGGAGACCATTGCCCAGGTTAATCTTTCCTACAAAACTACTTTACATTACCACTGGAATTCATAAATGATACACATCGTAACAGACCATCTGGAAATTATTGAGGTCTTTGTCCATCAAGAGTGGAAAATCTCTGTTCCAGCTAAACAGATCTTTATAGCTTTGGATTGCTTGGCCACTCTTCTTGGCTCTTGGAGCACATCTTAGTCATGTTGATAACAAAAGTGTTCCAAAATGGCTGCAGCAGGAAGTAGTGGAATTTAATCCGTTGCTGTAGAGTTAGACACTCATGACAAAGTCACTTTTCTTGAATGCACGTAATTATAAAGGATTTTGAGTATATCGAAGTCTTAATCCTATTTCCATCCAAAATTGAAACATTTCCAATATATCTTCCCTGGAGTCTCTCCAGTATTGAAAACAATCTGTTCATCTTTTTGTTTGTTATATCTGTCTTTGAAAAACTTTTGTAACAACAACTATGGCCATCATTACTTCTCCCAGATTTTGAAATTTTCTGAGGGGAAGTCTACCCAGGTATACGGTGCATCCTCAAACTCTAGAGGTGTAACTTATAACTTCTGTGTCCCAATGCAGACTCTATAACAAGGTTACCCATCTACTTTGGACCATTTATAATTATGGTGTCTTTTAAGACCGTTAGTAGAGAAGTCTTTGGGCCATCTCAGGCATCAGGTCCTTGGTAGAGGGTCCCTGCACCGCTTATAGCTACTCCCATGTCTCAATATTTTTTTTATCTTGGGAAGCTTTAAGGGTTGAAGTGATTGGTCATATTGGTTGTCACCCAGCTTTCCTCAAAATTATCCATAATACTTTTGGACTCTTTCTTTCTGTATTTAACCTCTTCTTCTAAATGTTTCCCTTTTCTAGAAACAAACAAGGCTGTCACACTCAGGTCTCATTTCTCCATGTTGCCAATCTCTAGCATGTTTTAAGTGGGCAGGAGGTCTCGATTTTGGTGACGGGTTTAACTAAGGTAGCCTCTCTTTAGGTCAGGCTAAAAGGAGACGTATTCCTCAAATCTTCTAACCAGATTTCTTCCAGTGGTTTCTCTTGCTGTTCATGGCACCTTGCATGGTTCCAGGACAGCACCTGCCCACATCTCTTCTGGTTCTCATGGCATTTCGCTTGTCCATTTCCTCCCCCCTTCTTGGATGCTGTTCTTCTATAGACTGCAGGAGTCAACACCACCGACAAGGAAATGGAGGTTCTCCACCTGACGAATGTTTCTTTTGAGGATGCTGGCCAGTATACCTGCTTGGCTGCTAATTCCATTGGGCACTCTTATCATTCTGCATGGTTGACCGTTCTTGAAGGTATATAAGGTTCTCTTTCTTCTATCTTCTTAAATGTGGCATGCATTTCAGACCCAAAAGAATCCAGCTCTAGAATTACGTACCCAGTTTTACACCTCCAATATTTTTTCACATTTTTGTTTTTTAGGCTTCTCTAGCACCGCCCTTGTCCACAACTTGTTGTGCGTGTATTACAGCTCAGCCATATACACTTCAGTGAAGCCAAGCTGCTGTACTAGACACAACCCATGGTCCTCTTTTTGCAAAAAAAAGCAGTCAAAAACTGACTGGAAAGCCTTAATTTTAGTTTTCAAATAGGATGGTGTTCTGCAAAGAAACAAACTTAGTTATTGAGCAGGATTACCCAAAGGACAATACATGTATTATGCATATTAAAGTTGTCTAAATTATAACACTCTGTATTAGATATTGTGTTAGCAATTTCATGGTGAGTAATTATACCTTTTTGAGTCAGCCCAGCTGTATACAAGCATAGATTTTAATTCCCTTTTTAATATCGGCTAAAAGCCCCGGTGTTGCCTAGAGCCACATTTTTTATTAAAAACGACTTCAGTTTAATTCTAAACCTAAATAATTGACAGAGTAAAAAATGAATACAAATTTGGATCAATGTTATCATAACAATTTTAAGAAAATCCAGACAGCTTTGTGTGCTATGTGCCGTGCCACACCTGGTGGTCAATGCAAGTTGTTGTATTGTCGAATGCTTGTTTAAAGGGCATACACTTTCGATCATATATATTTTTTATTTTTTTAGAGTTGCTCTATGGTTAGCAGATTACATACTGTCTAGCAATCATTTCATTTCCCTATACCACCCCCGCAGGCAAAATGAAGCATTACACCACACCCATTGAAATGAGTGAGCTATCCATGTAATGTATAGATATGCTGGGTCCTCCAGAATTAGAGATATTCTTTGCAGTCATTCTCTGCCAATAGTTAGTCCTGAATGGGGAGACTCCTATGTAAAATATTAGAAATTGTTTTTTTTAAACTAGATAACACCCTTAAAGGGATATCAAAAGGTTTAATAAACATTTTCACTTTCATCCAGAAATGTCACACCTGTCAGTGGGATATGTCTGGTATTACAGCTCAGCTCCTTTGAAGAGAACAAAGATGAGCTGCAATACCAGACATAACCCATGGGTAGGTGTGGTGCTGTTTCAGCAAGAAATCGGACATCTTTTTATAATACCGTACAACACCTTAAAGCAAAAAAATGCTAAATAACCATTCCGGGTTCAAGTAACCTCTTAACTCGCAGGCCATGCTGATCTTAGTGACTACTCTGGTAGGTTGTATGGCGCATGTATAATCCATAACATAGCCAGCAAAGAGAGCATGAAGCAAAAAAAGAAAAAAAATTAAAATTTATTTTATATGTCTTTTTAACGTAAAAAGTGAAAAAACAATAATCCTTCCTGCATTGTTAGAACTTAACCCTCACCTTTTCTGGTAATTCAGTCTAATATGCGCTGTAGGCTGAGACTTTGTATGAGCAAATGATTTTATTTGACAACTCAGTAAAGTTAGTGTTTAGCAGGCCCATGTGACCTGTATTATCCTGACTTAACTCGTAACTCGGGAGTTGCAACAACATTTATAGTTCTAAAATGCTTTGCTTTGAAATGTCCCAAAAACTGGATCCTTTTTGGCTGATATGAAATGCATGTGTTGTGTTGAGGGCTCCAGTGTTTTTTTTTTTGTTTGTTTGTTTTTGTCCTTTTTAAATAACTTTTTTTCTTTTTTTCTTTTTTTTTTTTTCTTTTTTTTACATTATTTTCTAAAAAAAATTAGCAATGAAGACAAAAATTTAGATAAATGGAAATTGTATGTAATATATAAATTAACAAAAAGAATTAAAAAAAAAGCACTGGTATCCAACAGAGTATTCTTGTTGTGTCCTTTTCTGTCCATCTTGCATGGGTAATCTGTATATATGGCTTTATACTTTCTCATTTTTTATATATATATAATATATATAATTACATTTTTCTTTTACTTTCAACTCGGTGTTTTGTTTTTTTATTCAAACCTTTGTGCTTTTTTATTTATTTATATGCAATAATTGAACTGTTTACTTTGTTTTTATACTGTTTTAGCTATTAGATGATATGAAATGCATGAACTTTTTGTTCATTTACACGTTTACGCTGGTTATATGAGTACTACACCCTATACGCAGATTTATGCGCACTCTGTTATTTTCTTGGAGAATAATTCTATTGAAAAAAAAGTTGAAAATGTTTTAACCGTAATAAACTTCTTGTACGCATGAGTACAGCTACAGAAGAGAGACCATCACTTATGACGACGTCCTTACATCTGGAGATTATAATCTACTGTGCTGGAGCCGCCATTGTGTCGGCCATGTTGGTGACCATCATCATCCTTAAGATGAAACATCCGTCCAAGAAGACCGAATTTAATAGTCAGATGGCTGTCCACAAACTGGCCAAGAGCATACCACTGCGCAGACAGGTAACAGAAAGTATATAGGGGGTTTACAATGCATTACCTACACAACACTCTCAAGGGTCTAGTGGATTGCAGTGCACTAGATATACATAAAATAATCAGTTCATCTGCATTTTCCTATTGCTATGAATTCTAGATCTGTACTTCTCTATTTCGCCACCTACATTACAATATACTTCCACATCTGTCCCTATTAAAAAAAAAATAAAAAAAATCCTGGCCCTAATCATTTCTCACCTAGACTACTGTAACCCATCCATAATTGGTATTTCATAGTCCACATAGTCGTTCAGTACACTATTTCTTCTAAAGCAAAACTGAACATTTTAGAAGGGTCCTTTGAAAATAAGCAGATAACCGAATATCAGTTTTGCCCTGTAGCTGTCATCTGTGAGGAAACCTTGCAGTAAGAGCTTCATTTTTCTGCTGTGCCACCATAGGGAAAATAAATTGTTGCTCAGTGAACCTTCACGTCATTGAGATGTTTGTGTAAGGACATTACATGATGGGTTCTCCACAGAGAGAGACATTTCGTGTAACCGCCCTCTGCTCTGGGCAAGAGATGAGGATACCCTCCCCCTCGATTAACACAAAATGGAGTATATGAAAATTAGTTTCCTATCCTTAGCTATACAAGTGCTTTAAAGGGAGTCTGTCAGTAGTTTTGACCCTGCAAAACTGCTGACGGGTGAGTAGTCATATATTTTTTGCAGATTTTATTATTAGGACTCGGGTTTATTTTTCGACACTCTGCAAGTGCCCAGGTGGTGGACCCTCACTGTGAAGTGTTCTCTGCAGTAAATTGCTTTGCAACCCCTCACCCTTGCTCTGAGTGACACTTGGAGCATCCAACCAGGAGACCACTACAGCTTCCACTCAGCACTGAGAGCACTACATAGTGAGGAACCTTGCTGGATCACCTTATCCAGCCCCCACCTAGTTGTGTCAGCAGTCAAATCTGCTGACAGACTCCCTTTAAAATGCACCCTAAAAATGCATCTCCTTATGCATCCTAATTGGAGTTGTGGTTATTACTACCTCTAATGCAGGAGCTGCAAGCATTCCTTTTTTGTTTTTGGGGAATCTTCTATTTAATGTAAGTCATCGTACATGAACCCACAAAGATAGAATATACAAAACACGGATTTGTATCCTTAAGGCCTCTTTCACACGACCGTTTTTTTTTTATCCGTTACTGGGCCGTTTTTTGCGTTCCGTATACGGAACCATTCATTTCAATGGTTCCGAAAAAAAATACGGAATGTACTCCGTATGCATTACATTTCTGTATTTCCGTTTTTCCATTCCGTTGAAAGATAGAACATGTCTTATTATCGCCCGCAAATCACGTGGCTCCATTCAAATCAATGGGTCCGCAAAAAAAATGGAAGACATACGGAAATGCATCCGTATGTCTTCCGTATCCGTTCCGTTTTTGCAAAACCATCTATTGAAAATTTTATGCCCAGCCCAATTTTTTCTATGTAAGTACTGTATACTGTATATGCCATACGGAAAAACGGAACAGAAACACAATAGAAACAAAAAAACGAAACAACAGTTCTATGAAAAACGGACCACAAAATACTAAAAAGGCATACGGTCGTGTGAAAGAGGCCTTAAAGGGGTTGTCTGGGATGACACAACTGATGACCTTAGGATAGATAATCAATGTGTGATTGGTGAGGGAGGTCTGACCCCTATGAGACTCCCGACGATCAGTTGACCTCTGCAACACTTCAGTCCCTTCCGTTTTTACCTACGTATAGTGCACCTGTGACTGTGCCTGGTATGAGCTAGTGTGTCTAATGACATTGAAGGGGCCCTTTGTTCTGCTGATCTGAGGCCCCTCTATAAGATCCATATATCTTAACAGGGGCATATGGACAGGGTTTTGGTTTGGATACATAAGCTTTTATAGCTGCATGGCTGTTACTTGAAATAACTGCTTTGTGTCATGCAATCCCTGTACTTTGCCATTTCCTCTGTAACACCTCCAGGTAAATACTATTATCTCTGACTCATCCGCTAAACCAAATGCCATTGACCGACAGACTGACCACAACTTTATTTTCATCTGCTTTTTCTGTTTGTTTTTTGTAACTAGACAATCTAGCCAAATTCTACTTTGCAAAGTGTAGATCATTTGCAGGGTTGCCAACCAGAATATTTTTTTTTCTGCACAAAAATCACATAGGGGCAACCTTTCTTTTATGGACAAATTGGAAAACCTTAATGAATAGTAAAAGTAATAAGTAATATAGGTCTGCAGCTCACTATAATGATGAGAAGTCATCTATGTTTATGGACTGTCTAGAAATTTCTGGACGGTTGGCAACTCTGATCATTTGGTGAGCTTCTATATGCAGATCGTTGGCTCAATCAGATGGAAGTCCCTCCCTTCATTATTGGGATGTCTATTCTTTCCTAGTTTAAAGAACACTTCATCAACTCTTTACAAAACATGTATATGAATAATGGTGGTATGATGGTAACCTGCTGGTTCTGACATTCTGACACAGGTGTCGGCAGACTCAAGTTCTTCAATGAATTCAGGAGTGATACTGGTAAGACCTTCTCGGTTGTCATCAAGTGGTACACCCATACTGGCTGGAGTGTCAGAATATGAGCTTCCTGAAGACCCCAGATGGGAGGTAGCAAGAGACCGGTAAGAAGACCCTAATCATGGTCCATTCCCTTAATCCTTTATACTGCCTTGTCCATTTACAGATGGTTGACCTTGCTCTTCGCTGCAGGTTAATCCTTGGAAAGCCGCTTGGGGAAGGTTGCTTTGGTCAAGTAGTTATGGCAGAGGCCATAGGTCTGGACAAGGAAAAACCAAACAGAATCACCAAAGTTGCAGTGAAGATGTTAAAATGTAAGTCTCTTGGGTTTTGCGAAGCATTTGCTATGTAAGACTTTATCTCCATTCCACTGGATCCACTTCCTTGAGGCTTGTTTGGATATTTGATCTGTTTCATCATTTCTGACTTTCAAAGATCAGTGTAATGGGTTGTTTGTTATGATGCGTGTCCTTAAAGGAGCTGTCTAGTTTAGAAAACCCCTTTTAGGAAGTCCTGAGTTAATATTAGGGTTGGATCACCCATTCAGGATCATCATCTCTTGGTTGGGGTCAAGAGTATCTGCAAAAAATAACTCTCACTCCAGAGAACCTGTCCTGCATTACACAGACAATCTATTCATGTGATGCACTGTGCAATGCTTAACTTTTTTTCCTGTGGTGGCGCTGCAGGGAAATGGAACACTTACTGCCAGGTTTCCCCACCGATTACAGCTGACAGGGCCAACAGGGGGACATTTTGTAATTGGCTTCTTGCCAAGGGATTTTTCTAATGAGTAAGGGTACGGCCACACAGTCCGGTTTCTGCATGCAGTTTTGGAAGCCCAAGCTAGGAGTCAATTAAAAAAAGATGAGCTGTATCTGTCCTTTTTATACGTTCTCTCCTTTTGCTATCCACTCCTGATTTTGGCTTCCAAAACTACATGCACAAACCTGACCGTGTGGCCATACCCTAAGGCCACCTGCACACATTGCGGAATAAGTGCGGTTTTTCCGTACGGAAATTGACCTGCCGTGTAGATTTCAAATTAAATAGCACAGCAGTTATTTCTGCGGTTTTAGCTGCAGATTTCCCCCTTTTTCAATGGAATGGTGAGATCTTCGGCAAAACCGCATTAAATTTGCACCCAAATCTGCAATTAGACATTGCAGATTTTGGTGCGGATATGCTGCATAAACACACAGAAATTAGTGCAGATCTTATGTGCGTTCACTTATAGTCGAGTGCAGGAGGCCTAAGGATTCCTGAAATGGTGCCATGCCTATCCATGGGTTGTTTCTGGTATTGCAGCTTAGGCTAGTTTCACATCTGCGGCACAGCTCTCTGCCAGGCTGTTCCGGCACAGAACAGCCTGCCGGAGTACTCTGGATTGGTATTGCCAGATAGTGCTGCCTGCCTACCGGACCCCATTGACTTTAATGGCATCTGGCAGAGATCTAGCCACTCCCTGGCAAATATGTTGGGATTCGGCAGAACATTAAAATACTGCAGGCAACATTTCTTTTGTCCGGCCGATTCCTGGCCTTCTCTGCCAGAACAGTCTGCGGAGAGCTGTGCCACACATGTGAAAGTAGCCTTAGCTCCATTTAAGTGATTTGGGTTAAATTGCAATACCAACCACAACCTGTGGGAAGGTGTGGCACTGTTTTTGGAAGAAAGCAGCCATATCTTTCTAATACTGTAAGCAGTCCCTTTAAAGTGGAACTGTGTTAAAAAAAATTATAATAATTTATGACTTGTCAAAAGATTTGATCAGTGGGGCCTAGGTGGTGTGAGCTCCCCAACAATAGTTAAAATGAGGAGGTAGTTAAGTGTTGTGTCTCCTATCTAGCTGAAGACTGCCTCATAGATCCCATCACCTTTGGGCCTTCCATCAGATGGCAGGAATATGCCTGATGAAAGCTCTGATGTATGCTGTTGTATAGAACATAGAGTGGCCTTCTTCACCCCCCCAAAAAAGGGCTGCATGATGCCTCTTCATAGAAAAGTGTATTAAACTGAGCTAAAACAAAGTATACCGACATCTACCAGCCCGATAGAGGCCCAAAGGATAATCTTTGGCCCCTATCGGTGAATGAAGTCCTATGGATATGACGTATATGCCAGTGTGAACAGAGCTTAGCTCTGGGCCACTATGATTATGATATTAAGAAGATCTGAAAGGAAAAGCTGGTGACTGGGAGGGAGGGTGATGGAGTCTTCCGCTTTCATTCCTACCATATCATTACCTGTACTCTTCCTATTTTAGCTGACGCCAGCGAGAAGGACCTTTCTGATCTAATTTCTGAGATGGAAATGATGAAAATGATAGGAAAGCATAAAAATATAATTAATCTTCTTGGAGCCTGCACGCAAGATGGTAAGTTTTTGCAGAGACAAATATATAGTGTAAAAATAGTAGCTGACTGAGCTAAAAAATGATCAACATGGCTAATGTGTGTACGGTGTTCATCTAAGAAATATAACAAGGGCATTCTTGCTATGAGGGGAGGGGGTTGGGAGGGATAGCTGCTGGCAGTATAGAATTCCCTGTGATGTATCTGAAGAGCTGTGTTCTCACATGTCAGCTCCCTCCTCCCCTCTCTCAGCCAGGGGTGCACCTAGCCTTTCTGCTGCCTGAGGCAAAAACTGAAACGGCGACCCCCCCCCCCCTTCCCCAAATGCCAATTTCTTAACCTAACCACTTTGCCACAATAACAGCGCTCATTGCCCATGGACCTTCAGCTGCCCCCTTCTTGCCCCTACCTGGTGCTGCCTGAGGCGATCGCCTCACCTGGCCTCATTGGTGGTGCACCCTTGCTCCCAGCACACAGCCTGTGGCTGTTAAGTGGAGAAAGAGGGATTCCTAGCTCAGCTTGCTCTACTTTCTCAATGGGAGGTGTAAACAAATAGTAAAGAAATCTGCCATGTGTGAATATACTCCTAAAGCTCCAAAAGACTGTAAAATGTAACCTGAAAGAGGTGAGGAATTTTGAAAAATTTCATGGAAGATAATTCAAGGCAAGATAGAGACTTCTCTTCTAGAAAATAAGTTGTAACTATATCCAGACCGATCATATGTTTCTGATTTATTATTATTTTTTTGTCTTGTCTGGTTTTCTAGGTCCTCTATATGTGATTGTAGAATATGCCTCCAAAGGGAACCTGCGTGAGTACTTGCGTGCAAGACGTCCACCAGGCATGGAATATTGTTACAATCCCATCTGCGCCCCTGACGAGCTGCTCTCCTTCAAAGATCTAGTCTCCTGTGCCTATCAGGTGGCTCGGGGCATGGAATATCTGGCTTCTAAAAAGGTATTTTACAAATTAGGAATTTGCTTAGTCAAACTTGACCGTCGCAGACAACTTTACAGTCTAGTCACACATAGCAGTTGAGGTGTGGTCAAAACCACATCAGAAAAATTCCCATTTGTTTTTCTTTGTTTTTTTTCAGGTTTCTATACAGTTGTATTTTTACTGATGAAATGCATTTCTTTAACGTTTCACCTTTTAAAACATGCAAAAGCATAGAAAACAATAGCAAAAACATGTATTTTTCCTCCAACGTAGTGTAAACTGCACCTCGGCTACTATGCGTGAATACACCCTTAGACTCCCCCTGTACAATGCAGATCACCACCAAATGCCAGGCCACTCCTTACATACTATACAGACGGTGGGGTAACTACAACTGATTTGGCCCCACAGCAAATTTTGGAATGGGCCACCCCAGCAACAACTTCTTCGTAACCCCCAACTCGCGTGCAAACCCCACTCCTGAGGCTAGTCAAGATCGAGCTCTCAGACAAGGCCCGGCAGCCTCTGACAATAAAATCCTTTAGTCTTCCTCCTGAGGGGGCCCCTTGTGGGTCTTGGCCCCAAAGCAGATGCTTCCCCTATAGCTAAGCCCCTGTATACAGACACATTGTGTATGGGCAGCCTTTAAGGATTTATCCACTTTTGAGGACCCTGCCACAATGTCCCGGCTTCTTCGTTCCCTTCTGGCCCGTTCAGGTCCAACTTTTCAACATCCAGTTTGATGGGAAGGGCATGTGTCCCACAGTGGTGACATACACCCATGTATTACCTGACCCATTGATGTGATGCAGGGAGCAGGTGAGTATGCTTCCCTCCGTAGGCCCAGTGACACAATGCTAAATGCCAAATCGCCAAATCAAAGGTGGATGACACCTTTAATATGAGAGCAGCTGTGGAAATCGGCTAATGTTTTCAGGTCCAACTCCAGAGGCCGCGGAAACATCAGCTTGAAAGTCATTGGTTGCTCTTTTCACCTACAGTGGCCATTACAGCAGAAGTGAAGTATTAGCCCTCATGCACATAAACGTATCCGTATTTTGGTCCGCAAAATACGTATACCTTCCATGTGCACTCCGCATTTTTCTTGCTCCCATTAAAAGAAATGGCCATTCTCATCTGCAATGTGGACCAGGACATGTTCTATAATTTGTTGAATGAAAACACAGATGTGGCCTGCACACCATTAATTTGCAGACTTCTAGAAATGAATCGATCCGTGTTCTATCCACAAAAAATGCAGATGGCACATGGATGGAAAATAAAGGTTGTGTGCAGGTGTCTTTAGGCTGGGTTTTTTGCACATGGTTGCAAGGGTTAAAGGGATTCTGTCATGACATTTTAGGCCTATAACCTAAACATATGGCCAGGTCCGTCCAAATAGCATGAATCCGAAACTGTACTTATTAAATGTGCCTGTGGCTCTATTAGCTCATAAAACAGGTTTTTATAACCTGTCATTCACCTACCTAAGGTGCCCAAGGGGACGTCGCTTCATACAGGGCGCCCGGCTGCAGCCATCCTCGTCTGGTGCCCAGAGCCGCCTTCCCAGTTGAAATCCACCGCCTTCCTCACCTCAGCCCCGCCTCCGCAATCGTTCGGTCCCTCTGCCAGATCCTGCGCGTGCTCACTAGGCATAACCTGAGGGACCGGACGATTGCGGAGGCGGGGCTGAGGTGAGGAAGGCGGCACTATAGACAGGGAGGGCGGCGATTTCTAGTGGGGAGGCGGCGCTGGGCACCAGACAGGGATGGCTGCGGCCGGGCACCCTGTATGAAGCGACGTCCCCTTGGGCACCTTAGGTAGGTGAATGGCAGGTTATAAAAACCTGTTTTATGTGCTAATAGAGCCACAGGCACATTTAATAAGGACAGTTTCGTATTCATGCTATTTGGACGGACCTGGCCATATGTTTAGGTTATAGGCCTAAAATGTCATGACAGAATCCCTTTAATGCCTCTATTAACCCTCAAATTTGTGGACAATTGGTTTCAATGGTTGGGCGAGGTTGCGGCTGCTCCGTGGGAACCCAACCTACCATGCAGCTATCTGACCCATGCCAGGGGTTGCAGTTTTTCTAACAGCTGAAGAGCCACCAGTTGTAAACTTCTGCTGTAAAATAGTGTATGTCAAGGTATACATTGAGACTACATAAACGGTTTGTCATAGGCAGACAGACTGTTTGGATAGTTAGAGACTGACTGAGGGCCCAGGGTATTGTATGTGTAGGGCCCACAGCCAAATCATCTTTAAAGAGGTCAAAACTCTGTTTAATGATATAATTCTGGTTCCCTTCAGCCACCACTAGAGGGAGCTGACATACAGATTTATTAAAAAAAATATGTATGTGTGATATATACAGTGTGTGTATGTATACGTGTGTGTGTGTGTATATATGTATATATATATATATATATATAATATTACACACACACCTAATCTCCCTATGACAGGGCCCCTACTGTAGGTAAAAAAAATTATGGTAAAATATTCCTAACACCAATAATTGGGGATGAGCAAATCGACTTCAGAGTTGATTCGCATAATACTTAGTTTGAATACTGTACGGAGCTTGGAACCGAACCAGAGTTCGGGATTTTTTTTTTTTTACAGTAGAAATTGATTTATGAAGTTATTATGCGAAGTCTTGCGAGACTTCGTGAAGTAATAACTTCGGCTCATAGGAGCCGATACATTCTAATACTGTACGGAGCGCTCGCTTCGTACAGTATTCAAACGAAGTATTATGCGAAACATCCGAAGTCTATTCGCTCATCCCTAATAATAATGTACACAATCATTTCTGTACAGTTCGCTGTGTTTCAGTTCATACTCAGTCCTGTGATAAATGATACGCCATTTCATGTCTCTCACTGTTTTGTGCAGTGCATTCATAGAGACGTAGCAGCGCGGAACGTTCTCGTCACGGAGGATAATGTGATGAAGATTGCCGATTTTGGTCTTGCCCGGGATATCCACCACATTGACTATTACAAAAAGACAACAAATGTAAGTGTTTTTTTTGTTTTTTTTTGTCCTCAGAAGTTCATGTACCTGCTCACGATTATCCATAGCCGATTGATCATTCTACATCCCTCCTGAAACAGCTGTAGATGTGCATTACATCAAGTGAAGCCTGAAATGTGTGTAACCTGTAGATCTTTGGTCTCTTCATTTCCTCTCCGTTGTTTCTGTAAATGGTGCCAATAAACAATGGTTTACCAGAAGCTGAACCCAATAATAATTTTGGCGTTGTTGTCCATCTATATGATGTGTATTGTGTGTTCGGACTCTCCCTTGATAGTGTTGGGGAGAGAAGGTTCAGACATGGTACTTTTGCTCTCAAGGAAGACAAACTGCCCCCAGAGGTGTCTGGCAGCGGCACCGGCTTACTTCCCTCTCCCCATTCAGCACACGTGTACACTCAGGAAAGTTAGCATAGAGAGATGGAGGAATAGCTGTTGACAGACAGACAGAATGTGCACAGTTGGCAATTTATTTGTGGTGTATCTGAAGAGCAGTGTTCTCACCAGTCAGCTCCCTCCTCCCCTCTCACAGCACCAGCCTAAAACAGACTGCAGCATCCTCAACTTTTACATGTTCCCAGCGAGGGGAAGGTAAAAGGGAAAGGTCTATTAAGCTTGACGGCCTATAGGTCATTCCCGTTTCTTAAGAGGTGGTTATATGGTAAGTGATGAAACTGGCAAAAAGGAATGATTTGCCAGCAAACTCAAAGGCTACGGACACCTTTTGGAGCAATTTCTTTGATTGCATTTTACCCATTTTGCACAAAAATAATTTTTCAATTGGTGTTTATTAAACATTTTCAGGTGTTTTTCAGTTAAAGGGGTTAAAAAAAAAATCTGTCTGTTTTTTTAGGGTATCACATCTCAGTCATACTCATGTGAAGCCTTATCGCTGATCTCCTGACCTCCTAAACACTCTTTCAAGTCATATTCTTATCCGTTTGATAACCGTTTAGCCATAATGAGGGTTTATGAGGTCAGGAGATCAGAGATGAGGCTTCACATGAGTGTAGGCTGACAGGACTGAGAAGTGATACTCTGCAAACACATGATCCTTTAACCCCTGCAGCTCAAAATGGCTGAACATTTTTAATAAACACCAATTTAAAAAAATATATTTTTAGCCTAAAATTAGTAAAGTGCAATCATAAAAAAATTGCTCCAAAGGTATCCATAGCCTTTAATGTCATAGTCTCAAGCAATGCAATGCTGGTTGTAATAGTGGGCCTGGTTATCAACGCTATATTTGAATATCTGTTCACCTCCTTTTTTTTTCTTTTTTTTCCGCAAGGTTTTACATTGACTTTATCTCTATTTTTATAGGGTCGTTTGCCAGTAAAATGGATGGCACCAGAAGCCCTATTTGATCGAATTTACACTCATCAGAGTGATGTGTAAGTATCATTTGATGTTGCTGTTCTCTTAAGTAATCCATAAATCATTGATATGGCTGTATGGATTTGTTAACTAACACAGACATATTGGTATAATCTTCTAGGTGGTCATTTGGGGTTTTATTGTGGGAAATCTTTACACTTGGAGGTTCTCCATACCCTGGTGTCCCAATGGAAGAACTGTTTAAGTTATTGAAGGAAGGACATCGGATGGACAAGCCAACAAATTGCACCAATGAGTTGTGAGTACAGAACAGTTTTTTCAAGAAGTCTTCTTATGGATGTTTCATTTATTGTATTGATGCCTAATATATATCTCTACAATGGGTGTCTATCCCCTTTTCTAAATTCATTTGTGCTTTTCATTTGGATGTATGCCCAACCATCATTAATATTTAATTTGTCTCGCTTGTACTTTGGCATAGATCCTGCTTGGCAAACAGACCAGCAGAATTGTTCCTCACTTATTGCTGTTGTCCACATCTTGCTGGAAATTGTGGGGGGTTTTGGGTGGGAATATCAGGTTTAACTCTACTCAAGGGTCACTCCATCCTGTAATGTTGTGCCCTATTTTCTTAGATACATGATGATGAGAGATTGCTGGCATGCCGTCCCCAGCCAGCGACCTACCTTTGTACAACTGGTGGAAGATTTGGACCGAATTGTAGCTCTAAGCTCTAACCAGGTAATGGCTGGCTTTCATATTAGGGAGGTGGAACAGTATGTGATTATTGCATTTCTGCTGTCCAGCTATCAATATTGGGTATATTCCAGTTCATTGCTGGTTTTCTTGATTGACTGAATCGGGCCTATGTCAACATATTCCTTCTCTTTTCTTTAGGAGTACCTCGACCTTGTCATGCCAATCAGTCAGTATTCTCCGTGTTTCCCCGATACACGAAGCTCCACATGTTCATCAGGGGAAGATTCCGTTTTTTCTCATGATCCTTTACCAGATGAACCATGTCTTCCCAAATATGCTATTGGAGGACTTAAAAAGCGTTGATCACCTTATCCTAGGTCATCATCCCAGTTAAAGGACACTTGGTTTTATGCATTCCTGAAAAGAAGAAGAAAAACATTCAAACTACTCAATTTCCAAGACCTAATGGACCATTTGAGCCGGTGTCTTTAGTCTTACCTCATGCATTGATGGAACTCCTTATATTTCAGATGTTTGGAATGGAGGTGGGGCCCAAGTATTACATAACTTATGGCTGGTGGTGTCAACCCCAGAACATCTGATGATCTTATAGGTACAACATTAGAAGTTTTTGTGGGAAAACGCATGACCTCATCATACGTATTCATTGGACGGGCATCCATATTCTCCTCAAGTTTATTCCCATGCCATCTGAAGTCATGGTCGCCTACCTTCACGTCTCCATAAACCTGTGATTTGGAGTCTTTTTTTTATGCATAACGATCTTGCTCTTTTTCAGTTTTCTACACATTACGAGAATGCCCTAGCCATTAAAAAGCTACAAATACAGTTGACCATATGCTACGGCATGAAGAGTTGGGATAAGGTCTTTCTCCAAAGAAGTCTCTACGCAGCCTTGTCCACCATTAGTTGAACTGAATCCTAAATGCAGACACACTGATATGGACACCACTTTTCTTCATATATTATGAATGTGTCATGTCTTAATAAACTGAAGGAATGTTAAAAGCACCTACCACAAATGGACTGTTCCCAAATCTCGCACACTGATTTTATTCCATATTAAATGAAACTCTGCTGGCCAGCTATCGGTACGGGGGTATATTCCAGTTTTATCGCTGTTTTTCTTGATTGTTTGAGTCAGGCCTATATTTTAGCTCTTACCCAAAAGCCTCTTGGTAGTCTGGTTCTAGAATAAGCATAGCTCAGACCTACACCCAGGGGCAAAGTTCCAGAATAAAAGGCCTGGATTAGATTATCCAGAAAACATGGGGGACTTTTGTTTTTTTTTAAACAGGTTTCATGCTAGTTATGTAATATAAATATGGGCAGCGGAATGGTAAATGCTTTCCTTGTGTATATAGCTAGAAAATGTATAAATATGAATTATATATTTACATGTCTTTTTAAGAAAAAAAATATTATGAAATATATACCAGTTTGGTAGTAAATTGGCTGGTAGCTCTCAGTTGCTATAAACAAAAAACATATATTTTGCTATGTTTTCAGTTTGTATTTTTTTAAATTATGTTCTAAAACTTTCTTATTTCCAGTACAAGTCCCTTAATAAAGAGATTCGGCTTCATTTCTTATTTTTATATATGGTTTCAAATTGGTCATTGTGGGCTTGCTTCAGAAGGTCGATTTTATATTTTAATTTTTTTAAATTTTTTAAATTTTATTTTATGCATTTATTTTTATGTTACAGTGGTCATAAATAGGATTTAAAATGGGACTGTGTAATGCGTATGGGGGTGTCCTGGGCTTTCCTTCAACGACAGGTGTCAGGTGCCCAATCTTTTTGTTCTCAAGGGACATAAGCTTCAGGTGCTCATTACTGTCTCCCTATTAAAGGGGTTGGCTCCGATCTGCCAACAGCCTTATTTTCTGTGACCGTTACAGGGAGATAGCTGCAGCAGAAAGGGCACATCCCCTGAGCTGAGATAGGTAGAGATCTGTAGAAGAAAGAGCATGCCCCCCTGAACTGCCAGCTTGCAATAAATCTAGTAGAGCAACTAGAGCAGGGGTGCACAACATTTTTTGGTCTGGGGGCTGCATTGTCACATTGCTCTCTTTCAAGGGGCCGCAAAAATAAAAGTCAGCACTTGTTTGCATCAGCCTATTACACAGGCCGATGCAAAGTGAATGGGGAGGAATGATCGCTACCACAGTCACTGCTCCCTCATTCAATTCTGTTGATTTATTAGCAGCACATTCCTGGTTACACAGTGAGATGTGCTGACCATAATTGTACACCTTTCATCCTGATAAAACATGCAAATCAGCTGATCAGCGGCATGATTATACCGGCCAGATATCAGGAATGAGCGCTGCTATGAAGACTAATGATTTTTGACACATTCCTGCAGCATGGCCTTGAAACAGAAGAATCCTACTTACCTGCTCCCTGCCGCTGTCTCCATCTTCCGGTCCCTGCGCTGTTCACATCCAGCTGGCTATGGGTATAGTCACATGCTCCGCTCCAGCCAATGACTGGCTTCAGTGGTGATGTGGCCACAAGCAGTGCTTCACCGCTGAAGTCAGTCATGTTCTGGAGAGGTGCTCCGAGATTGGAAGATGGAGACAGTGAGACAATAACCAGTAAGCACTTACTTTCACTGCAGAGGACGGCGCTCACTGGTTATTACCGCCTCCTGCACCCCTAGATATACTGTAGGCGCCCTACAATTACAAGTAAGCACTTTCCCTGAGGGCTCGTGCACACAACCGTTGTTTTTGGTTTGCGGCTCGGATGCGGACCGATTCACTTCAAGGGGGACTCAAAAGATGCATACAGCCCTCCGTGTGCTCTCCGCATCCGTTGCTCCGTTCCGCAAAACAGTTCTGCAGAACACACAAAGCTGGTATCTGTGTTTTGCGGACCACAAAACACGGTATGGTCATGTGCATGAGGCCTTACTAGTGGGGAAAGCACTTATTGGTTAACCCTTTAATGACCAGTCATTTTGTGGTTTAGAGCACGGGGTTCAAACACTTGTAACATTTTTAGTTGTTGGACTACCAAAATAACTTGCAGCTTTTTATTATGACACAGGGCTTTTTAATATATTAATATATTTTTTTGTTTTAGATTAGTTTATTTAACCTCAGCCGTGTTAGCCCCCCCATATCAAAAAATTTTAACAAAACATATGCAGTTGGTTAGATCTTTGTTAGATCAGGTTAGATCAATTGTTTGCGTTAGATCTCACACAGAAGTAGAGATATTAACAGTTATTTGCAGGGGGGGGCTAACCCGTCATCAGCCCCCCTTATCAAAAAATTGACCAAAAAATTAGCTATTTTGGAAGATATTTGTTAGATCAGGTATGATCAACTAGTTGTTTTGTTAGATCTCACATAATTACAGACTTATTAAGTGATTAATGAGGGGGGGCTAGCCCCCCCACATGGAATTTTCTGGTAAAATTTGATTCAGACTAATAGGCCTTCGTTAGATCCGGTAAGATCAAGTGGTTTCAACGTTAGATCTCATATAATTACAGAGATATTTCACATAAAAACACAGATATTAGGTAGTATTAAATAGGGGGGCTAGCCCCCCACATGCAATTTTCTGGTAAAATTTCATTCAGGCTAATAGGCCTTCGTTAGATCCGGTAAGATCAAG
Source organism: Bufo bufo (assembly GCF_905171765.1). Classification (NCBI taxonomy): domain Eukaryota; kingdom Metazoa; phylum Chordata; class Amphibia; order Anura; family Bufonidae; genus Bufo; species Bufo bufo. The sequence continues at coordinate 768,944,467 of NC_053389.1, read as the reverse complement.
TGGTTTCAACGTTAGATCTCATATAATTACAGAGATATTTCACATAAAAACACAGATATTAGGTAGTATTAAATAGGGGGGCTAGCCCCCCACATGCAATTTTCTGGTAAAATTTCATTCAGGCTAATAGGCCTTCGTTAGATCCGGTAAGATCAAGTGGTTTCAACGTTAGATCTCGTATAATTACAGAGATATTATAGATATTTGGTATTACGTTAGGGGGGCTAGCCCCCCATAATGCAATTTTCAGGTAAAATTTGATGCAGGCTAATAGGCCTTCGTTAGATCTGGTAAGATCAAGTGGTTTCAACGTTAGATCTCATATAATTACAGAGATATTTCACATAAAAACACAGATATTAGGTAGTATTAAATAGGGGGGCTAGCCCCCCACATGCAATTTTCTGGTAAAATTTCATTCAGGCTAATAGGCCTTCGTTAGATCCGGTAAGATCAAGTGGTTTCAACGTTAGATCTCGTATAATTACAGAGATATTATAGATATTTGGTATTACGTTAGGGGGGCTAGCCCCCCATAATGCAATTTTCAGGTAAAATTTGATGCAGGCTAATAGGCCTTCGTTAGATCTGGTAAGATCAAGTGGTTTCAACGTTAGATCTCATATAATTACAGAGATATTTCACATAAAAACACAGATATTAGGTAGTATTAAATAGGGGGGCTAGCCCCCCCACATGCAATTTTCTGGTAAAATTTCATGCAGACTAATAGGCCTTAGTTAGATCCGGTAAGATCAAGTGGTTTCAACGTTAGATCTCATATAATTACAGAGATATTATGGATATTTGGTATTACGTAAGGGGGGCTAGCCCCCCCACATGCAATTTTCTGGTAAAATTTGATTCAGGCGAATAGGACTTCGTTAGATCGGTAAGATCAAGTGGTTTTAATGTTAGATCTCATATAATTACAGAGATATTATGGATATTTGGTATTACATAAGGGGGAGCTAGCCCCCCTATTTAATACTTCCTAATATCTGTGTTTTCATGTGAAAAATATCTGTAATTATGAGATCTAACGTTGAAACCACTTGATCTTACCGGATCTAACGAAGGCCTATTAGCCTGAATGAATTTTTCCCCGAGAATTATACGTGGGGGGCTAGCCCCCCTTATGTAATACCAAATATCCATAATATCTCTGTAATTATATGAGATCTAACGTTGAAACCACTTGATCTTAGCGGATCTAATGCAGATCTATTAGCCTGAATGAAATTTTACCAGAAAATTGTATGTGGGGGGGGCTAGCCCCCCCTTATGTAATACCAAATATTTATAATATCTCTAATTATATGAGATCTAACGTTGAAACCACTTCATTTTACCGGATGTAATGCAGATCTATTAGTCTGAATCTAATTTTACCACAAAATTGCATGTGGGGGGGGGTAGCCCAACCCTTATATAATACCAAATATCCATAATATCTCTGCAATTATATGAGATCTAATGTTAAAACCACTTGATCTTACCGGATGTAACGAAGGCCTATTAGTCTGAATCAAATTTTACCAGAAAATTGCATGTGGGCGGGGGGCAAGCCCCCCTATTTAATACTACCTAATATCTGTGTTTTCATGTGAAATATCTCTGTAATTAAATGAGATCTAACGTTGAAACCACTTGATCTTACCGGATCTAACGAAGGCCTATTAGTCTGCATCAAATTTTACCTGAAAATTGCATGTGGGGGGGCTAGCCCCCCCTCATTAATCACTTAATAAGTCTGTAATTATGTGAGATCTAACAAAACAACTAGTTGATCATACCTGATCTAACAAATCTCTTCCAAAATAGCTAATTGTTTGGTCAATTTTTTTGATAAGGGGGGGCTGATGATGGGTTAGCCCCCCCTGCAAATAACTGTTAATATCTCTACTTCTGTGTGAGATCTAACGCAAACAACAATTGATCTAACCTGATCTAACAAAGATCTAACCAACTGCATATGTTTTGTTCAAAAATTTTGATATGGGGGGCTAACACGGCTGAGGTGTTTATTTAATATTTTTTGTACAGGAAACTGTCATTTTTATTCAAACTATAGCTCATTCTTTAAATATGGAAATTATTATAAGTAGTTCCCTATTTTGTTTTGGATTGTTTTATTATATAATATGTATAGTTTCATGTGAATGGGGTGATAATAGTGATGGTTTTGGTTGTGTATTTATGTATTATAATATATATATATTTTTTACTTCTTTTTAAATAGATCTCTGCTACAAAAATACCTTTGGTGGGCACTGACTTTTTTAGTGTCCTTTTTTTTCCATTTATTTGTATTTTTTTTTTTTTTATATAATCACTTTATTACTTTTTTTTTATATATATATTTTTGCCACATATATCCCCCAAGAGGTTGTAAAAAAGCCATTAGGGGACAGTGAACAATTTTATTAAGCACTTTTTCCTTTTTATTGTATTTTTTTTTTTTTTTACATTATATCTTAAAAAAAAAAATTTTATATATATTTTTGTAACACTGTATGTATGCTCAAAAGACCTCTGGGGGACACTGACTTATTTTTTTTTTTGCACTTTGCACTTTGCCTTTTATTTGAATTTTATTTTTTTATTGCGTCTCCAATTTTTTTTATATATATATATATATATATATATATATATATATATATATAAAGGACAGCACTCCAAGTAAAAATATACTGGTCTTTAATCACCCATGCAGATGGCAACGTTTCAGCTCCAAACAAGAGCCTTTTTCAAGCAATGAACACTGTGTATGCTGGGGTATATATAGTCCAACCCCCATTACATCATGATACAATCAATCAACAATAAAATATACAATTTAAAGTGCAAAAGTGCATATACAATCTCCATATGTAAATACAATTGTGTAATACCCATAAGTAAAAGATGATATAATAATACATCAGAAATATAATATATGGTGTACATATTATGACCTACAACGAGGTAATTGGTGATAAGAGACAGGTGTACACAATAGTGCAAGTAATAAAAATGATGATGCCGCAAAGAAAGAAAGAAAGTGTTGACATACCCAGCGCCGTCCACCGCATCAAACATGTCGCATATCAATCGAACCGGCGTTCGGAAACAGATAGTGCGCAGACGCCAACCGCGTCCAGTCACGGCATGACGTCACCAACAATAGTTGCGGAGACACACGCACGGACATGCGCACTACTGCCAAGAAGCTCGGTCGGCCATATTGTAAAAGGTCATTGTGTCCCACCACTGTGTATGCGCATGTCCATGCACATAAGGACAGGACAGCGCAACACGGAAATACAAGCCGTGCTATACAACAAGTATATAAAGCGGGGGCAAGGAAGGGCACTGTATCTCAAAGGACACAGGTCCCACCATCCATGGGCGAACAGTGGAGACCGCAACACGAGTGTCACGATCCTCACCCAGATCACCCACAGATCCCCCCAAAACAAACATGTTACAATATACCGCAGTGTGGACTGACACAAAATGTAAATCGAGGCGATGAAAAACTAGCCGAACCAAAATAACAAGTCACAATTAGGGGACTCATATAGACAAGTGAGGACATGTGGATACAGTGTATGTGCACCGGGTACGTCACACATCTTGATTCCGCAGCATCATTCAAATCTGTGAATATAAAAAATCTGTGAATATAAAAAAGAAAGAGAAGAATTAGAAACATGGCTTAGTAGTGTTCAAAATACACTATGTAGCACAAGAGAAAAGGCGCATATCACATATATAACAAAAGAGGGCAAGCAACTTATTTAAACATAAATCCCCGGATTGTAATCCACATTAAGCCCATTTGGTCTCAAACTGTTGAGAGTGTAAATCCAGAGAAGCTCTCTCTTTTTAAGAATCCGTACCCTGTTCCCCCCACGTCTGGGCATGGGTACATGATCAATTGCCCAACATTTCAGATCTTTTTCAGAATGTTTGAATTCTGTGAAATGTTTGGCAACAGGGAGGTCCTTTCTCTTTTTACGTATGGACAAACGGTGATTGTTGAGCCGCGTCTTAAGATCGGTTGAAGTTTCACCCACATATAATAACTTACATGGACAGATCAAAACATAAACCACGTAACAGGAATTACATGTAAGGTGAAAACGAATAGGGTGTAGAACTCCAGTGGTAGGATGAATAAAAACACTGCCTTTACCCATATATTTGCAGTCGGTGCAGCACAGGCAGGGAAAACTACCCTTGCCTAATGTGGTTAGTGCAGTCTGTACCGACCTAGATCTAGGGCCAATATCTGCTCTAACCAGTTGATCCCGTAGGCTTCTAGACCTACAATATGAGAATAGGGGGGGAGATCTGAATTCCTGAATCTCACTATGACAGCCTCCCAAAATACCCCAATGCCGTTTGATGATACAGTTAATCTCTGCACTTTGTTCCGTGAATTTGGAAATAAAAGGAATCCGAGTCAAGGATCCTTCAGATGACTTCCTTTTTAGAAGATTACTTCTATCCAAATCACGGACCTTGTTGATGTGAGAATCCAATAATTTGGTAGGGTACCCCCTTTTTTTGAATTTGTTAGCCATGTTGTTTAAAGAGGAGTCTAGATTCTTAGGCTCAGAAACAATTCGTTTGACCCTGAGAAATTGTGAAAAGGGTAAGTACTTGAGTGTGTTGCGTGGATGACCACTGTTGTAACAGAGGAGGGTATTTTTATCAGTAGGTTTGGTGTAGAGCTGGGTGTGTATCCCAGTGGTGGGACACAATGACCTTTTACAATATGGCCGACCGAGCTTCTTGGCAGTAGTGCGCATGTCCGTGCGTGTGTCTCCGCAACTATTGTTGGTGACGTCATGCCGTGACTGGACGCGGTTGGCGTCTGCGCACTATCTGTTTCCGAACGCCGGTTCGATTGATATGCGACATGTTTGATGCGGTGGACGGCGCTGGGTATGTCAACACTTTCTTTCTTTCTTTGCGGCATCATCATTTTTATTACTTGCACTATTGTGTACACCTGTCTCTTATCACCAATTACCTCGTTGTAGGTCATAATATGTACACCATATATTATATTTCTGATGTATTATTATATCATCTTTTACTTATGGGTATTACACAATTGTATTTACATATGGAGATTGTATATGCACTTTTGCACTTTAAATTGTATATTTTATTGTTGATTGATTGTATCATGATGTAATGGGGGTTGGACTATATATACCCCAGCATACACAGTGTTCATTGCTTGAAAAAGGCTCTTGTTTGGAGCTGAAACGTTGCCATCTGCATGGGTGATTAAAGACCAGTATATTTTTACTTGGAGTGCTGTCCTTTCTTCGTTCCTGTACATCTGGGGTAAGCAGCAATATCCCTGGACATAGCACCCATATTGCTTGTTTCCAGTGCCGCCGCTACTTTCCCTTTTTTATATATATATATATATATATATATATATATATTTTAAATTTTTATTTATTTTTTTGCCACATAATTTTTACACTATTTCCACTGTAACTGGAGCATCCAAAGGAGCCCCAGTTACAGGGGAAACCAGCCTGCTCGGTGGGGAAGGGGGGCTTTGTACAGGGCAGAGCTGATCAGGGTCTTCTGACTCTGCAGCTCTGTGCTCCTCTGCCCCCAAGACAGGGTTTAAACTGCAGAGCGCTCCTTAAGGAAAAGGCAGAAGCGCTGATAAACTGCGCCTGCCTTCTCCTTGGCTCCCCCACTCTCACCTATAGCCGGGGACCCTTCCTGATCCGGATTCGTGCTACAGTGCAGGGGCAGGAGCTGTCATCCTTCCCTGTGCAGCGCTCCAGGAAGGAACCCAGCTGATCGCACAATCGGCTGTGTTTCTGTCCAGCAGGACGGGGGCCGCAAACCTTGCCTCTGGGGGCAGCAGGTTGTGCAACCCTGAACTAGAGCCATGAATGGGCAGATCTCTGGATCCATGTGAGGTTCTAGGTTTGTTGGAAAGAGATTTTCATGTACTATATGATGTCTTATTCTCATTTTTTACATTAATCATGGAATAACCTCTTTTGAGCCCCTTTAAAAAGGAGGAGCAGCAGCATAAAATAATCTGATAATATCATGTAAAACTAAGGAAGTTAGAAAATCAGAACGTACGATGCTCAAGTTGTTTCTCTACCAGGTAGCGTGTAAGCGTAGACAGTTGCTCTGTTCACACAAAAAATAATAATTAAAAAAATATATATATATTGTCTCCACATGGGGGTGCTGCTTCATTGCTATCAATGTGAAAGCTGCTGCTGACTAAAGTGGTACTGCAAGTAAGAAGACCGCAGAGCAGTTAAAGGGTTTTTACATTTCCACATGCCTTATCAGAACAGGTAGGTAATAGAGTTCCTGCAGCTCTCGATCTGGAGTGGGCAGTCAGGTGTTTGCATTACGTGGACACAAATTAATTTTAATATGGAATGATCCATTAGAAAATAACCTAATCAAGGCATTATGTTGAACATATTTAAGAATTTAGTATTTTCCATATCACTATATATATATTTTGAGAAAAAAAACTTCAAAACACCTCACAATTGGCTGCAGAGATCACTTCTTCGGAGGCATCTTATTTATTATCACAGACAGGATCGCAATGACGGATAACCTCTATATATAGATAATACAGGATGCACAATAGGTGATGGTCACAGATAGAGATGAGCGAATCGAAGTTGACTAAGTGGAATTCGATCCGAATTTCATGAAAAATTCAATTTGCACCGAATCCAAATTTCCTCACGTTTTGTGGTAACGAATCACATTTTTTTCCTAAACTGGCTGCTACACATATGCGGACATGGACCAAGGAACTCTGGGAAGGTGGGACCACCCATAATGCCATGCATGCAGCCAGTGGGCAGCCAGCCAGCCCTGTGATGTCACAGCCCTATAACTAGCCTCAGCCATCTTGGATTCAGACATTTACCAGTGTACTTAGTGCAGGGAGAGACATCAGCAGGCGCTAGGGACAGTGGTAGAAAAGACTTGATTGTGGTGAAAAAACGATTTATAAGTGCAGGGAAAGGATAGGGAGGAATCATTCCACAGCATTTATGTAGAACAGGGTTCAGTAGGGGAGGTTACAGCCTGGGTAATAGGAACAATCCTATTACACCTTGCTGCACTGACTGGGGATCCAAATCGTCATTATACAGCTCTGTAATTCCAGCAAACTGTTCTTGCTATTGGGGTGCGAGTGCTGTTTGATACAGCCGTTAACAGGGTTTATTACAAGGAAATATTTCTACAGTAAGTCTTACTTGCCCTTGTGCGGTGCAGTTATGTTGTAAACCCTTTTTGGCGTGCATACGGTGCATTAGTGGCAAAAGAAAAATATATTTGCCCTTGTGCGGTGCAGTGATATATTCTACAGCCCTGTTTGCCGTGTATTAGTGGCGAAATAAAAATATAACCGCTGTTTAGCCTTTCACTTATATGTTGAAAAGCCTTTTGTGTAGTGGAAAAATGGACCGAATTACGTAGTGGTGAAATTTTTTATGTGAAACAGACTTTTTGGGGGGAAAATTGATGGGTGATTGTAGACTTTGTTCTGTATGAACCGAATTCCATTATCCTTTCATTGGTGAAATGTTTTATTTCAAACATATTTTTTTCAGGAAAATTGATGGGTGATTGTAGACCTCCTTTTGCGGTATGGACCGAATTACGTCGTCGTGGGTCCTGCAGTAAACCCTGATGACAACATACCAGCAGTAACATTCTTGCTCCCTGTGCAAAGCCATAACAAAAGGACTCCGTAGAAATCTAAGAATTATGTTGGAGGCATGTAATGTATGCAAGCCATGTGCGACCCCTCTCATCACTCTCATGCTGTTCTGCACCTGGTTTGCCTGGGCCAACGGAGTCACACAGGGGAGGAACTGCTCTGTGTCCTTCAACAAGAAATTAAATCCTGGCTTTCTCTGCGACTACTCAAAATCGGAACCATGGTGACTGACAATGGGAAGAACATGGTGTCTGCGCTGCGTCAAGGAGGGCTGAGCCCTGCATTGCACACGTGTTCAATCTGGTTGTCAAGTGGTTCCGGAAGTCTTCCACCAATCTGCAAAACATCCTAAAAATGGCCAGGAAACTTTGCATGCACTTCAGCCACTCGTACACCGCAAATCACATCCTCCTTGAGCTGCAGCGACAGAACAGAATCTCCCAACATAGGCTGATATGCGATGTTTCCACCCATTGGAATTCCACCCTTCATATGTTGGACCGACTATACGAACAGAGAAAGGCCATCAACGATTTCTTGATGATCCAAGTGGACAGGAGTACTCCTTTGTGTAACTTCGATGTCAGCCAGTGGCAGCTCATCCGTAACACCTGCCGTTTGCTTAGGCCCTTTGAGGAGGCCGCGTTATTTGTCAGTCGCCAGGACTACGGGATGAACAAGGTCATTCCACTGCTTCATGTCCTGGAACAGATGATTGTAAATCTGGCTGGTTAGGGGGCTGGAAACTTGGCGCCTACATCTCATGGCCACATGAGCCCTGTGGGGGCTGAATTGGAGGCGGAGGAGAAGGAGGAGGACATTGGAGCACAAGCAATGTGTAGCGAAATGGGTGGCATTTCTACACAAGTGACAGGAGAGGATGAGCAGGAGCAGCCAGAGGAGCTACAGGGCGATGAGGAAGATGAGGCAGAGGACCCAGACACACCGTGGCAGTATGCCGTAGAGATTAAGGATGTTTAGGTAGTGACAGCCGAATTGTCACCATTCGGCAGAGGGATGACTTCTGGATCTCCACCCTGTTGGACCCTCGCTATCGGTCCAAAATGGGGGCCTTTTCTTACAGCCGCTCAGAGGAGGGACAAACTGAACTGCTATAGACACATCATATGTAGTCAGTTAGCCGCTGCCTATCTGCACCATCGTCTATCCTCTCGCAGGTCTGACCGGGGGGCCCCTCTGCGCTCAAGTTCCACTGCCATGGTTGCTGGGGAGGCGTGGGGTGGCATGAGCAGTACCAGCTCCATCAGCAGCAGCCTGAGTCTAGAGTCGCTGATGAGCAGCTGTCTTCACCCGCTAGTGAAGAAACTACTCACCAGAAGCTATACATAGAGCAGAACCTGAACCAGCAGGTGGTGGCATACTTGGAGTGCACCCTGCCAGCCGTCATTGAAGATCTGCTGGACTACTGGACAGTCAAACTGGATTTGTGGCCGCAACTGGAAAAACTGTCCTGCCCAGCCAGTAGTGTGGCATCAGAGCGGGTGTTTAGTGCGGCGGGGGCCATAGTTACCTCAAGGAGAACTCGCCTGTCCACCCTAAATGTGGAGAGACTGACTTTTGTCAAGATGAATCAGGCGTGGATCAGCCAGGATTGGCTGGGGCGGTGTGGGGGCAAATGACTTAATGGGGCAGTGTGGGGGGCAAATTACATGATGTGGGGTAGTGTGGGGGTGGTGGGACTATAAGGAGTACTATTACTATGGGGGCACTATTATTTCTTCAGGATAGTATTTGGGGGTATTGGGGAGCACAGCGAGCAGCAGGATAACACTGTGGGGACTCCAGGTTGGGGGATGATGATAGAAAAGTAAGGAAGCTAAAATGTCTGTGTGTCACACTCTGCAGAGACTAGGCGGCTGAGAGAAGTTGTCCGGACTGAATGGAGAAGACGATGACAGAGAAGATCTACATCGGAGGAGACGTCACCTGGAAGGCCCTGGATGTAACAGGTATGTGCTGCTGTATAGCAAGTACAGCAAAATGCGGTGTACGGGGGGAGGGTCGATTTAGAGAACTGGACCAGGGTTAATGCAAAGTGTTAATATGCACTGTGAATATAAGCCCTGTACTGTGTTGTCACTGTGCATATTAACCCTTTACTGTGATGTCACTGCATATTAAAGGGGTACTCCGGGATAGCAAAATAAATCCCCTATGGAGATAAGTGTCTGATCAGGACGATCTCCTGTATGGTACTCCGGATCTCCTCGTGCCCGGAGCAGTGGTCAACACTCCCCCTCCATGTATCTATGGGAGAGCCTCAGGTACAGCACTTGTGTATCTCCGAGTCTTCCATAGAGATACATGGAGGGGGAGTGTTGACCACACCACCGCTCCGTGCGGTGGTTGACAAAGCTTATTTCTTGAGAACTGAGCCGGGGCTCCGTACGGGAGATCACGAGCATCCCAACGATCTGCATGAGGCCTCATATTTGAGTTTCGCCTAAGGCCTCACAAAGTCTAGAGCCGCCTCTGCTGATGCTGCTGCTACCTCCACAATATGTCACCCTGCCACTCTGGGGTTTCCTGATGCTGCTGCTACCTCAACACTATATCACCTTGCCACTCTGTGGCCTCCTCATGCTGCTGCTGCTGCCACCTCCACACTGTCACTGTGCCACTCTGTGGTCTCCTGATGCTGCTGCTACCTCCACAATATGTCACCCTGCCACTCTGTGGTTTCCTGATGCTGCTGCTACCTCCACAATATGTCACCTTGCCACTCTGTGGCTCCTCGCTGCCGCCACCTCACCACTATGTCATAGGGCCACTCTGTGGACTTCTCATGCTGTTCCCACCCTCCCCACTTCATGACTGGGCCACTATTTAGCTTTTTTGGCTTGGCTGACATCATTTATTTGACCCTTCTTCTGATCTGTCAGAAGGAAGGAAAAATAAGACTCACAACGGATTCTCTCTGTGTAGCAGCTGTAAGGCCTGTATGGTCCAATCAGAATTGGCTTATGATTTGGTAGCCAAAAGCAGGAGTGGGTACAAAACACAGAAGACATACAAATATTTTGTTCACATGTTATCTCTGTTTTGGATCCACTCCTGTTTTTTTTTGGCATTAGCAATACTGATGGATTACTGACCAAAGGCTGACCGAGTTAAGGCGAATGCTCCACAGACAGGATCTGTTTTTTTGGGGGTTATTGTTCTGACAGATCAGAGGAAGGGCAAAATAATCAGTGACGTCAACACAAACTTACTGCTGACACCCTCTCCACTCTGTCGGGGGGGCTCTACTTGTATAAGCGTTTAATAGAACAGGTTCTGTAGACATCTATGTGGAATCAGCTGACGACAGTGTAAAAGGAGTGCGCTTCTTCTTGTCGCTAACATCTACCTGTAAGGCTGAGTTCATACTTGAATTATTTGGTCAGTTTTGGCCCCGTTACTGCCCAAATAAGTGAAGTGTGCAGTGATTCTAAGAGCGACGCCTGTCATCTGCATGTCATACTGACTCACAGTATAATTTCACTACCACAGCAGACTCCCTATGCGTGTTACTACAAGGCACAGTGTTCTAGACACCTATAAAGGCTCTCTGCAGCCCGGAAATAGCAGTTTTTTAAATGAAATTCATCGCAAATATATTTGGCTCAAACCAAATTTTTTCCAAAAAATTCAGCGAATCGAATTTTTGAAAAATTCGCTCATCTCTAGTCACAGGTCACCTTCCCTTTCCCTGCACAATGACCTCGTCACAGGTCACAGAGCATGCCCACAACACTCTCCCATAAGTCAATTAACATATTCTGTCTATTGTTTCTTATGGACCATGTGGCTGCTGTAAAGCATCTCTCTGAATGCTGTTAAAGCCCTATTCACACGACCGTATTTTCGGTCCGCATCCTATCTGCATGACCACCACGCCATTCAAACTGGGCAGCATGGGCCCCCATTTTCATGACCGGTTCGGGTCCAACCGCCTGTGGATAGGGGATAAATTGTCTTAATATGGCAACCACTTTAACCCACATTAGTGTACAGATATATATATATATATATTTGTGTTAGGTGCTTACGGTAGTACAGTGAAGAGCCCTGGAATGCAGGGAAAGAAATGCAGTCGGTTGTGGTGTGCCGAAACCGAGGATGAGGTAGGCCTAAGAAAGAAGAGGACCCACCCAAGGAAAAGACATAAAATAAATGAGTTGTAAATGAGTGGAGTTGTGGGAGGGACAAAGCTCAGACCTCAGATGGTGCAGGAGCCAGGTAAGGGGGGTGCCCTAAATAGGCTGGAGGCGGACCTCAGCCCCTCCCACAAATCCAGGCAAATGCCTTAATACTTGTGTTAGGTGCTTACGGTAGTACAGTGAAGAGCCCTGGGAAAGCAGGGAATGAGTGCAGTCGGTTGTGGGGTGCCGAAACCGAGGATGAGGTAGGCCTAAGAAAGAAGAGGGCAAAAATGGAAATAAACCAGTTTATTGTAGCCAATAAATACATGAATAGCTCAACCCGTCATGCTTTGGAAAGCCACTCTCAACTCTTGCGCTGGATTGGGAATGTATCGTGCGTAAGCGGATGACTTCCAGCGCCCCAATTTCTTGATGACATGAGTAGGGATGTTGGCACTGGAGGCCGTGGATGCAGCTCCGATGCGAAAGGAGTGCCCTGAGTAGTTGGCTGCGTTGAGGCCCAGTTGGGTGAGAAATGACCTGACATGGATCATGAAGGTGGTGGTGGTGAGTACCGACCCATGAAGTTGAAGTAGCGGTTGAGAGGGTAGAAACTTGTGAAACTGACTGTAGGTGTCCAGAACCCTTACTGGACACCATTTGTTATGCGTGGGGTAATATGAGATGTTGACGGGTGAATGCTGACTACTCTTGGAGTGAGGTATGGTCAGGATGTAGTGATCCAGGTGTTTCGACAAGTGGGAGACCAGAAGACAAGGTGAGGTTTGGGACGTGGAGGTTGTAGTGAATTCACCGGGCCTCAGGAACCCGTAGAAGGCCAAGTAAATTGCAGTTTTGATGACGGAGTTGGTATCTGTATCAAAAGGCGTGGCGTCCAGCAAGTCGGATAATGCTTTGAAGACCTGACTGTTGATGGGCAGCCTCTGGGCTGGACGTGCGGGTTCCGTCTTCTGAATGCCTCTGAGTATTGTTTTGATTTGGTGTGAGGCCATGAAGCTGATGTTGTTGGGATGCATGATTAGCATATGATGTTGAATGCCAGTAAGATATAGTTTGATGGTGTTGTATGACATTTTGAGTTTGAGGTGGCAGAAAGAAGCAAACCCCAAAAGAGACGTCATGACGAAAGGGTGCGTGATGTTGTGTTCCAACAGGAACCTGTTGAATAGTGTGAATGCTCTGTTGTACGTTCTATGTGTATTGACTGACAGCGCTAAGTGGGACAAAGACTGGCTATGCCGCATGATGACCTCTAGTCCAGAATGAGTTGTTGAAATGACGGGGTCAGGGCCGTCTTTAATATTGATTGGACCCTGGGCAAGAATTTACTTGGGCCCCCTGGATCCCGCCTTCCCACACCCTAGCATGCAATCACGCCCTCCACCACAACACACACACAAAAAAAAAAATCCACACACCTCGTAGAGTAGTGAACTACTACTGCAGTATTATTTATTTAGGGACTGTAAGGCCTCATGCACACGACTGTGCCGTTTTTTGCGGTCCGCAAACCCGCAAAAAACGGAAGCCGCCCGTGTGCCTTCTGCAATTTGCGTAACGGAACGGGCGTCCCATTGTAGACATGCCTATTCTTGTCCGCAAAACTGACAAGAATAGGACATGTTCTATTTTTTTGGCGGGGCCACGTAATGGAGCAACGGATGTGGACCCAAACAACGGCCGTGTGCATGAGGCCTAAGCACATGCAGTATCAGGAGTGGTCCACACCACACCCCTGTCTTGCAGCCTCACAGGAGTACAGGACCAGTATCTGCACACGTATGTATGGCATAATTGGGATGCACATCACACATGACATGACACAGGTCTTTACCAGGCTGCAGGCCAGCAAACACATTACTATTGCCGCATGTGTCACATGCCACTACTGACTGTACAGCCGTTCAGAGTTCAGACACTTCACAGTTCCACTTCCTTCAGAAAAGCGAGCCTGCCGTGCACTCCAGCGACTTACAGATAGAGGCAGTGGCGTTGCTATGACTGGTGTCACCCTTTGCTCAGGGGGGCCCTCATGAATATAGTTTAACCGTTTATGTGCAAAAGAGAAAAAAAGAAGTCACTAAGTCAGCTCCAATCAGATAACTGCACATAGACCAAGAGTCTTGGTCTATGTGCAGATATCTGATTGGAGCTGACTTCTTTTTTTCTCTTTTTCACATAAACGGTTAAACTATATTCTGTAGTGTACGGGGACTGTAATGCCCGTCACTACAGAAGGGTCACTTGTGTGCTGTCGTCCCCCTTATTTATGGGGAAGTTGGTATAAGTCATCTTTATAAAATGTAATGTAATGTAATGCTATGTATGTCCCTGTTGCTGTAAAATGTGCATGTACAGGCCTGCTAGGGGTGTCATTCCAGCTCTTAGTCACTAGAGGGAGCTAGGGAGCCCTAGTCTATATAAGGCCCAGACAGGGAAAGGAAAGTTAGTTGTAGTTGGAGTCTGAAGTCTGTAGTCTAGTCTAACCAGAGATTAGACTATGTCAGAGTCAAGTCCAGGCCTGAAGCCTGTGGACCAGGAGAGGGTAATGCAGTCCCTGTAACCGGGTTCCAGATCCAAGGAAAAGGTTCCCCTCCTGAATTTATATATGCAGAAGCAGGAACACCACAGCTAATCAGCCTGAGGACACTGAGAGAGAGACAGAGGCAAGTCAAGAAAAGCAAGAGGTACTCAAGACTACAGAGGAGGTACTTGATAGAGATAAAACCAAGGATATACGCCAGAGCTAGGGTATTGGACCTTGGAGAAGAGTTTTTATGTTCCAGGATCAGTCAGGAATAGAGTGCAAGCTGCCTGTACTGCAAGTCCTGTGTTTAACACTCTAAAGTCACCTTGCTATATATATATATATTGCCTGCATCAACTGTATTGAAAATCAACTGTCTTCAAAGGAACTGCGCTTCCGTCAATGTCCCTATATGATGACTACTAAAGTTTGAATTCTGTTTTAACATCACGTGGTTCCTCAGTTATTCCTGCTATCAGCAAACGGCGTGCCACCGTTTAATTGGCACTGGCGTCACGAACATTTCTCATCCTCACCTGCCCTTGCAGAGAGTCAGCCGTCTCAGGTTAGTGTCTATTTCACTACAACACCCAGGAACATTTCTAAACCTAACTTGAGTACGCTGCACCTCTCTTTTGGCGTCACGAACAGGATACGCACGCTTTATAGTGCAAGAAGCGTGAACTTTGTGCCTTATACAGTTGCCCTGTGACCAAAGTGACAAATTGCCTGTTTTATTAAAGTGGACTTTGTGGACTGAAATACATACCCAAAGTGTGCCTAAAACCTCCAAAAAGCGCTGTGCAGTGTTGCGCTATCAAGAGGAAGAAAATCGCCACATCGGAGTGTGGTTTTGTGGACTTTTCATCATCCTGCTTGCTGTCAGTGAATAGACAGCGTTTCTACTAAAGATGGCCGCTGAGCTTGCCGAATTTACTGCTGCGTCATCTTCATCCCGAAAATGCGAGAAAAGTTGGCGCCTTTTTGATGAAAAAGCGGGAAAAGGTTCAAGGTCAGGCGCCACTGCTTATCTGGACATTTGCATGTCTGCCAGCATGGACTCCGTTTCCCCATACTGGAATACCTGGGGGGCAGCCTCCCAGTGCAATGGGAGGATCTGGCTGATCTTATTGGCGCCACCCTGTCGCTCTCCAGAGAAGGATCGAGCATGTTGGAGAGTGAGCACTGCTTTGCTGCCAGGTCCGCGCCTGAAATACCGAAAATGGATCATGTTGGTGTAGAGCCTGAGGAGGCTCCACCGACCTACTCTCCGGGACCGGAGAAACCCGCCTGCCCGCCACGGGAGAAAGAACCAGAGCCCTGCTATGGCTCTTGGAGAGACTTCTTTCAGCCCTCTTTCAAGTGGTCCTCACTAATGGCAGAGATCCGGGAGGCCGCTATAAAGCGGAATACAAAGACTAAAATATATTATGAGGAACTGACCAAGACTATCCATGAACGACACACCAACAACCAACCCCGCCTGGAAAGGAGAAAGGGGTTGGTGGTGTCCTTTGACAAAACCCGTGGCTACGGGTTCATACATGACTACCTAACTGGCAGAGACTTATACGTCAACAGGAGATCTGTCAAGAGAGACTACCTCCCTTCGTATCAGCATAGCCTCCGCGAGGGAGAGGAGGTGGAGTTCACCCCTGCCGAGAGCCTGAGAGGCCCATATGCGACTGCTGTGACCCGTCCCAAGCGAGAACCTGAGGACTGGGAGGCAGAAGAAGACTACTCTGGCTGCGAGCGGGAACCTGAACGCTCTCCAGAACAGGCCCACCACGCCTTCCAGGAGCGGAGCTCCTTCATTGGGCCTAATGTCTTCTGGCAGCCAACCGTGTTGGAAAAATGGGTGAGCCCCTATCCTTCCCCCGAGCTGCCTCGTCGGGAGAAGACCATCCAAGACCTGGAAAATTTAAAAGGACTCCGCGTTACCATGGAAAATATCCGTAAAGGTCGGAGACCAGATGCGCCACCGGAGCCTGCAGCGGCCACGTCCGACGCATCGTGTACTGTACCTGCGCCGGCGGCGCCAGCAGAGGACAGCGATTCGGACACTGAGAGTATAGGTGACCAGATCGTCCGGCTGGAGGAGAAGTTGCGGGAGCTGCGCAAGATTGCCACCGCCAGGATCCAGACGCCGCCTAAAGGAGACGAGGTAAGGGTGCCTGTCACCACCCGTAAACCACCGTCTGCTAACACTGCTCCGTCCAGGCCTCAAAGAAGACCCACTATTCCTGTGAATTGCTGCACAGAGCCCACCGGACCGCTTGCAGCGGCGGTACCCAATGCAGCACAACCCACAATCATTGTGCCGGGACCGGTACGGTCCACAAGAGTGTTTGCCCCTGGGCCTATGGGGCCAATACTTATTAGGGGTCCCTTCACTTTGCAGCTGCCCCCTAACACTGTGATGTGGGCACATCCCCCTGTAGAGGACTACTACAGGCCGTATTTGCCAGCAGAGCCAGGTGATTATGACATGCCACTGTGAATCAGCCTGCTAGGCCTTTGATTTATTTTGCTCAAAAAAATGATGTTGAAAGCTTAACCCTTCCAGGACAGGAGTCCTATGTTTCCTGGTCGTTTGTTGCTGCTGCCAGTTTATCCACGGTTCACTGGTAGGTGTTAACCACTGAAGTATTAAAGTCAACGAAGCCAAGTTTGTTTCCAGGACCTCCTGCCTGCTTTTGCTATCCCACGCCAAGTTGTGCCTGTTCCTTTGTTGCACCTTTTACCCTTAACCCCCTTTTCAGGTTGATCAGGGGTATTACAGCACTTGTTTTATATTGTGCAACTTGATACTAAGGAACCGTGCCCGGAGATAGACTCAAAAGAACCTGAGCCTCTGAGAATCTTACTCTTTTTAAAGGAAATGTGCCCAGAGATAGACTCCACCGCATGAGAGCCTCTGTGATTTATAGGAAAGTAACCTGGGTACAGACTCATATTTGTTCTTTGAGCCTCCAAGAACTTTTATACTGTTTACCGTTTCTTGCTGTTCTATTAAGGACAATTTGCACATATGGACTATCCTGGTATTAATGTCACGCTGTGCCAGGTCAGCGCCCCAGTTCCATTCACTATCCTGAGAGAAGAGAACGACGCCCCTTGTCACCACCCTTCACCTTTGCCAATTGGACCTGATATGAATGTAAATGCAGATGAATTACATATATGTATGCCTGCATGTCTCTTTTTCTGTTTCAGGTAGAAATTCCAGTTGGGCGGGCCCTGATGGAGTACGAGGTCGTACTCAGCTTAAAGCAGTGGGGTATGTAGTGTACGGGGACTGTAATGCCCGTCACTACAGAAGGGTCACTTGTGTGCTGTCGTCCCCCTTATTTATGGGGAAGTTGGTATAAGTCATCTTTATAAAATGTAATGTAATGCTATGTATGTCCCTGTTGCTGTAAAATGTGCATGTACAGGCCTGCTAGGGGTGTCATTCCAGCTCTTAGTCACTAGAGGGAGCTAGGGAGCCCTAGTCTATATAAGGCCCAGACGGGGAAAGGAAAGTTAGTTGTAGTTGGAGTCTGAAGTCTGTAGTCTAGTCTAACCAGAGATTAGACTATGTCAGAGTCAAGTCCAGGCCTGAAGCCTGTGGACCAGGAGAGGGTAATGCAGTCCCTGTAACCGGGTTCCAGATCCAAGGAAAAGGTTCCCCTCCTGAATTTATATATGCAGAAGCAGGAACACCACAGCTAATCAGCCTGAGGACACTGAGAGAGAGACAGAGGCAAGTCAAGAAAAGCAAGAGGTACTCAAGACTACAGAGGAGGTACTTGATAGAGATAAAACCAAGGATATACGCCAGAGCTAGGGTATTGGACCTTGGAGAAGAGTTTCTATGTTCCAGGATCAGTCAGGAATAGAGTGCAAGCTGCCTGTACTGCAAGTCCTGTGTTTAACACTCTAAAGTCACCTTGCTATATATATATATATATATTGCCTGCATCAACTGTATTGAAAATCAACTGTCTTCAAAGGAACTGCGCTTCCGTCAATGTCCCTATATGATGACTACTAAAGTTTGAATTCTGTTTTAACATCACGTGGTTCCTCAGTTATTCCTGCTATCAGCAAACGGCGTGCCACCGTTTAATTGTGTCACGGAACCATGAACCAGACGTACAACAAGAGATACGTGAAAATAAGAAGGCTTTATTGAAAATAAAGCTGTAAAGCAAAAGTCCAAACGGATGGTGAAACCGAGCAGAGTCTTTGCGAAGCCAGAGGTCAGGAACCAGAAGGGTAGTCAGACGAAGCCAGGATCAGGAACCAGCAGGGTAGTCAGACGAAGCCAGGATCAGGAACCAGCAGGGTAGTCAGACGAAGCCAGGATCAGGAACCAGCAGGGTAGTCAGACGAAGCCAGGATCAGGAACCAGAAGCAGCAGCAGTCTTAGAAGCATGTGAACACAAGAGGACCAAGCAAGGAACTGAAGCCACAGACCTCCTATATATATGAGCTAGGCATCCAGCTCCTCCCAGGGGAAGGAGGAGCCGCAGGGTGGAAGGCTACAAGAAACCCAGGACCCAAGATGGCCGCCAGCACATGTCAAACGAAGGAGAGCAGCAAGCAGGTAAGACCATGACAGTACCTCCCCCTCAAGGGCCCCTCCTCCGCGGAGCACAAACGGTTTCTGAGGGAAGCGTGCGTGGAAGGCTCGGAGCAAGGCAGGAGCATGGACATCTGCGGAGGGAACCCAGGAACGCTCCTCTGGACCATAACCACGCCAATGGACCAAAAACTGCAACCGACCGCGGACCAGGCGTGAGTCCAGGATATTGCTCACCTCATATTCCTCACGATTGCCCACTTGGACCGGACGAGGCCGAGGAACCGAGGAAGTGAAACGATTACACACCAGTGGCTTCAACAGGGAGACATGAAACACGTTGGAGATCCGCATGCCAGGAGGAAGCGCAAGGGCATAGGCTACCGGGTTTACCCTGCGAAGCACTCGGAAGGGACCAACAAAGCGAGGCGCCAGCTTGGGAGTGGGCACTCGAAGGTTGAGGTTGCGGGTGGACAACCATACACGGTCTCCGACCTGGTAGGAAGGAGCAGGCGCTCGTCTGCGATCAGCCTGGAATCTCTGGCGCTGCGCAGAGACCTCAAGGGACTTCTGGATCTGTACCCAAGAAGCACGTAGGACGGAAAGGTGATCCTCCACAGCCGGAATATCCTGGGGAGAGAATACCTCCGGTAACACGGCAGGTTGGAACCCATAATTGGCCATGAAGGGAGACGTCCCAGAGGAAGAGTTCACCGCCGTGTTCCTGGCAAACTCAGCCCAAGGCAGGAGGTCAACCCAATTGTCTTGGTGATCGGAGACATAGCAACGAAGGAATTGCTCCAAGGCCTGATTGGATCGTTCTGCGGCCCCATTGGACTGAGGGTGGTAGGCCGAGGAGAAGGAGAGATGAATCCCCAACTGGGAGCAAAAGGCGCGCCAGAACCTGGACACAAACTGACTCCCCCGATCCGACACAATCTCCTTAGGCAAACCGTGCAACCGGAAGACCTCCCTGGCAAAAATCGTGGCCAACTCTTGTGCAGAGGGTAACTTCTTGAGAGGAACACAGTGGCACATTTTGGAAAACCGATCCACAATCATGAGAATGACCGTATGGCCTCGGGATGCAGGGAGGTCCACAATGAAATCCATCCCCAGGTGTGACCATGGGCGCTCCCCGGTGGCTATGGGTTGCAGAAGGCCCAACGGAAGGTGCCGAGGGGACTTACTCTGGGCACAAACGGAGCATGCCGCTACATATGCGGCGATGTCGGAACGTAGGGAAGGCCACCAGAACAGACGTGAAACAGCCCAGGACAGCTGATTCTTTCCAGGATGCCCCGCGGTCTTGGAGTTATGGTAGGTTCGCAACAACCGAGTGCGCAACTCCTCAGGCACAAAACATCTGCCGTTGGGTCTCCCAGAGGGAGCACCAGATTGAGCCGCCAAAATCTGCTCACCCAGGGGAGAGGTCAGGCTGGTGCGAATGGCGGCCAGGATCTGATTCGGAGGTATGACCGAAGTCGGAATCGACTCCTCCCTGGACAGCTCGGAGTACTGCCGTGATAAGGCATCCGCCCTGATGTTCTTGGAACCGGGTAGGTAGGAGACCACGTAATTAAAACGTGACAAGAACAGAGCCCATCTGGCCTGACGTGGTGTCAATCTCTTGGCCTCAGAAAGGTAGGTCAGATTCTTGTGGTCCGTCAGGATGAGAACCGGAACCACCGAACCCTCGAGCAAGTGCCTCCATTCTTTAAGGGCCTGCACGATGGCCAATAACTCCCTGTCACCAATCTGATAGTTGCACTCCGCGGAAGACAGTTTCCGGGAGTAAAACCCACAAGGAAGCAGAGGACCCTCTGGTGTTCTACGCTGAGACAGAAGGGCGCCTACTCCCGTCTCAGACGCGTCCACCTCGAGGACAAAGGGCAACCCAGGGTTGGGATGCGACAGAATCGGAGCCGACACAAAGGCGGACTTTAGGGCCTCAAAAGCTCGGATGGCCTCGAGCGGCCAGACCTGGGAATTACTGCCCTTCCTGGTCAGATCCGTGAGAGGCTTGGCCAGCATGGAAAAGTCCCTGATGAACTTCCGATAATAATTGGCGAAGCCCAAAAAGCGCTGCAGGGAACGAAGACCACTGGGCTGGGGCCACTGTAAGACAGCCGAAACCTTCTCAGGATCCATGGAGAACCCCTCAGCGGAAATGATGTAACCTAAGAAGGTTACCTGGGATCGGTGAAATTCGCATTTCTCAAGCTTACCGAACAGCTTGTTCTCTCGTAACCGTTGCAACACTCATCTGACATCCAGAATGTGGGCCTCCATGGATTCAGAATATACCAAGATGTCATCCAAATAGACTACCACACACTGCTGCAACAGGTCACGGAAAACATCGTTGATGAATTCCTGAAAGACTGCGGGCGCATTGCACAACCCAAAGGGCATAACCAAGGATTCGTAATGACCGGTCCTGGTGTTAAACGCGGTCTTCCACTCATCGCCCGCCTTGATCCTTACCAGGTTATATGCCGCCCTCAGGTCGAGTTTGGTAAAGACCGTGGCCCCTTTAAGGCGATCGAACAGCTCGGAAATCAAGGGTATCGGGTAAGCGTTCTTGATCGTGATGCGATTGAGACCCCTGTAATCGATGCAAGGCCTCAACTCACCGCCCTTCTTTTTCACAAAGAAAAATCCAGCCCCTGCCGGGGACGAAGATTTGCGAATGTGTCCGCGTGAAAGCGCCTCCCTCACGTACTCCTCCATGGCCTCATTCTCCGCTACCGACAGTGGATAGACTTTGCCACGAGGAGGAACGGCACCAGATTGTAACTCTATGGCACAATCGTATGGGCAGTGCGGAGGTAGGGCAACCGCGCGCACCTTATCGAATACATCCCGGTACTCCTCGTATTCAGGAGGCAACAGAGAGTCCGAGGAAGTACACAGCAACTTGACAGACCCATGGATGCAACTAGCCCCACACTGCGGTGACCACGAGAGGATCTCGACCGATCTCCAATCGAAAGTCGGATTATGCTTCTGGAGCCAGGGGTACCCCAAGACCACCGAGTAGTGTGGAGACGAAATAACCTGGAGGCAGACCGACTCTCTGTGAACGGCACCAATGGCTATCCCCACTGGAAGGGTCTCATGAGTCACGTGTGGCGGCAGAAGGGGTCTGCCGTCTATCGCCTCAAGAGCCAGTGGGGAACCTCGAGCCTGCAGAGGAATGGAATTGGCGGCAGCGAACACACTATCAATGAACAAACCACCAGCACCAGAGTCCACCAACGCCTGGGTCGTCACCGAGCCCCCGACCCAGGAGAGGACAACAGTGATCAGTGGTTTGTCAACACGGGAAACCGGGGACGAGGAGACTCCACCCAAGATCTGCCCCCGACAGGATCTCAGGGTACGAGCGTTTCCCGGACGGTTCGGACATGCCAACCGAAAATGCCCACCGAGACCACAGTACATGCATCGGCCCTCGCGTCTCCGGAGTGCCCTCTCCCCCTCGGACAGGCGAGCAAACCCCAGCTGCATGGGTTCACCCCCAGACAAGTCATCCCCAGGAGGCGTGGGAGGAGAGGGAGGCACGGGTGGGACAGCAAACGTAGGCACCAATCTGTTAGAAGACCTCCGCAGGTTCTCCTTAAAGGAAGGTCTCTCCCTGAGTCTGGTGTCAATCAAAATCAGGAAAGAAATAAGAGACTCGAGCTCAACTGGTAGGTCCTTAGCTGCAACCTCATCCTTCAAGGCATCCGAGAGACCATGAGAGAAAGCAGCGACCAGAGCCTCATTATTCCAGCCCACCTCTGCTGCCAGGGTACGAAACTCAATGGCGTATTCAGCTACGGATCGTGAACCCTGTCTGATGGACATAAGGAGCTTCGCAGCAGAGGCAGCACGAGCCGGCACATCGAATACCTTCCGAAGAGAAGCAACAAAACCGGAAAACTCGGCAACCACCGGATTGTTGTTCTCCCATAAAGGGCTGGCCCAGGCCAAGGCCTTGTCCGAGAGCAGCGAGATCAAGAAGCCCACCTTTGATCTCTCAGTAGGAAAGGCATGTGGCAGCAACTCGAAATAAATGCCCACCTGGTTAAGGAAACCTCGGCACTGAGTTGGCTCTCCCCCAAAGCGCTGTGGAAGAGGGGCAGAACCGGTCATACCCCGAAACACCGCAGGCGCAACAACAGGTGTCGGGGTAGACTCTGGCGCAACAACCGGAGCGGCAGTAGGAGCGAGCCCAGGAGCGACAACCGACCCATCGGCAACGGGAGCGAAATGAGCCGTGCGTTCAAGCAGGGTTTGCAACGTCACAGCGAACCGACCCAACAGGTGATCCTGCTGATCAAGTCTGGCAACCAGCGTGGGTAGCGAGGATGGCCCTGTACCGTCAGAATTCATGGCTTGGTCCTAATGTCACGGAACCATGAACCAGACGTACAACAAGAGATACGTGAAAATAAGAAGGCTTTATTGAAAATAAAGCTGTAAAGCAAAAGTCCAAACGGATGGTGAAACCGAGCAGAGTCTTTGCGAAGCCAGAGGTCAGGAACCAGAAGGGTAGTCAGACGAAGCCAGGATCAGGAACCAGCAGGGTAGTCAGACGAAGCCAGGATCAGGAACCAGCAGGGTAGTCAGACGAAGCCAGGATCAGGAACCAGCAGGGTAGTCAGACGAAGCCAGGATCAGGAACCAGAAGCAGCAGCAGTCTTAGAAGCATGTGAACACAAGAGGACCAAGCAAGGAACTGAAGCCACAGACCTCCTATATATATGAGCTAGGCATCCAGCTCCTCCCAGGGGAAGGAGGAGCCGCAGGGTGGAAGGCTACAAGAAACCCAGGACCCAAGATGGCCGCCAGCACATGTCAAACGAAGGAGAGCAGCAAGCAGGTAAGACCATGACAAATTGGCACTGGCGTCACGAACATTTCTCATCCTCACCTGCCCTTGCAGAGAGTCAGCCGTCTCAGGTTAGTGTCTATTGCACTACAACACCCAGGAACATTTCTAAACCTAACTTGAGTACGCTGCAATTCCTTAGTAAAAATGACCAGTCCACACCACACCATGAGGGCCCCCCTGAGCAAAGATTAGTAAATGTTGCCGGTGGTGGCCCCAGGCCACAGTTCAGCAGACAGAGAGAACCCAACCCCTTATGTCTCCCGTCTCTATAATAATCCCCCACTAATGGGGTTATTTAAATTACTGGTCGATTATTAGACGACAGACGAGAGAAATAAGGGATTCTCTCTGTCTGTCTGCTGAATTGTGGCCTGGGGGCCACCACTGGCCACATTTACTAATCTTTGCTCAGGGGGGCCCTCATGGTGTGGTGTGGAGTGGTGCTGACATAGTGACCTCTTTTTTTCAGTTTTTCACATAAACGGTTAAACTATATTCCTTAGTGAAAATGACCACTCCACACCACACCATGAGGGCCCCCCTGAGCAAAGATTAGTAAATGTGGCCGGTGGTGGCCCCAGGCCAGTTCAGCAGCAGACAGAACCCAACCCCTTATGTCTCCTGGGCCGTCCGTCTCTATAATCCCCCACTAATTTATGAATGGATCTGGGGTGGTTAATTATTAATTTGGTGATTAGCCTGACCGGTCTAAATTTCTAATGTAGAATTAAGTCAATATATATGCGTGCTTTTTGCTTTAAAGCCTTTACCTACCGAGTCCTCCCCTCCTGGCGCGGCAGTGGCAGGTCTGGTCTGGCCTGGCCTGTAGGTAAGGTGAGTGAGTCACTGGTGCCTGGTCTGGTCACGTGAGGCCGTGATACCCAGGAAGGTGATGATCGTGTCCGGCCCCTCTGTCTTCTTGGTGGAGAGGGGTACCCCCCAGTTCCTTGAACAGCTCGGTGGTGGCTCTGAGGCTGGAGGGGGGGGAAGTGTTTTCCTCCACCAATAGGAAATCATCAAGGTAATGTAATACCAACGGGCACCTTGCTATATTCAAAAGCAACCAGCATAATGCTCCTGCAAATATGTCGAAGATGGCCGGGCTACTTTTGGACCCGAAGGTCAACCGGGAGAAAAAATAATAATCCCCGGACCACTTGATGCCGTGCAGGTGCCACAGTGTAGGGTGAATTGGTAGCAATTTGAAGGCGTTGGTGATGTCGGTTTTGCTGAGCCATGCCCCCACCCCTGCTTGTATGATGGCTGTGATGGCGTGATCTATGGTGGTGTATTGCAGAGAGAATTCCTCCGAGGGAATGAGGGAGTTGAGACTGGGGTTGCCCGACCCGTGAGGCGCCGATAGGTCGATGATGAGCCTCTGTTTCTGGGAAGATTTTCCAGTGACGATGCCAATGGGGTTGGTGCGCCATGTGGCGAATGGGGGGGTTTTGAAAGGACCTAGCACAAAGCCCTCCGTTACTTCTTGGGCTATGAGGGCGTCAATGGCGGTGGGGTTGTGTAGAGCGGATAAAAGATTGGGACACTCCAGGGTGCCAGTTGGCATATACAGGATGCCCGTGTGGAAGCCTTCTGTCAACCCTGAAACGAGGAAATCTGAGAGATGCCTGGATGGGTGTTGTGACATGAACGCAGTAAAAACTGGCATGTTGATAGTTGTTAGATACGCTTTTGCAAACATTTTATTTGGGCACATGGACTTGGCATGCACCCGGAAACATTTGGTACATATGTGTAACAACTTGCACCCGCTATAATTGCAGGACCCCTCCTTGAAATTATTGCAAATCTGGGATTTGCCCAGAAACTTGATCGGCCGACCCAGCTTGTCCCGGGCTGACCTTTCCGGGACCCCGGAGGGACCGGCTGCCTGTGAGAGGGCCTGTCTGTCCGACGTGTTCGGGCAGAAATTGGTGGTATGGGCCGTGGAGGAGCAGTGAGCACAGGCTGGGGTCCTGAGGCCTGCGAAGTGGCGACAGAATATGACCGTGTCGATCCTTGCCCAGTTGGAGCGGACTCCGTACTGGGAGAAAGCCCCCGCCACTTTCGCCGAAAAAGACCTGTGATAGTCATATAACGCTGACCCTCCGTATTTGTTGCCCAAGTCCACCAGTTTGTGCATGTTTAGGTCGAATTCCTCCCTTCTGTTGGGGTAGACCGCACAGATGACCTCTCTATAGACACCGAAAGCCAAAACGAATTCGGGAATGGTCAGCTTCCTATTTAGATGGGCATCCCTGGACTTGACCACAACTGAAACCTCGTCATAGGCATAAGTCGTGTTCTCGACCACATCCTGGGAGGCAATCAGAAGGGAGGCCAGGTTTACATCCTTACCTTCCAGGATATCCCTCTTCAAGTGCTCTGGTATCATGTGCGCCGGGTTGACTTCCCGGTCCTCCAGGCTAACGGCCGGCGTGATCACCGGTAATCCGGCCGGTGCTGGTGACGCCGCTGGTGGCGGACCTGCCAAGGAAAGGGTCGTGGTGACCGATTCTAGCCTCTCCAACCTGGCGTTGACTGTCGACATGGATGTCATCAGGGAGGCCAGCATGGCATGGATGTCCCCGGTGCCGGACTGGCTGGGTCCTTCCCCTGCATCTCTATTATCAGTTGATGCGCGCAGCAGCCGGAACAGCTCCGCTTTCCTTGCCGTGCGGGGAAGGGAACATGCCGTTTCCTCAACTCCGCCGTAATGCGCGGAATTGTCCAGGATCTGATGGATGCTGGACTGGCTAGATCGTCTCCCAGGGTAACAGTGACGGATCTAGCAGGGGTGCCAGGCAGGGAGAAGTTTTCTAACCCATCCAGAGACATACTAAAATAAAACAGTTGATTAGCTTGAGGAAACACAGGATCGTGCTGGCAAGCTAGCTAGGCCGGATGGCGAAAAATTATACTTGTGTGGTGACAGATGAGGCCCTGCTAATTTGCCAAGCGGCTTGAGAGGCTCTACCTATGAGTTGGTGCGAGGGGTTAATGAGGCCACTTGTCGAAGTGGCAGGAGCGTTGGCCTCTCGGTGACTGTAAGACAGGACTAGGGGAGGGGAGTGACAGGTGAGGCCCTCTCTATGCAACACGCGAGGCAGCTTACTAACGAGTGGCGCGATGGGCGGTTGCCTCTGAACGTTTGAGGCGGGGTGTTGGCCTCGCGGGACCACTAACTGATGGCGAAGCCAAAAAGGGGGTAACCTAGTGGGATGATGATGCCCCTAAAGCCAGCATGCTGACCCTAGCGGGACCATCCGAAATGTATGGAAGACCTTTGTAAATGAGCAGGTGAACGTACCTGGTAGTAAGAAAATATTCTCCGGATACACGGTAGTGCAAAATACAATATAGGTTGACCGCCTGAAAAAGGGGGGAGGGTAGACATAAAACAGTATGATGAAATGTGAAATGCATTAGGTACATATAGCATGACCCGGAGGATCATGACGGTTGTCAGTGAAATGACAGCTTTGCGCATGGTGTGAAAAGAGACCAGCGCGTGGCCGCATGCCTATGCACCAAGTGGGAACGTGCGGTTTGCAATCCAATGGTATGTTTTGGTTTGTTGCCCCTTTTTTTTTTTTTTTTTTTTGACATGAGGCGGAATCCAAAAGCCTCCATGCTCTGTTTACTTTAATTTTTTTAATTTTTTATTAGCAACCAATTGATATCCCTGCTCCCTTTTTTTTTTTTAATGTTGGGCTGCTGGGGCGATTTTGACTGCAGGGTGCTTAGTTGGGGCGTGCTGGAAGCCCCCCCTGCAGCCTGCGCAGGAGGGGCCTGCTGTGGGACCGGCGCCCCTGGAGCTCCGCCGACCAGCCGAGCCGGACCGCCCGATGGCGGCCCCCCGTATCAGATGCGGCGCGAACGGCCGCCGGGACGCCGCGCATGCGCAGTACCCCGGCCGCGCGTGCGCAGACCAGGCACCGGGACGCGGCCGGGCGCCATCGGCCGCGCGGCAGGAGGAGCGGCGGAACAGGCCGGAGGCGGTGGGGAGGGGATGCCTGTGGCAGCGATATGCCCAGTGAAGGTGGACATGAAGGGAGGGTGTACCGGGTGCACCGCAGCTGGCACCCGCAGCCGTGCACATGAACATGAGGAGGGGGGGGGGCATGAATGTGGATGATGTGGGGTGATATGGACTAACCCAGAAATGGGGAATGAGCCCGGAACCACAGGGGTGCTGACCGGAGTGTTGGTACTGTGGGAAGACGCCAGAAAAAGACATAGGAGAAATGAGATGCCGGTGGTTGATGCGAGAAAGCCGTGACATTGGTGCAGCATGTATGAAATGAAATGAACAGAAATGGGGGATTAGCCCAGAATTCATTGGCCGCCTGCGCCAAGCTGTTGACCGGAATGGTGGTACGGTTGTGAACAAATTGTGCATGAACAAGGCGAGACAGAAATGAATACTGGTGACTTGTACGAAAAATCTGTGACATTGGTGCGAGTTTGATGAAATGAACCGGTACAGGGGCAACCGTGAGTGCAGTATCCCAGGGGGTCAGTAGAGCAGCTTTAGGTAAGCGGGGAGTCGTAGTGCAGGGCAACCCACTAACCTGGGATTCACTGTCGTCCTCAATCCGAGTCAATACTGGAACAGGCAGTTAATAAATGTCGTGACGCCAGTGTCAATTGAACGGTGACACACCGTGTAATGATAGGTGGAATAATGGAGCAATCCGGATATTTATATAACAGGTTAACTTTACTGAACGAGTTTGTAGTAGGGTGAACAGCCAGTGAATACAGTTCCAGAGTTATTCCACACTTTACCATACAGTTAACAGTAGTGGTTCAGGCTTTTACTTACAAAAAGACTAGCTTCAAGACAGGCCTCCTAGGATCAGGGATTCCCTCTTATGCTACTTGCAGCAATACCCTCAAGGTCCAGACACCTAAATCCTGGTGATATCCCTTGAGCAAGGACTTGGTAGAGGTCTTCTTCCCTCCTGATGGCAGGCTCTATCTTTGGAGTACCTCAGGTATAATTAACCTGGAGAACTGGGTGGGAATGACCTTCCACACCAGTAGTGCAATCTCTGCACTCTTGACGGAGCCCTGAATCTCTCAGAACTGACTCTAGAAACTTCTAACTAACTTCCTAGGCTAGGCCCTAGCCTATTTATACTGAACTGGGGGCTCCCTCTGCTGGCTGGAATAAGGATTGCCTGCAACAGGCCTAACTGGCTTAAAGGGAAATACACATTACAATCTAGCAGTGTCGGGTAACCTACCCGTATGCTGCACACCCCCAGACTTTAACATGAGTAAGGCCTCGTACTCACACACACCTTCCTGAACCGGCATAAAATGGTACATAATTTAAGCACTACATTATAAATATGATAAATAACTATTTCACACAGAAACTATAACATTTGTAACTTAATGAACAAATGACACAAGGGAAAGGGGCGTCTTCTTACTTCTTAGACACGGCCGCTGACCTGGCACAGCGGACTTAAGGTGAACCAGGTTAGTCCATTTTTCTTGGTTGCAGGATAATAACAGAACTACCCAGGGGTTTCCTGCGGGTGTATAACAGGCAAGGGCTCACGTGGAGGAGTCCATTCTTGCGCACAAATGTCCAGCAAGCTATTTCCAGTAGCAACTGCTCGGGAGGAGACACCACCAGCATAGTCAAAGTCCCCTAAAAGGACTGGCGGACGTCCCCTGTTCATCCGGGTGGACCTTCTCAACACAGGGGTCTCCTCTTCCCTTAGCATCGAGGTAGAAGAGAGAGGAGCAACAGGAGGGTCTCCATCAGTGAGACCCTGGTCAGGCACAACAGGAACAACAGGAACAACCAGATCCCCTAGAAGGGGGACTGGATCCGGGGCATCTTGAACCGGCTCTTCTGGAGGTGAAGATACATTAGGTGCCGGAGCGGGCACCAACAAGTTCAACCATGGTGTCAGAAGCCAATGCATGGGATCAGAGTCATACCTTAGATTACTGACAGCCTGCATAGGATCCTCGGGCTGTATTGATGGCTCTGACACAGGTGATTCAGAACTAGAACTCTCAGCACTGGGTTCTTGCGTCAGGCAGAGTTTTAACCGGTTTCTGTGTACAATTTGGGATCCCCTGCCTTCCCGGGTGATCTCATAAGTGTGAGTCCCAACATTTGGGATTGCAGTGACAACATAGGGACTTTACTCCCATTTACTGTCCAGTTTACTTGTACGGCGGTTATTTTTTAACCACACCACAGCCCCTATTGTCAAGGGTTCTGCATGGGCTGCTTGATCATAGTCTCTCTGCTGTCGGTCTCTAGCATAATCCATACGTTCCTGAACAATGGCTTTGGCTGTATTCAATCGCCTTTGATGCTCAGCAACCCAGTCGGTGTTAGGTAATGGGTTAATGCAATCAGGTACGTGTATGTCCAATGAGTGATCTGCAGGCAATGTCCCTTGGCGCCCAAACATCAAATAAAAAGGGGTATACCCCGTGGAACAATGGATGGTATGGTTGTATGTGTACATGAGCTGTGGCAACAGACTGGGCCAATCTCCTCTGGTTTCAGGAGGCACGGCCCTCAGCATCTCTATCAAGGTCTGATTCATTTTTTCACACAATCCATTACCTTGAGGATGGTAGGCCGTTGTCCGGATCTTCTTACAGTTGTGTAAGCGGCACAGTTCATGGAACAGATGGGACTCAAAAGCAGGTCCTTGATCGGTGAGGATCTTTTCTGGACATCCGTAGGGCAGGAGGAAGTGTTTCCAGAACAGTTCGGCTGTAGTCTTGGCCGTCTGGTCTCTCACAGGCACCGCTACAACAAACTTAGTGAAATGGTCAATAATAGTCATGGCATAAGCATACCCTGAGCGACTAGGCTCCAGTTTCACATGGTCGATGGCGACAAGTTCAAGAGGACGGGTACTTACAATGGGTCTCAGTGGTGCCCTCTGGTCATGGTGCTCACTTCGTTTTAAGGCACAGGCTACACACTCCCGACACCACTTCTCAATGTCTTCTCTCATGCCCACCCAATAGAACCGCTGGCGGATATTAGCCTCAGTCTTTTGAACTCCAAAATGACCAGATTGATTGTGGTACATCTCCAACACCATACCTGCATCTCGTCGGGGTATGAGAATCTGGTGCACTCTTTCGTTGGACACTGGGTCTAGGCTTCTCCGTAGCAATAGGCCTTTTTGTATGAAGAGCTGATGGCGCTGTCTCCACAGTTTGATGAGCTCTGGATCTGCACTCTTACGCCTAATCCTCTCAGGGGCTCTGCCACTAGTAATAAAGTCCATCAACTCACCCAGCACTCTACTTTCAGACTGTAGTTTCACCCACCTTTCCTCTTTGGGCTCAGGCCTACTGGAGGGTGAAGGGGCTGCGGCTCTGTCATGGGTAGCTCGAGCCTGATCCTGTTGAGCAAATTTGTTATAGAAGGCCGGCATCTCTACATCTTCCCAAGCATCTCGCCCATCATCAGGAGCTGTCTCTGTGGGAAGCCTGGATAAAGCATCAGCATTATCATTAGTACGTCCAGCACAATATTTTACAGAGAAATCATAGTTGGCGAGGCGAGAGGCCCATCTCTGCTCCAAGGCCCCCAATTTAGCTGTATTTAGATGCGCCAGAGGGTTATTGTCAGTGAATGCAATGAACGGGGTGGCGGCTAGATAATCTTTGAATTTCTCCGTCACTGCCCACACTAATGCCAGGAACTCTAGTTTGAAGGAACTATAATTCTGGTCATTTTTCTCAGCTCCTTTCAGGGAGCGGCTTGCATAAGCTATCACTCTTTCTTTTCCCTCTTGGATCTGGGACAACACAGCTCCCAGGCCTCGTTTGCTAGCATCAGTATAAAGATGAAATGGTTTGCTGTAGTCTGGATAACCTAACACAGGAGGCTCGGTCAGTTTCTTTTTTAACAATTGGAACGCTATCTCTCTTTCTTCATTCCACTCAATGGGCACAGGAGTTCTAGGACTTTTCTTGGGTTGCCCCCTCAAGAGTTCCTGGATAGGATCAGCTATTTGAGCAAAATGGGGGATAAAACGTCTATAGTAGCCTGCAAAACCAAGGAAACTCCTCACCTCTTTGACGGTAGTGGGGACCGGCCAATTACGGACAGCTGCTAGCTTATCAGGGTCAGGCTGCACGCCCTCTGCGCTTACCACATGCCCCAGGTATTTTACTGCAGGTTTGAGCAAGTAACACTTGGATGGCTTTACTTTCAAGCCATATTTGATAAGGATTTCAAATACTTCTGTTAAATGTTTCAGATGGTCCTCATATGTTTTTGAGTATACAATGACATTATCTAGATACAGCAGCACTGTTTCAACGTTTTTGTGGCCCAAACACCGCTCCATTAGTCTCTGGAAAGTCCCTGGGGCATTACATAGCCCGAACGGCATACAATTGAATTCGAACAGGCCCATGGGAGTGGTGAAAGCAGTCTTTTCCCTATCTGCAGGGGCCATGGGTACTTGCCAGTAGCCACTGGTCAAGTCCAATGTGGAGAAATAAGCGGAGGAGCCCAAAGCAGTTAGTGACTCCTCAATGCGGGGCAGTGGGTATGCATCCTTGTGGGTTATTTGGTTAATTTTTCTATAATCCACACAGAAACGGATACCACCATCCTTTTTCTTTACAAGGACCAGGGGTGCAGCCCATGGGCTACGGCTGTCCCGGATTACATTAGAGTCCTTCATCTCTTGGATCATTTCTTTTACAGTCTGATATGAAGTAGGCGGTAAGGGTCTGTATCTCTCCTTGATAGGAGGATGAGAGCCAGTAGGTATGGTGTGTTGTATGGCACTAACCTCTCCATAATCAGTAGCATGCTTACTGAAGGCCTGGTGGTGCTCTTTGACAAGATGTAGGATCCCTTCTTGCTGATGTTGGGGGGTAGTCTTGTCCCCTACATGGAGCTCTTCCCACCAGGGCACTTGTGGCTGGGTCACCGACGGACGTCCACTGCCTGCAGCTGGCGGCTTTTCTGTCACTGGAAGACGAATGATGTCTTGGAAGGACACCTGAGAAAGCTGGGCAACACGGCAATGCTTAGTAAGCGCAACAGGGTGATCACTCAGGTTAATCAGACGGACAGGTACTTTACCTTGGGAGACGTTCACCAGGCACTTGGCAGCTCTCACATAAGGGTAGTTTTCTATCTGGATTGGTTCCACCAGGGCTGGATAATCTTGGCCTTGAACTCCCAGGATAGCACGACACCATAAAAGAGTTTGAGAATAAGGAGGCAAAGTCACAGGCTTAATATCACGGATCCTGGCAGTACAAATTTCTCCTTTCCCATTAGCAAACCTCTGCTGAGCACTTAACACAGTAATAGTCTTCTGAATCACCCTCTTGGATGCAGAGGAAGCAGTGTGCAAAGTCTGGTGTAATACGGCAAGTATTTCAGAATAACAGTTTTTGAAGACATTGGTGCCTAGAATGACAGGATGTCCTCCTTTGTCGCCGGCCTGTACTACTATCACTCCCTGTTGAGGCAAGGTTACTTCTCCCACCTGCAGGGTGGGTTCCCAGTATCCATGAATCTTTACCGGTTTGCCATTGCTGGCGATAATCTCTACCCAGGATTCAGGCGGCTGGGTTAACTGGTTGGTGTCCCAGAACTTTTCAAATGCGGGCAGCTGAATGGTAGTGACCTGGGACCCAGTATCTAATAGGGCTTCAAAGGGGACCCCGTTGATCTCTATATTGATTTTAGGATGGGATCCTACATACCGGGGCATCCAACTTGGATCCTTTGGACCTAATGTTCTACCTCCCGAGGGGTGGTCCTCAGCCTCGAGGGTAGCCCGTTTAACTGCCAGCACGTGGATTCTGTGTGTCCCACCTTTTTACAGTATTTACACACAGGCCGCTTGCGATCTTTGGAACGATCTCTATTACGCCTCCCAGGATCCCTGGGGTGAGTCTCTTGGTAGGGAGGTGGGAACGGCCTAGGAGGTGACAGGAACTCTTCCTCTGACATTATGGGTTTTTCCCATTCCTCTATCTTTCTGCACACTCTCTCTAGACTTTTAGTGAGGTGATTTACCTGTTCTGTCAGCATGGCAATAGTATCGGTAGCTGAAGCTTGAACAGCTTGACCGGCCTCAGCTTGGTTAGTGATAAGCGGTTTTGGCCTGCAGGCTGATGACTCAGGTGGGGTGCTCAACTCCGTAGATACTGCTGACCCCAGAATTTTTATAGCCAGTTCTTTAAAGTCCAGAAAGGTACTGTTAGGGTGCTGGGCGGACAGCATCTTTAATTGGGTCCTTATTTGCTCACTAGACACCCCGGTGATAAATTGTTCCCTCAGGGTCTGGTCCTGATTATCAGCCTCCTTGGGATCTATCTGGATTACAGCCCCTAAAGCCTCCTGAAGTGATAGGGCATAGTCACGGAGGGACTCACCGGACTTCTGTTTCTTGCCAAAGAAGTGCATCTTTATCTCTGAGGCAGTCCTTGTTTCAAAAGTGGCCCTGAGGCGGGCGAATATCTGCTCTAGAGTACTCCGTTCAGCAGCAGGCCAGGATAATACCTCTCTGCGGGCAGCTCCCTCCAGTTGTGCTAGCAGGATTTCCATTTGCTGGTCGGCATTTATGGGGTAGAGTTTGAATAATGCCAGCAACTTTTCTTTAAAGTCTCTTAGGGTATGGGTCTCTCCTTTATAGCGGGGAAACCATGGGGCCCCAAAATAGTAAGGCATGGTAAAGGGCATCATGCTGGGGGCTATAGGATCATTAGGAGCCGCAAGCTCTCCCGGGGCCGGCTGCTCGGGCACTCCCGGTTCTGACATGTTAGCTTATTACGATGTGGCCGCTGGCGACTAAAGGGGCCGGAACAATCCCCTTCTCTCCGGTTACAAGTCCTTACCGGTATAGCCGGGCTTGCGCAGGCCAAATCTCGAAAGAGACTCCGGACGTCCTGAGTACGCGGTGACGTAGAAGAAGCAGGGCCGCGGCGGTGCGATGATGAAGAGGGGCGGGATTCTCTGTGTCTTTGAAGGGATCCGCCCACGAAGGTCCTCAGCAGCGCGGGAAACTTTACTCCAGGCGGCCGGTGGCCATCTTGGTCACCATTCCCTGACAGCAAGCAGGGTTGTTGACAAGTGAATAAATTGTAATCCACAATCACGATTTTCTTTTCCTGGGGGTAGCGCAACACAGCACAGCGCCTCCGATTTCTCCCAGGCACAATTGTAATCCACCGACCTGGAAATAAAGGGTATAGTCCTTGCAATACGGTGGTGGAATAGTTAAAGCACACAGTTCACACTTCTCTGCACTCCAGAAGCATGCGGATCCTGTTCGTGACGCCAAAAAGAGCGATGCAGTATCCCAGGGGGTCAGTAGAGCAGCTTTAGGTAAGCGGGGAGTCGTAGTGCAGGGCAACCCACTAACCTGGGATTCACTGTCGTCTTCAATCCGAGTCAATACTGGAACAGGCAGTTAATAAATGTCGTGACGCCAGTGTCAATTGAACGGTGACACACCGTGTAATGATAGGTGGAATAATGGAGCAATCCGGATATTTATATAACAGGTTAACTTTACTGAACGAGTTTGTAGTAGGGTGAACAGCCAGTGAATACAGTTCCAGAGTTATTCCACACTTTACCATACAGTTAACATTAGTGGTTCAGGCTTTTACTTACAAAAAGACTAGCTTCAAGACAGGCCTCCTAGGATCAGGGATTCCCTCTTATGCTACTTGCAGCAATACCCTCAAGGTCCAGACACCTAAATCCTGGTGATAACCCTTGAGCAAGGACTTGGTTGAGGTCTTCTTCCCTCCTGATGGCAGGCTCTATCTTTGGAGTACCTCAGGTATAATTAACCTGGAGAACTGGGTGGGAATGACCTTCCACACCAGTAGTGCAATCTCCGCACTCTTGACGGAGCCCTGAATCTATCAGAACTGACTCTAGAAACTTCTAACTAACTTCCTAGGCTAGGCCCTAGCCTATTTATACTGAACTGGGGGCTCCCTCTGCTGGCTGGAATAAGGATTGCCTGCAACAGGCCTAACTGGCTTAAAGGGAAATACACATTACAATCTAGCAGTGTCGGGTAACCTACCCGTATGCTGCATGAGGCCCCGGCTGTACCGTATGAATGACTCACAGTTTAGCGGGCAAACGCGACCCACAGTGAACCGAGTGAAGCCGGAAAAAAGAACAGAAATGCTCCAAATCCAGAAACAGACGGCGACGAAAAACTCTCAGAAATTCAGCGGCTCGCAGGTAACTCTCCAGAAACTCCACAAGCGACTTCCTCTCTCAAAGCTCAGACCTCAGACGGTGCAGGAGCCAGGTAAGGGCGGTGCCCTAAATAGGCTGGAGGCGGACCTCAGCCCCTCCCACAAATCCAGGCAAATGCCTTAATACATATATAAAACTGCCTAACCCCTCAACTACTGTGACCCTGAGTGTTCAGAGACCAGATTTAATTATGATTTGCAGCTCCAATGTTCAAACTATTGTGATCTGGAATTTTACAGCTATGCCGTTCCGTTCCGCAAAATACTGAATGCACACGGATGTCATCCGTATTTTTTGTGGATTCGTTTTCTGCGGACCGCAAAATTCATACGGTCGTGTGCAAGAAGTCTGAGAGAAGGATGCTGGGCCTGCGCACAGCTCACCTTAACCCCTTCCCGACCTCCTCATGTATATATAAGTCAGCAGCTGCATGTTTAAAGATGGTGTCCACTCGCAGGCGCCACACCCGGAGCTAATGTATGCGGTTGACGATAACGTCGATCGCAAACATTTAACCGCTCAGATGGCGTGGTCAAATGTGACCACGGCATCTGTGAGGTTAAAAACCGCGATCGTACTCCCGGACGCCCACTGGCTCTCACTAGCACAAATTGGGGGAGCCGGATGTTGTGTGCGGCAGCCTCGGTCCTCCTGAATGATCCGAGGCTGGCACACATAGGCTCTCCATAGGAACTTATCTGTGGCAGGGCTCCACAGGAACATAGTGCAATTCTCATAGACTCCAATGCTAATGCATTGGAGTCTATGAAAGAAGCTATCTAATGATTTCTTGTTATAGTTTCCTAGGGGAACTATTAAAACGTGTGAAGAATAAAAAATGTTTCAAAAATATATAAAAATAAAAATTCAAATCATTCTGCTTTTCTCAAAATTGAAATAAAAATACATAAACAATAAAAAAAATAAGCATCATGGGTATCGCAGCATGAAAAAACACCCGTAATATTAAAATATGAAAATATTTATCCCATACGGCAAACAACGAGACGGGAAAAAAGTCAAAATGGTTAATTTACTGTTTTTTGGTCGCTTCATCTCCCACAATTTTTTTTATAAAAAGTGATCAAAAACCCATTCACAACCCATAATAATGAAAATTACAGATCACACCGCAAAAAATGAGCCCTCACACAGCTCTGCACACATAAAAATAAAAAGTTAAGGGGTTGCAATGAAAAGATTATTTTTTGAAGTTTTTATTTTTATTTTTCATGACGTGACGCACGAGGAAAAGGGCAGCACCACCCAAAAAGTCATGTGGCAGGATCTGGGTTGATGCCCAGGGGGCCACATGAGCCCTCCTCACAGCCGGCTAGTGGAAGTTTTTGGGGATATATTTTGATTCTGCTGGGGGTATTTTGTGATGCAATGTGGTATTTGGCTCTGTTGGGGTGGTATAATGTGCCTCAATATGGTATTGCTGGCCCACTCTACTTGTGTTGGCCCTGCCTTCCATCAATTCGTACCTGACTACAAAACGGGACCACTTTAAATTCCCAGTCCGCTCCTGACCTCTCCTGATATAATGACTTGCATTCCCCATGTAATAATTCTGGGGCATTCGCTCTCAAGACTCTATGCTGTTCCATTCCTCTATTATTGTTGCTAGAAGTTATGAATGAATTACTAGAAGCTCGCAATAAAGGTCCAGCTTGGGGAAGGGGGGGTGGTCCCTGCCTAGTCTGACACTATCCAATCAGTGCTACCGGTGTCAGACTGTGCAGGGACACACCCCCAACTGGTAGCCCCCAGCTGGACCTTCATTGCGAGCTTCTAGTAATTTATTCATAACTTTTATTAGGCATGTCAGGAGAGGTGAGGGGTCCTCTTCAAGCACCTTGCTCTCTTTATAATTGCGGATTTCATTATTTTCAAAGTAAATTTGAAAACGTGAGGAAGAAATGGAAAATGTGAGTAGTTTGTCTATAAATAGTCATCATGTCGTCTTCAGCAGCGGTGCAGAAAATAGTCTTTTGCTGGCATTTGGCGTTAGGACGGTTGATCAGGTAGAGGGTAGAAGGAGGGGTGAGGTGTGTAGATTTTCCATGAGCTAACTGGGCTTAATGACTCATTTCGTTTTCTATGGACTCTTCGGGAAATTGCAGAGACGCGCTTGTTTTGCTTTGTCTAATTAAAGCTGTGGGTAGATGACATAACACCATAAATAATCAGCCCGCGCTATAAAAAAAAAAGGGAAGAAATGTGTTTTGCATTGATCTTTTATCATGATCCATTACAATGAAGCCTGATCTGTCACAGTACATTTCCTGCCGCATCGGAATACATTATTGCATCCTTTATGGAGATGCCAAGTGGATAATGCAGAATGAGGGCACGTAGGTGGCCCACAGCACTGGATCAGTTCTTTAGAGGGGTTGTCCACTTTTAGAGCATGTTCACATGGAGAATTTTTTGTGTTAAAAAAAACAAAAAACAAACAAACCTGATGCGTTTTTTTTTTTCATGCAGATTTAGGAATCAAGAATAGAAAGGACAGCACAGTTCTTTTTTCCACAGTGCGGTTTATAAAACCGCAAGCGGAAAATTCAAGGCGATGTTTGAATTAACATGCAGATTCCCCAATGAAATCCATAGGGAAGGTCTGCATGCGCTGTTCCCCACCAATGGAATGGAATCCCCACCAAAATCTGCACTTAGAATTTGCCATGTGAACATACCCTTAGGCCCCTTGCAGAGAGCGCGTGTCACGCACTGGCGGGTCACATAGAATTATATTGATTTATGATGCTATGTAACCCTTACAGTTCTGGAATGTATTAGATGACACTGAATGCTGTCAATGTTATCCAATACATTCCAGAACTGTAAGGGTTACATAGCATCATAAATCTAATACTATGCGACCCCATCAGTGCTGGGAGTTCAGGCCGGGAGCTGCGCTGCGGACTCGCAGCATGACACATTCTCGTCTGCAAGGGGCTTTAGGCCCCTTTCGGATGAGCGAGTTCCATGCATCGGACTCCCAGTGTGAGTATGCAGCTGCTCCCGTCCTGACCTCCCAGCACTGACGGGGTCGCATAGTATTAGGGTCCATTCACATATCCGTATGTGTTTTGCGGATCCACGGATCTGCAAAACACGGACATCGGCAATGTGCGATCCGCATTTTGCGGACTGCACATTGCCGGCACTAATAGAAAATGCCTAATCTTGTCCGCAATTCCAGACAAGAATAGAACATGTTCTATTTTTTTCGGGAGCCGTGGACGGGAAGATCGGCGGCGCGCTCCGGAAATGCTGATGCAGAGAGCACATAGTGTGCTCTCCGCATCCATTCCGTCCCCATAGAGAATGAATGGGTCCGCACCCGTTCCACAATTTGCAGAACGGATGCGGACCCATTATTACGGATGTGTGAATGGAGCCTTATACTGATTTATGATGCTATGTAACTCTGGAATGTATTGTATAGCAGTGACATAATGCTGTCAGTGTTATCCAATACATTCCAGAACAGTAAGGGTTAAATAGCATCATAAGGCCTCTCGCACACGGACGTATTTGTTCCGTGGCTGTACCCGGGGGGCCCAGCCGTGTGCATTCCGCATCACGGATGCGGACCCATTCACTTAAATGGGTCCGCAAATCCGGAGATGCGGAACGGAAGCACGGAACGGAACCCCACGGAAGCACTACGGAGTGCTTCCGTGGGGTTCTGTTCCATGCTTCCGTTCCGCAAAAAAATAGTACTTGTTCTGTACTTGTTATTCAAGTTGAATGGGTCTGGATCCGTCCCCGCCGCCGCATAGACATTGCCCGTGCTTTGGGGATCGCAAATTGTGCTCCCCAATGCATGGAATGGAACGGAACAAATACATTCTTGTGCAAGAGGCCTAAATCAGTATAATACTATGCGGCCCCGTCAGTGCTGGGAGGTCAGGATGGGAGCAGCTGCATATTAACAATGCAAGTCCGGAGTGTGGAACTCGCTCGTCTGAAAGGGGCCTTAGGGCTCTTTCACACAAGCAAATTTTCCGTCCAGGACTGAATCCTGACCCATTCATTTCAACAGGTCTGTGTACATAAGCGCTGTTTTCAAGCATTTCTGCGTTCAGGAAAAATGGCAGCATGTTCTGCATTGTGTTTTTCATGCAGCTCTGCCTCCATAGAAGTGAATGGGACTTGTGTGAAAAATGGAAGGAATCTGGATGCAATGAGAAGCTAAGTGTTATTCTTCATGCGCGTGAAAACGCAATTCAATCCAGATACAATCCAAATGGAAAAAACGCACACACTGAATGCAATCGCAGAAAAAAACCTGATTGAACTTGCATGCAAAACCATCAGTTTTTCCTGAATAGTTCCTGACACAATCAGTATTGCTCCTGTGAAAGAGGTCTTAGGTAGAAAGCCCCCCGATTATAAGTTATCATAGAGTATGCACACGACAGTGTTTTTTCACTGTCAGTGATTTGGCTTCAGTGGTCCGTGTCCGATTTTGCTTCAGTTGTGTTTCCTTGTGTCTTCCTTTTTTTTGTCTGACAGGGAAAAAAAAAAGAAAGGTTAATGAAAAGTGTAATTTTATTGCACCAAGGTCTTGTAGAAAAAAACGGACACGGTCACGGATGACATACCAGTTGTGCATCCGTTTTTTTTGACTGACCCATTGACTTGAATGGGTCCGTCCTCCGTTTTCCACTGACAAGTATAGGACAGGTTATATTTTTTTGACGGACTGGAATCACGGACGTGGAGAAAAAACGGAGGACTATCAGTTTTTTTTCACAGCTCCATAGAAATGAATGGGACCTCCGCTAAACTGTGAAAAATGACGGAACGGACGAGGATGCACACAACGGTCGTGTGCATGAGGCCTAAGACTTTATGCTACTAAAACTAAAACAGAAATCAGCTGAAATCTATGAAAAGCATCATCATAATGTAGAAAAATATGGTCGCAAGTGTTCCAACCAGTGGCGTACATACAGGGGTCGCAGTTGCGACCCGGCCCGCTCGCCTGTGGACCCCCCCCCCGGCCCCTGCAGTCAGTGTTCCCTTCTCTCTAACTAAGCTGCGCGGGTGGGCGGCCCCTCAGCCATATCGTGCCGCTCAAGCTGCTGGCAAAATGCCAGCGCCCAGCAGTCAGTGCAGTGAGTGTCAAAAACATCTCCGTCATGCGCCTCCTGCCCCGTCTGCCTGCTCCTCCCACTTTATGAATGAAGCAGGCAGGCGGGGCAGGAGGCGCATGACGGAGGGAGAGATGTTAATGCAGCGTACTCAAGTTGTGTGTAGTAGGTGTTTCTGGGTGATGTAGTGCAATAGACACTAACCTGGTACAGCTGACTCTCTGCAAGGGCAGGTATAGGTAGAAAAAATTCGTGACGCCAGTGCCAAGTAAACGGTGGCACGCCGTTTGCGGATGCAGGAATAAATTGAGGAAACGTAGTATTAAAACAGAACTCCAACTTTAGTAGTTTTCCAGCAGAGACAATAGTGGAATCGCAGTTCCTTGGCATACAGTCGATTTTGCAATTCGGTCGATGCAGGCAATTCAGTTACAGCAAGGTAATTACAGAGTGTTGAACACAGGACTTGCAGCACAGGAGCTAGCACTCTATTTCTGTCTGATCCTGGAATATAGCATATCTTCACCAAGGCCCATTAACCTAGTTCTGGCTTTATATCCTTGGCTATAGCTTTAATAAGTACCTCCTCTGTCTTTCTGAGTACCTCTTGCTTTCCTGATCTTTGCTTCTCTGTCTCTCTGAACTTCTGGACACTTCCTCAGGCTCTAGAAACTTCTGAGCTGTGGTCTAGACTGCCTGTTACTTCCTTGACTGAGCCTTATATAAACTAGGGCTCTCTAGCTCCCGCTAATGGCTAGAAGCTGGAATGACACCCCTAGCAGGCCTGTACATGCAAGTTTCACAGTAACAGGGAAATACATGCATTACATTATATGACATTTTATAAAACTGACATATACCAACTTCTCCATAACTAAGGAGGGACGACAGCACACCAAGTGACACTTTGGTAGTGACGGGTATTACAGTCCCCGTACACTACATACCCCACTGCTTTAAGCTGAGTACGACCTCGTACTCCATCATGGGTCGCCCAACTGGAACCTCTACCTGAAATAGAAAATAGAGACATGCAGGCATACATACATGTAATTCATCTGCATTTACATCAGGTCCAATTGGCAAAGGTGAAGGGTAGTGACAAGGGGCGTCGTTCTCTTCTCTCAGGATAATGAATGGAACGGGGGCGCTGACCTGGCACAGCGTAACATTATAACCAGGATAGTCCATGACAATGAATAAGTCCATGATAGAACAGCAAAATAACGGAACTACCCAGGAGTTTCCCGTGGGTGTATCACAGGCAAGGGCTCACGTGGAGGAGTCCATTCTTGCGCACAAATGTCAAGTAAGGTATTGCCCGTGGCAACTGTTTGGGAGGAGACACCACCAGAATAATCAAAGTCTCCTAAACGGACTGGTGGGCGTCCCCTGGTCATCCGAGTAGACCGTCTCAAAACAGGGGTCTCCTCTTCCCTTAACAACGAGGTAGGAGGGAGAGGAGCAACAGGAGGGTCTCCATCCGTGAGACCTTGGTCAGGAACAGCTGGAACAACAGGAACAACTGGAACAACAATATCAACGAGAGGGGGAACTGGATCCGGAGTATCTTGAACCGGCTCTTCTGGAGGTAAAGCTACAGTAGGTGCCGGAGCAGGCACCAGCAAGTTCAACCAAGGTGTCAGAAGCCAATGCATGGGATCAGCGTCATACCTCAGATTACTAACAGCCTGCATAGGATCCTCGGGCTGTAGTGCTGACTCTGACACAGGATATTCAGATCCAGAACTCTCGTCACTAGGTTCTGGTGTCAGGCAGAGCTTTAACCGGTTTCGGTGTACAATTTGGGATCCCTTGTCTTCCCGGGTGATCTCATAAGTGTGAGTTCCAACATTTGGGATTGCCGTGACAACATAGGGACTTCGCTCCCACTTACTGTCCAATTTGCTGGTACGACGGTTATTCTTTAACCATACCACGGCCCCTATGGTCAAGGGTTCTGCATGGGCTGCCTGATCATAGTCTCTCTGCTGTCGGTCTCTAGCAAGGTCCATACGTTCCTGAACAATGGCTTTGGCTGCATCTAATCGCCTTTGGTGCTCAGCAACCCAGTCGGTGTTAGGTAATGGGTTAATGCAATCAGGCACATGTATGTCCAATGAATGATCAGCAGGCAATGTCCCTTGGCGCCCAAACATCAAGTAAAAAGGGGTATACCCGGTGGAACAATGTATGGTATGATTGTATGTGAACATGAGCTGTGGCAACAGACTGGGCCAATCTCCTCTGTTTTCAGGAGGCACGGCCCTCAGCATCTCTATCAAGGTCTGATTCATTTTTTCACATAATCCGTTACCTTGAGGATGGTAGGCCGTTGTCCGGATCTTCTTACAGTTGTGTAAGCGGCACAGCTCATGGAACAGATGGGACTCAAAAGCAGGTCCTTGATCAGTGAGGATCTTTTCTG
The DNA here is from genome assembly GCF_905171765.1 of Bufo bufo. Taxonomy (NCBI): domain Eukaryota; kingdom Metazoa; phylum Chordata; class Amphibia; order Anura; family Bufonidae; genus Bufo; species Bufo bufo. Next base: position 768,900,792 of record NC_053389.1, on the reverse strand, counting down.
GACATCCATAGGGCAGGAGGAAGTGCTTCCAGAACATTTCGGCTGTAGTCTTGGCTGTCTGGTCTCTCACAGGCACTGCTACAACAAACTTTGTGAAATGATCAATAATAGTCATGGCATAAGCATACCCTGAGCGACTAGGCTCCAGTTTTACATGGTCGATGGCGACAAGTTCAAGAGGACGGGTACTTACAATGGGTCTCAGTGGTGCCCTCTGATCATGGTGCTCACTTCGTTTCAAGGCACAGGCTACACACTCTCGACACCACTTCTCCATGTCTTCTCTCATGCCTACCCAGTAAAACCGCTGGCGGATAGTAGCCTCAGTCTTTTGGACCCCAAAGTGACCGGATTGATTGTGGTACATCTCCAACACCATACCTGCATCTCGTCGGGGTATGAGAATCTGGTGTACTCTTTCGTTGGACACTGGGTCTAGACTTCTCCGTAGCAATAGGCCCTTTTGTATGAAGAGTTGATGGCGCTGTCTCCACAATTTGATGAGTTCAGGATCTGCACTCTTACGCCGGATCCTCTCAGGGGCTCTGCCACTAGTAATGAAGTCCAACAACTCACCCAGCACTCTACTTTCAGACTGTAGTTTCACCCACCTTTCTTCTTTAGGATCAGGCCTACTGGAGGGTGAAGGAACTGCAGCTCTGTTATTGGTAGCTCGAGCCTGATCCTGTTGAGCAAATTTGTTATAGAAAGCCGGCATCTCTACATCTTCCCAAGCATCTCGTACATCATCAGGAGCTGTCTCTGTGGGAAGTCTGGATAAAGCATCAGCATTATCATTAGTGCGTCCAGCACGATACTTTACAGAGAAATTATAGTTGGCAAGGCGAGAGGCCCATCTCTGCTCCAAGGCCCCCAATCTAGCTGTATTGAGATGTGCCAGAGGGTTATTGTCAGTGAATGCAATGAACGGGGTGGCGGCTAGATAATCCTTGAATTTTTCTGTCACCGCCCACACTAATGCCAGGAACTCTAGTTTGAAGGAACTATAATTCTGGTCATTTTTCTCAGCTCCTTTCAGGGAGCGGCTTGCATATGCTATCACTCTCTCTTTTCCCTCTTGGATCTGGGCTAACACAGCTCCCAGGCCTCGCTTGCTAGTATCAGTATAGAGATGGAAGGGCTTGCTATAATCTGGATAACCTAACACTGGAGGCTCGGTCAGTTTCTTTTTTAGCAATTGGAACGTTATCTCTCTTTTCTCATTCCACTCAATGGGCACAGGAGTTCTAGGACTCTTTTTGGGTTGCCCCCTCAAGAGCTCCTGGATAGGATCAGCTATTTGAGCAAAATGGGGGATAAAACGTCTATAGTAGCCGGCAAAACCCAGGAAACTCCTCACCTCTTTGACGGTAGTAGGAACCGGCCAATTACGGACAGCTGCTAATTTATCAGGGTCAGGTTGCACTCCCTCTCCGCTTACTACATGCCCAGGTATCTTACTGCAGGTTTGAGCAGGTGACACTTGGATGGCTTTACCTTCAAGCCATATTTGATAAGGATTTCAAATACTTCTGCCAAATGTTTCAGATGGTCTTCATATGTTTTTGAATACACAATGACGTCATCTAGATACAGCAGCACTGTTTCGAAGTTTTTGTGACCCAAACACCGTTCCATTAGTCTCTGGAAAGTTCCTGGGGCATTACATAGCCCGAACGGCATACAATTGAATTCGAACAGGCCCATGGGAGTAGTGAAGGCAGTCTTTTCCCTATCTGCAGGGGCCATGGGTACTTGCCAGTAGCCACTGGTCAAGTCCAATGTGGAGAAATAGGCAGAGGAGCCCAGAGCAGTTAGTGACTCCTCAATGCGGGGCAGTGGGTATGCATCTTTGTGGGTTATTTGATTAATTTTCCTATAATCCACACAGAAACGGATACCACCGTCCTTCTTCTTTACAAGGACCAGGGGTGCAGCCCACGGACTACGGCTGTCTCGGATTACATTAGAGTCCTTCATCTCTTGGATCATTTCCTTTACAGTCTGATATGAAGTAGGCGGTAAAGGTCGGTATCTCTCCTTGATAGGAGGATGAGAGCCAGTAGGTATGGTGTGTTGTATGGCACTCACCTCTCCATAATCAGTGGCATGCTTACTGAAGGCCTGGTGGTGCTCCTTGACAAGCTGTATAATCCCTTCTTGTTGCCGTTGGGGGGTATTCTCGTCCCCTACATGGAGCTCTTCCCACCAGGGCACTTGTGGCTGGGTCACCGGCGAACATCTGCTGTCTGCAGCTGGCGGCTTTTCTGTCACTGGAAGACGAATGATGTCTTGGAAGGACACCTGGGACAGCTGGGCAACAGGGCAATGCTTAGTAAGCGCAACAGGATGATTACTCAGATTAATCAGACGGACAGGTACTTTACCTTGGGAGACGTTCACCAGGCACTTGGCAGCTCTCACATAAGGATAATCCTCCATCTGGATTGGTTCCACCAGGGCTGGATAATCTCGGCCTTCGACTCCCAGGACAGCACGACACCATAAAAGAGTTTGAGAATTAGGAGGCAAAGTCACAGGCTTAATATCACGGATCCTGGCAGTACAAATTTCTCCTTTCCCATTAGCAAACCTCTGCTGGGCACTTAACACAGATATAGTCTTTTGAATCACCCTTCTGGATGCAGAGGAAGCTGTGGGCAAAGTCTGGTGTAATACAGCAAGTATTTCTGAATAACAGTTCTTGAAGACATTGGTGCCTAGAATGACAGGATGTCCTCCTCTGTCACCGGCCTGTACTACGATCACTCCCTGTTGAGGCAGGGTTACTTCTCCCACCTGCAGGGTGGGTTCCCAGTATCCATGAACCTTTACTGGTTTGCCATTGCTGGCGATAATTTCCACCCAGGATTCAGGCGGTTGGGTCAACTGGTTGGTGTCCCAGAACTTTTCAAATGCAGGCAGCTGAATAGTAGTGACCTGAGACCCAGTATCTAATAGGGCTTCAAAGGGGACCCCGTTGATCTCTATATTGATTTTAGGATGGGATCCTACATAACGTGGCATCCAATTTGGATCCTCTGGACCTAGTGTTCTACCTCCCGAGGGGTGGTCCTCAGCCTCAGGGGTTGCCCGTTTAACTGCCAGCACGTGGATTCTGTGTGTCCTAGCTTTTTGCAGTATGTACACACGGGCTTCTTGCGACCTCTATTACGCCTCCCAGGATCCCTGGGTGAGTCTCTTGGTAAGGAGGTGGGAACGGCCTAGGAGGTGACAGGAATTCTTCTTCTAGCATTATGGGTTTTTCCCATTCCTCTATTTTTCTGCACACTTTCTCTAGACTTTTAGTGAGGTGATTTACTTGTTCTGTCAGCATGGCAATAGTATCAGTAGCTGACACTTGAACAGCTTGGCCGGCCTCAGCTCGGTTAGTGACAAGCGGTTTTGGTTTGCAGGCTGATGACTCAGATAGGGCGCTCAACTCAGGAGATACTGTGGACCCCAGAATTTTTAAAGCCAGTTCTTTAAAGTCCAGAAAGGCACTGTTAGGGTGTTGGGCGGACAGCATCTTTAACTGGGTCCTTATTTGTTCACTAGACACCCCGTTGATAAACAGGGTCTGGTCCCGGTTATCAGCCTCTTTGGGATCTATCTGGATTACAGCCCCTAAAGCCTCCTGAAGTGATAGGGCATAGTCACGGAGGGACTCACCGGGCTTCTGTCTCTTGCTAAAGAAGTGCATCTTTATCTCTGAGGCAGTCCTAGTTTCAAAAGTGGCTCTGAGGCGGGTGAATATCTGTTCTAGAGTACTCCGCTCAGTAGCAGGCCATGATAACACTTCCCTGCGGGCAGCCCCCTCCAGTTGCGCTAGCATGATTTCCATTTGCTGGTCGGCATTTATAGGGTATAATCGGAATAGTGCCAGCAACTTTTCTTCAAAGTCCCGTAGGGTATGGGTCTCTCCCCTGTAGCGAGGGAACCATGGAGCCCCGAAATAATAAGGCATGGTAAAGGGCATCATGCTGGGGGCTGTCGGTTGATTAGGAGCCGCAAGCTCTCCTGGGGTCGGCTGCTCAGGCACTCCTGGCTCTGACATAGTAATCTATTGAGAGGTGACCGCTGGCGACTAAAGGGGCCGATACACTCCCCTTCCCTCCGGTTACAAGTGCTTACCGGTATCGCTGGTCTTGCGCAGGCCAAGTCTCGCGAGATTCCGGACGTCCTGAGACCGCGGTGACGCAGGAGAAGCAGGGGCCGCGGCGGTGCGATGATGAAGAGGGGCGGGACTCTCTGTGTCTTTGCAGGAATCCGCCCACGAAAGTCCTCAGCGGCGCGGGAAACTTTACTCCAGGAAGCCGGTGGCCATCTTTAGCAAAACGCTGTCCATTCACTGACAGCAAGCAGGATTGCAAAAAGTCCACAAAACCACACTCCAATGTGGCGATTTTCTTCCTCTGGATAGCGCAATACTGCACAGCGCTTTTTAGAGGTTTTTGGTACACTTTGGGTATGATTTTCAGTCCACAAAGTCCACTTGAATAAAACAGGCAAATTGTCACTTTGGTCACAGGCAACTGTATAAGGCACAAAGTTCACGCTTCTTGCACTATAAAGCGTGCGAATCCTGTTCGTGGAACGCCAAAAGAGAGGTGCAGCGTACTCAAGTTGTGTGTAGTAGGTGTTTCTGGGTGATGTAGGGCAATAGACACTAACCTGGTACAGCTGACTCTCTGCAAGGGCAGGTATAGGTAGAAATAGTTCGTGACGCCAGTGCCAAGTAAACGGTGGCACGCCGTTTGCGGATGCAGGAATAAATTGAGGAAACGTAGTATTAAAACAGAACTCCAACTTTAGTAGTTTTCCAGCAGAGACAATAGTGGAATCGCAGTTCCTTGGCATACAGTCGATTTTGCAATTCGGTCGATGCAGGCAATTCAGTTACAGCAAGGTAATTACAGAGTGTTGAACACAGGACTTGCAGCACAGGAGCTAGCACTCTATTTCTGTCTGATCCTGGAATATAGCATATCTTCACCAAGGCCCATTAACCTAGTTCTGGCTTTATATCCTTGGCTATAGCTTTAATAAGTACCTCCTCTGTCTTTCTGAGTACCTCTTGCTTTCCTGATCTTTGCTTCTCTGTCTCTCTGAACTTCTGGACACTTCCTCAGGCTCTAGAAACTTCTGAGCTGTGGTCTAGACTGCCTGTTACTTCCTTGACTGAGCCTTATATAAACTAGGGCTCTCTAGCTCCCGCTAATGACTAGAAGCTGGAATGACACCCCTAGCAGGCCTGTACATGCAAGTTTCACAGTAACAGGGAAATACATGCATTACATGACATTTTATAAAACTGACATATACCAACTTCTCCATAACTAAGGAGGGACGACAGCACACCAAGTGACACTTTGGTAGTGACGGGTATTACAGTCCCCGTACACTACATTAAGCTCAAGCTGCCGGCCATGTGAGGAGTGGGAGTGGTGAAGCGCCGCTCAGGAGACTTGTGTAGCAGCAGTTGCGGTGCGGTTGGGGCTCGTCTTCCTGGCTCGTGGACCCCCCGCAGTGCATGGCACATGTGCACGCCCCGCTGCCCTGACAGTCGCTCACTCCTCAGCCGCTGCCCCGTGCTCTGCATCTCAGCAACAGAAGCGTGGGGAGGAGCTGGGACATGACCGTGGATCATAATGTCCTGCAGCAGAACTCCCAGAAGTAGGAGCCGCCCCCGGTGTGTGCACAGCGCCAGGCACTGCACCGCCCCGCCGCAAGTGTCCCCGCACTAATGTGGATATCTAGGGAGGGCACTGTTGTGGGAGATCTGTGGAGGGCACTTATGGGGAATATCTGTGGATGGCACTGTTATGGAGATATCTGTGGATGACACATATATAGCATAAGATGCTATATATGTGTCAACCACAGATATCCCCATAACAGTGTCATCCACAGATATCCCCATAACAGTGTCATCCACAGATATCCCCATAACAGTGTCATCCACAGATATCCCCCATAAGTGCCCTCCACAGATCCCCCATAACAGTGTGTCATCCACAGATCCCCATAACAGTGTGTCATCCACAGATCCCCCATAACAGTGTGTCATCCACAGATCCCCCATAACAATGTCCTCCACAGATGGCAGTACAGCAGGATTGCCACCCAAAATCGACCTGTCCCGCACAAAGCGGTACTGTTGGGAGGCATATTGGGTGAATGGTAGGGGAGGTAGTGGGGGGGGGGGCGGCGGGTTGGGGGATGGACGGGGAGGGGGCCCCATGGATCAGTTTTTCACCGGGGCCCTATGGCAATGTGTACGCCACTGATTCCAACCCCTACAGGGCCACCACAGGGGAAACTGAGGATTACTCCATTCTTATTTAAATTAATAGGCCACCTAGACGAAGAGAAGATGTTCGCAGAAGGGTGTGTGTGAAAAATTAAGTACACCCTTACTGCTTCCATAGCAAATAGGAGGGTAAGTAAAAGTCAAGTGCTGCTCGATCATTAGCACATGTGGCCACATCTATAAAAGCAGACGTTTTGGCAGTTTGCTGGTCTAGAGTAGTGTTGATGGAATCAAATTCCACAAAGTGGACTTCTATCCGGAATTCAGGGAAAATCCGATTCGCCACAAAGCTGAATTTCCTCGTGCTTCGTGGTAGAGAATCGATTTTCCCTGAATGGCAGTAAAAAAATAAATAAAAATATCATACTTACCTCATCCATTTGATTGCGACGGACGAGCTGGCCGCCGCCCTCTTGATTGAAGATCTTACACGAAATCCTTTGCGCGGTGACTGATGACATCATCATGGGGGTGCACAAGATCTTCAATGAACGCGGCATCTGAGGGGTACAATGACGGGGAGCAGTGCAATCGCCACTGCCTTTCATTGCACTCACTACTTACAAAAAAATGTGCATTACAAAATAAATTATTTTGTCAAATATGGCGAAGCAGCCGAATCGAATTTTACAATACTTCACTCAACACTAGTCTAGAGCATTCAGGCGTGTGTTAATACAATGCCAAAGAGGAAAGTAGTGTTGAGTGAATTAGGTTCGAACTGCTCTGTCCAAACTCGATTTGTTCCTAAACTTCATACATAATATGCACTCCATACAGCATTACAATGTATGGGCTCCGCTGAGGCATTTTCTTATGGCCACCAGTAATGTGAGACTTGTTTAGTCTCGTGCCTGGCCCGTTGCAGTTAGTTTCTGCGCTGTGAGGCAGTGACAGGCCTCATATACGAAGGAAGGTATGTGTCTCCGAGAATGGTGCAGGAAACATATTAGAGGGGATACATATCCTGGTTTGCTGTGATGCACCTGAAATGTGCCACCAAGGTACCCGGCCTTGGTGGAGTAGAAGCCACTAGCTAGAGTGTCCACTAACATAGATGGTGGACACTGTTTCTACCAGTATAGCTAATCTGGGCCTGGCTTTTACTGGGAGTATACAAAAAGCGGGGTGGATGCTTACTCCCCACGATCCACTCCGGATTTTATACGTGGCCCATGTCCACGATTGTGTTTAAAAGTCTGCAGCATGAAGCAGGGTGTGTCTGTTGTGTGAGAGGCTACAGATCACTAAGTGCAAGGCACGTGTGGAGCAACACTGGCCTGTCTACGGATCTAAAGGAGACCCGAGCCTGCATTATTTATTTTGGATGTCCTGGACTGATTACCTGACCCGGCTGGAATTCGGCAGTACTCAACTGTAAGTTGGCTGGAACAAGCAATAAACCGTATTAAAGTGACTTTGTTGTGTCCCTGCCTTTCTTCAACACTGGTCATAGGAGCCTACGGTGTTCTGTCTTCATACATGTTCACACAGTGTGCAGTCTGACATTCAGCATAAACCATTCCTGTCTTACAAATAAGAGAACTGTTCTTTGTAGTCTAACTTATTTATTGGTCAACCTCTGCGCGATGCGTGTGAGAGAGAGATTGTACAAGTGTGGTAAAACTACAAGAATACGAACAGCATGTATAAGTATAAAGCATTGCATAGCATGTACTACAACATTTCCATTAACACTGAAGCACATGGTAAAATGGCTGCCTGTACATAAGATTGCATGGCTAGCTAACAGTAATAACAACTCCCTGAGTAACAATTACAACTAGCTGAACAGCTCTGCATAACATGATGTCCCTGAAACAAAGGTAGATCTCTCACCAGACATGCTTTTACAAGGATGGTTGAGTTTGAGAAGGAGACATGCATAGGACAGCTCTGCTGATGTGTCCACTACTAGATCCTTCATTCTTAGAAACCAATATTGGTCAATGATGGGATCAAGCTTCATCAAAGCGCTATTCTTGGAGACTGTTTGACCTTTGCTGAGGTAAGTCTATTTCCTTAGCATGACATTCACATTGTATTGTGCGAATATTATGTTCTTGGACCTTTTCAGATTAGGAGCGGTAAAGGCGTGTTTGCAGTGATGCCAACCTTTGCAGGGCTTCTGGCTCACAGGTAATGTCAACTTGTAAGACTGAGCTATATAAACCCCACAGGATATAGCACAAACGAGCAACACCCAGGTGGAGAACTTTTGAAACATGGGATTTGAGTTGGTGGTCCAAGTCACCGTACGTAGAACAGATACTTCAGGTCGGATTTCTTCATCGGCATCTGGGTCTACCAATTCAAACGTGTTGGATCCCATGCTGCAACACATTGAACAGTACAGGAATGCAGGACCCATAAACCATGTTGTGTCCTTAAGGTGGCTTGGTGCAATTGATCTAGTCGCGTGGTCCGCAGGAATATGCTGTGTAGGCACAAGAGAATCTCTTGATCCTTAGCACTCGATTGCAGATGTAGACATAAAAGCGTCTGGTTTTGTTGCAAATATATCCTAGGACTACCTTGGTGTCCGTATAAAACTCGACTTTGTCGATTTCCAGGTTCATTCCTGATGTTATAGGTTCAGCCAACTCCACTGCAAGCACAGCAGCGCAGAGCTCCAGTCAGGGAATCGTGTGTTCGCGGAGTGGAGCTAGTTTGGTCCGGCTCCTGACAAATCCTATATGGCATCTTTCTTTGACGTCTATGGTCTTTAGGTATGCTATGGCTTCAACTGCCTTGACTGAAGCATCGCAGAAGATATATAGTCTTTGCATCTTGACTTCAGCAGATGGCATGGAAGCATAAGGTCGTGCCACATAAAGGCTGGTCAGAGACTTCTTCCAACCTGTCCACAGGTCCTTTTTATCTGTGTGAAGCGGATCATCCTAGTCAGACATCTCTGTGGTGAAGTCTCTTAACATAATTTTACCTTGGATGGTAACAGCCGCTACGAATCCCAGAGGATCATATAAGCTGTTTATGGTGGACAGAACTCCTCTACGTGTGAAGGGCTTTTCTTCCTTGCTGATTTGGAAGGTGAATGTGTCTGCCTTTAAATCCTACAGCAAACCAAGGCTCCGCTGCATGGGAAGGGATTCGGTGCTAAGATCCAAGTCCTTTAGATAATTTAAATGGTCTTTTGGGGGTGAAAGGCCTCATTAACTCACGGCTGTTGGAGGTGATTTTGTGCAACCTCAGATAAGATAGAGCGAGCATCTCTTAGCCCTTTTCAGGGACAAAGTGTAATACAACTTAACACCGCTAGATGTAACCACACTAACCACTTGAGAAATACCAAGACTCTCACAGAATGAACTAGAATCATTTCTAACCCTGCTGGGCAGAACACATGGCATTACAGCGCATACATTAATGTTCGTTAATGACCGTTAATGACCGTTAGTGACCTTGACTAAACAAGTCTCGTGTTACTGAAGGCCATAAGTAGATTGCCTCAGCGGAACCCATACATTGTAATGCTGTATGGAACGCATACTATGAATGAAGTTTAGGAACATATCAGGTTTGGACAGAGCAGTCCAAACCCCGCTTCGCTCAACACTAGAGGAAAGACATCGGCAATGATCTTGGAGAAGCAATTGTTAATGCCCATCAATCTGGGAAGAGTTACAAGGAAATTTCCAAACAATCTGAAGTCAATCATTCTAAAGTGAGAATTTATTCACAAGTACACTGTGTGCACAATTATTAGGCAAGTTGTATTTTTGAGGATTAATTTTATTATTGAACAACAACCATGTTCTCAATGAACCCAAAAAACTCATTAATATCAAAGCTGAATATTTTTGGAAGTAGTTTTTAGTTTGTTTTTAGTTTTAGCTATTTTAGGGGGATATCTGTGTGTGCAGGTGACTATTACTGTGCATAATTATTGGGCAACTTAACAAAAAACAAATATATTCCCATTTCAATTATTTTTTTTTACCAGTGAAACAATATAACATCTCAACATTCACAAATATACATTTCTGACATTCAAAAACAAAACAAAAACAAATCAGTGACCAATATAGCCACCTTTCTTTGCAAGGACACTCAAAAGCCTGCCATCCATGGATTCTGTCAGTGTTTTGATCTGTTCACCATCAACATTGCGTGCAGCAGCAACCACAGCCTCCCAGACACTGTTCAGAGAGGTGTACTGTTTTCCCTCCTTGTAAATCTCACATTTGATGATGGACCACAGGTTCTCAATGGGGTTCAGATCAGGTGAACAAGGAGGCCATGTCATTAGATTTTCTTCTTTTATACCCTTTCTTGCCAGCCACGCTGTGGAGTACTTGGACGCGTGTGATGGAGCATTGTCCTGCATGAAAATCATGTTTTTCTTGAAGGATGCAGACTTCTTCCTGTACCACTGCTTGAAGAAGGTGTCTTCCAGAAACTGGCAGTAGGACTGGAGTTGAGCTTGACTCCATCCTCAACCCGAAAAAGGCCCCACAAGCTCATCTTTGATGATACCAGCCCAAACCAGTACTCCACCTCCACCTTGCTGGCGTCTGAGTCGGACTGGAGCTCTCTGCCCTTTACCAATCCAGCCACGGGCCCATCCATCTGGCCCATCAGACTCACTCTCATTTCATCAGTCCATAAAACCTTAGAAAAATCAGTCTTGAGATATTTCTTGGCCCAGTCTTGACGTTTCAGCTTGTGTGTCTTGTTCAGTGGTGGTCGTCTTTCAGCCTTTCTTACCTTGGCCATGTCTCTGAGTATTGCACACCTTGTGCTTTTGGGCACTCCAGTGATGTTGCAGCTCTGAAATATGGCCAAACTGGTGGCAAGTGGCATCTTGGCAGCTGCACGCTTGACTTTTCTCAGTTCATGGGCAGTTATTTTGCGCCTTGGTTTTTCCACACGCTTCTTGCGACCCTGTTGACTATTTTGAATGAAACGCTTGATTGTTCGATGATCACGCTTCAGAAGCTTTGCAATTTTAAGAGTGCTGCATCCCTCTGCAAGATATCTCACTATTTTTTGACTTTTCTGAGCCTGTCAAGTCCTTCTTTTGACCCATTTTGCAGAGGAAAGGAAGTTGCCTAATAATTATGCACACCTGATATAGGGTGTTGATGTCATTAGACCACACCCCTTCTCATTACAGAGATGCACATCACCTAATATGCTTAATTGGTAGTAGGCTTTCGAGCCTATACAGCTTGGAGTAAGACAACATGCATAAAGAGGATGATGTGGTCAAAATACTCATTTGCCTAATAATTCTGCACTCCCTGTAGAAAACACTCAAGACAGCTGACAATCTTCCAGGACTGGACGTCCCAGCAAACTCCCTCAAGGTCAGACATTGCAGTGCTCAGAGAAACTGCAAAACAAACCCAAGAGCTCACCTAAGACTCTACAGGCCTCAGCTAGCATGCTAAATGTTCAAGTTCATGACATTACAATTAGAGAAAAACTGAACAAGTATGGCTTGTTTGAAAGAGTTGCCAAGAGAAAGCCTCTTCTTTCTAAAAAGAACATGGATGCATGGAGGTAGGGTAAAAAAGAGTTTCCTAATATACTTTATTAAAAAAAATCCTAATGGTAATGTTTTTATAATGAGCCCTGCCCCCTCAGCCCCGCTCTGCGTGCAGCCAGTTCGTCCATGGCTGCACGCGACATAGAGGAGCTTTAGAGAAAGCTCGTCCATGGCTTTATTCTAACTGCACATGCGCTGCTTTTCCTAATAAGAGCAGCGCATGCCCAGTCTGCCCCTGCCACTGGCGCGCTCCCTGCTCTGACTCTGTCTCTACAACCGGCTTATTCCGGTCACAGTTCGAAGCGGGAAGAAAAGTAAGAGCGCTTCTGATCCCCGGGGTTGTCTCACTTCAGTAAATGGCATTTATCATGTAGAGAAAGTTAATACAAGGCACTTACTAATGTATTGTGATTGTCCATATTGCCTGCTTTGCTGGCTTGATTCATTTTTCCATCACATTATACACTGCTCGTGTCCAGGGATTACGACCACCCTACAATTCAGCAGTGGTGGCCGTGCTTGCACACTAACAGAAAAAGTGTTGGCCTTTCTGCTGGCCAGGACTGCGAGAGTGTCCATAGACTGGCATTTTTCCTACAGTGTGCAAGCACGGTCACTGCTGATGGATTGTAGGGTGGTCATAACCCCTGGAAACAAGCAGTGTATAATGAGATGGAAAAATGAATCACGCCAGCACAGGAGGCAATATGGACAATCATAATACATTAGTAAGTGCCTTGTATTAACTTTTTCTACATGATAAATGGCATTTGCTGAAGTGAGACAACCCCTTTGAGAGAGCTGCGCATAAACCAGTGCCCACAAACTTCAATGAACTGAAGCAACGCTGTAAAGAAGATTAAGCCGAAATTCCTCCAGAACAATGTGAAAGACTAATAAAGTCATAGAGAAAAGGATTACTTCAAATCATTGCTGCTAAACGTGGTTCTACCAGCTCTTTATTCACGGGGTGTGTGTTTTTCCATTTTGGATTCATTTTTGTAGAATAAATAATGACACAGTGAAATCTGTTGTGTGTTGTTCTTCAGCTGAGGTTGGATTTTTCACATTTTAAAGCCTTCTAAGGGTCAAATGCGCTTTTCTTCTGTCCTGATATTAGAAATCTATAGATAGCTAGATAGATAAACAGACAGATAGAGAGATATCACCGATAGTTATGATAGCATTATATAAATGGTTGTGGAACCACTGTGCTAACCAACTGATTTGACTTTGGGCTAGACCTTAGAGCTGTGATGGCTAACCTCCGGCACTCCTGCTGTGGTAAAACTACAACTCCTAAGATGCACATTTGCTTGGCTGTTCTCAGAACTCCACAGAAATAAATGGAGCATGCTGGGAGTCGTAGTTTCACCACAGCTGGAGTGCCGTAGGTTAGCCATCACTGCCTTAGAGTGTTATCCTGGTGGTCTGCTGGTATTAACCCTTTAACCTCTGTACAGGGATCTGGGACTACACTGCAGGGAGCTACTAGGCAGCTACCTCCTGGAATAGTCCCACAGGGATCAGAGACACGGTACATGGCACCAAGGGAACAGGCAGAGTCAGGGCTGGCAGAGTTCATGTGAATCCATGCAACAACCAAAGGTCAGGGCAGGTGGTTAGGAACAGTACGGAGAACAGTTAGGAACGAGGAAACAGGCTACAGATAATAGCAGACTACAGGCCTCTACCTAGCTAAAGAGGGACCTAGCAAGGTATATGTAGGAGCAGCTGATTTGCAATTGGACACAGCCATGCAGCAGCTCGTAGAGGCATGAACCCTAGCAGTACTAACAAAGAGTTAGTAGCTCTTACCCCCCTGAAGAAGCCGCATCTCGCGGTGAAACATGTCGGGGGAGCTGCATCAATAGCTTTAAATATGTATGGTAGGGCAAAAGAATGATCACGGAACGGCGATCTGCAGACGCCGTATAGATACCTTACTATAGGGGTAGCTAATAGGTATAAGTGTGGGCGGTAGGAGCCGCTACGAGTGTAAAATATTGCACTTGGTCAAATAAAGCACTTAGGTAGGGTAATAACCCCAAAACCGATAGCTGCAAGGTGTCTGATGTCGGCTGACATTACAGACAAGCACCACGCTATTCCTTGCAGGAGATAACATAGATCTCAGCTTACCCACAAGACAAGCAGTGGGTGTCAAGCCTATAGCCCCCCACTAATTGCCCCTCCATATTGAGTTTTTAAATGTATATGTTTTTTTGTGGCTATATTGTTTAATTAAGAGAAATAAAAGTTATATTTAATAAAAATTAGAGAAAAGGCCAGAAACAGGAATTATAGTCCCCAGACTATTGAAACCATACCAGCATTATACACACGTATGGTAGGACAGAACCCTGCTCTGATATTGCATTGGGGGCCCTGGAGCTCCAAGTGACACCTCTTCATGAGGGATAACTACTAAAAGTTTTAGCTAAACATACCCCAGAAGGCCATTTGAGAAGCGTTGTACAGGTTATATCACTCACTCATATCAATTATATAATGAGGATGACGTACTGAAATGTTTCCTCACTTAATATGATCGCAGCCCCAAATCATCAATGAGCCGTCAATCATTCATTTATTATATTTATTATACTGCTAATACCGGGCCCCTGAATGGCCAGCCCTCAGGCGATGTGAAAATACCTGTAACGTCTCCACACCAATGACTCCTACTTGTATATTAAGAAGACGGATTATGAGGAGCACGTTTACTGTGTAAATGAATGCTCAGTTATGTGTGATAATCTAGATGACTTCATATGATGAACGATCCTCCTCTAAGAGCCACAAACAGCATATAAACAGCTTATTTACTGTTTCACTCAGTCCCCCGCACCAGCAGGGACAATAAATTTCTGTAACGACTGAGCGATTAGGTTTTTCACATTGAGGAGTTTATATATCAGCATGTACTTAGTGTCATAAAGTAGACAGGCACTAAGTAAGGGAATAATAGCAGGTTCATATGGAGGGACGAGCCGTGGACCAAACTCCCAATTGTTCCCTTACCCAAAATTTAGTCGTGCCTTATGATAAATGATTTTGTATCATTAGATACAAATTTCAAGATCAGGCGTAACTAAAGTTTTTCAGTCTGTGATCTAATTTTTGTGAAGTCTGAGTTTGGAAAACCACAAGGCGAACCATTAAGGCCTCTTTCACACTACCGTATAGCTATTCCAGTGTTTTGCGGTCCGTTTTTCATGGATCCGTTGTTCCGTTTTTTTGTTTCCGTTGTGTTTACGTTCCGTTTTTCCGTATGGCATATACAGTATACAGTAATTATATAGAAAAAATTGGGCTGGGCATAACATTTTCAATAGATGGTTCCGCAAAAACGGAACGGATACGGAAGACATACGGATGCATTTCTGTATGTGTTCCGTTTTTTTTGCGGACCCATTGACTTCAATGTAGCCACGGAACGTGATTTGCGGGCAATAATAGGACATGTTCTAACTTTCAACGGAACGGAAATACGGAAACGGAATGCATACGGAGTACATTCCGTTTTTTTGCGGAACCATTGAAATGAATGGTTCCGTATACAGAACGCAAAAAACGGCACGCAAAACGAAAAAAAAAAACGGTAGTGTGAAAGAGGCCTAAGACTGTGCTCACAGGATTGGACTGGCCCACCAGAGTATCAGAGGATCTTCTGGTGGGCCCAAAGGTCCAGGAAAAAGATCCCTTTTAGAGCTGTCTTTGGAGATAATCACATGCCACTAGGGTCTATTTCTTTCCTTCAAAACCTATTAGACTTTATTAATGATATAGGGGTTGGGCCCCAAGAATAATTTCATCCAGTGGGCCCAAGAAACACCAGTCCGACACTGTGGATTTCAGCACAGATATGCACATCTAACATCCTATCCAACAAAAAATCTGCTTCCTGTGCCCGTGAGTGTGGCTTCTGCAACCCATTACTATGCAGGCAAAAATCCTCATGCAGATCTGCTGCAAACTCATTCAGTGCCCAAAACCAAAGGTAAGGCATGGTGGAAGGCCTGGAGAGGATGGGAGTGGTCGCTGAGGCATATGAGTGTGGCTGTATTCCTCACAGTGGTTAATTCTGACTCCAACTCTCCCCTAGATTTTGGCTGCAGTGGTTAGAAGGGCACACTCTGAGCTTGGGGCTCCCATCTCATGGTGGCTGGGTTGCCCTTGATGGTGGATGTTTGGCAGGGTTCAAGGCAGGAGGACTGGGGCAAGGGGTTGGCAGATGGTGGAGGCAGTGATCAGGCGAGCTTGGTTGGCACAAATAAAGACTCTCTTTACTGAATGGACGATGAGAGTTGCAGGACAAATATAAACAGTAGCACTATTTCAAGTAGTTCACAAGGCAGTAGTTCTCTAGAAGGCTCTGTATTAGGAGGTGGCAGTACAATATTCCTCTCTAAGTCTCTCTCTATGTGTACCAAGCAATTCTCCCACAAGTGTACAATTACTGGGGGTCTCAGCACTCAGACACCCACCAATTGAAACTTTTGATAAAATGTTCAAATGTTTTTGAAAAGTTAGTGACCCTTTAAATTGGTCCTCAATCTTCTGGATAATTATTAATTCCTTTTCCCTCATGTGTAGTTCTCAGCAAAATTACTCTTTCTGGCAACTTTTACCCTCAGGAATGGTCTTACCCATCCTGGAAACCAGTTCTTTCAGGGCCTACTTGTCAGACCATACTAAAGCAGGTCTTCACTCTAGCTTCATCAGCAGCACAATCTCAACTAACTGTAGCCAGGGGAGGCAGGCCCAGCATGTCTCCCAGCAACTACCCAAAGAACTGCCAGTTTAACTGTTTTCTCCTATACATAGCCTTTTGGAGTTCACAGTGCACACACCACAATAACCATCAAAGTGAACATTTTAAAGTAGAGAAATTGTGTATTTATCTTTAACCTTTTAGTAGTGATCCACAGTATTAACCCTTTAGCAGTGATCAACTGGGTCACTGCACTCGCAGCAGATCTGTAGCATAAATCCAAGTGTATGCTTCGAATTTGCAATATGCAAAATTGACGTGTGAACACAGTCTAAGGGCACATCTACATGGACTGTGTAGGAAGGCACAAGGGTCCGTCGTTGACGGAAGGATGTGTCACAGAGGTTTCTGGCCCTCGACGATGTAAGAGCCGGTATTCTCAGGTGTCAGCAGCAGCTAATGCTGATTGACACTTTGCTATTTTAGTATGGCTGTATAGCTGATCCGGGACGACTCTTACTGGGAGTAGTCAAAGTGCTGGGTGAGTGACTATTCCCCACGTTCCAGGCCGGGTCTTGACTGGCCTATAAAAAACCCAGCCGGCAGTGTCAGCTGGGAGTGATTACCTCTCACTGACAGAGGTGCTCTGGCAATCGCTGGTGTGGGAACTGAGCCCTGTGCTGGGCTAAAAAGCTGAGACCTGTGTGTTGGGAGTGCAGGCCACCTTAAGCCTGCATTTGGACTGCTGGAGGCAGAACCGCCGACAAGGTGACTTTTTGTTATGCACGAACTTTCTAAATCGGTGTGAACAAACACCAACCTTGCAAAGAGTGTTTTTGTTTGACCTTATTTGTGAATAAACACGGACATTTGAATGACGAAATTGTACTTTGCCTCTGTACTGCACCCGCTTATCCCAACTACCAGAGCGGATCCCCACAACTGATATACAAGGGCAATGATTGGGAGCTAACCATTCATTCCTTATCACTTACAATCATCACTTCTATATGCGCAGTGAGCCTGCAGGGAGAGAGCTGGAAGGAGGAGAGTGGTAGTCATAGTAGGAATGGTGGTGTTTCACATGGTTGTCCTCACTGCTACACTCCCTGGGGCCATACAGGGAATAGAGGGAGCACCCTTTCTTCCCTCAGGGCACACCCTGCACTTTCTGGGAGGGCTGAGGTAGATATGGGCCAGCAGATGATGGTGGAGTCAATGACCAGGCCTACAGTTTCTCCAGTGCATGGAGGACAGGAGTGGTAGTTGTGGCTCTGACGGGGGTTGTAATACTCACAGATCAAAGTGGCAATCTCCACTGTGCACTGACTGGAGGGCGTACCCTTCCTTCCCTTGGGGAAATCCTGGTATTGGGCTCAGCCTGGTAGTAGCTGGGGTGCCCTGATGGTAGATAGATTGGTTGGGTGCAAGTCAGGACTGGTGGATATTGTAATAAATAAAGTCTCTCTTTACTAGGTTTATGATAGTGGTCGTAGTACAAATAGCAGCAAAAGGCAAAGTTTCAAAGTTTATCACAGTGTAATATTCTCCCCATAGCAGCGTATGAACAGCAACAATGATAGTTTTTATAGTACTCCCTGTCTCTAAAGACACTTTCCAGTCTCTCAGCAGAGCCACAGGCTTGCAATAAGGTTTTTGTTAACTCCTTCTGCATGGGTGCAGTACGTAGACACAGGAGGCCAATCTGTCTCAAAGACTGGAGTCAACAAGCACAATACCTTGCTGTCTGAGTTCTATGCATGGCCTTGGGGGTTCTAGACATTGTAATCTCCTTCTCTATGGAGTACTCTGGCAGTACGGCTGCTTTCTGAGCATCTGTACGCTCAGAGACTGAACTTGTGTAGGAGATCTTTCACACAAGTCTTTCCTCTAAGCCTCTTTAGACTAGACTCCCTGCCCCTATCTAGCCAGGTGGGGGACCTGGTCCATCTCCCTGAAAATCTAACACAGTTCACCAACTTGTTATCCATATGTTGTCCATGCTGTGCTATTAGGTGCATATATATGACAAATCACATTTAACTTTTAATAGTAGCTAACCCTTTGCAGTAGTCCTTCAGGGGTACTGCAGTAGTGTACCAATTCTCACGATTTTTCACTTAGAAAGATGTACTGGCTCTCCTTAAGGAGACCAGCTGTGCTTGGAGCAGTGCTCTATGGGAAAATAAAATGCAAACAGCTATCTCTCGGAGAAATAAAACTGTCTCTTGAGTGCCGCCATCTAGAAGTGGTTCCCTATGTGTCAAAGTTGGATTTAAAAAAAAAAAAGAAGCCAAATATCGATCTGCAGACAACTGTATCGGTGGGAAGGTTCTTTTCTTTGGGAAATACTTCCTTGTATATCACCATCTTCAAGATATTAGTTTGCTGTCAGTGAACGAGAACATTCAGTTATGTATTTTGGTACATACCTAGTCTTGCTCTGAGCTGGGAAGCCTTAGGTCCAGCTGAGTACTTCAAACCAAACTAAGGTAGTGGGAACATTTTCTGTCCAGTTGGTTCTTTCTTGGGTATGGCAGGAATCAGACCATTACACATAGAGCCTAGTACCGCTCACATAGTGCTATACAGTGCCCCAGGGGCGTAACTATAGGGGGTGCAGAGGTAGCAGTCGCTACCTGGCCCAGGAGCCTGAGGGGGCCTAAAGACCCTTGTGCTGCATAAGGAGACACACAAAGCACTGAGGGAAGGGGGGCCCAAGACTAACTCTTGCACCAGGGCCCATGAGCCTTTAGCTACGCCCCTACAGTGCCCATATAGCACCCACAAAGTTCTATACTTTGTCAGCACAGGTTCATACTTTGCTATTATACAATGTGTAGACTATCGGGGTATTCCTACGGTCATTATACCACACTTACATCTCCGTAGATAGACATTCTCCCTGTTTTTACAGAGTCATTCATCCGCCAAATGCTCCAGGGTCTTTTCCAATCTGAAATTGGGATCGGAGCCATTTAGCAATTCCTTCAGAACAGCTGCTGAAAGCACAAAGCCACTTCCTCTCTGCGGCGCACATTCTTCTGCCCATTACACCTTGTCAGCAAATCTCCATGTTTTCTTTATAGTAAAGGATCATTAACAGGTTTCCAGACCCGGCCTGAAAAGTCCGAGCTCATAAATCTCGCACACAAACCCCACGAAGCATAAAACGCTAGTAATATCCTCCGGTGGGTGGCGAATGATCAAACCTGAGCTGATCAGATTGCCGCAGCCCATAAAGAGGCAATGTGCTGCGGCCCATGAGACGGAGCTAGCACATGAAAGAAGCGATGTGTAGAGCGGAGGGCTTATAGTAGCTGGCACCAGTACTGGAAACAGTCCATTTTCCTAATTATTGTATACCTTGTGTCTATTAAAAAGCTATCTGAACCCACAAAAAAAACACAAACCCGACCTTGGTTATTTGAATTTTTTATCGCTGAGGCTTTGACGGGAGTAAAATTCCCTTTCATTTGATCACTATTAATATACTTTCATGTATATATGCACATTCCAAAGCCTAATGTAATGAGATTGTAAATCCAAATACCTCCCAGAAAAAGATCATCATGTCATATTGTGTATAGTAAATCACTACCGGTATTTCACAGTTTGAGCTGCAGAAGCCATAGGAACGGTTCTATAACCATACACAAAATGGAGCAGCTCTCTCCCCTCCTCTACCAGCAGGAAATCTCAACGAAATTTCAAGTAAGATGGAGTAGAGTTAAAGGGAATATGTCATAGGAAAATAGCCTATTGTTGAAATCACGTTTTTATGTTAAACATATTTTTTTTAGAATTTTTTTTATTTTTATATAATCCTGCAATTTTCTCATTGGCCACCAGGCCTAATACTGTTCTGTACAGGTAACTTTTCAGTAGTTTGTTATAACCACAGGCATGATTACAATGACAGATATCAACCTCAGTATAGATAACACTGGATCTACCATTCACAAGAGGTGATATCACAGCTTGTCTACTCCCTCCTGACCTCTACACAGGTCACTGAGCATGACTAGGAAACTCTCCCACAGAAGTCAGTGAGGTCCTCTCCTGACCATTGGGTCAATGCAGATTTATTCTAGATGGTTATGCTTCCCTGAGCATGGCAAATTTCACTTGTTAATATGCGTCCCAACCACCACCACCACCACCACTTTTGGCAGTAATGTCTGAAGTGTGTGGCAGAGGTGTGGCTAGTCACTTCTCTTCTTTGCGAGATAGGTTTCTTCTCGCAGTGACCTTTTCCGTAACACAGCCTCCTGATGCAGTGTGATCTTATGACTTTTTACAAGACCAAGCAGTACTATAGCTTCCAAAAAGACATCCTCTCACTTGGACTTGAGTGAGACACCTCTGCAAAGAAGAGCCCTCGCCATGTTCTGTCCTCCTACTCCAGTTGCCTCAGGATGGCAATACAGTTGAATTCAGGAGTCAGGAGGGAAGCGTCAGATCACTACTTACCTGGTTGGCGGCCGTAAGGAGGGCTTAGGTGGCCCCCTGGGCTTCGGCCCACCGGGAAGTGTCCCTGTAGGGTCTATGGCCAATCGGCCCCTATATAAATATCTCTTTTTTTTTTTGGGTGAAAGGGCTTCTTTAACATATTTTAGCCTAGTGGACAGTGTGGAAATTGCAGGATTATATACAATTTTTTTAAAAATATAGTGACATGAAAACATGTCAAAAAAAACATTCCCCAAAAATTTCAAAAAAAAATTATGTTTAAAGTGTACCTAAACCTTCACACACACACTTCATTAAAACCCAGGGGTGTAGCTATAGGGGAAGCAGGGGAAGTGGCTGCTTTGCGGCCTGAACTCAGAAGGGGCCCACCTAGAAGGAGGACTGAAAGATTTTATTGTCACTGCCCCTTCAACAATATTATACAGTCCTGATCAAAAGTTTAAGACCACTTGAAAAATGGCAAAAAAATCATATTTAGCATGGCTGGATCTTAACAAGGTTCCAAGTAGAGCTTCAACATGCAACAAGAAGAAATGGGAGTGAGACAAAACATTTTTTGAGCATTCAATTTAATGAAAACAACAAATAAACTGAAACAGGCTGTTTTTCAGCTGATCAAAAGTTTAGGACCACATGCCTTTAAAAGGCCAAATCTGTGCAAAGATGTGGATTCATTGTCATTTTCTGTCAGGTAGTCACACGTTGTGATGGCAAAGGCAAAACAACTCTCCCTTTCTGAACGTGGTCGGGTTGTTGAACTGCATAAGCAGGGTCTCTCACAGCGCGCCATCGCTGCTGAGGTGGGACGCAGTAAGACAGTCATTTGGAATTTCTTAAATTCTTAAATGATCCTGAGGGTTATGGAAAAAAAAGTCAAGTGGAAGACCCAAAAAAATTTCATCAGCACTGAGCCGGAGGGATCCAATTGGCTGTCCGTTAAGACACTGGACGATCCTCGACCCAAATTAAAGGGCCCTTACTGTGCTGACTGCAGCCCCATAACCATCAGACGGCATCTGAGACTGAAGGGCTTCAAAAACGGAAAAAACGTCTTCAAAGACCTCGTCTCCTTGAACGCCACAGAACTGCTCTTTTGGACTTTGCAAGAGAGCGCCCAAACATGGGACATTCAAAGGGTTGGAAGAAAGTTTTATTCTCTGATGATAAAAAATGTAACCTTGATGTCCTGATAGTTTCCAAGGTTACTGCATGACAAGCAGATCCCACCTGAGATGTTTTTATCTACGCGCCACAGTGGAGGGGGCCGCCATAATGGTCTGGGGTGCTTTTTCCTTCAGTGGAACAATGGAGCTTCAGGAAGTGCAGGGGCGTCAAACGGCCGCTGGCTATGCCCAGATGTTGCAGAGAGCATTCCTCATGACTGAGGGTCCTCGTCTGTGTGGTAACAACTGGGTTTTTCAACAGGACAACGCTACAGTACACAATGCCAGCAGGACAAGGGACTTCTTCCAGGAGAATAACATCACTCTTTTGGCCCCGGTGCGTGTTTCCCTGATCTAAATCCAATTGAGAACCTTTGGGGATGGATGGCAAGGGAAGTTTACAAAAATGGACAACAGTTCCAGACAGTAGATGGCCCTTCGTGCGGCCCGTCTTCACCACTTGGAGAAATGTTCCCACTCACCTCATGGAAACGCTTTGCAGCAAGCTTGCCGAAACAAATTTTTGAGGTGATAAACAATAACGGCGGAGCTACTCATTACTGAGTTCATGTTTGGAAGTTGGATTTCTGTTTTGGGGGGGTTCAGTTTTTTTTTTGAGGTGTGGTCCTAAACTTTTGATCAGCTGAAAAAACAGCCTGTTTCAGTTTATTCAATGTTTTCATTAAATTGAATGCTCAAAAAATGTTTTGTCTCACTCCCATTTCTTCTTGTTGCATGTTGAAGCTCTACTTGGAACCTTGTTAAGATCCAGCCATGCTAAATATGATTTTTTGCCATTTTTCAAGTGGTCTTAAACTTTTGATCAGGACTGTACAATGACATTATATACAGAGACACTGTAGGAAACGGTGCCGGGCCTCATCTGAGAGAGTGATCTTAACTAGCCACAGGAGTGGGGGTTGCACAGGAGTCAGGAGTTGCGAAGACGTTGCAGGGAGAGGTGGGCCCTTTCAAAAATTAGCTGTGGGGCCTGGTCATTTCTAGCTACGCCACTGTTAAAACGTGTTCTAAATTTGATGATTTTTGCAATGTACCGTACTTTTTTCCCCCTTTCCTAGTGAAATAGGCGCCTGAAGTTCAGATAGCTATTGCGCTCTAGAATCCATACCCTCATGCACTGCTGTGTACGGGATTACGGATTTCCCTCCAGCCACACTGAGCGATGTACAGGCCGCCATACATGGGTCTGGAAGTGTTTTTCGACCAAACAGCTTAGGCTCCATTCACACGTCCATGGTGTGTTGCGGACCCGCAAATTGCCGATCCGCAACACACCCACCCGGCACCCCTATAGAAATGCCTATTCTTGTCCGCAGCTGCGGACAAGAATAGGACATGTTCTATCTTTTGCGGAGCTGCGGACCCGAAGATCGGGGCCACGCTCCGCAAATGCGGACAGCACACTGTGTGCTGTCCGCATCCATTCCGTCCCCATAGAAAATGAATGGGTCTGCACCCGTTCCGCAAAATTGCGGAACGGATGCGGACCCATTTGCGGACGTGTGAATGGACCCTAACATGTATTTTAGTCTGTGACCGGAACCTCTGGAGATGTTTGACCCGTCACCTCGCTGTTCACATCCATAGCATTTGAGGCTTTAGCAGAGCGGACACAGGCAGAGCAGCGATGTGATATGGGTGCTATTGCCCTGTGCTCACTTTGCCCGGCTGATAGCCTGCAGACTACATCGGTACAGGCTATTAGCAGTGCCTTGTTATATTTCAATCATGATTGACCACGGCATCACAAGGGCTGGGATTTTCTGTGACCTTAGATGCCTCCAGGGGTAATCCAATGGGCGCAACTGTTGCGTCTCTACCGTCACAGTATCTTAAATGTATGACATTGGGCACAGTAACTGACTCCTAGTGCTTTAAATATACACTATGCTTCTTCTCTAGGAATGTCGCCACCCCTGTCCGCTGGTAGTGTCTGGTATTGCAGCTCATTGGACTATAGAAAAAGAGGTGATCTTTTTTAAACCCTTTAACTATGTAGGGTCCAGGAGTGGAGGTTCTTGGCCTCTTCTTCATGGATAATTATTTGGTATCCGGCAGGGCTGACAACCTTGCTCACTGTCAATTCATGTTGTCAATAAAGCGTATGGATCAGGTCTGTATAATGGATCCTCTATCCCAATTCCATACCCTGGTTCTTTGAGTATAGGACATGATCCTCTGGCCTCAGGAGGCTCATTCAGTATTATATCTTATTGACTCTGACACATCCTTGCAAGAGAATTTGCCTTAAACCCAAAATTTCCTTCTCGCTGCCAAGAACCTTCGTTTATTTTTGACGATAGTTTCTTAGGGGAAGGATGTGGTTGAAAAGCAGTTTTTTTTTCTAGGGTTTCTGAACAAACCTGGACTTGTGTAGCCTTCAAAAATATTGTTCTTGAAACCTTCCCAATACTGGGGCCTCGCTCAATAAAAACGACATCACCACCATCCTCCTCATCCTCTGACATGTATGTGAGAAGTCTCCGCACCGTCTGGATATCCTGAAAGTGGTTTAAATAAGCATTTGACGTCTCTAAACCTTAACAGCTATAGAACATGACTGAGCTGTGCGGAGGTCATGACTTCACCGGGCCGGGTAGAAGGGGGTTGTGGGTTGGGTCGTCATAATTACATGTGTTATGTAGGCAAATAAATGAATAAATGGCAGTGTGTGTCTTACTACAGGAAGCTCTGCGAATTATTATTATACCGCAAACCCCTGTTCCAAGCCACTAGACCAACACTACTATGACAGAGCAGATATTTGTATATTAATGCAGAAGTGGCTACATGAGTCACTACTAACATCTCAGCTTAAAGGGTTTGTATAAGACTAGGACAATGGGCCATTTGTTCATAAATGGTGCCTCCTTTGTGGACTGGCTGTGTCTGGTATTGCAGTGTAGTCCCATTTACTTGAATGAGCTGCAATACCAGACACAGCCTACAGGCAAAAGTGGCGCCGTTGCTTTCATATTGTCACATCTCTGATCCAAAAGCACCTATGTAAAAAGAAGTAGAAGTTAGTCTTACTGAATTCAATGCCGTAACCGTGAATCGGGTTTGGTTTGACGTTGTGATGTTTTTGGTGATGAATGCATCCTCCGCCTCATATTCTATTCACCTCAAACCTGAGAAACCAAGTTGTCAACAATCTAACTACAGGCAGGAATTGAAAAACGGTTGGTGGATCTCAAATCCGGAGGATGAAATTGATGATCCACCTTGCCTACATATGATGAGATGAGAACTTTCAGCTGTACAGCAGGACGTAAAACAAGATCCTTTCATTTACTCTAGCTTCTTGTGCTGACATCTAGGCTACTTTCACACTCGCGTTTGGTGTGGATCCAGCATGGATCTGCACAGACGGATCCGTTCAGATAATACAACCGTCTGCATCCGTTCAGAACGGATCCGTTTGTATTATCTTTAACATAGCCAAAACGGATCAGTCTTGAGCACCATTGAAAGTCAATGGAGGACGGATCCGTTTTCTATTGTGCCAGATTGTGTCATAGAAAATGGATCTGTCCCCATTGACTTACATTGTGTGTCCGAACAGATCCGTTTGGCTCAGTTTCGTCAGACGGACACCAAAACGGAATGGAGACGGGACGGAGGCAAACTGATGCATTCTGAGCGGATCCTTTTCCATTCAGAATGCATTAGAGAAAAACTGATCCGTTTTGGACCGCTTGTGAGAGCCCTGAACGGGTCTGAGAAACGGAAACCAAAACGCCAGTGTGAAAGTAGCCTAAATGGGCAACCTGAGACGTTGAAATATTTCATCATCCACTTTTCATGTATAATCACAGTACTAAGTACTGAGAAAATGTTTTTGTCCTGACATTATTTTTAGGAAAACCAGGTTTTAGAATTTTTTTTTATTACTTACATTTTATTAGATTCTATTTTCCAGATAACAAAGAACAGGGTGCAGGATGCTGAGACTCCTTAAAGAGACCAGTCCTGTATGGAGACTTATTGGCAATGCTCTATGGCAGGGATGCTCAACCTGCAGTTCTCCAGCTGTTGTAAAACCACAACTCCCACGATGCCCTTCTGTAGGATTATAGCTGTAGGCTGTCAGGAAATGATGGGAGTTGTAGTTTTGCAACAGCTGGAGGGCCGCAGGTTGAGCATGCCTGCTTTATGGGAAACAAATATGCAAAGAGGTATTTCCCAAGAGAGAGAACCATCTCACCAGCGCCATCTACTATTGGAAGTGGCTTCCTATGAGTCAAGAGCCAACCTTCCAACAAGCCTTGGGATTTGACAAGAGAACATAGCCAGGCCAGATATATACACTGACCAAAAATATAAACACAACACTTTTGGTTTTGCTCCCATTGTGCATGAGCTGAACTCAAAGATCTGAAACATTTTCTACATACACAAAAGTCCCATTACTCTCAAATATTGTTCACAAATCTGTCTACAGCTATCATGGGATGTCTGGTGTTAATCGCTTTCTTGAGGTCATGCCACAGCATCTCAATCAGGTTGAGGTCAGGACTCTGACTGAGCCACTCCAGAAGGCATATTTTCTTCTGTTTAAGCCATTCTGTTGTTGATTTACTTCTATGCTTTGGGTCGTTGTCCCGTTGCAACACCCATCTTCTGTTGAGCTTCAGCTGGTGGACAGATGGCCTTAAGTTCTCCTGCAAAATGTCTTGATAAACTTGGGAATTCATTTTTCCTTCGATGATAGCAATCCGTCCAGGCCCTGACGCATCAAAGGAGCCCCAAACCATGATGCCCCCACCACCATACATCACAGTTGGGATGAGGTTTTGATGTTGGTGTGCTGTGCCTCTTTTTCTCCCCACACATAGTGTTGTATGTTTCTTCCAAACAACTCACTTTGGTTTCATCTGTCCACAGAATATTTTGCAGTACTGCTGTGGACACATCCTCTTGTGCAAACTGTAAACGTGCAGCAATGTTTTTTTTTTTGGACAGCAATGGCTTCCTCTGTGGTATCCTCCCATGAAATCCATTCTTGTTTAGTATTTTACGTATCGTAGATTTGTTAACAGGATGTTTAGCATATGCCAGAGACTTTTGTAAGTCTTTAGCTGACACCTAGGATTCTTCTTCACCTCATTGAGCAGTCTGCGCTGTGCTCTTGCAGTCATCTTTACAGGGCGGCCACTCCTAGGGAGAGTAGCAGCAGTGCTGAACTTTCTCCATTTATAGACAATTTGTCTTACCGTGGACTGATGAACAGCAAGGCTTTTGGAGATACTTTTATAACCCTTTCCAGCTTTATGCAAGTAAACAATTCTTAATTGTAGGTCTTCTGAGAGCTCTTTTGTGCCAGGCATCATTCACATCAGGCAATGCTTCTTGTGAAAAGCAAACCCAGAACTGGTGTGTGTTTTTTTTAGGGCAGGGCAGCTGTAACCAACACCTCCAATCTCATCTCATTGATTGGACTCCAGTTGGCTGACACCTCACTCCAATTAGCTCTTGGAGATGTCATTAGTCTAGGGGTTCACATACTTTTTCCACCTGCACTGTGAATGTTTACATGGTGTGTCCAATAAAAACATGGTAACATTTAATTCTTTGTGTGGTATTAGTTTAAGCAGACTGTGATTGTCTATTGTTGTGACTTGGATGAAGATCAGATCACATTTTATGACCAATTTGTGCAGAAATCAAGGTTTCACATACTTTTTTTTGCAACTGTATATATCCATCCATCCATGCATGCATTGACAGCTGTTTTGTGGTGCTTGCCCCTCATCACTACAGAGTAAAATTCTAGCTGGCTCAGTGCGATGACTTGGAAGTGGCTTAGGGAGGGTGCTGAATCTCCTTTAAGACCTGTATGAAAACTTGCTAGAAGTATTCCATGGTGTGGAGACTTTTGGCAATGCTCTATGGGAAATGAATATGCAAAGAGATATCTCCCAATAAAGAGAACCATCTCGCCAGCACCACCATTGGAAGTGGGCTCCCTACGAGTCAAGATCCTACTTTCCAACAAGCCTTTACAAGGTTGTACGGTATGCGAGGCGAGTGGTGGATGGATAGGTATAGTTTCACATCGCATGCGCTCTGTTGTCAGAGACTGAACCGGAATCCGGCCCAGGGTTTTTTCCAGCCTCTAAGGCAGGCTTGGTTCCGGTCCAGAGATTGTGGTCCACTGGAGTTCACCTCCAGGTGGACTTTAAATAAACAGGAAGAGAGCACAACAGCTCTCTCATGTGCTGAGTCCTCAGGATTGTAACCTGTGTGGCTGAAGGGAAGCTATGTTTGGATGCGAGAGAAACAAAAGGTGTTGCTTTACCATTTGTGTGTGGCGGTGTCCGGGAGCAGCCCACACATCGTATAGTCAGGACAGGACTGTTTAGCTTAGCGCCGGACGGCAAGGATTTACTTTCTGTTTTGTTTGTTTTCTGCTGTGCAAACCTTTTGGGCTAAATAAACCTGGCAACCAGCCAGAGTTTCAAAGAAACTGCCTGCATACGGACTGTCTGTTTTCAGAAAAGGTGATCCCCACCAGCTAATCTACCACAAAGGGAATATAGACAGCCAGAATCCTGCTCCGTACTGATGAGGGGCAAGCACCCCAAAACAGCTGTCCACGGATGTGCAATGGGCGCCTCCCCCTAGGGCCCTCTATATAACGCGACCCAGGTGTAGGAATGCCGAGTGGTATAGTGCGGCCTAAAATGCCTTTTTATATGTGTGTCACTGTGCTCCTACCTAGATATGGCTGGACCCCAGGCTTTGGCTCCGAAGCAATAAATAGGGAGATTGATTGAGGAATAGAAAAATAACTTGAGTCCAGCCCTTGTAAGTAGTTGAACAGCAGCTTTACTTGAATAAGCATTCATCAAAACAATCTTCAAGCTCTGTCTTGGTTCCAGCAGGCTTTAGCATTAAACTGGCAGGCTTCTTCAATAACTTGCTTTTTCTCTCTCTCTGCTGTACTGATAAGCTGAATAGGTAACTTGGCTTTCTCTGTAAACAGCACTTTCTCTCTGTAGTTTGACTCTAAGTTAGGCCAGGGAACTTTCCTCCTGGCTCCTGAGGCTTCAAGCTGTGGCCTCCATGGCCAGCAGAGCTTTGAGTGCTCTGGCTGGTGTGGGCACGTCCAGCAGAGACATGCCCCCTGCACACCTATCCCCTAGCAGGAGGTTAGCTAGACTAACTAGAAACTGGTCCCCACCCTTCCTGCAGGAAGTGGGACTTGCCCACTTCTCCCCAGAGGGGGGTTAGAATGTTATGGAAAGCTCCATTCTACCTAAGGATAGCTCTGCCATTTACGCTGCCACCTGCTGGTGAACCAGGCACATCATATGTAATAAACAGTTACATAACAAGATTATGAATGCACACTGTAGAGGACCTAGGCAAAAATACATAAAATGACATTGTGTTAGCCCATTAGCAGGGTGTAGAAGTGGTAACACCACTCTTGGGTGTTACAGATGGATATCTGGCCTATACTCCCGTGTCAAATTTGGAGGCTTGTTGGAAAATCGCATTGGGACTCATAGGGAGCTACTTCCAATAGGTGGCGCTAGGAAAAAAAAGAAATATCTTCACTACATGTCATGGGCTTTCAAGTGCAAACACTCAGTTTGATGCCCCATCCCCACAAAGCAATACATACAAATCCCTGTATACAAATCCAGAACTGCACAAGAACATGTGACCTAATAAGGGTGCGTGCCACACAACACTCCCCCGCAACACCCCTTTTTATCTCTATACAGGATGGTTTTCAGCAAAGTGCATTCATTCTAAGGTAGAATAGGGCAATTCAATAATTCTAATGTTGGTCTCTGCATGGAAATATTCCCGATTTACATATTTACTTTAATTTACGTTATTTCCATTCTATTAATTTTGGACGGGTAGATTTATTACGTCTGCGCCAAGTGCCAACCTTTCACCTGATTACTTGAGTGACTGACAGCTGCTGGCAAGTGCTGGGAAATCTGGCCCACCTGCTCCACAGGCCAATCTCATCTGTATGATTTATGACTGTGTGTATATGTTAGTGTGCCTGGGCAGGAAATCTCAGGGAGCCGGGGTAATAAAAACACGACCTGTCTTGTAAAGGTCATTTTTCTACAGGAAAACATCACATTCATAATTTCGGATTCTGCCTATACACACCTTCTGGGATGTACCGCTTACTCACATAGCCTTATGCATTTAGCAGATTGTTTCCGTATCTTTGATACCATCCTCTTGGGTGTCAGACCAATGTGTCTTCAGAAGCTTACCTATTGTTTAAATCAAGTGTTTATGTTAAAATCTTTTTTTAAGAATTTTTGGTGTTACTATATCCTAAAGAAAATCTAAAATCCTGCTGTTTTCACACTTGCGTTGTGAAGATCGGGAAGGCAGTTCCGTCGCTGGAACTGCCTGCCGGATCCGGAAATCCGTGTGCAAACGGATAGCATTTGTAGACGGATTCAGATGCGGATCATTGAATGCATTGAAACACCATTCCGTCTCTCCGGTGTCATCTGGAAAAATGGATCCGGTATTTATTTTTGGGGCATTCTTAAAGGTCTGCGCATGCTCAGACCGGAAAAACTGATCCGTTTTGCTGGAACACTTGGTGCCGGATCCAGCATTAATGCATTTCAATGGAAAATTCCAGCAAGTGTTCCGGAATTTTGGACGGAGAAAATACAGCAGCATGCTGTGGTATTTTCTCCGGCCAAATACCGTAAGAGGGACTGAACTGAAGACATCCTGATGCATCCTGAACGGATTGCTCTCCATTCAGAATGCATTAGGATAAAACTGATCAGTTTTTTTTTCCGGTATTGAGCCCCTAGGATGGAACTCAATACCGGAAAACTTTAACGCAAGTGTGAAAGTACCCTAAGACTAACATTAGACTGATAATTCCTGTTCTGTAGAGACCACTTCTCAGCAGTCATCTTATTATCAACACAGGCAGGAATACAACAAAAGGTAACACACATATATAGCTAGCTAAATGGATGGATGGATGGACAGACAGGCAGACAGACCAGATAAATAGATACAGTAGGTAGATAGATATAGATAACACTTGGATCTACTATTTGTAATAGGTGATGGGCAAAGCTTTTCAACCCCCCTCCTTGCACAATGACTTCTCTGGAACAGGCTTTACTGTAAGTGAACATCCAATTAAAGCAAATTGTGAATAGTTCAATATGTGTGATATTCCACAAAGACTCACCAAATATACAAGGACACACATATAATATAAATTCATAGTTTATTAGTCAATTGTTCATACAAAATATAATAAATAACATCCTTAAAAATAAGCAGCAATGCATGAAGTACTGTAGCAGCATGTACCCCCCCCCCCCCCCTAAAGTTCACCGGATCATGACTGTAAACTCGGAAATGCTATGTCCGTTGGAGTCCAAAAAAATTGTCAATGATTGACCTCACAAGACGGACAAACATCCACAACCCTGTACAAGACCTTGTATAACACAATGACTGATTGCCGAGGTATGGTGGTCACACGGCCAGTGCCCAGAGAATTTTTCCCAATTAGACCTAAAAGCATAAACCATACTAAACCAAACAAAAAAACAAATAAAAATACTGCAAGGTAAACAGAGTAACAAATACTGACCAGGGACCTGGAGGAGACGCCAACCCCGACGCGCGTTTCACCTCGCTTCCTCTTTTAGGTCTACTGTAATTGGGAATTATTCTCTGGGCGCTGGCCGTGTGACCACCATACCTCGGCAATCGGTCATTGTGTTATACAAGGTCTTGTACAGGGTTGTGGATGTTTGTCCGTCTCGTGAGGTCAATCATTGACAATTTTTTTGGACTCCAACGGACATAGCATTTCCGAGTTTATAGTCATGATCCGGTGAACTTTAGGGGGGGGGGGGGGGGGTTACATGCTGCTACAGTACTTCATGCATTGCTGCTTATTTTTTTAAGGATGTTATTTATTATATTTTGTATGAACAATTGACTAATAAACTATGAATTTATTTATATGTGTGTCCTGTATATTTGGTGAGTGTTCACTGTAAGTGAATAAAAAGAATGGCAGCAGAAAGGGCCAGAGAGGACCCTATTCTGGAGATCAGTGAGTGTCCCCTCTTTGCGAAATGCCTGGGATATCTTGTGGATATGCCATAAATAGCACCCCTATAAAGTGACTTGCCCAGAAGTTGAAAAACATGGCTGCTTTCTTCCAGAAACAGCGCCACCCCTTTCCATGGGTTATACCTGGTATTGCTGCTCAGCTCCATTGAAGTGAGGGGGGGGGGGGGGCTGCAGTACCACGCATGATCTATGGACAGGTGTGGCTCTGTTTTTTTAACAAAGCAGTCATATTTTTCTACCCTTTTAAGAATATTAAAAAACAACTTTTAAACGGATGGCGGTAATCTCACATAGCCAGGCCAGCTGACTTATCGGAGCTGGAACTCATGAAAGCAGGTCTTAGAGAAGCGAGCGATTGTACAGTGTGCGGATATGTAATCCGCAGCGTTATGACGGGCATTTGTAAATATTTTTCGGAAAATAGAGAATGGCATCAGTCATCGTAGCTTGCTTTGATCTCCCTGAACGTGTTTACCTCTTTGGCAGCCTGGCAGTGATCGCTCTGAGAATCGCCATCTGTCTTCCAATGTTCAAAAAGGAAGACAAATCCTCCCATGTCACTGCGAGTTAGAACTAAGTGTTCACTGTGTCATTAAACAAGACCCCCTGTTGGATTTTAATTGCTGTATGAGTGTCACGGCCATGGCTATGTCCGTGACTCCTGAACCGCATGCGGTTGTCAGCGGTTTTCATTGGTGTTCAATCACAGGTGAGGGCTGTGGTATTGGCCTCACCTGTGGTTGCCGCTGGCAACAGTATGTATGTGGCAGCGTAGCAGGCTGAGCTGTGCCATGCAGCTCGCTACGCTGCGCATGCGGTTTTGTGTGTGATGTGTGGATGTGTGCACTGTGTTTTATGTTATTGTGTGCACGTTCCCTTTTAAGTGGTGTTTTCCCTTCCCTGGTGTTGAAGGGTTAATCCCCCTTCCTAGTGTGTGTGATCACTGGGTGTGTCCGACTGTGGGGTGTGGCTTCTTGGCCTATAAAGCCTCACTGCTTTTGCAGGCTTCAGGTTGCTTCAGCCATGCTTAGCTGAGAGCAGCCTCATGTATTTATTACCTGCCAGTAAGAGCCACCCCCTGTGGTCATAAAACCTTAATGTCATAACCATAATGTCGCTTTAAGTTATTTCTAGTTATGTGTGATGTCCGTGTGATGTTTTATATGTGATTTTGTGCAGCTATGGATCTGGGTCCCTGTGTGGGGATGCGTTTGTGATCTGCACCCTGCTAACACAGGGATCCAGTCAGCAAGGCTGTGGCAGGTAGGTGGAACTCTTTGTTCACCTGCCATATCCATAGAGCTGTTTATGTCTCCCCTTTTCCTGCAGCTTGGCCGTTGAGACTCCTGCTCCTCCGTGTCTAGGAGGAGTGGGCTTGTCTTACTCAGCTCCTAGGTGAGGGTCATCTTGAGGGCTAGCAGGGACTTTTAGGTTCCGGAGCATGAGCCCTCCTACCATCAAGGTTGGCTCATGTAGCTAGGAGCCAGGGTCAGGTTAGGGATGCGTTTAGGAGGTGACCTGCTCCCTAATCCCTGTCTTCATGGCCAAGCAGCCGTAACATCACCGGGCTCCACACGGCTGAGGATTTCCCCCATCCTCAGCCGTGACAGTATGACCACAGTCGCTTCTTACGTGGCGCTCCCTCGAAAGAGGGTAAAGCATGCACCGCTATCTGCGGATGGGGTGCATGCGCGTTCTCCGGAGGGAGAGCGTTATGGGGCTCACCATTTACGGCGCGGTGAGTGGCATTCCCCGCCATTCCCAGCTCACCGTTGTCCGTGTTGGTGTCCCCTTTTTGTTTGTCTTTCCCCTCCCCCCCCTCCCATTGTTTCTTATGCCTCACCAACTTTCCCCTTTTGTTGTTGGGAGGGGCTTTGAGGGGTGGGAGTATCCTTCCCTCGAAAGAGGGTGAAGCATGTACCGCCGTCTGCGAAGGGGTACATGCGCGCTCTTCGGAGGGAGAGCGTTCTGGGGGTTTCGCCTCTGACGGCGCGGTGAGTGGCGTTTCCCCGCCTTCCCTTCACCGTTGCCTCGTTTGGCGTCCCCCTGATTTTATAGCACTAGGGTGTTTGTTTGGTGTGCGAGTTGCATACCTTCGAAAGAGGGTGCAGCAGGCAGTGCCATATCCATGTGGCCTGCATGCGCGTTCTCCGGAGGGAGAGCGTTCCTGGGGGTTCTCCGTTAACGGCACGGTTGGTGGCGTATTCCCCGCCACCTTTCCTTCCGTGTCCGTGTTGGGGATCCCTCGTCCCTCTCCATGTTCCCATCTCTGGTCGTTTGCTGGCAGCACTCCGTAGGTGGTCCGGCTGCTTGCTGGTTAGGAGTGTCTGCTGGCAGCGACTGGAGTGGGGACGTGAGTGGAGAGTCCCCTCGTCCATCTCTCAGTGGTTCTTTTCTCTTTGTTGCTGGTGCGGGCTGCAGTCCTCGTCGGACTGGCTAGTGTGAGCCGGGAGAGGATGCAGCTGACAGCGACCCCTTTTTAGAACCGGCACTGAGAGTGGACGTCCCCTTCTCCTATCCCCTTGTCTGAGTCCCTCACGTGTCTTTTTTTGGTGGGGGGGCTTTGAGGGGTGGGAGTGTCACGGCCATGGCTATGTCCGTGACTCCTGAACCGCATGCGGTTGTCAGCGGTTTTCATTGGTGTTCAATCACAGGTGAGGGCTGTGGTATTGGCCTCACTTGTGGTTGCCGCTGGCAACAGTATGTATGTGGCAGCGTAGCAGGCTGAGCTGTGCCATGCAGCTCGCTACGCTGCGCATGCGGTTTTGTGTGTGATGTGTGGATGTGTGCACTGTGTTTTATGTTATTGTGTGCACGTTCCCTTTAAGTGGTGTTTTCCCTTCCCTGGTGTTGGAAGGGTTAATCCCCTTCCTAGTGTGTGTGATCACTGGGTGTGTCCGACTGTGGGGTGTGGCTTCTTGGCCTATAAAGCCTCACTGCTTTTGCAGGCCTTCAGGTTGCTTCAGCCATGCTTAGCTGAGAGCAGCCTCATGTATTTATTACCTGCCAGTAAGAGCCACCCCTGTGGTCATAAACCTTAATGTCATAACCATAATGTCGCTTTAAGTTATTTCTAGTTATGTGTGATGTCCGTGTGATGTTTTATATGTGATTTTGTGCAGCTATGGATCTGGGTCCCTGTGTGGGGATGCGTTTGTGATCTGCACCCTGCTAACACAGGGATCCAGTCAGCAAGGCTGTGGCAGGTAGGTGGAACTCTTTGTTCACCTGCCATATCCATAGAGCTGTTTATGTCTCCCCTTTTCCTGCAGCTTGGCCGTTGAGACTCCTGCTCCTCCGTGTCTAGGAGGAGTGGGCTTGTCTTACTCAGCTCCTAGGTGAGGGTCATCTTGAGGGCTAGCAGGGACTTTTAGGTTCCGGAGCATGAGCCCTCCTACCATCAAGGTTGGCTCATGTAGCTAGGAGCCAGGGTCAGGTTAGGGATGCGTTTAGGAGGTGACCTGCTCCCTAATCCTGTCTTCATGGCCAAGCAGCCGTAACATCACCGGGCTCCACACGGCTGAGGATTTCCCCCATCCTCAGCCGTGACAATGAGATTCAAAAACATATATACGCAGAGCAAAGACGACAACCACCAAAGAAGTTTCGTCCTTAGTTCCCGGAAGACATTAATGTTGTATGAATACAAAATGTGTCACTCACTTAAGAGACAGGGAATACAGAGAAGTCTGATGATTTAAGGCGTCATACCGCCTTAACGTGTAACTCTCGTTTCAGTTTATATTTAATATAGTGTAGGGACAGGGACGTTAAGCAATTTTGTAATATACTTTATTAGAGAAAGAGATGTTTCTTTGTACTAAAAAAGCATGTCAAATGCCCAATATAGATAAAGAGTCAAAAAATAAAAGGTTGGCTACCTGCAGCCACCACTAGAGGGAGCTTACTGTGTTTTACATATATAGACAGTATCCAGTTAGCTACTAAGCTCCCTCTAGTGGCAACTGCAGGCACATAGCAAGTTGGGTAAGCAATTGGAGATGTGGACCCTCTGAGTCACTTGGTGTAGGGCTAAGTGGAGGAGTCGAGTCTAAAGGAGTCGTCCATACGACCCACAGACCGAGAAGGACAGCAGAGTGACAACTGGGAGCAGGACCGGACAGGTGAGCTGGAGATGGTTACACTTTGTTTACGCATGGGATCTGGAGCTCTGTATCAGAGCTTCCATCACTATAAAGATATATCAAGAAATAAATCAGCACACCGCTTTGAAAAAAAAATGTGTTCAAGGGTGGACATTCATTTAAAGGGATCCTGTCATCAACTTTTTTGCTAACCTCACTGAGGGCAGCATAAAATAGTGACAGACATGCTGATGTCAGCGGTGTGTCACACATGAGCTAAAAGTAAGTGGTTGCTGAGAACCAGCATCATAATCATTGCAGCCCAGGCCTGGAAAAGAGTCAAATCTACCTGAGAAGAGTCCTGGTTATCCATAATCTCCTGCTCTCCTCGCCCATCTGCTGATGGTTGGCAGTTCTCTCCTAGAGGGAAAGAGAGAAAACTAGGTAGAAGACTGTCAGTCATCAGCAGGTGGGCAGGAGATCATGAATAACCAGGACTCTTCTCAGATGGCCGTGACTCTTTTCCAGGCCCAGTCTGCAATGATTGTGATGTTGGTTCTCGGCAACCACTTACTTTTAACTTTTAAATGACAAACTGCTGAAATCAACTCACCTGTCTCTACTTTATACTGCCGTTAGTATGGGCAGCATAAAGTTGATGACAGGTTCCCTTTAAAGGGGTTGTCCAGGTTGACGGCTGAACCTGGACATATCCCCATCTTCACCCCTCCGGCCCCCCTGATATGAGCATAGGAGCATTTCATGCTCCAACGCCCTCTTTTGCCCTGTGCTGAATCGCAAAGAGCAAAGGCATTTTTTGGAGATCCGGTGACGTAGTGGGCTCTCCATAGGAACTGCTAGGCAGAGGTCTCCACCTAGCAGTGAGCCCGGTGATGTCACCGACACTGATGGGCGGGCTTTAGCGCTGCCCTAGCCTATAAAACGGCTAGGGCAGTGCTTAAGCCCACCCATCAGAACTGATGACATCACCGGGAACACTGCTGGGTGGAAGCCTCTGCCTAGCAGTATACCATTGTAAACGAAAAAGCCCTTGCCCTGCTCGATAAAGCGCAGGGCAAGGGAGAGCATCAGAGTATAAAATGCTCCTATGCTCATATCAGGGGGGCTGGAGAGATAAAGATAGGGATATGTCTGGGTTCAGCTCTGAACCCGGACAACCCCTTTAACCTCTTAAGGACATAGGGCGTACAGGTACGCCCTTGTGCCCTGGTACTTAAGGACACAGGGCGTACATGTACGCCCTGTGTATTTTCGATCACCGCCGGGCGGCGGGCGGTGATCGGAACCCCGTGCCTGCTCAAATCATTGAGCAGGCACTTGGGGCAAATGCGCCGGGGGGTCCGGTGACCCCCCCCATGTATGCGATCGCAGAAAACCGCAGGTCAATTCAGACCTGCGGTTTTCTGCGTTTCCGGGTTGTTCGGGTCTCTGAAGACCCGATAACCCGGAACAGGATGGTGATGGTGGTGTGATTTCACCCCACCAATCACCATCCAGCGATCCTGAGTGGTGATGGTGACATCACCACTTAGGATCGCTTTCCGATTGGTCTGTGGGCGGTCCGGCGCCAAATTCAAAAGAGGCAGGCGCTCCTCTCCTCCTCCTTTTGTGTTCCGGAGCCGGAGGAGAGAGGAGCTGCCTGCACGTGTGCCCACCATCGTTGCCAGCACCCCCAGGACCCGATCTGTGCCCCCAGGACCTGATCTGTGCCCCCAGGACCTGATCTGTGCCCCAGCACCCCCCATCAGGTACATAGGGACAGCATAGGGAAAGTTTGTTTTAGGCAGGGAAAAAAAAGGGAAAGTTAGTTTCTGAACTTTTCTTACTTTGATTGCATCACCCTAAGTTAGGGTGTCTGGGGTCCACAGCACAGCTGTGTGACCCTAGACCCCCCCAGGGGTGCTGCCACTTGTCCAACCCCCCCCCACCTTTTTTGGGGTGCATTTTTTATTTTATTTTTTGTACGCTGATTGTGGCCGGCACTTAGTGTCCGGCCACTGTTAGCGCATCGCACACCCCACCGCTGATCAACTTCGGACAGTTGATCAGCGGTTTTGATTTTTTTCCCCCACATTTTTTGCCCTTTTTTTAGTTAGTTTATTTTATTTTTTTTCTGTTAGTTTTAGGGTGAGTTCGTGAACACCCGTGCCCCCACACACACGCACACAAAATAAAGAGTTACACACACGCACATATACACGCAGACACACACTCCCCTATGGCCCGCCGGACGTTCTCGGCCGAGGAGGCATACGCCCAGCTTGCCTCCGACTCCGAGAGTCCCAGTGAGGATGAGGATGACCCCACATTCCTGTTGTCATCCGCATCCTCCTCATCATCTAGCGATGATGATGAGCCCCCAAGGCGGCGGAGACGCCGCCAGGCGGAGCAAGGGGACCGCCATGTTAGGGACCCTGTGGCCCACACTAGTACGAGCAGCTCTGGGACTCGTACTGGTTTCCCGGCCCACCAGTTAAATCCACCGGAGCCCCCTTCCGGTGAACTTGTCTGGTGTAGCCCAGAGCGATACGAGCCCGTGATTCCTGATTTTGTAGGCCAATCAGGAATCCAGATTTCCACAGTGGGCTACACTGAATATGACTTTTTTTGTCATTTTTTCAGTGACCCACTGGTAAATCTGATGGTGGAGCAGACGAATCTGTACGCCCAACAGTTCGTCGCTCAACACCCGGGCTCCTTTTTGGCCAGGCCCGGTGGCTGGACGCCGGTCAGTGCAGCCGAAATGAGGATATTTTGGGGCCTCGTGCTGCATATGGGCCTGGTCAAAAAACCCAGTGTCAGGCTGTACTGGAGTGGGGACGTCCTATACCAGGCCCCACTTTACAGTACAGCCATGACACGCTCCCGGTTTGAGGCCATCCGGAAATGTCTGCATTATTCCGATAATGCAGCATGTCCCCCCCGAGGTGATCCTGCCCATGACCGTCTGTATAAGATACGGCCGGTCATCGATCACTTTGGGGCCAAATTCATGGAGGCCTATGTACCTGGAAGGGAGGTCGCGGTTGATGAGTCTCTCATTGCGTTCAAGGGGAGACTCATTTTCCGCCAGTATGTGCCCTCCAAGCGGGCGAGGTATGGCGTGAAGCTATACAAAATTTGTGAGAGTACCTCAGGGTACACTTACAAATTTCGTGTGTACGAGGGGCGAGATTCCCGGATTCAACCCCCAGAATGTCCCCCCACTCTGGGTGTTACCGGGAAACTTGTGTGGGACCTTATGTACCCACTGCTGGATAAGGGTTACCACCTTTACGTGGATAACTTTTATACCAGTATCCCCTTGTTCCAGTCCCTTGCCGCCAGATCCACGTCCGCTTGTGGGACCGTGCGGAAAAATCAACGCGGCCTCCCTGCCCACCCCCTCCAGGTACCTATCCCCAGGGGTGAGACCCGTGCCCTTACCACTGGAAACCTGTTGCTGGTCAGGTATAAGGACAAGAGGGATGTCCTTATGCTGTCCACAATTCATGGTAACGGCATCACCCCTGTCCCTGTGCGAGGTACCGCGGCAACGGTCCTCAAGCCCAATTGTATCGTCGCCTACAATCGGTATATGGGAGGAGTTGATCTCTCGGATCAAGTCCTCAAGCCATATAATGCCATGCGCAAAACCCGGGCATGGTACAAAAAAGTTGCGGTCTACTTGGTGCAGGTTGCCATGTACAACTCTTTTGTACTATCCCGAAGCGCTGGCAGCACAGGGACTTTCCTCCAGTTCTATGAGGCAGTCCTCAAGGCCCTGATCTTTTCGGACCGGGAAAGAGCAGGCCGGAGTACCTCGGGAACTGTAGGTGCCCGGATCGTCCCTGGCCAACACTTTCCAGGTGTGGTCCCCCATACTGGAAAGAAGGGACGAACCCAAAAAAAGTGCAGAGTGTGTCGCAGGAGGGGGATACGGAAGGACACGACTACTCAGTGCGACACGTGCCCCGATCATCCGGGCCTCTGCATTGACGGTTGCTTCAGGGAGTATCACACTTCCATGGAGTACTAAATTTATATCCCAATTTAGCACTGACATCGGATAAAAAAAAATGGTTCTCAGACCTGAGACACCCAAAAAAACTAAAATAATTTATTAAAAGTAGACATATTAGGTATCGCCGCGTCGGTAATAATCTCCTCTATAAAGCTACCCCATGACCAACCCCCCCAGATTAACACGGTCAAGAAAAAAAAAAAAAAAAAAGGTGCAAAAAAAGTTTTTTTTTGTCACCTTACATAATAAAAAGTTTAATAGCAAGCGATCAAAAAGTCATATAGCCCCCAAAATAGTGCCAATAAAACCGTCCGCTCCTCCCGCAAAAAATGAGCCCCCACATGAGATAATTGGATAAAAAAAATAAAAATAAAATGACCCTTAGACTTTAGAGATACCCAAAAAAAAGATTTGTATCAAAAAAGATAATATAGTCAAAAACCTAAATAATTGTAAAAAAAGTAGACTTATTAGGTATTGCCGCGTCCGTAAGAATCTCCTCTATAAAAATATCCCATGACCTAACCCCCCAGATTAACACGGTTAAAAAAAAAAAAAAAAACGGTGCCAAAACCGCTATTTTTGGCACTTTTCCATTTCAATCCGTTTTTTCCGGTAACAAAACAAGGGTTAACAACCAAACAAAACTTAATATTTATTACCCTGATACTGCAGTTTACAGAAACACCACATTTGTGGTCGTAAACTGCTGTATCAGTAAAAGGGAGGCCGCAAAAGGAAAGGACCGACATGGTTTCTGGAAGGCCGATTTTGATGGCCTTTTTTATTGACACCATGTCCCTTTTGAAGCCCCCCTGATGCACTCTAGAGTAAAAACTCCCCAAAACTGACCCCATCTAAGAAACTACACCCCTCAAGGTATTCAAAACTGATTATACAAACTTTATTAACCCTTTAGGTGTTCCTCAACAGTTAATGGCAAATGGAGATGAAATTTCAGAATTAAAATTTTTGGTAACCTTGCCTCACAAAAATGTAATATAGAGCAACCAAAAATCATATTTACCCTAAAAATAGTCCCCAAAAAAATGCCACCTTATCCCGTAGTTTCCAAAATGGGGTCACTTTTAGGGAGTTTCTACTCCAGGGGTGCATCAGAGGGGTTGAAACAGGACACAGTGTAAATAAACCGGTCCATAAAAATCAGCCCTCCAAAAACCAAACGGCGCACCTTTCACTCTACGCCCCGCTGTGTGGCCGTACATTAGTTTACGGCCACATATTGGGTGTTTCTGTAAACGGCAGAGTCAGGGCAATAAAGATACAGTCTTGTTTGGCTGTTAACCCTTGCTTTGTTAGTGGAAAAAAATGGGTTAAAATGGAAAATAAGGCAAAAAAATGAAATTTTCAAATTTCATCCCCATTTGCCAATAACTCTTGTGCAACACCTAAAGGGTTAACGACGTATGTAAAATCAGTTTTGAATACCTTGAGGGGTGTAGTTTCTTAGATGGGGTCACTTTTAGGGAGTTTCTACTCTAGGGGTGCATCAGGGGGGCTTCAAATGGGACATGGTGTAAATAAACCAGTCCATAAAAATCAGCCCTCCAAAAACCAAACGGCGCACCTTTCACTCTACGCCCCGCTGTGTGGCCGTACAGTAGTTTACGGCCACATATTTGGTGTTTCTGTAAACGGCAGAGTCAGGGCAATAAAGATACAGTCTTGTTTGGCTGTTAACCCTTGCTTTGTTAGTGGAAAAAATGGGTTAAAATGGAAAATAAGGCAAAAAAATGAAATTTTCAAATTTCATCCCCATTTGCCAATAACTCTTGTGCAACACCTAAAGGGTTAACGACGTATGTAAAATCAGTTTTGAATACCTTGAGGGGTGTAGTTTCTTAGATGGGGTCACTTTTAGGGAGTTTCTACTCTAGGGGTGCATCAGGGGGGCTTCAAATGGGACATGGTGTAAATAAACCAGTCCATAAAAATCAGCCCTCCAAAAACCAAACGGCGCACCTTTCACTCTACGCCCCGCTGTGTGGCCGTACAGTAGTTTACGGCCACATATTTGGTGTTTCTGTAAACGGCAGAGTCAGGGCAATAAAGATACAGTCTTGTTTGGCTGTTAACCCTTGCTTTGTTAGTGGAAAAAATGGGTTAAAATGGAAAATTAGACAAAAAAATGAAATTCTCAAATTTCATCCCCATTTGCCAATAACTCTTGTGCAACACCTAAAGGGTTAACGACGTATGTAAAATCAGTTTTGAATACCTTGAGGGGTGTAGTTTCTTAGATGGGGTCATTTTTAGGGAGTTTCT
The DNA here is from genome assembly GCF_905171765.1 of Bufo bufo. Taxonomy (NCBI): domain Eukaryota; kingdom Metazoa; phylum Chordata; class Amphibia; order Anura; family Bufonidae; genus Bufo; species Bufo bufo. Next base: position 768,858,088 of record NC_053389.1, on the reverse strand, counting down.
ACTCTAGGGGTGCATCAGGGGGCTTCAAATGGGACATGGTGTAAATAAACCAGTCCATAAAAATCAGCCCTCCAAAAACCAAACGGCGCACCTTTCCCTCTACGCCCCGCTGTGTGGCCGTACAGTAGTTTACGGCCACATATTGGGTGTTTCTGTAAACGGCAGAGTCAGGGCAATAAAGATACAGTCTTGTTTGGCTGTTAACCCTTGCTTTGTTAGTGGAAAAAATGGGTTAAAATGGAAAATTAGACAAAAAAATGAAATTCTCAAATTTCATCCCCATTTGCCAATAACTCTTGTGCAACACCTAAAGGGTTAACGACGTATGTAAAATCAGTTTTGAATACCTTGAGGGGTGTAGTTTCTTAGATGGGGTCACTTTTAGGGAGTTTCTACTCTAGGGGTGCATCAGGGGGCTTCAAATGGGACATGGTGTAAATAAACCAGTCCATAAAAATCAGCCCTCCAAAAACCAAACGGCGCACCTTTCCCTCTACGCCCCGCTGTGTGGCCGTACAGTAGTTTACGGCCACATATTGGGTGTTTCTGTAAACGGCAGAGTCAGGGCAATAAAGATACAGTCTTGTTTGGCTGTTAACCCTTGCTTTGTTAGTGGAAAAAATGGGTTAAAATGGAAAATTAGACAAAAAAATGAAATTCTCAAATTTCATCCCCATTTGCCAATAACTCTTGTGCAACACCTAAAGGGTTAACGACGTATGTAAAATCAGTTTTGAATACCTTGAGGGGTGTAGTTTCTTAGATGGGGTGATTTTTGGGTGGTTTCTATTATGTAAGCCTCGCAAAGTGACTTCAGACCTGAACTGGTCCCTAAAAATTTAGTTTTTGTAAATTTCTGAAAAATGTCAAGATTTGCTTCTAAACTTCTAAGCCTTATAACATCCCCAAAAAATAAAATATCATTCCCAAAACAATTCTAACATGAAGTAGACATATGGGGAATGTAAAGTCATCAGAATTTTTGGGGGTATTACTATGTATTACAGAAGTAGAGAAACTGAAACTTTGAAATTTGCTAAATTTTTCCAAATTTTTGTTAAATTAGGTATTTTTTGGTGCAAAAAAAAATAATTTTTTGACTTCATTTTACCACTGTCATGAAGTACAATATGTGACGAAAAAACAATCTCAGAACGGCCTGGATAAGTCAAAGTGTTTTAAAGTTATCAGCACTTAAAGGGACTCTGGTCAGATTTGCAAAAAATGGCCTGGTCCTAAGGTGTAAAAAGGCTGTGTCCTTAAGGGGTTAAGTAGAAGATCCATCTATCTAGAAGAAGTCAGGATGCAAAGCCCCATTACAAAGCATTATCTTCAGGTACATGAGCAAAGTAAAAGCCCAGATGTGCACAGAGTGGTTACCACCTCCTTTCCATTGAAACGGGCACAATAATCAAAATGAAAGGGGATTATGAAATTAGAAAAAAGCTTAGTGCCAGTGGCGTAGCTAGAAATGACTGGGCCCCATAGCAAAAAAAATGTATGGGCCCCCCTCCCGGATCTCCCACCCCACATACCTCTCAGACCTCCCAACCCTTCCAGAGCTCCCACCCACACACCCCTCCAGGACCTCCCAACCCAACATCCCCACACCCCTCCTAGACTTCCTACCCCCACACCCATCCTAAATCTCCCACCGTCAGTCCCCAGATATAATGGTCCAGACATCAAGTGTCCTGCTCCCCCCTCCTGCCTATATAATGGTCCAGACCTTCAGGTTCCTGCTTCCCCCTACTCCCCATATATAATGGTCCAGACCTCCAGGATCATGCTTCCCCCTACTCCCCATATATAATGGCCCAAACATCCAGGGTCCTGCTCCCCCCTCCTCCCTAAATATAATGGTCCAGACCTCCAGGGTCCTGCTTCCCCCTTCTCCCTAAATATAATGGTCCAGACCTCCAGGGTCCTGCTCCCCCATAAATAGAATGTTCCAGACCTCCAGTGTCCTGTTCCCCCCTATATAATGGTCCAGACCTCCAGGGTCCTGCTCCCCCCTTCTCCTTAAATATAATGGTCCAGACCTCCAGGGTCATGCTCCCCCCTTCTTAAATATAATGGTCCAGACCTCCAGGGTCCTGCTCCCCCCTTCTCCTTAAATATAATGGTCCAGACCTCCAGGGTCCTGTTCCCCCCTATATAATGGTCCAGACCAGACATCCAGGGTCCTGCTCCCCCTTCTCCTTAAATGTACTGGTCCAGACCTCCAGGGTCCTTCTCCCCCTTCTCCTTAAATGTACTGGTCCAGACCTCAAGGGTCTTGCTCCCCCCTGCTCCCCAGATATAATGGTCCAGACCTCGGGATCCCACTCCCCCCTCCTCCCCAGATATAATGGTTCAGACCTCCAGTGTCCTGTTCCCCCTATATAATGGTCCAGACTAGACCTCCAGGGTCCTGCTCCCCCCTTCTCTTTAAATGTACTGGTCCAGACCTCCAGGGTCCTGCTCCCCCTTCTCCTTAAATGTACTGGTCCATCCTCCAGGGTCCGGCTCCCCCTTCTCCTTAAATGTACTGGTCCATCCTCCAGGGTCCGGCTCCCCCCTCCTCCCCAGATATAATAGTCCAGGACTCCAGAGTAAGTTTTACCAGTCCCAGAGTCAGCCAGCCCTCACCTCACAGCCACTTAAACATCTGCGCGCCCACACTCCAGCAGCGCTGCCAGGCCCAGCAGCACGCAGCTTCGCTGTACGCTCCGCCTCCTCCACTTCCGGGCAGTAGGACTGCCGCCCAGACTGGGAGCGGGACCACTCCCTCTCCTCACTGCAGGTACGCCTCTCTGCCTCCGGCCGCCCCCTATCGCACCGCCCACAGCCTGCAGGCCCTGAAGATAGCGCTTTTATCTGTCTGTCCTGGAGGGGCCTGCGACCCCTGTAGCTACGCCACATGAATTGAAAAAAAAAAAAAATCCTCAGCCGGCGGCCCGGGCCCCCAGTGGCGTAGGGCCCCATAGCTTTGGAGATCCCTACGCCCATGCTTAGTGCCACTCTTGTCTGTGCCTGGTATTACAGTTCAGCACCACTAAAGCCCATGGACAACCTTTCTATCTAATCTCATACAACCCCTTTAAGATTATAACTCTTAAAGTGAAATCCTGATAAAATGTGTCTAAGACATATGTTACAGTACAATTTTTATGAGATGGTTCCTTTCTCAAAAGCTGGCAGTGCTACACATTGCAATCTGCAAAGCTAATAAGTTTGTACAGTACCTGGTAGTACTGGCAGGGGTATATATACCACAGTGGAAGACTACACCATAGCTGTGGGGACCATACTACATTGTTTACCTGCAGCCACCAATGCATTAAATAGAAGTTGTATATATAGCTATACAGTTAGCTCCACCTAGTGGTGACTGCAGGTAATCAGAATGTTCTCTTTTAACTCCATCACTGCATCTTTACCTTTTTTGGGGGCCCTGTGATTTCTGTATTCTGAGAAGACAGATAAGACATGATGGAGACAGGACTCCTAATACTATATCCACATCTCTTACCCATTTCCTAATTTCTGTTTCCCATTTGTTGTCCCCTCTGTACTGCAGGATGACATTTTCGGTAAATGATAACCATCAATTATGGAAAACATATTAATGGATGTTATTCCCTAAGTAACAAAACCACTTTCCATACAGGTAGGTATTTCAGGCTTCTTAGCAAACCAAATACCATATTGATCAGAGATTTATTAGCTCTGATGGACCCGGGAGCCTCTAACCCACCATGAAATTGAGCGTCTTTCAGCCGACTGCTCCCAGCCGCCTAATACATAATTCATGGTAAATGCACAGCCTTATACTCTTCCATATTCACCATGGTGGATATAATAAAAGCAATTAGACCCATTTAACCTGGACGCTTGTAATTCATTAAAGGTTTATTTATAGGATGACGGCATTGGTTTGATATTAGTCTGGGGTTGCCACTATAAGTAAGTGTCTATGTGGTGGTAGAATGTACTGTATCTGTGAATACGTGTCTATACTATCACCGCGCAACAATGATTTTGCTACTGAGAGAAAAACATGTGATTTATACTAAAATGAGCGCGCTAATTCCAAATATGAACTCGGAATTTGCTTCACACGTCTAGATTTTAACCTCTTAAGGTCCCTGGTATTTTCCATTTTTGCGTTTTGCGTTTTCCCATAGTCCTAACTTTTTTATTTTTCCATTCACATAGCCTTTTAGTTTTTTTTTTTTTTGCGGGTCAAGTTGTACTTTCTAATGGTACCACTTACGGTTGCATACCATATAGTAGGAAGCGGGAAAAAAATTCCAAATGGGGTAGAATTGGGAAAAAACGCAATTCTGATAAAGGTTTTTATTTATTTATTTTTTTACACTGTACACTATGCGGTAAAATTGACCTGTTATCTTCATTCTCCAGGTCAGTACGGTTCCAACAATACCACATTTGTATAATTTCGCGTTTTAATACTGAAAAAAAAATATTAAAACCTTTGAGTAAACTTTTAAAAAAAATTTATAACTCATTTTTTTTTTCGGAACGATCTGTTCTTTTCAGTGATACCAATTTGAAGTGTGTGTGACTTTTTGATCACTTTTTATAAAAACATTATTGGGTATTCTATTTTTTTTCCCATTACGCCATTTGCCGTAGGCCATTTAATATTGTTATGGCTGATCGCATACATGTGCCGCGGGTCTCTGCTATTTAAAATAGCAGAAACCTGGCGGCTATGGCGCCTGCTGCACGTGCAAGCAGGCGCCATGTTTGGGGACCGGACTTCCGCCGTACATGTACGGCGGGGGTCCTAAAAGGGTTATGTTATACATGCAAAGCCTATTCAGTTATAATATTATTTCATTATATTGGAGATATTCCAATAGACATGGACAGACCTGTTCAGACGCACTCAGGCTGATGTCAGCAGTAAGTATATGAGGCAAGCTGGACAGATTTTGATAAAGTGATCTGTTATAGTGCTATCAGTTTTGAAACTTAAGATGGATAAACGCAAATGTGTTGACGATCCAGACAATTTCTGCTACATATGTGGCAAATACACTACTTATGATCAGCGCAAGAATCTGGCAAAGCGAGTGCGTCTTGCAGCTTGTGATGCATTTGTGCTAGTAGTGCAGAACTTCCTTGGGATTAGACAAGCTGCAAACTATGCTGAATTAGTAGACAACATGCTTACAGCATATGAACAGCTTAGCTGCCGAACGTCATTGAAAGTGCATTTCTTACATTCCCATCTTGACTTTTTCCCACCCAATTTGGGACACGTAAGTGACGAACATGGAGAGCGGTTCCATAAAGATATTTCTACAATGGAGAACAGGTATCAAGGCCGCTGGAATCCCAACATGATGGGGGACTACTGCTGGTTTTTGCAACGGGAAAATATGACCGTTCCCGAACGCAAAAGCAGATGCCTGAAGCACTTTTAACAGTACTGGACCTTGCTCAAATCAGACTTTTAAACTGAAAAACAAGACTTTTTGAAATGTTATTCCATTACATTTTCATACACTGTTTACTATGCAAACTTTGATGTAGATCAGGTAATTGTTGGAGTAAAATTCGTTCTGTTCAAAACTATTAAATGCTTTCCAAGGGCTTAATTCATTTAGGCATACTTATACATAGCAAAATTTTGTGATGTGTTACAACAATTCTGACTTCGGATTTGTAATCCGCACACTCGATTTACAGTAGTATAGGACAAATGGTTTTTGCTCAGTAGCAGAAGTTTTTTTAATGACAGCTACCTGGTGACAGTCACATCCAATGTTATTATGCCTGTGAGATCACCCCATTGAATAGCTAAAGATTCAGTATAACGCCACTCATAACAATGTGCACCCCGAAAATTTTTTGAATATACACTCGTTGACCAAAAAAAATCCCGTACCGAGTTGGAATAAAAAACTTTCTATGTGTGAATGTAAGACGAAAAAATGGTGGATGGAGTGTTAGAAATTTAAAGATAATGGCGCTCTCACTAACAATTTAATGAACAAAATAGCAAATTTGGGAGAGCTTTAAAATATAACTTTTACTGGTAGTTTATATAAAATATATAGCGCCACAAACAGATACTTGCGATATGGCTAGAATGTATGGAACAGTCTTACCATTCAGACGCCCCCTGATAGGGATCAGCCTAGCGTGGTGGAAATAATAGCCATATCGCAAGTATCTGTTTGTGGCGCTATATATTTTATATAAACTACCAGTAAAAGTTATATTTTAAAGCTCTCCCAAATTTGCTATTATGTGTGAATGTAATGATAAATGTAAGGGATTATAATATTAGAGAAGAGGAGACGTTTATTGAGGGAAACTCTACAATTGATGGAGGTTCTAGGACCCTCTTGGCTGCCTCTAGCCTGGAGACAAAATGAGATCCGGCCTTTAGCCTGGAGACAAGATGAGATACGGCCTCTAGCCTGGAGACAAGATGAGATACGGCCTCTAGCCTGGAGACAAGATGAGATACGGCCTCTAGCCTGGAGACAAGATGAGATCCGGCCTCTAGCCTGAATACAAGATGAGATGCAGCCTCTAGCCTGAATACAAGATGAGATATGGCCTCTAGCCTGGAGACAAGATGAGATCCGGCCTCTAGCCTGGAGACAAGATGAGATCCGGCCTCTAGCCTGAATACAAGATGAGATGCAGCCTCTAGCCTGGAGACAAGATGAGATCCGGCCTCTAGCCTGAATAGAAGATGAGATACGGCCTCTAGCCTGGATACAAGATGAGATACGGCTTCTAGCCTGGAGACAAAATGAGATACGGCCTCTAGCCTGGAGACAAAATGAGATACGGCCTCTAGCCTGGAGACAAGATTTAAATCCGGCCTCTAGCCTGGAGACAAGATGAGATCCGGCCTCTAGACTGGAGACAAGATGAGATCCGGCCTCTAGCCTGGAGACAAGATGAGATCCGGCCTCTAGCCTGGATACAAGATGAGATACGGCCTCTAGCCTGGAGACAAAATGAGATACGGCCTCTAGCCTGGAGACAAAATGAAATACGGCCTCTAGCCTGGAGACAAGATGAGATACGGCCTCTAGCCTGGAGACAAGATGAGATACGGCCTCTAGCCTGGAGACAAGATGAGATACAGCCTCTAGCCTGAATACAAGATGAGATATGGCCTCTAGCCTGCATACAAGATGAGATACGGGCTCTAGCCTGGAGACAAAATGAGATACGGCCTCTAGCCTGGAGACAAAATGAGATACGGCCTCTAGCCTGGAGAAAAGATGAGATGCAGCCTCTGGCCTGGATACAAGATGAGATACGGCCTCTAGGCTGGATACAAGATGAGATATGGCCTCTAGCCTGGAGACAAGATGAAATACGGCCTCTAGCCTGGATACAAGATGAGATATGGCCTCTAGCCTGGAGACAAGATGAGATACGGCCTCTAGGCTGGACACAAGATGAGATACGGCCTCTAGCCTGGAGACAAGATGAGATACGGCCTCTAGGCTGGACACAAGATGAGATACAGCCTCTAGCCTGGAGACAAGATGAGATCCGGCCTCTAGCCTGAATACAAGATGAGATATGGCCCTATAGCCTGGATACAAGATGAGATACGGCCTCTAGCCTGGAGACAAAATGAGATACGGCCTCTAGCCTGGAGACAAAATGAGATACGGCCTCTAGCCTGGAGACAAGATGAGATACGGCCTCTAGCCTGGAGACAAGATGAGATACGGCCTCTAGCCTGGAGACAAGATGAGATACAGCCTCTAGCCTGAATACAAGATGAGATATGGCCTCTAGCCTGCATACAAGATGAGATACGGGCTCTAGCCTGGAGACAAAATGAGATACGGCCTCTAGCCTGGAGACAAAATGAGATACGGCCTCTAGCCTGGAGAAAAGATGAGATGCAGCCTCTGGCCTGGATACAAGATGAGATACGGCCTCTGGCCTGGAGACAAGATGAGATACGGCCTCTAGGCTGGATACAAGATGAGATATGGCCTCTAGCCTGGAGACAAGATGAGATGCGGCCTCTAGCCTGGATACAAGATGAGATACGGCCTCTAGGCTGGACACAAGATGAGATACGGCCTCTAGCCTGGAGACAAGATGAGATACGGCCTCTAGGCTGGACACAAGATGAGATACAGCCTCTAGCCTGGATACAAAATTAGATACGGCTTCTGGCCTGAATACAAGATGAGATACGGCCTCTATCCGAAATACAAGATAAGATGTGTGTGGGCGAGTATTATCCTGCTGAAAAAAAAATGCTGGAAGCCCTGCCATGAGCAATGAGCTGTTAGTGTCCCTCGTATCACTACTAGGGGGGACCGACTGTCATATGTGATGGCTCCCAGTTCATCTCACCAGCAATTGGGGCAGTGTGTCACCCCACAGCAAAGGCAGGATTGAAGAGTTCGCCATGAGACCTCAATACTCAAACCCAATGTTGTCGACCCCAAACAGAACCTGGATTCGTTGCTAAAGACGATATAGTTCCAGTCTGTAGCAGTCCAGGTTTCTTGGTTACCACACCATTGCAAACAAAGGCGACAGTGGCTGTTAATACCAATCTTCAAGTGCATCGTAGAGACATGTCTAAAAGGCAATGATCTCTCACCAAGTGGTACACTACCCAAAAGTAGCCTCTGAGAGCTTTTTCATATGGAAGCAGAGGAAGCACTTTTACGCCCTCTTGTGGTAAGATCCATTCTCTAATCAGATCACACCTGTAATTATTTACATATCTGCCTGAGACATAACTGCTTTCCGGGTTTTGCAGCAACCCAACATTTCTGTCTGGGTGTATTATTTGTATATTACGGTCAGAACTACCAGCAGTCACCAATAGAGGGAGCATAACGAGTACACTCTGAACTCAATAATAACAGTGTATGGTAAGCTCCCTCTACTCATGGCTGCAGGCAGAATTTTCTCATTTAAAGGGGTATTCCAGAAGTTTAATATTCGTGGCCTATTCTCAGGATAGCCATCAACAGCTGATCGACAGGGGTCCGACACAGCGACCATCTATGGGAAAACCCTGGAATACCTCTTTATTAACCCATTTCTGCATCATCATATACATGTAGGTTCCTTTCCATCACTGTGACACACATATATGTGATGGTGATCGCTGTGCCCACACAATCACCCACTAGACGACTGCTGTGTTTGACAGCCGCCCTCCAGCACTAACGGGATTGGTGAAATCTGATGCTGGCTGTTCAATCATTTCTGCATTGCAATCAATGTAGATGACGAAGGAAGGGGAACTTATCCTGCCCGTCAGCCCCAACAACGCAACTGCTGGGTATGATTGGGAAATTGTGACAGCCCTGGGCTTTACTTTCAAAGGCTATGTTCTCCCATCCACATTGCAGATAGGTCACATTCATGCTGTGTCCTGTCGGGTAACTTATAATATCGTCCCTGGTCTAATGGGGTCCCTGTCACTCACTGGATGTCACTATTTTTTATCCAATCCTTACTCTTGTTACAGATATCTATATTGTCAAAGACGTGTTACCAAGTGTACCAATGGTTATTATATAGGATGGGGGACGTAGTGACAATATAATGCTCGCTAGGAAGAGAATTACGTTGTATGGGCAGCACGATGGCTCAGTGGTTAGCACTGGTGTCTCCTGGGTTCAAATCCGACCAAGGACAACATCTGCATGGAGTTTGTATGTTCTCCCCGTGTTTGGGTGGGTTTCCTCCGGGTTCTCCGGTTTCCCCCCACACTCCAAAGACATACTGATCGGGACTTAGATTGTGAGCCCCATGGGGACAGTTGGATGATAATGTCTGTAAAGCGCTGCGGAATATGTCAGAGCTATATAAGTGCATAAAATAAATAAAAAATAATATTGGTAATAATGAACCTCATGAATGAGCTCCATTAACCTACAGTAACTTCCACTCTTGATCCGAGAACCTCCAGCGTTTTACAACCATTGGTGTGGACTACAATCCAAGAGAAATTTGCTGATTGCATTTCCTGATATACTGTATATATAATGGAAAAAAATAAAATGGCTACACCTCCCAGTAATTCCTGGGTGTTATTGGTGTGGAAGTGGCTTGTGGGGGGAGAGAGTAAAATGATTGTCCCACCATTCAATATCACATTCATTGTAGAAATCATTAAAAATGGTTTGTGTACCTAGTATGACGCCACCTGGTGTTCATAGTGTATAGCGCAAGGTGTCCGTCCTCCTATTGAACTCATCCTGATGGACACACATTCTCAGTCATTCTCCCCCAAGGCCAGTTCTTTAAAGTAAAGTATGTAAAATAAATGAAGTAAAGTAAGAGGGGACTATTATTGTCAGTTGTAAGAGAGAGAAGGAGACTGATTCTGTCCAGAGCCTGACGCACAGATTAGCAGAGGCACCAAGGGCAACACATGGCAGCAAAAAATTATAAAAAAAATTAAATGGCAGAAAAATTATAAAATACTCAAACAGCTAATAATAACATTTCAGGACTTCAAAATTATTCACTGCATACCCTCTATTTTAAATAGTCCCACAAAAATGGAAGTACGATAATACCATTTTCCTTTACACCCCATGTATGAAACACATTAGGTTAAAGGGATCCATGAAACGTGGCAAACTACCTGCCCGCCTTCTTCTGTAATGTGGACTCTAGATTATCCTTGAGACAGAAATGTAAAAAAAAAAATATATGCCTCCAAACTTTAAAGGGACCTCGGACTAGACCTATCAACTACAATGCTGCAAGAATAATACACCCGGCACTGGGTTCATCTTACCGAGAGCTGTCCCCCTACAAACGTATTCGCGAGACCATGGCAGTCTCAAGGATGCACCGTTACTGTGAGTACTGAGTTGTGGTATATGCGCGGATGATCTGCCTGCAAATATAAATCATCTATTGTGCGCGTGCCGCTAAAATTGGTTTAGTGGTGCATGCAGATTTGTTGATGCAGATTAATACACTGATGATCCGCTGACATCAATGGCGCATGTGCAAGATTATCGGGGCCACGTGGGATGTGCAACACTATAATCAAGTGGTTGAGGGAGTGTCTAGAGCTGTGGGGATGCTCCTTCACAATTGTAAAATTCATTCAGATGAAAAAATCAATTCATACAAATCAATTTGCTCATCCCTACATTATATGTAAACGTAAAAATATTTGGTGGGGACTGTGCCACAGGACAGATATAGTAATAGGGGCAGATGGGACAGCAAAAAGCACAGAATTTGGAGTCTTAGCAGAATGGGGAGTTTCTTTAAGTTGGGAAAAGTAGAGAAGATGCTGAAAAAGTGAGAAGCCAAAGATGCCTCTGTTGCAAACTCTGCAGATACAAGTCATGGCTGGGAGAAGTTCTCATGGTGGTCTGGGCCAGATGGAAAAGATGTGGAAACGTGAGTTGCAAGCCATTGAATGTAACTGTGCTGTAATCACTTATATCAGGGATTAGCAACCTTCGGCACTCCAGCTGCTGTGAAACTACAACTTTCAGCATGCATACTTTCTTGGCTGTTCTTCTAACTCCCATAGAAGTGAATGGAGGATTCAAACATGAGCAGGATTTAAACATGTGGTTTAAGCTCTAAGGAAGGAGCCCATTCAATCCATCACCTTAATTCACTTTAAGGGACCTTTTCTTCCATTTCCACAGAGGCCGACCCCATGTGTTTCACACTGAAAGGCCTGAATTATTCATAAACCTGTTATATTCTTCCCTCGGCCCCTTTAGACAGATGAAGCTGTTACAAGATTTAGAAATCGATTCGTACAAGTCTATTGCTGTCAGGCATCACTCATACAATGCAAATCCACCCATGTCCGCCGGTACGACCGTGTAAGAGGAGTCCGCTGCCTGGTGCACATTATAGGAAGGAAAGGGAAGGGGGACAAAATGAGAATGAAAACATATATATTTGTAAAAATATATCCCTGTAGGTGTACATAGAGGTTTGTGGATAGGGGGCCTAATCCATCAGGACAGTTTGAACCTGTCCATGGGCAGATGACCACTCTTTTTCACAAGCGCTAGGCACCATCTTGACCTGGTTCGGTGGCTATGGCGGTGAGAAAAAGAGGGGCACTGTTTTTGCTAGAGGAACCTGCAGCGAACCGGACACCCTAAGGGTGATGTGTGGTGAGTGTACTAGTGATAGTAGTATACACAGTTCAGTTGTCCCCTGGGGCCGGCGTGCAGTGGATGGGAAGACAGCACTAAATCCTCAGGGACACTCTCGGTTACAGGGAACACCGGCCAGATGAAAGTTCAGGTGCCCTTGATGATAGTGGGTATGCTTAGGGTGCTTTGGTGGCTGGGCCCCTGTGTTCATGACGCCAGCACCGTAAGGTGCAATCAAGAGATGGAGCAGAAGAATGAGGAATAAGGCAGTGGTTAAACCAAACAAGAACTTTACTTGTCAGATGTAGTAAGGCATCCAATATCATTACTTTGTCTTGCATACAGATGGCAAAAAGGGTAAAGCTGCAAATCCAAATGAGCAGGCTCCTTGAGGTGAAGTGTAGAGGTTAGCTCCAGCTCACTTTAGTAAAGGTGATGTTCTTGTACTTGGTTCCTGATCTTGCTCTGATCACTCAACCTTTCAATAGTAGTTTAGATCCTCTGTAAATAAGTATTCAGATGGCCTTTCTGTCCTTAGTTACGGTGGGCAGCCTGTAGCTTAGAAACTCTCCACCTAAAGGCTCGTTCACACGAAGGTGTGAAGCCCGTTTCCGTATTGCGGACCGCATTACACAGGCACTGTTCCGTGGCCATTCCGCATCACGGATGTGGACCAATTCATTTCAATGGGTCCGCAAATCTGGAGATGCGGAACAGAACACTACGGAAGCACTGCGGAGTGCTTTCTGGCGTTCCGTTCCATGCTCTATCTTTTTGCGGAACGGAAGGATTAATACCCATTCAAGTGAATGGGTCTGCGATCCCCATGCGCCTGCCCCACGGACGGTGCCCGTGCATTGCTGACCGCAATTTGCGCTCCACAGCATGGGCACGGGCTTCACACGTTCGTGTGAACGAGCCCTAATGCAAAGATGACTAAAACCTGAGAAACGGCAGTTATCTTCCTTTGCCAATAGTCTATAGTTCAGTGATCCAACATGCCAAGGGCGATCTCCCTCACGGCAGGCAAACTCTCTGCTTCATTATTTGAAAAGGTTGCGGTCCTCAAAGTGATAATCCACTTTATACCCCGGAAGGGTAATTTACAGTGTAGGATCAGATAGTCCTAATCTTGGACTCCAAGGTTGAGGTAAATTGGTTCCCCTGGGCTAGGCCCAGGAGGACAGAGACAAGACTGTCTCCTCTCCTTCCTCCTGACTCCTAGTCTCTCATTTTCTAATCTTAACTAACTTCTAACTTCCTGTGGCTGCAATATATAAATTGGTGTGATAGAGACCTCTAGTGGTGGAAACATGTAGTGCATGTTACCAGCCTGTAATATGGATTTAGCAGCATAGACATAGGAATAGTGCAAAATGACATCATACAATATATAACAATTTGGAGTGGACCATACACACATGTGTGGGACACTACAAACCCCTGTCCTGTATGGTAACTCTGTGATTTATATTTGTACAATCATCATATTCTGTTGGTTATACAGAGATGAGCAGCAGTATGTAGGCGCTGCTCATCTCTTTCTGCATAAGCAGCACATGGGCTCATGCACACCACCGTAGCCTTATTTTGCAGAGCGTACACTCCTTCACAAATGTCCTATCCTTGTTCTATTTTTTTTGCGGTGGCCGCGTAACGGACTTACGGATGCAGAGAGCACACAGGTGTGTTGTCTGCATCCTTTGCGGCCCCATTGAGATTAATGGGTCCGCATATGATCCACAAAAAATGCGGATCGGATGCAGACTGAAAACACGGTCATGTGCATGAGCCCTATCACAGATGGCTTTTGCAGGAAGTTTCTTGTCCTGTGTCAGCTAATGATAGGGTGCTCCATCTCTTCATCACATCGTAATGCAGCCTTCAGATGCTGCAGCACCTTATGATATAGACCTCAGATGCTGGTGAACATCATAGCACACGCCTCAGATCCTGAGAAGCTCCTCATAATATAGACCTCGGATGCTGCAGAACATCATAATACACAACCTAGGTCCTGAATAACAATATAATACACACACCAGAACATCATAATACACATCTAAGATCCTGTACAACATTATAAAAAGACCTCAGCTGCTGCAGAACATCACAATACATACCTCAGCTGCTGCAGAACATCACAATACATACCTCAGCTGCTGCAGAACATCACAATACATACCTCAGCTGCTGCAGAACATCACAATACATACCTCAGCTGCTGCAGAACATCACAATACATCTCAGCTGCTGCAGAACATCACAATACATACCTCAGCTGCTTCAGAACCTCATAATTAGACTTCAGCGAATCGATCTACGGTTCATAGATCCGAAGTTAATTTGTTCAAATACTTCAATTTTAATGCTGTTTCCATACCGACGTACTAGCCAGTACCAAAGCCCACTTCGGATTACTATTTTAAATTGTTATTAAATACACAGATATGAATACAGTAGGAATTCAAGGAAGTCTTGCGTGACTTCGGGAGAAACGAACTTTGGCTCCACAGAGCCAATACATTTTAATGATGTACGGAAACATTAAAATCAAAGTATTTGAACGAATCGACTTCGATTCACTCAAGCTTACTCATAATATATAACTCACCTGCTGCAGAACCTCCGAATACACACCTCAGGTCCCATAGAACCTTATAATATAGACCTCAGATGCTGCAGAACATCACCCAGCTCCTGTATAATAGTATACTACACACACCAGATGCTGCAGAACATCATAGTACACACCTCAGATCCTGTGCAACATCAAAAAGACCTTAGATGCTGCAGAAGATCACAATCCATACCTAATCTGTAGCAAAACATCATAGTACACACCTCAGCTGCTGCAGAACATCATAGTACACACCTCAGCTGCTGCAGAACATTATTGTACACACCTAATCTGTAGCAAAACATCATAGTACACACCTCAGCTGCTGCAGAACATTATTGTACACACCTCAGCTGCTGCAGAACATTATTGTACACACCTCAGCTGCTGCAGAACATTATTGTACACACCTCAGCTGCTGCAGAACATTATTGTACACACCTCAGCTGCTGCAGAACATTATTGTACACCCCTCAGCTGCTGCAGAACATTATTGTACACACCTCAGCTGCTGCAGAACATTATTGTACAAACCTCAGCTGCTGCAGAACATCATAGTACACACCTCAGCTGCTGCAGAACATCATAGTACACACCTCAGCTGCTGCAGAACATTATTGTACACACCTCAGCTGCTGCAGAACATTATTGTACACACCTCAGCTGCTGCAGAACATTATTGTACACACCTCAGCTGCTGCAGAACATTATTGTACACACCTCAGCTGCTGCAGAACATTATTGTACAAACCTCAGCTGCTGCAGAACATTATTGTACACACCTCAGCTGCTGCAGAACATTATTGTACACACCTCAGCTGCTGCAGAACATCATAGTACACACCTCAGCTGCTGCAGAACATCATAGTACACACCTCAGCTGCTGAAGAACATCATAGTACACACCTCAGCTGCTGCAGAACATTATTGTACACACCTTACATACCGCAGAACAGTATTATACATAGCTCTGATCAGGGGCGTAGCTATAGGGGGTGCAGAGGTAGCAGTCGCTACCGGGCCCAGGAGCCTGAGGGGCCCAAAGACCCTTGTGCCACATAAGAAGACACTGGTATTATGGAAAGTGCATACTGGTCAAGTTACACCTCTGGCTGGAGGGAAGGGATTAGGTCAAGGATTTGGCATGAGGGGGGTTGGGGGGTGCCGTTTCAATTTTTCAATGTTTGCCTCCCTGGCCACAAAGCACTGAGGGACGGGGGCCCAAGCTGAAATCTTGCACCAGGGCCCATGAGCCTTTAGCTATGCCCCTGGCTCTGATGCTGCAGAACATCATACTACACATCTCAACTGCAGCACGATATTATAATACCTACATATACTTACATCAGATGCTGCAGAACAAGGGTGTTCCCCTAGTATAAACTGTAAAAAGATAGTACAAGTCTAAGTGAAGGGTGCTGAACTGCCGTGCCAGACTCATCCCAATGTGACACTGCTGAAAGAAACAAGGGGCATAGGCGTTCAGGTCCCAGTCATAGTGAACTGATAAAATGGCATCTTTCTTGCAATTTCATGAAGGGGTTTGTATGAGATTGAAGAAACAGCGCCACCTTTTTCCATGGGCCTTATTTGGTACTGCAGCTCAGCCCCATTCATGACATTGTATGATTTTCAACTGCAATACCACACACATTCTATAGACAAGAGTGGCGCTGTTTCTGGAATAAGGTAGACATGTCTTTTAATCCCACACAAATCCTTTAGGAATGTACGGTATCCCTATTAATAGTTATATTATTATAATCACGAGCAGATATTACTAAACGTGCTCTCACGCGTTGACTAAGGGTGATGTGCTTTGCGTTGAGTTATCTGGTGAGTTTTTTTAGCGGATTCATCATGACTACGGTCAAATTTGGATGTTGCGGTAGTTTACCGCTGGGGGCGCGGAAACCTCTTTAGGAATTGCCAGTGAAATCTGCTCTACATTGAAATAGGGGAAGCGATTGAGCAGGACAAAGACGTAGTTGTTTTGCTACTGCAGGCAGGTAACGTGTCTGCTGTCTGCTCATAAATTACACCCTTCTCAAGTTCCAGCTCTTAAACATTCCTTCTTCAGCCCAAAATATATGGGTGGTCTGAATTACAACACCACCACCTGGTGGCTGAAGACAGTATTGCACCTTGCAAATAAGTTCCCCTTTTGACATAACCATGTGCACTAATATATATCCAATGACTAATATAAAGGACGCACAGTCGCGTCATCACGTCTATCTAACGTGACCAAGCTCAGATATATCTCCATGACTCTATGATGAGTGTGACGCAGTTGGTCAGTCTTAAAGGGCATTGACATCTATAATGTAGAACTGGTCAAAGATTTGCAAATCAGTCACAGTCAAAGAACTTCATTTATTTATTTTAATTTTTTTACTTAGGCCTCATTCATACGTGTATGGCGTTCTTTATATCAGATGTAACACTTGAACCTTACGGTTACACTGGTGGAATTACATCCAAAACACAAATCACCAAGTGGAATCAATTCAAAAAATTTAAATGAACCCGTCAGCAGGGTATTAGGCTGAGTTCACACGGGCGTTGCGGGAAAAGGTGCGGGTGCATTGTGGGAACATGCGCGATTTTTCCGCGCGAGTGCAAAACATTGTAATGCGTTTTGCACTCGCGTGAGAAAAATCTGCATGTTTGGTACCCAAACTTCTTCACAGAAGTTCGGGCTTGGGATCGGTGTTCTGTAGATTGTATTATTTTCCCTCCGCAGTGTTCCGTTCGGTGCTTCCGTTGAAATGAATGGGTCCGCATCCGTGATGCGGAATGCACACAGAACGATGCCCGTGTATTGCGGATCCGCAAATGCGGTCCGCAATACGGCAACGGGCATCACACGTTCGTGTGCAGGAGGCCTAACTCAGTCTATCCTGTAACATCCTGTATATAGCACTTCATGTTGCTGTATCCAGCCAAACCTATAATAATAATAATAATAATAATAACTAGAGATGAGCGAAGTTTTTAAAAAATTCAATTCGGATGTTTCGCTGAAGTTCTTCACAAAATTAATTCTGAATTAATTTGTCACGAATTGCGATAAATCAGGTATACCTAGGCCACTCAGCCTAATCCTATTCATCTCACTTGGTGGCCCAATCTCAGTGTGAAGGCTTGGAACTTCAGGGAACTGCAGGGACAGTGCAGGGAGAGGGTATCGCCATGTGTACTACGTTCTAGTGCACCCACATTCATAGTTAGGCTACATTCACACGACCGTATGAATGGGTCCGCATTTGTTCCGCAATTTTGCACACCGTGTGCTGTCCACATACGCATTTCCATTCCACAACCCCGCAAAAAATATAGAGCATGTCCACTGCGGACAAGAATAGGCATTTTCTATATAGTGCTGGCTCTGTGCGTTCCACAAAACACGGCCAGTATCGTGTGAATGTACCCTTAATCCGTTCTGTAGGTACTGTACTGTCAGTATTACAGGCAGTCAGGGGCGTAATTACCATAGCGGCAGACAGTGGCGTACATAAAGAAGTAAGGGCCCCATAGCAAGGATCAAACCAGCCCCCCCACACAGGACAGAAGGGTTTCCGCCTAAACCCCTTTTAATGACCCTTGGGCCATTTTGTTCCACTGCCTCGTTTGCTAAAAGTTGTTTCTTTAAAGGGTAGAGTCCTGACCAAGTTTTCACCCCCAGTAGAAGAGAAGATGATCCCATAGCAGTCGCATGGTCTGCCGCTATGGTAGTTACGCCCCTGGTGGCAGACCATGAGACTGCTATGGGGCCCAGGGCAAAAAGGGGCCCAGTCTTAGTTGCGATCATCTTCTCTTCTACTGGAGGTGAAAACTTGGTCATGACTCCACCCTCTAAAGCAGGCATGCTCAACCTGCGGCTCTCCAGCTGTTGTAAAGCTACAACTCCCACAATTCCCTTCTGTAGGCTGATAGCTGTAGGCTGTTCGGGCATGCCGGGAGTTGTAGTTTTGCAACTACTGGAGGGCCGCAGGTTGAGCATGCCTGCTCTAACTTTTAGCAAATGAAGCAGTGGAAAAATGTCCTGTGTGGGGGGCCTGGTTTTATCCTTGCTATGGGGCCCTTACTTCTCTATGTACGCCAATAAAGGCATCAAGTCTAATTTATCGCCGTGGACTTTGTGAGATGGGGAAACAGCTCTCCTTGTCTGAACACTTTTTGTGTAGATTAAATTAAATAATCTGGACTCACATTCAGCTGTTTGGCCACAAGATGCCGCTGTTTCCTAAACACAGCTACAGACTTCATATATTTCCATATTCATGAGAGGTGGAGTTACACAGAGCCTGGAGAGGAAGAGAAAGAAAGCAGCCATCTTAGAGGGAGCCGAGACTGAGAAACTGTGTGAGCAGAGGATCCGATGGCATCCAGGTGTGAGAGCCTACCACAGTGACCAGAGTGTCAGCTAAGTGAAGCTGATCATGTCCAGAACCCTGATCCTGTCCAGAAGAACGAGGATTGCTTCCAGGAACGCTGATGAGAGCTGAGGAGTAAAGCTATATACAGGGTGGGCCATTTATATGGATACACCTTAATAAAATGGGAATGGTTGGTGATATTAACTTCCTGTTTGTGGCTGGCACATTAGTATATGTGAGGGGGGAAACTTTTCAAGATGGGTGTTGACCATGGCGGCCATTTTGAAGTCGGCCATTTTGAATCCAACTTTTGTTTTTTCAATAGGAAGAGGGTCAAGTGACACATCAAACTTATTGGGAATTTCACAAGAAAAACAATGGTGTGCTTGGTTTTAACGTAACTTTATTCTTTCATGAGTTATTTACATGTTTCTGACCACTTATAAAATGTGTTCAATGTGCTGCCCATTGTGTTGGATTGTCAATGCAACCCTCTTCTCCCACTCTTCCCCCACTGATAGCAACACCACAGGAGAAATGCTAGCACAGGCTTCCAGTATCCGTAGTTTCAGGTGTTGCACATCTCGTATCTTCACAGCATAGACAATTGCCTTCAGATGACCCCAAAGATAAAAGTCTAAGGGGGTCAGATCGGGAGACCTTGGGGGCCATTCAACTGGCCCACGACGACCAATCCACTTTCCAGGAAACTGTTCATCTAGGAATGCTCGGACCTGACACCCATAATGTGGTGGTGCACCATCTTGCTGGAAAAACTCAGGGAACGTGCCAGCTTCAGTGCATAAAGAGGGAAACACATCATCATGTAGCAATTTCGCATATCCAGTGGACTTGAGGTTTCCATTGATGAAGAATGGCGCATACCATCAATTTTTTTGTTCCAACAGTCTTGGAGGGATCTATCCAATGTGGGTTAGTGTCAGACCAATAGCGGTGGTTTTGTTTGTTAACTTCACCATTCACATAAAAGTTTGCCTCATCACTGAACAAAATCTTCTGCGTAAACTGAGGGTCCTGTTCCAATTTTTGTTTTGCCCATTCTGCAAATTCAGTGCGCCAATCTGGGTCATCCTCGTTGAGATGCTGCAGTAGCTGGAGTTTGTAAGGGTGCCATTTGTGAGTAGCTAATATCCGCCGAAGGGATGTTCGACTAATGCCACTCTCCAGTGACATGCGGCGAGTGCTACGCTGTGGGCTCTTGCTGAATGAAGCTAGGACAGCCACTGATGTTTCTTCATTAGAGACAGATTTCATGCGTCCACATTTTGGCAAATCCAACACTGAACCAGTTTCACGAAACTTAGCAAGCAGTTTGCTAAATGTAGCATGGGAGATGGGTGGTCTCGTAGGGTGTCTTGCATTGAAATCTGCTGCAATGACCCGTTACTGCGTTCACCAGACATCAACACAATTTCTATCCGCTCCTCACGTGTTAACCTCGGCGACATGTCAATGGCTGTAAACAAAGAGAAACTTGTAAATGACTCATGAAAGAATAAAGTTACGTTAAAACCAAGCACACCATTGTTTTTCGTGTGAAATTCCCAATAAGTTTGATGTGTCACATGACCCTCTTCCTATTGAAAAAACAAAAGTTGGATTCAAAATGGCCGACTTCAAAATGGCCACCATGGTCACCACCCATCTTGAAAAGTTTCCCCCCCTCACATATACTAATGTGCCACAAACAGGAAGTTAATATCACCAACCATTCCCATTTTATTAAGGTGTATCCATATAAATGGCCCACCCTGTACACTGCAGCCCCGCATGCTTGTTGGAGAGGCATTTGCTCTGTTCAGAGTCACCAGCGGAGGCAGAGCAGACCCGAGTCGGTAAGATCGTGCACGCACCTCATCACAGTGTTGGCGCCTAGAGACTGAGACCAGGCCTTTAGTTAGTTAGTTAGGGTCTCTGCTTGTGTCAGGCCACAAATGTTGCTATTAATGTTGATCCAGCACCAAAGTGCTCGGGTAGAACACTTTGCGATGCACAATGGAAGTCAATGGGAGAAACCGAACATTAAACCAGGCACCCCCTGCTCTGAAAAGGGGGGGGGGGGGCGGTCCCACTGAGGTCTATGCAGAAGATCGCTGTACAGTGAGGGAATCCCCAGTGTGAGTCCACGGCTTAGGAGTCCCTGCTCTGACTCCGTATATAGATATGTCCATATATAGAGCCGGTGCTTGGGGACACCCAGTGTATTTAAATCTAATTTAGCCTCTATTTCTGAAAAGTTTCTGCCAGGATTTTAACTCACAACCTTCTACATTAGAGGCAAGTACTTTAACCACTCAGCTATAAAGCTGAATGATAAACTATATCAGAAAAACCTCATAGTAGTTTGTCATGTAGTAAGTATTCCTATACAGCAGAAGTATCATTTCATATTTCAGTGCAGGTTAACATGCAGCTGTATAGCGTAGTGGTTAAAGTTCTTGGCTCTAATGTAGAAGGTTGTGAGTTCAAATCCCAGCAGAAATGTTTCAGAAATAGAGGCTAAATAAAATTTATATATTTAATATTTTTTTTTGTAATTGTAAAATAAATGTGTAATAAAAAAAAAAATATATATATATATATATTATATTATAGTATAGTATAGTATAGAAGAATGGCGGCACTGACAAAAAATGGTTAGAAAGGTTGGGTGCACGTTCACTGGGGAATGAGCTGCTTACCCCTTGGTATATAAAAACTACTACTGATGTTTTTAGCCATAATATATTTACATATATTATATTATATATTCTAAATATATATATATATATATATATATATATATATATATATATATGTTTAAATTAAATTTAGCCTCTATTTCTGAAAAGTTACTGCTGGGATTTGAACTCACAACCGTCTACATTAGAGCCAAGAACCTTAAACACTACGCTATACAGCTACATGTTAACCTGCAGTAAAATATGAAATGATACTTCTGCTGTATAGGAATACTTACTACATGACAAACTACTATGAGGTTTTTCTGACACAGTTTATCATTCAGCTTTATAGCTGAGTGGGTAAAGTCCTTGCCTCTAATGTAGAAGGTTGTGAGTTCAAATCTCGGCAGAAACTTTTCATAAATAAAGGCTAAATTGGATTTAAATACACTGACTCGAGCATCACACGCGAGGTATTCGGCCAAGCATCGCGATGCTCGAGCCGAACTGGTGTTTGGCCGAGCATGCTCGCTCAACACTAGTTGCAATTGTTCATTGGACTCCATAACTTAAAGTGACATTTCACAATGGAGACAGAGCTGATAAACTTCCCACAAACTCAGGCCAGGCTGGCATTTTGCTCAGAAGGAATACTCAGGCACGTGCTACAGGACAAGTTATGGGAAGGGGAATACCGTAGAGCTTTGTAAGTTTGCAAGCTGTTGTGCTGCACCGCAGGCTATCCCCTACCACACACCCATACAGTTATTCTTGTTTTTTAGGGTAATAACAGGTAAGGAGTGGCGGTTTAGTCATGCCCGCCAGTAGGTAAATTACCCCGCTTTCTTCCTGCATCCATCGGAGGGCGCCTCTCGGGCTGGGTGTATGTAAATGTATTGTGTGTTCTCAGCATTTGTGGTTGTGATCATTACCACGTTTAAGTAAAATTCTGTTTTAGCAAAAGCTGGTGGTGGAGTTGTTTTCCTCATTCGTGACTTCGCTGTATCCTGGGGAGTCCACCCGGTACACGGCTTACAGATTTAATGCTGCAGTGCACCAAGATTCAAGTAGTGGGGACGGTGGCAGCATTAGTAGCAGTGGTTGTAACTGTGACAAACGTGGCCCCATAACAGAGTAGGAATGGGGGCCAACAGCAGTGACTGTGACAATAGGGGCCCCGTGACAGAGTGGGGATGGGTGGCAGCAGTGGCAGTACCAGCAACAATAGTGGCTGCATAACAGAGTAGGAATGGGGGCCAACAGCAGTGACTGTGACAATAGTGGCCCCATGACAGAGTGGGGAGGGGGGCAGTGGCAGTAAGGCTGTGTTAACATCACTGTTTACGTTTCCTTTCTTTTGATCCGTCAGAAGAACATAAAAAAAAAAAAAAAAAAAGCAATTATGTATTTGGAGCATCCATAAAGCCTCTTTCAGATGGTCAGTATTTTGTCACTGTTTTGCATCAGTATTTGATCAGTAATTGTCAGTCAAAAACAGGAGTGGGTCCAATACGGAAATCTAATGGAATTATTTGCATCTCAGGCTACTTTCACACTTGCGTTCGGAGCGGATCCGTCTGGTGTCTGCACAGACGGATCCGCTCCTATAATGCAAACGATGGTATCCGTTCAGAACGGATCCGTCTGCATTATATTTCAGAAAAAAATCTAAGTGTGAAAGTTAGTCAGACGGATCCGTCCAGACTTTACATTGAAAGTCAATGGGGACGGATCCGTTTGAAAATTGCACCATATTGTGTCAACTTCAAACGGATCCGTCCCCATTGACTTACATTGTAAGTCTGGACGGATCCGTTTGGCTCCGCACGGCCAGGCGGACACCCGAAAGCTGCAAGCTGCGTTCAGGTGTCCGCCTGCTGAGCGGAACGGAGGCTGAATGCCGCCAGACTGATGCATTCTGAGCGGATCCGCATCCACTCAGAATGCATTGGGGCAGTACGGATCCGTTCGGGGCCGCTTGTGAGAGCCTTCAAACGGAGCTCACAAGCAGAACCCCGAACGCAAGTGTGAAAGTAACCTCATCTGTGTTTTGGACCCACTCCTGCTTCTGGGGCATACAAAATTCTGCTCAAATACTGATGCAAAACACTGACCAAACACTGACTAAAAGTATGTATTAGCTACGATGAATTTGGGTTCAGTGGGTGGAGTGATTTGTGTGAGTCGTTCCAATAACCAACGACACTCCTCCCGTATGGCAATCCAGCGGCCATGTTTGATCCATCTGGTTTTAA
The DNA here is from genome assembly GCF_905171765.1 of Bufo bufo. Taxonomy (NCBI): domain Eukaryota; kingdom Metazoa; phylum Chordata; class Amphibia; order Anura; family Bufonidae; genus Bufo; species Bufo bufo. The sequence continues at coordinate 768,834,025 of NC_053389.1, read as the reverse complement.
TCCTAATACTAATGTTGAAAGCAAAATACCATTAAATTCATAGTATGGAGGGATCCCGGACCTTATAGAGGGATCCACATGGGCTAAAATTTCATTGCACTGCACAGTGATGTAGAATTAGTTGACATTTTGTTGTGGCTGTCAGAGTGATGCCGAATAAAATTTTCCATAACAGAACGTGGCAGCTAGGAATGATGAATTTGGTTCCGGTTGGTGGAGAGATTTGCCTGGTAATGCCATTATAGTTTCGACCGTATACGATTGCAATTAAGATGCAGACTAATTTTTTTGTTAAAAGAAGGTATTTGCTACGTATTTGCTAGGGATCGATTTTTTAGGGCCGATACCGATAATTTGTGAACTTTCAGGCCGATAGCCGATAATTTATACCGATATTCTGGGAATTTTCATTTTTGAGAAAAAAATAAATTCCTACACAAATCTGCTGAAAATTAATATGTTTATTGTTAATGTGTATTTTTTTGTTTATTGTTAATGTGTATTTTTTTTTTTATAAGTCTTTTTCATTTATACTTAATATTTTTGTGTTTTTTTTTTTACTAACTTTTAGCCCCCTTAGGGACTAGAACCCTTGTCCTATTCCCCCTGATAGATCTCTATCAGGGTGAATAGGATCTCACACTGTGTCTGCTGCTCTGTGCTTTGTGCACACAGCAGCATGGAGCTTACCATGGCAGCCAGGGCTTCAATAGCGTCCTGGCTGCCATGGTAACCGATCGGAGCCCCAGGCTTACACAGCTGGGGCTCCGATCGGAGGAGCAGGGGAGAGGGGATCCTGTGGCCGCTGCCACCAATGAGTAATACTGGGTGGGGGGGCGCACTGCGCCACCAATGTTTTTACTATTGGCCGGGATTGGTGTGGGGTTGCACTGCGCCACCAATGATTAATACTGGGGGGCTTGGGGGGGGGGGGCGCACTGCTCCACCAATGAAGATAAGTCTCTCAATCATTCATATACAGGAGGCGGGAGCTGGCTGCAGAATCACATAGCCGGCTCCCGACCTCTATGAGCGGTAGCTGCGATCCGCGGCACCTGAGGAGTTAACTACCGCGGATCGCAGCTATCGCTCATAGAGGTCGGGAGCCGGCTATGTGATTCTGCAGACAGCTCCCGCCTCCTGTATATGAATGAGAGACTTATCTTCATTGGTGGCGCAGCGGCCACAGCCCCTCCCCTCCTCTTGTCTTCTCTTCTGTCATTGGCGGCAGCGGCAGCATCACAGGGGGAGGAGACACTGCTTCCTTCTCCCCTGTGCTGCGGAGGGAACACAGAACGCGCTGAGAGCAGCGCGATCTGTGTTCCCCATACGTTATCGGTATATCGGCAAAATAGATGCCGATACCGATAACTGTCAAAATCCTCAATATCGGCCGATAATATCGGCCAAACCGATAATCGGTCGATCCCTAGTATTTGCTAAAGTCATTAGTGACTTATGTGACCAAGGTCTGAATTGACCCAAACGTCAAGATTAGGAGTTACAAAAATAGTTATTCTTCCGTATTTACCTACGTATTCATTGGAGGATATGTCACAAAAAAATGATTTTTTACTTGCATATTAACCCTGAGTGTGCGGTGGTATCTCTCTTACTATTGTTTATCTGGATTACATCCACTCCACTGAAGCACCTCACAGACTGGACAGCGAGTGCAACCCAACCAATTTACTTCTATCCATAACAGAACTGATTCATTATGAATGGCGCAGCAAGTGAACTAGATGAACGCGCCTCAGGCACGCGAACGTATGTATTTTGCGGTAGGCAAAACACAGATCTGCAAAAAGAAAACAGTTGACGTCCATGTGACATCTGTATTGCATCCGTTTTTTTTGTGGATCCAATGCCTATCCTTGTCTGCAAAACGGACAAGAATAGGACATGTTCTTTCTTTTTTTTTACGGGCCCATTGAATGTTTCCGCATACAGGCCACAAAAAAATGGAACGGACACGGAAAAAAAATAAGTTTTGTGTGCATTCGCCCTAAAACCTGTTGACAATGAGTCTGACACACAGTAAGTCTGTGTATAACAGAACAGATTAAGTATAAATGGTGCAGCAGGTGAACTAGATAAATGCGCCTATATATTAGACTGCCCGAAGCACAGTAAGTCTATATATAAGTGAACAGATTAAGAATGAACATGATGCACAGGGCGATTACACTGCAGTCCCTGCAGTCTCCCTACAGTGTCTAAAAACTCTTCCTACACTGTCCCTGCACTCTCCCTATCCAATATTATACAATTAAAAAACTGTCCCTAGCGCTTTCCGCATCTCTCCCTTTGCTCAGGTCACAGTAAAATAGCGATGACCACTCGGGATGAGGGTTTTATAGGGCTGTGACATCACAAGGGATAGCTATGTGCTGATTGGCTGGCTGCACAGCATTAGGCTGGGTTCACACCTGAGCGTATTCGATAAGCGCTTTTTACAGGCGTTTTTGAGGCGTATTTTGGGGCGTTTTTGTATTTTGGAAACGCGCGTAGTACGCGCGTTTGTGTGATTAATCCAATGAAAAACTGCCACAACACGTGCGACAATACGCCCTGTACTTCTTGGGGCGTAGGGCGTTTTACATCGCGTTCGTACACGCTGTAAAATGCTCAGGTGTGAGCCCAGCCCTATGGGTCATATCACATTTCTGGGCTTCTTACTTTCACATTGTAACACGTGTAGCCACCATTTTAGCGGGAAAAAAAACGATTTGTTACCATGGGTTCATTCAGACGGCCGTATGCTATCCGCAAAAATGCGGATCCGTTTTTTTGCGGATTAGATACTGACCCATTCACTTCTATGGGGCCCTTTTCTATTCCACGGTTTCGCAAAACAAATGAAACATGTCCTATACTTGTCCGTGAAAATCATGAGATGGCCCTATTGAAGTCTATGGGTCCGCAAAAATACTGAATGCTATCCGTTTTTTGCGGATCAGTTTTTTTGCGGATCCGCAAAAAAACGGATAGCATTCAGTATTTTTGCCTTCAGCATACGGCCGTCTGAATGAGCCCTAAGTGCGAGGAAATTCGGATTAGTTGTGAATCTAATTTTTCCTGAAATTTGAATCGAAGCCAATTCGTTTCACTTCGATTCGCTCAACACTAACAATAATCTTTATTTATATAGCGCCAACATACTCCGTAATGCCTTACAATTACATAGCAACAAACAAGTCAACAACTCAAACCAGAGGAATGAGGGCCCTGCTCCCCGGAGCTTACAATCTATGAGGAGATGGGGGGGGTTACACAAAAGGTAACAAGTGTTTGATTTGTACAATGATGCGCTTCTCCTTCCTCTGCCACAGCTTCAGTGCCGCCACTAACAATGCCCAGCTGGTTTATAGCTCCTCCCACCCAGCTACTTACATAGACACTCCCCTGTCACTGCCCCGCCCATGGACAGAGCATCACAGGAAATGGACATGGTCATGTGACCACAGCCCAACACGGGAGCATTAAAGGGAAAAGAAATACATTGCAAAATTACAGCTACTTTCATAAAGGATTAGTTTAAAGGATGTTAATGAAAACTGGATAACCCCTTTAAGTATTTAGAAGCACACTGAACAAATTCTTTAATCATATGTGTGTATAACTTCCTCCATTACACCCCACAGTGACCGCTAGTACAGACCCAGTCCAGCACTTTAAAGGGATTGTCTCACCTCAGACATTGATAACATATTACTAGGATATGCCACCAATGTCAGATAGGGGCAGGTCCCACCACTGGAGCCTACTCCTATCTCCAGAACAGGCCCCCTGAAGAGAAGAACGTATCACGCCAGCGCGGTCACCATCCATAGCGGCTTAGCTATTTCCAGCAGTCCCATAGTGGTGAATGGAGGGTGGCCCTGTGCTCTCCATTCACTTGGTCTGAAAATAGGTGAGCGCGTTTGCGCAGCTATTATTAGAACTCCCATAGAAGTTAAGAGAGAGAGCACGCCGCGCTTGTGCAGTGCTTTCTTCTTTGTTTTGGGTTCCCAGTTCTGGATATACTAGTGGGTCCCAGAGGTGACATCCTAATGATGATATCCTAGCGATAAGCCACCCGTGTCTGAGATGACACACCTGAGTTGTGCGCCAACTATATATATTTTTTTTAATGAATTTTGAATCTAAAATAAAAAGTGTCATTTTGAAGAGGGCTTTTCCAATTTTAATGTGACTATAAAGGGGTTACTCACTGTATGCCAGTGGTACTCAATCAGTACATGGCAGTGTTATGTGATTACTGTATGGTGGTATCATTTAATCACTGCATGCCAGTATTACTTAGAAACAGCATGCCAGTATTATTTAATAACAGTATGCCAGTATTTTTTATTACTGTGTGCCAGTATTATTTAGTAACAATATGACAGTATTATTTTATCACTATATGACAGTATTATTTGATAACAGTATGGCAGCATTATTTAATCACTGTATGCTAGTATTATTTAGTAACAGTATGGCAGCATTATTTAATGACTGTATGCTAGTATTATTTAGTAACAGTATGGTAGTATTATTTAATTAGTGTATGCCAGTATTATTTAGTAACAATATGCCAGTATTGTTAAACGCCCTCTGCTCTTTGATTGACAGGGCCAGGTGTGATCATGTTTACATTGCCTAGTCCTGTCAATAAACATGCAGAGGGAGCGCCAGTTGCAGAGAGAGTTGAGCCTCTAGGTGTAACGGCAACGCCCCCGTTGCTCCTAGAGGCTCATTTGCATATAGTAAAACATAATTTTTCTCAGCAATGCGGACACATAAGAACATGGGACCAACACAGATGTCTTGAGTTGCCGAGCGCACATGTAACAGGTCAGCCAGTGTCATAGGGACAAATCTGCCGACAGATGCCCTTTAAATAGTGTATTCTAGTATTATTTAATTACTGTATACCTGTATTATTTAGTAACAGTATAGAAGTATTATTTAAGTAGTATATGTCAGTATTATTTAGTAAAAGTATGGCAGTATTATTAAAGTAGTGTATAGCAGTATTATGTAATCACTGTATGCCAGTATTATTTAGTAACAGTATGGCAGTATTATGTTATCACTATATGCCAGTATTACTTGGTAACAGCATGGCAGTATTATTTAATCACTGTATGTCAGTATTATTTAGTAACAGTATGCTGGTATTAGTCATGGTCTGGTGGTATTACTCAATTACTAACTGGACAGACATAGCTTTAAAGTCAGGGAGCACTTGTATCCAGGGTAGATTACTCTTAGGGCTCATGCCCAGGACCGCGTGCAGGCCGGGCCCATGCTGCGGACAGCGAATTGCTGTTCGCAATGCACGGGCACCGACCGCAGGGCAGCCGCATGCGGATCAGGACCCCATTCACTTGAATGGGGTCTACGATCCATCCGTTCCGCTAAAAGATAGGACAAGTTCTATCTTTTTGCGGAACGGAACCCCACGAAAGCACTCCGTAGTGCTTCCGTTCCATTATTCCGTTCCGCATCTCCGGATTTGCGGACCCATTGAAGTGAATGGGTCCGCATCCGTGATGCGGAATGCACACTGCCGGTGTCCCGTGTATTGCGGACCCGCCGCATGCGGGCCGTAATACAGCCACAGGGAAAACACGGTCGTGTGGAAGAAAATAGAAAAATAAATTATCTAAAAAAAAATATCACGCTATGACAGGAAAGCCAGGTCTAGATGAGGTGATCTTCATAAGAGGTGGTCTCCTGGAGGATTTTCACGACGGGACGGACAGCTCTGGACTGCCTGCTGTTAACGTATTGATCGGGAGAGAGATCAGCACAAGAAAAACCACAAGAGTTCGGCTGTGATTCATACTAATGAAACTGCTATCAAAGTGGAGGAAAGAGATGGGACATGGAATGTAATTAGCATTAATTATCGACCATGTTCTCAGAATATCATTATGTCCGAGGGGATTTATTAAAGCTAAATGAAAGATCACATGTATGTACAGAAGTGGGGGAGTAGTCATGGCGTCCCACAGCAATATTTGTCTGAGGCTTTAAGTTACTGCTGGCTAAGATAGAAAGTCTTCAGGAAGGACAAGGAGTGTTATGGGGCTGCAGACCGGTCAGAGCGCCCATGCTGACCCCTGTCCGGCGCAGAGAGTGCCTACAATTGTCACATGAGCATCAACACTGGACCATGGAGCAATGGTAGAGGTTGGCATGGGCTGCACATCATGTGACGGCCGGGTACATGTGTGTCACCTACAAGGGTGGACTGACATTTCCCAGCCCTCCTCATGGCAGCCAATCTGATGCTCTCAGCATTAATTAATGCTAGAAACATCAGGTACTTATGACCCTGGCCGGCGGCCATAGGTCCCCTCCTGAATTCAACTGTATCGCCAGCCTCAGGATAGTGATACAGTTGATTACTGAGGCGAGGGAGGTGGTAGTATTTTGTGCTGCACTGTGGTATTTCGTTCTGTTAGGGCGGTATTTTGTGCTGCACTAAAGTACTGCTGAATAGACCTACTTCTGTTGCCCTGGCTTCTGTCAATTTAGACCCCCCTATAACGTGGGGCTACATTTAGATTTCTTTTCCAGGGCGACTTTAGGTTCCCTGTCTGCCCCTGGACACCTACCTGGGGAAGAGATAGCACCAGGATGTACTACAGAAATCTGGTGGAGGTAGTGCGATGTTCTGGGCAATGTTCTTCTGGGAAATCTTAGGTCCTGGCATCACGTGGATCCGTACCACCTACCTACCATAACATTGTACAGATAAGTGTCCACCCTTCATAGCAGCGGTATCCCCTAACGGCAATGGCCTCTAATGCCCCAGTTGCACTGTTCAGGAATGGTCTGAGGAACATGACAAATATCAAGGTGATGATTCATCTACAAATTCCCCAGATTTCAACCTGATCATCTGTGTGTGCTGGTAAGTATCCACCTCACAATGTACCTGCTGTTAATCCAGATACCACAGGGCACCTTCAGAGGTCTTGTGGAGTCCATGCCTTAACAGGACAGAGCTGTTCGGGCAGCACAAGTGGGATTTGGATTAAGAGGTGGGACAGGGGGTTATTTTAACACCTTAGTGGTTGACATCAGACATTAGACTGGTTTATGCATCACATTAAACTACAGCCAACAAGCGCCAATGTCTTCATTGACTTTGCATTGTAGCGCTAGGGGTGGTGACTGTTTCCAGCTTGGTCATGAACCTCCATCTGTGCAGAGTAATGTGGGGGCCCCCCAGAGCATATAGCTTGGGGGACGCATGGGGACACGATCACTTGTTCTTGGTTTTATTGTTTTGGCTGGTGGTGGGGTGTTTTCTGTGTCTCCTTTCCCCCCTCTCCTTTTTGTGTTTACAGGACTTACCTGTTGAAATCTGGTTCCAGCTGGTTTGGATCCCTCTTCTGCCCAGTAACAGGTGTCCTGGGGTCAACTGTTATATGGTCAGCTGTCCAGAAAGGACATCGCCATTAGTCACCTGCAGTTTTAAAGAAAACCTGGACCTGTGCCCCACCCTCCCTCCCAATTTTTAGTCATGCTGCCTATTTGGTGGATATGGTCGCCCAGCTAATGCTGGGTGGACTTAGTGGTCGATATTTGATCATTATTGGTTTAATTATTAATTGGTGGTTTATTTATTGATTATTTATGAAATATTTATTGGTTGATTGAACTTGCGTAACCCCGAATAAAGCAACACGGCCTATTTTATCCAAGATTAAGTTGGGGTGTCTTATTAACAATTTGAGTAATTACAAGATCTGTGTCTCCATGGCAGTTCCTACCTCTCCTGTGCATGCCTTGTTGGCCTAGACCAGGGAGGGCCAACCTGCGGCTCTCCAGCTGTTGTAAAACTACAATTCCCACCATGCCCTGCTGTAAGCTGATAGACGAGCTGGCCTTGCACAGTAAAATCTAAATGTGTGTTCAGAATCTCATGTTATAAATATAGCAGTCATGTGTTACATAACATGATTCACATATTTTAAGGGGTTTTCTTGGAAAAGAAATATTGGTCACCTCAAGCTAGATCATCAATATCAGATAGGTGGGTTTCTGACTCCCGGCACCCCTATGATCTGCTGATTGCAGAGGCTGCGGTGCTCCGGTGAGTGCTGCGGCCTCCTCACAGGTTACCAAGCACAGCGCCGTACGTTCTATAGTGGCTGTGCTTGGTATTGCGGTAGAGATGTGCAAACTGATTCTTAACTAATCAGATTCCTCACAAAATTTCACAAATATTTTCTAAAGACAAAAAGTGCAAAACGGCACCCAACATTTTGCTTCTAAAATTCAGTACACTAATGAGGGAAAGATTGGCAGGGAAGATGAAGACAGGGGACCACATGACCCCAGGCCGGCGGGCCTGCCTACAGTGCTTTGCAGTCAGTCTGACAGCCAATCATGAGGGAGGATATTGGCTAGTCTCACAGGCGCCACTGTGAGCTCAGCCACAGGATGGGGAAGATTTATCAAACTGGTGTAAAGTACAGTCGTGGCCAAAAGTTTTGAGAATTACATAAATATTGGAAATTGGAAAAGTTGCTGCTTAAGTTTTTATAATAGCAATTTTCATATACTCCAGAATGTTATGAAGAGTGATCAGACGAATTGCATAGTCCTTCTTTGCCATGAAAATTAACTTAATCCCAAAAAAACCTTTCCACTGCATTTCATTGCTGTCATTAAAGGACCTGCTGAGATCATTTCAGTAATCGGCTTGTTAACTCAGGTGAGAATGTTGACGAGCACAAGGCTGGAGATCATTATGTCAGGCTGATTGGGTTAAAATGGCAAACTTGACATGTTAAAAGGAGGGTGATGCTTGAAATCATTGTTCTTCCATTGTTAACCATGGTGACCTGCAAAGAAACGCATGCAGCCATCATTGCGTTGCATAAAAATGGCTTCACAGGCAAGGATATTGTGGCTACTAAGATTGCACCTCAAATCAACAATTTATAGGATCATCAAGAACTTCAAGGAAAGAGGTTTAATTCTTGTTAAGAAGGCTTCAGGGCGTCCAAGAAAGTCCAGCAAGCGCCAGGATTGTCTCCTAAAGAGGATTCAGCTGCGGGATCGGAGTGCCACCAGTGCAGAGCTTGCTCAGGAATGGCAGCAGGCAGGTGTGAGCGCATCTGCACGCACAGTGAGGCGAAGACTTTTGGAAGATGGCCTGGTGTCAAGAAGGCCAGCAAAGAAGCCACTTTTTTCCAAAAAAAAAGCATCAGGAACAGATTGATCTTCTGCAGAAAGTATGGTGAATGGACTGCTGAGGACTGGGGCAAAGTCATATTCTCAGATGAAGCCTCTTTCCGATTGTTTTGGGCATCTGGAAAAAGGCTTGTCCGGAGAAGAAAAGGTGAGCGCTACCATCGGTCCTGTGTCATGCCAACAGTAAAGCATCCTGAGACCATTCATGTGTGGGGTTGCTTCTCATCCAAGGGAGTGGGCTCACTCACAATTTTGCCCAAAAACACAGCCATGAATAAAGAATGGTACCAAAACACCCTCCAACAGCAACTTCTTCCAACAATCCAACAACAGTTTGGTGAAGAACAATGCATTTTCCAGCACGATGGAGCACCGTGCCATAAGGCAAAAGTGATAACTAAGTGGCTCGGGGACCAAAACGTTGACATTTTGGGTCCATGGCCTGGAAACTCCCCAGATCTTAATCCCATTGAGAACTTGTGATCAATCCTCAAGAGGCGGGTGGACAAACAAAAACCCACTAATTCTGACAAACTCCAAGAAGTGATTATGAAAGAATGGGTTGCTATCAGTCAGGAATTGGCCCAGAAGTTGATTGAGAGCATGCCCAGTCGAATTGCAGAGATCCTGAAAAAGAAGGGCCAACACTGCAAATACTGATTCTTTGCATAAATGTCATGTAATTGTCGATAAAAGCCTTTGAAACGTATGAAGTGCGTGTAATTATATTTCACTACATCACAGAAACAACAGAAACAAAGATCTAAAAGCAGTTTAGCAGCAAACTTTGTGAAAACTAATATTTGTGTCATTCTCAAAACTTTTGGCCATGACTGTAGAACTGGCTTAGTTGCCCAAAGCAACCAATCAGATTCCACCTTTCATTTTCCAAAGGAGCTGAGAAAAATGAAAGGTGGAATCTGATTGGTTGCTATGGGCAACTACGCCAGTTTTCCTTTACACCAGTTTTGCCATTTTAGGGTCTTGCAGGGATAGAGTAGGGATTGTAAAGAAGACACAGTTGGTTAGATAGATAGTCAGGTTTTATCATTAGGCTGAGCATTAGGGGGAGATGATCAAAACTGGCTTAGTGACTTACTACATGGCCATTGTACGCCACAGGAGGGAGGCCAAGTGTATGAGAGCGAATGCTGCGCTCAAACCAAAATCCTATTAATAATCTAGACCAGGGGTGGCCAACCTGCGGCTCCCCAGCTGTTGTAAAACTACAACTCCCACCATGCCCTGCTGTAGGAGCGACAGAGCAGCAGGGAAGGGACAGCTGGGGGTCAGGAGGTGACAGTGGGGAGCACTGTGATCCCATGTACAGAGAGGAAGAAACCGTATTCGGGGATCACAAAGGCGGAGATGACAGGGTGTGACCAGGGCCGCTGATAGGCCAGTACAGCTGGCCCAGTTGTACCGGGCCCGGCTGGCAGGGGGGCCCGGGCTGCCGACTCCCGAGCCATTTTAATTTTTTTGCTGTCAGTGGGCTGGCTCCAGTAACAGCAGGCAGTGTGGGGGCGGCGCTCACTCACTGACGTCACACGCCTGCTCCTCCCACTAGGCGGCGCAGGCGCGTGACGTCAGTGAGTGAGCGCTGCCGCCCGCACTTGTTACTGGAGGCTGGAGGGTGGAGGGAGGAGGCAGGAGCTGAATGTAAGGTAGTATTTTAGTAAAGAGATGAGCGCTGTGCCTGTGCTAAAATTAAAGTTACTGTCTGCAGCCTGCACGGCTGCACCGATTTATTAATGTATACTACTGTGAGTGGCGGGGGGGGGATCTATATGGATGACGTCATGACGGCACTGTTATAGGGAGGGCGGGGGATCCGTGGATGGCACTGTTATGGGGGGGGGGGGGGTCTGTCATGTGGATGACACTTATGGGGGGGGCCGGGGGGTCTGTGGATGACACTTATGGGGGGGATCTGTGGATGGCACCATTATGGAGGGGGATCTGTGGATGACACTGTTATGGGGGGGATCTGTGGATGACACTGTTATGGGGGGGATCTGTGGATGGCACTGTTATGGAGGGTATCTGTGAATGGCACTGTTATGGAGGGGTATCTGTGGATGACACATAGCATAAGATGCTATATACGGTATGTGTCATCCACAGATCCCCCTCTATAACAGTGCCATCCACAGATCCCCCCATAACAGTGCCATCCACAGATCCCCCCATAACAGTGCCATCCACAGATCCCCTCCATAACAGTGCCATCCACAGATCCTCTCCATAACAGTGCCATCCACAGATCCCCTCCATAACAGTGCCATCCACAGATCCCCTCCATAACAGTGCCATCCACAGATCCCCTCCATAACAGTGCCATCCACAGATCCCCTCCATAACAGTGCCATCCACAGATCCCCTCCATAACAGTGCCATCCACAGATCCCCTCCATAACAGTGCCATCCACAGATCCCCTCCATAACAGTGCCATCCACAGATCCCCTCCATAACAGTGCCATCCACAGATCCCCTCCATAACAGTGCCATCCACAGATCCCCTCCATAAAAGTGCCATTCACAGATCCCCTCCATAACAGTGCCATTCACAGATCCCCTCCATAACAGCGCCATTCACAGACGACCCCCCAGCGCCATAAATATCACTTGTAGACAAATCTGCATGTTGTTTCAAGGCGGCGTCTGGGGAGGGGCCAAGGGCGGGGCCAGGGGTGTGGCTGAAGGAGGGATCAGGGGGTGGAGCTGAAGGGGGCCCCGTCATGTATGCTGTACGGGGCCCCATGATTTCTATCAGCGGCCCTGGGTGTGACAACCATGCCAGGCAAAAGCTAGAGAGAGAAGAACATGGCAGGAAAGCTGGAGCTGCCCTGAGAAGGGGGAGACGTGGAAACCTTCCAAAGGTTTTGTTCACTTTTCATTTTTACTATACTATGGCGCACATTTATTAATACTGGCGTTTTAGATGCCGGTCCTAATAACCCCTATAGCTGGCGGTAGATCCGCCGAAGTTGTGCAGAGGTACCAGCCTCTCCATAACTTCGGTGTATCCAGTGCCAGTCTCGACAGCTTCTTTGCTGTCTTACATTTAGACCATTTTGTACGCCTAAGGCTACATGCACACGAACGTTAGGGCTCTGTCCCCAGACCGTGGGGCAGCCGCATGCGGATCGCGGACCCATTCACTTGAAAGGGGTCCGCTATCCGCATCCGACGGTCCCACCCCAAAAAAGTAGCGCATGCTCTAATTTTTTGCAGTGCGGAGGCACGGCCAGAAACACCACGGAAGCACTCCGTTGTGCTTCCATGGGGTTCTGATCTGTGCCTCCGTTCCGCATCTCCGTGATTGCGGACCCATTCAAGTGAATGGGTCAGTGATGCAGAATACACACGGCCGGTGCCCTTGTATTGCGGACCCGCTGTATGCGGGCCACAATACGGCCTCTTGCACATGACCGTATGTATTTTGCAATCCGCAAAAAATATAGATGACATCTGTGTGCATTCTGTATTTTGCAGAATGGAACAGCCGGCCCCTAATAGAACAGTCCTATCCTTGTCCGTAATGCGGACGATAATAGGACATGTTCTATTTTTTTGCGGAACAGAAATACGGAAACGGAATGCACACGGAGTACCTTCCGTTTTTTTTGCGGACCCATTGAAATGAATGGTTCCGTATACAGTGCGCAAAAAAAAAAAAAAACGGAATGAAAATACGTTCGTGTGCAAGAGACCTAAACCAGGTGTAGAAAATGGAAAATGAGATGGGCCTACTGCCCTTCCCACGCCCACTTTTTGAGACCAGGCATGAGCTGGGAAAAGTCGCAGATTGTGGGGCAAAGGACCTTTGCGCTGCAATCTGCGCCAGAAATACACCTAATATAGGTGTATTGTTGGTAAGTAAATGACCCCCTATATGTTTGGCAAATGCACCAGGAAAGCTCCCAGCACAGGCGCCAACCCAGAGGTCCCCATGTATCCAGCGCATGCCCGTCCTTGTGATAGGTGCTGGAGCAGGATCCATCAGCAAGTCTTCGTTTTACTGTAGAGGAAAGCAGTAAAAGGACGAGAGTCCATGGCAGGCGTATGCTACCTCTATGCTTCTATGGTGGGCTACGTCAGAGTATATATTGTGATATAATCTCAGTGTGCTCCTCCGGCAGAAACTAAATGTTAGTGGTCCTTCCTTTACGTTTCTCATTCCTTTGTACATGCGATTCCAGACTTTATCCCATGAATAATGTAAAAAAAAAAAAAAAAAAAAAAAAATCAGACATCATATAGTCCATGACAGTCTCTTTCTAATTCGAACCAGTCCTGTGCCTCACATGGATCCAGAGATCTCCCCATTCATTGCTCCAATTGCTAGATTTATTTCACGCTGTCAGCTTAGCAGGTGCGCACCTTCTCGGGGGGTGTCCTTTCTGCTGCAGTTTTCTTCCCATCACAGCTTGAAGTGTGTGCTTCCCTCTCAGTGAGCAGGACAGAGAAATTTGAAAAAGTGCAAACAGCAGGTGGCGCTGTACAGGTAGATTTCAATTAATAACTCAGTAGTTACAATACATTTTTAATTAAATGCAATTGCAAATGTATTCAGATTCAGGGGCTGGTTTGAAAACTAGAATATATTTTTGTGGGACAACCCCTTTAAATGGGGTTATCCGGGAATATTTTTTTTTTTTCCCCAAGATGCCCACAGCACGCCTCTGCTAGGGAAAGAATCATACTTCCTCCCTGGCATAGTCACCTGCTTTGCTGCAAACAGTGACGTGTCCACAGGTAACACATCACCACTGATGCCAGGCACTGACTGCAGTGGAGCAGGTGACTATGCCAGGGAGGAATGGGCTCTGGGCATCCGGGGACACTACAGTTAAAGGATAAATGGAATTTGATATTGATGGCGTATCCTCAATATCAGATTGGCAGGGGTCCCAGGAGTCGGCTGTTTGAATTGGTCGCTGTGCTCACTGAAGTTCTGGCGAGTGCCGCGGCCTCCTTACCAAGCACAGGCCTACGAATCAAGTCCCAGGGGTGGAACCTGCACCTACCGGACATTTATGGCATAACCTGTGGCTATCCCATAAATGTCCAGGTTGGAGAGGTTGCAAAAGGTTAAAAAACGTCAGGGGAGAAAACTATTGGCATGTTGGATTTCGACTGCTCCATCCTTTTGCTCTCCGGAAAGTAAGCCACTGCCGAGGTGTCCACCGGCAGCGTTCTCTATATACATATATACATAAGCTCAGCCTACGTATGGGAGGATGAGGAGATATTGCTGTTCGGACCAACAGTTCCCTCATGTGTATGGTCAGGGTTAGGAAATAATTTCCCAGAATGCAGTGCTGGAGGGTGCACTGAATTATAGCAAGTGTCGGAGAGCAGCTCTGGATACGACTAGAGCAGAGATCAGCAACCTTCGGCCCTCCAGCTGCTGGGAAACTACTACTCCCAGGATGTAAACATGCTCAGCTGCTCTTCTAACTCTCATAGAAGTGAATGAAGCACACTGGGAGTTGTAGTTTCTGAACAGCTGGAGTGCCGGAGGTTGCTGAGTATAGGGTCTAAGCTTACCACAAAAAGCAGAATGCAGCTTTGGAGGTGGCTGGAGTAAAACGCACAATTTACCTCCGGATTAGTAATTGACGTTACTCTGCATTAGTGATACATTAACACTACACAATCAAGCAAATAAATCACCAAAATCCAGAGGAAATAAAAACCATAAGCGTATTTTATTTTCCGCACATGACAGCGTCTCAGTGACTGGCACAGAACATAAAAAACGGACTGATGATAAAATAGTAGTGTGCACCCTGTAAACACATAAAATAATGCACTAAAGATTTATATAGAGATTTTGGAGCTGACGGCAGGAGAATACTCTGCGTATGTACAAGTCAGAACCTATGTACATATTTACATAGTGTACAAGATACAGACGGGAGCATCGGACCGGTACAGAGGCCTGAACTTACACAGATCCAGGCCATGCAGGGATCATGGTGTGACATCTGGAATACAGACTGTATGGGTGTGATACGCCCCTCTAAACGAGGCCTTACAGACATAAATGGAGTTTACTGACCAGTAATTCAATAAGGCGTTTCCTAAGGCCTCACGGACTGTATGTATTTTGTGGTCCGCGAAACGCAGATCCGCAAATTACGGATGTCTGTGTTGCATCGTTTTTTTTTTTTTTTGTGGACCCATGGTCAGCATTTTCAGGCCAAGTATAGGACATGTTCTATCTTTGGCGGAACGGACATACAGATCATCCTTATGTTTTCCGCATCCATATGTCCTATACTTCACAAAGTCGACGGGTCCGCAAGAGAAACAAAAACACATGCAACACGGACGTCATCCGCAATTTGTGGACTGCAAACGGTCATGTGTATGAGACCAAAAGTGAACACCTCAGCCCAAAGCCTTATTGCCTGGAATCTACAATATAAAAATTGCATAGCACGTCCACCCTTAGAATCTGCCTGCGCGACGCCTACATTTTGATGGTACGTCCACAGGTAATCTGCTGCAACAAATTCTGCTGAGGGTGCGACACAGATCTGACCTTGTGCAGCGTAATTTGACCAGCGGTGGAATTCAAATCCACACCGTGGGTTAATTTACGCTGTGGATTTCTTAAAATGTCACTGGTACTGTAAAATGCTGCAGATTCCGTCCCGAGTGGACGCTCCTTAAAGGGAGTGTTAGTTAAAAAAAAAAAAAAAAAAGGTTCAAATATATTACCAGAAACAGCGCCACTTATTTCTGTGGCCTGTGCATGGTATTGCAAGTCAACAGAGCTGGGCTGCAATACCACACATAGCCCAAGGACAAGAGTGCTCTGGATTTTGCAGAACGGAACAGCCGGCCCCTAATAGAACACTCCTATCCTTGTCCGTAATATGGAAAATAATAGGACATATTTTTTTCAGAACGGACGTATGGAAATGGAATGCACACGGATTCATTTATGTTTTTTTGCGGCCCCATTGAAGTGAATGGTTCTGCATACAGGCCACAAAAAATAAAATAAAAGACTAATAGACCCGGAAAAATATGTTTGTGTACATGAGCCTTTAAAGGGGTATTTCCATCTGAGACAATGGCGGCATATTGCTAGGATCACCTACACCAAAAACTGAGCGGGGAAGGTGGTGGCCGGAGGACTCCGGGTTTTCCACCACCAAGCGCTATCCCCATAGTACTGAATGGGAGTGCACCATGCTTGCGCGGCCACCACTCCCATTCATTTTCAGCGGCCCCATAGAAATGAGTGGAGGGCGGCTGCTTATGCACAGTGCGCCCTCCAAAACTTTCGGGGCCCTGTTCTCAGTGTAGGTGCGACCTTCACCTATCAAACAATGAGGGCATACCCTAGCAATATGCCCCCATTGTTTGAGATGGGAAAACCCCTTTAATATGGAGTTCCAAGAATTATGAATGGCTCCCAGAGGACCCCCCACAGTGTTGGGAACTTGTCATGAAGGACAATGTGAAGTTTATATCTGGTCATGTGCAGTGTCCTGCACAGTGTGCGGCCGGAAGCGCTGCCCTGCAGGGAAACTGTAGAAGCAGACACAGCATTAAAGGGGTACATCACAATAACGTATCCCCCATCCATAGAATTGGCCCCCTCCGCTCACTAGAATGGGACCAATACACACATGCGCGCTGCCGCTCTATTCAACTTTATGGAGCTGCAAAAGACAGCCGATCGCTTGCACTTAGCGGGGGCCCTAGCGGTCGGACGTCCACCCATCAGGATAAGGGATAAGCTGGAACAACCCCTGTAAACAGCACCACGGTTCCGTTCATTCTCAGAATCGTGGGGTTTCCAGAAGATGGACCCCCACTGATCAAAAAGTGATGGTGTATCCTAGCAATGTGTCATGGGAATGCCCCTTTAAATATGTCACTTCCTATTTCGGGGAGCTTCTGGGACTTTTCCTGAATCTTGCAAATGAGAAGTTTTTCACAATCGATATCTACGACCAGCAATTGGGGGCAGCTTCGTAATATGCATCTCATCCAGACGTTGCCTCCTGGTGCGCCTAGCTGTGTCGGCGCCGCAGATACCAGAGAAAGTCGTGGACGCCTAATTCTTATTGTACAGCAAACAAGACATTAGGACTTGTCTCCTGAATCTGCACAACCGAGCGGCCTACAGGAGGGCAGGCTCAGGACGGGGCGCACACTCTGTAGAGCTGTACATGGGGCAGATTCTCTTTAAATGGGCGAAAGTGGTCAGCCCTCCTGACCTGTCTGCGGCATGCGGCAGGTCATTTAAGGATTCAACCAGGCAGAGAAAAGGAAGCCCAAGATTGTTCAATAAAGTCTCAAGTAAACGACTCAAGATTACAGGAAAAGAGGTCCTCCTCACCCACCAATCCCTGACGCTATGAAGAATGAGATGCAGCCTGAGATATCCAAGATCTTGCATTCCGCATAAACTAACACTTTTCTTAGAACTCCACACTAGGCACTCCTCTGTTATTCCTCCTTAAAATGTATGTCGCTCGGACACTACTATTCCCATTGTGAATAGAGTCCCTACACATTATCAACTCTGATTAGACAGTTTCAGATTAAATAGAGAAACATTCCCATTAATTCTGGCAATTTTTTTCCGGGGGGTTTTCATATTACATGTTCACTGTGCGCTAAAACTGACACGACGTCCGTATTCTGCAGCTCAATATGATTGCGGCGATACCAAACTTGTATAGTTTTTATTTTGTTTTATTACTTTAACCCGTTAGTGACCACACACATTTTTTTCAAAATTGCATTCCAAGAGCTATATCTTTTTTGTTTTTTTTCATCAATATACCTTGATGAGGCCTTATTTTTTTGCAGGACAAGTGTTAGTTTTTAATGCACCATTTTGGGTACATGTAATCATTGATTAACACCAGCTTTGTTTACGTCAGTAAAAAGGGCGTATTGGTGGTCAGTAAGGGGTTAAAAAAAATTACAAATTTTCTCTGCATCGCCATAATTTTTAGAATCTCCATCCACAGAGCTGTATGAGGGACGAACTGTAGTTTTTATTGGTACCATGTTTGGGGTACATACTACTTTTTACTCAATAATTTTTATCCCCCTTAGGGGGCTATAACCTCAGATCGTCTGATCTCTTGTCCCATAGACCATAACAGAAAACTATGATGGTCTATGAGACTCCTTGTGCAATTTACCATAAACAGGCCTGGGAACCTTCAGAAGACCCAGAATGTCATGGTAACCGATCGGAGCCCCGCAATTGTTCCTGCAGAGGCTCCTATTGGGAGCCAGAGGGAGTCCCTTCCCTGTGCTTAACCTCACAGATTCTGGGATGGCTATTGACCATACCACCTGAGGGGTTCAGTGACCAGTTTCAATGTCATCACCGATCCCGGTCATTGCAGCCGGGTGCCAGCTGTATTATACAGCCGGTACCCGTCATGTATAGAGCAGGCTCAGCGCAGGGGTTGTCCGGGATTTGGATAACGATAGCCTATCCTCAGCATAGGTCATCAGTATCTGATTAGTGAGGGTCCACCTCCCAGCACCCCATTGATGAGCTGTTTGAAGAAGCGGTCATACTCTGGTCAGCGCCGCAGCCTCTTCCTAGTGTCCTCAGATTGATCAGACACATTGCCTAGGAGCATTCAAGTTAATGGTCCTGAGCTGCAATACCAAGTACAGCCACTAGACAATGTACTTGCTGTGCGCTTGGTACACTGTGAGGAGGCCACGACACTCACTACAGCGCCACAGTCTCTTCCATTGCTGATCAGAGGGAGTGGCAGGAGCCAGACCCCCATCGATGAGATATTGATGACCTATCCTGAAGATACCAGAAAACCCCCTTTAAAATACAGTTTATACATACATTTTCAAGAGGAATAACAGAGGAATTCCACAAAGCAGAGCTCTAAGAAAACAAAGTTTCATAATGTTAGTTATTTTATGGGGAATACAGGTAATTACTAAGACAGACATGTCAGGAAAGAGGACACATCCTCTATAAAAGGGGCAATAGATGAATTCATATATTTGAAATTAGGATTGAGTGATCAAGATAAAATATTCACTTTTTTTGTTTAAAAAAAGTCCCTCTTTTTTTGGCCAGAAGTATGAAGTCATTTGCTAAAGCTTATTCAGTGTGAGAAGAGATGACTAGCACCAAAGTCGAAGCCTGTGCCAAATGACAAGACTTGTGATTGTGCTGGGATTTCCTGCTGTGATAGAATGCCTCCGTATGTGAGGCAAAAAAAAATCACCCATGCACTGAAAAAGGTAAAAATCCATATAAAGAATCATCATGCTGCGGAAAGAAAATCTGCACTGCATCTCCACGTGGACCTGTTAAGATCTCATCCACCTTGCGGTGAACGTAAAACGATGCGGATTTTCTCTGCACATCCGCAACATATCTGCTACATGTGTACCTACCCTTAGCGGCAGAAGGAGCTGCATCAATTACTGCCATGGCTGCTGCAGATACATCCACAGGCTTCGCATATAGCTCAGACTAAGAGCTAAGTAGTCCCTATTCCATGCAGGAATATTTTTTTTCTGGGGTACAGTTTCAAGTTCACAAATCCTTTCATCATAAAATACACTATAAAAATAAATCAATAAGAAATAAATCCCCCGAGCCTTTCCACACACTCTGATAGTTCCTACGTGGTACGCACTCCGAGAATTTCATTCATTCATCATCAGAAGCCTGGCATTCAGCACGGCCTTACAGTGCACCAGAGGCATTTGTAGAGAATCCCACAGCTCAGACGTAAGTCCACTGGGTGACGACCGCTCAGGCCGTACCGCAGGTCCTAGAGGAGAGCTCTTTATTACTGACACATCCATATTCTCGCTTGCAATCTGTAAAGTGACACGAAGACGTCCTCGGTTCTTCTTACACTCCATTGGCGCTGGCTTTTGCCTGTAGGAACAAACAGTAAGATCAGTGTCCGACAGACCCCAGGACACGGTAGCAAGATTAAAAGGGTTGTCCAAGATACTGATAATTAAAAATCCCCAGCAAGCCCTCCCCCACCAATTTTCTAAGATAAAAAAACCTGAGATTCTTGTATAACTTACCAGTAAAATCTCTTTCTCGCTCTTCCTTGGGGTACACAGGAAACCTTGGGTATAGCTAAACTCCCTAGGAGGTGTGACACTAAGTGAAAACTGTTAAGCCCCTCCTCCAGCAGCTATACCCTCAGCCTGGAGAGAGAGACTACCAGTTGCGTGTCCAAGTAGTGAAAAAAGGCAATGACCAATTATGTGGAACCAAACAAGTCAACTACCCGACAGGGGCAACTAAACCGTAACCTGTAGAACAAGAACAATGGGTGGGTGCTGTGTCCCCCAAGTAAGAGCGAGAAAGAGATTTTACTGGTAAGTTATACAAAAATCTTGTTTTCTCGCCCATTTCCTTGGGACGTTCGAGAGCAGTCCAAGAGGGGAGGGACTACAGCCCAAGGCGAAACCACCGGAGGTATCAAGAAACCGCCGCCTGCAAGACCAGGCGGCCCAAAGCAGCATCCGCCGATGCATAGGTGTTCACCCTGTAGAACTTGGTGAAGGTGTGCAAGGAAGACCAGGTGGCCGCCTTGCACAGCTGTTCAGCCGAAGCCTGATGCCTCTGGGCCCAAGAGGCACCGACCGCTCTGGTTGAATGAGCGGTAACACCAAAGGGCGGCTCCTTGCCCTTGGCGCGGTAAGCCTCAGCAACAGCCATCTTGATGAAGCAGCCAATAGACACCCTAGACGCCGCCAACCCCTTGCGCGGACCTTCCGGAACCACAAAAAGAGAGTCCGTGCGCCGAAAGGGGCCGGTGATCTCCAGGTAAATCTTCAGGGCCCTAACGACATCTAGGCGGTGCAGATCCCGTTCTCAAGGGTGAGAAGGAGACGGACAAAGGGAAGGGAGGACGATGTCCTCGTTGAGATGAAAGGCGGAGACCACCTTCGGGAGGAAGGACGGGACCGGACGGAGAACAGCCTTATCTTGGTGGAAGACCAAAAGGGGCTCAGCACAAGAAAGCGCCGCCATTTCGGACACCCGTCGGAGAGACGTGATGGCCACAAGGAACATGACCTTGCAGGACAAAAGGCGAATAGAGACCTTTCGTAACGGCTCGAAGGGGGAGGCTTGGAGCGCCGAGAGCACAACATTAAGGTCCCAGGGCGGAATGGGAAAGCAATACGGAGGAACAGAGTGAGCAACTTCCTGGATGAAGGTTTTGACAGGCCCGAGAGGGGCCAGAGGACGCTGGAAGAGGATGGACAGCGCCGAGACCTGACCCTTTAAGGAACTGAGGCCCAGACCCAGGTCCAGGCCACACTGTAAGAAGGACAGGACCGTGGGAGGGAAAACTGAAGAGGATGAATATCCAGATTCTCACAGAATCCTAGGTAAGACTGCCAAGTCCGGTAATAAATCCTGGACGAGGCCGGCTTCCGCGCGCGGATCATGGTGCGAACCACATCCGCCGAAAAACCCCGTCGCGTCAAAACTGCGGTCTCAACGGCCACGCCGTTAAATGTAGCGACCTTAAATGCTGGTGGAAGATCGGCCCTTGAGAGAGAAGGTCTTCTCTTAGAGGCAGTGGCCAAGGTGCGTCTCCCAGGAGCAGCATCAGGTCGGCGTACCAAGGCCGGCGAGGCCAATCTGGAGCTACCAGGATCGTAGGAACGCCTTCTGTCGCGATCTTCCGGAGAACCCGAAGCAGAAGTGGGTGGGGTGGAAACACATACAGGAGAGAAAATTCTGTCTACGGAAGAACGAGAGCGTCGGCGGCGTACGCCCTCGGGTCCTTGGACCTGGACAGGAAGGTGGGGATCTTCTGGTTGATATAAATCACAGAAAAAATGCACCAAACGGATATGCCACTGACTATACTGGCTAGTCATAAATGCAGATATTAAAAGCTGAGACTTTCACCAATATATTCCTGTCAGGAAAATATCGGAGCCCATCATTGCACCACGTCACGGTCACTCAGCATGGCAAAGGGTCCTACCACTACGCTACCTATGGTGTGAACACGGTCTGAAGGCGATGTAATCCAGCTCGCAGCCAGGCTTCCACACAAACGCCTAGCAGGACAACTAGTGCAATGTGAACAAAGCCAAGACTGCAAGCCACGCCCATATCAGACCCTGTGATGGGCGTGGCTTGCAGTCTTGGCTTTGTTCACATTGCACTAGTTGTCCTGCTAGGCGTTTGTGTGGAAGCCTGGCTGCGAGCTGGATTACATCGCCTTCAGACCGTGTTCACACCATAGGTAGCGTAGTGGTAGGACCCTTTGCCATGCTGAGTGACCGTGACGTGGTGCAATGATGGGCTCCGATATTTTCCTGACAGGAATATATTGGCGAAAGTCTCAGCTTTTAATATCTGCATTTATGACTAGCCAGTATAGTCAGTGGCATATCCGTTTGGTGCATTTTTTCTGTGATTTATATGATTGTATTTACATCCGCACAATGCTCCGTTTTGTGTAGGATGCCCTTGTTATGCATGTGGACCGCGCCGACATCCTCCACCGTATGCATTTTTTGCTGGGGATAGTCGTTTGCTGCGGTCCACATGCGGTGGGGCTGCTCCCCCAATGTAAAACACGCTACAGTGTTAGGGGTTGAGCCGCTCCTCCAGTATTGCCACTATATTTCTGTGTTTTTGTCTTGTTTTATATGTAGTGTATGTGCCGTTACCTGGCATTCAAGCACTCTTTTGCACCTGGTGACCTCCATCACAGGGTCTGATATGGGCGTGGCTTGCAGTCTTGGCTTTGTTCACATTCCACTAGTTGTCCTGCTAGGCGTTTGTGTGGAAGCCTGGCTGCGAGCTGGATTACATCGCCTTCAGACCGTGTTCACACCATAGGTAGCGTAGTGGTAGGACCCTTTGCCATGCTGAGTGACCGTGACGTGGTGCAATGATGGGCTCCGATATTTTCCTGACAGGAATATATTGGCGAAAGTCTCAGCTTTTAATATCTGCATTTATGACTAGCCAGTATAGTCAGTGGCATATCCGTTTGGTGCATTTTTTCTGTGATTTATATGATTGTATTTACATCCGCACAATGCTCTGTTTTGTGTAGGATGCCCTTGTGGTGCATGTGGACCGCGCCGACATCCTCCACCGTATGCATTTTTTGCTGGGGATAGTCGTTTGCTGCGGTCCACATGCGGTGGGGCTGCTCCCCCAATGTAAAACACGCTACAGTGTTAGGGGTTGAGCCGCTCCTCCAGTATTGCCACTATATTTCTGTGGTTTTGATCTTCTGGTTGAACCTGGAGGCCATGAGATCCACATCCGGACGACCCTAACGGAGGCAAATGGACTCGAACACGTCGTCTGGGTGTAGAGACCACTCGCCCGGGTCGATTGTGGTCCGGCTGAGGAAGTCCGCCGCCCAGCTCTCCACCCCTGGGATGTAAATCGCTGACAGGGCCGGAACATAAGCTTACGCCCAGAGGAGGATGTGGGACACTTCCCGCATAGCCGCTGCACTGCGAGTGCCCCCCTGGTGATTTACGTCCGATTGGACACGGACGGGATGGCCCTGAAGCAGGGGAGTCCAGTGCCGGAGCGATAGGAGAATCGCCCTCAACTCCAGGATGTTTATTGGCAACTTGGACTCCGATGGAGACCAAGTGCCCTTGACGGACCTGGGAGGAAACACCCCCCCCCAACCCTGCAGACTGGTGTCGGTGGGGACCACCAACCAGGTCATCGGCAGAAAGGATTTTCCTTGGAGAGGGGTCCGTACCCACCAGAGGAGGGAGGTCCGAACATAGGGAGGTAGAAGGAAGGGCCGGTCCAGACTCTCCGGGGACTTGTCCCAGGCAGACAGGATCGCCGTCTGGAGGATGCGGGAGTGATATTGCGCGAAAGGAATCGCTTCGAAGCAGGACACCATCTGTCCCAATACCCGCATGCTGGACCGGAAGGACGGAGAAGAAGGGTCCGAAACGAACGGTGAAGGGTCAGACGCTTTTACGGTGGGAGACGAACCTCCGCCACTTCCGTATCCAGCAGCATCCCCAGGAAGACGAGTTGTCTGGAGGGGGTAAGGGAAGACTTGGGAAGGTTGATAATCCAACCGAACCGCTCCAGGGTCTGCAGCGCGAAGTCCACACTGGCGGACGTCTGGGAAAGGGAGGGCGCCTTGATGAGGAGGTCGTCCAAGTAAGGAAGCAGAAAAACACCCCTGGAGCGGAGCGGAGCAAAGCCAGGACAGGGGCTAGGATCTTGGTGAACACTCGAGGAGCCGTCGCCAGGCCGAAGGAGAGGGCGACAAATTGATAGTGGTCGTCCCCCACCGCAAAGCGAAGGAAACGCTGGTGACACTGAGCGATCGGGACGTGGAGGTAAGCATCCTGGATGTCGATTGACAACATAAACTCCCCTTTCTCCAGAGAAGCTACCACGGATCGGAGGGACTCCATCCTGAACCGGCGAAGACTGAGAAAACGGTTTAACCGTTTGAGGTCCAAGATCGGTCTCACCGAGCCTTCCTTTTTGGGAACCACAAAGAGGTTCGAGTAGAACCCCTGGAATCTGTCCTTTGGAGGAACGGGAGTAATAACTCCCTTGTCCAGAAGGGCACGAATGGCTTCGGAGAAGGCGGCCGCACACTCGCTGTCCCGTGGAGAACGGGACTGAAAGAAACGATCCGGAGGGAGGGACGCAAACTCGATTTTGTATCCGGATGACACAATCTCGAGTGCCCAGGCGTCGGAGACGTGTGCCTGCCAGATGTCCTGAAAAGGAGGAGGCGGCCCCCCACACGGGTGGGTGGGGGCGCACCTTCAGGCGGAGGTCTGCTTGGCCGTGGAAGGGCGAGCAGGTTGGGACTTACACCAGGAGGGCAGAGTCAGAAAAAAAGGCTTCTTACGCCTATCCTGGGAGGAACTAGAGGAGGGGCCGGTCGCGGGCCGAAGGACCTGCGGGAGGACCAAAAACGAGAGAACCCAGGACGGCCTTGAGTGGCACCCTTGGTCCTGGACTGGGGAAGATGGGTGCTCTTTCCACCCGTGGCTTCAGAAATGATCTCGTCCAAGCGGGTCCCGAATAAACGGGAACCCGCGAAGGGGAGTCCAGCAAGAGACCGTTTGGAAGCGGCATCCGCCGTCCAAACTTTCAGCCAAAGTTCTCTCCTGACTGAGACAGCCAGAGCAGAGAAACAGGCTATGAGGGCACCCGCATCAAGGGAGGCCTCACAAATGAATTTCCCTGCCTGAACAATGAGCTGGGCTAAAGAACGGAGGTCCTGAAGAGAGACGTCCGAACCAAGTTCCTGGTCAAGTTGGGAAGCCCATTCCGAGACCGCCTTCCCGGCCCAGGCGGAAGCAAAAACCGGTCTGAGGGCTGATCCAGAGGCGGCAAATATGGCTTTCGTAAGGGATTTCATGCGACGGTCTTCAGTGGACTGAAGAGAGGAGCCGTCCGCCACAGGAATGGCAGTGCTTTTAGAGAGGCGGGTCACGGGAGGGTCGACCTTAGGTGGAGACGCCCAAGTGGAGATGCAATCCGCTGGGAAGGGATAACAGATATCCAACTTCTTGGGAGGGGTAAAACGGGCATCAGGGCGAGCCCAAGCCTTAGAGCCCACCGAAGAGAAGTCGGCGTGGAGAGGAAAAACCGTGGACGCCTGTTTGGGGCGGAAAAAGGACACGTCGGCCTTGTCAGTGCTGAGAGGGTCGTCGTGAATTTCAAAGGTGTCGCGAATATTAGCGATGAGATGACCCACAGCAGAGGCTAGCTTAGACGGCAATGCCGAGTCCATGTCCCAATCTGAATCCACCAATTCTCCCTCAGAGGGCATGTCCTGTGAGGAGGAGTGACCCGACTGAGTCTGCACACGCGGAGGAGATAGGGACGCATCCGAGGAAGATGCACACTCCACCCTGGATCGTTTCTGGAGGTGCCGGGCCCTGGAGGCGTCACTGGGAGTGAGGGACCCCGACGGGTCGGCAGAAGCAGCGGACCCGGAGGGTACAACAGGGGGTGTAGCAGGCTGTGTGTCTACAAGGCGGCCCACAACATGAGTAAGGCTTTCCACGGCCTGGGACAGAGATCTTGCCCAGTCAGGTGGATCCGAGGAAACAGGGGGCGGCACAGCAAGTGGCGGACCCTGTATTGGGGCCTGGCATGCAGAGCAATGCGGGTCAGATTGCCCCCGTGGAAAGGGTGCTTCATAGGCGGTGCAGGCGTGGCACCAAGATCTAGGGACCCCTGAGGGGTGAGACATGTTGGTGATGAGAAAAAAAAAATTGGCAGGAAGAGGGGCTGTCCAGGTTAGGGGCCGCTGGTGCTAGGAAGGGGTTAACAGTCCTACCAGACCCAGAGACCT
Source organism: Bufo bufo (assembly GCF_905171765.1). Taxonomy (NCBI): domain Eukaryota; kingdom Metazoa; phylum Chordata; class Amphibia; order Anura; family Bufonidae; genus Bufo; species Bufo bufo. The sequence continues at coordinate 768,807,469 of NC_053389.1, read as the reverse complement.
CAGGAGTGAGGAAGGTAACGGCAGCAGTAACAGTGGCAGGAGAGACGTCCAGAAGTCCAGATCCAGAGCGTCAAGCCGCAGGGAGAAGTGGCAGCAGCGGTGGCAACAGGCTCTTGCGGAGGCTTGGAAGGCAGGAGGAATGTGAGAGGAGCGGGAAGCGAAGCCCCGCCCCCCGCCGATGCTTCGTTCGCGCACGATTCAAATTTGGAGAAAAAAGAGAGGGGGGGGGCACCACAGAGTAAGGAAGAGCCGCTCTCTCCTAAGCCAGAGAATAAAGCGACCGCCGCGATCTCCCTGCACGCGGAGCATCGATGCCGGCCGGCAGTGAAGGGGTGCGCCGGCTGCTTGCTGCTGCGGCAGGCGCCCTCCTGCGATCCTAGCCTGGATGCCCTCCTGAAGTAAAGGCTCTTCGCCTGTAGTAAGAGCCGCTCTCTCCTAGGGCGCCTGTGATGTCCCAGGATCCCAGCCTGGATGCCCTCCTGGAGGGGTGGTCTGAGAAGGTGGAGGAGGCCCTGGAGAGGTAACACAGGTGGCCAAAGCGAAGTCCGGGAGGGGAGGGGAGGGGAGGGGGGGGCTGGAACAGCCACTCTCACCATCCTGAAGTCTTCACCCTCTGTCCATTCCAGCAGGGTCACCCCTGCAGCTACTGGCACCGCAGTGGCAGGAAGCTGGAGAGGGGCTTGACGTGTGGGGCGACCCTTACGCTGGCGGGATGCAGGGGAGCTGGGCTGCCCTGGTCCTCCTTGTCTTCTGTAGGGGAGGCAGCAGTGCGGATGCCGGCACTGGCGCAGCTCGACCCCGGGAGAAACAGAGAGGTCCAGGCGTCTGTTGTCCTTGTGAATATTTAAAAAATAATAATAATGTGTGTCTTGCCTCCTTGGACACTAAGCAAAAACTGGTAGTCTCTCTCTCCAGGCTGAGGGTATAGCTGCTGGAGGAGGGGCTTAACAGTTTTCACTTAGTGTCACGCCTCCTATGGAGCTGAGCTATACCCAAGGTCTCCTGTGTCCCCCCAAGGAAATGGGAGAGAAATCATGTTTTACTTAAAGGGGTTGTCTCACTTTAGCAAATGACATTTATCATGTAGAGCAGTTAATACCAGGCACTTACTAATGTATTGTGATTGTCCATATTGCCTCCTTTGCTGGCTGGATTCATTTTTCCATCACATTATACACTGCTTGTATCCAGGGGTTATGATCACCCTGCAATCAAGCAGCGGCGGTTGTGCTTGTAAACTATAGGAAAAAGCGCTGGCGTCTCTGGTGCCCGGGACCATGGGAGTGCCCATAGTCACACATGCGCAGCAGATCCCGTCCCAGCCATCGTGTATCTGCGCCGCAGCATTCTCTGTAACCCCTGGAAACGAGCAGTGTATAATGTGATGGAAAAATGAATCCAGCCAGCAAAGGAAGCAATATGGACAATCACAATACATTAGTAAGTGTCTTGTATTAACTTTCTCTACATGATAAATGCTTTTTGCTGAAGTGAGACAACCCTGTTAACTCCTTCTCCAATGCAGTTTTCTGTGAATATAACACGATTTTTCAACTTTATTTTAGGTAACTAATCAGAGGGGACTTATCAGAGATTTTTTAATCATCATGGACAACCCTTTTAGCACAACCTATAAACAGCAGTCACTATGAATCCACCAGAAACTAGTGACATCACTGGCGACATGAAATGTGGACTTCTAGGGCAATAAAGGGACAGCAAAGTGTCCTAAAGGGTGATTTCCATCTCAGACCTTGGCGAGACATCGTTAGGATAGGCCATCTGTGTCAGACAGGTGCAGGTCCCACCTCTGGGATCCACCATCTCCAGAACAGAGCCACTGATGTGAAGGAGAGCACACCGCACAAGCGTAGCCGCCCTCCATTCATTGCTATAGGAGTTCTGAAAACAGCCAAGTGCTGGCTCTGATGTTTCCGTGGCAGCGAGTGGAGAGGTGGCCACGCATGTGTGGCATGCTCTCCATTCACTACTACGGGACTTCCAAAAATAGTCGTGCGTGGATATTTCAGAACTCCCATAGCAATGGATGGAGAGCACACTGTGCAAGCGCTGTGAGCTCTCCTTCACTTTTGGGGGCACCATTCTGGAGTCAGGATCAGATCCCAGAGGTGGGACTCGCACCTATCTGACACTGATGGCATAGGCTAGCGATGTCTCACCAATGCCTGAGATGGGAATATCCCTTTAAAGGATGCAGTATGGGACCCTTTTATACACAAGTACGTGTTTCTAGTGCAAGCCATTGATATACAGGGTAGTCATCCACCAGGTGGAGCTAGAGTGTCAGCTTCAGTCCTAAATAAGTTGTGACACAACTGTACGTCCACTGCAATAAGCCTCATGTGCTGTGGTCAGAGCCGGATGATTACACAGAGATGTCGGCACCGCTTATTTCTTCCGGCAGAACCACTCTATTGCACATAACTTTTCTGGGAAGTTACTTTTACCGTGCCAACTGCTGACGGAGGTACATCCTCGCTTTAATCCAAGATAAAATTAGAGGTTTTTCAGCAGCTGCAGTTCGTCTTCTACAGTTCTGCATCCCATCCAATCAGAGAGGAGACCCTTGTATTCTGTGCAGGCGCTGAATAGCAAATGGATGCATCCAGCGCTGGGATATACAAGGTTCCCAGGAGCAACCTGAGCAAGCGGCTGCTGCCACCATACAGGCCGTGGATGCCGAGGGTGACAAATAAGTTTGATTACCTGATCTCGGGGTAGCTGGGGGTCAGTATACAGCCCTGTATGACTGTATTACCATTTTGAAAAGTTAAATTAGAAATTGGCCAGCCCTTTTAAAAGTGGTTTTCCAAGTGTTTCATACTGATGACCTAATCTCGGGACTGGTCATCGGTATCTGATCGATGGGGGTCCAACACCTGGCACCCGCAGGACCAGCCTGTTACCCTAGGCCAGCGACGTCACGCTCATCGGTCACATGGCCTGGGCGCAGTGCAGTTCCATTCAAGTGAATGAGTTGCACACCTACAATCCAATGGATGGTGCTGAGTGTGTGTGTGTAAGGAGGACTGGGCTTCTTCAAACAGCTGATTGGTGGGGGTGCTAGGAGTTGGACCCCCACTTATCAGATACTGATGACTTATCCTGAGGAGTCATCAGCATAAAACACTCTGAAAACCCCTTTGAGAGGTTCTCCGCCTGGGACAATACCTAATTTTTAGAAGAGTCCCTTGGCAATAAGCAGCGCACACAGTTTCACCTTGCCAGTGAAAAAGCAGTAAGTGTTCAGTTTGCCTTCAGCATCACCACAGGGGTATTCCCATTACAGACAATGGGGGCATATTGCTAGGATATGCCCCCATTGTCTGGTAGGTGCAGGTACCAACTCTGGGACCCGCACCTACACCGAGAACGGAGTGGGGAGAGTGGTGTCTGGAGGACCCGGGTTTCCTGCAGTCCGGCCACCGCCAAGCGCTCTCCCCATACAAGTGAATGGGAGTGCACCGTGCTAGTGTGGCCACCGCTCCCATTCATTTCTATTGGGACGACGTAAATAACCGAGCCAGCGCTCGGCTATTTTCGACGGCACTATAAAAATGAATAGAGGGCGGCTGGGCATGTGCAGTGCGCCCTCCACCACCTTTCCCCTCCCCGTTCTCAGTGTAGGACCCGCACCTATAAGACAATGGGGGCATATCCTAGCATATCCTTTAAGCATTACACAGTGTTCATTCACATCAATGAGCCTCATGCACACGACAGTATTTTTGGTCCATGTCCAATCCACATATTTTGCGGATCACACACGAACCTATTCATTTCTAAGGGCCCCCCTTCCCAAAAATGAACAGCACTTGGATATCATTTGTATGCAGTCTGCATCTGTGCCACCGGGCCGCAAATCATAGAAACTGTCCTATTCTTGTCTGTTTTGTGGACACAAATAGGCTTTTTCAAAATGCGGGATGCATGCAGATGGCATCTGTATTTTGCGGACCACAAAACGGATACGTTCATGTGCAGGAGGCCTAAAGTAGGACAGGACTGGTCCTCCAAAGAGAGACGCTCTTTCTAATCATTCTCTAAGAGTTGAGGATCCTGAGCAGAGGCCTCTATTAACTCATATAGCATATGGGTTTTCCAACAGCCCCTTAAAGGGAACCCGTCACCTCCAAAAACCATCTGAAGCCGCCAGCAGTACCTGAGAGTAGCGAGCAGTGTGTTTCTGACGATTGTTTTGTTCCTGAAGGCAGATGTGGCAAAAGCTCTAAAAACGTTCCTTTTATCCCCTGCCGGCGCGCTTCTCCACACCTGCTTGAAGTCCAGGGGGCAGCGGCCTCCTTGCGTCAAGTCACGGTAACCGTGCCCCCTTCCCTGCCCATTCGCTGTGACTTACGGCGCTTATGCAGAGAGTTTGGCAAAGCCAGCCAAACTGCCGGCTGTCAGTCACAGCGAAGGGGGTTTGGTTACCGTGACTTGAAGCAGGGAGGCCGCTGCCCCCTGGACTTCAAGCAGGTGTGGAGAAGCGCGCCGGGCAGGGGATAAAGGAACGTTTTTTAGTACTTTTGCTGCATCTGCCTTCAGGAAGAAAGGCATCATCAGAAACACACTGTGGGCTACACGCAGGTACTGCTGGCCGCTTCAGATGGTTTTGGGAGGTGACAGGTTCCCTTTAAACATGGTCTCCATCACAAAGCTCGACATTACAGTAAACGCACGGCAGTGGAAGCTCTGAGACAGAGTTCCCCTTTAACAGAATCACACAGACTTAAATCACTAATGCTTTATTGGTACAACTTACACTTTCTTTGGCCTGGAGTGTAGGGTCCTGGATGAGGGTTTTTGGTGTAATGTTCTCCGCCTGTAGGATCAGTAGAAACAATAAGAAATGCAGTTACCGGATATAGATGCATCACATCACCAATACAGCCAAATGATGGCACCAAGGCAAGCGATTGTGGCCTGCCATCTACAGTGACAGGGTCAGCAGCACATCTATGTCTCTTTCTGGGAAAGCTGGGTGGCAAAATCAGTTGGATCTGTAACGGCCACCATACTGATTGCCACCGGACCTAAAGAAATAGGACAGACTTTTCAGACTAGAAGAGTGGACAGCAACCTTCGGCACACCAGCTGTTTTGAAACTACAATTCCCAGCATGCTCCATTCACTTCTATTGGAGTTCTGAGACAAACACAGCAAGTATGCATGCTGGGAGTTGTAGTTTCACAACAGCTGGAGTGCCGGAGGTTGCCAACCCCTGGACTAGAAGATGCACACTTTAGTAATAAAAAAATAAAAATAAAATCAGAGCTCTGCCCAATCATACAGGACTGTTCTCGATACTGATCTATATAAGACAAGACTGAGGATTAAGCCACCGGACACTACCCCATCTGTAGCCTAAACCTCGAGGGATTTAAATATTAAAGGGGTAAAAAGACACACAAGGACCAAAAACTGGTCATTTTTTCCACAGATTTTATCAAGAACACAAAAGGTTGAAAGAGGCCTTAGAGCGGCGCTCTAGGCCTGCACAGATCTATCCCAGGGGCTCAGGCTGGATTGTGAATCTGCGTAGAAATCCTAGATGTGCCAAATTCTGCCAAACTGCACCAGCCTTTTAGACACATTCTAGGCGCACACATTAGTAAATCTGGGCCCGTATTTGCTGCTATTCTTAATGAGGGTAAAAGGCCTTTATGTCGTCAGCTATAAATTACTGACAAAACCAGATACAAAAGCTTGACTTTGCGTCACGGTATACAAGGTGATGGTGTATAAGAAGGAATAAGTAAAGGTAATGTGTAAGTCATGGTAGCGATCTTACCCCTCACACTGTTCATTACCTGCACGTCTTGTAAGACGGGCGCTGGGTCCGTTAGCGTCTCTTTGGAGTCTGGATGCGGTGCTGACGGAGAGCTGCTCTTTGGTGCCTGTGAGAGGCATAAGACATATGTACCATGGATAACAATGGGCAAATATCCTTATAGGGGGTTATATACAGGGACGCTGTATCATCCGCACACCATCAATACAGTGACATACAAACTTTAGGTTTCCTGAAGTAGATTTCCTATGCTTGTCATGCTCTATAGCTGCCCATACATGTGCGTGGGGAGCTCCCGTCTCTCTCCGACAGATGATGATGGAGACAAGGATTGGGCGAAATTAATATTTTTGCCCGATCCTTTTGTTTTCCCAGGAGACAAGCCACCACCAGAAGCGTCTCCCCATAGCATACACCGACACGTTCAGCTTGGGGACGCCGGTAGGCATAGCAGTCGGCTGAACGATCAGCTATTGAATGTGTGTGCCCAGCTTTACCCTTTGTATCTAAAGGCCTCTTTACACTGCCTAATGTGTCGGCAGACTATCGGTAATGGGGGTTCATGTGAACGCTCATTAGCGATAATATGCCGGTGTAAAGGTGCCGCCGATTACCCGATATACAAGTGAAACAGTCATTCGTAGGGTGAAAGGATAGTAGGTGCAGAGAACTAAATCGTCGTTGGCAAAGGAGTCTTTATTAGGACGAGCGATGATTCCTCCCCATACCGTGGAGGAGATCGCTGCATGTAAATGGAGTGGTCTCATTCACCGACGAGCAGGCGATTGTCAGGAGGAAACACTTCCTTCCCGACAAGTTGAGAAGTGTAAAGGGGCCTTAAGGCCTGCACGGAAAATGAAGTACTTTCTGCTCCATAGTCCCTTATTTTAGAGGGACACGTCTGACACAGATCCTGCACCACCCAGGCAGACCTTCTGTTCATCCATTAGAAAGATACTCCTCTTCCTTCTCAGATCTTGTATGAAAGATGAAGCCCAGACAGCCTGGGAGTGACGGCATCCAGCTCATGTCATAGCAGCTTGCGCAGGGTTAAGGTGGATTTACACAGCCCGATTTTCTGGCAGATTATCGGTTCCTGCGAACACTCCTTCCCGACAATCTGGCCATCTAAATGTTCCGCTGATCACCCGGTGAACAAGCGTTTCACTCGATCCTGTCGTTCGTGCAGGCACCTCGATCATCGTTTCTGGGCAGCAGATTGTGCCATCCAAACAGTGATCTGCTGCCCAGAAACAATGATTCTGTATGGGGATGAGGGACTGCAATAGCAATCCCTCATCCTCATACTGTGGAGGAGATCGCTGCATGTAAATGCAGCAGTCTCCTTCGCTTCCTATCTGACAATCAACGGTAACCTCGTGCTGTGTAAACCCACCTTTAGAGACAGACAGACACGACCTGGCCCGCCCTCAGGCTGAGAAAGGCAGCTGCAGCATCTGTTGTGAACAAGACCCTGAGAAATGGGTGGTGATGACCTGCAGGCACCCAGCATACGGAGGACCAGACCTGCAGATCATGCAGTGTCCCAAATTATTCCTCAAACTGGAAACCTGCCTTAGGGCTCATGCACATGACCGTATCCAGATCTGCAAAAAAATACGGACGACATCCATGTGCATTCCGTATTTTGCGGAAGGGAACAGCTGACCCTTCATAGAACAGTCCTATCCTTGTCCGTAATGCGGACAATAATAGGACGTGTTCTATTCTTTTGCGGTACGGACATACGGAAACGGAATACACACAGTAACTGCCGTCTTTTTTGCGGACCCACTGAAATGAATGGTTCCGCATAACGCAAAACGGAACAGACACGGAAAGAACATACGTTTGTGTGCATGAGCCCGTACGGCGAGAATATTGTCAGACACTAGAGATGACATTTTGCAGACACTGAAACATGGTAGTATGATCTTGGCATTAATAAGAGAGGCAGGTGTGCCAATGTCTGTTCCCCTCGTTTTCCGTAATTAAGCCCTAAGCAGTGTAGTCATGACAACAATCCATCCCCCGATACCATGATGCGCACTTGTGTGTAATCTGCGGAGATCTCCCCTAATAACCATCCGGAGCAGGTGCTTTCAGAGAGAGGGGCGGCAAGACGTTTTTCCTTAATCCTTTAAATGAGAGCAGTGTTTGCAAAGGCTTAAAGGTATAATTAAAGGACAAACCTAGAGCTGGAGACCAGCCAGGCTTGTCAGCGCGCACAATGGCCGTCTCATACCCCACAAAGAAAGGGGGTTTTCCTTATTGCAAGCACTCAGCATGCAGGTGCCATTCTCTATTGCTGTAATATAGGCATTCCAGCTGTTGCAATAGTCCGACTCCCATCATCCCACATCAGTCTGAAACCTGCCTGAAGCCATACATACACTGTGCAGAGAGGGCGATTTGGGAAGCAGTAAGGCCCTACTAAACTGGACAACCCCTCTGGGTTACAAAAATCGATTGGACACCTTTGGCTCCCAAGTCTAAAAATGTAAGCGTGAACTTATACTTTCTGGTTTCATTGGTGACCATTTTAGTTGCCTTTTGGCACCCTGATGAGGCTAGCTATGGCTTTTCACGCCCAGCGGTATGCCCTTTAAGCCACGCTCCAGTGCAACAGGGAGAGAAATGATGATTATGATGAGATTCTCATTTTTTAGCCCCCCCCCCCCCCCTCCCTCCTTTACTTGAAACTGGCTGACCTGTTACATGTGCGCTCGGCAGCTGAAGACATCTGTGTTGGTCTCATCTTCATATGTGTCCACATCGCTGAGAAATATGTCTTAATATATGCAAATGAGCCTCTAGGAGCAACGGGGGCGTTACCATTACACCTAGAGGCTCAGCTCTCTCTGCAACTGCTGCGCCCTCTGCACTTTGACAGGGCCAGGCACGATGAGATTTTTACTTCACAGCCCTGCCAATCAAAGTAGAGAGAGCAGAGCCTCCGAGTGTACCGGTAACACCCCGATTGCTCCTAGGGGCTCAGTTGCAGTAAAAACGTCATCATGTCTGGCCTGTCAATCAAAGTGCAAATAGAGTGCCAGTTGTAGAAAAAGCTGAGCCTCCAGGTGTAATGGTAACGCCCCCGTTGCTCCTAGAGGCTCATTTGCATATATTACAACTACATATTTCTCAGCAATGCGGGCTCATATGAAGATGGGACCAACACAGAGGCCTTCAGCTGCAAAGCGCACATGTAACAGGTCAGCCAGTGTCATAGGTACAAATCTGCTGACAGATGCCCTTTAAAAGATCTGTCAGCAGTTTTATGCTGTCTTGTCTCTGGTCTACAGAAACTAGTGACAGAAACCCTGATTGAAACATAGGGGGGGGGGGGGGGGGGGTCACTTTTTTTGTCATCTTCTTAAATTCCCTGGCGAAGCAGCTCCAGTGGGACTTGAGCAGTTATGGGCTGCAGTTCCCCTGCCCTCCCACGGATGACTGATAGATTTCTTCCTGTACTGCGTATAGGGAGCAAGCTGCCAATCAGCTGAGAGTAGGTTGGGCAGCTGGGACCCCTGAGCGCATACATTGTATTCAGTGGTCCCGCTGGAGCTGCTCAATAGTGATGATTAGAGAGGGAGAGAAAAAAAAAAAAAAAAAAAAGGCAAGTGTCCCTGACTTTTGTGGAAAGTTACTGTCACCAGTTTATGCTACCTTCGGACAAGGCAGCATAAAACTGCTGACAGATTCCCTTCAGGCCACCTTCACACATTTTTGGTAGGCTCGTAAGAAACACCATAAGATTTATGTTGTTTTTTTTTTTTTTTAACACATCTGTACTGTGTTTGACAGACATCAGCTAACATCTGAAGGTGGTGTCGTCGTCCCCCCCGTCCCCCCCTCACCGACGGCTCAAAAAATGCAGCAAAGAAAAATTATGTTAAACGAAAAGCAGAAAAAAAAATATAAACTTCTTAAAAAGCTTAATTTGAGCGTTGCTAAGGAGAATCGGTCTTCAGCCAGGGCGATGGGCAGTGATCGGACACCTTTACATAGTCCGGGACTGGAGTAGTGATAGGAAGCACCTGGAGACCTCTCTGGATGTTACACGCAGGTGTCTTCAGTGCGCAGTAAGACGCTGAAGACACTCTCCTCAACAGTGCGGTCAGAGCTCTGCTAAGACGACTTTTTACACCCTGTTTTCTAGAGCAAAGAAACATCTTTCCCTAATGAATTACGTTACAAAAATACACTATATAAGGGTCCATTCAGACGTCCGTAAGTGTTTTGCGGTCTGCAAATTGTCGATTCGCAAAACACGGATACCAGCCATGTACATTTTGCAGACTGCGCATGGCCGGCGATCGCGGAGAAGAATAGGACATGCGCTATCTTTTTGGTGGAGCCGTGGAACGGAACTACGGCCCCCTACTTTTGCGGCCCCATTGAAATGAATGGGTCCGCACCCGTCCCGCAAAATTGCAGAACAGACGTGGAGCCAGAATTACGGACGTGTGAATAGACCCTGACACTGTGTTAAATGTAAACTGAAACAGTTACACTTTAAGGAGTCCAAGTGCCGAGATCAGCAGGTCGCGTGGCAGCAGTAAATCAGTCATGGTCGCCCTTCCTGCGAGATCACACGGGCACAATTGTTGGTGAAACAACTGCACGTATTCCCTTGTGGTTTTGCCTTGGTTTTCTGCTGTTATACTCCCACTAAATGTTAAGACCTTCTGACAAAGTTGAGGGGCTAACTCACCTCCACGGTCTGTTTCACGGGCAGAATGGGCTTGGGCTTGACATCAGTCAGATACAGGGCTCTGGAGAGCAGCAGGAGAGACGGAGGAACCTTCTCCGTTAAATGGAGATCCAGCCACTGGGAAAGAACAGGAGATGTTAATGGTGGTACCATGCAGCGTGCAGGACTGCGCCACTGCTGGGGACGTGAGAGAGAAGTCAATACCTGCGTGATCTGATCTCGGAGCTGTTCTTCTGTGAGACCCAGAGACCTCATACCTCGCGTCCTGCTGGCGGCCTGAAGCTCGGCTACAGTCAGGTTGCCCACTCCTTCTTTTGAGATCATCTTAAGAGAAAAGAAACATCTGTAAAACCAATGAATGTTCTTCTAAACTACATCTAAGAGTCCCAGAATTCGTGCAGATCCTCTGCTAAAGTCAATAGGCCAGGGCACATTTTCGGCTGCATTTGCCAGTGGCTAGGAGGTAGGTTGCTGCACAAGAAAACCGTATCGGCTGCAATGGTACAGCAAGCAAGTTCAGCTCCTACTTCCTAGGGGTTGTCCAGGATTAGGAAAAACATGGCTGCTTTCTTCCAGAAACAGGGTCACACCTGTCCGCGGGTTGTGTGTGGTACTGCAGTTCAGCTCCAGTGGACAAGTGTGGTGCCATTTTTGGAGGAAAGCACCCATGTTTATCTCTAATCCTTGACAACCCCTTTAAGCCGCACCCTTAACAAGTTTGGTACTACAAACAAACGTTTTTCAGGATGCCAGGTTTTTAGTAGGGTATTCTCTTCATGGGTTTGCAGGAACTAAAAACAGGAGATTTGAAGGAGAAGAGAACAAAATGTGATGCAAGATCACTGCATAAAAAAAAAAAGAAAGATATTTGTTGTTAGACTTAAAGGGGTTTTCCAACCCCATGAAATGTTGCCAAACCCCTGCTGATGCTTCCATGGGTCTCTACCAGTCTCTATTTACTGGGCTCAAGCCGACATTGCTCGCACTAGCTGCGTTGCATGGTGCAGAAGAGAGCCAGCACATGCGTGTGCATTCCCCTTGTGAGCAGAGAATTAAAGGGGTTGTGTCATCTCATACATTGAGGGCATATCGCTAGATTATGCCCCCAAATCTGTGACCCGTAACTATTTCTAAGACGGAGCCTGCAAAGAGAAGGAAAGCGGACTACGCATGTGCGGCCATCCTTTATTCATTTCTATCTAGCACTGACTTGGCTATTTCGGTCAGCCACATAGAAGTGAATAGAGTGGTGGCCGTTCTTGCATGGTGCACATCTTATTCAATTCTATGGGACTTCCAAAAAATAGCCCAGTGCGCTGCTTGGCTATTTTCAGCACTCCCATATATATATGAATGGAGGGTGGCCGCGCATGCATAGTCCACTCTCCTTCTCTTTGCAGGGCTCAGTTTTAGGGATAGGTGCAGGTCCCTATCAGACATATCCTAGCAATATGCCCCCAATGTATGAGATGGGCCAACTCCTTTCATTTCTGATCTGAACATGTGCCAGTCCTGCTTTAACTTCTGGTATCATTCGAGAGAGAACCAGAACAGAAGTGGATTCTCTGCCCACACAAGGGAAGACCTGCTCATGCGCCTGTCAGTTCTGCACCAAACAAACAATGTAAGACTTTGTAGCAAATCAATGATCCGATAGCTGGCTTCACAAGACACTTGGTAGGTATAGTAAGGTTCAGAGGACACTCACCTCGTCATCGGCCTTTATGGATCGAAGCGTCATCAGCAGCTGGAACCGTAATAAGTTATTGGTGCCAATTGGTGGCAGTTCAAGCAGTCGGCACAGCGCCGCCAGCTGGGACCTCTCCAGGTGCTCCAGGGTCAGCTCGTCCTCAAACAGCTTAGAGAAGCGCACAATCTCTTGCGTGGTGGGCTGCTCGCCTGTGACTCGCACCTGCAACAACACAACTCTGGTATTGCAAAATTGACTTTAACCACTTCAGCCCCCCTAGCTTAAACACCCTGAAAGACCAGGCCACTTTTTACACTTCTGCACTACACCACTTTCACCGTTCATTGCTCGGTCATGCAACTTACCACCCAAATGAATTTTACCTCCTTTTCTTCTCACTAATAGAGCTTTCATTTGGTGGTATTTCATTGCTGCTGACATTTTTACTTTTTTGTTATTAATCGAAATTTAACGATTTTTTTGCAAAAAAATGACATTTTTCACTTTCAGTTGTAAAATTTTGCAAAAAAAACGACATCCATATATAAATTTTTCTCAAAATTTATTGTTCTACATGTCTTTGATAAAAAAAAAAATGTTTGGGTAAAAAAAAAAAATGGTTTGGGTAAAAGTTATAGCGTTTACAAACTATGGTACAAAAATGTGAATTTCCGCTTTTTGAAGCAGCTCTGACTTTCTGAGCACCTGTCATGTTTCCTGAGGTTCTACAATGGCCAGACAGTACAAACACCGCACAAATGACCCCATTTCGGAAAGTAGACACCCTAAGGTATTCGCTGATGGGCATAGTGAGTTCATAGAACTTTTTATTTTTTGTCACAAGTTAGTGGAAAATGCTTATTTTTTTATTTTTTTCCTTACAAAGTCTCATATTCCACTAACTTGTGACAAAAAATAAAAACTTCTTTGAACTCACTATGCCCATCAGCGAATACCTTGGGGTGTCTTCTTTCCAAAATGGGGTCACTTGTGGGGTAGTTATACTGCCCTGGCATTCTAGGGGCCCAAATGTGTGGTAAGTAGTTTGAAATCAAAATGTGTAAAAAATGACCGGTGAAATCCGAAAGGTGCTCTTTGGAATGAGGGCCCCTTTGCCCACCTAGGCTGCAAAAAAGTGCCACACATGTGGTATCGCCGTACTCAGGAGAAGTTGGGCAATGTGTTTTGGGGTGTCATTTTACATATACCCATGCTGGGTGAGATAAATATCTTGGTCAAATGCCAACTTTGTATAAAAAAATGGGAAAAGTTGTCTTTTGCCAAGATATTTCTCTCACCCAGCATGGGTATATGTAAAATGACACCCCAAAACACATTCCCCAACTTCTCCTGAGTACGGAGATACCACATGTGTGACACTTTTTTGCAGCCTAGGTGGGCAAAGGGGCCCACATTCCAAAGAGCACCTTTCGGATTTCACCGGTCATTTTTTACACATTTTGATTTCAAACTACTTACCACACATTTGGGCCCCTAGAATGCCAGGGCAGTATAACTACCCCACAAGTGACCCCATTTTGGAAAGAAGACACCCCAAGGTATTTCGTGATGGGCATAGTGAGTTCATGGAAGTTTTTATTTTTTGTCACAAGTTAGTGGAATATGAGACTTTGTAAGGGAAAAAAAAAAAAAATAAAAAAAAAAAATCATCATTTTCCCCTAACTTGTGACAAAAAATATAAAATTCTAGGAACTCGCCATGCCCCTCACGGAATACCTTGGGGTGTCTTCTTTCCAAAATGGGGTCACTTGTGGGGTAGTTATACTGCCCTGGCATTTTCCAGGGGCCCTAATGTGTGGTAAGTAGGTAAATGACCTGTGAAATCCGAAAGGTGCTCTTTGGAATGTGGGCCCCTTTGCCCACCTAGGCTGCAAAAAAGTGTCACACATGTGGTATCGCCGTACTCAGGAGAAGTTGGGCAATGTGTTTTGGGGTGTCATTTTACATATACCCATGCTGGGTCAGAGAAATATCTTGGTCAAATGCCAACTTTGTATAAAAAAAATGGGAAAAGTTGTCTTTTGCCAAGATATTTCTCTCACCCAGCATGGGTATATGTAAAATGACACCCCAAAACACATTGCCCAACTTCTCCTGAGTACGGCGATACCACATGTGACACTTTTTTGCAACCTAGATGCGCAAAGGGGCCCACATTCATTTTATGAGGGCATTTTTAGACATTTGGATCCCAGACTTCTTCTCACGCTTTAGGGCCCCTAGAATGCCAGGGCAGTATAAATACCCCACATGTGACCCCATTTTGGAAAGAAGACACCCCAAGGTATTCAATGAGGGGCATGGCGAGTTCATAGAATTTATTTATTTTTTGACACAAGTTAGCGGAAATTGATATATATTTTTTTTTTCTCACAAAGTCTCCCTTTCCGCTAACTTGGGACAAAAATTTCAATCTTCATGGACTCAATATGCCCCTCACGGAATACCTTGGGGTGTCTTCTTTCCGAAATGGGGTCACATGTGGGGTATTTATACTGCCCTGGCATTCTAGGGGCCCTAAAGCGTGAGAAGAAGTCTGGAATATAAATGTCTAAAAAATTTTACGCATTTGGATTCCGTGAGGGGTATGGTGAGTTCATGTGAGATTTTATTTTTTGACACAAGTTAGTGGAATCTGAGACTTTGTAAGAAAAAAAATAATAATTTCCGCTAACTTGGGCCAAAAAAATGTCTGAATGGAGCCTTACAGGGGGGGTGATCAATGACAGGGGGGTGATCAATGACAGGGGGGGGTGATCAGGGAGTCTATATGGGGTGATCACCCCCCTGTCATTGATCACCCCCCTATAAGGCTCCATTCAGATGTCCGTATGTGTTTTGCGGATCCGATCCATGTATCAGTGGATCCGTAAAAATCATACGGACATCTGAATGCAGCCTTACAGGGGGGTGATCAATGACAGGGGGGTGATCAATGACAGGGGGGTGATCAGGGAGTCTATATGGGGTGATCACCCCCCTGTAAGGCTCCATTCAGATGTCCGTATGTGTTTTGCGGATCCGATCCATGTATCAGTGGATCCGTAAAAATCATACGGACATCTGAATGCAGCCTGACAGGGGGGGTGATCAATGACAGGGGGGTGATCAGGGAGTCTATATGGGGTGATCAGGGGTTCATAAGGGGTTAATAAGTGACAGGGGGGGGGTGTAGTGTAGTGTAGTGGTGTTTGGTGCTACTTTACTGAGCTATCTGTGTCCTCTGGTGGTCGATCCAAACAAAGGGGACCACCAGAGGACCAGGTAGCAGGTATATTAGACGCTGTTATCAAAACAGCGTCTAATATACCTGTTGGGGGTTAAAAAAAATCACATCTCCAGCCTGCCAGCGAACGATCGCCGCTGGCAGGCTGGAGATCCACTCGCTTACCTTCCGATCCTGTGCGCGCGTTCACAGGAAATCTCGCGTCTCGCGAGATGACGCATATATGCGTGACTCTGCGCAGGGCTGCCGCCTCCGGAACGCGATCCTGCGTTAGGCGGTCCGGAGGCGGTTAATGGCATTAAGCTGCAATACCAGACACAGCCCAAAGCAAAAGTGGCGCTATTTCAAAAAAAGAAGAATTTTTTTTTATATCTCAAAGAACTCCTGACGTATATACATTTTAGACATCATTGTATCCCTCATGAAATAATTCTGCAGCTTAGAGCTCCGTGCTGTGCCGTTCCTCCGTTACCCCTCTAGAAATGTATGAATAAATTCACAACTTGCTGTTACCAGTTAGGAGTCGCTACCTACAAAGTCTGCAAAACCATTGCCGACTCCCCCCTCAGACATGTCGTCCATTTATTCCCCAGGAGAAATAACAGAGGAAAACATCAAGGCAGAGTCATAAGAATAGATGCTGCGGCATTCTTATTTCATGGAGAATACAAGCTATTACTAAACCAGATATGTCAGTAGAGGGGACCCGTCCTGGAGGATTTTTCTGTTTTTGAGTTTTCATTCTTCAACTCCCTGCCTTTATAGGACCAAAACTTATTCTTCTATTTTTCTATTCACATCGCTGTATGAGGAAGTATTTTTCGCAGGACAAGTTGTACTTTGTAATGGCACCATTTATTATTACATACAATGTAGTGGGAAGCTGGAAAAAGAAGTCCAAATGGGATGGAATTGGAAAAAAATAAACGCAATTTCGGCACAGTTTTTAGGTTTTTGTGTTTATGGTGTTCCGTATGTGGTAAAACTGACCTGTTACCTGCATTCTCTGGGTCGGTAGGATTACAACGATATCACATATATACAGTGCTGCCCATAATTATTTATACCCCTGGCAAATTTTGACTTAAAGTTACTTTTATTCAACCAGCAAGTAATAAGGCACACAAAAGCTCATCTGGACAAAGAAGAAGACTTCTGGTCTTCTGTGTTATGGTCAGATGAAACAAAAAATGTATTGTTTGGTCACAATGATGTTTCCTTCATTTGGCATAAAAAAGGAGAAGCCTTCCACCCAAAGAACACCATCCCCACTGTCAAACATGGTGGTGGGAACCTAATGCTTTGGGGGTGTTTTTCAGCCAATGGACCAGGGAACCTAATCACAGTAAACGGCACCATGAAAAAAAAGCAATACAGGAGGATTCTCAACGACAACATCCGGCAGTCTGCAGAGAAACTTGGCCTTGGGCACCAGTGGACATTTCAGCATGACAATGACCCAAAACACACAGCAAAAGTGGTGAAGAAATGGTTAGCAGACAACAACATGAACGTTTTGGAGTGGCCCAGCCAGAGTCCAGACTTGAATCCAATTGAGAATCTGTGGAGGGAGCTAAAGATCAGGGTGATGGCAAGAAGACCCTTCAACCTGAAAGATTTGGAGCTCATTGCTAAAGATGAATGGGCAAAAATACCTGTGGAGACCTGCAAAAAGCTGGTCTGCAATTATAGGAAGCGTTTGATTGCTGTAATAGCCAATAAAGGCTTTTCTACTGATCATTGAGAAGGGTATGAATAATTTTTTGCTCAAATGTAAATAAAAGCTGAGAAATGTTTTTTTCCCACAATAATGCCTCTTGTACATCGTCTTATTATCTTTTGGGAGACACCTATGTCATTTCCCGTCAAAAAAATTACTTGCTGGTTGAATAAAAGTAACTAAGTCAAAATTTGCCAGGGGTATGAATAATTATGGGCAGCACTGTATGTATAGTTTCATCAAGTTTTTAATACTGAAAAAAAGTTAAAAAAATAAAATAAAATAGGAGCTGTTTTTTGTGGGGCGATCCGTAGTTCATCAATAACATTTAGGAGTGTACATGCAATCATAAGATTGCTTCTCTCTTAGACTCTAATGCATTAGCACTGGAGTCTGAGAATTTCACCATGTTCCTATGGAGCCCTAGGACATAGGAACATTTTTGCAGCAGCCTCGGATTCAGCAGGACCGAGGCTGCTGCACACAGTATCTGGTTCCCCCGATCCCCGCTAGGGGGAGCCATTGCAAGCCTGGCAGAGCGCGCTCCTGGGTTTTTCAGCTCCCAGATGCTGTGGTCAAATTTGACCACAGCATCTGAGGGGATAAATGACATTAGCCCCGGGTGTCTGCGGTTTAAAACAGCAAGCACCCAGTGGCAGTGGCGCCCACTGCTCTGACGAGTGGGATCCATCTTTAACCCCTTAAGGACTCGGCCCTATTTCACCTTAAGGACTTGGCCATTTTTTGCAAATCTGACCAGTGTCACTTTAAGTGCTGATAACTTTAAAACGCTTTGACTTACCCAGGCCGTTCTGAGATTGTTTTTTCGTCACATATTGTACTTCATGACACTGCTAAAATTGGGTCAAAAAAGTAAATTTTTTTGCATAAAAAAATACCATATTTACAAAAAATTTCAGTTTCTCTACTTCTGTAATACATAGTAATACCCCCAAAAATTGTGATGACTTTACATTCCCCATGTCTACTTCATGTTTGTAGCATTTTGGGAATGATATTTTATTTTTTGGGGATGTTACAAGGCTTAGAAGTTTAGAAGCAAATCTTGAAATTTTTCAGAAATTTACAAAAACCCAATTTTTAGGGACCACTATAGGTCTGAAGTCACTTTGCGAGGCTTACATAATAGAAACCGCCCAAAAATGACCCCATTCTATAAACTACACCCCTCAAGGTATTCAAAACTGATTTTACAAACTTCGTTAACCCTTTAGGTGTTGCACAAGAGTTATTGGCAAATGGGGATGAAATTTGAGATTTTCATTTTTTTGCCTAATTTTCCATTTTAACCCATTTTTTCGACTAACAAAGCAAGGGTTAACAGCCAAACAAGACTGTATCTTTATTGCCCTGACTCTGCCGTTTACAGAAACACCCCATATGTGGCCGTAAACTACTGTACGGGCACACAGTAGGGCGTAGAGGGAAAGGTGCGCCGTATGGTTTTTGGAAGCCAGATTTTGCTGGACTGGTTTTTTGACACCATGTCCCATTTGAAGCCCCCTGATGCACCCCTAGAGTAGAAACTCCATAAAAGTGACCCCATCTAAGAAACTAAACCCCTCAAGGTATTCAAAACTGATTTTACAAACTTTGTTAACCCTTTAGGTGTTGCACAACATTTAATGGAAAATAGAGATACAATTTCAAAATTTCACTTTTTTGGCAGATTTTCCATTTTAATATTTTTTTTCCAGTTACAAAGCAAGGGTTAACAGCCAAACAAAACTCAAAATTTATGGCACTGATTCTGTAGTTTACAGAAACACCCCATATGTGGTCGTAAACCGCTGTACGGGCACACGGCAGGGCGCAGAAGGAAAGGAATGCCATACGGTTTTTGGAAGGCATATTTTGCTGGACTGGTTTTTTTGACACCATGTCCCATTTGAAGCCCCCTGATGCACCCCTAGAGTAGAAACTCCATAAAAGTGACCCCATCTAAGAAACTACACCCCTTAAGGTATTCAAAACTGATTTTACAAACTTTGTTAACCCTTTAGGTGTTGCCCAACATTTAATGGAAAATAGAGATACAATTTCAAAATTTCACTTTTTTGGCAGATTTTCCATTTTAATATTTTTTTTCCAGTTACAAAGCAAGGGTTAACAGCCAAACAAAACTCAAAATTTATGGCCCTGATTCTGTAGTTTACAGAAACACCCCATATGTGGTCGTAAACCGCTGTACGGGCACACGGCAGGGCGCAGAAGGAAAGGAATGCCATACGGTTTTTGGAAGGCAGATTTTGCTGGACTGTTTTTTTGCCACCATGTCTCATTTGAAGCCCCCCTGATGCACCCCTAGAGTAGAAACTCCAGAAAAGTGACCCCATTTTAGAAACTACGGGATAGGGTGGCAGTTTTGTTGGTACTAGTTTAGGGTACATATGATTTTTGGTTGCTCTATATTACACTTTTTGTGAGGCAAGGTAACAAGAAATAGCTTTTTGGCACAGTTTTTTTTTTTTGTTATTTACAACATTCATCTGACAGGTTAGATCATGTGGTAATTTCATAGAGCAGGTTGTCACGGACACGGCGATACCTAATATGTATACAATTATTTTAATTTATGTAAGTTTTACCCAATGATTTCATTTTTAAAACAAAAAAAAAGTTTTAGTGTCTCCATAGTCTAAGAGCCATAGTTTTTTCAGTTTTTGGGCGATTATCTCAAGTAGGGTCTCATTTTTTGCGGGATGAGATGATGGTTTGATTTGCACTATTTTGAGGTGCACATGACTTTTTGATCGCTTGCTATTACACTTTTTGTGACGTAAGATGACAAAAAATTGCTTTTTTTACACCGTTTTTATTTTTATTTTTTTACGGTGGTCATCTGAGGGGTTAGATCATGTGATATTTTTATAGAGCCGGGCGATACGGACGCGGCGATACCTAACATGTATACTTTTTTTTAATTTATGTAAGTTCTACACAATGGTTTCATTTCTGAAACAAAAAAAATGATGTTTTAGTGTTTTAATAGTCTAAGAGCCATAGTTTTTTCAGTTTTTGGGCGATTATCTTAAGTAGGGTCTCATTTTTTGCGGGATGAGATGACGGTTTGATTGTTACAATTTTGGCGTACATACGACTTTTCTGATCACTTTTATTACCTTTTTTTGGGAAGTAAGGTGGGCAAAATTTCAATTTCATCATAGTTTTTTATTTTTTATTTTTATGGCGTTCACCGTTCGGGTAAAGTAACATGACCGTTTTATAGATCAGGTCGTTACGGACGCGGCGATACCAAACGTGTAGGGAATTTTATTTTTTTCATTTTTAATCAGTATTTTTTTCACTTTTTTTTACTTTTTTTTTGACCCAGACCCACTTGGTTCTTGAAGATCCAGTGGGTCTGATGTCTGTATAATACAGTACAGTACAATATATATTGTACTGCACTGTATTTTACTTACACTTAACAGATCTATGCTTTCAGCACAGATCTGTTCAGCACCATGGACAGCAGGACGCCTGAGACGGCGTCCTGTTGCCATGGGAACCTTCCCCGTCTGCCACAACTTCGCAGACGGGGAAGGGTGAGGACGGGCATGGCGGGGGGCTGTCTGGGAGCTCTCTCCCTCTCCATCGGGGGGCTGCAAAGGCACAGCAGCCCCCCGATCGGAGAGGGAGGGAGCTCCCTGAGCTGTTAACTTTTTCCATACAGCGGTCCGTACGGACCGCTGTATGGAAAGGGTTAAACGGCTGACATCGCATCGCCGATGTCAGCCGTTTATACCAGGGTGCCAGCAATGTGCTGGCACCCTGGTATACCCACTGAACACCAATGAATTTTCAAGGGGAGGCGGGCGGTGCGGCAGGCGGGATCCCTCCCCCCGCAACCCTCCCCCTGCACCCCCCACCGGGCTAAAATCACTCGGGGGTGCAGGGGGGGGGGATTTTGGGCACTATAAAGTTTCTGATCCTCGCGGTCAGGGACCGCGGGGATCAGAAACTGCAGAAATCGCAACAAACCGCAGGTCTGAATTGACCTGCGGTTTGTTGCGATCGCCGACATGGGGGGGTCACGGGACCCCCCCGCGCATTTAGCCTAGGTGCCTGCTCAATGATTTGAGCAGGCACCGTGTTCCGATCACAGCCGGCCGGGCGGCAGTGATCGGAACAACACATGACGTACCGGTACGTCATGGGTCCTTAAGGACTCGGGAAACATGCCGTACCGGTACGTCATGCGTCCTTAAGGGGTTAAAGACCGCCCAGCTCCGTAAATTACAGCTTTGCTCAAAGCATGACAAACCTGCTGGACGTAGGAAGAAAACTGCTGCTGTCTGTCCCCTCCGGTCTCTGCCTTGTTCCTTCGGGCCATCTCCGAGATTGTCTCCTGAAGAAACTTGGCCATCTCCAATTTGGCTCCCAGCTTCTTTTTCATCTTCTCCTCCTGATAAAAGTGCACGAGCCCCGAGAGATCACAATGAGATCACCATTCACAATGTACAGATATTATCCAATAGGTAAGATGCAGCTCCAGCCTAAAGGCTCATGCACACAGCTGTATGTAGTTTGCGGTCTGCAAAACACGGATCCGCAAAAAAAAAAAATATTACATACGTGCGACGCCCATGTTGCATCTGTTTTTTGCAGATCCATTGTAACAATGCCTGTCCTTGTCCACAAAACGGACAAGAATAGGATATGCTCTATTTTTTTGCAGAATGGAGTTGCGGACATACGGATGAAGTCATTTCCGTTTTTTTGCGGCCCCATTGAAATGAATGGTTAAGCATACGAGCCACAACAAAAAAAACTGAACGGACAAAAAATAAGTTTGTGTGCATGAGCCCTCAGACTGGCCATAACAGCTATTCCTTCCCAACCGTCCACATGCGTGCACTCTCAGAGACAGCGGCATACGCCACCGTCTCCTACATAGGCAGATTATTGGGACAAGTATCACAATTGAAAGCTTGTTCTTCATAATTGCTCCGTGTAAATATGCTGCTGATCACCCAACAAACGGTCATTCATTAGGTGATCACCTATTTCATATGGCACATAAAATCACCAATTGTCAGAAGCACATCTCCCAATGTAAAAAGAGACGTGCTGCCAACAAACAAACTGTATGGGGATGAATGATCGGAGTAACCATCATTCATCCCCGTACCGATGGGATGACTGCTGCATGTAAATGCAGCTCACATGAGTAAGCCAAATGCTTTCCCGACCATCGCCCCGTGTATTAGCCCTAGCGCTACTACTACAGTACCTTCAGCTCCTATACAAGCTGGGAACATTTCAACCAACCTTTTTCGACTCCGTTTCGAAGGTGGAAGGTAACATCTCAGGGAAGAGCTTCAGAAATACCGGCAGCAGAAACTCCATGAACGGGACTATAACAAAGACCATGAACGGAACCAGCCGGAACAGATCAGCGCATGTCCGCATTAACTGGAGGACACAAGAAACACCCGGCACATAGTGTCAGAAGATGTGGACAACGCGTTTCTAGACATTGCTAAAGTACAAGGAGATTTAGCAAAGATTATTATTATTAAAACTATCTAGAAATCAAGATCTTAAAGAGGACCTGTCACCGCTCCTGACACGCCTGTTTCAATAGCTTCATGCATTCCCCATATAATAACAATTCTGAAGCATCTATTCTCATGGCTTTATGTTGTACCATTCCTCCATTATTTCTACTAGAAGTCATGAATGAATCACTAGCAGTCTGCAGTAAGGGTACAGAGGGGAGGTAACCAGTTGGGGGGTGTATCTGCACAGTCTGACTCTATCCAATCAGTGCTGCCATTGTCAGACTGTGCAGAAATAGCTGAAGATATCGCTTGAATTGTTATTTGGGGCGGTTTTGTAGACCACGTATTAACCTACCCGTCTTCTCTCCCTCCTGGTGAGGATCTGGCCGTGGAGCAGCCTCCACACCATGCGAGCAGCCACTTTGGTGTCTATCCAGAGCAGACGAAACCCATGGTAAAAGTGTTTGATCTCATCCACCACTCTCTGGCCTAGAGACTTGGGGATCACCTGAGGTGACTTCTCAGGCTCTTCGGTGGGAGGCGTCGATGGCGGTACGGTCTGCAGCTGTAACACTGAGGTGTGGAAATGCCGGTTGTTGATGGCTGGGTACATGAAATTTGTATGAGTCGCGCATCTCGCCATGGGGGGCAGGTGCCCATTTTGGTGATGGGATAAGGTGGAGAAGAGTGGACAGCTGTTCTTCTGAAGGACAAGACGGCAACTCCTGTAAATGATGGATCACATCAGTAAAAATACACCAGACCTTACTTCTATTGAGTGGCTGAAGCTACAGGCCCAAAGCATGAAGCTGCACTACTGAAATTAACCAGCGCCGGTCATCAAAATCTGTGAAGTACAGAATTCTCATAAGAGCCTTGAACTTCACCATATCACCATCTAATCCCAAACTGACTCGTCTACAGTACACAACGTCTCCATGAATAGGATGAGTTTGCTGAAGTCAGAATCAATCAGTAGTGAAGTCCCAGGCTTTAGGCCTGTATCTTCAAGTGATCAGAATTTGTATAGAAACGGTTTTCACAAGGACACTGAAGTGTACCTCCAGTTATAAACAAGTTTCCAGAAGTGACTATAAGAAACTTTGTAATATATCTTATTAAAGAACAATGCTTCCCCCTGAGCTTCTTTCCTCCTCTTTCCCTTCACCCAGCCTTGTATCTCTTGTAGCACCCTCTCCATCTCTAGGTTCACATACAAAAGTCTATGTAAAGAGGAGGAGGAGGGCGAGGAGGCTACTGCCAGCTACTAAGACTCTGAACAGTCTTATCGTACTAGATATAGTAGAGTCAAAAGTGCTGCAGAGCTAAGAAACTGCAGTTTGTGCAACTCTCATCCAGCAGCCTCTTCTTTCTCCCATAGACGTCAATATTAACAGCAGGAAAAAACAAAGCAGCCTGATAAAAGCAGATAGAAGCCTTTTTCTTTAATAGTATATATTACAAAGTTTCTTATATTCACATGCACTATTCATTGATGAAAAGCTGGTTTATAACTGGACGTATAATTTTATTACCCCTTTATGACCAAGAGTTTTGTTTTCATTGTCGCATTCCAAGAGCTATAACTTTTATTTTTCCCTCTTCCGAGCGCTTCCGATCCGTGCCTCCGTTTAGCCAAAAGATACGAAATGTTCTATCTTTTGCCATATCTTTCAGATCGCAGACACCTTCAAGTCAATGGGTCCGCATCCGCACCACAGAGTGCACAAGGCTGGTGCCCTTGCATTGCAGTCCGCGGCACAGGCACGGAGCACTTACCTCTGTCTGAAAGGACCTAGCACTCAGAGAAGCTGCACTCCCCCTGCATGCAGAGCCTGCCACAGTGTCTAGGACAGGGATGTCAAAATGGCAGCCCTGCAGCTGTTTCAGAACTACAACTCCCACCATGCCCTGAAAGCTGTAGGCTGTCCTGGCACGATGGAAGTTGTAGTTTCGCAACAACTGGAGGGCCACGAGTTTGACACACCTGGTCTTGATGATGTGCGTCAACAAGATGGAGGTCGAACCAAAGATCAGGAGACGGTTGGGGAAGTTTTAGGACTGCGCACCACAGGTCCTGGGCTGAAGTAGTCAGAGAGTACGTAGTGTGGTCTAGACAGAGAGATGGCAGGAAGAGGGAGATTGCCCGAATAGGGGGTGAGGGGAGCATGTCACAGCCAGCAGGGGCTGGAGGAACAGAGAAGCCAAGAGATAGCAGGCCATAGTCAGGAGGGACAAGGTGGAGAGCACAAGTTGGCCTTTGTGAGCAGCATGCCCTGGACTGAATGAGTTGGATTCCCCCCGGTCATACAAGATGGCAGCGTCTTTTGCATTGTGATCAGTCACCATCTAGGGATCTGTGCGAGTGGTGACGTCTTACCGGGATCTGAGAGAAGCCAGAACGACACTGCCGCTGTACGAAGCCATCGCTTTACTTCAGATCTGTAGAGATAAAAAGAAACAGCGTTACCGCCTGAGAGAGATCACCACTATGTCACCACTACAGACCCCCCACCGGTAGTCACCCAGCTTTCCCAGACTTCTGCATATTTCTCCCGTACAACAGCCGATGGTGACGCCAGCAGGAGCTTTGGGTGAGATAAGCAGCCGCCAGATCCATGTGGTGTCGCTGATCTCCAGTGAGATGCACTTGTAAACCCAGTGAATGTAGGATGGATGCTAGGAATGAGCTAGTCAGAAAGCAAACCGTCCGTACATTTTGAGGATAGCAGCACCCCGAGGTCAGGGGGTCACTAAAAACAGTACATCAAAAGGGACTAATGCGCCAAATGAAAATGTCCTGTTCAGGGGCGGAGTGAGAACCCTCAGGGCCCCCGGGCAAAATAAATCAAGGGCCCCCTTACAGGCCCCACCCATGTTCTGCTGCAAGCCGCACCCTTGTCCCGCCTCCATGCCCCGCCTCCAGCCACACCCTACACAATCTTTAATAAGATTTCAAAGTTAAAGCGACACAAAAGGCACCCAGACCCCTTCAGCTCATTGACGTGGTCTGGGTACAGTGTCCCTTTTGCAAATCGAACTGCAATGTTCTAGAGAAACTGCATTGTTTCCAGCAATAAGTCAGCCTCTAGTCGCTTCCTGGAGTAAAACAGACCTTTGGTCCGGTATCTGACGCTGGACGTCCTCCCACCCTGCGTGATGACCTCCAGGGTCAGATTTTTCCCCAAAGGAAAGCATTGATTCAATGCTTTCCTATGGGGTGATCTAATCTCAGCGTCCATTAGTGAGCCTCTGTTAGAAGCAGTGTGGGCATAACTACTGTGAAGGGGGCACATATCTGGGCATAACTACTGTGAAGGGGGCACATATCTGGGCATAACTACTGTGAAGGGGGCACATATCTGGGCATAACTACTGTGAAGGGGGCACATATCTGGGCATAACTACTGTGAAAGGGGGGGAGGCCCTTCACAGTAGTTATTAATCCCTTTCAGCAGTCTCACCTTCAGTGAATGGGGGACTGCTGAAAGGGGTTAATAACTACTGTGAAGGGCCTAGCCGTCTGGGCAACCCCACAGATCATCCCCCCACCCACCTTGTACTTGTTCCACTGATCCGCTACTTGCGGGCTACATGGGCATGAGTTTAGTCACTTCGGTGCGCAATCCCATCCTGCGGCGCGTGATCCCGCGAGACCCGTGACCTACAGCGGCGGTTCTTGCGGGATCACGCGCTGCAGGACGGGATTGCGCACCGAAGTGACTGAACTCATTCCCGCGCAGCCCACAAGTAGCGGGCACTGTTATGGGGGCTCTGTGGATGGCACTGTTATGGGGGCTCTGCGAATGGCACTGTTGTGGGGGCTCTGCGGATGGCACTGTTGTGGGGGCTCTGCGGATGGCACTGTTGTGGGGGCTCTGCGGATGGCACTGTTGTGGGGGCTCTGCGGATGGCACTGTTGTGGGGGCTCTGCGGATGGCACTGTTGTGGGGGCTCTGCGGATGCACTGTTGTGGGGGCTCTGCGATGGCACTGTTGTGGGGCTCTGCGGATGGCACTGTTGTGGGGGCTCTGCGGATGGCACTGTTGTGGGGGCTCTGCGGATGGCACTGTTGTGGGGGCTCTGCGGATGGCACTGTTGTGGGGGCTCTGCGGATGGCACTGTTGTGGGGGCTCTGCGGATGGCACTGTTGTGGGGGCTCTGCGGATGGCACTGTTGTGGGGGCTCTGCGGATGGCACTGTTGTGGGGGCTCTGCGGATGGCACTGTTGTGGGGGCTCTGCGGATGGCACTGTTGTGGGGGCTCTGCGGATGGCACTGTTGTGGGGGCTCTGCGGATGGCACTGTTGTGGGGGCGCTGCGGGTGGCACTGTTGTGGGGGCTCTGTGGGTGGCACTGTTGTGGGGGGGGGCTCTGTGGGTGGCACTGTTGTGGGGGGGGGATCTGTGGGTGACACTGTTGTGGGGGGGGGGGGGGGGATCTGTGGGTGACACATATATAGCACCTTATGCTATATATGTGTCATCCACAGATCCCCCCATAACAGTGTCGCTGTGAGTGAATGACCCCCAATACAGGGTCTGGGGGCCGGCATCTGGTGTTGTAATGGCAGCGGGGCCCGGTGCAGTCACTGTATTCTATTACACCGGGCCCCGCTCACTGTAATACTAATATTCATATGTGAACAACTTGAAATCCTCTGCGATCCTCTCCCTCTCCCTCTCTGTACTCACAAACTCAGTAGCAGGCCGGGCGGCAGCGCAACTCACTGACGTCACGCGCCTGCTCCACCTGCTTCATTCATAAAGTGGGGGAGCAGGCGCGTGACGTCAGTGAGTTGCGCTGCCGCCCGGCCTGCTACTGAGTTTGTGAGTACAGAGAGGGAGAGGATCGCAGAGGATTTCAAGTTGTTCACATATGAATATTAGTATTACAGTGAGCGGGGCCCG
Organism: Bufo bufo; assembly: GCF_905171765.1. Lineage (NCBI taxonomy): Eukaryota > Metazoa > Chordata > Amphibia > Anura > Bufonidae > Bufo > Bufo bufo. Next base: position 768,779,845 of record NC_053389.1, on the reverse strand, counting down.
GTGTAATAGAATACAGTGACTGCACCGGGCCCCGCTGCCATTACCAGGCCAGCATAACATTCGAATCGGGGGTGCTGGGCACAGTGCTCCAGACTAAAAAAAAATACCTAGTAGCCATTGCTCCTGAACTGAAAAAATTAGGAGCCAAATTAAATTTTAGTCGCCAAATCAAAACTGAATCAAAATTTTGGTATCGTGACAACGCTACGCCGATCAGATTGGGCTTAGGGTTGTTTAGATACCAAAGTTTTGATTCGCTTTCGTCACCATAAAAAAAGTATTGCGATACTCAATACCGGGGGGAAAAAAAACACCAAAAAAAGCTGCGTGCATTTTATGAAACGTTCGGCCCATAATAGAACAGTCCTATCCTATTTTTTGGGGTGACAAGGTGACTAAAAATGGCGAATGCTCACCGCATAGGAGATATTTTTTAATAATTTAATAGTTTGGACTTTTCGGACACAGCGCTATGTAATATGTTTATTTATTGTTTATATATTTTATATGTAAAATTGGGAAAGGGGGGATTTAAACCTAAAGAGGACCTTTCATCTGTATAAACTATGTGAACTGAGTATGCTGCCATATAGAGCGGCGCCCGGGGATCTCACTGCACTTACTATTATTCCCGGGCGCCACTCCGTTCTCCCGTTATAGGCTCCGGTACCTTTGCTTCTTAAGTTATAGTAGGCGGGTCTTCTCTTGTCCTGTGGGCGTCTCCTTCTCCTAGGCTGCAGCGCTGGCCATCGCAGCGCACAGCTCACAGCCTGGGAGAAAAAAACCGGAGCCTATAACGGGAGAACGGAGGCGGCGCCCGGGATAATAGTAAGTGCAGTGAGATCCCCGGGCGCCGCTCTATATGGCAGCATACTCAGTTCACATAGTTTATACAGATGAAAGGTCCTCTTTAATATTTTAGGGTACTTTCACACTAGCGTTTTTCATTTCCGGCATAGAGTTCCGTCACAGGGGCTCTATACCGGAAAAGATGTCTCAGGTCAGTCTTTTGACTGATCAGGCAAAAGATAAAACTGCAGCATTCTACGGTTTTATCTCTGGCGAAAAAAAACAGAAGATTTGCCTGAATGCCGGATCCGGCATTTTTCCCCATAGGAATGTATTAGTGCCGTATCCGGCATTCAAAATACCGGAATGCCGGATCCATCCTTCCGGTGAACCGTGCGATTTTCACGCATGGTTGCTAGGATGAAAGTCTATTCACTGTATTATTTTCCCTTATAACATGGTTGCTAGGATGAAAGTCTATTCACTGTATTACTTTCCCTTATAACAACATGGTTATAAGGGAAAATAATAGCATTCTTTAATGCAGAATGCATAGTAGAAGGTCAATATAATAAACATTATATACACCCCAGTATAATAAACATTGGTGGGCAGTGCCAATGAGGGTTAAAAAAAATAAATAAAAACATTGAGTGCGGCGCCCCCCCCAGTATAATAAACATTGAGTGCGGCGCCCCCCCAGTATAATAAACATTGAGTGCCGCGCCCCCCGCCCCAGTATAATAAACATTGAGTGCGGCCCCCCCCCAGTATAATAAACATTGAGTGCGGCGCCCCCCCCCCCCCCAGTATAATAAACATTGAGTGCGGCGCCCCCCCAGTATAATAAACATTGAGTGCGGCGCCCCCCCCCCCAGTATAATAAACATTGAGTGCGGCGCCCCCCCCCCAGTATAATAAACATTGAGTGCGGCGCCCCCCCCCCCCCCCTATAATAAACATTGAGTGCGGCGCCCCCCCCCCCAGTATAATAAACATTGAGTGCGGGCGCCCCCCCCCAGTATAATAAACATTGAGTGCGGCGCCCCCACCCCACCCCCCAGTATAATAAACATTGAGTGCGGCGCCCCCCCCCCCCCCCCCGTATAATAAACATTGGTGGCGCAGTGGGCAGTGCCAATGAGGGTTAAAATAAAAAAATAAAAATTAACTCACCTCCTCCAATTGATTGCGTAGCAGCCTGTCAAAGGACCTGTGGTGACATCACTGTGCTCATCACATGATACATCACCATGGTAATGGACCATGTGATGAGCTCAGTGACGTCACCACAGGTCCTGAAGAAAGAACAGGAGACTGACAGCTGCGCGATCAATTGGAGGAGGTGAGTTAATTTTTATTTATTTATTTTAACCCTCATTGGCACTTCCCACTGAGCCCCCAATGTTTATTACAGGGAGTGCAGAATTATTAGGCAAGTTGTATTTTTGAGGATTAATTTTATTATTGAACAACAACCATGTTCTCAATGAACCCAAAAAACTCATTAATATCAAAGCTGAATATTTTTGGAAGTAGTTTTTAGTTTGTTTTTAGTTTTAGCTATTTTAGGGGGATATCTGTGTGTGCAGGTGACTATTACTGTGCATAATTATTAGGCAACTTAACAAAAAACAAATATATACCCATTTCAATTATTTATTTTTACCAGTGAAACCAATATAACATCTCAACATTCACAAATATACATTTCTGACATTCAAAAACAAATCAGTGACCAATATAGCCACCTTTCTTTGCAAGGACACTCAAAAGCCTGCCATCCATGGATTCTGTCAGTGTTTTGATCTGTTCACCATCACTGTGTGTGCAGCAGCAACCACAGCCTCCAGACACTGTTCAGAGAGGTGTACTGTTTTCCCTCCTTGTAAATCTCACATTGATGATGGACCACAGGTTCTCAATGGGGTTCAGATCAGGTGAACAAGGAGGCCATGTCATTAGATTTTCTTCTTTATACCCTTTCTTGCCAGCCACGCTGTGGAGTACTTGGACGCGTGTGATGGAGCATTGTCCTGCATGAAAAACCGGAATTAGTCTTACCGGTAATTCTGTTTCCATGAGATCATCACGACGGCATACAAGGAGATTGACCCCTGACCTCTGTAGGGGCAGGAACAGAGAAAGGATAAATACCCTCCTCCCACCACCAACACCAGTGTTTCCAAAATCACACAGAGCAACCCGGTGGTGAAAAATAGTGAAAAAAAGGTATTACTTCATACCTTCTAGAGACCTACTAGGTCAAAAACGATTTAAATCATAGGGAGGGAATAACGTGCCGTCGTGATGATCTCATGGAAACAGAATTACCGGTAAGACTAATTCCGGTTTTTCCATAGCATCATCACGACGGCATACAAGGAGATATAAAAAATATATCAGTTAAGGGGGGGCTACAGCCTGGAGGACTTTCCGCCCGAAGGACAGATCAGAAGATCTGGAAAGATCCAGGCGATAGTGTTTTATAAATGTATGAATGCTGGACCAAGTGGCAGCACGACAGATTTCCTCCAGAGAAGCCCCAGCTCTCTCCGCCTGAGAGGAAGACATGGCCCGAGTGGAATGGGCCCTAATGTTGGACTGGACATGTAAGGTTTTGTATTTGGTAACAAAGACTAATGGCCTTCTTTGAGCCATCCAGCTATAGAGGACCGGGAGGCTTTTTGGCCCTTAAATCTTCTCCAAACAGGACTAGTAGATTGTCAGATTTCCTAAACTTCCCCGTCACCGTGATATAGTTTAGGACTGCCCGTCTAACGTCCAGAGAGTGAAACGCCAATTCTTTGTCATTAGAGGGGTGCTGGCAAAAAGAAGGTAGGGTAACTTCCTGGCTCCGATGAAAATTGGATACGACTTTGGGGAGAAATCCAGCATCCAGACGGAGAATAATTCTATCATCTAGAATACGGAGGTAGGGTTCCCTGATTGATAGGGCTTGTAATTCCCCTACTCTGCGGGCCGAAGTTATCGCAATTAAGAAGGCCGTTTACAAGGACCATAATTTTATTGGACAGTCAGACATGGGTTCAAAGGGTGGTAAAGTAAGGCCTGTAAGAACGACGTTCAGATCCCAGGAAGGGACACGGGCGGTGATCGTTGGGCGGAGCCTCGTCGCTGCCTTAATGAATCTTTTGATCCAACGATGGCCGGCTATATCTTGGTCAAAGAAACAACCTAGGGCTGAGATTTGGACCTTCAAGGTAGAGGGTCTAAGTCCCAGGTCCAGACCTTGCTGTAGAAATCCAGTATTCTTTGGATGTTGGGTTTACGCAAATGTGGCGATTCGTCCCCACTCCAGGAACAAAAACGTTTCCAGATCTTAAGGTAAATTGCTGACGTTACCTTCTTTCTGGAGGCTTTCAAGGTAGCAATAACTTCGTCTGACAGGCCCTGAAGCTTCAGGGTTTGGGACTCAGGATCCAAGCCGCCAATTTCAGAAACTGCGGGTTTGGTGTAGAACTGGACCCTGCTGGAGTAGATCCCCCCGCACAGGAAGGAGCCATGGATCTTGTAGGGAAAATTTTTTGGAGGGATAGAACCAGCTTCTCTTTGGCCATAGGGGAGCGATCACAATCACCGTGGCCTTGTCTTGGAGAATTTTTTTGTACCACCTTCGGAATTAGAGGAAGTGGAGGGAAGGCATAGCACATGATTCCAATGGCCAACGAATGGCGAAGGCGTCTAAGGCATGAGGTCTGTCCCCTGGGGTTTAGGGAACAGAATGTTTCCACCCTTTGAATTTGCCCTGGTGGCAACTAGAGGAGAGAGAGAGAGAGCAAGAGGGGGTCAGCAGAAGCGAGCTAGCTGCCCCTGGAAATAACTTTCTCTCTCTCTTTTTTTTCCCCTTCCCCTATTACAGCAGGAGAGGGGATCAACAGACTCCCTGTCCTGCACAACAATACCCCCGAAGGGGACTCACAGTTGGTAGCAGCGCCGGTGGCTCAGCTCTAGGGGGATCGCTCAGATGCAGACATCGTCCTCTCTTGCAGGCAAGGGTTCCGCACCAGTGGGGACCGATCCTGGGAGCGTTTTGACACGGCGGTAACCAGCGTTCATGCCTCGGTTTTAAACTGGGCTTCCACGCTGCCGCCGCGACGTCACTTCCGGGTCGCCGGCCGCGACTTCATAAACATGCGCTCCATGCGCCGGCGCGCACCCAGCTATCGCCCGAGTAGGCTAGGAGGGAGTCTGCGCCAGGGACAGGCCCCGGAATAACCAGGACGAGATAGGCCCTGAACCCCCTGCCAGCGTTAGTACTATGGACCGCGGGAGGGCAGGGGGACGCCATGCTGGATGCCGGCGTTTTTCCAAAGGTAACGGAAAATAAAAAATAACAGGTTCCATTTCCTAGCTTCATCTCCCTGCATACCGGGAGACCTTTCTCTGCCCTGTCCTCTGTAGGGAAAGGAAACACTGGTGTTTGGTGGTGGGAGGAGGGTATTTACCTTTCTCTGTTCCTGCCCCTACAGAGGTCAGGGGTCAATCTCCTTGTATGGCCGTCGTGATGATGCGTTGGAAAATCATTTGTACTTGAAGGATGCAGACTTCTTCCTGATACCGACTGCACTTGAAGAAGGTGTCTTCCAGAAACTGGCAGTAGGACTGGGAGTTGAGCTTGACTCCATCCTCAACCCGAAAAGGCCCCACAAGCTCATCTTTGATGATACCAGCCCAAACCAGTACTCCACCTCCAACTTGCTGGCGTCTGAGTCGGACTGGAGCTCTCTGCCCTTTACCAATCCAGACACGGGCCCATCCATCTGGCCCATCAAGACTCACTCTCATTTCATCAGTCCATAAAACCTTAGAAAAATCAGTCTTGACGTTTCAGCTTGTGTGTCTTGTTCAGTGGTGATCGTCTTTCAGCCTTTCTTACCTTGGCCATGTCTCTGAGTATTGCACACCTTGTGCTTTTGGGCACTCCAGTGATGTTGCAGCTCTTAAATATGGCCAAACTGGTGGCAAGTGGCATCTTGGCAGCTGCACGCTTGACTTTTCTCAGTTCATGGACAGTTATTTTGCGCCTTGGTTTTTCCACACGCTTCTTGCGACCCTGTTGACTATTTTGAATGAAACGCTTGATTGTTCGATGATCACGCTTCAGAAGCTTGCAATTTTAAGAGTGCTGCATCCTCTGCAAGATATCTCACTATTTTTGGACTTTTCTGAGCCTGTCAAGTCCTTCTTTTGACCCATTTTGCCAAAGGAAAGGAAGTTACCTAATAATTATGCACACCTAATATAGGGTGCTGATGTCATTAGACCACACCCCTTCTCATTACAGAGATGCACATCACCTAATATGCTTAATTGGTAGTAGGCTTTCGAGCCTATACAGCTTGGAGTAAGACAACATGCATAAAGAGGATGATGTGGTCAAAATACTCATTCGCCTAATAATTCTGCACGCAGTGTATACAGGGGGGGGGGGGGGCGCCGCACTCAATGTTTATTATACTGGGGGGGGGGCGCACTGCGCCACCAATGAAGATAACAGCTGTTAATACAAATACAGGAGGCGGGTGCCGGATACAAATAGCGGCACCCGACCTCTATGACAGGGAGCTGCGATCAGCGGCAGTTAACCCCTCAGGTGCAGCTCCCTGTCATAGCGGTCGGGTGTCGCTATTTGATTCCGGCACCCGCCTCTGTATTTGTATTAACAGCTCAGTTATCTTCATTGGTGGCGGCAGTGGCCACAGCCCCTCCCCCTGTCCCCCTTCTTATTGGCCCGGCAGCAGCACAGGGGGAGGGAGAGACTCCTCCACTGTGCTGCTGATAAGAAGTGATAGTTCAGCTTCTGTCTGTGCCCGCCGCTGTATTCAGAGCTGCGGCGCGGCTCTAGTCGCAAATGGAGCCCTGGGGGATAACATTAACACATAATGTTATTCTGCGGCGGCCCCCATCCCGCCCGGGCCCTCGGACCATGCCCGAAGTGCCCGACCGGTCAGTCCGCCCCTGGTCCTGTTGGTGGTTGCCCTAACCTCCACACCCTAGTGATGCCACCAGCATCTTCAGTGACGTCACCAGCGTCCCCCAGCAACACCACCAGCATCCCCCAGAGACGTCACCAGCGTCCCCCATCCCCCAGGGACGTAACCAGCGTCCCACAGAGACGTCACCAGCGTCCCCCATCCCCCAGGGACGTAACCAGCATTCCCCAGCAACACCACCAGCCTCCCCCATCGACGTCACCGGACCTCCCCCATCCCCCATCGACGTCACCAGCGTCCCCCAGCGACGTCGCCAGCGTCCCCCAGCGGCGTCACCAGCGTGCCCCATCCCCCAGTGACGTCACCAGCGTCCCCCAGCGGCGTCACCAGCGTGCCCCATCCCCCAGTGACGTCACCAGCGTCCCCCATCCCCCAGTGACGTCACCAGCGTCATCACCAGCGTGCCCCATCCCCCAGTGACATCACCAGCGTCGCCACCAGACCTTCCCCCTCTTTTTGACCCAAGTCGCTCTTTAAATGTCCCTCTTTTTGATCTGAGATATAGATTTGCATTATTACATTCACACTATTGACCCAGAAAGTGTTTCTCTGGTTCCTCTCTGTGTATTAGAGCCCGTCTTTTATATTATTTCGTTATTTAATGCATTTGGGATTTTAGAAATTTCTATATTCAGAATATTTTTGCACTATTTCGTAAGAGAAAACTATTGAAGTGTATGGATATGCAGGAAAAATGGGTCTTTCACACAATGAACCATAAGTGTAACTCTTTGACCATCCAAAAAGTTGAGAGGTCATGTTACCAGCACCCCCAGTGACATCACCAGCACCCCCAGTGACATCACCAGCACCCCCCAGTGACGTCACCTTCTGAGACCTGTAAGCAACCCCTTAATAAAAAAAAAAAAAAAAGACGACCTGGTAACATCTACAAGATCACCATTATGCTGTACCTACCTCACCAGGTCTGTACTCCATGCCCCGGACGAACCTTCCTCCGGTTACGTCTTCCCTTGCAGTCCCCGGTGTCTCCTGACTGCACTTCCCCGGTCTCCCCCTTCACCTCCTACACGACCGGGCCACAGTCATCAACAACCAGGCCACCGGCAGACGCGTCTCAGCCAATAGGAACGCGCGCAGCGCCTCCACAACCTCTTTTGCGGACCAATCGCTGATGAGCGGGGGCGGGGCGTACAGGTCACAGTCAGTAGTTAGGCGATAGTCTGAACCCAGGACGTCAGCTCTCTTGCCCTTAATAGAAGCAGCTTCGGTGTCTGATCTGCGCATGCTCAGAAAGGGCAGCGCTACTGTGTATAGGAAATTGCTGGTAAAATGGACTTCCAATGTATTATCAGCTCCAATTATGGGTTAAGGACGTGTAATCACAGGGTTAAAACTGTAATGTATTAATATAACATTATTATTATTAATAATAATAATAATAATAATAATGAATAGAATGATGCCACACTAATGTATGGATGATTCAAACCCCAATATGTAAAGCATAGTAAACACTTTATACATGTTTTTATATATATATAATTTTTGTTTTCTTTTCTTTTTTGGGGGGAGGAGGGGTTACAGCAAAAAAAATCTAAAAAAAAAAAAAAAAAAAAACCTGGGGCGTCTGGCTGGACCATGGTTGATCTGAATTCTGGAAAGGAAATTTGTGTGGATATCCTGCCACTGGTTACTGGAAAGCAAGCTCATATCATAGAAAAGTATATACCCATACAGTCCACAAATAATACCACTAGGGATGAGCGGACCTGTGGATGTTTGGGATTGGCTGAACTTCGGGTTTGAGTTTGGGTCAAGTTCGGGTCCCGAACCCGAACTGTAACCCGAACCTGAACCCCATTGAAGTCAATGGGGACCCGAACTTTGGGGCACTAAAATGGCTGTAAAATAGTCATAGTAAGGGCTAGAGGGCTGCAAAAGGAAGCAACATCGGGGTAAGAGCAGGACAGTTGCCCTGCAAACAAATGTGGATAGGGAAATGACTTCTAATAACATAAAATAGAAAAAATAATAATAATAATCTTGAACTAGGAGGCAGAGGTCAAAGTGGAGTAGGAGGTTGAGGAGGCGGTGGACGTGGCAGTGTAGGTGGAAGCGGAGGTGGAGGAGGAGGAGGTTGTTGTTTGTTAATTTTGATTTTTTTTTCCTTTATTTATTTTATTTTTTTATAAATTTTGGAAGACCCCAAAACATTTGGAAATAGAAAAGAGAATGCAAAGAGAAAGTGAGCTGGAGTATAACAATGGTTGGGTGCGGCCGGTATCCATGACTGGTTCATTTTAATGAACGTGAGTTTGTCCACATTGGCTGTGGACAGGCGGCTGCGCTTGTCTGTGATGACGCCCCCTGCCATGCTAAACACACGTTCAGACAATACACTGGCTGCAGGGCAGGCCAGCACCTCCAAGGCGTAAAGGGCAAGCTCAGGCCATGTGCCCAATTTGGAGACCCAGAAGTTGAAGGGGGCAGACCCATCAGTCAGTACATGTAGGCGTGTGCACACATACTGCTCCACCATGTTGGTGAAATTCTGCCTCCTGCTAAGACATTCTATATCAGCTGGTGGTGCTGGTTGTTGTGGTGTGCTGACAAAGCTTTTCCACATTTCGGCCATGGTAACCCTGCCTTCTGAGGTGCTGGCGGTGCCCCAGCTGCGTTGGCGACCTCTTCTTCGTCCTCCTCTGCCTTCGCCTTGTTCTTCCACTGTGCCCCCGCTGTCAGGTGGGAATGCCACCAGCAGCGCGTCTAGCAGCGTGCACTTGTACTTACGCATCTTTCAATCACGCTCCAGTGACAGAACTAAGGACGGTACGTTGTCCTTGTAGCGGGGATCCAACAGCGTGGCCACCCAGTAATCAGCACTGGTTAGAAGGAGGGCAATTCGGCGGTCCTCTGTGGGAGGAGTATCGTCTGTGTCCTCTGTATCCCCCCATCCACACACCAGTGGTGCCCATAAGCTGCTTTGGGTGCCACCCTGCTGTTGCAGCGTCCCACTCAGGACACATGGGAACTGCAAAATTACTGTAAAACAACATTATCCTACTGCATGTCATTTTGTATTACAACACCTGTTGTATCCCTGTTCCTAGGCTGGTCTCGTGTAATTTATACATCCCACCACTAGATGGGGATAGCACTTAGGTCATATATAAACACTTAGGTCAGGCCTAGTGGGTGAGATTAGACAGGTCAGTTCACTGGTTGGTTGTAGTAGTGTAGTGGACATAAGCGTGCGCACGGGGTGTGTCGGGTGTGCCTGGGCACACCCTAATCAAGCCGACTTGAGGTTTACAATGTGCGGCACTGCAGGCAGCAGAGCAATACAGCTGATGCCTGAAATCTCCAATAACAGAGCTCTGTACATTACAGAGCTCTGTTATAAGGGAGGAGGCTGCTGATTGGCCAGTATCAGCTGGCTGCCCTGCTATTGGCTGATCCTCTCACACCCCCTCCTCTCGGGAGCTGAACACAGCAGCAGTAGCTTCCTTTTCAGTTATTATGAAGACAGGAAGCGCGCCGCCCCTGCTGCTGATGAAGTGCCAGGTACAGCATAGGAAGGGAGCCATCACCATGTGCCCAGGTGAAGGTCCTGCAGGCTTCTATCTACTGCTGAGTAGGAGCTCCATGTGGAGCTTTATGAATTGAAAAACTAATAGCCAAGACAGAGGCTAAAAAACCCTGCTTCTGACCCTTATGTTAAAACATAACTTTCATTTGATTGCTTTAACACCTAATGGAAAAAAATCATTTTAAAAAGCTGCTGTTTCTCTAGATGACCTTATAGTAGTGGTAATAGTCTCAAGGGTCTATAAAAGCAGCTACACTATTTTTACAGATCTTTGAGACTCTATTAACATAAGGTCATCTAGAGAAAAAGCAGGTTAAATTTTTTTTTTTTTTCCATTTAGGTGTTAGAGCAATCTAATGAAAGTTATGTTTTAACACCTAAAGGAATTTTTTTTTTAAAACCTACTGTTTCTTTAGATGACCTTATGTTGATAGTAGTGTTAAAGGTCTGTAAAAATAGTGTAGCTGCTTTTATAGACCATTGAGACTCTATTACCACTACTATCAACATAAGGTCATCTAGAGAAACAGCAGCTTTTTAATATATTTTTTTTTTCCTTTAGGTATTAGAGCAATCAAATGAAAGTTATGTTTTAACATAAGGGTCAGAAACAGGGTTTTGTTTAGCCTCTTGGTTATTAGTTTTTCTATGTAAGTTCTCTGGATCAATGAGATTTTTTCCCCCATATGGTTTATATATGTAGAGCAATGTCCAGTGATCACAGAGAGGACTATACTGTATATTGTACGGGATGGTGCAGGGGTTATACTGTATTGTACGGGATGGTGCAGGGGTTATACTGTATATTGTATGGGATGGTGCAGGGGTTATACTGTATATTGTATGGGATGGTGCAGGGGTTATACTGTATATTGTATGGGATGGTGCAGGGGTTATACTGTATATTGTACGGGATGGTGCAGGGGTTATACTGTGTATTGTACGGGATGGTGCAGGGGTTATACTGTATATTGTATGGGATGGTGCAGGGGTTATACTGTATATTGTACGGGATGGTGCAGGGGTTATACTGTATATTGTATGGGATGGTGCAGGGGTTATACTGTATATTGTACGGGATGGTGCAGGGGTTATACTGTATATTGTACGGGATGGTGCAGGGGTTATACTGTATATTGTATGGGATGGTGCAGGGGTTATACTGTATATTGTATGGGATGGTGCAGGGGTTATACTGTATATTGTACGGGATGGTGCAGGGGTTATACTGTATATTGTACGGGATGGTGCAGGGGTTATACTGTATATTGTACGGGATGGTGCAGGGGTTATACTGTATATTGTACGGGATGGTGCAGGGGTTATACTGTATATTGTACGGGATGGTGCAGGGGTTATACTGTATATTGTACGGGATGGTGCAGGGGTTATACTGTATATTGTATGGGATGGTGCAGGGGTTATACTGTATATTGTATGGGATGGTGCAGGGGGTTATACTGTATATTGTATGGGATGGTGCAGGGGTTATACTGTATATTGTACGGGATGGTGCAGGGGTTATACTGTATATTGTACGGGATGGTGCAGGGGTTATACTGTATATTGTATGGGATGGTGCAGGGGTTATACTGTATATTGTACGGGATGGTGCAGGGGTTATACTGTATATTGTATGGGATGGTGCAGGGGTTATACTGTATATTGTATGGGATGGTGCAGGGGTTATACTGTATATTGTATGGGATGGTGCAGGGGTTATACTGTATATTGTACGGGATGGTGCAGGGGTTATACTGTATATTGTATGGGATGGTGCAGGGGTTATACTGTATATTGTATGGGATGGTGCAGGGGTTATACTGAATATTGTACGGGATGGTGCAGGGGTTATACTGTATATTGTATGGGATGGTGCAGGGGTTATACTGAATATTGTATGGGATGGTGCAGGGGTTATACTGTATATTGTACGGGATGGTGCAGGGGTTATACTGTATATTGTACGGGATGGTGCAGGGGTTATACTGTATATTGTATGGGATGGTGCAGGGGTTATACTGAATATTGTACGGGATGGTGCAGGGGTTATACTGTATATTGTACGGGATGGTGCAGGGGTTATACTGTATATTGTACGGGATGGTGCAGGGGTTATACTGTATATTGTATGGGATGGTGCAGTGGTTTTTATGCTCTTTGATGTGACAATTATCTTAGGTTTTCCTATCGCCCACCTTTGATGGCGCTGTGCCCAGCTCTGAGCCGATCCCGCTCAGCAGCTGCCAAGGCTTAGAGGAAACACTGGTTCTGTCACCCCCGTGCTGCACTTTTTCGCCCCATAAGATGCATTTTTTCCCCCAAAAGTGGGGGGAAAATGCCCCTGCGTCTTATGGGGCGAATACTAATCAAGTTATTAGTACCAGAGGGCCAGGAAGCGCTATACTCACCTCTTCCTGGTCCTCATGTGCTCCACTGTGAAGGCTGCGCACAGTGTGAGGCCACGCTGTGACCTCACACTGTGCGTGCCCACACAGCATACTGTACAAGAGGATTACCGAGCGCGAGCGGTGAGGAGCGGCAGCGTCCGGAGCAGGAAAGTGTTTTTTTATTTTATTTTATATGGGGCACGGGGGATTGGTATGAGGCACTAGGGGCTGATATGAGGCACTGGGGGCTGATATGAGGCACTGGGGGCTGATATGAGGCACTGGGGCTCTTATCTGAGGTCTGATTGGGGGTCATTCACATTGGGGTCTGATCTGAGGTCTTATTGGGGTCTTATTGACATTGGGGGTCTGATTGGTGGTCTGACCTGAGGTGTAATGAATTTTTTTTTCTTATTGTCCCTCTCTAAAACCTTATAGGGCGAATAGAGCGTCTTATAGGGCGAAAAATACGGTAAGTTTAAAAATGATTTCTTCTCCCTTCATTATATTGATAGTGCAGGTCTGTATGTATACAGAGTGTATTTGTGTATATATATATATAATATATATATATATATATATATATATATATACATACATACATACACAGGTGCGTGCGCTGCATCTGTGTTTGTGCTTTAGGGGTGCACACCCTAATGCAATAGGCTGCGCACGCCTATGGTAGTGGAGAAGGAGAGAAGAAAAGTAGGAGACCAGTGAAGAGATGAGAGAACAGAGGCAATGGTTACTCTGAGGCTACACACCACAACATGCACAAACTTTTTTCTATGTTTTCAATAATATTTATAAATAAAAATAAAACCCCTTAATAAAATAAACCTTTGCACACCCCCTTAACGAAATAAACCCATTAACCCCCCTTAATAAAACCCATTAACCACCCCTTAATAGACCCCTTAACCCTTCCTTAATAAAATAAAAACCTGCACCCCCTTAAACCCCAGTATAATAAACATTGGTGGCGCAGTGCGCCCCCCCCCAACATAATAAACATTGGTGGCGCAGTGCACCCCCCCTCCCTAGTATAATAAACATATAAACATTGGTGGTGCAGTGCGCCCCCCCCAACACCCTAGTATAATAAACATTGGTGGCGCAGTGTGCCCCCCCCAACATAATAAACATTGGTGGGCAGTGCGCCCCCCCTCCCTAGCATAATAAACATATAAACATTGGTGGTGCAGTGCGCCCCCCCCAACACCCCAGTATAATAAACATTGGTGGCACAGTGCGCCCCCCCAACATAATAAACATTGGTGGCACAGTGCGCCCCCCCCCAACATAATAAACATTGGTGGGCAGTGCGCCCCCCCTCCCTAGCATAATAAACATATAAACATTGGTGGTGCAGTGCGCCCCCCCCAACACCCCAGTATAATAAACATTGGTGGCACAGTGCGCCCCCCCCAACATAATAAACATTGGTGGGCAGTGCGCCCCCCCTCCCTAGCATAATAAACATATAAACATTGGTGGTGCAGTGCGCCCCCCCCCCAACACCCCAGTATAATAAACATTGGTGGCACAGTGCGCCCCCCCCCCCCCCCAACATAATAAACATTGGTGGGCAGTGCCAATGAGGGTTAAAAAAATAAATAAAAATTAACTCACCACCTCCAATTGATCGCGTAGCAGCCGGTCTCCTGTACTTTCTTCAGGACCTGTCAAAGGACCTGTGGTGATGTCACTGAGCTCATCACATGATACATCACAAGATCCATCAACATGGTAATGGACCATGTGATAGAGGCTGGAGCTCAGTGACGTCACCACAGGTCCTGAAGAAATTACAAGGAGACCGGCAGCAGCTACGCGATCAATTGGAGGAGGTGAGTTAATTTTTATTTATTTTTTTAACCCTCATTGGCACTGCCCACTGCCCACCAATGTTTATTATACTGGGGGGGGGGGGCCGCACTCAATGTTTATTATACTGGGGGGGGCCGCACTCAATGTTAATGAAGATAACTGACCTGTTAATACAAATGCAGGAGGCGGGTGCCGGAATCAAATAGCGGCACCCGACCTCTATGACAGGGAGCGGCACCTGAGGGGTTAACTGGCGCTGATGAGGCTGATCGCAGCTCCCTGTCATGTCCCTGCATTTGTATTAACAGGTCAGTTATCTTCATTGGTGGCGCAGTGGCCACAGCCCCTCCCCCGGCCCTGTCCCTCTTCTTGTTGGCCGCGGCGGCAGCAGCACAGGGGGAGGGAGAGACCATCTGGAGCCCTGCCCCTATCACAGCGCCACGCCTGGCCCACTCGCCACATTTTTTATTTATTTATTTTTTTATCCTCAGTCGCGGCGGGCCCCCAGTGGCGTAGGGCCCCATAGCCATTGCTATGGCTGCTATGGCGATCCCTACGCCACTGGCACCCCCCTTGTGAGTGGCACCCGGGGCGGGCCGCCCCCAACGCCCCCCCCCTTGGTACGCCACTGGGTAGAGCCAAGGTATGAGGCGCAGGAGAGCGTTTTCCTTTCTGTGACCTTCTTAGATCCCA
This sequence comes from Bufo bufo, assembly GCF_905171765.1. Taxonomy (NCBI): domain Eukaryota; kingdom Metazoa; phylum Chordata; class Amphibia; order Anura; family Bufonidae; genus Bufo; species Bufo bufo. The sequence continues at coordinate 768,764,573 of NC_053389.1, read as the reverse complement.
GAACCTACAACCAGAGGATAGCGTTTTCGTCCCTGGAAGAAGTTAACCAAGCTAAAGAGATACATCGGTGATAACAGCCATTACTAAAGGCTTAATGGACACCTTTGCACATGGTGGAGGACAATCTAGCTACAGGCAGCCTCACCATAAAGTATAGAAGACAGATTAGCTACCTGTTCAAGAGCTTGGAAGATACAGAGACAAAAGGACTAAGCATACCAATAAGCATTACAGGCAACCTCACCAAATTACAGTGGTTCAAAAGGGACCTTGAAGCCAAGCTAAACCCAGCCAAACCTATTAACAGTGGATCAACAGGATTCCTTTTAACTGCAAAAGACTGTATTCTATCTGATGTATATGCTGCAACTGGAACCAACATCAGTAAAAGCTGTGAGTTGTATCCTACCACTGTCTACTTCATTCTTACCACTGTCTAACGGGGTTCCGAAGGTACACTCGGTCCCCCATTAGCCGCAGACCTGCTGCTTAGCTTCGGGAACAAGGATCTGTGTTTTACCTCGTTCCCAGGGCGGCTTTGCTAGCTTGGTGGCTCCCTGCTTCTAAGTCTGCCTTGAGCGCCAAGCTGATCACTCGGTGCTAGACTGGTTGGTCTGTCGGTCATGTGACGCTGGCCACGTCACATGACCCTCACTCCCCACTATAAATACAGGCAGCCTGCTGGCCACAGGTTGCCTGTTAATTTAGGTTCCACCTGTGATTTGGTCTTTCCTGGCGTACTTACCTCCTGCTGAATTCCTGACTATCCTCTGCCTGCTCCTTGTGTACTTTGCTGCTCTCCTGGTATTTATGACCCCGGCCTCCTCCTGACGATCCTCTGCTGACTCCTTTGGTACTTCACGTCTCTCCTGGTATTTATGACCCCGGCCTCCTCCTGACGATCCTCTGCTGACTCCTTTGGTACTTCACGTCTCTCCTGGTATTTATGACCCCGGCTTCTCCTGACAATTCTCTGCTTGCTCCATTTGTACTTTGTAGCTTTCCTGGTATTGACTCGGTCCGTTCACGTCCTGTTGTTTGTCTGTCTGTCATCCCTGCACTTATTCCAAGCTAGGGATTGCCGTCCAGTTGTCCCCTGTCATTAGGACTCGCGAGGCAAGTAGGCAGGGCCAGGGGTAAGGGTGGAGCGCAGTGGTCACTTCCCTCCCCCCTGTGTGTGTGTGTGTGTGTGTGTGTACACGACCGTTACAGATTAACAGGCCCAATAACCACTGTATAATGAATCCTCTGGTGACCCTGACTAACCATGTCTCTAATCTGACGCAGATGGTGCAGGAGTTAGGGGAAAAACTCAGTTCTTTTGAGTTAGGGCAAGGTTCTTCCACTCCTCAGGCCTCCAGTCCGCATTTTGAGCCCCAGATTAAGCTCCCAGAACCCTTTTCTGGAGACTGGAAGAAGTTTCTCTCTTTTAAGGAGAATTGCAAACTGTACTTCCGTTTGCGCCCCGTGTCCTCTGGCCCCGAGAGTCAACGCATGGGCATTATCATTTCCCGATTACAGGGTGATCCCCAGGACTGGGCGTTCTCTTTACCTGCTGGCGCCAGTTGTTTATCTTCTGTGGAGGGGTTCTCTCAGGCCCTTGGTACCCTCTATGATGAACCAGACAGGGCTCTAGTAGCCGAGACGGCTCTAAAGGCACTGGTTCAGGGCAATCTACCAGCGGAGGATTATTGCACCCAATTCAGAAGGTGGTGTGTCCCCTCAGGATGGAACGAACCAGCCCTGAAGAGTCAGTTCAGGTCAGGTCTGTCTGATAAATTAAAGGATCTTCTGGTCAGTTATCAACTTCCAGAGACCTTAGAGGAGATGATGACCCTTGTTGTCCGACTTGACCGACGGGTTAGAGAGAGACGACAGGAACAACAGTTCTCTTCTCAGATGGTGGTCCAGCCAGAGGCCTATCCCAGAGACAATGCTGAGGTCTCCACCGAGGAACCCATGCAAGTTGGCATGACCCGAGGGAATCTTCGCCGCAGACCTGGAGAATGCTTTTACTGTGGAGATCCTGACCATTGGATCAACCAGTGTCCTAAGAAGGTCCTCTCTGTCAAGTCTCCTAAGGCAAGGCAACCTAAAGACCAGGTACACCCTGAATTTTCTAAATGTAAGCTTTCGGTACCCATTACGATTTCTCTGGGAGTAGATAAATGGCCGGGTAAGGTCTTTATTGATTCTGGCTCAGCGGCTAGCTTTATTGACTCTGAGTATGCTGTAAGATTGGGTATTCCTATGTTAGCCTTACCAACTCCTTTTCATGTCATGGCTATTGATGCTACTCCTCTTATTGGTGGTACGGTGAGCTTATGTACCTCGGAGCTTCCAGGCTTTTCAACCTACTGAGGTACCACCTGAATCCATCCTACCAGCAAAAATCTTCTTAGCAGCTCTTACCCAGGATATCTCGGCTCGCATTAGGTCTGAACAACATCTGGCACCGGTATCCACCCCAACAGATAAGTTGTTTGTTCCCGTACAATTTCGTCTCCAGCTGTTGGGTGAGTGTCACGATTCTGCCTTTTGTGGACATCCGGGTGTTGAGGGCACTAAGGATCTGGTTTCTAGATCTTATTGGTGGCCCACTCTAACTAGGGATGTCAAGTCCTACGTGTCAGCCTGTGAGGTTTGTGCCAGGTCCAAGACACCTAGGACTCGCCCTGCTGGTAACCTACGACCCCTACCCATTCCCAGTAGACCCTGGTCCCATATCTCGATGGACTTTATAACTGACCTACCGCCGGCGGAGGGTAAGACTGTAGTTTGGGTAGTGGTCGATAGGTTTAGCAAGATGGTCCATTTCATTCCCCTGTCTAAACTCCCGAATGCCAAAACCCTGGCGTCTATTTTTGTGAAAGAAATTGTTCGATTGCATGGTATCCCGGAAAATATTGTTTCTGACAGGGGTGTGCAGTTTGTGTCCAAATTCTGGAGGGCCTTCTGTCAAGAATGTAAAATTTCATTGTCTTTTTCCTCTGCCTACCACCCTGAGAGTAATGGGCAGACTGAACGCCTTAATCAGTCTGTGGAACAATTCTTGAGGTTGTATGTTGCTGATGACCAGCAATTATGGGTGAAATTTCTTCCATTGGCTGAATTTGCTTTGAATAACCGTGTCAATTCTTCTGCTGGGGTTTCACCTTTCTTTTGTAACCATGGTTTCCATCCCCGTTTTCATTCTGGGTCATCCGTCTCCTCCTCTAACCCTGAGGCGGAATGGCTCTCCTCTGAACTGTGCACAGTTTGGGCCCAGGTTCAATCGAACTTAGAAAAGGCTCAAAGTTCTCAGAAACTCAAGGCCGATAGGAGACGTTCAAGGGGGGTGAATTTTCAGGTTGGGGATAAGGTATGGTTGTCCTCCAAGAATCTCTCTCTTAAGGTAGATTCTAAAAAGTTTGCTCCTCGTTTTATTGGACCATATAAGATCACGGAGGTGATTAACCCGCTATCATTTAGGTTGGAGCTGCCCGAGTCATTCCACATTCATAATGTGTTCCATAAATCTCTACTTAAAAAATATTTTGAACCGGTAGTACCATCGAAAGCCTCGCCTCCACCGGTTCTTGTTAATGATGCTGTCAAGTATGTGGTGTCTAAAATAGTGGATGTCAGGAAGGTGCGTAATTCCTTGCAGTACCTGATTCACTGGAAGGGGTATGGACCTGAAGAGAGATCTTGGGTACCTGCCAGGGAGGTTCATGCTCCTAGACTTGTTCGAAAATTTCATTTAGAACACCCTGAAAGGCCATCGCCTGAAGTCTTGGGTCCGGTGGCCCCTCGTAAAAGGGGGGGTACTGTAACGGGGTTCCGAAGGTGCACTCGGTCCCCCATTAGCCGCAGACCTGCTGCTTAGCTTCGGGAACGAGGATCTGTGTTTTACCTCGTTCCCAGGGCGGCTTTACTAGCTGGGTGGCTCCCTGCTCCTAAGTCTGCCTTGAGCGCCAAGCTGATCACTCGGTGCTCGACTGGTTGGTCTGTCGGTCATGTGACGCTGGCCACGTCACATGACCCTCACTCCCCACTATAAATACAGGCAGCCTGCTGGCCACAGGTTTCTTGTTAATTTAGGTTCCACCTGTGATTTGGTCTTTCCTGGCGTACTTACCTTCTGCTGAATTCCTGACTATCCTCTGCCTGCTCCTTGTGTACTTTGCTGCTCTCCTGGTATTCTGAACCCGGCCTCCTCCTGACGATCCTCTGCTGACTCCTTTGGTACTTCACGTCTCTCCTGGTATTTATGACCCCGGCTTCTCCTGACAATTCTCTGCTTGCTCCATTTGTACTTTGTAGCTTTCCTGGTATTGACTCGGTCCGTTCACGTCCTGTTTGTCTGTCTGTCTTCCCTGCACTTATTCCAAGTTAGGGATTGCCATCCAGTTGTCCCCTGTCATTAGGACTCGCGAGGCAAGTAGGCAGGGCCAGGGGTAAGGGTGGAGCGCAGTGGTCACTTCCCTCCCCCCTGTGTGTGTGTGTACGCGACCGTTACACACTGGTTGTACCACCATTAACGGTACTGGCGTCACGACAAATAGCATCAAGGGACCCAGCCGCAACAAGCACCCTAAGCACCCCTGACACCAAGGGCACCTCAACCTCCATCTTGGCTGATGCTTCCCTACCACAGAGCGTGCCCCGGAGGATTTCGTGCTGTCTTCCTCAACACTGTGCTGCCAGCCCAGGGAGGCTTTCTGCTAACCATGAGTAAACCGATGAACTGTGTTATTATTTGGCCCCTCATGGGCCCACCGTGCACCTCGCATGCTGCCCCTGCGGTTCTGGCTGGCTGCATATCATTTATTGGCGTCATGAACAGGATAGTAACCCCTGCGCCATATTTGCGAGACTGTCGCATGTTAATAAGCCCCTTTACTTGATTGAGAAACTTTTGATTATTGTGCGCTGTATTGGGCCACAGAACTGTTTAAACTGATTGGAAATTGCATGGAAGTGCTATACTAGTCACCAGCATAAAAATCGCAGTGTTAAAAGTGAGAAAAGACATTTGTGTGTTACTAAAACGGCTTGCTGTCATTGAATAGACTGTTTATACGCATTTAAGATGGCCGTCGGAGTTCTTGTTTGAAAAAAAATACTGCGCCATCACTGTGGACAAGTTAGCGACACCCCCTGAAGAGCGGGAAAATCTTGTGCCGCCCACTTATGCAAAATTGTCTGGTCAAGCCCATCCTACCTTTACTGTGTTAACTCTGAGAGGCCGAACCCTGTATGCAAACGCAGCGCCGCCTCCTCTGCCCTATGAAAAGTTCTGCCGCAGAGCGGAATGGGTGGAACCATGTGTGGAATATCGATGTGCCCACCTATTGGATGTTGTAACAAAGACATAGCCACCTATGAATATCTTAATGCACAAAAGACTGTTCCATTATTGTGTGTCACCAAACCCTCAAACTCAATTAGAGCACTGACCAGTGTTGCTCCGGACACCCAATTCCCTGAGACCGCCCCGTGTACGGTGGAAAATGGTTGCGTCGCCCCTGTCACGCAGACAGACCTAGGAGGCGGGCCTAGCACTCAGGAAGAGCGTGACGTGCGTGCGCACGTTAAAAAGAGAGACGCTGATTGCTGTATGGAGAGAGGAGTGTATTGCCGAGGCAGCATGGCAGAAAAGCAAGAGAGCTCTGCACCAGAGATTGAATCCGGACGGGACCCTGTCGCCGCTCCAACATGGACCCCTACGCATATGACTCCAGAGCTGCAGGTTCGTGTGCAAGACTTTTGGGACCGCCACTGGAGGAAACGTAGATTGGACCGCAACACTGAATCGGCGGATTACAGTGCAGGTCAGCACGCAGTCGCGATGCCGCGACACCGGCCTCCAAAGTATGCCGAAAGGTCCGGTCTGGTAGCTGATGCCCCCGCCATAGCGTGGCCCACTACTGAACAGACAGCACTTTGGGCTAAGGGTACTTTCACACTTGCGTTGTTTGATTCCGGCAGGCAGTTCCGTTGCCTGAACTGACTGCCTGATCAGGCAAACTGTATGCAAACGGATGTCATTTTTTCTGACTGATCAGGCATTTTTCAGACTGATCAGAATAATGCCTGATCAGTCAGAAAATGCCTGATCAGTCAGAAAAATGCATTGCAATACCTGATCCGTTTTTCTGGTGTCATCAGGCAAAACGGATCCGGTATTTTTTTTCTTCTCATTTTTAAAGGTCTGCGCATGCGCAGACCGGAAGGACGGATCCGGTATTCCGGTATTTTGAATGCCGGATCCGGCACTAATACATTCCTATGGAAAAAAATGCCGGATCCGGCATTCAGGCAAGTCTTCAGTTTTTTTCGCCGGAGATAAAACCGTAGCATGCTAAACTTGACACAGAAGCTAATAAAGATAAGAAAACTAAGGGCTTTTTAAAAAAATGGAAAACTTTTATTGCAAATAACTTCAAACAAGAGGTCATTAAGGAGATTATGCAGTCTTTCCAATATACAGAATGGTACAATCTGGAAGCCCTCAAAGGTACTTTGGGAAAACTGACCATATGACTTGACTTGACTTAACTATACAAGGGCGTGTGGAAATTGTCAAAGATCATGGGGGAAAATAACCAATAATCTGTTGGAATAATAGGGAGGTGGGCAGGCGCTGATGTGACTAGTTTGGTGGGGGGAGGGGACGGGAGGGGGGTTAGTGGGTCTTGTACTAAAATTAAATGTGTATTGCCATTTTGCTCATGTAACCGAAAGTTTGTTAAACTTTATATGACGGTGAAACCAATAAAAATTATTTACAAAAAAAAAAAACCGTAGCATGCTACGGTTTTCTCTTTTGCCTGATCAGTCAAAATGACTGAACTGAAGACATCCTGATGCATCCTGAACGGATTGCTCTCCATTCAGAATGCATGGGGATATGCCTGATAAGTTCTTTTCCGGTATAGAGCCCCTGTGACGGAACTCTATGCCGAAAAAGAAAAACGCTAATGTGAAAGTAGCCTAAGTTGTCCGCGGAGATTAAGTCAGCTCGACTCCCGCGCACCCATGCTTGTAAGAAATATAACGAGGGTCTAACTCATAAATTACTGAAGGAACCTGTAGAGGACTTCCCGGTTCCAGTACAGAAATTAGGCCGAGTTCTTAACTTCTGCAAACAACGTGGATTTGGATTTATCCGCGATATGGAGACCAATCGTGACTATTATGTAAATCGCCGGTCTGTGAAGAGGAAGGAGCTCCCTGCTTGGCTACATAGCCTATATGTTAATGAGGTGGTTGAGTTCACCCCTGCAGAGGGTATACGTGGACCTTATGCTACCGCAGTACATCGGCCAGGACAGCCCACGGAGACCCAGGAGCTTGACAAAGAGAGTCTGAGGAGGATCTAGACCAGGAACCTTTGCAGGAACTAATATTGCAGGAACTAATATTTTATGGTGGCCCGCCATTGCCACGCGAGACCCAGAAGTCCGCTCTACAGTGAAACAGCGACTCCCTAAGGCCAAACCAGAGTCAGCACTTGCAGAAAGAACAGTGTGAGAGTGTCACGGCTGAGAGTGGGGGAAACCCTCAACCGTGCGATGTTGTAGGAATAAGGAAGCTGCTAGGCCAGGACAACAGAATCAGGGAGCAAGTCACCTCTTAAAGCGTCCCTAACTCTGACCCTGACTCCTAACCGTATGAGCCAACCCAGATGGTAGGAGGGCTCATACTCAGGAACCTCGGGTCCCTACTAGCCCTCAGGAAATCCCTGGATTAGGAGCAGGGTTGGACGACCTGTTCCTCCTAGACACGGACGAACAGGAGTCTAAACTGGCCAAGCTGCAAGGAAAGGGAAACAGATACAACATATGGATATGGCAGGTGAGTGAAACCACTTCCACACCTACCTGCCACTGACACACAGACTGGAACCCGTGCTCAAATGCTGAAGTCCACACCAAACACAAAGGGAGACAGCACACACACATTAAACACACAGGAACCAGATCCATAGCTGCAATAAGGTAAAACACCACACAAACATAAACTTAACATCAGTACATGTTTTATGACCACAAGGGTGGCCCTCACTGGATAGATGGCATCAGGATACCAGGAGGATGACTCCAGCATAACATGCTTGGAGGAGTACCCCTCAGCTACAGGCTTCCAGCAGAGGCTAAATAGCCCAAGTAGCCACATCCACACAGACATACTAGGAAAGGAATTAACCCTTCCAACACCAGACAAGGTAAGTGTCACAAAAGGGGAAATGCACACATAACTAAAATCCCGTGCACACCAAACATACAAAGTGCACACCTACAAAGACAGGTTGCCAGGTGCAACTGCATGCACTTGACAGCAAGCTGCCTAGTAACCAGCTCAGGCTGCTATACTGCCAAATAACATCATGTTGCCAGCAGCAACCACACGTGAGGCATCATACTAACAGCCCTCACCTGTGATTGACCACAAGACCAGACCGCGGGCAACTGCATGCGGCTCAAGGAGTGTACCCAACTTTTGCAGCAATTTACTCTGCAACCCCGCCAGGAGACTCCTGTCCACCCTTCAGAATCCAGGCCAAATGCTCAGCCATCCACAGCAGTCATTTACTCTCTGGTACCGTAACCTACAGCTGCGGTTGAACCAGCTCCAGTTGAAAAACCTGAACTTGGGCCAGAGGCCAGTATCTTTCAACAGGAGAGAGAAAGATCTTCCGTATTTGATGAGGTGAGAAGACACCTAAATCTTCCACTTACTCCTACAAAGTGCTTGACCGAGGGAATGTCTGAGTGTCCTTCCCCGGATTCATGGGAGTCTGTATCACCCCTGGACACTGATATCCCATCCAGTCCAGACCCTTGTACCTAAATAGGTCGGTTGGCCAATATTAAAAAATGGAGCAGGAGCACTGTTGAGGGAGGAGTTCTATGTTTGTTCTCTGGTTTGAACTCCCTCTCCTTTCTGAAAAGGGCTGTAACAAAGGACTCCAGCTTACAGCAATATCCCAGTTGCACCTTGTTTTGTGGCTTTTATTTCCCTATTTACCCCCTTCTCAGATTGTCGGAGACTTTAAATAAAGTCTTATGCAACGTTCAAGGAACTGTACCCAGAAAAACTTTCTTCTGTGCCTTATCTTATGCATCGCACATGCTCTTATAAATCAGAAACTTTTGCACTTTGGATTAAACATTATTTATATCCCAAATCAGGGATGGACTTTGTCTCAGGACTATGCCATGGACTGTATTGCCCCAAATGTGAGATCACCGCTAGTAATGATCGAGCATGCTCGGTAGGGATGTCCCGATACCAGTATCGGTATCGGTACCGATACCGGACATTTGCACGAGTACATGTACTCGTGCAAATGTCCCCGATACCACTGCCGATACCTGTGCGCCGCTTCTAAATGTGTCTGTGCCCATCCGCGGCCCCTGCACCTCGCACAGCAAATACAGCTTCAGAGGCAGCAGCAGGCAGTGTAATTGGAGCCTACAGTGGAAGCTAGCCCCGCCCCTCCCCGCCCTCCAACCAATCAAAGGCAACCAGCACTGACTCACAGCACAGGGTGCAGGGACTCAGAGAACCGTCTGAGAGTTTATTAGTTAAAAGAATCGAATGAGTCACCGAGTCCCTGCCAGGCTTCCTGCTCTGCGGCTCCCTGTCTCCCGACAAGTCCGTCCGGGGGGGAAGGGGGGCATTAGTCTAGCATGTAGCAGAGCTGTGTGTGTACAGGGTGCATGCAGCAGTGTAGCATGTAGCAGAGCAGGAAGTCTGGCAGGGACTCGCTGACATGTCTCTGACTCATTCGATTCTTTTAACTAATAAACTCTCAGAGGATTCTCTGAGTCCCTGCAATAACTATACATTGTAATTACATCACAGTCTGCTCCACTGCATTCACTGCAGCAGAGCTGTGTTTGCCAGGAGCGAGTCCCTCTTGACCTTCGGTTCACTTGAGAGACACCCTCCGGCCTCCTCAAACAGAGTTCGCCTGCCAGTAGTTTTAAAAGTTATAGGAACCGACCCTAGTAAGTGTATAAAGCTTAGTTAGAAGATTATAACCAGCCCAAGTGGTCACAGACAGAAAGAAATAAAGGAGATAGTGTCTGTCTTCTATGGCCCTGGTCCTTCCCTTCCTGCCTGCAAGCTGCACATTGATCTCTAAAAGCAGGCATTAGGGCAAGAAGAAATATACATTACTGTATGATGGCCACAAGACTATTATACTGAGGAGGGGGGGCTTCAAAAATTGTTGTCCTGACTCCTTACAGTGTAACGTCTCCTTGTGGCCCCCATACAGTGTAACGTCTCCTTGTGGCCCCCATACAGTGTAACGTCTCCTTGTGGCCCCCATACAGTGTAACGTCTCCTTGTGGCCCCCATACAGTATAACGTCTCCTTGTGGCCCCCATACAGTATAACGTCTCCTTGTGGCCCCCATACAGTGTAACGTCTCCTTGTGGCCCCCATACAGTATAACATCTCCTTGTGGCCCCCATACAGTATAATGTCTCCTTGGAATGTTATAGTTCTGTTTTTGGGCCTTTTGGTTGGCCAGTGGTCAGAAAATACATGTGTGTGTATTTTATTGTTAAAATTAGTATCGGTAATTGGTATCGGTGAGTACTTAAATAAAAGTATCGGTACTCGTACTCAGTCTTAAAAAAATGGTATCGAGCATCGCGGTGTTTGGTCGAATACCGCGTGTGCTTGAGCGCCATGCTCAAGTCTCCTCCCCGCACGTTTGTTGGCTACGACTCACTGTAATGCCGTAGCCATGTTGGTTCTGGCATTACAGTGATTGGCTGGTCGGAACGCATCATCGGGTGCTATAAAGTGGTTCATGTGGACACATGGTTCGGCCAGTCTTAGTCAATAAATTGTACGCTAAACTGGAAAAATGTGTGTTTGCGGTTCCGGAGATTCAATTTCTTGGTTTTCTTCTCTCCACTTCTGGTTTTCGGATGGACCCCGAGAAGGTCCGCGCTGTGCTTGATTGGGAGCTTCCTGAGAATCAGAAGGCGCTGATGCGGTTTTTGGGTTTTGCCAATTACAGAAAGTTCATTTTGAATTATTCCTCTGTTGTTAAAGAGGACCTTTCACCGATTCTTACCCTATGAACTAACTATACAGATATGTAGAGCGGCACCCGGGGATCTCACTGCACTTACTATTATCCCCGGGCGCCGCTCCGTTCTGCCGCTATGCCCTCCGGTATCTCCGCTCACTAAGTTATAGTAGGCGGAGATACCAGTCCCTAAGTTATGGTAGGCGGAGTCTGCCCTAGCGCTGGCCAATCGCAGCGCAGAGCTCACAGCCTGGGAGGTTATTTTCTCCCAGGCTGTGAGCTCTGCAATGCGATTGGCCAGCGCTAGGGCAGACTCCGCCTACCATAACTTAGGGAACGGAGATACCGGAGGGCATAGCAGGAGAACGGAGCGGCGCCCGGGGATAATAGTAAGTGCAGAGAGATCCCCGGGCGCCGCTCCACATGTCTGTATAGTTAGTTCATAGTGTAATAATCGGTGAAAGGTCCTCTTTAAGCCACTCACTGATATGACTAAAAAGGGGGTGGATTTTTTCTCGTGGTCGGTAGATGCGCTTAAAGCTTTTTCTAGTATTAAAGAGTGTTTTGCTTCCGCTCCCATTTTGGTACAACCTGATGTCTCTCTACCTTTTATTGTTGAGGTGGGGGGCGCTTCTGAGCTGGGTGTGGGTGCGGTCTTGTCTCAGGGTCCCTCTCCTGCCAAATGGCAACCGTGTGCCTTTTTCTCAAGGAAACTCTCCTCTGCAGAGAGAAATTACGATGTGGGAGATAGGGAGTTGTTGGCCATCAAATTAGCTTTTGAGGAATGGCGCCATTGGTTAGAGGGAGCCAGACACCCTATTAGGCTACTTTCACACTTGCGTTCGGGGTTCCGCTTGTGAGTTCCGTTTGAAGGCTCTCACAAGCGGCCCCGAACGGATCCGTCCAGCCCCAATGCATTCTGAGTGGATGCGGATCCGCTCAGAATGCATCAGTTTGGCACCGTTTGGCCTCCGCTCCGCTCAGCAGGCGGACACCCGAACGCAGCTTGCAGCGTTTTCGTGTCCGCCTGGCTGTGCGGAGCCAAACGTATCCGTCCAGACTTACAATGTAAGTCAATGGGGACAGATCCGTTTGACGTTGACACAATATGGTGCAATTTCAAACGGATCCGTCCCCCATTGACTTTCAATGTAAAGTCAGGAGTCCCTATTAATATACCATCAGATCGGAGTTTTCTCCAATCCGATGGTATATTTTAACTTGAAGCGTCCCCATCACCATGGGAACGCCTCTATGTTAGAATATACCATCGGATTTGAGTTAGATCATGAAACTCAGATCCGACAGTATATTCAAACACAGAGGCGTTGCCATGGTGATGGGGACGCTTCAAGTTAGAATATACTGAGAACTGTGTACATGACTGCCCCCTGCTGCCTGGCCCCCCTCCCTCCCTCCCTCCCCAGTATTAAATGTGGCCAGTGCAGCCCCCCTCCCTCTATATTCATTGGTGGCCAGTGCGGCCCCCCCTCCCTCCCTCCCCAGTATTAAATGTGTCCAGTGCGGCCCCCCTCCCTCTATATTCATTGGTGGCCAGTGCAGATTCCCAGTAAATGGGACCAGTGCGGCCTCCCCTCTCCCCCCCCCCTAATTAAAATCCCCCCCCCCCCCCATCATTGGTGGCAGCGGAGAGTACCGATTGCGGCCTCCCCTCTCCCCCCCCCCTAATTAAAATCCCCCCCCCCCCATCATTGGTGGCAGCGGAGAGTACCGATCGGAGTCCCAGTTTAAATCGCTGGGGCTCCGATCGGTTGCCATGGCAGCCAAGACGCTATTGCAGTCTTGGCTGCCATGGTTACTTAGCAATAAATAGAAGCATTATACTTACCTGCGAGCTGCGATGTCTGTGACCGGCCGGGAGCTCCTCCTACTGGTAAGTGAAAGGTCTGTGTGGCGCATTGCCTATAGCACAGACCTGTCACTTACCTGCGAGCTGCGATGTCTGTGACCGGCCGGGTGCTCCTCCTACTGGTAAGTATAATTCTTCTATTTATTGCTAAGTAACCATGGCAGCCAAGACTGCAATAGCGTCTTGGCTGCCATGGTAACCGATCGGAGCCCCAGCGATTTAAACTGGGACTCCGATCGGTACTCTCCGCTGCCACCAATGATGAGGGGGGGGTGATTTTAATTAGGGGGGGGTGGGAAGAGGGGAGGCCGCACTGGTCACATTTAATATTGGTAATCCGCACTGGCCACCAATGAATATAGAGGGGGGGGGGGCGCACTGGTCACATTTAATACTGGGGAGGGGGGGCCGCACTGGTAAACAATGAATATAGAGGGAGGGGGGCCGCACTGGTCACATTTAATACTGGGGAGGGAGGGGGGGCCGCACTGGTCACCAATGAATATAGAGGGAGGGGGGCCGCACTGGTCACATTTAATACAGGGGAGGGAGGGGGTCTGCCCCCTCCTGCCTGGCAGCACCTGATCTCTTACAGGGGGCTATGATTCGCACAATAATTGTGCGGATCACAGCCCCCTGTAAGAGATCGGGTGCTGCCAGGCAGCAGGGGGCAGTCATGTACACAGTTCTTTTAGTATATTCTAACTTGAAGCGTCCCCATCACCATGGGAACGCCTCTGTGTTAGAATATACTGTCGGATCTGAGTTTTCACGAAGTGAAAAATCATATCTGAAATAAACAGTTATGCAGACGGATCCGTTATGAACGGATGCAAGCGTTTGCATTATAGGAGCGGATCCGTCTGTACAGACACCAGACGGATCCGCTCCTAACGCAAGTGTGAAAGTAGCCTTACCGTGTTTACCGACCATAAGAATCTGGCCTACTTGGAATCGGCCAAGCGTCTGAACCCGAGACAGGCCAGATGGTCTTTGTTCTTTTCTAGGTTTAATTTTGTTGTTACGTTCCGCCCTGGGGTTAAAAATGTGAAGGCTGATGCCCTGTCACGTTGTTTTCCGGGAGGGGGGAACTTTGAAGACCCGGGTCCCATTTTGGCTGATGGGGTGGTCGTCTCTGCTCTTTATCCTGATTTGGAGGCAGAGGTTCAGGCAGCCCAGGCAGAGGCTCCTGATCTTTGTTCTCCTGGGAGGTTGTTTGTGCCTCTTGCTTTACGACACAAGGTTTTTAAGGAGCACCCCGATACTGTCCTTGATGGGCACCCGGGGAGTAGAGCCACAGTGGATCTCATTGCTCAGAGATTCTGGTGGCCGGCTCTTCGTAAGACGGTTGAGGGTTTTGTGGCAGCCTGCGAGACCTGCGCTCGTGCCAAGGTCCCTCATTCACGGCCATCGGGTTGTCTCCTCCCGTTACCCATTCCTTCCCGTCCTTGGACGCATCTGTCCATGGACTTCATTACGGACCTGCCTCGTTCCTCGGTGAAGACTGTGATTCTGGTGGTAGTGGACCGTTTTAGCAAAATGGCGCATTTCATTCCCTTTCCTGGGTTACCCAATGCTAAGACACTGGCGCAAGCGTTTTTTTTTATCACATTGTTAAATTGCATGGCATTCCTTCAGACATCGTTTCTGATAGGGGCACGCAATTTGTTTCCAGATTCTGGAAGGCCTTCTGTTCTCGCTTGGGGGTTCGGTTGTCGTTCTCCTCTGCTTTTCACCCGCAGTCGAATGGTCAGACCGAACGCGTCAATCAGAATCTGGAGACATACAGTACAGACCAAAAGTTTGGACACACCTTCTCATTCAAAGAGTTTTCTTTATTTTCATGACTATGAAAATTGTAGATTCACACTGAAGGCATCAAAACTATGAATTAACACATGTGGAATTATATACATAACAAACAAGTGTGAAACAACTGAAAATATGTCATATTCTAGGTTCTTCAAAGTAGCCACCTTTTGCTTTGATTACTGCTTTGCACACTCTTGGCATTCTCTTGATGAGCTTCAAGAGGTAGTCCCCTGAAATGGTTTTCACTTCACAAGTGTGCCCTGTCAGGTTTAATAAGTGGGATTTCTTGCCTTATAAATGGGGTTGGGACCATCAGTTGCGTTGAGGAGAAGTCAGGTGGATACACAGCTGATAGTCCTACTGAATAGACTGTTAGAATTTGTATTATGGCAAGAAAAAAGCAGCTAAGTAAAGAAAAACGAGTGGCCATCATTACTTTAAGAAATGAAGGTCAGTCAGTCAGCAGAAAAATTGGGAAAACTTTGAAAGTAAGGGCTATTTGACCATGAAGGAGAGTGATGGGGTGCTGCGCCAGATGACCTGGCCTCCACAGTCACCGGACCTGAACCCAATCGAGATGGTTTGGGGTGAGCTGGACCACAGAGTGAAGGCAAAAGGGCCAACAAGTGCTAAGCATCTCTGGGAACTCCTTCAAGACTGTTGGAAGACCATTTCAGGGGACTACCTCTTGAAGCTCATCAAGAGAATGCCAAGAGTGTGCAAAGCACAGAATTTCAGGGGACTACCTCTTGAAGCTCATCAAGAGAATGCCAAGAGTGTGCAAAGCAGTAATCAAAGCAAAAGGTGGCTACTTTGAAGAACCTAGAATATGACATATTTTCAGTTGTTTCACACTTGTTTGTTATGTATATAATTCCACATGTGTTAATTCATAGTTTTGATGCCTTCATAGTCATGAAAATAAAGAAAACTCTTTGAATGAGAAGGTGTGTCCAAACTTTTGGTCTGTACTGTATGTGCGCTGTTTTGTGGCGGAGAATCAGGAGGATTGGTATTCTTTTTTGTCCCTTGCTGAGTTTGCTTTAAATAACCGTCGCCAGGAGTCCTCTGATAAGCCACCATTTTTTGGTGCATATGGGTTTCATCTTCAGTTTGGGACATTCTCCAGAGAGGGGACTTCTGGTTTACCTGATGAGGAGAGATTTTCCTCGTCTTTGTCATTTATTTGGCAAAAGATTCAGGGTAATCTGAAGAGGATGAGTGAGAGATATAAGCGTGTGGCGGATAAGAGACATGTGCCTGGTCCGGACCTGAATGTGGGTGATCTGGTGTGGTTGTCTACAAAGAATATCAAACTGAAGGTTCCCTCCTGGAAGTTGGGTCCTAAGTTTATTGGGCCTTACAAGATCTTGTCTGTCATCAATCCTGTTGCCTTCCGTCTGGATCTTCCTCAAACTTGGAAGATCCATAATGTTTTTCACAGGTCCGTATTAAAACCTTATGTCCAACCCACTGTACCCTCCTCTTTGCCTTTTCCTCCGATTTCAGGTCTCGAGGATTGTGGATTCTCGCATTATCCGCGGTTCTCTTCAGTACCTCGTTCATTGGGAGGGTTATGGTCCTGAGGAGAGGATGTGGGTCCCAGTGGCGGACATTAAGGCCACTCGTCTCATCAGGGCTTTCCATAGGTCTCATCCTAAGAAGGTAGGCTCGGAGTGTCTGGAGTCCACCCGTAGAGGGAGGGGTACTGTCACCGCCAGTTCTGTGAGAAGGTCTGACAGACGTTCTTCTCTACCTCTTGTATGACGTTCTTTGTTTTGGTTTCACTTTGTCATCTCCTTTCCTTCTGCCAGATGTCACTTATTTAGACTAATCGTCTTCCTTTATATTCCCTCCCATACTGCCTCACTTTGCGGTTTATACTAGTTCCTGGATGAAGTGTTCACTGCTGGAGGCTGCTGCTGCTGTTTGCTCAGATAAGTCTTTTCCTTTATTGTGTTTCCTTGCTGGCTTGATTCTAGGTGACCCTGACTCCCTCCGTATTAAGTGCAGGGAGCCGGTGATCGTGTCCTCTCACTATTATAGGGTTTTCAGGTGTCACACAGTCTTAGGTACGTGGGCATGCAATCGTCTACCATTGAGACCCTTGCATGTGCATAGCAGTCAGGGAGAGCTCTTAGGGTTTTAAAGGGCTCACCTATATGCTCCTTAGTTTTGGATCAAGCCAGTCAGTCATTTATTTATAAGTTCCAGCTATCTGCAACTTCACCCGTGACACATAGACTCTGCGGACAGTGAAATTACCTGTGCTACATTTCCTGTATAACGTGGGCTCATCCTAAAAATATCTGTGAC
The DNA here is from genome assembly GCF_905171765.1 of Bufo bufo. NCBI lineage: Eukaryota > Metazoa > Chordata > Amphibia > Anura > Bufonidae > Bufo > Bufo bufo. The sequence goes on along the minus strand of NC_053389.1, from coordinate 768,747,534 downwards.
ATCCAGTGTACTTTTTCCGTAGACGCTGCGGACAGCGACATTATCTGCGCTACATCTCCTGTTTAAAGAGGACCTTTACCGGGCGAACGGAGCGGCGCCCAGACATACTAGTAAGTGCAGGGGGACCCCTGGGCGCCGCCCTGCCCACTGATATAGTTAGTTTTTAGTTTTTAAACTAGTGAAAGGTCCTCTTTAACGTGTGCGCATACTAAATATATCTGTGACATCAAGTTTACTTTTTACGTAGACGGTGTCCGCTGCGAACAGTTACATTACCTGTGCTACATCTCCTGTATAACGTTTGCACATCCTAAATATCAGTGACATTCAGTTTAATATTTTTGCGCATACACTTACAAAACCTGCTTTACTGTACGTGTGACATACACTGAACAAAAATATAAACGCACCACTTTTGGTTTTGCTCCCATTTTGCATGGGCTGAACTCAAAGATCTGAAACATTTTCTACATACACAAAAGACCCATTACTCTCAAATATTTTTCACAAATCTGTCTAAATCTGTGTTAGTGAGCACTTCTCCTTTGCCGAGATAATCCATCCCACCTCACAGGTGTAGGATATCAAGGTGCTGATTAGACAGCATGAATATTGCACAGGTGTGCCTTAGACTGCCCACAATAAAAGAACACTCTTAAATGTGCAGTACATCCAACCGGCCTCACAACCGCTGACCACGTGTACCCACACCAGCCCAGGACCTAAGTCAACGGCAATTAGTGTCTCAAGAGGTTGATCATGAGTTGACACAGTTGTCAATAAGTGATGTTGTTATTAGGTCAGGAGGATGGCCAGAGTGAGGAAGTAGAAGAGGAGGTGGTGGACGATGAAATCACTGACCCAACCTGGAAAGGTGGCAAGCTGAGAAAGGACAGCAGTACAGAGGGGGAGGGATCTGCAGAACCGCAACAGGCTGGAAGAGGCAGTGGGGTGGCAAAAGGGAGAAGGCAGGCCACACCAAACAGGCACGCAACTGTTCCCCGAAGCACAACCTTGTGGAACTCTCCTTTGCCAAGGGCTAGGTGATCTGCAGTCTAGCGCTTTTTTGAGGAAAGTGCGGACTATAAAAGAATTGTCATTTGCAACCTGTGCCGTACCAAAATGAGCAGGGGCGTCAACACTAGCAACCTCACCACCACCAGCATGATCCGCCACATGGCATCAAAGCACCCTAATAGGTGGGCCGAACGCCTGGGTCCACAATCAGTGTCTGCAGGTCACACCACTGCCTCCTCTTACCCTGTGTTACGTGCTGGCCAATCCCCTGTTCAAGGCGAAGGCCCGGATGCCTCCGTCCCTGCACCTGGACCTTCGAAAGCACCATCATCTAGCACATCAACTTCTGTGTCCCAGTGCAGCATACAGATGTCCATACCCCAGGCCTTTGAATGAAAGGGCAAATACCCAGCCACCCACCCACAGGCCATAGCACTAAATGCGCACCTTTCCAAATTGCTGGCCCTGGAAATGTTGCCTTTTAGGCTTTGTTGACACTGAGGCTTTCCGCAGCCTGATTGCGGCGGTCCCTCGATACTCAGTCCCCAGCCGCCACAATTTTTCCCCGTGTGCTGTCCCAGCCTTACACCAGCATGTGTCCCGTAACATCACCGGTGCCCTGACCAACGCAGTTATTGGGAAGGTCCACTTAAACACGCACACATGGACAAGTGCTTGTGGCCATAGACGCTATATTTCCCTTACGGCACACTGGGTGAATGTTGTGGAGACCGGGAGCGAGTCGTACCCTGGGATGGCACAGGTGCTACCGACGCCAAGGATTGCGGGCCCTACTTTCATCAGGGTTTCCGCCAGCACCTACATTAGTGGTTGCAACCCCCCCCCTCTCCTCCTCCACCTCCACTTCCACCTCTGAATTATCATCTTGCAGTACCAGTCATCAGTCAGTAGCTGGAAGCAGTGTAGCACTGCAGTGGGGAAGCGGCAACAGGCTATGCTTAAACTAATATGTTTAGGTGACAAACAGCACACCGCCGCAGAGCTGTGGCAGGGTATAAGGGACCAGACTGAGCTGTGGCTCTCGCCACTCAACCTAGAACCAGGCATGGCTGTGTCTGATAATGGCCGTAACTTGGTGGCGGCTTTGGAGCTCGGCAAGCTCACACACATACCATACCTAGCCCACGTGTTCAACTTAGTGGTTCAGCGGTTTCTCAAAACCTACCCCAATTTGCCTGAGCTACTAGTGAAGGTGTGCCATGTGTGTGCCCATTTCCAAAAGTCATCTACAGCTGCTGTCGGTCTGGCAACGCTGCAGCAGCGGTTGCAATTGCCAGCTCGCCGACTGTTGTGTGACGCGAGCACGCGCTAAAACTCTACGTTACACATGTTGGCCAGGCTTTGTGAGCAGCAGAGGGCAGCTGCAACATGGTCGTCGCCTTTCCAGTCAGCTTCCGCTCTTTACAAGCGACGAGTGGGCATGGATGTCTGACCTCTGTGAGGTTTTACGCAAATTTGAGGAATCAACACAGATGGTGAGATGGTGAGCTGCGATGCCGCTATTATCAGCGTAACCATCCCACTTCTGTGTCTACGCTCGCTGCTCACAATGAAGGCGGACGCTTTGCATGTGGAAGAGGTGGAAATGGGGGAAGACAGTACACAGTACACAGGGTGATAGCCAGACCACACTCCATTCGTCTTCTCATCGTGAATTGGATGATGATAAAGAGGAGGTGGAGCAGGAGACGGTTGCCTCCACTACAGAGGGTAGTAACCACAGCAGGTTTATTCCATCTGTTCAGCGTGGATAGGCCGAAGAGGTGGAAGAGGATGAGGAGATTGAGAGTCATCCTCCTGATGAGGACAGTGAAGTCTCGTTTGTTGAGACTCTGGCACACATGTTATGCTGCCTTTCCCGTGACGCTTGCGTTATATGCATTTTGGCCAACACTGATTACTGGTTGTTCACCCTTCTCGACCCCCGCTACAAAGAGAACTTCTCATCTCTCATTCCTGTGGTGGAGAGGACTAGCAAAATGTTGCAATATCAGAAGGTCCTTGTGGAAAAATTGCCCTAAAATTTCCAACTAACAACGCTGGCAGCAGAGTACGTAGTTCCTTGGGCAACCAAAGAGGGGAGACGAGGGGAACACACAGCAGTTCCAACAGAGGCAAGGCAACACTCTCCAAGGTCTGGGACAGTTTCATGACACCCCAACAGCAACCTCACCCTGATGCGCGGCCTAGTGTCACAAGGCGAGAAAAGTTTTGGAAGATGGTGGAGTACATAGCAGACCGTGTCAGCGTCCTCAATGATCCCTTTGTGCCTTACAACTACTAGGTGTCAAAGCTGGACACGTGGCACAAACTGGCGCTCTACACCTTGGAGGTGCTGGCCTGCCTTGCCGCCAGCGTTTTGTCTGAGCGAGTATTTAGTGCTGCTGGGGGCATAATAACTGATTAGCGCATACGACTGTCAACTGAAAATTCTGACCGGTTGACTCTTATAAAAATGAACAAGGCCTGGATTGCCTTTGACTTCTCTACTCCACCAGAGCAAAGCAGCTAAAAATAAAGGCACTTTAAATGTGGCTTTTATGGTGTATTGAATACACTGTATTCCCATGCACCCCTTCCATCACAAAAAAGGGTATATGGTTCAATCTTCCTTTTCTCCTCCTCCATCGTATCAACATGCTTATTAGGCTGCCCTCGCTTTTAAGGTTTTAAAGGGTCAGCTCAGCAGCAGACCCTCACCCCTAAGGTTTTAGATAGTCAGCTCAGCAGCAGGCACTAGCCACTAATGTTTTAGAAAGTCAGCTCAGCAGCAGACCCTCACCCCTAATGTTTTAGATGGTCACCTCAGCAGCAGACCCTCACCCCTAATGTTTTAGATGGTCACCTCAGCAGCAGACCCTCACCCCTAATGTTTTAGATGGTCACCTCAGCAGCAGACCCTCACCCCTAATGTTTTTGATGGTCAGCTCAGCAGCAGGCCCTCGCCCATAATGTTTTAGATGGTCAGCTCGGAAGTAGGCCCTCGCCCCTAATGTTTTAGATGGTCAGCTCAGCAGCAGGCCCTCGCCCATAATTTTTTCCATGGTCAGATCCGCAGCAGGCACTCACCCCTAATGTTTTAGAGAGTCAGCACAGCAGCAGACCCTCACCATTAATTTTTTAGATGGTCAGCTCAGCAGCAGACCCTGCCCCCTAATGTTTTAGAGGGTCACCAGCAGGCCCTTGCTCCTAATGTTTTTGAGGGTCACCAGCAGGCCATCAATCATAATTTTTCAATGGTGTGTATGATGCCCACCTTTATGTGTAACAAAGGGTGTATTGGAGTGCCGGTTCCTTGTAATTATTGGCAGCCCTTTCACTTAGTGCATAGGCTTTATGAGTATAGGAGTCCCACTACATGAACTATTGTACTACAATGTGAATGAGGCCCTCCTTTATGTGATATACAGGTTGTATCGGAGTGCTTCTTCCTTTTAATTTATGGCAGCACTTGCTCTTTATATACAAGTAAATATACAGGAAAGAATGTTTTCTAACAATTTTACCTCTAAAATCGATTTTATCTTCAGTTTTGTGCGTATTATTGTCAGTCTGTAAAAGTGGCGTACTACTCGGACAACATCGTTCCCAGCAGCGACCTGATGCATCCAGACATCCTCCCCATGCAAGAGAAAATCTCTTTCTGTGCATGTATTTACACATGGAGCAGTGACCGCATACGAAGTTCCCTTTTAGGGGGCATTTTTCTAACCAATTTCGTTCTGGTGTTTGGAAATTACTCCTTACAATGACATTGATTGTTGTTTTACTTCTCCTAAAGCTGACAATAGGAGTACATTGTGTTTTTTCTTTCAAGACATTATCCTATGTTAAAATGTGCCAATTGTTAAGAATAGCACTCCTGATGGCGACAGCCATAGGGGAGTAGTCAAATGTGAACACTTCTCTATCCTTATTAGCTTCAGACCTAGGGTTAACCTCTTGGGGGCTGGATGCATTTATATATGCTCTATTAATTACCTTGTCTGGATAGCCGCGTTGCAAAAGACGCTTTTTTTGTATTTCTGATTGCTCAAAATATTCATCCTGATCTGACACAATTCTTTTGAGTCGCAAAAATTGGCCGTATGGTACAGATGACTTTACATGAGGTGGATGGAAGGAATCGTAGTGCAGTAGTGAATTCGTGGAGGGCGATTTTCTATATATATTGGTGTGAATGGTGCCACCTCTGATTTCCACTTTAACGTCCAAAAATTTGAACTCCTCACAATTAATCTTACTCGTGAATCGCATATTCATCTGGTTTTTAGTGTTAAGGTACTCCACGAATTCATCAAACTGCACGGCGGTCCCCATCCATATGATGAACGCATCAGCAATGAATCGAAAAAAAATATGTACCGTATTTCTCTTCAAAAACCGAGAGGAAGAGGTTAGCAAAAGTGCAAGCCACTGGGGTCCCCATCGCTGTCCCTGTGCGTTGTATGAACCAGTTCTTATTAAACAGAAATGCATTATGTGTTAAAATAAAATGCAATGCTTCAGAAACAAAATCCACAAAAATCTTCGATTTATTATTTCTCTCCAAAATTTTGCGGACACACTGCAGTATTCCAGTATGTAAACTTTCGACATCGATGGATGCCAATGCAAAACCATCCTGCCATTCTAGTTCTTTTATTGCATCCAAAAAGTCACCGGTGTCCCTCAAAAATGAGGGAATTCCCTTCAATAATGGGCATAAAAACCAATCAATATATTGGGAAAGAGGCTCAGTAACTGAGCCAATTCCTGTGATGATGGGGCGCCCAGGTGGGTCCACCAGTGACTTATGCACTTTTGGTATGCAATACCACGCAGGTTTAAAAGGAAATTGAGGGAACAGCCTCTCAGCGGTAGCTGTGGAGAGAACTCCCTTATCAACATATTTCCACAATAGGGACTTTAATTGTTTCTGATATGCATATGTGGGATCAATTTTTAGGGGCGCATATACATTCACATTTTTCAATTGGCTTTCTGCTTCTTTCATATATGAAGTAGTGTACATAACCATGATGTTCCCACCCTTGTCGGCCGGTTTGACAGTCAGGTCACTCCACTTACTAAGCCACTGTAGGGTTCTTTTTTAGAAGGCTATACCAAAGCCTTAACTTCTTTTAATACTTGGTTTTTGGAATAAATCCAGACTACCGCCGGCCGGCAAGGATGGACCTTTGGAAAAAAATTGGTCGTTATTATCTTCCTCTGGTTATTGCAGTTCACACCCCTGTAGCTCCAATAGAGTGCCAACAATCTGTTTATCCATAGGGTCGTTCTCTTTATTGAGTCTAAAACCTATTGGTCCTACCGTACATGGTTTCTCACCCTCTAATACAGATTTGTTACCAATTTTGAAACCCTGAAAATGCCTAAACAGATTCAGTTTTCTAATAGATTTAAATAAATCCACCTCAAATGATACTTCATCAAAACCATTTACCAGACCATAATTAGGACCCTTAGCTAAAACAGAAAGGCAGTCACTATTAAATTTTACTTGTGTCAGTACTTGTGTGTTTGATTACAACCGACTCCTCATCATTTCTACTACTACACTCAACATTTGTCACGAACACAGGGGCCAAGCCACCAAAGCACCTTAAACACCTATACCATCAAGGGCACCTCAACTTCCATCTGGCTGGTGTTCCCTGCAACCGAGAGTGCCCCGGAGGATTTAGTGCTGTCCTTCCCTCCACTGCACTGCCGGCCCAGGGAGGCTCTGCTAACCATGAGTACATGAACTACTACCCCCATCGGCCCACCGTAACTCATGCGTTGCCCCTGCGGCCCGGTATGTCGCAATATCAGGGTAATTTTTCAGGAACCTCTGCACCACCAAATTCAGCACATGCGCCAGGCAAGGGATGTGCGTCAAACCGGCCCAGAGCTGCTACGAGATTTCACCCGTTATCGCGCACCACCAGGCGAGGCTTGAGGCTCAGCGGCACCAACCATTCATCGGTCTGTTGTTCCATGCCCATCCACAGCTCCTGTGTGGTGTGGGGTTTTTCCCCCAAACAGATGAAATTCAAAACAGCCTGCTGTCGATTCCCCCTGGCTGTGCTGAAGTTGGTGGTGTAGGTGATCAGCTGACCAGATGAGGAGGTTGTAGAGGAGGAACCAGAGTAGGAGGAAGAGGCAACAGGAGGCAATGACAAATGTCCTGCAATCCTCGTTGGTGGTAGGACATGTGCCAAGCTGCTATTCACCTCAGGCCCAGCTGCCACTGCATTTACCTAATGCATTTAGGGAGATGTAACGTCCCTGCCCGTGCTTACTGGTCCATGTATCGGTAGTTATGTGGACCTTGCCACAGATGGCGTTGCTCAGTTGACACCTGAGTTTGTCCAAAACTTGGTTGTGCAGGGCAGGGATGGCTCGCCTGGAAAAGTAGTGGCTGCTGGGAACCACGTATTGTGGGACAGCCACCGCCATAAGGTTTTTAAAAGTCTGTGTCCACCAGACAGAATTTTGAAATGCTGGCATTCAGGGCCAGGGATCGTGGGTGGGTAGGGGGGTACTTCCTTTTTCTCTCCAGTATTTGGGGGATGGACAGCTGAACGCTTCCATGGGACAGTGTGGACATGCTAGGTGACGGTGGTGGAGGTGGTGGTGTTGCTGCCACATCCTCTGTTTGCGGGGTGGCAGGTGCTACTGTCACTCCAGAAAGGGAGGAAGAGGCCAAGAATGCAGCAGAAGAGGGAGCAAGAGGAGCCTGAGACCTTTTGTGGTTTTTGAGGTGTCTACTCCACTGCAGCCTGTGCTTTGCATTTAGATGCCGGATCATGCAGGTGGTGCTCAGGTTTAGAACATTTATGCCTCGCTTCAGGCTCTGATTGCACAGCGTCTTGTCGTCAGCTTATTGTCTGAAGAACTGCCACGCCAAGGGACTCCTTGGAGCTGGCTTCGGTTTGCTCAATCAATGGGTGTGGTGGGCAGTAGCAGGCATACTGGCTAGGAAATGACCACTCTGCTTTTGCACCCTGCTCCCTCTTTTGATGTCCGGCTGGTGCTGTGTGACCACCACCTCTTCCTCCTCACTCGCATGACCTTGATTTCATGTGGGGTCTAGGACCTCATCATCCTCCACATCATCTTCCACCCAGTCTTCACCCCTGCCCTCCTTGCCGGTCTGCACACGGCAGAAAGCCGCAGCAGTTGGCACCTGTGTTTCGCCATCATCAGAGACGTGCTGCAGTGGTCCCATGTCCACATACTGAAACATAAGTGGTTGGGCATCAGTGCACTCAATCTCTTCCACTTCTGGGGCAGGGCTAGGTGTATGGCCCACGGAAACCCTGCCAGCAGAGTCATCAAAAAGCATAAGAGACTGCTGTATGACTTGGGGCTCAGACTGCTTGGCTGATTTGCAAGGGGGTGAGGTGAACGACAGATGCCCATGGGCTGCAGGTGCCAACTCTGCGGTTTCAGCAGTGACTAGGTGGGAGACAATGTGAAGGAACTGGAGGCACTGTCAGCCACCCAATCTACTATCGCCTCTACTGTTTCTGGCCTCACCAGTCGTAAACCGGTATTCGGGCTTACAAAATGTCGCTGAACGTCTTGTCGCCTACGTGCACCTGAGGAAGGTGTTTCATTTTGGCGTGTAGCTGGCACAGATCGACCACGTCCTCTCCCTGTAACAGGAACTCCAACAACACCAGCAGCACCACGATCTGGGCCACGTCCCTTATTTGATGCTCTCTTCATTCTTTGAGGTCACCCACCGAACTAACAGACAGATTAACTATATTAATTTCCATGTCACGGATGCAGTGCAGGTGTACCTCACACCAAAAATGGGAATATGTCACCCACCGAACTAACAGACAGATTAACTATATTAATTTCCCTCTCACGTATAAAGTATGTCACACCAAAAATGGGTATATATCACAAATCGAACTAACAGATGGATTAACTATTATATTTTTGTGTCAGGGGAACAAAAAGGGTGCATTGCACCCACAAAAAATCACTATAGGTCACCCACAGAATTTACAGCAGGATTAATTATTATATTTCTGTGTCAGAGGTACAAAGCTGGTGTATTGCACCCACAAAAAAATAACTATAGGTCACCCACAGAATAAATAGCCAGATGAGATTTATAACACTGTCCCTGCTGCCTGCTTCCTGTCCCTGCACTACTCAGAGCTGATGGGCGGTGCTACACATGATCCAGCTTGTATAGAGGTTGGGTCACATGATGCACCAGCCAATCACAGGCATGCCATTGCTAGGAATGGTTGTGATGGCTTCTAAGTGCCCACAGCTTAAAAGCTTGTTGATTGGCTGCCCTGCAGCCTTTTTAAAAGCTTTATTTAATGCCAGAACACCGAACTCGAACCCAAACTTTTCCGGCAAAGTTCGGGTTCGGGTCCGGGTCCCTGAACGCTCAACACTAAATACCACTATACAGTGCCCAAATATCCCATCATACTGTCCTCCAAGAGGACACGTCCCCTCTCCTGACATGTCTGTTTTACTAACTAATTGCATTCCTCATCTAATAACAATGACATCCTCTATTATTCCGGCTAGAAGTTATGAATGAATCGCCATATAACAATTCTGTAGCCTTTATTCTTGTATGTTGTGCCATTCCTCTTTTATTCCTGCTAGACATTATGAATGTCTAGCAATTTATAATAAGGGTATGACCAAACTGTACAGTTGTGACGTGGCTCTGCTGCGTTCCAGTACCACGCGGCTAAAAGTGGGCTACAATTAAAATAATGAACACCGCACTGTTCAGTGGGACTGTATTAATGGTCATGCTGTGAAACGACCGCGGCATTTGGTCATACCCTAAAGGTCCATATGCAGTACCCCAGTACATTTATTAGGGCAAATCTTTACTGGCACCAGTACAGATATTGTCGGGTAATAATATTCAATTAAGAATTATTAATTATGGCCATAAAAATAATTAACCATGGAAAAATAAAATGTATAAAATTTGTCATAAATTCTTATAATCGTTACCTGGTGAATTGTAGACAACCTAATCGATACAATTCACATCTGAGTCCGACTATTTCCTCAGATAATAAGTTCTTTTGACGTGAGATGAAGTTAATGATAAAATGTAGTTCTGCATTATACAATAATACACAGGTATTATAAAAATATGCAGATTTATTGGTTACAAGATTATAAACATAAAGTAAATAAACACAATTATAAATGCTAATTAATATATTCAGCGTTGATATAAAGCATTACAAGCTTAACAATACATGTGAGTGGAAATAACTTGTCACATTATAACCAAGCTATTATTAAGTTAGGATATCAAAATAGGAACATAAGTTATATACATCACTTCTGTTCAGATAAAATCTCATGATATCAGGATGGGAATGTCTGATCCTAGACATCAATATAGAATGCTAAATACATTCTGCCCCCTTCTAACCAACTACACATCACATGACTTCAAGATGGGCACTTCCATCCAAGGATATAACTTAGAAGAGATAACTGTATCCTTCCGCCCCATCCTGGACTATTTTAACACATATGACTTTGGTAAGACTATTAAGACAAATAACAGGGATCTAGGATCTTGCTAGATCATATCTTAAATGGGAAGGACTTGGAACAAGTTTTTCCTGTGGGAATCCATTACTTAGCTTGGCGAAGAATATTATTATCAATATATATAGGCAATCATTTAATGCTCTGATAAATTATGAGTCTTGATTCTTCTGCAAGTAGAATGAAGCCTCACAATATCCTAAGACTACATCTCAATATGAAGATGATCAATTACTTTATTTATTTATTCGCCAATCTAGATGGTATAATTTCACCCACACTATCCAATTAGTCTTAATAAAATGAAATATCATTTTGTGTCTCTTACCAAGTCCTAGTAGGAATCTCACTTCTGCTCCTAGTAAAGCTGGGTGGTCCATCATAGCGCATCTCACCATGGCTTTCATCTTGATAGACCCCTCTAGAGAGCTCAACTTGTCTCTCTCTTTCTTTTTTCTTTTCCTCCTTTCTCTAATGTGTGCTTTCTTATCCAAAAACTTATCAATGATCACACCCTTCCAGATTAGGGTTTTCCAATCACATCGGATCGGTGTGCTCATATGGTAATGATCCTATGAGATCATATTTACCCAGAATGCAATATTGTTGCGAATCGTATCATGATATCCACCTGTCTCCAGATGGCACACTGTTGTGTAACATATTAACATCAGAATTATGCTACACATTATACCTTTGACCTTTGCAACCTATATCAATGAGGAAGGATACTTCTTTGACACCCTGAAACTATTTTCCCAGACTTAGTGGGACCATCATGAGTTTCCCAGACTCTTGAATTTATTGGTTTGATAAGAAATACAATGGGCCTTACAATCACACTGTGGGTTGGTATATTCTAACTGTCCAAATGACTGATTCATTAGGTTAGAATAATATAAGTCCCTCTGAGTAAATCCCATTAGCAGAAAACCAACGTAAATGCTTTCCATATATCCTAAGAATAAATTTTCTTTTAGTGGGATACACATGGCATCAAGTATATGTACTGTATAACAATGCAAACTATATACAAATTGAAGTACCCCGGCTCTGGGGCACTACACATGCAGCACAGTCAGTATGAGTGTCAAGCGGCAGAGGGTCAAATCTGATAGTCAGGCAATGATTGGTACATCGGCAAACAGAAGAATGATGCTCCTTCACAAGGAACTAGCAAGGCTAGTACTAGGCACCCACCCACAGGGGAAGTTGCCTTACATACACCAGGGTGGCTAACCATAGGCATAGATTAGGGTCAGGGGTGCAACACCAATAGGGCCAGGTGAGCACCAGGTATGGGCAAGAGAGGGGCAGCTGAAGGGCCATGGGCTGAAGGGAAGGGGTTAGGTTAAAAAATTGGCATTGGGGAGAGAGTGGCGCCGTTTCAGTTTTTTGCTTCAGGCAGCAGACAGGCTAGGTGCAACCCTAATTAGGGTGCATGCGTGCTGGCCCTTTAAGAACCAGAAAGAGCTTGCACATCCAACAGGCAGACTGAGGCACTGCCAGTGTGGAGTGGACGGATCAGAGCTACTTCAGTGGCCTTGCCTGCCCGGAAGACCTATCAAGAGAACAACAGAGATGTCATACTGTAATCCCAGTTTTACACCTACTATTATCATGACAATTGCCCTTCAGTTAACATCTTCCTCTCACAGAAGCAGTAAATTGACAGAGTATTACCTATCTATATAGGAGTTTTATCTCTGCTACTGATGGACATGATTTTGTGATTTTTTTTTTTTTCAATGGCATGGTACTACCAAAAATAAAAGAAAAGAAAAACAGCCAAAAATTCTTTCAAAAAAATGTTTTCTATGAATATTGAGTTTAAGAATACCCCCTTCTGATGGAAGTGTCCCTTTAAGATATTGTTGTTTACTGTCCACTTTCTGGTTAGCAGTTGACAAAAACCGTTGGATACTTGTATTAGGCCTGTTTCACACTTGTGTTGTTGTGGCATTCCAGTTTTAAGATTCGGCAGAGGATCTCAAAACTGGGCCAAAACTGATCAGTTTGCAGGATGCATTCCGTTCCGTTTGGCTGCATTTTTTGACCGGACACAAAACTGCTGCAAGCTGCGGAACAAACTGGATCCTGCATAAAAATAAATGGAAGTTAATGGTGCTGGATCAGCACCCATTGACTTACAATGATTTTCATATCGGCCAAAACTGATAAATCCGGATGTATTAACCACTTCAGCCCCCCTAGCTTAAACACCCTTAATGACCAGGCCACTTTTTACACTTCTGCACTACACTACTTTCACCGTTTATTGCTCGGTCATGCAACTTACCACCCAAATTAATTTTACCTCCGTTTCTTCTCACTAATAGAGCTTTCATTTGGTGGTATTTCATTGCTGCTGACATTTTTACTTTTTTTGTTATTAATCGAAATTTAATGATTTTTTTTTACAAAAAAAATGACATTTTTCACTTTCAGTTGTAAATTTTTTTTAAAAAACAACATCCATATATACATTTTTCTCTAAATGTATTGTTCTACATGTCTTTGATAAAAAAAAATGTTTGGGTAAAAAAAAAATGGTTTGGGTAAAAGTTATAGCGTTTACAAACTATGGTACAAAAATGTGAATTTCTGCTTTTTGAAGCAGCTCTGACTTTCTGAGCACCTGTCATGTTTCCTGAGGTTCTACAATGCCCAGACAGTAGAAAAACCCCACAAATGACCCCATTTCGGAAAGTAGACACCCTAAGGTATTCGCTGATGGGCATAATGAGTTCATAGAACTTTTTATTTTTTGTCACAAGTTAGTGGAAAATGATGAATTTATTTTTATTTATTTTTTCCTTACAAAGTCTCATATTCCACTAACTTGTGACAAAAAATAAAAACTTCCATGAACTCACTATGCCCATCATGAAATACCTTGGGGTGTCTTCTTTCCAAAATGGGGTCACTTGTGGGGTAGTTATACTGCCCTGGCATTTTAGGGGCCCAAATGCGTGCGAAGTAGTTTGAAATCAAAATCTGTAAAAAATGGCCGGTGAAATCCGAAAGGTGCTCTTTGGAATGTGGGCCCCTTTGCCCACCTAGGCTGCAAAAAAGTGTTACACATGTGGTATCGCCGTACTCAGGAGAAGTTGGGGAATGTGTTTTGGGGTGTCATTTTACATATACCCATGCTGGGTGAGATAAATATCTTGGTCAAATGCCAACTTTGTATAAAAAAAATGGGAAAAGTTGTCTTTTGCCAAGATATTTCTCTCACCCAGCATGGGTATATGTAAAATGACACCCCAAAACACATTCCCCAACTTCTCCTGAGTACGGCGATACCACATGTGTGACACTTTTTTGCAGCCTAGGTGGGCAAAGGGGCCCACATACCAAAGAGCACCTTTCGGATTTCACCGGCCATTTTTTACAGATTTTGATTTCAAACTACTTTGCACGCATTTGGGCCCCTAAAATGCCAGGGCAGTATAACTACCCCACAAGTGACCCCATTTGGGAAAGAAGACACCCCAAGGTATTTTGTGATGGGCATAGTGAGTTCATGGAAGTTTTTATTTTTTGTCACAAGTTAGTGGAATATGAGACTTTGTAAGAAAAAAATAAAAAATCATCATTTTCCGCTAACTTGTGACAAAAAATAAAAAATTCTAGGAATTCGCCATGCCCCTCACGGAATACCTTGGGGTGTCTTCATTCCAAAATGGGGTCACTTGTGGGGTAGTTATACTGCCCTGGCATTTTGGGGGGCCCTAATGCGTGAAAAGTAGTTTGAAATCAAAATCTGTAAAAAATGCCCTGTGAAATCCAAAAGGTGCTCTTTGGAATGTGGGCCCCTTTGCCCACCTAGGCTGCAAAAAAGTGTCACACATCTGGTATCGCCGTACTCAGAAGAAGTAGGGCAATGTGTTTTGGGGTGTCATTTTACATATACCCATGCTGGGTGAGAGAAATATCTCGGCAAAAGACAACTTTTCCCTTTTTTTTTATACAAAGTTGGCATTTGACCAAGATATTTATCTCACCCAGCATGGGTATATGTAAAATGACACCCCAAAACACATTGCCCAACTTCTCCTGAGTACGGCGATACCACATGTGTGACACTTATTTGCAGCCTAGATGCGCAAAGGGGCCCAAATTCCTTTTAGGAGGGCATTTTTAGACATTTGGATCCCAGACTTCTTCTCACGCTTTAGGGCCCCTAAAATGCCAGGGCAGTATAAATACCCCACATGTGACCCCATTTTGGAAGGAAGACACCCCAAGGTATTCAATGAGGGGAATGGCGAGTTCATCTAAAAAAAAAATTTGGGCACAAAAAAAAAGCGGAAATTAATTTTATTTTTTTTTTCTCACAAAATCTCCCTTTCCGCTAACTTGGGACAAAAATTCAATCTTTCATGGACTCAATATGCCCCTCACGGAATACCTTGGGGTGTCTTCTTTCCGAAATGGGGTCACATGTGGGGTATTTATACTGCCCTGGCATTTTAGGGGCCCTAAAGCGTGAGAAGAAGTCTGGAATATAAATGTCAAAAAAAAATTACGCATTTGGATTCCGTGAGGGGTATGGTGAGTTCATGTGAGATTTTATTTTTTGACACAAGTTAGTGGAATATGAGACTTTGTAAGAAAAAAATAAAAAATCATCATTTTCCGCTAACTTGTGACAAAAAATAAAAAATTCTAGGAATTCGCCATGCCCCTCACGGAATACCTTGGGGTGTCTTCATTCCAAAATGGGGTCACTTGTGGGGTAGTTATACTGCCCTGGCATTTTGGGGGGCCCTAATGCGTGAAAAGTAGTTTGAAATCAAAATCTGTAAAAAATGCCCTGTGAAATCCAAAAGGTGCTCTTTGGAATGTGGGCCCCTTTGCCCACCTAGGCTGCAAAAAAGTGTCACACATCTGGTATCGCCGTACTCAGAAGAAGTAGGGCAATGTGTTTTGGGGTGTCATTTTACATATACCCATGCTGGGTGAGAGAAATATCTCGGCAAAAGACAACTTTTCCCTTTTTTTTTATACAAAGTTGGCATTTGACCAAGATATTTATCTCACCCAGCATGGGTATATGTAAAATGACACCCCAAAACACATTGCCCAACTTCTCCTGAGTACGGCGATACCACATGTGTGACACTTATTTGCAGCCTAGATGCGCAAAGGGGCCCAAATTCCTTTTAGGAGGGCATTTTTAGACATTTGGATCCCAGACTTCTTCTCACGCTTTAGGGCCCCTAAAATGCCAGGGCAGTATAAATACCCCACATGTGACCCCATTTTGGAAGGAAGACACCCCAAGGTATTCAATGAGGGGAATGGCGAGTTCATCTAAAAAAAAAATTTGGGCACAAAAAAAAAGCGGAAATTAATTTTATTTTTTTTTTCTCACAAAATCTCCCTTTCCGCTAACTTGGGACAAAAATTCAATCTTTCATGGACTCAATATGCCCCTCACGGAATACCTTGGGGTGTCTTCTTTCCGAAATGGGGTCACATGTGGGGTATTTATACTGCCCTGGCATTTTAGGGGCCCTAAAGCGTGAGAAGAAGTCTGGAATATAAATGTCAAAAAAAAATTACGCATTTGGATTCCGTGAGGGGTATGGTGAGTTCATGTGAGATTTTATTTTTTGACACAAGTTAGTGGAATATGAGACTTTGTAAGAAAAAACAAACAAAAAAATAAAATAAATCAATTTCCGCTAACTTGTGCCAAAAAAATGTCTGAATGGAGCCTTACAGGTGGGTGATCAATGACAGGGGGGTGATCAATGACAGGGGGTGATCAGGGAGTCTATATGGGGTGATCACCACCCTGTCATTGATCACCCCCCTGTAAGACTCCATTCAGACGTCCGTATGTGTTTTGCGGATCCGATCCATGGATGCGTGGATACGCAAAACACATACGGACGTCTGAATGGAGCCTTACAGGGGGTGATCAATGACAGGGGGGTGATCAATGACAGGGGGTGATCAGGGAGTCTATATGGGGTGATCACCACCCTGTCATTGATCACCCCCCTGTAAGGCTCCATTCAGACGTCCGTATGTGTTTTGCGGATCCGATCCATGGATGCGTGGATGCGATCAATGACAGGGGGGTGATCAGGGAGTCTATATGGGGTGATCAGGGGTTCATAAGAGGTTAATAAGTGACGGGGGGGTGGGTAGTGTAGTGTGGTGCTTGGTGCTACTTATTACTGAGCTGCCTGTGTCCTCTGGTGGTCGATCCAAGCAAAAGGGACCACCAGAGGACCAGGTAGCAGGTATATTAGACGCTGTTATCAAAACAGCGTCTAATATACCTGTTAGGGGTTAAAAAAATCGCATCTACAGCCTGCCAGCGAACGATCGCCGCTGGCAGGCTGGAGATCCACTCGCTTACCTTCCGATCCTGTGAACGCGCGCGCCTGTGTGCGCGCGTTCACAGGAAATCTCGCGTCTCGCGAGATGACGCACGGATGCGTCCAGGAGTAATGAATCGACCGCCTCCAGGACGCATCCGTGCGTTAGGCGGTCCGGAGGCGGTTAAATGGCACGGATCCGTTTTAATTCCGGATTTGAGATCCTCTGCCGGATCGCAAAACCGGAATTAACAACGCAAGTGTGAAACAGGCTTTACACTACAGCAGATTCATTTCCATTGGCCACATGTAAAGCTGCCCTATGTACGAGACATATTTTCAGTATATAGAGCTGCTGTGGGGACCCCCGGGAAGCATAACTGCCTCCATCTTTAAGAACCTCCTTTAGGGTCTATTCACACGTCTGTATTTCTGGCTCTGTATCCGTTCTGCAATTTTGCGGAACAGGTACGATTCCATTAACTTCAATGGGGCCTCAAAAGATGCGGACAACACACCGCGTGCTGGCCGCATCCGTAGCTCCGTTCCACGGCCCCGCAAAAAAAATAGAGCATGTCCCTTTCTTGCAGACAAGAATAGGCATTTCTATTATAGTGCCGGCCATGTGCGGTCTGCAAAATGCAATTTGCAGACCACAAAGCACGGACGTCTGAATGGACCCTAAGTGCAAGATCGTTACAACACGCGTGTATTCTGTGCTGTAATAGACAAGTGAGATGTTATAGTAGTTCTGTCCATAGGTTTTATGTGGAGAACAGAAAATTGCTCCAGATTTACTAATATATCTGTGCCAAAAAGTTACACAAAGTGGCGCAATTTGGTGCATCTACAGTTTCTTCACTTTTTTTGTGCTTGACAAGGGTGCGCTTAAAGTATGCCCAAAAATAGCTGGTAGTCCGAGAAAAGTGTCTATTCCTGCTCCACATGTATCATCCAGCCTGAGCCCCTGTGATAGATCTGTGGAGGTCTAGACAGTGTTACAGCGGTGGGTGTGGACACTGTGGCAACTAACTGGTCTGATGGTGGGCTAAGGGCTCATGCACACGACCGTATGCCCTCCGAGACATATGGTCCTTGAGCGGGCCATATGTCCCGGAGCGGCATACATAGTGCGCACGGGAGCGCACAGCATCATAGGTTACTATGATAGTGTGCGCAACGGGCCGCCCGCGGGACTATTATCCTGCATTCATATGATCATATGAGTGCAGGACAGTAGTCCCGCAGGCGGCCCAATGCGCACTTATCATAGTAACCTATGATGCTGTGCGCTCCCGTGCGCACTATGTATGCCGCTCCGGGACATATGGCCCGCTCAAGGACCATATGTCTCGGAGGGCATACAGTCGTGTGCATGAGCCCTAACTCTAAGGGCATTATCCTTTCAGTCCACCGGTATTCACCCTTTAACCACTGTACAGGAATCTGGACTTTGCTGTGGGGGAGCCGCCAGGCTGCTACCTCCTGAGCAGGGGTGTAGCTATAGGGGTGCAGAGGTAGCAGCCGCTACCGGGCCCAGGAGCCTGAGGGGGCCCAAAGACCCTTGTACCACATAAGAAGACACCTGTATTATAGAAAGTGCATGCTGGTCAAGTTACACCTCTGGCTGGAGGAAAGGGGTTAGGTCAAGAGGTTTTCTTGGCATGTGGGGTTGCTGTTTAAATTTTTTCCTCAGGCAGCATGAAGGCTATATGCTTACCTGCCCCTGGCCACAAAGCACTGAGGGAAGGGAGGACCCGAGCTGAATCCTTGCATCAGGGCTCATGAGCCTTTAGCTACGCCCCTGCTCCTGACATAGTCCCATAGTCCCAGACTATAACCTGCCAGAAGGTCTAATCCGCATAAATGGTGCATGAACAAGCAACTACTCACAGATTGTCACCATTAAAACATAGCCTTTAATCCCGTTATATTAAAATAGCCCACAGGTAAATAAATAAAAAATTGTGACAAAAATATCAAAAAAGTTAATAATGAAAATTAGGGGAGTGATTAGGCACGGGTGTTGACTGGTTGATATCTGGGATGCCGTCCCTAAGTCTCACCCTATATCGATACCCTGCCTACAAAACGGAATAGCCGCCCCGATAGGGGCGATCCCGTATCAGGAACCTCCTATACACCCTAGGATGGCCCTGATAAAGGAATGGGAAACCAAGTAATATAAGTTGGAATATATCAAATTTTGTAAGTAGACTACCATAAGTGGCAAAAATAATAAACAATAGTAAATGTATACCTGAAGAAATATAATCCACCAAAAATAACGTATCAACTCCTTAAGTAGAATTCATCACAAGCATCCCATAATGATGTCCCTTGCAAAGATGTAAAATAATTCCTAATAATACTGTCCCTGCATATTATTGTGTATTTTTTTGAAAAGAAAAAATCGGGAGTTTCTAGCCACCTCCCATATAAATAGATAAAAGTGTGCCTCATTAAATAAACATATAAATAACTCCATAATCTTGATCTATATAGTCATCCAGCTTATTTTTCTACAACCAATGTTGCATTTTACATGAATATTTTATATTTGAATATATTATATTTTTGCAGTATCGTTCTGATACTAGTGATGCCTGTCTATCTTTTTCCCCCTCCTCTTGTTTTCGATTTATTTATTCATTTGAATATGTCTAGTATACATGTCATGTGATCGCCTCTTTTCCTTTACGTGATCTTATACCTTTGCTGCTAGACACTAGAAACCTAAAGCTCAGGCACCCTCTTAACAGGGGAGGGCACCTGAAATACCCAGGGACAGCCAGCCATTGGCTGGGGACACATTTGGATGCGCGCTTGCTGGTCTTTTAAGATGCTGAGGGCAAGCATGTGCAGCCTGCCAGTATAATCTGCTACCCAGCGTCCAGAGGCAGAAGGGACTGGGGGCGAATAGCGCAGCATCCATGTCCTCCAGGGAGAGCAGGGTAGCGGGGGCACTGACCACCAGCGCAACATAGCGCCTGTCAAAGCTTCTGACAGATTTACTAACTTTGAGGGCACATTCACATGCGGCAGATTTTGAATGGGGTGACAAGCACATGGATTTCTGCAAGCCTAATTAAAGTGAATGGAACTGATTTTCAGATTCCACCGTTCATTTTTCAGAGGTCTTTTGGAAAATGAAAGGTGGAATCTGATTGGTTGCTCTAGGCAACTAAATCAGTTCTACTTTACACAAGTTTTGATAAATCTCCCCCAGTGCCTTGTATTGCTAGCTCACCTGAATGTAATGACACCTTTCACAGAGCAGGCATGGACTTGGCACAGGGACTGAGGGTGTTGTCAAGGCGGACCACTGCTTTTCACCCTTTCATTCCTATACAGGGATCTGGACTTCACTGCAGGGACCACTAGGCCACTACCTCTAGGAGTAGTCTCCATTCAGAGGCTGCTGACCCAGGCGGGTCAAGAGACACGGATGCTAGCACCAAGGGAACAGACAGAAGCATAGTCAGAAGGCAGGCCAATGTCAGGACAGGCAGAGTTTGTGCAATAGGGTATGTTTACAGGATGGGTTTTGACGCTGTCAAAATCTGCTGCTTATACAATGGCAGAAACTGCTGCTGTTTCTGCCACATTTTTTCACTTTGAATCCTGTGGATTAGCTCCATTGAATACAGCTAAACTGCGAGCAGATACCCGTTGCGGCTTCAAACCGCGTCTGTCCAGCCATAAACTGTAGCATTGCCTCCCATTGAAAATAATGGGAGGCAGACACCACGCGACTGCTGCCAGTATTCTAGCCCAGTGTCCGCACCAATGGCAAATCCCACCGTGTTGTGAGATGGGGAAACAGCTCTCCTTGTCTGAACACTGTTTGTGTAGATTAAATTAAATGTTCTGGACTGGCATTCTGCTGTTTGGCCACAAGATGCCGCTGTTTCCTAACACAGCTACAGACTGTACATATACAGTCCTGATCAAAGGTTTAAAACCACTTGAAAAATGGTAAAAAATCATATTTAGCATGGCTGGATCTTAACAAGGTTCCAAGTAGAGCTTCAACATGCAACAAGAAGAAATGGGAGTGAGACAAAACATTTTTTGAGCATTCAATTTAATGAAAACAACGAATAAACTGAAACAGGCTGTTTTTCAGCTGATCAAAAGTTTAGGACCACACCTCCAAAAAAAAAACGAACCCCCCCCCCAAAACAGAAATCTAACTTCCAAACATGAACTCAGTAATGAGACACTCCACCGTTATTGTTTATCACTTCAAAAATTTGTTTCGGCATGCTTGCTGCAAGCGTTTCCATGAGGTGAGTGGGAACATTTCTCCAAGTGGTGAAGACGGCCGCACAAAGGCCATCTACTGTCTGGAACTGTTTTCCATTATTGTAAACTTCCTTTGCCATCCATCCCCAAAGGTTCTCAATTGGATTTAGATCAGGAGAACACGCAGGATGGGCCAAAAGAGTGATGTTATTCTCCTGGAAGAAGTCCCTTGTCCTGCGGGCATTGTGTACTGTAGCGTTGTCCTGTTGAAAAACCTAGTCGTTACCACACAGACGAGGGCCCTCAGTCATGAGGAAAGCTCTCTGCAACATCTGGACATAGCCAGCGACTGTTTGACGCCCCTGCACTTCCTGAAGCTGCATTGTTCCACTGAAGGAAAAAGCACCCCAGACCATTATGGCGCCCCCTCCACTGTGGCGAGTAGAAAACATCTCAGGTGGGATCTGCTTGTCATGCCAGTAACGTTGGAAACCATCAGGACCATCAAGGTTAAATTTTTTCTCATCAGAGAATAAAACTTTCTTCCACCTTTGAATGTCCCATGTTTGGTGCTCTCTTGCAAAGTCCAAACGAGCAGTTCTGTGGCGTTCAAGGAGACGAGGTCTTTGAAGACGTTTTTTGTTTTTGAAGCCCTTCAGTCTCAGATGCCGTCTGATGGTTATGGGGCTACAGTCAGCACCAGTAAGGGCCTTAATTTGGGTCGAGGATCGTCCAGTGTCTTGACGGACAGCCAATTGGATCCTCCGGCTCAGTGCTGATGAAATTTGTTTGGGTCTTCCACTTGACTTTTTTGTTCCATAACCCTCAGGATCATTTAGGAATTCCAAATTACTGTCTTACTGCGTCCCACCTCAGAAGCGATGGCGCGCTGTGAGAGACCCTGCTTATGTAGTTCAACAACACGACCACGTTCAAAAAGGGAGAGTTTTTTTTGCCTTTGCCATCACAACATGTGACTACCTGACAGAAAATGACAATGAATCCACATCTTTGCACAGATTTGGCCTTTTAAAGGCATGTGGTCCTAAAATTTGGATCAGCTGAAAAATTCATTAAATGCTCAAAAAATGTTTTGTCTCACTCTAAATTCTTCTTGTTGCATGTTGAAGCTCTACTTGGAACCTTGTTAAGATCCAACAATGTAAAATATGATTTTTTGCCATTTTTCAAGTGGTCTTAAACTTTTGATCAGGACTGTATTTTCATATTCATGAGAGGGATGGAGTTACAAGTCTGGAGAGGAAGGCAGCAGCCATCTTTAGACTGAGGCTGTGAGAGACACTGAGGAATTGTGTGAGCAGAGAGTCTGACAGCATTCAGGTGTGAGAGCATCCCTCAGTGACCAGAGCTGCAGCTAAGTGAAGCTGATCGTGTTCAAGACCCTGATCCTGTCCAGAGGAAGGAGGATTGCTTTCAGGAACGCTGATGAGAGCTGAGGAGCAAAGCTACATACACTGCGGGACCACATGCTTGTTGGAGAGGCATTTGTTCTGTTCAGAGTCAACAGCGGATGCAGAGCAGACCCGAGTCGGTAAGATCGTGCACGCACCTCATCACAGTGTTGGCGCCTAGAGACTGAGACCAGGCCTGTAGTTAGTTAGGGTTTCTGTTTGTGTCAGTGTTAATACTGTTAATTGCAAGGACTCCATAACTTAAAGGGACATTTCACATTGGAGAGCTGATAAAATCCCCACAAACTGAAGCTAGGCTGGCGTTTTGCTCAGGAGGAGTACTCAGGCACGTGCTACAGGACCAGTTATGGGAGGGGGAATACTGTAGATCTGTGTAAGATTGCAAGATGTTGTGCTGCACCGCAGGCTAGCCCGTACCACACACCCATACAGTGATTCTTGTTCTTTTAGGGTAATAACAGTTAAGGTGTGCTAGTTTAGTTGTGCCTGCCAGAAGGTAAATTAATGCTCCTGCATCCATCGGAGGGCACCGTGCTGTGCAGCACAAAGGTCTCAGCCTTCGGGCTGGGTGTAAGTAAATTTATTGTATGTTCCCAGTATTTTTGGTTGTGTTTATTGCCACATTTAATTAAAATTATGTTTTGGCAAATGCTGGTGTTGGGGTTGCTTTCCTCGCTCGTGGTTTCGCTGTATCTTGGGGAGCCCACCCTGGTACACAGTCTACAGTGTGAACAATAAAACAGGCAATAAGTCAAGGCGGGTAGCATAGGGTCAATATGGATATCAGGTAGGTGTCAAGACTGGCAGTGCAGGGTCAATCCAGTAAACGGGCAGAGGTCGGGCACGGGAGGTCAGAAAAATACAATAATGCGCTAGACAAGCTAGGAACCTATAGTTCAGGCACCTTCCCATAGGGTAAGGAACCCTATATACCCCAGGGAATGCTGGCATTGGATGGGGACAGATTAGCCCATGCATGCACTGGCCCTTTTGAGAGCCGGGGAGAGCATGTGCGCCCTAAGGGAGTGTAAAACAGGAGGCAGGCAGCGATGTTCAGTAACAGAACACAGCGTGAAGCAGTGGGAAAGGTAAGCTCTCCAGCTGCTATGAGAGAGAAGATGCTGGCAGGCATCACAGAGATCAGTTGTTTCATTTTGGAGAAAAAGTACTTTCTGTGCATATGGAAACGAGTAGTTAAGTGCCCTCAGGGTGGGCCCAAGTCACTCTGTGCACCGTTGTTTCTCCTGTTTCTTCTGCCAGACCCTCCCTCTCCAACTTCTTTGATGGGACCAGGTTCCTGCATAGTGATCTTGCCTGCCAGTTTACAAATCACTAGTCAGACCGCACATGGAGTACTGTGTACAGTTCTGGGCTACTGTGCACAAGGCAGACATAGCAGAGCTGGAGAGGGTTCAGAGGAGGGCAACTAAGTTAGACTGCAGTACCCAGAAAGATTATCGAAATTAGGGCTATTTAGTTTAGAAAAAAGATGGGAGATCTAATAACAATATATATACAGTTAGGTCCATAAATATTGGGACATTGACACAATTCTAACATTTTTGGCTCTATACACCATCACAATGGATTTGAAATGAAACAAACAAGATGTGCTTTACCTGCTGACTGCCAGCTTTAATTTGAGGGTATTTACATCCAAATCAGGTGAACGGTGTAGGAATTATAACAGTTTGCATATGTGCCTCCCACTTGTTACGGGACCAAAAGTAATGGGACAGAATAATAATCATGAATCAAACTTTCACTTTTTAATACTTGGTTGCAAATCCTTTGCAGTCAATTTCAGCCTGAAGTCTGGAACGCATAGACATCAGCAGACACTGGGTTTCATCCCTGGTGATGCTCTGCCAGGCCTCTACTGCTACTGTCTTCAGTTCCTGCTTGTTCTTGGGGCATTTTCCCTTCAGTTTTGTCTTCAGCAAGTGAAATGCATGCTCAATCGGATTCAGGTCCGGTGATTGACTTGGCCATTGCAGAACATTCCACTTCTTTCCTTTAAAAAACTCTTTGGTTGCTTTTGCAGTATGCTTTGGGTCATTGTCCATCTGCACTGTGAAGCGCCGTCCAATGAGTTCGGAAGCATTTGGCTGAATATGAGCAGATAATATTGCCCGAAACACTTCAGAATTCATCCTGCTGCTTTTGTCAGCAGTCACATCATCAATAAATACAAGAGAAGCAGTTCCATTGGAAGCCATACATGCCCACACCATGACACTACCACCACATGCTTCACTGATGAGGTTGTATGCTTAGGATCATGAGCAGTTCCTTTCCTTCTCCATACTCTTCTCTTCCCATCACTCTGGTATAAGTAGATCTTGGTCTCACCTGTCTATAGGATGTTGTTCCAGAACTGTGAAGGCTTTTTTAGATGTCGTTTGGCAAACTCTAATCTGGCCTTCCTGTTTTTGAGGCTCACCAATGGTTTCCATCTTGTGGTGAACCCTCTGTATTCACTCTGGTGAAGTCTTCTCCTGATTGTTGACTTTGACACACATACACCTACCTCCTGGAGAGTGTTCTTGATCTGGCCAACTGTTGTGAAGGGGGTTTTCTTCACCAGGGAAAGAATTCTTCGGTCATCCACCACAGTTGTTTTCCATGGTCTTCCGGGTCTTTTGGTGTTGCTGAGATCACCGATGCGTTCCTTCTTTGTAAGAATGTTCCAAACAGTTGTTTTGGCCAGGCCTAATGTTTTTGCTATCTCTCTGATGGGTTTGTTGTGTTTTTTCAGCCTAATGATGGCTTGCTTCACTGATAGTGACAGCTCTTTGGATCTCATCTTGAGAGTTGACCGCACCAGATTCCAAATGCAAATAGCAGACTGGAAATGACCTCTGGACCTTTTATCTGCTCATTGTAATTGGGATAATGAGGGAATAACACACACCTGGCCATGGAACAGCTGAGAAGCCAATTGTCCCATTACTTTTGATCCCTTAACAAGTGGGAGGCACATATGCAAACTGTTGTCACCTGATTTGGATGTAAATACCTCAAATTACAGCTGACAGTCTGCAGGTAAAGCACATCTTGTTCGTTTCATTTCAAATCAAATGTTCGAATTGTGTTGATGTCCCAATATTTATGGACCTGACTGTATACACTACTCACAAAAAGTTAGGGATATTTGGCTTGTAGGTGAAATTTCAGGATGAACCTATAATGCACTCTAACCTTTACTGGTGAACTTAATGTCACCTTCTCTAAACTTTTGAATGCACATGTCCAACTGTTCAATGTTTCAGTACTTTTTGCACAACTCGCTGTTCTCCAGAGCTTAAGAGCAAAATTCACAACAGGTGTTTGATCCATTAATTTCCCAATAAATGTCCTGGTTCAATTAGAATTGGTATTTAATCCTCCTCATCATGCTGTTCACATTTTGACATAATGAGACCAAGATGACACAACACTTGGTCAATAGTACCTCTCCATTGTGAGGCTTCAAGCAGGATGTTCTCTGACGGAAGTGGCCACTGAGCTTAGAGTGTCACAGCATGTCATCAGCAGGTTGCAACAGAGATACAGAGAGACGGGAAGAGTCACAGAAAGGCATAGAAGTGGACGTCCTTTGGCCACATCCCACACTGAGGTCCGCTTCATTGTGAACAATGCCCTGCGGATCCAGATGATGAATGCCACACAACTCCATGCCTGCACTTTCTTCAGACCTGAATCCCATTGAAAACCTATGGGATCAGCTGAGTCGCCATGTAGAGGCTCGTAACTCTGTCCCCTAGAACCTCATTGACCTGAGGGCCGCCCTTCAAGAAGAGTGGAATGCCATGCCTCCGTAGACAATAAGTCAACTTGTGAACAGCACGAGATGTCGTTTTCAAGCTGTAATTGATGCTCAAGGCCACATGACAAGTTATTGAGACGCTGACATTTTTGTGGGGGTATACCCAGCACTGTCGTTGGCTTTTGTTTTAATAAATTGTTTGAGATGAGGAAATCACCATTGCTGCTTCTAGTTAAATGCCATACCTTCAAGATATAATATCACTGTAGCATCAACTTTTTAAGTTTTCTATCAATTTCACCCGAAATCCAAATACCCCTAACTTTTTGTGAGTAGTGTATATACTGTATATATGTCACCGCCAGCTCTCTGAGAAGGTCTGGCAGACGTTCTTCTATACCTCTTGCATGATGTTCTTTGTTTTGGCTTCACTTTGTCATCGCTCGTGCCAAGGTCCCTCATTCACGGCCTTCGGGTTCTCTCCTCCCGTTACCCATTCCTTCCCGTCCTTGGACGCATCTGTCCATGGACTTCATTACGAACCTGCCTCGTTCCTCGGGGAAGACTGTGATTCTGGTAGTAGTGGACCGTTTTAGCAAAATGGCGCATTTCATTCCCTTTCCTGGGTTACCCAATGCTAAGACGCTGGTGCAAGCATTTGTTGATCACATTGTCAAATTGCATGGCATTCCTTCAGACATTGTTTCTGATAGGGGCACGCAATTTGTTTCCAGATTCTGGAAGGCCTTCTGTTCTCGCTTGGGGGTTCGGTTGTCTTTCTCTTCTGCTTTTCAACCGCAGTCGAATGGTCAGACCGAACGCGTCAATCAGAATCTGGAGACATATCTGCGCTGTTTTGTGGCAGAGAATCAGGAGGATTGGTGAGTTTGCTTTAAATAACCGTCGCCAGGAGTCCTCTGATAAGCCACCATTTTTTGGTGCATATGGGTTTCATCCGCAGTGTGGGACATTCTCTGGAGAGGGGTCTTCTGGTTTACCTGATGAGGAGAGATTTTCCTCGTCTTTGTCATTTATTTGGCAAAAGGTTCAGGGTAATCTGAAGAGGATGAGTGAGAGATATAGGCGTGTGGCGGATAAGAGACGTGTGCCTGGTCCGGACCTGTATGTGGGTGATCTGGTGTGGTTGTCTACAAAGAATATCAAACTGAAGGTTCCCTCCTGGAAGTTGGGTCCTAAGTTTATTGGGCCTTACAAGATCTTGTCCGTCATCAATCCCGTTGCCTTCCGTCTTGATCTTCCTCAGACTTGGAAGATCCATAATGTTTTTCACAGGTCCCTATTAAAACCTTATGTCCAACCCACTGTACCCTCCTCTTTGCCTCCTCCTCCGATTGTTGTTGATGGTAATCTTGATTTTCAGGTCTCTAGGATTGTGGATTCTCGCATTATCCGCGGTTCTCTCCAGTACCTCGTTCATTGGGAGGGTTATGGTCCTGAGAAGAGGATGTGGGTCCCAGTGGCGGACATTAAGGCCACTCGTCTCATCAGGGCTTTCCATAGGTCCCATCCTGAGAAGGTGGGCTCTGAGTGTCTGGAGTCCACCCGTCGAGGGAGGGGTACTGTCACCGCCAGCTCTCTGAGAAGGTCTGGCAGACGTTCTTCTATACCTCTTTCATGATGTTCTTTGTTTTGGTTTCACTTTGTCATCTCCTTTCCTTCTCCCAGCTGTTACCTATTTACACTAATTGCCTCCCTTTATCTTCCCTCCCATACTGCCTCACTTTGCGGTTTATACTACTTCCTGGATTGAAGTGTTCACTGCTGGAGACTTTTGTTACTGCTTCTTCAGATAAGTCCTTTCATTTATTGTGTTTCCTTTCTGGCTTGATTCTAGGTGACCCTGACTCCCTCCGTATTAAGTGCAGGGAGCCGGTGGTCGTGTACCCTCACTATTATAGGGTTTTCAGGTGTCACACAGTCTAGGTACGAGGGCATGCAATCGTCTACCTCTGAGACCCTTGTTTGTGCATAGCAGTCAGGGTGAGCTCTTAGGGTTTTATAGGAGTCACCTTTTATTCTCCTTAGTTTGGGATCAAGCCAGTCGGATGTTTATCCATAACTTCCAGCTATCTGCAACATCATCCGTGACAATATATCAAAGGTCAATACAAAGATCTCTCCCATGATGTATTTACCCAGGACTGTGACGAGGGGACATCCTCTGTGTCTAGAGGAAAGAAGGTTTCTACACAATTATAGAATTCTTTACTGTAAGAGCAGTGAGACCATGGAGCTCTCTGACTGAGGAGGTCATGATGATCAATGCACTAACATAATCTATTTATTCCCAGGACTGTGATGAGGGCACATCTTCTGCGTCTGGAGGAAAGAAGGTTTCTACATCAACACAGAAGAGGATTCTTTACGGTAAGAGCAGTGAGACTATAGAGCTCTCTGCCTGAGGAGGTGGTGATGGTGAATTCACTAAAAGAGTTCGAGAGGGGCCTGGATGTATTTCTGGAGTGTAATGATATTACAGGTTATCGTTACTAGAGATGGCTTGTTGATCCAGGGAGTTATTCTGATTGCCTGATTGGAGTCGGGAAGAATTTGGACGAGTGTCTTTTTTCATCCTTATAAACTACATTCCTTTGTTAGTATTTCCGCTATGTCAGATTATGCCCAAAGCTGTTCACATGAAGAATTCTCTGGTAGAGGTTAGTGTGTACAGTTAGAGCAAAGGTTTGTGGCGGCCTATTTTTCTGTTGCTGGCTCTATGGCACCGTACTTCCTGTGCAGATGTTGTACAGCGCCAAAACATTAGAAACTCCTTCAAATTGACTTTTTATGTTGACCTCCTAAGATATTCATCCTGGGAAAATTCTGATATTTTAAGCGTTTGGCTTTTTAAAAAAAAAAATTTGTAAATGAAAAAAATATGTTATATAAAACTATAAAACCGGTAAATGGCTTTCCAGGGGTCCGGAATGACAGCACCCATGGAGGATGTCCTTATTGGCTTCTGTAGAGACAGGAAGAGAGACAGTTTAAAAGGCCCCTCCCCACCCCCTCTCTCCAGTGTTCTTATAACTTACCACACCGGATAGGCTGCCACATCTTTATTTTGAGAACAATGTTAATTCACACTGTATACAGTAGCAGTACAAGCCATACAAACCAAATAGTGTACAGAAAAGAACAAAAAGGGGGGGGGGGGTAGTATTGGATGCTGTCATTCCGGACTCCTTGAAAGCCATTTACCGGTAAACTAAATATATTTTTCCAGGACGTCCTCCATGACAGCACCCATGGAGAACTAACAACTTAGAACGTAATCTTAGGGGGGACCACTGCCTGTAGGACTTTATGGCCGAAAGCCAAGTCCTGATTGGCCATTGAGTCTAGTCTGTAATGTCTGACAAAGATAGTGGAGGAAGACCAGGTTGCTGCTTTGCAGATCTGATCAATGGAAGCTCCTGCTTTCTCCGCCCAGGTTGTAGCCATGGCTCTGGTAGAATGAGCCCTCAAAGCTATGGGGCAAGACAAATTCTGCAGTCTATAACATTCCCTGATGGTCTCCTTGATCCAGCGGGCTAAAGAGATTTTAGAGGCTTTGCATCCCTTGTTTTTACCACCGAATTGGATGAAGAGGTTTAGTGATTTTCTCCAAGGTTTCGTCCGCTTGATGTAGGCGAGGACTGCTCTCCTCACATCCAGACAGTGGAATGTAATGGAACGCCTAGCACCCCGACCGGGTACCTCCGTCGATATATGCTCCTAGTGCTTCCAGAGGACTCCAAGCACTCCACTTGACACCGTACGCACTGCAGACCCCACGAACCGACGCAGCTTGGTTGGGGTCTCACCGTCCTCAACCCACGCTGGACCCAAGACTGGGCTTCAGCTTCCAGTGGGTGAACCTCTCCTACATCCAGAGAGCAGGAACCATGAACAAGCTCTTACAAGAGCTTATACTCAGGGGAGTATTGTGATATAGCAATCCCCAAGAGTGTAGTTATCGCATTCCCCAAACATGAGCCAAAACTTCATGAAGGTATAAAAGCAACCACTTTATTCTAACACACAAGCATTTTATACACATCTTCCAACAAGGCCACCACCCACAGGGTTTTGTAAAAACAGCCAATCACATGCATTTACAGTATTCAAACCTCCCCAGCAATTGTACACAAAATCCCCTTCCCTCTGTCTGTAACGCAATAAACAAAATACAATGAGCATTGTCTGAGACGCATTTAACTAACACAATGAGCATTGTCTGAGACGCAATCCACAAAATACAATTACCAAACGTGATGGACTAACTTGAACCCTGGTCTAATTCGGGGGGGTGAGAGTTCAAGTTAGTCCAAGTCCTTTGTGAACAAATGAGGCCTGGCTGATGAGAGGGCCCATAATCCTGGGGCAAGAGGCTAGTAGCCAGGCCCCTCCAAAACCCAGTGGCGAGGTTGGTTTCGCCACAGGAACCGTTCCTCCTGTATGTTTTTGGGAGCGGTACAAAATGAAGGGAGTATTATCTCCTGTTCTCTGTGAAACACTGAGACAACCTT